>NW_027478160.1:17770000-19020000 GCF_051020975.1 Osmia lignaria lignaria
TACAGAAACACCGTGGCCCCTTTCTTTGAGATAACTCTGCACCATTGCGAGCTGCAAATGTCACTTCCAGCTTAGCTGTGCAGAAGAAGACCAACAAGAAGAAGAAATATCTCGAAATATGTCCGTCAGGCCCATTCCCTTGAGATAAATCTGCAAATATCTCGGAAACGAAGCGAGCTATGGCAAAATGTTAAGAGACCTTATTTGTAGAGAATTAAGTTTCCTACTTTTTATGTTCTATGATATTATTTGATCAGATGCGTAGTTCTCGAGATATATCAAGGTATTTAAAAGTTCCGAAGCCGCACCAACATAATAGAGATACAGAAACACCGTGGCCCCTTTCTTTCAGATAACTCTGCACTATTGCGAGCTGGAAATGCCACTTCCTGTTTAGCTGTGCAGAAGAAGAACAACAAGAAGAAGAAATATCCCGAAATATGTCCGTCAGGCCCCTTCCCTTGAGATAAATCTGCAAATATCTCGGAAACGAAGCGAGCTATGGCAAAATGTTAAGAGACCTTATTTATAGAGAATTAAGTTTCCTACAATTTATGTTCTATGATATTTTTTGGTCAGAAGCGTAGTTTTCGAGATATATCGAGATATTTAAAAGATCCGAAGCTGCACCAACATAATAGAGATACAGAAACACCGTGGCCCCTTTCTTTGAGATAACTCTGCACTAGTGCGAGCCGCAAATGCCGCTTCCAGCTTAGCTGTGCAGAAGAAGAACAACAAGAAGAAGAAATATCTCGAAATATGTCCGTCAGGCCCCTTCCCTCGAGATAAATCTGCAAATATCTCGGAAACGAAGCGAGCTACGGCAAAATGTTAAGAGACCTTTTTTGTAGAGAATTATATTTCCCACAATTTAGGTTCTATGATATTTTTTGATCAGAAGCGTAGTTTTCGAGATATATCGAGATATTTAAAAGATCCGAAGCAGCACCAACATAATAGAGATACAGAAACACCGTGGCCCCTTTCTTTGAGATAACTCTGCACTAGTGCGAGCCGCAAATGCCGCTTCCAGCTTAGCTGTGCAGAAGAAGAACAACAAGAAGAAGAAATATCTCGAAATATGTCCGTCAGGCCCCTTCCCTCGAGATAAATCTGCAAATATCTCGGAAACGAAGCGAGCTACGGCAAAATGTTAAGAGACCTTTTTTGTAGAGAATTATATTTCCCACAATTTAGGTTCTATGATATTTTTTGATCAGAAGCGTAGTTTTCGAGATATATCGAGATATTTAAAAGATCCGAAGCCGCACCAACATAATAGAGATACAGAAACACCGTGGCCCCTTTCTTTGAGATAACTCTGCACTAGTGCGAGCCGCAAATGCCACTTCCAGCTTAGCTGTGCAGAAGAAGAACAACAAGAAGAAGAAATATCTCGAAATATGTCCGTCAGGCCCCTTCCCTTGAGATAAATCTGCACATATCTCGGAAACGAAGCGAGCTATGGCAAAATGTGAAGAGACCTTTTGTGTAGAGAATTAAGTTTCCTACTTTTTATCTTCTATGATATTTTTTGATCAGATGCGTAGTTCTCGAGATATATCAAGATATTTAAAAGTTCTGAAGCCGCACCAACATAATAGAGATACAGAAACACCGTGGCCCCTCTCTTTGAGATAACTCTGCACTATTGCGAGCTGGAAATGCCACTTCCAGTTTAGCTGTGCAGGAGAAGAACAACAAGAAGAGGAAATATCTCGAAATATGTCCGTCAGGCCCCTTCCCTTGAGATATATCTGCAAATATCTCGGAAACGAAACGAGCTATGGCAAAATGTTAAGAGACCTTTTTTGTAGAGAATTATGTTTCCTACAATTTATGTTCTATGATATTTTTTGATCAGAAGCGTAGTTTTCGAGATATATCGAGATATTTAAAAGATCCGAAGCTGCACCTACATAATAGAGATACAGAAACACCGTGGCCCCTTTCTTTGAGATAACTCTGCACTAGTGCGAGCCGCAAATGCCGCTTCCAGCTTAGCTGTGCAGAAGAAGAACAACAAGAAGAAGAAATATCTCGAAATATGTCCGTCAGGCCCCTTCCCTCGAGATAAATCTGCAAATATCTCGGAAACGAAGCGAGCTATGGCAAAATGTTAAGAGACCTTTTTTGTAGAGAATTAAGTTTCCTACTTTTTATGTTCTATGATATTTTTTGATCGGATGCGTAGTTCTCGAGATATATCAAGATATTTAAAAGTTCCGAAGCCGCACCAACATAATAGAGATACAGAAACACCGTGGCCCCTTTCTTTGAGATAACTCTGCACTATTGCGAGCTGCAAATGCCACTTCCAGCTTAGCTGTGCAGAAGAAGAACAACAAGAAGAAGAAGTATCTGGAAATATGTCCGTCAGGCCCCTTCCCTTGAGATAAATCTGCAAATATCTCGGAAACGAAGCGAGCTACGGCAAAATGCTAAGAGACCTTTTTTGTAGAGAATTATATTTCCCACAATTTAGGTTCTATGATATTTTTTGATCAGAAGCGTAGTTTTCGAGATATATCGAGATATTTAAAAGATCCGAAGCCGCACCAACATAATAGAGATACAGAAACACCGTGGCCCCTTTCTTTGAGATAACTCTGCACCATTGCGAGCTGCAAATGCCACTTCCAGCTTAGCTGTGCAGAAGAAGAACAACAAGAAGAAGAAATATCTCGAAAAATGTCCGTCAGGCCCCTTCCCTTGAGATAAATCTGCAAATATCTCGGAAACGAAGCGAGCTATGGCAAAATGTTAAGAGACCTTTTTTGTAGAGAATTATATTTCCCACAATTTAGGTTCTATGATATTTTTTGATCAGAAGCGTAGTTTTTGAGATATATCGAGATATTTAAAAGTTCCGAAGCCGCACCAACATAATAGAGATACAGAAACACCGTGGCCCCTTTCTTTGAGATAACTCTGCGCTATTGCGAGCTGCAAATGCCACTTCCAGCTTAGCTGTGCAGAAGAAGAACAACAAGAAGAAGAAATATCTCGAAAAATGTCCGTCAGGCCCCTTCCCTTGAGATAAATCTGCAAATATCTCGGAAACGAAGCGAGCTATGGCAAAATGTTAAGAGACCTTATTTGTAGAGAATTAAGTTTCCTACTTTTTATGTTCTATGATATTTTTTGATCAGATGCGTAGTTCTCGAGATATATCAAGATATTTAAAAGTTCCGAAGCCGCACCAACATAATAGAGATACAGAAACACCGTGGCCCCTTTCTTTGAGATAACTCTGCGCTATTGCGAGCTGGAAATGCCACTTCCAGTTTAGCTGTGCAGAAGAAGAACAACAAGAAGAGGAAATATCTGGAAATATGTCCGTCAGGCCCCTTCCCTTGAGATAAATCTGCAAATATCTCGGAAACGAAGCGAGCTACGGCAAAATGTTAAGAGACCTTTTTTGTAGAGAATTATATTTCCCACAATTTAGGTTCTATGATATTTTTTGATCAGAAGCGTAGTTTTCGAGATATATCGAGATATTTAAAAGATCCGAAGCCGCACCAACATAATAGAGATACAGAAACACCGTGGCCCCTTTCTTTGAGATAATTCTGCACCATTGCGAGCTGCAAATGCCACTTCCAGCTTAGCTGTGCAGAAGAAGAACAACAAGAAGAAGAAATATCTCGAAAAATGTCCGTCAGGCCCCTTCCCTTGAGATAAATCTGCAAATATCTCGGAAACGAAGCGAGCTATAGCAAAATGTTAAGAGACCTTTTTTGTAGAGAATTATATTTCCCACAATTTAGGTTCTATGATATTTTTTGATCAGAAGCGTAGTTTTCGAGATATATCGAGATATTTAAAAGATCCGAAGCCGCACCAACATAATAGAGATACAGAAACACCGTGGCCCCTTTCTTTGAGATAACTCTGCGCTATTGCGAGCTGGAAATGCCACTTCCAGTTTAGCTGTGCAGAAGAAGAACAACAAGAAGAGGAAATATCTGGAAATATGTCCGTCAGGCCCCTTCCCTTGAAATAAATCTGCAAATATCTCGGAAACGAAGCGAGCTATGGCAAAATGTTAAGAGACCTTATTTGTAGAGAATTAAGTTTCCTACTTTTTATGTTCTATGATATTATTTGATCAGATGCGTAGTTCTCGAGATATATCAAGATATTTAAAAGTTCCGAAGCCGCACCAACATAATAGAGATACAGAAACACCGTGGCCCCTTTCTTTCAGATAACTCTGCACTATTGCGAGCTGGAAATGCCACTTCCTGTTTAGCTGTGCAGAAGAAGAACAACAAGAAGAAGAAATATCCCGAAATATGTCCGTCAGGCCCCTTCCCTTGAGATAGATCTGCATATATCTCGGAAACGAAGCGAGCTACGGCAAAATGTTAAGAGACCTTTTTGGTAGAGAATGAAGTTTCCTACTTTTTATGTTCTATGATATTTTTTGATCAGATGCGTAGTTCTCGAGATATATCAAGATATTTAAAAGTTTCGAAGCCGCACCAACATAATAGAGATACAGAAACACCGTGGCCCCTTTCTTTGAGATAACTCTGCACTATTGCGAGGTGCAAATGCCACTTCCAGCTTAGCTGTGCAGAAGAAGACCAACAAGAAGAAGAAATATCTCGAAATATGTCCGTCAGGCCCCTTCCCTTGAGATAAATCTGCAAATATCTCGGAAACGAAGCGAGCTATGGCAAAATGTTAAGAGACCTTATTTGTAGAGAATTAAGTTTCCTACTTTTTATGTTCTATGATATTATTTGATCAGATGCGTAGTTCTCGAGATATATCAAGATATTTAAAAGTTCCGAAGCCGCACCAACATAATAGAGATACAGAAACACCGTGGCCCCTTTCTTTCAGATAACTCTGCACTATTGCGAGCTGGAAATGCCACTTCCAGTTTAGCTGTGCAGAAGAAGAACAACAAGAAGAAGAAATATCCCGAAATATGTCCGTCAGGCCCCTTCCCTTGAGATAAATCTGCATATATCTCGGAAACGAAGCGAGCTATGGCAAAATGTTAAGAGACCTTTTTGGTAGTGTAAATTCGCGGAGTTCTCTCTCTCACTGAGTCCTCGGCGTACTTTATGAAATGTGATCTACGTTGTCAGGTAGATAGAGGTTCTCACTTACCTTTCGCTGGGTTGGGTAGAACCTATCTATGGACTGAACCTGTGGTGTGTGTGTCGTCCAAGTGTTGGAGCGGTAGGGTAGATGTTCGAGTGAAGATCACGCACTTTCGATCACAATGAATGTTTATTCGTAACTGGTACAGTTCTTGATTCGCGCACGGTTACAATCGAGTCTTACAGAATCTTGCTCTGTCGAAGCCCTGAGCTTCGTAGCAGAGTCATAAACGCTAGACTTAGTTAATTTATCGATATTACCGGAATCTTGCTCTGTCGAAGTACTGGGCTTCGTAGCAGAGTCGTGTAGATTCTAGAGTATCGAACTCTGAACGGTACTTCGCGGATTATATTCGCGGATTTTGGTACTTGTACTTGAATTTCGAACTGCGCCTACGAGAACTTCTTACGAGAACTATTGGTAAAATTGACTGTGTACGGGCGGGCCCGGTCGCGTTATTTTATATTGATAAATGAGGTCGACATTTGATTTGGCAATTCGGGTGAACCACCTCATTCGGATCGTCAGCGTTCTCGCCGTACGACGACCCGGATGAGTTGCTCACTCAGAATTTGCGGAACGATGAATTTGGATGGTGCAATGGAAGTTTAAAGAATTTGGTTGATGAAATAGGAGTTCCAAGAATGCGTCGTAGGACGTGACAATACATATGTTGTACTGATTTGAATTGTGAAATCGATTACAAAATTAAGGAAATTTATGTTTATTTATATGTATATAGAATGCGTCACAGGACGTGACACCTGGCCGCCTAGATTGTTGCATATCGGTACGATATCAACAAGTAGATTTGAAGAGAAAAAAAAAGATTTTGAGCAGTTATATTTGTCCAAATTCATAGTTTCTACCTTTATGAGTTAGATGAGGTTTTACAGATTTGAGGTGAGTGTAATTACAATATTTTATTAGTTGGTGTGGATTTGTTGCGCTGAGTAATTTTGTTGCTGGTGTTTCTTTGCGTTCGCGGATCGGTGTATTGCAAAGAGTAAATGGTTTTTGGCTGACCATTTACTTCCCTCCCCGCTGAGATTGAGGCGGTAGGGGTGCGTAACGTAACTCTAGTGCGTGTACTAAATAATCTTGTAGACCGACACTTCTGGGCTTCTTTTATTAATTTTAAATTTAAGGTTTGTAGAATGAAATTGGTAATTCTTGGAATTTCTATTGTGACGGGTACGCGCTGGGACAGCAAGTGTCTTGCATGCGCTGGTTCCTAGTATTATCGATGCTTCGTCGGTTAATGTCCCGTCTTTACTTGGAAATTTTTGCGCACCTGGTGGGGTGTTTGATATATATTTCGGTTGATCGGCTGGTCTCGTCACTTGGACGAAAAGAAATTTTTTCTGTTCGGACCGTTTGGCTGTTTATTCTATCACCATGTATGCCAGATACATCCGTCATGATACGACGATAATGGACATATCGAAGCCACGCCGGGAGTTGTTTATTGCCTGGGTAAGTAGCTGGGTTTTGCTCTCTCTCTTTTTTTTTTCTTTTTTTTTTTTTTTTATTTTATTTATTTATTTATTTATTATTTTTTTTTTTTTTTTTTCCGCAGCCTACTGATGGCCGCTTTTTATACTGCCCGGGAATGGTTAGCATAGCGCACCGGAAGGCTGTACGTCAATTTCGCAGCGATTTTCGGCGATATCTGGAGGAGCTCCTGCAGTGGGATGAGGATAGGGTCCTCGACATTGCCCCCTTATTTGAGCGAGATTAATCATATGCTCACGATTCTTCTTCTTTTTATTATTATTTTTTTTTTTTGAATAAATTTTTATTTTATTTTGAATTTGCGTGTGTTTATTTATGCGTATTCCCTGATTTCCTTATTTTTAGTTCGGTTATTCCATCGTAAACATCTGTATTTGTTTCTGCATTATTGGTTGCGGTACAGGTGGTTTAATTGCAGGTGGTCGTAGTGGAACGGGTGGTAGCGTTCTCCAATTGAAGGTGTTTGGTCGTTCTATTTTTATTTCGTTCAATTCGATGTCCTCGTTTCTGGCTAGGTTTCCTTTCTTTGGGAGTTTTTTGATGGTTTTGTTGTTTTTTAGTGTCACTAGTAAGTATGTAATTGAGCTGAAGATGGCTGCCAATAGATGTATGGACCATCCATATAGTGTATGTAATGTATATCCCCTTATGATCGTGTCAATTATTAGCTTGCAGATATGAATGATTATGAAAATCATTATTACTGCAGAGCTAATAGAGCCAAACTTGATGAATTTTTCCACGAATTTATTCCACGTATTTTCTGCGATATGGGATAGCGTGTTCTCTGTAAAAAGATTGTTGATTAGTCCTCCTTGTACGCTTTCTTCTCCTAGCATGCCCCTCGCTATTGTGTTCAGCAAGGCTGATTTTTCTAGGGGGAACATAATGTGCTGTTGGAGTTCTTGGAGGTCTTCTTGTGAATAAATTCCGCTTGATGCTAATGAATTTATTTCCTTGTATTCCCAGGAGATGTTCGTATTTGGCTTTAGAATTCCTGGGTTTTGCGCTTTCCTTGGTGTTGGTGTTAGTGCTATCCAATTGTTGTTCAATTTGTAATATTGCGGAATAATTGTATTGCATTCTATCTGCGTTCCTGCTTTCATTAGTATGTGTGTTTTAGGCGTTAGAAATCGTGTTTTGTTCCCGGAGGTTACTGGTAGTTGCGTGTAGCACTTGTCTGTGTGAAATAGTTGTACTTCCTTGGGTGTGCATTTTATGATGTGCACTACTTCTCCTGCAATTCTAGCAATGTATCCTGGTTTTTCCATTAGGTTGTACGCGAATTCGTCTGGTGAAATAGAGGCTATGGATAGGGAATTATAGATTGTTCTTTTTTCTAGTTTGCATCTTTCGTTTAAAATGTCTAAGTATAAATTTTGTATTTGAGCCCTGAAGTGTTTTTCTACGTATACGAATTTTGAGTTAGTATATGTAAGAATGTCTAGGTTTAATATTTCCTTTGACGGTTGTACGTCGTTATCGAATAGTATATTGTTTTGTGTTCTTTCGTATATAATTAATTTTGGGTGTTCGGTTTTTGTTAGTATTCTATTGCAAGTTTTGATGTCTCCTTTCGCTGCTAGCGCGAATGAGATGTCGGTTGTTTCTATTGTGTATAATGTTTCGCGATTTTTAGATGTTAGTTTTGTTACCGGACCTCGGTATAGTACGTCGTATCTAGTTTTTAAACAGTCTTCTCTCGGTAGCGCTGACCAGAAGGTGTGTCCTCCTTCCATGTCGATACAATGTTCATCCGAAAATTTACAAACTGTTCCTGATGCTAAGCGTAATTTATCGCTGTTAAGACTAACTTGCGCGGTGTATTCTATTAACGTGATTTTTATAAGGCCCTGTACGTATACTTTATTCCATGTTCCGTAGCTGTCAGAATAGGACGCTCCTGTACATGAGCTTTCTATTGCGTTTCCCGCGAGACTTATTCCTACGGATTTTGTAGAGTTTACTTTTAAATTCGCGATTGTATGAAAGTTGTCGTATCTAAATATTCCGGTATTATGTATGGATTTACAGTTTTCATGGCTTATGTCTAAAAGGTATTCTTGTATCGCGTTTTCTACTGGTACTAAGTGACTGAACATTCCACATCGGAAAATTGTGCGTTGAATTTCTATTTTGCATTGTATGATTGGGACCGTTCTGAATTCTGCTAATTGTAGTAGCCGTATTGTGGTGTTGGTTACGCTAACGTCTGCATGGTGGAAGTCGCATTCCCCGGTGTCCAGTAAAGAATATGTCGATACGATCGGGTTGGTTGCGCCGCAATCGAATCCGATTATTGCTTGGCTAATTTTGAATGTGCTGATATAAATTAATAGAATTAACTTCATTGTCGGCTCTTTTCCTAGAAAGAAGGCTTATGTTATTTTCTGTGCTGCTAAATGCTTAGTTTGTTCGCATGAACTGTTTTTGGCTTTCCTTTGTAATTGATTGTTATATTATTGTTATCCCCTATTTTTAGTATTTCATATGGCCCTAGATACCAATCTTTTTCTAATTTTCCCGGTTTGGGTTCTTTGAGTAACCATACTTTGTCTCCGGTTTTGAATTCTACCGATTTAATGAATCTATCGTAGTATTCTTTTGATTTCATTTTTGAGTCAATTAGATTTTCGCGTGCCATACTAGCTATATCTCTCATGTTTTTTATTAAATTTTCCAAATAATCGCTGTGTGTAGGTAGTTGTTCTGATTTCTTTAGGGGTTCAGTCGAAGGTAGCCTAGCTGGATAAGCGAAAACCAGTTCATGTGGTGTGAATTTATGACTGGAATGAATGCTTGTGTTATAATTGAATTGTGCTAGCTCTAGAAGTTCATCCCATTCACATTTTTTTGTTGAAAAGTTTTTTAAATATTCGCAAAGTGGATGGTGTGCTCTTTCTAATGATCCATTTGATTGGGGTGAAAAAGCTGTTGTTTCGATTTTTGAGAATTTAAATCTTTTTGCAACTTGTTTCATTATTTTGCTAGTGAAATTTGTTCCTCTATCTGTGAGTACTATTTTAGGTGAGCCGAAAGTGCATATAAATTTTTTTACAAAAGCGTCTGCGACTGATTCTGCTGTCTGATCTTTTAGAGGTACTGCTACTAAGAATTTCGATAATTGGTCTTGTATGGTTAAGATGTATTTATTATTATTTTTTGTAACGTTGAGTGGACCGACTACGTCCATCGCGATTTTATCGAAAGTTTTTATTGGTGTGTCTGTTATAACCATCGGTTGTCTAGTTTTAACTCTTTTTAATTTATTTCTTTGACATTCCTCGCACTTTTTTATTTTGTTTTGAATGTCTTGTTTTAGGTTTTCCCAAAAGAATTTGTCTTTTATTCTATTGTATGTTCTATTTACGCCTGAGTGACCTCCTAGTTTTGTGGAGTGGAATTGGTCAAATATTTTATCTCTGTTTTCAGGTTTTACGTATTCGATACTGTTTAGGCATATTATTATTTTAATGTTTGTTTTATTGAAGGTGTTTTTTAATATTTCCTCTATTTCGTGCCAGTTTATATTTAATATTTTAATGTCTTTTGAAATACTGAAGATTTTTATATTTTTCCGTATAAGTAAGTCTTTTAATGTATTAAATAATTTTATCAGATTTTGTTTTATTTTTTCCGATGATGTTGCTACGTTTAAGCATAAGATAAAGAGTTTTTTGTTATTTACTTCTATTAATTCAATTTCGTTTTCGGATAGCTTGGGATTTACTTTTATATTCTTGATTTCCATTAACGCGTTGGTGTTTTTGTCTAGAGGTATACCTTGTTGAGTAATTATTTGTACGATGTTATCGTTTCTAAATTGAATTGAGTTTTTTGTGTAAATTAAATTTTCCTGTTCCTGTTCTTCTATATTGTCTTTTTTTTCTTTATTTTCCTGTTTCTTGCGCTTAGTCGTTTTTCCCTTATTATTGCTATTCAGAGTTGCCTCTTGGTTTAACGGTTCTTGGATCTTTTTTCTTGGTCTACCCCTTCCTCTTTTGATTTTGGTGTGATTGTCGTTTGGGGCTTCTACTTTATTTTGACTTGGAATTTTTACGGGTGTCGATTTTTCGCTGATTTCTTTCTTTCCTTGCGCTCTTGTTGTAACGGAAACGTGTACGTTGTCTACTGGATTTCTCGATAATGCATCGGCGTTCACGTTTTGCTTACCCGGTTTATATACTATATTGTATTCGTAATCCGATAATTTTAGTCTCCATTTTTGTACTCTGGTATTATTGTCAGCTGTTTTTAGCCAAAGTAATGGTTTATGATCTGTGACTATTGTAAATTTATTCCCGTAAATGTAGTTTCGGAATGTTTTTATCGCGAACATTATTGCCAGAGCTTCTTTTTCGTAGGTGTCGTATTTAATTTCGGCTTCTTGCAATACACGTGATGCGTATGCAATTGGTTTATCTTTCCCGATTTCTCCTTGTGATAATACTGCACCTAGAGCGTATTTAGATGCGTCTGTCGTAATAACGTATGGTTTCTCGAATTGTGGATACTGTAGGATGGGTGCGTTGCATAATATTTCCTTGAGTTTTACAAAAGCGTCTTGCTGTTCCGTGTTCCAGGAAAATTTCGTGTCTTTTTGCAGTAAACTCGTTAGAGGTTTTGCAATTTTTGCAAAATTATTTATGAATCGTCTATAGTATCCTGCGAGTCCCAAGAATTCTCTTATGTTCTTGACGTTCTTGGGAGTAGGAAATTTTTGGACAGCTTCCGTTTTTGCTGGGTCGGGTTTTATCCCTTCCCCACTTATTATATGACCTAGGAAGCATACTTCTGCTTTAAGAAATTCGCATTTTTCGGGTTCGAGTTTTAATTTTACTTTTCTTAATTTCTGAGCGACTATGTTGAATCTCATATTGAGTTCTTCTAGGTTTTCTCCAAATACTATAATATCGTCAATGAAGACAAAGCAGATTTTTCCAATTGAGTCTCCTAAGGTTGTATTTATTACTCTCTGAAAGGTTCGTGGTGAATTTCTTAATCCGAAAGGTAGGACGTTGAATTCGAATCGTCCTAGTGGATGTATGCTGAAAGCTGTCTTATGTATATCCCTTGGGTTCATTTTGATTTGATGGAAGCCTGATTTTAGATCTATTACGTGATATAGTTTTGCTTGTCCTAACTGGTCGAAAATTTCGGTTATGTTTGGAAGTAGATATGGGTCTGGAATCGTTTTTTCATTTAGTTTCCTGTAGTCTATCACTAGTCTCCATCTTTTTTTTCCTTCAGCTGTTTCTTTCTTTTTGACTACCCAAGTTGGAGCGTTAAAAGCACTTTTTGAATGTCTGACAAAACCGTTTGCAATTAATTTTTCTGTTTCCTTTACTGCCGTTTCTTTTAGCCTATGTGGTAAAGGGAATTGTTTTACGTATACAGGTTTTTCGTCCGTTAGGTTAATTTCGTGTTGTTCTGTATTATATGATTCTATTTTATCTCCTTCTACCCAAAATATATCGTTATTATCCTCAATTAGTTCCTTCATTATAGTTCTGTTTCCTTCTGATAGATTTCCTAATCGAATTTTTCCTAATAGTTTGTCTCGTCGATTTTCCGTTTCTTTGCTTTCCATTGCAATATTATCTTCCTTGTTTTCGGCAAAACTGATTTTTCCTACTTCTAATATTTCGCTTTCGTTTATTTTTGGTAGATTTCCTGTTTCTTGAAATCCTTCCAGTATATCTTCTACATCGTACGAAGCATAGTTATATTTGTTTTCTAAAGGGTCGGTTTCGTTTTTGAATTTGGTGTTTGTATTCTCGTCCACTTTGGTTAGAAATTCTGTATAGTCGTAAGAGTCTATTTCACATTTTTCTTCTTGATTGTCGAGTACTGTATTTATACTGTTTATTATCTGTTCTATGGATTTGTTATCTGTTTCTAAATGTTCCTCGGGATTTGATGACGTCGTCTTTTCTGTATCTATTGTCACGTTACCTGGTTCGTTATTTAATTTGTCCACTATGTTTAATAAATGTAGTGTGTCGTTATTGAGGCTAACGTCCCAGTTTCCTGTCATATTATCCGGTTGCGGAAGGTCTTGGTTTGCACTGTCTTTGTCGCTCGTGTTTTCGCTGATTCCTGTTTGGTGCAAGGTTCCTGCGTCCGTATGTACAGGGGTCAGTGTCTCGTTCGCGTGAGTCGTGTCTTGAAGTATTTTGTTGAGGAAGCATTTTTGCTCGTCTGTTAGTTTTGGTAACTGATGTAAAGCTAATGTTTGACTTGTTATATTTGCCTCTCCTGATTTTAGTTCGAATTTTCCATTATTTATTTCTACGTATCCCTCGTCTAATCTTAATTTTTGTTCCAGGAGTACTTTTATTCCTAATATTCCGTCATATGGTATTGAAAAGTCCTGTGGTGCTACATGAAAATCGAAATATTGGTAGTTTATCGGTATTCTTACTGCTCCTAAAGTTTGCAATGGTTTGTCTGTAATGCCTGAGAGTAATATTTTTCTGTCTTGTAATATTGCGTTTATAGGAATTTGGTCTTTTTTTATAATATTTAGTTGTGCACCGCTGTCAATAAGGAGGTTGCATTCCTTTCTTGTGTAAGGATTTTCTATTGTAATGTATTGTAATAGGTTCTCCAATCTCAGTGAATACGTTGCCATTCTTGTTGTTATTCTTTCTTCTTTTATGATTTGATCATCGGGCAAGTTGGGTCCTAGCGTTTTTTCTTGTTCTGATTCCTTTGGCTTCGTACTGTCGTTAATTTTATGTGTTTTGAGCGGCTCATCCTTGCTCCTCCCTATGCGCTCTCTCCAGGAGGAGTCTATTCGTTTCCCGATCTGTACTGTTGATGGTTTTGCCCTCTGTAGCATTCTTCTGTTGTGTGATTCGTACTTTTGCATAGGTTGCAGATTTTTCCGGCGCTGTTTTCCAGGCTTTTTAGTTTCCTGCATGCGTCTATTTGGTGTCCTGGCTCTTTGCAGTAGGAACAGATATCTCTTTTTTGTGCTCGTAGTTCGATCGCTTTTAGTTTCCTACATTCCTCTATTGTGTGGTTTGGGGTTTTACAATACTCGCAGAATCTTCGTAGTTCGCTTGTGTGTTTCTGATTGGCCCTATTGTCATTACTATTTTTAAAATAATTACTATCGTTGTGATTGTATTTTCTGTGGTAGTTACTCCTATATGAATCATTTGATTTTTGTTGAGGTTTCCTTGGCTCGTGGCAGTCTTCTGCCGAGTGTCCTAGTCGCTTACAAAGTTGGCATTTAATTTGATTTGTTCTGGTTTGGAAAACTCTTGCTTCCTCGCAATTTGCCGCGCTGTGGCCTTCTTCCTTACAGATTGTACACATGACTAATTGGAGATCGTTGGGTTTTGTTGTTGGGCAAGTTTTTGCTGTGTGGCCCGCTTCGTCGCACAGTTGGCACGTAGGTGTTGGACAATCTTTTGTTGTATGATACCTGCTATTACAGATTTCGCAAAGTTCTGTAATTTTTGGGAATTTCGTGCAGGTGTTTGGTTCGTGACCGGTTCCTCCGCATTTCCAACATGTCTCGTATTCGATTATGAACGGGCATTCGCTGACCGTGTGCCCCTTTATTTGGCAGTATTGGCAGTGCTGTCCCTTTACTTTGTTCATCTTACATGCATCTGTTGAATGTCCTGGAGTGTTGCAATGTTTGCAAATGAGTTCTATTTTCTTTTTGGCCAGTTTGCAGTTATACGATATGTGATCCTTGCTTTTGCAATATACGCATGCCGCGTTCTTGCAAAATAAGGCTTCATGATTTAGGTCTTGGCATATTTGACACATATATATTGCTGAGTTTGCGTCGTGTTTCCCGAGACTGTACAGTATGTTAGCCGGTTTGTTTCTCAATATGTCCTGTTTTCCTAACTTTGTTTCTACTTCGATTGCTTCCTTTATAAGGGCAGCTATATTGTCCTTTTGTTTTAGTTCTAATCTGATTTCTTGCCTTAGTCCGTTTTTAAAGCTTTTTTCTGCATCGGTTTTTATGGCTTTGTCGAATTCTTGTATAGCTTGCTGGGTTATACCTGCTTCTGTTTTCTTTAGTTCTTTGATCTGGATTACTAGTTCTTGTAGTCTGTTCCCGTAACTGAGCACTGTTTCGTCCGGTCTTTGCGTTAGTTCTGTTAATTTTCCATATAGGGTGTGTATATTTTCAGTGGATGGAAACAGTATTCTTATTGCTGTGATAAAATCATTTAAGTTATCTAAGGGTGTATTTATTAATGCTTTGTATACTTCGCCTTTTAGTTTTACTTTCACAATTTGAATTAGCGTTCTCGCCGTACGACGACCCGGCTGAGTTGCTCACTCAGAATTTGCGGAACGATGAATTTGGATGGTGCAATGGAAGTTTAAAGAATTTGGTTGATGAAATAGGAGTTCCAAGAATGCGTCGTAGGACGTGACAATACATATGTTGTACTGATTTGAATTGTGAAATCGATTACAAAATTAAGGAAATTTATGTTTATTTATATGTATATAGAATGCGTCACAGGACGTGACAGTAGAGAATGAAGTTTCCTACTTTTTATGTTCTATGATATTTTTTGATCAGATGCGTAGTTCTCGAGATATATCAAGATATTTAAAAGTTCCGAAGCCGCACCAACATAATAGAGATACAGAAACACCGTGGCCCCTTTCTTTGAGATAACTCTGCACTACTGCGAGCTGGAAATGCCACTTCCAGTTTAGCTGTGCAGAAGAAGAACAACAAGAAGAAGAAATATCTCGAAATATGTCCGTCAGGCCCCTTCCCTTGAGATAAATCTGCAAATACCTCGGAAACGAAGCGAGCTATGGCAAAATGTTAAGAGACCTTTTTTGTAGAGAATTAAGTTTCCTACTTTTTATGTTCTATGATATTTTTTGATCGGATGCGTAGTTCTCGAGATATATCAAGATATTTAAAAGATCCGAAGCTGCACCAACATAATAGAGATACAGAAACACCGTGGCCCCTGTCTTTGAGATAACTCTGCACCATTGCGAGCTGCAAATGCCACTTCCAGCTTAGCTGTGCAGAAGAAGAACAACAAGAAGAAGAAATATCTCGAAAAATGTCCGTCAGGCCCCTTCCCTTGAGATAAATCTGCAAATATCTCGGAAACGAAGCGAGCTATGGCAAAATGTTAAGAGACCTTATTTGTAGAGAATTAAGTTTCCTACTTTTTATGTTCTATGATATTTTTTGATCAGATGCGTAGTTCTCGAGATATATCAAGATATTTAAAAGTTCCGAAGCCGCACCAACATAATAGAGATACAGAAACACCGTGACCCCTTTCTTTGAGATAACTCTGCGCTATTGCGAGCTGGAAATGCCACTTCCAGTTTAGCTGTGCAGAAGAAGAACAACAAGAAGAGGAAATATCTCGAAATATGTCCGTCAGGCCCCTTCCCTTGAGATATATCTGCAAATATCTCGGAAACGAAACGAGCTATGGCAAAATGTTAAGAGACCTTTTTTGTAGAGAATTATGTTTCCTACTTTTTATGTTCTATGATATTTTTTGATCGGATGCGTAGTTCTCGAGATATATCAAGATATTTAAAAGTTCCGAAGCCGCACCAACATAATAGAGATACAGAAACACCGTGGCCCCTTTCTTTGAGATAACTCTGCACTATTGCGAGCTGCAAATGCCACTTCCAGCTTAGCTGTGCAGAAGAAGAACAACAAGAAGAAGAAATATCTGGAAATATGTCCGTCAGGCCCCTTCCCTTGAGATAAATCTGCAAATATCTCGGAAACGAAGCGAGCTACGGCAAAATGTTAAGAGACCTTTTTTGTAGAGAATTATATTTCCCACAATTTAGGTTCTATGATATTTTTTGATCAGAAGCGTAGTTTTCGAGATATATCGAGATATTTAAAAGATCCGAAGCCGCACCAACATAATAGAGATACAGAAACACCGTGGCCCCTTTCTTTGAGATAACTCTGCACCATTGCGAGCTGCAAATGCCACTTCCAGCTTAGCTGTGCAGAAGAAGACCAACAAGAAGAAGAAATATCTCGAAATATGTCCGTCAGGCCCCTTCCCTTGAGATAAATCTGCAAATATCTCGGAAACGAAGCGAGCTATGGCAAAATGTTAAGAGACCTTTTTGGTAGAGAATGAAGTTTCCTACTTTTTATGTTCTATGATATTTTTTGATCAGATGCGTAGTTCTCGAGATATATCAAGATATTTAAAAGTTCCGAAGCCGCACCAACATAATAGAGATACAGAAACACCGTGGCCCCTTTCTTTCAGATAACTCTGCACTATTGCGAGCTGGAAATGCCACTTCCTGTTTAGCTGTGCAGAAGAAGACCAACAAGAAGAAGAAATATCTCGAAATATGTCCGTCAGGCCCCTTCCCTTGAGATAAATCTGCAAATATCTCGGAAACGAAGCGAGCTATGGCAAAATGTTAGGAGATCTTATTTGTAGAGAATTAAGTTTCCTACTTTTTATGTCCTATGATATTATTTGATCAGATGCGTAGTTCTCGAGATATATCAAGATATTTAAAAGTTCCGAAGCCGCACCAACATAATAGAGATACAGAAACACCGTGGCCCCTTTCTTCGAGATAACTCTGCACTATTGCGAGCTGCAAATGCCACTTCCAGCTTAGCTGTGCAGAAGAAGAACAACAAGAAGAAGAACTATCTCGAAAAATGTCCGTCAGGCCCCTTCCCTTGAGATAAATCTGCAAATATCTCGGAAACGAAGCGAGCTATGGCAAAATGTTAAGAGACCTTATTTGTAGTGAATTAAGTTTCCTACTTTTTATGTTCTATGATATTTTTTGATCAGATGCGTAGTTCTCGAGATATATCAAGATACTTAAAAGTTCCGAAGCCGCACCAACATAATAGAGATACAGAAACACCGTGGCCCCTTTCTTTGAGATAACTCTGCGCTATTGCGAGCTGGAAATGCCACTTCCAGTTTAGCTGTGCAGAAGAAGAACAACAAGAAGAGGAAATATCTCGAAATATGTCCGTCAGGCCCCTTCCCTTGAGATATATCTGCAAATATCTCGGAAACGAAACGAGCTATGGCAAAATGTTAAGAGACCTTTTTTGTAGAGAATTATGTTTCCTACAATTTATGTTCTATGACATTTTTTGATCAGAAGCGTAGTTTTCGAGATATATCGAGATATTTAAAAGATCCGAAGCTGCACCAACATAATAGAGATACAGAAACACCGTGGCCCCTTTCTTTGAGATAACTCTGCACTAGTGCGAGCCGCAAATGCCGCTTCCAGCTTAGCTGTGCAGAAGAAGAACAACAAGAAGAAGAAATATCTCGAAATATGTCCGTCAGGCCCCTTCCCTCGAGATAAATCTGCAAATATCTCGGAAACGAAGCGAGCTACGGCAAAATGTTAAGAGACCTTTTTTGTAGAGAATTATATTTCCCACAATTTAGGTTCTATGATATTTTTTGATCAGAAGCGTAGTTTTCGAGATATATCGAGATATTTAAAAGATCCGAAGCCGCACCAACATAATAGAGATACAGAAACACCGTGGCCCCTTTCTTTGAGATAACTCTGCACCATTGCGAGCTGCAAATGCCACTTCCAGCTTAGCTGTGCAGAAGAAGAACAACAAGAAGAAGAAATATCTCGAAAAATGTCCGTCAGGCCCCTTCCCTTGAGATAAATCTGCAAATATCTCGGAAACGAAGCGAGCTATGGCAAAATGTTAAGAGACCTTTTTTGTAGAGAATTATATTTCCCACAATTTAGGTTCTATGATATTTTTTGATCAGAAGCGTAGTTTTCGAGATATATCGAGATATTTAAAAGATCCGAAGCCGCACCAACATAATAGAGATACAGAAACACCGTGGCCCCTTTCTTTGAGATAACTCTGCACCATTGCGAGCTGCAAATGCCACTTCCAGCTTAGCTGTGCAGAAGAAGAACAACAAGAAGAAGAAATATCTCGAAATATGTCCGTCAGGCCCCTTCCCTCGAGATAAATCTGCAAATATCTCGGAAACGAAGCGAGCTATGGCAAAATGTTGAGAGACCTTTTTTGTAGAGAATTAAGTTTCCCACAATTTAGGTTCTATGATATTTTTTGATCAGAAGCGTAGTTTTCGAGATATATCGAGATATTTAAAAGATCCGAAGCCGCACCAACATAATAGAGATACAGAAACACCGTGGCCCCTTTCTTTGAGATAACTCTGCACCATTGCGAGCTGCAAATGCCACTTCCAGCTTAGCTGTGCAGAAGAAGAACAACAAGAAGAAGAAATATCTCGAAAAATGTCCGTCAGGCCCCTTCCCTCGAGATAAATCTGCAAATATCTCGGAAACGAAGAGAGCTACGGCAAAATGTTAAGAGACCTTTTTTGTAGAGAATTATATTTCCCACAATTTAGGTTCTATGATATTTTTTGATCAGAAGCGTAGTTTTCGAGATATATCGAGATATTTAAAAGATCCGAAGCCGCACCAACATAATAGAGATACAGAAACACCGTGGCCCCTTTCTTTGAGATAACTCTGCACCATTGCGAGCTGCAAATGCCACTTCCAGCTTAGCTGTGCAGAAGAAGAACAACAAGAAGAAGAAATATCTCGAAAAATGTCCGTCAGGCCCCTTCCCTTGAGATAAATCTGCAAATATCTCGGAAACGAAGCGAGCTATGGCAAAATGTTAAGAGACCTTTTTTGTAGAGAATTATATTTCCCACAATTTAGGTTCTATGATATTTTTTGATCAGAAGCGTAGTTTTCGAGATATATGGAGATATTTAAAAGATCCGAAGCCGCACCAACATAATAGAGATACAGAAACACCGTGGCCCCTTTCTTTGAGATAACTCTGCACCATTGCGAGCTGCAAATGCCACTTTCAGCTTAGCTGTGCAGAAGAAGAACAACAAGAAGAAGAAATATCTCGAAAAATGTCCGTCAGGCCCCTTCCCTTGAGATAAATCTGCAAATATCTCGGAAACGAAGCGAGCTATGGCAAAATGTTAAGAGACCTTTTTTGTAGAGAATTATATTTCCCACAATTTAGGTTCTATGATATTTTTTGATCAGAAGCGTAGTTTTCGAGATATATCGAGATATTTAAAAGATTCGAAGCCGCACCAACATAATAGAGATACAGAAACACCGTGGCCCCTTTCTTTGAGATAACTCTGCACCATTGCGAGCTGCAAATGCCACTTCCAGCTTAGCTGTGCAGAAGAAGAACAACAAGAAGAAGAAATATCTCGAAATATGTCCGTCAGGCCCCTTCCCTCGAGATAAATCTGCAAATATCTCGGAAACGAAGCGAGCTATGGCAAAATGTTGAGAGACCTTTTTTGTAGAGAATTAAGTTTCCCACAATTTAGGTTCTATGATATTTTTTGATCAGAAGCGTAGTTTTCGAGATATATCGAGATATTCAAAAGATCCGAAGCCGCACCAACATAATAGAGATACAGAAACACCGTGGCCCCTTTCTTCGAGATAACTCTGCACCATTGCGAGCTGCAAATGCCACTTCCAGCTTAGCTGTGCAGAAGAAGACCAACAAGAAGAAGAAATATCTCGAAATATGTCCGTCAGGCTCCTTCCCTTGAGATAAATCTGCAAATATCTCGGAAACGAAGCGAGCTATGGCAAAATGTTAAGAGACCTTTTTTGTAGAGAATTAAGTTTCCTACTTTTTATGTTCTATGATATTTTTTGAGCAGATGCGTAGTTCTCGAGATATATCAAGATATCTAAAAGTTCCGAAGCCGCACCAACATAATAGAGATACAGAAACACCGTGGCCCCTTTCTTCGAGATAACTCTGCACTATTGCGAGCTGCAAATGCCACTTCCAGCTTAGCTGTGCAGAAGAAGAACAACAAGAAGAAGAAATATCTCGAAAAATGTCCGTCAGGCCCCTTCCCTTGAGATAAATCTGCAAATATCTCGGAAACGAAGCGAGCTATGGCAAAATGTTAAGAGACCTTATTTGTAGAGAATTAAGTTTCCTACTTTTTATGTTCTATGATATTTTTTGATCAGATGCGTAGTTCTCGAGATATATCAAGATACTTAAAAGTTCCGAAGCCGCACCAACATAATAGAGATACAGAAACACCGTGGCCCCTTTCTTTGAGATAACTCTGCGCTATTGCGAGCTGGAAATGCCACTTCCAGTTTAGCTGTGCAGAAGAAGAACAACAAGAAGAGGAAATATCTCGAAATATGTCCGTCAGGCCCCTTCCCTTGAGATATATCTGCAAATATCTCGGAAACGAAACGAGCTATGGCAAAATGTTAAGAGACCTTTTTTGTAGAGAATTATGTTTCCTACAATTTATGTTCTATGATATTTTTTGATCAGAAGCGTAGTTTTCGAGATATATCGAGATATTTAAAAGATCCGAAGCTGCACCAACATAATAGAGATACAGAAACACCGTGGCCCCTTTCTTTGAGATAACTCTGCACTAGTGCGAGCCGCAAATGCCGCTTCCAGCTTAGCTGTGCAGAAGAAGAACAACAAGAAGAAGAAATATCTCGAAATATGTCCGTCAGGCCCCATCCCTCGAGATAAATCTGCAAATATCTCGGAAACGAAGCGAGCTATGGCAAAATGTTAAGAGACCTTTTTTGTAGAGAATTAAGTTTCCCACAATTTAGGTTCTATGATATTTTTTGATCAGAAGCGTAGTTTTCGAGATATACCGAGATATTTAAAAGATCCGAAGCCGCACCAACATAATAGAGATACAGAAACACCGTGGCCCCTTTCTTTGAGATAACTCTGCACCATTGCGAGCTGCAAATGCCACTTCCAGCTTAGCTGTGCAGAAGAAGACCAACAAGAAGAAGAAATATTTCGAAATATGTCCGTCAGGCCCCTTCCCTTGAGATAAATCTGCAAATATCTCGGAAACGAAGCGAGCTATGGCAAAATGTTAAGAGACCTTATTTGTAGAGAATTAAGTTTCCTACTTTTTAGGTTCTATGATATTATTTGATCAGATGCGTAGTTCTCGAGATATATCAAGATATTTAAAAGTTCCGAAGCCGCACCAACATAATAGAGATACAGAAACACCGTGGCCCCTTTCTTTCAGATAACTCTGCACTATTGCGAGCTGGAAATGCCACTTCCTGTTTAGCTGTGCAGAAGAAGAACAACAAGAAGAAGAAATATCCCGAAATATGTCCGTCAGGCCCCTTCCCTTGAGATAAATCTGCAAATATCTCGGGAACGAAGCGAGCTGTGGCAAAATGTTAAGAGACCTTATTTGTAGAAAATTAGGTTTCCTACTTTTTATGTTCTATGATATTTTTTGATCAGATGCGTAGTTCTCGAGATATATCAAGATATTTAAAAGTTCCGAAGCCGCACCAACATAATAGAGATACAGAAACACCGAGGCCCCTTTCTTTGCGATAACTCTGCACTATTGCGAGCTGCAAATGCCACTTCCAGCTTAGCTGTGCAGAAGCAGAACAACAAGAAGAAGAAATATCTCGAAATATGTCCGTCAGGCCCCTTCCCTTGAGATAAATCTGCAAATATCTCGGAAACGAAGCGAGCTATGCCAAAATGTTAAGAGACCTTATTTGTAGAGAATTAAGTTTCCTACTTTTTATGTTCTATGATATTTTTTGATGAGATGCGTAGTTCTCGAGATATATCGAGATATTTAAAAGTTCCGAAGCCGCACCAACATAATAGAGATACAGAAACACCGTGGCCCCTTTCTTTGAGATAACTGTGCACTATTGCGAGCTGCAAATGCCACTTCCAGCTTAGCTGTGCAGAAGAAGAAAAACAAGAAGAAGAAATATCTCGAAATATGTCCGTCAGGCCCCTTCCCTTGAGATAAATCTGCAAATATCTCGGAAACGAAGCGAGCTATGGCAAAATGTTAAGAGACCTTTTTTGTAGAGAATTAAGTTTCCTACTTTTTATCTTCTATGATATTTTCTGATCAGATTCGTAGTTCTCGAGATATATCAAGATATTTAAAAGTTCCGAAGCCGCACCAACATAATAGAGATACAGAAACACCGTGGCCCCTCTCTTTGAGATAACTCTGCACAATTGCGAGCTGCAAATGCCACTTCCAGCTTAGCTGTGCAGAAGAAGAACAACAAGAAGGAGAAATATCTCGAAATATGTCCGTCAGGCACCTTCCCTTGAGATAAATCGGCAAGTATCTCGGAAACGAAGCGAGCTATGGCAAAATGTTGAGAGACCTTTTTTGTAGAGAATTAAGTTTCCTACTTTTTATGTTCTATGATATTTTTTGATCAGATGCGTAGATCTCGAGATATATCAAGATATTTAAAAGTTCCGAAGCCGCACCAACATAATAGAGATACAGAAACACCGTGGCCCCTTTCTTTGAGATAACTCTGCACTATTGCGAGCTGCAAATGCCACTTCCAGCTTAGCTGTGCAGAAGAAGAACAACAAGAAGAAGAAATATCTCGAAATATGTCCGTCAGGCCCCTTCCCTTGAGATAAATCTGCAAATATCTCGGAAACGAAGCGAGCTATGGCAAAATGTTAAGAGACCTTTTTTGTAGAGAATTATGTTTCCTACAATTTATGTTCTATGATATTTTTTGATCAGAAGCGTAGTTTTCGAGATATATCAAGATATTTAAAAGTTCCGAAGCCGCACCAACATAATAGAGATACAGAAACACCGTGGCCCCTTTCTTCGGAACTTTTAAATATCTCGATATATCTCGAAAACTACGCTTCTGATCAAAAAATATCATAGAACATAAAAAGTAGGAAACATAATTCTCTACAAAAACGGTCTCTTAACATTTTGCCATAGCTCGCTTCGTTTCCGAGATATTTGCAGATATATCTCAAGGGAAGGGGCCTGACGGACATATTTCGAGATATTTCTTCTTCTTGTTGTTCTTCTTCTGCACAGCTAAGCTGGAAGTGGCATTTGCAGCTCGCAATAGTGCAGAGTTATCCCAAAGAAAGGGGCCACGGTGTTTCTGTATCTCTATTATGTTGGTGCGGCTTCGGAACTTTTAAATATCTCGATATATCTCGAAAACTACGCTTCTGATAAAAAATATCATACAACATAAAAAGTAGGAAACTTAATTCTCTACAAAAAAGGTCTCTTAACGTTTTGCAATAGCTCGCTTCGTTTCCGAGATATTTGCAGATTTATCTCAAGGGAAGGGTCCTGACGGACATATTTCGAGATATTTCTTCTTCTTGTTGTTCTTCTTCTGCACAGCTAAACTGGAAGTGGCATTTCCAGCTCGCAATAGTGCAGAGTTATCCCAAAGAAAGGGGCCACGATGTTTCTGTATCTCTATTATGTTGGTGCGGCTTCGGAACTTTTAAATATCTCGATATATCTCGAAAACTACGCTTCTGATCAAAAAATATCATACTACATAAAAAGTAGGAAACTTAATTCTCTACAAGAAAGGTCTCTAAACATTTTGCCATAGCTCGCTTCGTTTCCGAGATATTTGCAGATTTATCTCAAGGGAAGGGGCCTGACGGACATATTTCGAGATATTTCTTCTTCTTGTTGTTCTTCTTCTGCACAGCTAAGCTGGAAGTGGCATTTGCAGCTCGCAATAGTGCAGAGTTATCTCAAAGAGAGGGGCCACGGTGTTTCTGTATCTCTATTATGTTGGTGCGGCTTCGGAACTTTTAAGTATCTTGATCTATCTCGAGAACTACGCATCTGATCAAAAAATATCATAGAAGATAAAAAGTAGGAAACTTAATTCTCTACAAAAAAGGTCTCTTAACATTTCGCCATAGCTCGCATCGTTTCCGAGATATTTGCAGATTTATCTCAAGGGAAGTGGCCTGACGGACATATTTCGAGATATTTCTTCTTCTGCACAGCTAAGCTGGAAGTGGCATTTGCGGCTCGCACTAGTGCAGAGTTATCTCAAAGAAAGGGGCCACGGTGTTTCTGTATCCCTATTATGTTGGTGCGGCTTCGGAACTTTTAAATATCTCGATATATCTCGAAAACTACGCTTCTGATCAAAAAATATCATAGAACATAAATTGTAGGAAACATAATTCTCTACAAAAAACGTCTCTTAAGATTTTGCCATAGCTCGCTTCGTTTCCGAGATATTTGCAGATTCAGCTCAAAGGAACTGGCCTGACGGACATATTTCGAGATATTTCTTCTTCTTGTTGTTCTTCCTCTGCACAGCTAAGCTGGAAGTGGCATTTGCAGCTCGCAATAGTGCAGAGTTATCTCAAAGAAAGGGGCCACGGTGTTTCTGTATCTCTATTATGTTGGTGCGGCTTCGGAACTTTTAAATATCTTGCTATATCTCGAGAACTACGCATCTGATCATGAAATATCATAGAACATAAAAAGTAGGAAACTTAATTCTCTACAAAAAAGGTCTCTTAACATTTTGCCATAGCTCGCTTCGTTTCCGAGATATTTGCAGATTTATCTCAAGGGAAGGGGCCTGACGGATATATTTCGAGATATTTCTTCTTCTTGTTGTTCTTCTTCTGCACAGCTAAGCTGGAAGTGGCATTTGCAGCTCGCAATAGTGCAGAGTTATCTCAAAGAAAGGGGCCACGGTGTTTCTGTATCTCTATTATGTTGGTGCGGCTTCGGAACTTTTAAATATCTCGATATATCTCGAAAACTACGCTTCTGATCAAAAAATATCATAGAACCTAAATTGTAGGAAACATAATTCTCTACAAAAAAGGTCTCTTAACATTTTGCCATAGCTCGCTTCGTTTCCGAGATATTTGCAGATATATCTCAAGGGAAGGGGCCTGACGGACATATTTCGAGATATTTCTTCTTCTTGTTGTTCTTCTTCTGCACAGCTAAGCTGGAAGTGGCATTTGCAGCTCGCAATAGTGCAGAGTTATCTCAAAGAAAGAGGCCACGGTGTTTCTGTATCTCTATTATGTTGGTGCGGCTTCGGAACTTTTAAATATCTTGATATATCTCGAGAACTACGCGTCTGATCAAAAAATATCATAGAACATAAAAAGTAGGAAACATAATTCTCCACAAAAACGGTCTCTTAACATTTTGCCATAGCTCGCTTCGTTTCCGAGATATTTGCAGATATATCTCAAAGGAACTGGCCTGACGGACATATTTCGAGATATTTCTTCTTCTTGTTGTTCTTCTTCTGCACAGCTAAGCTCGAAGCGGCATTTGCAGCTCGCAATAGTGCAGAGTTATCTCAAAGAAAGAGGCCACGGTGTTTCTGTACCTCTATTATGTTGGTGCAGCTTCGGAACTTTTAAATATCTTGATATATCTCGAGAACTACGCATCTGATCAAAAAATATCATCGAACATAAAAAGTAGGAAACTTAATTCTCTACAAAAAAGGTCTCTTAACATTTTGCCATAGTTCGCTTGGTTTCCGAGATATTTGCAGATTCATTTCAAGGGAAGGGGTCTGACGGACATATTTCGAGATATTTCTTCTTCTGCACAGCTAAGCTCGAAGTGGCATTTGCAGCTCGCAATAGTGCAGAGTTATCTCAAAGAAAGAGGCCACGGTGTTTCTGTACCTCTATTATGTTGGTGCAGCTTCGGAACTTTTAAATATCTTGATATATCTCGAGAACTACGCATCTGATCAAAAAATATCATCGAACATAAAAAGTAGGAAACTTAATTCTCTACAAAAAAGGTCTCTTAACATTTTGGCATAGCTCGCTTCGTTTCCGAAATATTTGCAGATTTATCTCAAGGGAAGTGGCCTGACGGACATATTTCGAGATATTTCTTCTTCTTGTTGTTCTTCTTCTGCACAGCTAAGCTGGAAGTGGCATTTGCAGCTCGCAATAGTGCGGAGTTATCCCAAAGAAAGGGGCCACGGTGTTTCTGTATCTCTATTATGTTGGTGCGGCTTCGGAACTTTTAAATATCTCGATATATCTCGAAAACTACGCTTCTGATAAAAAATATCATACAACATAAAAAGTAGGAAACTTAATTCTCTACAAAAAAGGTCTCTTAACGTTTTGCAATAGCTCGCTTCGTTTCCGATATATTTGCAGATTTATCTCAAGGGAAGGGTCCTGACGGACATATTTCGAGATATTTCTTCTTCTTGTTGTTCTTCTTCTGCACAGCTAAACTGGAAGTGGCATTTCCAGCTCGCAATAGTGCAGAGTTATCCCAAAGAAAGGGGCCACGATGTTTCTGTATCTCTATTATGTTGGTGCGGCTTCGGAACTTTTAAATATCTCGATATATCTCGAAAACTACGCTTCTGATCAAAAAATATCATAGAACATAAATTGTAGGAAATATAATTCTCTACAAAAAAGGTCTCTTAACATTTTGCCATAGCTCGCTTCGTTTCCGAGATATTTGCAGATTTATCTCAAGGGAAGGGGCCTGACGGACATATTTCGAGATACTTCTTCTTCTTCTTGTTCTTCTTCTGCACAGCTAAGCTGGAAGTGGCATTTGCAGCTCGCAATAGTGCAGAGTTATCTCAAAGAGAGGGGCCACGGTGTTTCTGTATCTCTATTATGTTGGTGCGGCTTCGGAACTTTTAAGTATCTTGATCTATCTCGAGAACTACGCATCTGATCAAAAAATATCATAGAAGGTAAAAAGTAGGAAACTTAATTCTCTACAAAAAAGGTCTCTTAACATTTCGCCATAGCTCGCATCGTTTCCGAGATATCTGCAGATTTATCTCAAGGGAAGGGGCCTGTCGGACATATTTCGAGATATTTCTTCTTCTTGTTGCTCTTCTTCTGCACAGCTAAGCTGGAAGTGGCGTTTGCGGCTCGCACTAGTGCAGAGTTATCTCAAAGAAAGGGGCCACGGTGTTTCTGTATCTCTATTATGTTGGTGCGGCTTCGGAACTTTTAAATATCTCGATATATCTCGAAAACTACGCTTCTGATCAAAAAATATCATAGAACATAAATTGTAGGAAACATAATTCTCTACAAAAAACGTCTCTTAACATTTTGCCATAGCTCGCTTCGTTTCCGAGATATTTGCAGATTTATCTCAAGGGAAGTGGCCTGACGGACATATTTCGAGATATTTCTTCTTCTTGTTGTTCTTCTTCTGCACAGCTAAGCTGGAAGTGGCATTTGCGGCTCGCACTAGTGCAGAGTTATCTCAAAGAAAGGGGCCACGGTGTTTCTGTATCCCTATTATGTTGGTGCGGCTTCGGAACTTTTAAATATCTCGATATATCTCGAAAACTACGCTTCTGATAAAAAATATCATACTACATAAAAAGTAGGAAACTTAATTCTCTACAAGAAAGGTCTCTAAACATTTTGCCATAGCTCGCTTCGTTTCCGAGATATTTGCAGATTTATCTCAAGGGAAGGGGCCTGACGGACATATTTCGAGATATTTCTTCTTCTTGTTGTTCTTCTTCTGCACAGCTAAGCTGGAAGTGGCATTTGCAGCTCGCAATAGTACAGAGTTATCTCAAAGAGAGGGGCCACGGTGTTTCTGTATCTCTATTATGTTGGTGCGGCTTCGGAACTTTTAAGTATCTTGATCTATCTCGAGAACTACGCATCTGATCAAAAAATATCATAGAAGATAAAAAGTAGGAAACTTAATTCTCTACAAAAAAGGTCTCTTAACATTTCGCCATAGCTCGCATCGTTTCCGAGATATTTGCAGATTTATCTCAAGGGAAGTGGCCTGACGGACATATTTCGAGATATTTCTTCTTCTGCACAGCTAAGCTGGAAGTGGCATTTGCGGCTCGCACTAGTGCAGAGTTATCTCAAAGAAAGGGGCCACGGTGTTTCTGTATCCCTATTATGTTGGTGCGGCTTCGGAACTTTTAAATATCTCGATATATCTCGAAAACTACGCTTCTGATCAAAAAATATCATAGAACATAAATTGTAGGAAACATAATTCTCTACAAAAAACGTCTCTTAAGATTTTGCCATAGCTCGCTTCGTTTCCGAGATATTTGCAGATTCAGCTCAAAGGAACTGGCCTGACGGACATATTTCGAGATATTTCTTCTTCTTGTTGTTCTTCCTCTGCACAGCTAAGCTGGAAGTGGCATTTGCAGCTCGCAATAGTGCAGAGTTATCTCAAAGAAAGGGGCCACGGTGTTTCTGTATCTCTATTATGTTGGTGCGGCTTCGGAACTTTTAAATATCTTGCTATATCTCGAGAACTACGCATCTGATCATGAAATATCATAGAACATAAAAAGTAGGAAACTTAATTCTCTACAAAAAAGGTCTCTTAACATTTTGCCATAGCTCGCTTCGTTTCCGAGATATTTGCAGATTTATCTCAAGGGAAGGGGCCTGACGGATATATTTCGAGATATTTCTTCTTCTTGTTGTTCTTCTTCTGCACAGCTAAGCTGGAAGTGGCACTTGCAGCTCGCACTAGTGCAGAGTTATCTCAAAGAAAGGGGCCACGGTGTTTCTGTATCTCTATTATGTTGGTGCGGCTTCGGAACTTTTAAATATCTCGATATATCTCGAAAACTACGCTTCTGATCAAAAAATTTCGTAGAACATAAATTGTAGGAAACATAATTCTCTACAAAAAAGGTCTCTTAACATTTTGCGATAGCTCGCTTCGTTTCCGTGATATTTGCAGATTTATCTCAAGGGAAGGGGCCTGACGGACATATTTCGAGATATTTCTTCTTCTTGTTGTTCTTCTTCTGCACAGCTAAGCTGGAAGTGGCATTTGCAGCTCGCAATAGTGCAGAGTTATCTCAAAGAAAGGGACCACGGTGTTTCTGTATCTCTATTATGTTGGTGCGGCTTCGGAACTTTTAAATATCTTGATATATCTCGAGAACTACGCGTCTGATCAAAAAATATCATAGAACATAAAAAGTAGGAAACATAATTCTCTACAAAAACGGTCTCTTAACATTTTGCAATAGCTCGCTTCGTTTCCGAGATATTTGCAGATATATCTCAAGGGAAGGGGCCTGACGGACATATTTCGAGATATTTCTTCTTCTTGTTGTTCTTCTTCTGCACAGCTAAGCTGGAAGTGGCATTTGCGGCTCGCACTGGTGCACAGTTATCTCAAAGAAAGGGGCCACGGTGTTTCTGTATCTCTATTATGTTGGTGCGTCTTCGGAACTTTTAAATATCTCGATATATCTCGAAGACTACGCTTCTGATCAAAAAATATCATAGAACATAAATTGTAGGAAACATAATTCTCTACAAAAAACGTCTCTTAACATTTTGCCATAGCTCGCTTCGTTTCCGAGATATTTGCATATTTATCTCAGGGGAAGGGGCTTGACGGACATATTTCGAGATATTTCTTCTTCTTGTTGTTCTTCTTCTGCACAGCTAAGCTGGAAGTGGCATTTGCGGCTCGCACTAGTGCAGAGTTATCTCAAAGAAAGGGGCCACGGTGTTTCTGTATCTCTATTATGTTGGTGCGGCTTCGGAACTTTTAAATATCTTGCTATATCTCGAGAACTACGCATCTGATCATGAAATATCATAGAACATAAAAAGTAGGAAACTTAATTCTCTACAAAAAAGGTCTCTTAACATTTTGCCATAGCACGCTTCGTTTCCGAGATATTTGCAGATTTATCTCAAGGGAAGGGGCCTGACGGATATATTTCGAGATATTTCTTCTTCTTGTTGTTCTTCTTCTGCACAGCTAAGCTGGAAGTGGCACTTGCAGCTCGCACTAGTGCAGAGTTATCTCAAAGAAAGGGGCCACGGTGTTTCTGTATCTCTATTATGTTGGTGCGGCTTCGGAACTTTTAAATATCTCGATATATCTCGAAAACTACGCTTCTGATCAAAAAATTTCGTAGAACATAAATTGTAGGAAACATAATTCTCTACAAAAAAGGTCTCTTAACATTTTGCGATAGCTCGCTTCGTTTCCGAGATATTTGCAGATTTATCTCAAGGGAAGGGGCCTGACGGACATATTTCGAGATATTTCTTCTTCTTGTTGTTCTTCTTCTGCACAGCTGAGCTGGAAGTGGCATTTGCGGCTCGCACTAGTGCAGAGTTATCTCAAAGAAAGGGGCCACGGTGTTTCTGTATCTCTATTATGTTGGTGCGGCTTCGGAACTTTTAAATATCTCGATATATCTCGAAAACTACGCTTCTGATCAAAAAATATCATAGAACATAAATTGTTGGAAACATAATTCTCTACAAAAAAGGTCTCTTAACATTTTGCCATAGCTCGCTTCGTTTCCGAGATATTTGCATATTTATCTCAGGGGAAGGGGCTTGACGGACATATTTCGAGATATTTCTTCTTCTTGTTGTTCTTCTTCTGCACAGCTAAGCTGGAAGTGGCATTTGCGGCTCGCACTAGTGCAGAGTTATCTCAAAGAAAGGGGCCACGGTGTTTCTGTATCTCTATTATGTTGGTGCGGCTTCGGAACTTTTAAATATCTTGATATATCTCGAGAACTACGCATCTGATCAAAAAATATCATAGAACATGAAAAGTAGGAAACTTAATTCTCTACAAAAAAGGTCTCTTAACATTTTGCCATAGCTCTCTTCGTTTCCGAGATATTTGCAGATTTATCTCAAGGGAAGGGGCCTGACGGACATATTTCGAGATATTTCTTCTTCTTGTTGTTCTTCTTCTGCACAGCTAAGCTGGAAGTGGCATTTGCAGCTCGCAATAGTGCAGAGTTATCTCAAAGAAAGGGGCCACGGTGTTTCTGTATCTCTATTATGTTGGTGCGGCTTCGGAACTTTTAAATATCTCGATATATCTCGAGAACTACCCATCTGATCAAAAAATATCATAGAACATAAAAAGTAGGAAACTTAATTCTCTACAAAAAAGGTCTCTTAACATTTTGCCATAGCTCGCTTCGTTTCCGAGATATTTGCAGATTTATCTCAAGGGAAGGGGCCTGACGGACATATTTCGAGATATTTCTTCTTCTTGTTGTGCTTCTTCTGCACAGCTGAGCTGGAAGTGGCATTTGCAGGTCGCAATAGTGCAGAGTTATCTCAAAGAAAGGGGCCACGGTGTTTCTGTATCTCTATTATGTTGGTGCGGCTTCGGAACTTTTAAATATCTCGATATATCTCGAAAACTACGCTTCTGATCAAAAAATATCATAGAACGTAAATTGTAGGAAATATTATTCTCTACAAAAAAGGTCTCTTAACATTTTGCAATAGCTCGCTTCGTTTCCGAGATATTTGCAGATTCATCTCAAGGGAAGGGGTCTGACGGACATATTTCGAGATATTTCTTCTTCTTGTTGTTCTTCTTCTGCACAGCTAAGCTCGAAGTGGCATTTGCAGCTCGCAATAGTGCAGAGTTATCTCAAAGAAAGAGGCCACGGTGTTTCTGTATCTCTATTATGTTGGTGCAGCTTCGGAACTTTTAAATATCTTGATATATCTCGAGAACTACGCTTCTGATCAAAAAATATCGTCGAACATAAAAAGTAGGAAACATAATTCTCTACAAAAAAGGTCTCTTAACATTTTGCCATAGCTCGCTTCGTTTCCGAGATATTTGCAGATTTATCTCAAGGGAAGTGGCCTGACGGACATATTTCGAGATATTTCTTCTTCTTGTTGTTCTTCTTCTGCACACCTAAGCTGGAAGTGGCATTTGTGGCTCGCACTAGTGCAGAGTTATCTCAAAGAAAGGGGCCACGGTGTTTCTGTATCTCTATTATGTTGGTGCGGCTTCGGAACTTTTAAATATCTTGATATATCTCGAGAACTACGCATCTGATCAAAAAATATCATAGAACATGAAAAGTAGGAAACTTAATTCTCTACAAAAAAGGTCTCTTAACATTTTGCCATAGCTCTCTTCGTTTCCGAGATATTTGCAGATTTATCTCAAGGGAAGGGGCCTGACGGACATATTTCGAGATATTTCTTCTTCTTGTTGTTCTTCTTCTGCACAGCTAAGCTGGAAGTGGCATTTGCAGCTCGCAATAGTGCAGAGTTATCTCAAAGAAAGGGGCCACGGTGTTTCTGTATCTCTATTATGTTGGTGCGGCTTCGGAACTTTTAAATATCTTGATATATCTCGAGAACTACGCGTCTGATCAAAAAATATCATAGAACATAAAAAGTAGGAAACATAATTCTCTACAAAAACGGTCTCTTAACATTTTGCAATAGCTCGCTTCGTTTCCGAGATATTTGCAGATATATCTCAAGGGAAGGGGCCTGACGGACATATTTCGAGATATTTCTTCTTCTTGTTGTTCTTCTTCTGCACAGCTAAGCTGGAAGTGGCATTTGCGGCTCGCACTGGTGCACAGTTATCTCAAAGAAAGGGGCCACGGTGTTTCTGTATCTCTATTATGTTGGTGCGTCTTCGGAACTTTTAAATATCTCGATATATCTCGAAGACTACGCTTCTGATCAAAAAATATCATAGAACATAAATTGTAGGAAACATAATTCTCTACAAAAAACGTCTCTTAACATTTTGCCATAGCTCGCTTCGTTTCCGAGATATTTGCATATTTATCTCAGGGGAAGGGGCCTGACGGACATATTTCGAGATATTTCTTCTTCTTGTTGTTCTTCTTCTGCACAGCTGAGCTGGAAGTGGCATTTGCAGGTCGCAATAGTGCAGAGTTATCTCAAAGAAAGGGGCCACGGTGTTTCTGTACCTCTATTATGTTGGTGCAGCTTCGGAACTTTTAAATATCTTGATATATCTCGAGAACTACGCTTCTGATCAAAAAATATCGTCGAACATAAAAAGTAGGAAACATAATTCTCTACAAAAAAGGTCTCTTAACATTTTGCCATAGCTCGCTTCGTGTCCGAGATATTTGCAGATTTATCTCAAGGGAAGTGGCCTGACGGACATATTTCGAGATATTTCTTCTTCTTGTTGTTCTTCTTCTGCACAGCTAAGCTGGAAGTGGCATTTGCGGCTCGCACTAGTGCAGAGTTATCTCAAAGAAAGGGGCCACGGTGTTTCTGTATCTCTATTATGTTGGTGCGGCTTCGGAACTTTTAAATATCTTGATATATCTCGAGAACTACGCATCTGATCAAAAAATATCATAGAACATGAAAAGTAGGAAACTTAATTCTCTACAAAAACGGTCTCTTAACATTTTGCAATAGCTCGCTTCGTTTCCGAGATATTTGCAGATATATCTCAAGGGAAGGAGCCTGACGGACATATTTCGAGATATTTCTTCTTCTTGTTGTTCTTCTTCTGCACAGCTAAGCTGGAAGTGGCATTTGCGGCTCGCACTGGTGCACAGTTATCTCAAAGAAAGGGGCCACGGTGTTTCTGTATCTCTATTATGTTGGTGCGTCTTCGGAACTTTTAAATAACTCGATATATCTCGAAGACTACGCTTCTGATCAAAAAATATCATAGAACATAAATTGTAGGAAACATAATTCTCTACAAAAAACGTCTCTTAACATTTTGCCATAGCTCGCTTCGTTTCCGAGATATTTGCATATTTATCTCAGGGGAAGGGGCTTGACGGACATATTTCGAGATATTTCTTCTTCTTGTTGTTCTTCTTCTGCACAGCTAAGCTGGAAGTGGCATTTGCGGCTCGCACTAGTGCAGAGTTATCTCAAAGAAAGGGGCCACGGTGTTTCTGTATCTCTATTATGTTGGTGCGGCTTCGGAACTTTTAAATATCTTGATATATCTCGAGAACTACGCATCTGATCAAAAAATATCATAGAACATAAAAAGTAGGAAACTTAATTCTCTACAAAAAAGGTCTCTTAACATTTTGCCATAGCTCGCTTCGTTTCCGAGATATTTGCAGATTTATCTCAAGGAAAGGGGCCTGACGGACATATTTCGAGATATTTCTTCTTCTTGTTGTTCTTCTTCTGCACAGCTAAGCTGGAAGTGCCATTTGCAGCGCGCAATAGTGCAGAGTTATCTCAAAGAAAGGGGCCACGGTGTTTCTGTATCGATATTATGTTGGTGCGGCTTCGGAACTTTTAAATATCTTGATATATCTCGAGAACTACGCATCTGTTCAAAAAATATCATAGAACATAAAAAGTAGGAATCCTAATTTTCTACAAAAAAGGTCTCTTAACATTTTGCCGTAGCTCGCTTCGTTTCCGAGATATTTGCAGATTTATCTCAAGGGAAGGGGCCTGACGGACATATTTCCAGATATTTCTTCTTCTTGTTGTTCTTCTTCTGCACAGCTAAGCTGGAAGTGGCATTTGCAGCTCGCAATAGTGCAGAGTTATCTCAAAGAAAGGGGCCACGGTGTTTCTGTATCTCTATTATGTTGGTGCGGCTTCGGAACTTTTAAATATCTTGATATATCTCGAGAACTACGCATCTGATCAAAAAATATCATAGAACATAAAAAGTAGGAAACTTAATTCTCTACAAAAAAGGTCTCTTAACGTTTTGCAATAGCTCGCTTCGTTTCCGAGATATTTGCAGATTTATCTCAAGGGAAGGGTCCTGACGGACATATTTCGAGATATTTCTTCTTCTTGTTGTTCTTCTTCTGCACAGCTAAACTGGAAGTGGCATTTCCAGCTCGCAATAGTGCAGAGTTATCCCCAAGAAAGGGGCCACGATGTTTCTGTATCTCTATTATGTTGGTGCGGCTTCGGAACTTTTAAATATCTCGATATATCTCGAAAACTACGCTTCTGATCAAAAAATATCAGAGAACGTAAATTGTAGGAAACATAATTCTCTACAAAAAAGGTCTCTTAAGATTTTGCCATTGCTCGCTTCGTTTCCGAGATATTTGCAGATTTATCTCAAGGGAAGGGGCCTGACGGACATATTTCGAGATATTTCTTCTTCTTGTTGTTCTTCTTCTGCACAGCTAAACTGGAAGTGGCATTTCCAACTCGCAATAGTGCAGAGTTATCCCAAAGAAAGGGGCCACGATGTTTCTGTATCTCTATTATGTTGGTGCGGCTTCGGAACTTTTAAATATCTCGATATATCTCGAAAACTACGCATCTGATCAAAAAATATCATAGAACATAAAAAGTAGGAAACATAATTCTCTACAAAAAAGGTCTCTTAACATTTTCCCATAGCTGGCATCGTTTCCGAGATATTTGCAGATTTAGCTCAAGGGAAGGGGCCTGACGACATATTCCGAGATATTTCTTCTTCTTGTTGTTCCTCTTCTGCACAGCTAAGCTGGAAGTGGCATTTGCAGGTCGCAATAGTGCAGAGTTATCTCAAAGAAAGGGGCCACGGTGTTTCTGTATCTCTATTATGTTGGTGCGGCTTCGGAACTTTTAATAACTCGATATATCTCAAAAACTACGCTTCTGATCAAAAAATATCAGAGAACGTAAATTGTAGGAAACATAATTCTCTACAAAGAAGGTCTTTTAACATTTTGCCATAGCTCGCTTCGTTTCCGAGATATTTGCAGATTTATCTCAAGGGAAGGGTCCTGATGGACATATTTCGAGATATTTCTTCTTCTTGTTGTTCTTCTTCTGCACAGCTAAACTGGAAGTGGCATTTGCAGCTCGCAATAGTGCAGAGTTATCTCAAAGAAAGGGGCCACGGTGTTTCTGTACCTCTATTATGTTGGTGCAGCTTCGGAGCTTTTAAATATCTTGATATATCTCGAGAACTACGCATCTGATCAAAAAATATCATAGAACATAAAAAGTAGGAAACTTAATTCTCTACAAAAAAGGTCTCTTAACGTTTTGCAATAGCTCGCTTCGTTTCGGAGATATTTGCAGATTTATCTCAAGGGAAGGGTCCTGACGGACATATTTCGAGATATTTCTTCTTCTTGTTGTTCTTCTTCTGCACAGCTAAACTGGAAGTGGCATTTCCAGCTCGCAATCGTGCAGAGTTATCGCAAAGAAAGGGGCCACGGTGTTTCTGTATCTCTATTATGTTGGTGCGGCTTCGGAACTTTTAAATATCTTGATATATCTCGAGAACTACGCATCTGATCAAAAAATATCATAGAACATAAAAAGTAGGAAACCTAATTTTCTACAAAAAAGGTTGCTTAACATTTTGCCGTAGCTCGCTTCGTTTCCGAGATATTTGCAGATTTATCTCAAGGGAAGGGGCCTGACGGACATATTTCGAAATATTTCTTATTCTTGTTGTTCTTCTTCTGCACAGCTAAGCTGGAAGTGGCATTTGCAGCTCGCAATAGTGCAGAGTTATCTCAAAGAAAGGGGCTACGGTGTTTCTGTACCTCTATTATGTTGGTGCAGTTTCGGAGCTTTTAAATATCTTGATATATCTCGAGAACTACGCATCTGATCAAAAAATATCATAGAACATAAAAAGTATGAAACTTAATTCTCTACAAAAAAGGTCTCTCAGCGTTTTGCAATAGCTCGCTTCGTTTCCGAGATATTTGCAGATTTATCTCAAGGGAAGGGTCCTGACGGACATATTTCGAGATATTTCTTCTTCTTGTTGTTCTTCTTCTGCACAGATAAACTGGAAGTGGCATTTCCAGCTCGCAATAGTGCAGAGTTATCCCAAAGAAAGGGGCCACGGTGTTTCCGTATCTCTATTATGTTGGTGCGGCTTCGGAACTTTTAAATATCTCGATATATCTCGAAAACTACGCTTCTGATCAAAAAATATCATAGAACATAAATTGTAGGAAACATAATTCTCTACAAAAAAGGTCTCCTAACATTTTGCATTAGCTCGCTTCGTTTCCGAGATATTTGCAGATTTATCTCAAGGGAAGGGTCCTGATGGACATATTTCGAGATATTTCTTCTTCTTGTTGTTCTTCTTCTGCACAGCTAAACTGGAAGTGGCATTTCCAGCTCGCAATCGTGCAGAGTTATCTCAAAGAAAGGGGCCACGGTGTTTCTGTATCTCTATTATGTTGGTGCGGCTTCGGAACTTTTAAATATCTGGATATATCTCGAGAACTGCGCATCTGATCAAAAAATATCATAGAACATAAAAAGTAGGAAACTTAATTCTCTACAAAAAAGGTCTCTTAACATTTTGCCATAGCTCGCTTTGTTTCCGAGATATTTGTAGATTTATCTCAAGGGAAGGGGCCTGACGGACATATTTCGAGATATTTCTTCTTCTTGTTGTTCTTCTTCTGCACAGCTAAGCTGGAAGTGGCATTTGCGGCTCGCACTAGTGCAGAGTTATCTCAAAGAAAGGGGCCACGGTGTTTCTGTATCTCTATTATGTTGGTGCAGTTTCGGAGCTTTTAAATATCTTGATATATCTCGAGAACTACGCATCTGATCAAAAAATATCATAGAACATAAAAAGTAGGAAACTTAATTCTCTACAAAAAAGGTCTCTCAGCGTTTTGCAATAGCTCGCTTCGTTTCCGAGATATTTGCAGATTTATCTCAAGGGAAGGGTCCTGACGGACATATTTCGAGATATTTCTTCTTCTTGTTGTTCTTCTTCTGCACAGATAAACTGGAAGTGGCATTTCCAGCTCGCAATAGTGCAGAGTTATCCCAAAGAAAGGGGCCACGGTGTTTCCGTATCCCTATTATGTTGGTGCGGCTTCGGAACTTTTAAATATCTCGATATATCTCGAAAACTACGCTTCTGATCAAAAAATATCATAGAACATAAATTGTAGCAAACATAATTCTCTACAAAAAAGGTCTCCTAACATTTTGCATTAGCTCGCTTCGTTTCCGAGATATTTGCAGATTTATCTCAAGGGAAGGGTCCTGATGGACATATTTCGAGATATTTCTTCTTCTTGTTGTTCTTCTTCTGCACAGCTAAACTGGAAGTGGCATTTCCAGCTCGCAATCGTGCAGAGTTATCTCAAAGAAAGGGGCCACGGTGTTTCTGTATCTCTATTATGTTGGTGCGGCTTCGGAACTTTTAAATATCTTGATATATCTCGAGAACTACGCATCTGATCAAAAAATATCATAGAACATAAAAAGTAGGAAACTTAATTCTCTACAAAAAAGGTCTCTTAACATTTTGCCATAGCTCGCTTCGTTTCCGAGATATTTGCAGATTTATCTCAAGGGAAGGGGCCTGACGGACATATTTCGAGATATTTCTTCTTCTTGTTGTTCTTCTTCTGCACAGCTAAGCTGGAAGTGGCATTTGCAGCGCGCAATAGTGCAGAGTTATCTCAAAGAAAGGGGCCACGGTGTTTCTGTATCTCTATTATGTTGGTGCGGCTTCGGAACTTTTAAATATCTGGATATATCTCGAGAACTGCGCATCTGATCAAAAAATATCATAGAACATAAAAAGTAGGAAACTTAATTCTCTACAAAAAAGGTCTCTTAACATTTTGCCATAGCTCGCTTTGTTTCCGAGATATTTGTAGATTTATCTCAAGGGAAGGGGCCTGACGGACATATTTCGAGATATTTCTTCTTCTTGTTGTTCTTCTTCTGCACAGCTAAGCTGGAAGTGGCATTTGCGGCTCGCACTAGTGCAGAGTTATCTCAAAGAAAGGGGCCACGGTGTTTCTGTATCTCTATTATGTTGTTGCGGCTTCGGAACTTTTAAATATCTTGATATATCTCGAGAACTACGCATCTGATCAAAAAATATCATAGAACATAAAAAGTAGGAAACCTAATTCTCTACAAAAAAGGTCTCTTAACATTTTGCCATAGCTCGCTTCGTTTCCGAGATATTTGCAGATTTATCTCAAGGGAAGGGGCCTGACGGACATATTTCGAGATAATTCTTCTTCTTGTTGTTCTTCTTCTGCACAGCTAAGCTGGAAGTGGCATTTGCGGCTCGCACTAGTGCAGAGTTATCTCAAAGAAAGGGGCCACGGTGTTTCTGTATCTCTATTATGTTGGTGCGGCTTCGGAACTTTTAAATATCTCGATATATCTCGAAAACTACGCTTCTGATCAAAAGATATCATAGAACATAAATAGTAGGAAACATAATTCTCTACAAAAAAGGTCTCTTAACATTTTGCCATAGCTCGCTTCGTTTCCGAGATATTTGCAGATATATCTCAAGGGAAGGGGCCTGACGGACATATTTCGAGATATTTCTTCTTCTTGTTGTTCTTCTTCTGCACAGCTAAGCTGGAAGTGGCATTTGCGGCTCGCACTAGTGCACAGTTATCTCAAAGAAAGGGGCCACGGTGTTTCTGTATCTCTATTATGTTGGTGCGGCTTCGGAACTTTTAAGTATCTCGATATATCTCGAAAACTACGCTTCTGATCAAAAAATATCATAGAACATAAATTGTAGGAAATATAATTCTCTACAAAAAACGTCTCTTAACACTTTGCCATAGCTCGCTTCGTTTCCGAGATATTTGCAGATTTATCTCAAGGGAAGGGTCCTGACGGACATATTTCGAGATATTTCTTCTTCTTGTTGTTCTTCTTCTGCACAGATAAACTGGAAGTGGCATTTCCAGCTCGCAATAGTGCAGAGTTATCCCAAAGAAAGGGGCCACGGTGTTTCCGTATCTCTATTATGTTGGTGCGGCTTCGGAACTTTTAAATATCTCGATATATCTCGAAAACTACGCTTCTGATCAAAAAATATCATAGAACATAAATTGTAGGAAACATAATTCTCTACAAAAAAGGTCTCCTAACATTTTGCATTAGCTCGCTTCGTTTCCGAGATATTTGCAGATTTATCTCAAGGGAAGGGTCCTGATGGACATATTTCGAGATATTTCTTCTTCTTGTTGTTCTTCTTCTGCACAGCTAAACTGGAAGTGGCATTTCCAGCTCGCAATCGTGCAGAGTTATCTCAAAGAAAGGGGCCACGGTGTTTCTGTATCTCTATTATGTTGGTGCGGCTTCGGAACTTTTAAATATCTGGATATATCTCGAGAACTGCGCATCTGATCAAAAAATATCATAGAACATAAAAAGTAGGAAACTTAATTCTCTTCAAAAAAGGTCTCTTAACATTTTGCCATAGCTCGCTTTGTTTCCGAGATATTTGTAGATTTATCTCAAGGGAAGGGGCCTGACGGACATATTTCGAGATATTTCTTCTTCTTGTTGTTCTTCTTCTGCACAGCTAAGCTGGAAGTGGCATTTGCGGCTCGCACTAGTGCAGAGTTATCTCAAAGAAAGGGGCCACGGTGTTTCTGTATCTCTATTATGTTGGTGCAGTTCCGGAGCTTTTAAATATCTTGATATATCTCGAGAACTACGCATCTGATCAAAAAATATCATAGAACATAAAAAGTAGGAAACTTAATTCTCTACAAAAAAGGTCTCTCAGCGTTTTGCAATAGCTCGCTTCGTTTCCGAGATATTTGCAGATTTATCTCAAGGGAAGGGTCCTGACGGACATATTTCGAGATATTTCTTCTTCTTGTTGTTCTTCTTCTGCACAGATAAACTGGAAGTGGCATTTCCAGCTCGCAATAGTGCAGAGTTATCCCAAAGAAAGGGGCCACGGTGTTTCCGTATCCCTATTATGTTGGTGCGGCTTCGGAACTTTTAAATATCTCGATATATCTCGAAAACTACGCTTCTGATCAAAAAATATCATAGAACATAAATTGTAGCAAACATAATTCTCTACAAAAAAGGTCTCCTAACATTTTGCATTAGCTCGCTTCGTTTCCGAGATATTTGCAGATTTATCTCAAGGGAAGGGTCCTGATGGACATATTTCGAGATATTTCTTCTTCTTGTTGTTCTTCTTCTGCACAGCTAAACTGGAAGTGGCATTTCCAGCTCGCAATCGTGCAGAGTTATCTCAAAGAAAGGGGCCACGGTGTTTCTGTATCTCTATTATGTTGGTGCGGCTTCGGAACTTTTAAATATCTTGATATATCTCGAGAACTACGCATCTGATCAAAAAATATCATAGAACATAAAAAGTAGGAAACTTAATTCTCTACAAAAAAGGTCTCTTAACATTTTGCCATAGCTCGCTTCGTTTCCGAGATATTTGCAGATTTATCTCAAGGGAAGGGGCCTGACGGACATATTTCGAGATATTTCTTCTTCTTGTTGTTCTTCTTCTGCACAGCTAAGCTGGAAGTGGCATTTGCAGCGCGCAATAGTGCAGAGTTATCTCAAAGAAAGGGGCCACGGTGTTTCTGTATCTCTATTATGTTGGTGCGGCTTCGGAACTTTTAAATATCTGGATATATCTCGAGAACTGCGCATCTGATCAAAAAATATCATAGAACATAAAAAGTAGGAAACTTAATTCTCTACAAAAAAGGTCTCTTAACATTTTGCCATAGCTCGCTTTGTTTCCGAGATATTTGTAGATTTATCTCAAGGGAAGGGGCCTGACGGACATATTTCGAGATATTTCTTCTTCTTGTTGTTCTTCTTCTGCACAGCTAAGCTGGAAGTGGCATTTGCGGCTCGCACTAGTGCAGAGTTATCTCAAAGAAAGGGGCCACGGTGTTTCTGTATCTCTATTATGTTGTTGCGGCTTCGGAACTTTTAAATATCTTGATATATCTCGAGAACTACGCATCTGATCAAAAAATATCATAGAACATAAAAAGTAGGAAACCTAATTCTCTACAAAAAAGGTCTCTTAACATTTTGCCATAGCTCGCTTCGTTTCCGAGATATTTGCAGATTTATCTCAAGGGAAGGGGCCTGACGGACATATTTCGAGATAATTCTTCTTCTTGTTGTTCTTCTTCTGCACAGCTAAGCTGGAAGTGGCATTTGCGGCTCGCACTAGTGCAGAGTTATCTCAAAGAAAGGGGCCACGGTGTTTCTGTATCTCTATTATGTTGGTGCGGCTTCGGAACTTTTAAATATCTCGATATATCTCGAAAACTACGCTTCTGATCAAAAGATATCATAGAACATAAATAGTAGGAAACATAATTCTCTACAAAAAAGGTCTCTTAACATTTTGCCATAGCTCGCTTCGTTTCCGAGATATTTGCAGATATATCTCAAGGGAAGGGGCCTGACGGACATATTTCGAGATATTTCTTCTTCTTGTTGTTCTTCTTCTGCACAGCTAAGCTGGAAGTGGCATTTGCGGCTCGCACTAGTGCACAGTTATCTCAAAGAAAGGGGCCACGGTGTTTCTGTATCTCTATTATGTTGGTGCGGCTTCGGAACTTTTAAGTATCTCGATATATCTCGAAAACTACGCTTCTGATCAAAAAATATCATAGAACATAAATTGTAGGAAATATAATTCTCTACAAAAAACGTCTCTTAACACTTTGCCATAGCTCGCTTCGTTTCCGAGATATTTGCAGATTTATCTCAAGGGAAGGGGCCTGACGGACATATTTCGAGATATTTCTTCTTCTCGTTGTTCTTCTTCTGCACAGCTAAGCTGTAAGTGGCATTTGCGGCTCGCGCTAGTGCAGAGTTATCTCAAAGAAAGGGGCCACGGTGTTTCTGTATCTCTATTATGTTGGTGCGGCTTCGGAACTTTTAAATATCTTGATATATCTCGAGAACTACGCATCTGATCAAAAAATATCATAGAACATAAAAAGTAGGAAACTTAATTCTCTACAAAAAAGATCTCTTAACATTTTGCCATAGCTCGCTTCGTTTCCGAGATATTTGCAGATTTATCTCAAGGGAAGGGGCCTGACGGACATATTTCGAGATACTTCTTCTTCTTGTTGTTCTTCTTCTGCACAGCTAAGCTGGAAGTGGCATTTGCAGCTCGCAATAGTGCAGAGTTATCTCAAAGAAAGGGGCCACGGTGTTTCTGTATCTCTATTATGTTGGTGCGGCTTCGGAACTTTTAAATATCTTAATATATCTCGAGAACTACGCATCTGATCAAAAAATATCATAGAACATAAAAAGTAGGAAACTTAATTCTCTACAAAAAAGGTCTCTTAACATTTTACCATAGCTCGCTTCGATTCCGAGATATTTGCAGATTTATCTCAAGGGAAGGGGCCTCACGGACATATTTCGAGATATTTCTTCTTCTTGTTGTTCTTCTTCTGCACAGCTAAGCTGGAAGAAGCATTTGCAGCTCGCAATAGTGCAGAGATATCTCAAAGAAAGGGGCCACGGTGTTTCTGTATCTCTATTATGTTGGTGCGGCTTCGGAACTTTTAAATATCTTGATATATCTCGAGAACTACGCATCTGATCAAAAAATATCATAGAACATAAAAAGTAGGAAACTTAATTCTCTACAAAAAAGGTCTCTTAACATTTTGCCATAGCTCGCTTCGTTTCCGAGATATTTGCAGATTTATCTCAAGGGAAGGGGCCTGACGGACATATTTCGAGATATTTCTTCTTCTTGTTGTTCTTCTTCTGCACAGCTAAGCTGGAAGTGGCATTTGCGGCTCGCACTAGTGCAGAGTTATCTCAAAGAAAGGGGCCACGGTGTTTCTGTATCTCTATTATGTTGGTGCGGCTTCGGAACTTTTAAATATCTCGATATATCTCGAAAACTACGCTTCTGATCAAAAGATATCATAGAACATAAATAGTAGGAAACATAATTCTCTACAAAAAAGGTCTCTTAACATTTTGCCATAGCTCGCTTCGTTTCCGAGATATTTGCAGATATATCTCAAGGGAAGGGGCCTGACGGACATATTTCGAGATATTTCTTCTTCTTGTTGTTCTTCTTCTGCACAGCTAAGCTGGAAGTGGCATTTGCGGCTCGCACTAGTGCAGAGTTATCTCAAAGAAAGGGGCCACGGTGTTTCTGTATCTCTATTATGTTGGTGCGGCTTCGGAACTTTTAAATATCTCGATATATCTCGAAAACTACGCTTCTGATCAAAAAATATCATAGAACATAAATTGTAGGAAACATAATTCTCTACAAAAAAGGTCTCTTAACATTTTGCCATAGCTAGCTTCGTTTCCGAGATATTTGCAGATATATCTCAAGGGAAGGGGCCTGACGGACATATTTCGAGATATTGCTTCTTCTTGTTGTTCTTCTTCTGCACAGCTAAGCTGGAAGTGGCATTTACAGCTCGCAATAGTGCAGAGTTATCTCAAACAAAGGGGCCACGGTGTTTCTGTATCTCTATTATGTTGGTGCGGCTTCGGAACTTTTAAATATCTTGATATATCTCGAGAACTACGCATCTGATCAAAAAATATCATAGAACATAAAAAGTAGGAAACTTAATTCTCTACAAAAAAGGTCTCTTAACAATTGGCCATACCTCGCTTCGTTTCCGAGATATTTGCAGATTTATCTCAAGGGAAGGGGCCTGACGGACATATTTCGAGATATTTCTTCTTCTTGTTGTTCTTCTTCTGCACAGCTAAGCTGGAAGTGGCATTTGCAGCTCGCAATAGTGCAGAGTTATCACAAAGAAAGGGGCCACGGTGTTTCTGTATCTCTATTATGTTGGTGCGGCTTCGGAACTTTTAAATATCTTGATATATCTCGAGAGCTACGCATCCGATCAAAAAATATCGTAGAACATAAAAAGTAGGAAACTTAATTCTCTACAAAAAAGGTCTCTTAACATTTTGCCATAGCTCTCTTCGTTTCCGAGATATTTGCAGATTTATCTCAAGGGAAGGGGCCTGACGGACACATTTCGAGATATTTCTTCTTCTTGTTGTTCTTCTTCTGCACAGCTAAGCTGGAAGTGGCATTTGCAGCTCGCATTAGTGCAGAGTTATCTCAAAGAAAGGGGCCACGGTGTTTCTGTATCTCTATTATGTTGGTGCGGCTTCGGAACTTTTAAATATCTTGATATATCTCGAGAACTACGCATTTGATCAAAAAATATCATAGAAGATAAAAAGTAGGAACCTTAATTCTCTACAAAAAAGGTCTCTTAACATTTTGCCATAGCTCGCTTCGTTTCCGAGATATTTGCAGATTTATCTCAAGGGAAGGGGCCTGACGGACATATTTCGAGATATTTCTTCTTCTTGTTGTTCTTCTTCTGCACAGCTAAGCTGGAAGTGGCATTTGCGGCTCGCACTAGTGCAGAGTTATCTCAAAGAAAGGGGCCACGGTGTTTCTGTATCTCTATTATGTTGGTGCGGCTTCGGAACTTTTAAATATCTTGATATATCTCGAGAACTACGCATCTGATCAAAAAATATCATAGAACATAAAAAGTAGGAAACTTAATTCTCTACGAAAAAGGTCTCTTAACAATTGGCCATACCTCGCTTCGTTTCCGAGATATTTGCAGATTTATCTCAAGGGAAGGGGCCTGACGGACATATTTCGAGATATTTCTTCTTCTTGTTGTTCTTCTTCTGCACAGCTAAGCTGGAAGTGGCATTTGCGGCTCGCACTAGTGCAGAGTTATCTCAAAGAAAGGGGCCACGGTGTTTCTGTATCCCTATTATGTTGGTGCGGCTTCGGAACTTTTAAATATCTCGATATATCTCGAAAACTACGCTTCTGATCAAAAAATATCATAGAACATAAATTGTAGGAAACATAATTCTCTACAAAAAACGTCTCTTAACATTTTGCCATAGCTCGCTTCGTTTCCGAGATATTTGCAGATTTATCTCAAGGGAAGGGGCCTGACGGACATATTTCGAGATATTTCTTCTTCTTGTTGTTCTTCTTCTGCACAGCTAAGCTGGAAGTGGCATTTGCAGCTCGCAATAGTGCAGAGTTATCTCGAAGAAAGATGCCACGGTGTTTCTGTATCTCTATTATGTTGGTGCGGGTTCGGAACTTTTAGATATCTTGATATATCTCGAGAACTACGCATCTGATCAAAAAATATCATAGGACATAAAAAGTAGGAAACTTAATTCTCTACAAAAAAGGTCTCTTAACATTTTGCCATAGCTCGCTTCGTTTCCGAGATATTTGCATATTTATCTCAAGGGAAGGGGCCTGACGGACATATTTCGAGATATTTCTTCTTCTTGTTGTTCTTCTTCTGCACAGCTAAGCTGGAAGTGGCATTTGCGGCTCGCACTAGTGCAGAGTTATCTCAAAGAAAGGGGCCACGGTGTTTCTGTATCTCTATTATGTTGGTGCGGCTTCGGAACTTTTAAATATCTTGATATATCTCGAGAACTACGCTTCTGATCAAAAAATATCATAGAACGTAAATTGTGGGAAACATAATTCTCTACAAAAAAGGTCTCTCAACATTTTGCCCTAGCTCGCTTCGTTTCCGAGATATTTGCAGATTTATCTCAAGGGAAGGGGTCTGACGGACATATTTCGAGATATTTCTTCTTCTTGTTGTTCTTCTTCTGCACAGCTAAGCTGGAAGTGGCATTTGCAGCTCGCAATAGTGCAGAGTTATCTCAAAGAAAGGGGCCACGGTGTTTCTGTATCTCTATTATGTTGGTGCGGCTTCGGAACTTTTAAATATCTTGATATATCTCGAGAGCTACGCATCCGATCAAAAAATATCGTAGAACATAAAAAGTAGGAAACTTAATTCTCTACAAAAAAGGTCTCTTAACATTTTGCCATAGCTCGCTTCGTTTCCGAGATATTTGCAGATTTATCTCGAGGGAAGGGGCCTGACGGACATATTTCGAGATATTTCTTCTTCTTGTTGTTCTTTAATCTGCACAGCTAAGCTGGACGTGGCATTTACAGCTCGCAATAGTGCAGCGTTATCTCAAAGAAAGGGGCCACGGTGTTTCTGTATCTCTATTATGTTGGTGCGGCTTCGGAACTTTTAAATATCTTGATATATCTCGAGAACTACGCATCTGATCAAAAAATATCATAGAACATAAAAAGTAGGAAACTTAATTCTCTACAAAAAAGGTCTCTCAACATTTTACCTTAGCTCGCTTCGTTTCCGAGATATATGCAGATTTATCTCAAGGGAAGGGGCCTGACGGACATATTTCGAGATATTTCTTCTTCTTGTTGTTCTTCTTCTGCACAGCTAAGCTGGAAGTGGCATTTGCAGCTCGCAATAGTGCAGAGTTATCTCAAAGAAAGGGGCCACGGTGTTTCTGTATCTCTATTATGTTGGTGCGGCTTCGGAACTTTTAAATATCTTGATATATCTCGAGAACTACGCATCTGATCAAATAATATCATAGAACATAAAAAGTAGGAAACTTAATTCTCTACAAATAAGGTCTCTTAACATTTTGCCATAGCTCGCTTCGTTTCCGAGATATTTGCAGATTTATCTCAAGGGAAGGGGCCTGACGGACATATTTCGAGATATTTCTTCTTCTTGTTGGTCTTCTTCTGCACAGCTAAGCTGGAAGTGGCAGTTGCAGCTCGCAATAGTGCAGAGTTATCTCGAAGAAAGGGGCCACGGTGTTTCTGTATCTCTATTATGTTGGTGCGGCTTCGGATCTTTTAAATATCTCGATATATCTCGAAAACTACGCTTCTGATCAAAAAATATCATAGAACGTAAATTGTGGGAAACATAATTCTCTACAAAAAAGGTCTCTCAACATTTTGCCATAGCTCGCTTCGTTTCCGAGATATTTGCAGATTTATCTCAAGGGAAGGGGTCTGACGGACATATTTCGAGATATTTCTTCTTCTTGTTGTTCTTCTTCTGCACAGCTAAGCTGGAAGTGGCATTTGCAGCTCGCAATAGTGCAGAGTTATCTCAAAGAAAGGGGCCACGGTGTTTCTGTATCTCTATTATGTTGGTGCGGCTTCGGAACTTTTAAATATCTTGATATATCTCGAGAGCTACGCATCCGATCAAAAAATATCGTAGAACATAAAAAGTAGGAAACTTAATTCTCTACAAAAAAGGTCTCTTAACATTTTGCCATAGCTCGCTTCGTTTCCGAGATATTTGCAGATTTATCTCGAGGGAAGGGGCCTGACGGACATATTTCGAGATATTTCTTCTTTTTGTTGTTCTTTAATCTGCACAGCTAAGCTGGACGTGGCATTTACAGCTCGCAATAGTGCAGCGTTATCTCAAAGAAAGGGGCCACGGTGTTTCTGTATCTCTATTATGTTGGTGCGGCTTCGGAACTTTTAAATATCTTGATATATCTCGAGAACTACGCATCTGATCAAAAAATATCATAGAACATAAAAAGTAGAAAACTTAATTCTCTACAAATAAGGTCTCTTAACATTTTGCCATAGCTCGCTTCGTTTCCGAGATATTTGCAGATTTATCTCAAGGGAAGGGGCCTGACGGACATATTTCGAGATATTTCTTCTTCTTGTTGGTCTTCTTCTGCACAGCTAAGCTGGAAGTGGCAGTTGCAGCTCGCAATAGTGCAGAGTTATCTCGAAGAAAGGGGCCACGGTGTTTCTGTATCCCTATTATGTTGGTGCGGCTTCGGATCTTTTAAATATCTCGATATATCTCGAAAACTACGCTTCTGATCAAAAAATATCATAGAACGTAAATTGTGGGAAACATAATTCTCTACAAAAAAGGTCTCTCAACATTTTGCCATAGCTCGCTTCGTTTCCGAGATATTTGCAGATTTATCTCAAGGGAAGGGGTCTGACGGACATATTTCGAGATACTTCTTCTTCTTGTTGTTCTTCTTCTGCACAGCTAAGCTGGAAGTGGCATTTGCAGCTCGCAATAGTGCAGAGTTATCTCAAAGAAAGGGGCCACGGTGTTTCTGTATCTCTATTATGTTGGTGCGGCTTCGGAACTTTTAAATATCTTGATATATCTCGAGAGCTACGCATCCGATCAAAAAATATCGTAGAACATAAAAAGTAGGAAACTTAATTCTCTACAAAAAAGGTCTCTTAACATTTTGCCATAGCTCGCTTCGTTTCCGAGATATTTGCAGATTTATCTCGAGGGAAGGGGCCTGACGGACATATTTCGAGATATTTCTTCTTCTTGTTGTTCTTTAATCTGCACAGCTAAGCTGGACGTGGCATTTACAGCTCGCAATAGTGCAGCGTTATCTCAAAGAAAGGGGCCACGGTGTTTCTGTATCTCTATTATGTTGGTGCGGCTTCGGAACTTTTAAATATCTTGATATATCTCGAGAACTACGCATCTGATCAAAAAATATCATAGAACATAAAAAGTAGGAAACTTAATTCTCTACAAAAAACGTCTCTCAACATTTTACCTTAGCTCGCTTCGTTTCCGAGATATATGCAGATTTATCTCAAGGGAAGGGGCCTGACGGACATATTTCGAGATATTTCTTCTTCTTGTTGTTCTTCTTCTGCACAGCTAAGCTGGAAGTGGCATTTGCAGCTCGCAATAGTGCAGAGTTATCTCAAAGAAAGGGGCCACGGTGTTTCTGTATCTCTATTATGTTGGTGCGGCTTCGGAACTTTTAAATATCTTGATATATCTCGAGAACTACGCATCTGATCAAATAATATCATAGAACATAAAAAGTAGGAAACTTAATTCTCTACAAATAAGGTCTCTTAACATTTTGCCATAGCTCGCTTCGTTTCCGAGATATTTGCAGATTTATCTCAAGGGAAGGGGCCTGACGGACATATTTCGAGATATTTCTTCTTCTTGTTGGTCTTCTTCTGCACAGCTAAGCTGGAAGTGGCAGTTGCAGCTCGCAATAGTGCAGAGTTATCTCGAAGAAAGGGGCCACGGTGTTTCTGTATCTCTATTATGTTGGTGCGGCTTCGGATCTTTTAAATATCTCGATATATCTCGAAAACTACGCTTCTGATCAAAAAATATCATAGAACGTAAATTGTGGGAAACATAATTCTCTACAAAAAAGGTCTCTCAACATTTTGCCATAGCTCGCTTCGTTTCCGAGATATTTGCAGATTTATCTCAAGGGAAGGGGTCTGACGGACATATTTCGAGATATTTCTTCTTCTTGTTGTTCTTCTTCTGCACAGCTAAGCTGGAAGTGGCATTTGCAGCTCGCAATAGTGCAGAGTTATCTCAAAGAAAGGGGCCACGGTGTTTCTGTATCTCTATTATGTTGGTGCGGCTTCGGAACTTTTAAATATCTTGATATATCTCGAGAGCTACGCATCCGATCAAAAAATATCGTAGAACATAAAAAGTAGGAAACTTAATTCTCTACAAAAAAGGTCTCTTAACATTTTGCCATAGCTCGCTTCGTTTCCGAGATATTTGCAGATTTATCTCGAGGGAAGGGGCCTGACGGACATATTTCGAGATATTTCTTCTTTTTGTTGTTCTTTAATCTGCACAGCTAAGCTGGACGTGGCATTTACAGCTCGCAATAGTGCAGCGTTATCTCAAAGAAAGGGGCCACGGTGTTTCTGTATCTCTATTATGTTGGTGCGGCTTCGGAACTTTTAAATATCTTGATATATCTCGAGAACTACGCATCTGATCAAAAAATATCATAGAACATAAAAAGTAGAAAACTTAATTCTCTACAAATAAGGTCTCTTAACATTTTGCCATAGCTCGCTTCGTTTCCGAGATATTTGCAGATTTATCTCAAGGGAAGGGGCCTGACGGACATATTTCGAGATATTTCTTCTTCTTGTTGGTCTTCTTCTGCACAGCTAAGCTGGAAGTGGCAGTTGCAGCTCGCAATAGTGCAGAGTTATCTCGAAGAAAGGGGCCACGGTGTTTCTGTATCCCTATTATGTTGGTGCGGCTTCGGATCTTTTAAATATCTCGATATATCTCGAAAACTACGCTTCTGATCAAAAAATATCATAGAACGTAAATTGTGGGAAACATAATTCTCTACAAAAAAGGTCTCTCAACATTTTGCCATAGCTCGCTTCGTTTCCGAGATATTTGCAGATTTATCTCAAGGGAAGGGGTCTGACGGACATATTTCGAGATACTTCTTCTTCTTGTTGTTCTTCTTCTGCACAGCTAAGCTGGAAGTGGCATTTGCAGCTCGCAATAGTGCAGAGTTATCTCAAAGAAAGGGGCCACGGTGTTTCTGTATCTCTATTATGTTGGTGCGGCTTCGGAACTTTTAAATATCTTGATATATCTCGAGAGCTACGCATCCGATCAAAAAATATCGTAGAACATAAAAAGTAGGAAACTTAATTCTCTACAAAAAAGGTCTCTTAACATTTTGCCATAGCTCGCTTCGTTTCCGAGATATTTGCAGATTTATCTCGAGGGAAGGGGCCTGACGGACATATTTCGAGATATTTCTTCTTTTTGTTGTTCTTTAATCTGCACAGCTAAGCTGGACGTGGCATTTACAGCTCGCAATAGTGCAGCGTTATCTCAAAGAAAGGGGCCACGGTGTTTCTGTATCTCTATTATGTTGGTGCGGCTTCGGAACTTTTAAATATCTTGATATATCTCGAGAACTACGCATCTGATCAAAAAATATCATAGAACATAAAAAGTAGGAAACTTAATTCTCTACAAATAAGGTCTCTTAACATTTTGCCATAGCTCGCTTCGTTTCCGAGATATTTGCAGATATATCTCAAGGGAAGGGGCCTGACGGACATTTTTCGAGATATTTCTTCTTCTTGTTGTTCTTCTTCTGCACAGCTAAGCTGGAAGTGGCATTTGCAGCTCGCAATAGTGCAGAGTTATCTCGAAGAAAGGGGCCACGGTGTTTCTGTATCTCTATTATGTTGGTGCGGCTTCGGAACTTTTAGATATCTTGATATATCTCGAGAACTACGCATCTGATCAAAAAATATCATAGAACATAAAAAGTAGGAAACTTAATTCTCTACAAAAAAGGTCTCTTAACATTTTGCCATAGCTCGCTTCGTTTCCGAGATATTTGCAGATTTATCTCAAGGGAAGGGGCCTGACGGACATATTTCGAGATATTTCTTCTTTTTGTTGTTCTTCTTCTGCACAGCTAAGCTGGAAGTGGCATTTGCAGCTCGCAATAGTGCAGAGTTATCTCAAAGAAAGGGGCCACGGTGTTTCTGTATCTCTATTATGTTGGTGCGGCTTCGGAACTTTTAAATATCTCGATATATCTCGAAAACTACGCTTCTGATCAAAAAATATCATAGAACATAAATTGTAGGAAACATAATTCTCTACAAAAAACGTCTCTTAACATTTTGCCATAGCTCGCTTCGTTTCCGAGATATTTGCAGATTCAGCTCAAAGGAACGGGCCTGACGGACATATTTCGAGATACTTCTTCTTCTTGTTGTTCTTCTTCTGCACAGCTAAGCTGGAAGTGGGATTTGCGGCTCGCACTAGTGCAGAGTTATCTCAAAGAAAGGGGCCACGGTGTTTCTGTATCTCTATTATGTTGGTGCGGCTTCGGAACTTTTAAATATCTCGATATATCTCGAAAACTACGCTTCTGATCAAAAAATATCATAGAACATAAATTGTAGGAAACATAGTTCTCTACAAAAAAGGTCTCTCAACATTTTGCCATAGCTCACTTCGTTTCCGAGATATTTGCAGATATATCTCAAGGGAAGGGGCCTGACGGACATATTTCGAGATATTTCTTCTTCTTGTTGTTCTTCTTCTGCACAGCTAAGCTGGAAGTGGCATTTGCAGCTCGCAATAGTGCAGAGTTATCTCGAAGAAAGATGCCACGGTGTTTCTGTATCTCTATTATGTTGGTGCGGCTTCGGAACTTTTAGATATCTTGATATATCTCGAGAACTACGCATCTGATCAAAAAATATCATAGAACATAAAAAGTAGGAAACTTAATTCTCCACAAAAAAGGTCTCTTAACATTTTGCCATAGCTCGCTTCGTTTCCGAGATATTTGCAGATTCAGCTCAAAGGAACTGGCCTGACGGACATATTTCGAGATATTTTTTCTTCTTGTTGTTCTTCCTCTGCACAGCTAAGCTGGAAGTGGCATCTGCAGCTCGCAATAGTGCAGAGTTATCTCAAAGAAAGGGGCCACGGTGTTTCTGTATCTCTATTATGTTGGTGCGGCTTCGGAACTTTTAAATATCTTGATATATCTCGAGAACTACGCATCTGATCAAAAAATATCATAGGACATAAAAAGTAGGAAACTTAATTCTCTACAAAAAAGGTCTCTTAACATTTTGCCATAGCTCGCTTCGTTTCCGAGATATTTGCATATTTATCTCAAGGGAAGGGGCCTGACGGACATATTTCGAGATATTTCTTCTTCTTGTTGTTCTTCTTCTGCACAGCTAAGCTGGAAGTGGCATTTGCGGCTCGCACTAGTGCAGAGTTATCTCAAAGAAAGGGGCCACGGTGTTTCTGTATCCCTATTATGTTGGTGCGGCTTCGGATCTTTTAAATATCTCGATATATCTCGAAAACTACGCTTCTGATCAAAAAATATCATAGAACGTAAATTGTGGGAAACATAATTCTCTACAAAAAAGGTCTCTCAACATTTTGCCATAGCTCGCTTCGTTTCCGAGATATTTGCAGATTTATCTCAAGGGAAGGGGTCTGACGGACATATTTCGAGATACTTCTTCTTCTTGTTGTTCTTCTTCTGCACAGCTAAGCTGGAAGTGGCATTTGCAGCTCGCAATAGTGCAGAGTTATCTCAAAGAAAGGGGCCACGGTGTTTCTGTATCTCTATTATGTTGGTGCGGCTTCGGAACTTTTAAATATCTTGATATATCTCGAGAGCTACGCATCCGATCAAAAAATATCGTAGAACATAAAAAGTAGGAAACTTAATTCTCTACAAAAAAGGTCTCTTAACATTTTGCCATAGCTCGCTTCGTTTCCGAGATATTTGCAGATTTATCTCGAGGGAAGGGGCCTGACGGACATATTTCGAGATATTTCTTCTTTTTGTTGTTCTTTAATCTGCACAGCTAAGCTGGACGTGGCATTTACAGCTCGCAATAGTGCAGCGTTATCTCAAAGAAAGGGGCCACGGTGTTTCTGTATCTCTATTATGTTGGTGCGGCTTCGGAACTTTTAAATATCTTGATATATCTCGAGAACTACGCATCTGATCAAAAAATATCATAGAACATAAAAAGTAGGAAACTTAATTCTCTACAAATAAGGTCTCTTAACATTCTGCCATAGCTCGCTTCGTTTCCGAGATATTTGCAGATATATCTCAAGGGAAGGGGCCTGACGGACATTTTTCGAGATATTTCTTCTTCTTGTTGTTCTTCTTCTGCACAGCTAAGCTGGAAGTGGCATTTGCAGCTCGCAATAGTGCAGAGTTATCTCGAAGAAAGGGGCCACGGTGTTTCTGTATCTCTATTATGTTGGTGCGGCTTCGGAACTTTTAGATATCTTGATATATCTCGAGAACTACGCATCTGATCAAAAAATATCATAGAACATAAAAAGTAGGAAACTTAATTCTCTACAAAAAAGGTCTCTTAACATTTTGCCATAGCTCGCTTCGTTTCCGAGATATTTGCAGATTTATCTCAAGGGAAGGGGCCTGACGGACATATTTCGAGATATTTCTTCTTTTTGTTGTTCTTCTTCTGCACAGCTAAGCTGGAAGTGGCATTTGCAGCTCGCAATAGTGCAGAGTTATCTCAAAGAAAGGGGCCACGGTGTTTCTGTATCTCTATTATGTTGGTGCGGCTTCGGAACTTTTAAATATCTCGATATATCTCGAAAACTACGCTTCTGATCAAAAAATATCATAGAACATAAATTGTAGGAAACATAATTCTCTACAAAAAACGTCTCTTAACATTTTGCCATAGCTCGCTTCGTTTCCGAGATATTTGCAGATTCAGCTCAAAGGAACGGGCCTGACGGACATATTTCGAGATACTTCTTCTTCTTGTTGTTCTTCTTCTGCACAGCTAAGCTGGAAGTGGGATTTGCGGCTCGCACTAGTGCAGAGTTATCTCAAAGAAAGGGGTCACGGTGTTTCTGTATCTCTATTATGTTGGTGCGGCTTCGGAACTTTTAAATATCTCGATATATCTCGAAAACTACGCTTCTGATCAAAAAATATTATAGAACATAAATTGTAGGAAACATAGTTCTCTACAAAAAAGGTCTCTCAACATTTTGCCATAGCTCACTTCGTTTCCGAGATATTTGCAGATATATCTCAAGGGAAGGGGCCTGACGGACATATTTCGAGATATTTCTTCTTCTTGTTGTTCTTCTTCTGCACAGCTAAGCTGGAAGTGGCATTTACAGCTCGCAATAGTGCAGAGTTATCTCAAAGAAAGGGGCCACGGTGTTTCTGTATCTCTATTATGTTGGTGCGGCTTCGGAACTTTTAAATATCTTGATATATCTCGAGAACTACGCATCTGATCAAAAAATATCATAGAACATGAAAAGTAGGAAACTTAATTCTCTACAAAAAAGGTCTCTTAACATTTTGCCATAGCTCGCTTCGTTTCCGAGATATTTGCAGATTTATCTCAAGGGAAGGGGCCTGACGGACATATTTCGAGATATTTCTTCTTCTTGTTGTTCTTCTTCTGCACAGCTTAGCTGGAAGTGGCATTTGCAGCTCGCAATAGTGCAGAGTTATCTCAAAGAAAGGGGCCACGGTGTTTCTGTATCTCTATTATGTTGGTGCGGCTTCGGAACTTTTAAATATCTTGATATATCTCGAGAACTACGCGTCTGATCAAAAAATATCATAGAACATAAAAAGTAGGAAACTTAATTCTCTACAAAAACGGTCTCTTAACATTTTGCCATAGCTCGCTTCGTTTCCGAGATATTTGCAGATTTATCTCAAGGGAAGGGGCCTGACGGACATATTTCGAGATATTTCTTCTTCTTGTTGGTCTTCTTCTGCACAGCTAAGCTGGAAGTGGCAGTTGCAGCTCGCAATAGTGCAGAGTTATCTCAAAGAAAGGGGCCACGGTGTTTCTGTATCTCTATTATGTTGGTGCGGCTTCGGAACTTTTAAATATCTCGATATATCTCGAAAACTACGCTTCTGATCAAAAAATATTATAGAACATAAATTGTAGGAAACATAGTTCTCTACAAAAAAGGTCTCTCAACATTTTGCCATAGCTCGCTTCGTTTCCGAGATATTTGCAGATTTATCTCAAGGGAAGGGGCCTGACGGACATATTTCGAGATATTTCTTCTTCTTGTTGTTCTTCTTCTGCACAGCTTAGCTGGAAGTGGCATTTGCAGCTCGCAATAGTGCAGAGTTATCTCAAAGAAAGGGGCCACGGTGTTTCTGTATCTCTATTATGTTGGTGCGGCTTCGGAACTTTTAAATATCTTGATATATCTCGAGAACTACGCGTCTGATCAAAAAATATCATAGAACATAAAAAGTAGGAAACTTAATTCTCTACAAAAACGGTCTCTTAACATTTTGCCATAGCTCGCTTCGTTTCCGAGATATTTGCAGATATATCTCAAGGGAAGGGGCCTGACGGACATATCTCGAGATATTTCTTCTTCTTGTTGTTCTTCTTCTGCACAGCTAAGCTGGAAGTGGCATTTACAGCTCGCAATAGTGCAGAGTTATCTCAAAGAAAGGGGCCACGGTGTTTCTGTATCTCTATTATGTTGGTGCGGCTTCGGAACTTTTAAATATCTTGATATATCTCGAGAACTACGCATCTGATCAAAAAATATCATAGAACATGAAAAGTAGGAAACTTAATTCTCTACAAAAAAGGTCTCTTAACATTTTGCCATAGCTCCCTTCGTTTCCGAGATATTTGCAGATTTATCTCAAGGGAAGGGGCATGACGGACATATTTCGAGATATTTCTTCTTCTTGTTGTTCTTCTTCTGCACAGCTAAGCTGGAAGTGGCTTTTGCAGCTCGCAATAGTACAGAGTTATCTCAAAGAAAGGGGCCACGGTGTTTCTGTATCTCTATTATGTTGGTGCGGCTTCGGAACCTTTAAATATCTTGATATATCTCGAGAACTACGCATCTGATCAAAAAATATCATAGAACATAAAAAGTAGGAAACTTAACTCTCTACAAAAAAGGTCTCTTAACATTTTGCCATAGCTCGCTTCGTTTCCGAGATATTTTGCACATTTATCTCAAGGGAAGGGGCCTAACGGACATATTTCGAGATATTTCTTCTTCTTGTTGTTCTTCTTCTGCACAGCTAAACTGGAAGTGGCATTTCCAGCTCGCAATAGTGCAGAGTTATCTCAAAGAGAGGGGCCACGGTGTTTCTGTATATCTATTATGTTGGTGCGGCTTCGGAACTTTTAAATATCTCGATATATCTCGAAAACTACGCTTCTGATCAAAAAATATCATAGAACATAAATTGTAGGAAACATAATTCTCTACAAAAAAGGTCTCTTAACATTTTGCCATAGCTCACTTCGTTTCCGAGATATTTGCAGATTCAACTCAAAGGAACTGGCCTGACGGACATATTTCGAGATATTTCTTCTTCTTGTTGTTCTTCCTCTGCACAGCTAAGCTGGAAGTGGCATTTGCAGCTCGCAATAGTGCAGAGTTATCTCAAAGAAAGGGGCCACGGTGTTTCTGTATCTCTATTATGTTGGTGCGGCTTCGGAACTTTTAAATATCTTGATATATCTCGAGAACTACGCATCTGATCAAAAAATATCATAGAACATAAAAAGGAGGAAACTTAATTCTCTACAAAAAAGGTCTCTTAACATTTTGCCATAGCTCGCTTCGTTTCCGAGATATTTGCATATTTATCTCAAGGGAAGGGGCCTGACGGACATATTTCGAGATATTTCTTCTTCTTGTTGTTCTTCTTCTGCACAGCTAAGCTGGAAGTGGTATTTGCGGCTCGCACTAGTGCAGAGTTATCTCAAAGAAAGGGGCCACGGTGTTTCTGTATCTCCATTATGTTGGTGCGGCTTCGGAACTTTTAAATATCTTGATATATCTCGAGAACTACGCTTCTGATCAAAAAATATCATAGAACATAAATTGTAGGAAACATAATTCTCTACAAAAAAGGTCTCTTAACATTTTGCCATAGCTCGCTTCGTTTCCGAGATATTTGCAGATTCAACTCAAAGGAACTGGCCTGACGGACATATTTCGAGATATTTCTTCTTCTTGTTGTTCTTCCTCTGCACAGCTAAGCTGGAAGTGGCATTTGCAGCTCGCAATAGTGCAGAGTTATCTCAAAGAAAGGGGCCACGGTGTTTCTGTATCTCTATTATGTTGGTGCGGCTTCGGAACTTTTAAATATCTTGATATATCTCGAGAACTACGCATCTGATCAAAAAATATCATAGAACATAAAAAGTAGGAAACTTAATTCTCTACAAAAAAGGTCTCTTAACATCTTGCCATAGCTCGCTTCGTTTCCGAGATATTTGCATATTTATCTCAAGGGAAGGGGCCTGACGGACATATTTCGAGATATTTCTTCTTCTTGTTGTTCTTCCTCTGCACAGCTAAGCTGGAAGTGGCATTTGCAGCTCGCAATAGTGCAGAGTTATCTCAAAGAAAGGGGCCACGGTGTTTCTGTATCTCTATTATGTTGGTGCGGCTTCGGAACTTTTAAATATCTTGATATATCTCGAGAACTACGCATCTGATCAAAAAATATCATAGAACATAAAAAGTAGGAAACTTAATTCTCTACAAAAAAGGTCTCTTAACATTTTGCCATAGCTCGCTTCGTTTCCGAGATATTTGCATATTTATCTCAAGGGAAGGGGCCTGACGGACATATTTCGAGATATTTCTTCTTCTTGTTGTTCTTCTTCTGCACAGCTAAGCTGGAAGTGGTATTTGCGGCTCGCACTAGTGCAGAGTTATCTCAAAGAAAGGGGCCACGGTGTTTCTGTATCTCCATTATGTTGGTGCGGCTTCGGAACTTTTAAATATCTTGATATATCTCGAGAACTACGCTTCTGATCAAAAAATATCATAGAACATAAATTGTAGGAAACATAGTTCTCTACAAAAAAGGTCTCTCAACATTTTGCCATAGCTCACTTCGTTTCCGAGATATTTGCAGATATATCTCAAGGGAAGGGGCCTGACGGACATATTTCGAGATATTTCTTCTTCTTGTTGTTCTTCTTCTGCACAGCTAAGCTGGAAGTGGCATTTACAGCTCGCAATAGTGCAGAGTTATCTCAAAGAAAGGGGCCACGGTGTTTCTGTATCTCTATTATGTTGGTGCGGCTTCGGAACTTTTAAATATCTTGATATATCTCGAGAACTACGCATCTGATCAAAAAATATCATAGAAGATAAAAAGTAGGAAACTTAATTCTCTACAAAAAAGGTCTCTTCACATTTTGCCATAGCTCGCTTCGTTTCCGAGATATTTGCAGATTTATCTCAAGGGAAGGGGCCTGACGGACATATTTCGAGATATTTCTTCTTCTTGTTGTTCTTCTTCTGCACAGCTAAGCTGGAAGTGGCATTTGCGGCTCGCACTAGTGCAGAGTTATCTCAAAGAAAGGGTCCACGGTGTTTCTGTATCTCTATTATGTTGGTGCGGCTTCGGAACTTTTAAATATCTTGATATATCTCGAGAACTACGCTTCTGATCAAAAAATATCATAGAACGTAAATTGTAGGAAACATTATTCTCTACAAAAAAGGTCTCTTAACATTTTGCCATAGCTCGCTTCGTTTCGGAGATATTTGCAGATTCATCTCAAGGGAAGGGGTCTGACGGACATATTTCGAGATATTTCTTCTTCTTGTTGTTCTTCTTCTGCACAGCTAAGCTCGAAGTGGCATTTGCAGCTCGCAATAGTGCAGAGTTATCTCAAAGAAAGAGGCCACGGTGTTTCTGTACCTCTATTATGTTGGTGCAGCTTCGGAACTTTTAAATATCTTGATATATCTCGAGAACTACGCATCTGATCAAAAAATATCATCGAACATAAAAAGTAGGAAACATAATTCTCTACAAAAAAGGTCTCTCAACATTTTGCCATAGCTCGCTTTGTTTCCGAGATATTTGCAGATTCAACTCAAAGGAACTGGCCTGACGGACATATTTCGAGATATTTCTTCTTCTTGTTGTTCTTCCTCTGCACAGCTAAGCTGGAAGTGGCATTTGCAGCTCGCAATAGTGCAGTGTTATCTCAAAGAAAGGGGCCACGGTGTTTCTGTATCTCTATTATGTTGGTGCGGCTTCGGAACTTTTAAATATCTTGATATATCTCGAGAACTACGCATCTGATCAAAAAATATCATAGAAGATAAAAAGTAGGAAACTTAATTCTCTACAAAAAAGGTCTCTTCACATTTTGCCATAGCTCGCTTCGTTTCCGAGATATTTGCAGATTTATCTCAAGGGAAGGGGCCTGACGGACATATTTCGAGATATTTCTTCTTCTTGTTGTTCTTCTTCTGCACAGCTAAGCTGGAAGTGGCATTTGCGGCTCGCACTAGTGCAGAGTTATCTCAAAGAAAGGGTCCACGGTGTTTCTGTATCTCTATTATGTTGGTGCGGCTTCGGAACTTTTAAATATCTTGATATATCTCGAGAACTACGCTTCTGATCAAAAAATATCATAGAACGTAAATTGTAGGAAACATTATTCTCTACAAAAAAGGTCTCTTAACATTTTGCCATAGCTCGCTTCGTTTCGGAGATATTTGCAGATTCATCTCAAGGGAAGGGGTCTGACGGACATATTTCGAGATATTTCTTCTTCTTGTTGTTCTTCTTCTGCACAGCTAAGCTCGAAGTGGCATTTGCAGCTCGCAATAGTGCAGAGTTATCTCAAAGAAAGAGGCCACGGTGTTTCTGTACCTCTATTATGTTGGTGCAGCTTCGGAACTTTTAAATATCTTGATATATCTCGAGAACTACGCATCTGATCAAAAAATATCATCGAACATAAAAAGTAGGAAACATAATTCTCTACAAAAAAGGTCTCTTAACATTTTGCCATAGCTCGCTTCGTTTCCGAGATATTTGCAGATTTATCTCAAGGGAAGGGGCCTGACGGACATATTTCGAAATATTTCTTATTCTTGTTGTTCTTCTTCTGCACAGCTAAGCTGGAAGTGGCATTTGCAGCTCGCAATAGTGCAGAGTTATCGCAAAGAAAGGGGCCACGGTGTTTCTGTATCTCTATTATGTTTGTGCGGCTTCGGAACTTTTAAATATCTTGATATATCTCGAGAACTACGCATCTGATCAAAAAATATCATAGAACATAAATAGTAGGAAACTTAATTTCCTACAAAAAAGATCTCATACTATTTTGCCATAGCTCGCATTGTTTCCGAGATATTTGCAGATTTATCTCAAGGGAAGAGGCCTGACGGACATATTTCGAGATATTTCTTCTTCTTGTTGTTCTTCTTCTGCACAGCTAAGCTGGAAGTGGCATTTGCAGCTCGCAATAGTGCAGAGTTATCTCAAAGAAAGGGGCCACGTGTTTCTGTATCTCTATTATGTTGGTGCGGCTTCGGAACTTTTAAATATCTCGATATATCTCGAGAACTACGCATCTGATCAAAAAATATCATAGAACATAAAAAGTAGGAAACCTAATTTTCTACAAAAAAGGTCTCTTAACATTTTGCCGTAGCTCGCTTCGTTTCCGAGATATTTGCAGATTTATCTCAAGGGAAGGGGCCTGACGGACATATTTCGAGATATTTCTTCTTCTTGTTGTTCTTCTTCTGCACAGCTAAGCTGGAAGTGGCATTTGCAGCTCGCAATAGTGCAGAGTTATCTCAAAGAAAGGGGCCACGGTGTTTCTGTATCTCTATTATGGTGGTGCGGCTTCGGAACTTTTAAATATCTTGATATATCTCGAGAACTACGCATCTGATCAAAAAATATCATAGAACATAAAAAGTAGGAAACTTAATTCTCTACAAAAAAGGTCTCTTAACATTTTGCCATAGCTCGCTTCGTTTCCGAGATATTTGCAGATATATCTCAAGGGAAGGGGCCTGACGGACATACTTCGAGATATTTCTTCTTCTTGTTGTTCTTCTTCTGCACAGCTAAGCTGGACGTGGCATTTACAGCTCGCAATAGTGCAGAGTTATCTCAAAGAAAGGGGCCACGGTGTTTCTGTATCTCTATTATGTTGGTGCGGCTTCGGAACTTTTAAATATCTTGATATATCTCGAGAACTACGCATCTGATCAAAAAATATCATAGAATATAAATAGTAGGAAACTTAATTTCCTACAAAAAAGATCTCATACTATTTTGCCATAGCTCGCATTGTTTCCGAGATATTTGCAGATTTATCTCAAGGGAAGAGGCCTGACGGACATATTTCGAGATATTTCTTCTTCTTGTTGTTCTTCTTCTGCACAGCTAAGCTGGAAGTGGCATTTGCAGCTCGCAATAGTGCAGAGTTATCTCAAAGAAAGGGGCCACGTGTTTCTGTATCTCTATTATGTTGGTGCGGCTTCGGAACTTTTAAATATCTCGATATATCTCGAGAACTACGCATCTGATCAAAAAATATCATAGAACATAAAAAGTAGGAAACCTAATTTTCTACAAAAAAGGTCTCTTAACATTTTGCCGTAGCTCGCTTCGTTTCCGAGATATTTGCAGATTTATCTCAAGGGAAGGGGCCTGACGGACATATTTCGAGATATTTCTTCTTCTTGTTGTTCTTCTTCTGCACAGCTAAGCTGGAAGTGGCATTTGCAGCTCGCAATAGTGCAGAGTTATCTCAAAGAAAGGGGCCACGGTGTTTCTGTATCTCTATTATGGTGGTGCGGCTTCGGAACTTTTAAATATCTTGATATATCTCGAGAACTACGCATCTGATCAAAAAATATCATAGAACATAAAAAGTAGGAAACTTAATTCTCTACAAAAAAGGTCTCTTAACATTTTGCCATAGCTCGCTTCGTTTCCGAGATATTTGCAGATATATCTCAAGGGAAGGGGCCTGACGGACATATTTCGAGATATTTCTTCTTCTTGTTGTTCTTCTTCTGCACAGCTAAGCTGGAAGTGGCATTTACAGCTCGCAATAGTGCAGAGTTATCTCAAAGAAAGGGGCCACGCTGTTTCTGTATCTCTATTATGTTGGTGCGGCTTCGGAACTTTTAAATATCTTGATATATCTCGAGAACTACGCATCTGATCAAAAAATATCATAGAACATAAATAGTAGGAAACTTAATTTCCTACAAAAAAGATCTCTTACTATTTTGCCATAGCTCGCATTGTTTCCGAGATATTTGCAGATTTAGCTCAAGGGAAGGGGCCTGACGGACATATTTCGAGATATTTCTTCTTCTTGTTGTTCTTCTTCTGCACAGCTAAGCTGGAAGTGGCATTTGCAGCTCGCAATAGTGCAGAGTTATCGCAAAGAAAGGGGCCACGGTGTTTCTGTATCTCTATTATGTTTGTGCGGCTTCGGAACTTTTAAATATCTTGATATATCTCGAGAACTACGCATCTGATCAAAAAATATCATAGAACGTAAAAAGTAGGAAACCTAATTTTCTACAAAAAAGGTCTCTTAACATTTTGCCGTACCTCGCTTCGTTTCCGAGATATTTGCAGATTTATCTCAAGGGAAGGGGCCTGACGGACATATTTCGAGATATTTCTTCTTCTTGTTGTTCTTCTTCTGCACAGCTAAGCTGGAAGTGGCATTTGCAGCTCGCAATAGTGCAGAGTTATCTCAAAGAAAGGGGCCACGGTGTTTCTGTATCTCTATTATGTTGGTGCGGCTTCGGAACTTTTAAATATCTTGATATATCTCGAAAACTACGCATCTGATCAAAAAATATCATACAACATAAAAAGTAGGAAACTTAATCCTCTACAAAAAAGGTCTCTTAACATTTTGCCATAGCTCGCTTCGTTTCCGAGATATTTGCAGATTTATCTCAAGGGAAGGGGCCTGACGGACATATTTCGAAATATTTCTTATTCTTGTTGTTCTTCTTCTGCACAGCTAAGCTGGAAGTGGCATTTACAGCTCGCAATAGTGCAGAGTTATCTCAAAGAAAGGGGCCACGCTGTTTCTGTATCTCTATTATGTTGGTGCGGCTTCGGAACTTTTAAATATCTTGATATATCTCGAGAACTACGCATCTGATCAAAAAATATCATAGAACATAAATAGTAGGAAACTTAATTTCCTACAAAAAAGATCTCTTACTATTTTGCCATAGCTCGCATTGTTTCCGAGATATTTGCAGATTTAGCTCAAGGGAAGGGGCCTGACGGACATATTTCGAGATATTTCTTCTTCTTGTTGTTCTTCTTCTGCACAGCTAAGCTGGAAGTGGCATTTGCAGCTCGCAATAGTGCAGAGTTATCTCAAAGAAAGGGGCCACGGTGTTTCTATATCTCTATTATGTTGGTGCGGCTTCGGAACTTTTAAATATCTTGATATATCTCGAGAACTACGCATCTGATCAAAAAATATCATAGAACATAAATAGTAGGAAACCTAATTTCCTACAAAAAATATCTCTTACTATTTTGCCATAGCTCGCATTGTTTCCGAGATATTTGCAGATTTAGCTCAAGGGAAGGGGCCTGACGGACATATTTCGAGATATTTCTTCTTCTTGTTGTTCTTCTTCTGCACAGCTAAGCTGGAAGTGGCATTTGCAGCTCGCAATCGTGCAGAGTTATCTCAAAGAAAGGGGCCACGGTGTTTCTGTATCTCTATTATGTTGCTGCGGCTTCGGAACTTTTAAATATCTTGATATATCTCGAGAACTGCGCATCTGATCAAAAAATATCATAGAACATAAAAAGTAGGAAACTGAATTCTCTACAAAAAAGGTCTCTTAACATTTTGCCATAGCTCGCTTCGTTTCCGAGATATTTGCAGATTTATCTCAAGGGAAGGGGCCTGACGGACATATTTCGAGATATTTCTTCTTCTTGTTGTTCTTCCTCTGCACAGCTAAGCTGGAAGTGGCATTTGCAGCTCGCAATAGTGCAGAGTTATCTCAAAGAAAGGGGCCACGCTGTTTCTGTATCTCTATTATGTTGGTGCGGCTTCGGAACTTTTAAATATCTTGATATATCTCGAGAACTACGCATCTGATCAAAAAATATCATAGAACATAAAAAGTAGGAAACATAATTCTCTACAAAAAAGGTCTCTTAACATTTTGCCATAGCTCGCTTCGTTTCCGAGATATTTGCAGATTTATCTCAAGGGAAGGGGCCTGACGGACATATTTCGAGATATTTCTTCTTCTTGTTGTTCTTCCTCTGCACAGCTAAGCTGGAAGTGGCATTTGCAGCTCGCAATAGTGCAGAGTTATCTCAAAGAAAGGGGCCACGGTGTTTCTGTATCTCTACTATGTTGGTGCGGCTTCGGAACTTTTAAATATCTTGATATATCTCGAGAACTACGCATCTGATCAAAAAATATCATAGAACATAAAAAGTAGGAAACTTAATTCTCTACAAAAAAGGTCTCTTAACATTTTGCCATAGCTCGCTTCGTTTCCGAGATATTTGCAGATTTATCTCAAGGGAAGGGGCCTGACGGACATATTTCGAGATATTTCTTCTTCTTGTTGTTCTTCTTCTGCACAGCTAAGCTGGAAGTGGCATTTGCAGCTCGCAATAGTGCAGAGTTATCTCAAAGAAAGGGGCCACGGTGTTTCTGTATCTCTATTATGGTGGTGCGGCTTCGGAACTTTTAAATATCTTGATATATCTCGAGAACTACGCATCTGATCAAAAAATATCATAGAACATAAAAAGTAGGAAACTTAATTCTCTACAAAAAAGGTCTCTTAACATTTTGCCATAGCTCGCTTCGTTTCCGAGATATTTGCAGATATATCTCAAGGGAAGGGGCCTGACGGACATATTTCGAGATATTTCTTCTTCTTGTTGTTCTTCTTCTGCACAGCTAAGCTGGAAGTGGCATTTACAGCTCGCAATAGTGCAGAGTTATCTCAAAGAAAGGGGCCACGCTGTTTCTGTATCTCTATTATGTTGGTGCGGCTTCGGAACTTTTAAATATCTTGATATATCTCGAGAACTACGCATCTGATCAAAAAATATCATAGAACATAAATAGTAGGAAACTTAATTTCCTACAAAAAAGATCTCTTACTATTTTGCCATAGCTCGCATTGTTTCCGAGATATTTGCAGATTTAGCTCAAGGGAAGGGGCCTGACGGACATATTTCGAGATATTTCTTCTTCTTGTTGTTCTTCTTCTGCACAGCTAAGCTGGAAGTGGCATTTGCAGCTCGCAATAGTGCAGAGTTATCGCAAAGAAAGGGGCCACGGTGTTTCTGTATCTCTATTATGTTTGTGCGGCTTCGGAACTTTTAAATATCTTGATATATCTCGAGAACTACGCATCTGATCAAAAAATATCATAGAACGTAAAAAGTAGGAAACCTAATTTTCTACAAAAAAGGTCTCTTAACATTTTGCCGTACCTCGCTTCGTTTCCGAGATATTTGCAGATTTATCTCAAGGGAAGGGGCCTGACGGACATATTTCGAGATATTTCTTCTTCTTGTTGTTCTTCTTCTGCACAGCTAAGCTGGAAGTGGCATTTGCAGCTCGCAATAGTGCAGAGTTATCTCAAAGAAAGGGGCCACGGTGTTTCTGTATCTCTATTATGTTGGTGCGGCTTCGGAACTTTTAAATATCTTGATATATCTCGAAAACTACGCATCTGATCAAAAAATATCATACAACATAAAAAGTAGGAAACTTAATCCTCTACAAAAAAGGTCTCTTAACATTTTGCCATAGCTCGCTTCGTTTCCGAGATATTTGCAGATTTATCTCAAGGGAAGGGGCCTGACGGACATATTTCGAAATATTTCTTATTCTTGTTGTTCTTCTTCTGCACAGCTAAGCTGGAAGTGGCATTTACAGCTCGCAATAGTGCAGAGTTATCTCAAAGAAAGGGGCCACGCTGTTTCTGTATCTCTATTATGTTGGTGCGGCTTCGGAACTTTTAAATATCTTGATATATCTCGAGAACTACGCATCTGATCAAAAAATATCATAGAACATAAATAGTAGGAAACTTAATTTCCTACAAAAAAGATCTCTTACTATTTTGCCATAGCTCGCATTGTTTCCGAGATATTTGCAGATTTAGCTCAAGGGAAGGGGCCTGACGGACATATTTCGAGATATTTCTTCTTCTTGTTGTTCTTCTTCTGCACAGCTAAGCTGGAAGTGGCATTTGCAGCTCGCAATAGTGCAGAGTTATCTCAAAGAAAGGGGCCACGGTGTTTCTATATCTCTATTATGTTGGTGCGGCTTCGGAACTTTTAAATATCTTGATATATCTCGAGAACTACGCATCTGATCAAAAAATATCATAGAACATAAATAGTAGGAAACCTAATTTCCTACAAAAAATATCTCTTACTATTTTGCCATAGCTCGCATTGTTTCCGAGATATTTGCAGATTTAGCTCAAGGGAAGGGGCCTGACGGACATATTTCGAGATATTTCTTCTTCTTGTTGTTCTTCTTCTGCACAGCTAAGCTGGAAGTGGCATTTGCAGCTCGCAATCGTGCAGAGTTATCTCAAAGAAAGGGGCCACGGTGTTTCTGTATCTCTATTATGTTGCTGCGGCTTCGGAACTTTTAAATATCTTGATATATCTCGAGAACTGCGCATCTGATCAAAAAATATCATAGAACATAAAAAGTAGGAAACTGAATTCTCTACAAAAAAGGTCTCTTAACATTTTGCCATAGCTCGCTTCGTTTCCGAGATATTTGCAGATTTATCTCAAGGGAAGGGGCCTGACGGACATATTTCGAGATATTTCTTCTTCTTGTTGTTCTTCCTCTGCACAGCTAAGCTGGAAGTGGCATTTGCAGCTCGCAATAGTGCAGAGTTATCTCAAAGAAAGGGGCCACGGTGTTTCTGTATCTCTATTATGTTGGCGCGGCTTCGGAACTTTTAAATATCTTGATATATCTCGAGAACTACGCATCTGATCAAAAAATATCATAGAACATAAAAAGTAGGAAACTTAATTCTCTACAAAAAAGGTGTCTTAACATTTTGCCATAGCTCGCTTCGTTTCCGACATATTTGCAGATTTATCTCAAGGGAAGGGGCCTGACGGACATATTTCGAGATATTTCTTCTTCTTGTTGTTCTTCTTCTGCACAGCTAAGCTGGAAGTGGCATTTGCAGCTCGCAATAGTGCAGAGTTATCTCAAAGAAAGGGGCCACGGTGTTTCTGTATCTCTATTATGTTGGTGCAGCTTCGAAGCTTTTAAATATCTTGATATATCTCGAGAACTACGCATCTGATCAAAAAATATCATAGAACATAAATTGTAGGAAACATAATTCTCTACAAAAAAGGTCTCTTAACGTTTTGCCATAGCTCGCTTCGTTTCCGAGATATTTGCAGATTTATCCCAAGGGAAGGGTCCTGACGGACATATTTCGAGATATTTCTTCTTCTTGTTGTTCTTGTTCTGCACAGCTAAACTGGAAGTGGCATTTCCAGCTCGCAATAGTGCAGAGTTATCCCAAAGAAAGGGGCCACGGTGTTTCTGTACCTCTATTATGTTGGTGCGGCTTCGGAACTTTTAAATATCTTGATATATCTCGAAAACTACGCTTCTGATCAAAAAATATCATAGAACATAAATTGTAGGAAACATAATTCTCTACAAAAAAGGTCTCTTAACATTTTGCCATAGCTCGCTTCGTTTCCGAGATATTTGCAGATATATCTCAAGGGAAGGGGCCTGACGGACATATTTCGAGATATTTCTTCTTCTTGTTGTTCTTCTTCTGCACAGCTCAGCTGGAAGTGGCATTTACAGCTCGCAATAGTGGAAAGTTATCTCAAAGAAAGGGGCCACGGTGTTTCTGTATCTCTATTATTGGTGCGGCTTCGGAACTTTTAAATATCTTGATATATCTCGAGAACTGCGCATCTGATCAAAAAATATCATAGAACATAAAAAGTAGGAAACTTAATTCTCTACAAAAAAGGTCTCTTAACATTTTGCCATAGCTCGCTTCGTTTCCGAGATATTTGCAGATTTATCTCAAGGGAAGGGGCCTGACGGACATATTTCGAGATATTTCTTCTTCTTGTTGTTCTTCCTCTGCACAGCTAAGCTGGAAGTGGCATTTGCAGCTCGCAATAGTGCAGAGTTATCTCAAAGAAAGGGGCCACGGTGTTTCTGTATCTCTATTATGTTGGTGCGGCTTCGGAACTTTTAAATATCTTGATATATCTCGAGAACTACGCATCTGATCAAAAAATATCATAGAACATAAAAAGTAGGAAACTTAATTCTCTACAAAAAAGGTCTCTTAACATTTTGCCATAGCTCGCTTCGTTTCCGAGATATTTGCAGATATATCTCAAGGGAAGGGGCCTGACGGACATATTTCGAGATATTTCTTCTTGTTGTTGTTCTTCTTCTGCACAGCTAAACTGGAAGTGGCATTTCCAGCTCGCAATAGTGCAGAGTTATCTCAAAGAACGGGGCCACGGTGTTTCTCTATCTCTATTATGTTGGTGCGGCTTCGGAACTTTTAAATATCTTGATATATCTCGAGAACTACGCATCTGATCAAAAAATATCATAGAACATAAATTGTAGGAAACATAATTCTCTACAAAAAAGGTCTCTTAACGTTTTGCCGTAGCTCGCTTCGTTTCCGAGATATTTGCAGATTTATCTCAAGGGAAGGGTCCTGACGGACATATTTCGAGATATTTCTTCTTCTTGTTGTTCTTCTTCTGCACAGCTAAGCTGGAAGTGGCATTTACAGCTCGCAATAGTGCAAAGTTATCTCAAAGAAAGGGGCCACGGTGTTTCTGTATCTCTATTATGTTGGTGCGGCTTCGGAACTTTTAAATATCTTGATATATCTCGAGAACTGCGCATCTGATCAAAAAATATCATAGAACATAAATTGTAGGAAACATAATTCTCTACAAAAAAGGTCTCTTAACATTTTGCCATAGCTCGTTTCGTTTCCGAGATATTTGCAGATATATCTCAAGGGAAGGGGCCTGACGGACATATTTCGAGATATTTCTTCTTCTTGTTGTTCTTCTTCTGCACATCTAAGCTGGAAGTGGCATTTGCAGCTCGCAATAGTGCAGAGTTATCTCAAAGAAAGCGGCCACGGTGTTTCTGTATCTCTATTATGTTGGTGCGGCTTCGGAACTTTTAAATATCTTGATATATCTCGAGAACAACGCATCTGATCAAAAAATATCATAGAACATAAAAAGTAGGAAACTTAATTCTCTACAACAAAGGTCTCTTAACATTTTGCCATAGCTCGCTTCGTTTCCGAGATATTTGCAGATTTATCTCGAGGGAAGGGGCCTGACGGACATATTTCGAGATATTTCTTCTTCTTGTTGTTCTTCTTCTGCACAGCTAAGCTGGAAGTGGCATTTGCGGCTCGCACTAGTGCAGAGTTATCTCAAAGAAAGGGGCCACGGTGTTTCTGGATCTCTATTATGTTGGTGCGGCTTCGGAACTTTTAAATATCTCGATATATCTCGAAAACTACGCTTCTGATCAAAAAATATCATATAACATAAATTGTAGGAAACATAATTCTCTACAAAAAAGGTCTCTTAACATTTTGCCATAGCTCGTTTCGTTTCCGAGATATTTGCAGATATATCTCAAGGGAAGGGGCCTGACGGACATATTTCGAGATATTTCTTCTTGTTGTTGTTCTTCTTCTGCACAGCTAAACTGGAAGTGGCATTTCCAGCTCGCAATAGTGCAGAGTTATCTCAAAGAAAGGGGCCACGGTGTTTCTGTATCTCTATTATGTTGGTGCAGCTTCGGAACTTTTAAATATCTTGATATATCTCGAGAACTACGCATCTGATCAAAAAATATCATAGAACATAAAAAGTAGGAAACTTAATTCTCTACAAATAAGGTCTCTTAACATTTTGCCATAGCTCTCTTCGTTTCGGAGATATTTGCAGATTTATCTCAAGGGAAAGGGCCTGACGGACATATTTCGAGATATTTCTTCTTCTTGTTGTTCTTCTTCTGCACAGCTAAGCTGGAAGTGGCATTTCCAGCTCGCAATAGTGCAGAGTTATCTCAAAGAAAGGGTCCACGGTGTTTCTGTATCTCTATTATGTTGGTGCGGCTTCGGAACTTTTAAATATCTTGATATATCTCGAGAACTACGCATCTGATCAAAAAATATCATAGAACACAAAAAGTAGGAAACTTAATTCTCTACAAATAAGGTCTCTTAACATTTTGCCATAGCTCGCTTCGTTTCCGAGGTATTTGCAGATTTATCTCAAGGGAAGGGGCCTGACGGACATATTTCGAAATATTTCTTCTTCTTGTTGTTCTTCTTCTGCACAGCTAAGCTGGAAGTGGCATTCGCGGCTCGCACTAGTGCAGAGTTATCTCAAAGAAAGGGGCCACGGTGTTTCTGTATCTCTATTATGTTGGTGCGGCTTCGGAACTTTTAAATATCATGATATATCTCGAGAACTACGCATCTGATCAAAAAATATCATAGAACATAAAAAGTAGGAAACTTAATTCCCTACAAAAAAGGTCTCTTAACATTTTGCCATAGCTCGTTTCGTTTCCGAGATATTTGCAGAATCATCTCAAGGGAAGGGGCCTAACGGACATATTTCGTGATATTTCTTCTTCTTGTTGTTCTTCTTCTGCACAGCTAAGCTGGAAGTGGCATTTGCAGCTCGCAATAGTGCAGAGTTATCTCAAAGAAAGGGGCCACGGTGTTTCTGTATCTCTATTATGTTGGTGCGGCTTCGGAACTTTTAAATATCTTGATATATCTCGAGAACAACGCATCTGATCAAAAAATATCATAGAACATAAAAAGTAGGAAACTTAATTCTCTACAACAAAGGTCTCTTAACATTTTGCCATAGCTCGCTTCGTTTCCGAGATATTTGCAGATTTATCTCGAGGGAAGGGGCCTGACGGACATATTTCGAGATATTTCTTCTTCTTGTTGTTCTTCTTCTGCACAGCTAAGCTGGAAGTGGCATTTGCGGCTCGCACTAGTGCAGAGTTATCTCAAAGAAAGGGGCCACGGTGTTTCTGTATCTCTATTATGTTGGTGCAGCTTCGGAACTTTTAAATATCTTGATATATCTCGAGAACTACGCATCTGATCAAAAAATATCATAGAACATAAAAAGTAGGAAACTTAATTCTCTACAAATAAGGTCTCTTAACATTTTGCCATAGCTCGCTTCGTTTCGGAGATATTTGCAGATTTATCTCAAGGGAAAGGGCCTGACGGACATATTTCGAGATATTTCTTCTTCTTGTTGTTCTTCTTCTGCACAGCTAAGCTGGAAGTGGCATTTCCAGCTCGCAATAGTGCAGAGTTATCTCAAAGAAAGGGTCCACGGTGTTTCTGTATCTCTATTATGTTGGTGCGGCTTCGGAACTTTTAAATATCTTGATATATCTCGAGAACTACGCATCTGATCAAAAAATATCATAGAACACAAAAAGTAGGAAACTTAATTGTCTACAAATAAGGTCTCTTAACATTTTGCCATAGCTCGCTTCGTTTCCGAGGTATTTGCAGATTTATCTCAAGGGAAGGGGCCTGACGGACATATTTCGAAATATTTCTTCTTCTTGTTGTTCTTCTTCTGCACAGCTAAGCTGGAAGTGGCATTTGCGGCTCGCACTAGTGCAGAGTTATCTCAAAGAAAGGGGCCACGGTGTTTCTGTATCTCTATTATGTTGGTGCGGCTTCGGAACTTTTAAATATCATGATATATCTCGAGAACTACGCATCTGATCAAAAAATATCATAGAACATAAAAAGTAGGAAACTTAATTCCCTACAAAAAAGGTCTCTTAACATTTTGCCATAGCTCGTTTCGTTTCCGAGATATTTGCAGAATCATCTCAAGGGAAGGGGCCTAACGGACATATTTCGTGATATTTCTTCTTCTTGTTGTTCTTCTTCTGCACAGCTAAGCTGGAAGTGGCATTTGCAGCTCGCAATAGTGCAGAGTTATCTCAAAGAAAGGGGCCACGGTGTTTCTGTATCTCTATTATGTTGGTGCGGCTTCGGAACTTTTAAATATCTTGATATATCTCGAGAACAACGCATCTGATCAAAAAATATCATAGAACATAAAAAGTAGGAAACTTAATTCTCTACAACAAAGGTCTCTTAACATTTTGCCATAGCTCGCTTCGTTTCCGAGATATTTGCAGATTTATCTCGAGGGAAGGGGCCTGACGGACATATTTCGAGATATTTCTTCTTCTTGTTGTTCTTCTTCTGCACAGCTAAGCTGGAAGTGGCATTTATGGCTCGCACTAGTGCAGAGTTATCTCAAAGAAAGGGGCCACGGTGTTTCTGGATCTCTATTATGTTGGTGCGGCTTCGGAACTTTTAAATATCTCGATATATCTCGAAAACTACGCTTCTGATCAAAAAATATCATAGAACATAAATTGTAGGAAACATAATTCTCTACAAAAAAGGTCTCTTAACATTTTGCCATAGCTCGTTTCGTTTCCGAGATATTTGCAGATATATCTCAAGGGAAGGGGCCTGACGGACATATTTCGAGATATTTCTTCTTCTTGTTGTTCTTCTTCTGCACAGCTAAACTGGAAGTGGCATTTCCAGCTCGCAATAGTGCAGAGTTATCTCAAAGAAAGGGGCCACGGTGTTTCTGTATCTCTATTATGTTGGTGCGGCTTCGGAACTTTTAAATATCTTGATATATCTCGAGAACTACGCATCTGATCAAAAAATATCATAGAACATAAAAAGTAGGAAACTTAATTCCCTACAAAAAAGGTCTCTTAACATTTTGCCATAGCTCGTTTCGTTTCCGAGATATTTGCAGAATCATCTCAAGGGAAGGGGCCTAACGGACATATTTCGTGATATTTCTTCTTCTTGTTGTTCTTCTTCTGCACAGCTAAGCTGGAAGTGGCATTTGCAGCTCGCAATAGTGCAGAGTTATCTCAAAGAAAGGGGCCACGGTGTTTCTGTATCTCTATTATGTTGGTGCGGCTTCGGAACTTTTAAATATCTTGATATATCTCGAGAACAACGCATCTGATCAAAAAATATCATAGAACATAAAAAGTATGAAACTTAATTCTCTACAACAAAGGTCTCTTAACATTTTGCCATAGCTCGCTTCGTTTCCGAGATATTTGCAGATTTATCTCGAGGGAAGGGGCCTGACGGACATATTTCGAGATATTTCTTCTTCTTGTTGTTCTTCTTCTGCACAGCTAAGCTGGAAGTGGCATTTGCGGCTCGCACTAGTGCAGAGTTATCTCAAAGAAAGGGGCCACGGTGTTTCTGGATCTCTATTATGTTGGTGCGGCTTCGGAACTTTTAAATATCTCGATATATCTCGAAAACTACGCTTCTGATCAAAAAATATCATAGAACATAAATTGTAGGAAACATAATTCTCTACAAAAAAGGTCTCTTAACATTTTGCCATAGCTCGTTTCGTTTCCGAGATATTTGCAGATATATCTCAAGGGAAGGGGCCTGACGGACATATTTCGAGATATTTCTTCTTCTTGTTGTTCTTCTTCTGCACAGCTAAACTGGAAGTGGCATTTCCAGCTCGCAATAGTGCAGAGTTATCTCAAAGAAAGGGGCCACGGTGTTTCTGTATCTCTATTATGTTGGTGCGGCTTCGGAACTTTTAAATATCTTGATATATCTCGAGAACTACGCATCTGATCAAAAAATATCATAGAACATAAAAAGTAGGAAACTTAATTCTCTACAAATAAGGTCTCTTAACATTTTGCCATAGCTCGCTTCGTTTCGGAGATATTTGCAGATTTATCTCAAGGGAAGGGGCCTGACGGACATATTTCGAGATATTTCTTCTTCTTGTTGTTCTTCTTCTGCACAGCTAAACTGGAAGTGGCATTTCCAGCTCGCAATAGTGCAGAGTTATCTCAAAGAAAGGGGCCACGGTGTTTCTGTATCTCTATTATGTTGGTGCGGCTTCGGAACTTTTAAATATCTTGATATATCTCGAGAACTACGCATCCAATCAAAAAATATCATAGAACATAAAAAGTAGGAAACTTAATTCTCTACAAAAAAGGTCTCTTAACATTTTGCCATAGCTCACTTCGTTTCCGAGATATTTGCAGATTTATCTCGAGGGAAGGGGCCTGACGGACATATTTCGAGATATTTCTTCTTCTTGTTGTTCTTCTTCTGCACAGCTAAGCTGGAAGTGGCATTTGCGGCTCGCACTAGTGCAGAGTTATCTCAAAGAAAGGGGCCACGGTGTTTCTGGATCTCTATTATGTTGGTGCGGCTTCGGAACTTTTAAATATCTCGATATATCTCGAAAACTACGCTTCTGATCAAAAAATATTATAGAACATAAATTGTAGGAAACATAATTCTCTACAAAAAAGGTCTCTTAACATTTTGCCATAGCTCGCTTCGTTTCGGAGATATTTGCAGATTTATCTCAAGGGAAAGGGCCTGACGGACATATTTCGAGATATTTCTTCTTCTTGTTGTTCTTCTTCTGCACAGCTAAGCTGGAAGTGGCATTTCCAGCTCGCAATAGTGCAGAGTTATCTCAAAGAAAGGGTCCACGGTGTTTCTGTATCTCTATTATGTTGGTGCGGCTTCGGAACTTTTAAATATCTTGATATATCTCGAGAACTACGCATCTGATCAAAAAATATCATAGAACACAAAAAGTAGGAAACTTAATTGTCTACAAATAAGGTCTCTTAACATTTTGCCATAGCTCGCTTCGTTTCCGAGGTATTTGCAGATTTATCTCAAGGGAAGGGGCCTGACGGACATATTTCGAAATATTTCTTCTTCTTGTTGTTCTTCTTCTGCACAGCTAAGCTGGAAGTGGCATTTGCGGCTCGCACTAGTGCAGAGTTATCTCAAAGAAAGGGGCCACGGTGTTTCTGTATCTCTATTATGTTGGTGCGGCTTCGGAACTTTTAAATATCATGATATATCTCGAGAACTACGCATCTGATCAAAAAATATCATAGAACATAAAAAGTAGGAAACTTAATTCCCTACAAAAAAGGTCTCTTAACATTTTGCCATAGCTCGTTTCGTTTCCGAGATATTTGCAGAATCATCTCAAGGGAAGGGGCCTAACGGACATATTTCGTGATATTTCTTCTTCTTGTTGTTCTTCTTCTGCACAGCTAAGCTGGAAGTGGCATTTGCAGCTCGCAATAGTGCAGAGTTATCTCAAAGAAAGGGGCCACGGTGTTTCTGTATCTCTATTATGTTGGTGCGGCTTCGGAACTTTTAAATATCTTGATATATCTCGAGAACAACGCATCTGATCAAAAAATATCATAGAACATAAAAAGTAGGAAACTTAATTCTCTACAACAAAGGTCTCTTAACATTTTGCCATAGCTCGCTTCGTTTCCGAGATATTTGCAGATTTATCTCGAGGGAAGGGGCCTGACGGACATATTTCGAGATATTTCTTCTTCTTGTTGTTCTTCTTCTGCACAGCTAAGCTGGAAGTGGCATTTATGGCTCGCACTAGTGCAGAGTTATCTCAAAGAAAGGGGCCACGGTGTTTCTGGATCTCTATTATGTTGGTGCGGCTTCGGAACTTTTAAATATCTCGATATATCTCGAAAACTACGCTTCTGATCAAAAAATATCATAGAACATAAATTGTAGGAAACATAATTCTCTACAAAAAAGGTCTCTTAACATTTTGCCATAGCTCGTTTCGTTTCCGAGATATTTGCAGATATATCTCAAGGGAAGGGGCCTGACGGACATATTTCGAGATATTTCTTCTTCTTGTTGTTCTTCTTCTGCACAGCTAAACTGGAAGTGGCATTTCCAGCTCGCAATAGTGCAGAGTTATCTCAAAGAAAGGGGCCACGGTGTTTCTGTATCTCTATTATGTTGGTGCGGCTTCGGAACTTTTAAATATCTTGATATATCTCGAGAACTACGCATCTGATCAAAAAATATCATAGAACATAAAAAGTAGGAAACTTAATTCCCTACAAAAAAGGTCTCTTAACATTTTGCCATAGCTCGTTTCGTTTCCGAGATATTTGCAGAATCATCTCAAGGGAAGGGGCCTAACGGACATATTTCGTGATATTTCTTCTTCTTGTTGTTCTTCTTCTGCACAGCTAAGCTGGAAGTGGCATTTGCAGCTCGCAATAGTGCAGAGTTATCTCAAAGAAAGGGGCCACGGTGTTTCTGTATCTCTATTATGTTGGTGCGGCTTCGGAACTTTTAAATATCTTGATATATCTCGAGAACAACGCATCTGATCAAAAAATATCATAGAACATAAAAAGTAGGAAACTTAATTCTCTACAACAAAGGTCTCTTAACATTTTGCCATAGCTCGCTTCGTTTCCGAGATATTTGCAGATTTATCTCGAGGGAAGGGGCCTGACGGACATATTTCGAGATATTTCTTCTTCTTGTTGTTCTTCTTCTGCACAGCTAAGCTGGAAGTGGCATTTGCGGCTCGCACTAGTGCAGAGTTATCTCAAAGAAAGGGGCCACGGTGTTTCTGGATCTCTATTATGTTGGTGCGGCTTCGGAACTTTTAAATATCTCGATATATCTCGAAAACTACGCTTCTGATCAAAAAATATCATAGAACATAAATTGTAGGAAACATAATTCTCTACAAAAAAGGTCTCTTAACATTTTGCCATAGCTCGTTTCGTTTCCGAGATATTTGCAGATATATCTCAAGGGAAGGGGCCTGACGGACATATTTCGAGATATTTCTTCTTCTTGTTGTTCTTCTTCTGCACAGCTAAACTGGAAGTGGCATTTCCAGCTCGCAATAGTGCAGAGTTATCTCAAAGAAAGGGGCCACGGTGTTTCTGTATCTCTATTATGTTGGTGCGGCTTCGGAACTTTTAAATATCTTGATATATCTCGAGAACTACGCATCTGATCAAAAAATATCATAGAACATAAAAAGTAGGAAACTTAATTCTCTACAAATAAGGTCTCTTAACATTTTGCCATAGCTCGCTTCGTTTCGGAGATATTTGCAGATTTATCTCAAGGGAAGGGGCCTGACGGACATATTTCGAGATATTTCTTCTTCTTGTTGTTCTTCTTCTGCACAGCTAAACTGGAAGTGGCATTTCCAGCTCGCAATAGTGCAGAGTTATCTCAAAGAAAGGGGCCACGGTGTTTCTGTATCTCTATTATGTTGGTGCGGCTTCGGAACTTTTAAATATCTTGATATATCTCGAGAACTACGCATCCAATCAAAAAATATCATAGAACATAAAAAGTAGGAAACTTAATTCTCTACAAAAAAGGTCTCTTAACATTTTGCCATAGCTCACTTCGTTTCCGAGATATTTGCAGATTTATCTCGAGGGAAGGGGCCTGACGGACATATTTCGAGATATTTCTTCTTCTTGTTGTTCTTCTTCTGCACAGCTAAGCTGGAAGTGGCATTTGCGGCTCGCACTAGTGCAGAGTTATCTCAAAGAAAGGGGCCACGGTGTTTCTGGATCTCTATTATGTTGGTGCGGCTTCGGAACTTTTAAATATCTCGATATATCTCGAAAACTACGCTTCTGATCAAAAAATATTATAGAACATAAATTGTAGGAAACATAATTCTCTACAAAAAAGGTCTCTTAACATTTTGCCATAGCTCGCTTCGTTTCGGAGATATTTGCAGATTTATCTCAAGGGAAAGGGCCTGACGGACATATTTCGAGATATTTCTTCTTCTTGTTGTTCTTCTTCTGCACAGCTAAGCTGGAAGTGGCATTTCCAGCTCGCAATAGTGCAGAGTTATCTCAAAGAAAGGGTCCACGGTGTTTCTGTATCTCTATTATGTTGGTGCGGCTTCGGAACTTTTAAATATCTTGATATATCTCGAGAACTACGCATCTGATCAAAAAATATCATAGAACACAAAAAGTAGGAAACTTAATTGTCTACAAATAAGGTCTCTTAACATTTTGCCATAGCTCGCTTCGTTTCCGAGGTATTTGCAGATTTATCTCAAGGGAAGGGGCCTGACGGACATATTTCGAAATATTTCTTCTTCTTGTTGTTCTTCTTCTGCACAGCTAAGCTGGAAGTGGCATTTGCGGCTCGCACTAGTGCAGAGTTATCTCAAAGAAAGGGGCCACGGTGTTTCTGTATCTCTATTATGTTGGTGCGGCTTCGGAACTTTTAAATATCATGATATATCTCGAGAACTACGCATCTGATCAAAAAATATCATAGAACATAAAAAGTAGGAAACTTAATTCCCTACAAAAAAGGTCTCTTAACATTTTGCCATAGCTCGTTTCGTTTCCGAGATATTTGCAGAATCATCTCAAGGGAAGGGGCCTAACGGACATATTTCGTGATATTTCTTCTTCTTGTTGTTCTTCTTCTGCACAGCTAAGCTGGAAGTGGCATTTGCAGCTCGCAATAGTGCAGAGTTATCTCAAAGAAAGGGGCCACGGTGTTTCTGTATCTCTATTATGTTGGTGCGGCTTCGGAACTTTTAAATATCTTGATATATCTCGAGAACAACGCATCTGATCAAAAAATATCATAGAACATAAAAAGTAGGAAACTTAATTCTCTACAACAAAGGTCTCTTAACATTTTGCCATAGCTCGCTTCGTTTCCGAGATATTTGCAGATTTATCTCGAGGGAAGGGGCCTGACGGACATATTTCGAGATATTTCTTCTTCTTGTTGTTCTTCTTCTGCACAGCTAAGCTGGAAGTGGCATTTGCGGCTCGCACTAGTGCAGAGTTATCTCAAAGAAAGGGGCCACGGTGTTTCTGGATCTCTATTATGTTGGTGCGGCTTCGGAACTTTTAAATATCTCGATATATCTCGAAAACTACGCTTCTGATCAAAAAATATCATAGAACATAAATTGTAGGAAACATAATTCTCTACAAAAAAGGTCTCTTAACATTTTGCCATAGCTCGTTTCGTTTCCGAGATATTTGCAGATATATCTCAAGGGAAGGGGCCTGACGGACATATTTCGAGATATTTCTTCTTCTTGTTGTTCTTCTTCTGCACAGCTAAACTGGAAGTGGCATTTCCAGCTCGCAATAGTGCAGAGTTATCTCAAAGAAAGGGGCCACGGTGTTTCTGTATCTCTATTATGTTGGTGCGGCTTCGGAACTTTTAAATATCTTGATATATCTCGAGAACTACGCATCTGATCAAAAAATATCATAGAACATAAAAAGTAGGAAACTTAATTCTCTACAAATAAGGTCTCTTAACATTTTGCCATAGCTCGCTTCGTTTCGGAGATATTTGCAGATTTATCTCAAGGGAAGGGGCCTGACGGACATATTTCGAGATATTTCTTCTTCTTGTTGTTCTTCTTCTGCACAGCTAAACTGGAAGTGGCATTTCCAGCTCGCAATAGTGCAGAGTTATCTCAAAGAAAGGGGCCACGGTGTTTCTGTATCTCTATTATGTTGGTGCGGCTTCGGAACTTTTAAATATCTTGATATATCTCGAGAACTACGCATCTAATCAAAAAATATCATAGAACATAAAAAGTAGGAAACTTAATTCTCTACAAAAAAGGTCTCTTAACATTTTGCCATAGCTCACTTCGTTTCCGAGATATTTGCAGATTTATCTCGAGGGAAGGGGCCTGACGGACATATTTCGAGATATTTCTTCTTCTTGTTGTTCTTCTTCTGCACAGCTAAGCTGGAAGTGGCATTTGCGGCTCGCACTAGTGCAGAGTTATCTCAAAGAAAGGGGCCACGGTGTTTCTGGATCTCTATTATGTTGGTGCGGCTTCGGAACTTTTAAATATCTCGATATATCTCGAAAACTACGCTTCTGATCAAAAAATATTATAGAACATAAATTGTAGGAAACATAATTCTCTACAAAAAAGGTCTCTTAACATTTTGCCATAGCTCGTTTCGTTTCCGAGATATTTGCAGATATATCTCAAGGGAAGGGGCCTGACGGACATATTTCGAGATATTTCTTCTTCTTGTTGTTCTTCTTCTGCACAGCTAAACTGGAAGTGGCATTTCCAGCTCGCAATAGTGCAGAGTTATCTCAAAGAAAGGGGCCACGGTGTTTCTGTATCTCTATTATGTTGGTGCGGCTTCGGAACTTTTAAATATCTTGATATATCTCGAGAACTACGCATCTGATCAAAAAATATCATAGAACATAAAAAGTAGGAAACTTAATTCTCTACAAATAAGGTCTCTGAACATTTTGCCATAGCTCGCTTCGTTTCGGAGATATTTGCAGATTTATCTCAAGGGAAAGGGCCTGACGGACATATTTCGAGATATTTCTTCTTCTTGTTGTTCTTCTTCTGCACAGCTAAGCTGGAAGTGGCATTTCCAGCTCGCAATAGTGCAGAGTTATCTCAAAGAGAGGGTCCACGGTGTTTCTGTATCTCTATTATGTTGGTGCGGCTTCGGAACTTTTAAATATCTTGATATATCTCGAGAACTACGCATCTGATCAAAAAATATCATAGAACATAAAAAGTAGGAAACTTAATTCTCTACAAGAAAGGTCTCTTAACATTTTGCCATAGCTCGCTTCGTTTCCGAGATATTTGCAGATTTATCTCAAGGGATGGGGCCTGACGGACATATTTCGAGATATTTCTTCTTCTTGTTGTTCTTCTTCTGCACATCTAAGCTGGAAGTGGCATTTGCAGCTCGCAGTAGTGCAGAGTTATCTCAAAGAAAGCGGCCACGGTGTTTCTGTACCTCTATTATGTTGGTGCAGCTTCGGAACTTTTAAATATCTTGATATATCTCGAGATCTACGCATCTGATCAAAAAATATCATAGAACATAAAAAGTAGGAAACTTAATTCTCTACAAATAAGGTCTCTTAACATTTTGCCATAGCTCGCTTCGTTTCCGAGGTATTTGCAGATTTATCTCAAGGGAAGGGGCCTGACGGACATATTTCGAAATATTTCTTCTTCTTGTTGTTCTTCTTCTGCACAGCTAAGCTGGAAGTGGCATTTGCGGCTCGCACTAGTGCAGAGTTATCTAAAAGAAAGGGGCCACGGTGTTTCTGTATCTCTATTATGTTGGTGCGGCTTCGGAACTTTTAAATATCATGATATATCTCGAGAACTACGCATCTGATCAAAAAATATCATAGAACATAAAAAGTAGGAAACTTAATTCTCTACAAAAAAGGTCTCTTAACATTTTGCCATAGCTCGTTTCGTTTCCGAGATATTTGCAGATATATCTCAAGGGAAGGGGCCTGACGGACATATTTCGAGATATTTCTTCTTCTTGTTGTTCTTCTTCTGCACAGCTAAACTGGAAGTGGCATTTCCAGCTCGCAATAGTGCAGAGTTATCTCAAAGAAAGGGGCCACGGTGTTTCTGTATCTCTATTATGTTGGTGCGGCTTCGGAACTTTTAAATATCTTGATATATCTCGAGAACTACGCATCTGATCAAAAAATATCATAGAACATAAAAAGTAGGAAACTTAATTCTCTACAAAAAAGGTCTCTTAACATTTTGCCATAGCTCGCTTCGTTTCCGAGATATTTGCAGAATCATCTCAAGGGAAGGGGCCTAACGGACATATTTCGTGATATTTCTTCTTCTTGTTGTTCTTCTTCTGCACAGCTAAGCTGGAAGTGGCATTTGCAGCTCGCAATAGTGCAGAGTTATCTCAAAGAAAGGGGCCACGGTGTTTCTGTATCTCTATTATGTTGGTGCGACTTCGGAACTTTTAAATATCTTGATATATCTCGAGAACAACGCATCTGATCAAAAAATATCATAGAACATAAAAAGTAGGAAACTTAATTCTCTACAACAAAGGTCTCTTAACATTTTGCCATAGCTCGCTTCGTTTCCGAGATATTTGCAGATTTATCTCGAGGGAAGGGGCCTGACGGACATATTTCGAGATATTTCTTCTTCTTGTTGTTCTTCTTCTGCACAGCTAAGCTGGAAGTGGCATTTGCGGCTCGCACTAGTGCAGAGTTATCTCAAAGAAAGCGGCCACGGTGTTTCTGTACCCCTATTATGTTGGTGCAGCTTCGGAACTTTTAAATATCTTGATATATCTCGAGATCTACGCATCTGATCAAAAAATATCATAGAACATAAATTGTAGGAAACATAATTCTCTACAAAGAAGGTCTCTTAACATTTTGCCATAGCTCGTTTCGTTTCCGAGATATTTGCAGATATATCTCAAGGGAAGGGGCCTGAGGGACATATTTGGAGATATTTCTTCTTCTTGTTGTTCTTCTTCTGCACAGCTAAGCTGGAAGTGGCATTTGCGGCCCGCACTAGTGCAGAGTTATCTCAAAGAAAGGGGCCACGGTGTTTCTGTATCTCTATTATGTTGGTGCGGCTTCGGAACTTTTAAATATCTCGATATATCTCGAAAACTACGCTTCTGATCAAAAAATATCATAGAACATAAATTGTAGGAAACATAATTCTCTACAAAAAAGGTCTCTTAACATTTTGCCATAGCTCGTTTCGTTTCCGAGATATTTGCAGATATATCTCAAGGGAAGGGGCCTGACGGACATATTTCGAGATATTTCTTCTTCTTGTTGTTCTTCTTCTGCACAGCTAAACTGGAAGTGGCGTTTCCAGCTCGCAATAGCGCAGAGTTATCTCAAAGAAAGGGGCCACGGTGTTTCTGTATCTCTATTATGTTGGTGCGGCTTCGGAACTTTTAAATATCTTGATATATCTCGAGAACTACGCATCTGATCAAAAAATATCATAGAACATAAAAAGTAGGAAACTTAATTCTCTACAAAAAAGGTCTCTTAACATTTTGCCATAGCTCGCTTCGTTTCCGAGATATTTGCAGAATCATCTCAAGGGAAGGGGCCTAACGGACATATTTCGTGATATTTCTTCTTCTTGTTGTTCTTCTTCTGCACAGCTAAGCTGGAAGTGGCATTTGCAGCTCGCAATAGTGCAGAGTTATCTCAAAGAAAGGGGCCACGGTGTTTCTGTATCTCTATTATGTTGGTGCGGCTTCGGAACTTTTAAATATCTTGATATATCTCGAGAACTACGCATCTGATCAAAAAATATCATAGAACATAAAAAGTAGGAAACTTAATTCTCTACAAAAAAGGTCTCTTAACATTTTGCCATAGCTCGCTTCGTTTCCGAGATATTTGCAGAATCATCTCAAGGGAAGGGGCCTAACGGACATATTTCGTGATATTTCTTCTTCTTGTTGTTCTTCTTCTGCACAGCTAAGCTGGAAGTGACATTTGCGGCTCGCACTAGTGCAGAGTTATCTCAAAGAAAGGGGCCACGGTGTTTCTGGATCTCTATTATGTTGGTGCGGCTTCGGAACTTTTAAATATCTCGATATATCTCGAAAACTACGCTTCTGATCAAAAAATATCATAGAACATAAATTGTAGGAAACATAATTCTCTACAAAAAAGGTCTCTTAACATTTTGCCATAGCTCGTTTCGTTTCCGAGATATTTGCAGATATATCTCAAGGGAAGGGGCCTGACGGACATATTTCGAGATATTTCTTCTTCTTGTTGTTCTTCTTCTGCACATCTAAGCTGGAAGTGGCATTTGCAGCTCGCAATAGTGCAGAGTTATCTCAAAGAAAGCGGCCACGGTGTTTCTGTACCTCTATTATGTTGGTGCAGCTTCGGAACTTTTAAATATCTTGATATATCTCGAGATCTACGCAGCTGATCAAAAAATATCATAGAACATGAAAAGTAGGAAACTTAATTCTCTACAAATAAGGTCTCTTAACATTTTGCCATAGCTCGCTTCGTTTCGGAGATATTTGCAGATTTATCTCAAGGGAAAGGGCCTGACGGACATATTTCGAGATATTTCTTCTTCTTGTTGTTCTTCTTCTGCACAGCTAAGCTGGAAGTGGCATTTACAGCTCGCAATAGTGCAGAGTTACCTCAAAGAAAGGGTCCACGGTGTTTCTGTATCTCTATTATGTTGGTGCGGCTTCGGAACTTTTAAATATCTTGATATATCTCGAGAACTACGCATCTGATCAAAAAATATCATAGAACATAAAAAGTAGGAAACTTAATTCTCTACAAATAAGGTCTCTTAACATTTTGCCATAGCTCGCTTCGTTTCCGAGGTATTTGCAGATTTATCTCAAGGGAAGGGGCCTGACGGACATATTTCGAAATATTTCTTCTTCTTGTTGTTCTTCTTCTGCACAGCTAAGCTGGAAGTGGCATTTGCGGCTCGCACTAGTGCAGAGTTATCTCAAAGAAAGGGGCCACGGTGTTTCTGTATCTCTATTATGTTGGTGCGGCTTCGGAACTTTTAAATATCATGATATATCTCGAGAACTACGCATCTGATCAAAAAATATCATAGAACATAAAAAGTAGGAAACTTAATTCCCTACAAAAAAGGTCTCTTAACATTTTGCCATAGCTCGTTTCGTTTCCGAGATATTTGCAGAATCATCTCAAGGGAAGGGGCCTAACGGACATATTTCGTGATATTTCTTCTTCTTGTTGTTCTTCTTCTGCACAGCTAAGCTGGAAGTGGCATTTGCAGCTCGCAATAGTGCAGAGTTATCTCAAAGAAAGGGGCCACGGTGTTTCTGTATCTCTATTATGTTGGTGCGGCTTCGGAACTTTTAAATATCTTGATATATCTCGAGAACAACGCATCTGATCAAAAAATATCATAGAACATAAAAAGTAGGAAACTTAATTCTCTACAACAAAGGTCTCTTAACATTTTGCCATAGCTCGCTTCGTTTCCGAGATATTTGCAGATTTATCTCGAGGGAAGGGGCCTGACGGACATATTTCGAGATATTTCTTCTTCTTGTTGTTCTTCTTCTGCACAGCTAAGCTGGAAGTGGCATTTGCGGCTCGCACTAGTGCAGAGTTATCTCAAAGAAAGGGGCCACGGTGTTTCTGGATCTCTATTATGTTGGTGCCGCTTCGGAACTTTTAAATATCTCGATATATCTCGAAAACTACGCTTCTGATCAAAAAATATCATAGAACATAAATTGTAGGAAACATAATTCTCTACAAAAAAGGTCTCTTAACATTTTGCCATAGCTCGTTTCGTTTCCGAGATATTTGCAGATATATCTCAAGGGAAGGGGCCTGACGGACATATTTCGAGATATTTCTTCTTCTTGTTGTTCTTCTTCTGCACAGCTAAACTGGAAGTGGCATTTCCAGCTCGCAATAGTGCAGAGTTATCTCAAAGAAAGGGGCCACGGTGTTTCTGTATCTCTATTATGTTGGTGCGGCTTCGGAACTTTTAAATATCTTGATATATCTCGAGAACTACGCATCTGATCAAAAAATATCATAGAACATAAAAAGTAGGAAACTTAATTCTCTACAAATAAGGTCTCTTAGCATTTTGCCATAGCTCGCTTCGTTTCGGAGATATTTGCAGATTTATCTCAAGGGAAGGGGCCTGACGGACATATTTCGAGATATTTCTTCTTCTTGTTGTTCTTCTTCTGCACAGCTAAACTGGAAGTGGCATTTCCAGCTCGCAATAGTGCAGAGTTATCTCAAAGAAAGGGGCCACGGTGTTTCTGTATCTCTATTATGTTGGTGCGGCTTCGGAACTTTTAAATATCTTGATATATCTCGAGAACTACGCATCTGATCAAAAAATATCATAGAACATAAAAAGTAGGAAACTTAATTCTCTACAAAAAAGGTCTCTTAACATTTTGCCATAGCTCACTTCGTTTCCGAGATATTTGCAGATTTATCTCGAGGGAAGGGGCCTGACGGACATATTTCGAGATATTTCTTCTTCTTGTTGTTCTTCTTCTGCACAGCTAAGCTGGAAGTGGCATTTGCGGCTCGCACTAGTGCAGAGTTATCTCAAAGAAAGGGGCCACGGTGTTTCTGGATCTCTATTATGTTGGTGCGGCTTCGGAACTTTTAAATATCTCGATATATCTCGAAAACTACGCTTCTGATCAAAAAATATTATAGAACATAAATTGTAGGAAACATAATTCTCTACAAAAAAGGTCTCTTAACATTTTGCCATAGCTCGTTTCGTTTCCGAGATATTTGCAGATATATCTCAAGGGAAGGGGCCTGACGGACATATTTCGAGATATTTCTTCTTCTTGTTGTTCTTCTTCTGCACAGCTAAACTGGAAGTGGCATTTCCAGCTCGCAATAGTGCAGAGTTATCTCAAAGAAAGGGGCCACGGTGTTTCTGTATCTCTATTATGTTGGTGCGGCTTCGGAACTTTTAAATATCTTGATATATCTCGAGAACTACGCATCTGATCAAAAAATATCATAGAACATAAAAAGTAGGAAACTTAATTCTCTACAAAAAAGGTCTCTTAACATTTTGCCATAGCTCGCTTCGTTTCCGAGATATTTGCAGAATCATCTCAAGGGAAGGGGCCTAACGGACATATTTCGTGATTTTTCTTCTTCTTGTTGTTCTTCTTCTGCACAGCTAAGCTGGAAGTGGCATTTGCAGCTCGCAATAGTGCAGAGTTATCTCAAAGAAAGGGGCCACGGTGTTTCTGTATCTCTATTATGTTGGTGCGGCTTCGGAACTTTTAAATATCTTGATATATCTCGAGAACTACGCATCTGATCAAAAAATATCATAGAACATAAAAAGTAGGAAACTTAATTCTCTACAAAAAAGGTCTCTTAACATTTCGCCATAGCTCGCTTCGTTTCCGAGATATTTGCAGAATCATCTCAAGGGAAGGGGCCTAACGGACATATTTCGTGATATTTCTTCTTCTTGTTGTTCTTCTTCTGCACAGCTAAGCTGGAAGTGGCATTTGCAGCTCGCAATAGTGCAGAGTTATCTCAAAGAAAGGGGCCACGGTGTTTCTGTATCTCTATTATGTTGGTGCGGCTTCGGAACTTTTAAATATCTTGATATATCTCGAGAACTACGCATCCGATCAAAAAATATCATAGAACATAAAAAGTAGGAAACTTAATTCTCTACAAAAAAGGTCTCTTAACATTTTGCCATAGCTCGCTTCGTTTCCGAGATATTTGCAGATTTATCTCAAGGGAAGGGGCCTAACGGACATATTTCGTGATATTTCTTCTTCTTGTTGTTCTTCTTCTGCACAGCTAAGCTGGAAGTGGCATTTGCGGCTCGCACAAGTGCAGAGTTATCTCAAAGAAAGGGGCCTCGGTGTTTCTGTATCTCTATTATGTTGGCGCGGCTTCGGAACTTTTAAATATCTTGATATATCTCGAGAATTACGCATATGATCAAAAAATATCATACAACATAAAAAGTAGGAAACTTAATTCTCTACAAAAAAGGTCTCTTAACATTTTGCCATAGCTCGCTTCGTTTCCGAGATATTTGCAGATTTATCTCAAGGGAAGGGGCCTGACGGACATATTTCGAGATATTTCTTCTTCTTGTTGTTCTTCTTCTGCACAGCTAAACTGGAAGTGGCGTTTCCAGCTCGCAATAGCGCAGAGTTATCTGAAAGAAAGGGGCCACGGTGTTGCTGTATCTCTATTATGTTGGTGCGGCTTCGGAACTTTTAAATATCTCGATATATCTCGAGAACTACGCATCTGATCAAAAAATATCATAGAACATAAAAAGTAGGAAACTTAATTCTCTACAAAAAAGGTCTCTTAACATTTTGCCATAGCTCGCTTCGTTTCCGAGATATTTGCAGATTTATCTCGAGGGAAGGGGCCTGACGGACATATTTCGAGATATTTCTTCTTCTTGTTGTTCTTCTTCTGCACAGCTAAGTTGGAAGTGGCATTTGCGGCTCGCACAAGTGCAGAGTTATCTCAAAGAAAGGGGCCTCGGTGTTTCTGTATCTCTATTATGTTGGTGCGGCTTCGGAACTTTTAAATATCTTGATATATCTCGAGAACTACGCATATGATCAAAAAATATCATAGAACATAAAAAGTAGGAAACTTAATTCTCTACAAAAAAGGTCTCTTAACATTTTGCCATAGCTCGCTTCGTTTCCGAGATATTTGCAGATTTATCTCAAGGGAAGGGGCCTGACGGACATATTTCGAGATATTTCTTCTTCTTGTTGTTCTTCTTCTGCACAGCAAAACTGGAAGTGGCGTTTCCAGCTCGCAATAGCGCAGAGTTATCTGAAAGAAAGGGGCCACGGTGTTGCTGTATCTCTATTATGTTGGTGCGGCTTCGGAACTTTTAAATATCTCGATATATCTCGAGAACTACGCATCTGATCGAAAAATATCATAGAACATAAAAAGTAGGAAACTTAATTCTCTACAAAAAAGGTCTCTTAACATTTTGCCATAGCTCGCTTCGTTTCCGAGATATTTGCAGATTTATCTCGAGGGAAGGGGCCTGACGGACATATTTCGAGATATTTCTTCTTCTTGTTGTTCTTCTTCTGCACAGCTAAGCTGGAAGTGGCATTTGCGGCTCGCACTAGTGCAGAGTTATCTCAAAGAAAGGGGCCACGGTGTTTCTGTATCTCTATTATGTTGGTGCGGCTTCGGAACTTTTAAATATCTTGATATATCTCGAGAACTACGCATCTGATCAAAAAATATCATAGAACATAAAAAGTAGGAAACTTAATTCTCTACAAAAAAGGTCTCTTAAGATTATGCCATAGCTCGCTTCGTTTCCGAGATATTTGCTGATTTATCTCAAGGGAAGGGGCCTGACGGACATATTTCGAGATATTTCTTCTTCTTGTTGTTCTTCTTCTGCACAGCTAAACTGGAAGTGGCATTTCCAGCTCGCAATAGTGCAGAGTTATCTCAAAGAAAGGGGCCACGGTGTTTCTGTATCTCTATTATGTTGGTGCGGCTTCGGAACTTTTAAATATCTTGATATATCTCGAGAACTACGCATCTGATCAAAAAATATCATAGAACATAAAAAGTAGGAAACTTAATTCTCTACAAAAAAGGTCTCTTAACATTTTGCCATAGCTCGCTTCGTTTCCGAGATATTTGCAGATTTATCTCAAGGGAAGGGGCCTAACGGACATATTTCGTGATATTTCTTCTTCTTGTTGTTCTTCTTCTGCACAGCTAAGCTGGAAGTGGCATTTGCAGCTCGCAATAGTGCAGAGTTATCTCAAAGAAAGGGGCCACGGTGTTTCTGTATCTCTATTATGTTGGTGCGGCTTCGGAACTTTTAAATATCTTGATATATCTCGAGAACAACGCATCTGATCAAAAAATATCATAGAACATAAAAAGTAGGAAACTTAATTCTCTACAACAAAGGTCTCTTAACATTTTGCCATAGCTCGCTTCGTTTCCGAGATATTTGCAGATTTATCTCGAGGGAAGGGGCCTGACGGACATATTTCGAGATATTTCTTCTTCTTGTTGTTCTTCTTCTGCACAGCTAAGCTGGAAGTGGCATTTGCGGCTCGCACTAGTGCAGAGTTATCTCAACGAAAGGGGCCACGGTGTTTCTGTATCTCTATTATGTTGGTGCGGCTTCGGAACTTTTAAATATCTTGATATATCTCGAGAACTACGCATCTGATCAAAAAATATCATAGAACATAACTTGTAGGAGACATAATTCTCTACAAAAAAGGTCTCTTAACATTTTGCCATAGCTCGCTTCGTTTCCGACATATTTGCAGATATATCTCAAGGGAAGGGGCCTGACGGACATATTTCGAGATATTTCTTCTTCTTGTTGTTCTTCTTCTGCACAGCTAAACTGGAAGTGGCATTTCCAGCTCGCAATAGTGCAGAGTTATCTGAAAGAAAGGGGCCACGGTGTTTCTGTATCTCTATTATGTTGGTGCGGCTTCGGAACTTTTAAATATCTTGATATATCTCGAGAACTACGCATCTGATCAAAAAATATCATAGAACATAAAAAGTAGGAAACTTAATTCTCTACAAAAAAGGTCTCTTAACATTTTGCCATAGCTCGCTTCGTTTCCGAGATATTTGCAGATTTATCTCAAGGGAAGGGGCCTGACGGACATATTTCGAGATATTTCTTCTTCTTGTTGTTCTTCTTCTGCACAGCTAAGCTGGAAGTGGCATTTGCGGCTCGCACTAGTGCAGAGTTATCTCAAAGAAAGGGGCCACGGTGTTTCTGTATCTCTATTATGTTGGTGCGGCTTCGGAACTTTTAAATATCTTGATATATCTCGAGAACTACGCATCTGATCAAAAAATATCATAGAACATAAAAAGTAGGAAACTTAATTCTCTACAAATAAAGTATCTTAACATTTTGCCTTAGCTCGCTTCGTTTCCGAGATATTTGAAGATTTATCTCAAGGGAAGGGGCCTGAGGGACATATTTGGAGATATTTCTTCTTCTTGTTATTCTTCTTCTGCACAGCTAAGCTGGAAGTGGCATTTGCGGCCCGCACTAGTGCAGAGTTATCTCAAAGAAAGGGGCCACGGTGTTTCTGTATCTCTATTATGTTGGTGCGGCTTCGGAACTTTTAAATATCTCGATATATCTCGAAAACTACGCTTCTGATCAAAAAATATCATAGAACATAACTTGTAGGAGACATAATTCTCTACAAAAAAGGTCTCTTCACATTTTGCCATAGCTCGCTTCGTTTCCGAGATATTTGCAGATATATCTCAAGGGAAGGGGCCTGACGGACATATTTCGAGATATTTCTTCTTCTTGTTGTTCTTCTTCTGCACAGCTAAGCTGGAAGTGGCATTTGCGGCTCGCACTAGTGCAGAGTTATCTCAAAGAAAGGGGCCACGGTGTTTCTGTATCTCTATTATGTTGGTGCGGCTTCGGAACTTTTAAATATCTTGATATATCTCGAGAACTACGCATCTGATCAAAAAATATCATAGAACATAAAAAGTAGGAAACTTAATTCTCTACAAACAAGGTCTCTTAACATTTTGCCATAGCTCGCTTCGTTTCCGAGATATTTGCAGATTTATCTCAAGGGAAGGGGCCTGACGGACATATTTCGAGATATATCTTCTTCTTGTTGTTCTTCTTCTGCACAGCTAAACTGGAAGTGGCATTTCCAGCTCGCAATAGTGCAGAGTTATCTCAAAGAGAGGGGCCACGGTGTTTCTGTATCTCTATTATGTTGGTGCGGCTTCGGAACTTTTAAATATCTTGATATATCTCGAAAACTACGCATCTGCTCAAAAAATATCATAGAAGATTAAAAGTAGGAAACTTAATTCTCTACAAAAAAGGTCTCTTAACATTTTGCCATAGCTCGCTTCGTTTCCGAGATATTTGCAGATTTATCTCAAGGGAAGGGGCCTGACGGACATATTTCGAGATATTTCTTCTTCTTGTTGTTCTTCCTCTGCACAGCTAAGCTGGAAGTGGCAATTGCGGCTCGCACTAGTGCAGAGTTATCTCAAAGAAAGGGGCCACGGTGTTTCTGTATCTCTATTATGTTGGTGCGGCTTCGGAACTTTTAAATATCTTGATATATCTCGAGAACTACGCATCTGATCAAAAAATATCATAGAACATAAAAAGTAGGAAACTTAATTCTCTACAAAAAAGGTCTCTTAACATTTTGCCATAGCTCACTTGGTTTCCGAGATACTTGCAGATTTATCTCAAGGGAAGGGGCCTGACGGACATATTTCGAGATATTTCTTCTTCTTGTTGTCCTTCTTCTGCACAGCTAAGCTGGAAGTGGCATTTGCGGCTCGCACTAGTGCAGAGTTATCTCAAAGAAAGGGGCCACGGTGTTTCTGTATCTCTATTATGTTGGTGCGGCTTCGGAACTTTTAAATATCTCGATATATCTCGAAAACTACGCTTCTGATCAAAAAATATCATAGAACATAAATTGTAGGAAACATAATTCTCTACAAAAAACTTCTCTTAACATTTTGCCATAGCTCGCTTCGTTTCCGAGATATTTGCAGATTCAGCTCAAAGGAACGGGCCTGACGGACATATTTCGAGATATTTCTTCTTCTTGTTGTTCTTCCTCTGCACAGCTAAGCTGGAAGTGGCATTTGCAGCTCGCAATAGTGCAGAGTAATCTCAAAGAAAGGGGCCACGGTGTTTCTGTATCTCTATTATGTTGGTGCGGCTTCGGAACTTTTAAATATCTTGATATATCTCGAGAACTACGCATCTGATCAAAAAATACCATAGAACATAAAAAGTAGGAAACTTAATTCTCTACAAAAAAGGTCTCTTAACATTTTGCCATAGCTCGCTTCGTTTCCGAGATATTTGCAGATTTATCTCAAGGGAAGGGGCCTGACGGACATATTTCGAGATATTTCTTCTTCTTGTTGTTCTTCTTCTGCACAGCTAAGCTGGAAGTGGAATTTGCGGCTCGCACTAGTGCAGAGTTATCTCGAAGAAAGGGGCCACGGTGTTTCTGTATCTCTATTATGTTGGTGCGGCTTCGGAACTTTTAAATATCTCGATATATCTCGAAAACTACGCTTCTGATCAAAAAGTATCATAGAACATAAAAAGTAGGAAACTTAATTCTCTACAAAAAAGGTCTCTTAACATTTTGCCATAGCTCGCTTCGTTTCCGAGATATTTGCAGATTTATCTCAAGGGAAGGGGCCTGACGGACATATTTCGAGATATTTCTTCTTCTTGTTGTTCTTCTTCTGCACAGCTAAGCTGGAAGTGGCATTTGCGGCTCGCACTAGTGCAGAGTTATCTCAAAGAAAGGGGCCACGGTGTTTCTGTATCTCTATTATGTTGGTGCGGCTTCGGAACTTTTAAATATCTTGATATATCTCGAGAACTACGCATCTGATCAAAAAATATCATAGAACATAAAAAGTAGGAAACATAATTCTCTACAAAAAAGGTCTCTTAACATTTTGGCATAGCTCGTTTCGTTTCCGAGATATTTGCAGATTTATCTCAAGGGAAGGGGCCTGACGGACATATTTCGAGATATTTCTTCTTCTTGTTGTTCTTCTTCTGCACAGCTAAGCTGGAAGTGGCATTTGCGGCTCGCACTAGTGCAGAGTTATCTCGAAGAAAGGGGCCACGGTGTTTCTGTATCTCTATTATGTTGGTGCGGCTTCGGAACTTTTAAATATCTTGATATATCTCGAGAACTACGCATCTGATCAAAAAATATCATAGAACATAAAAAGTAGGAAACTTAATTCTCTACAAAAAAGTTCTCTTAAGATTTTGCCATAGCTCGCTTCGTTTCCGTGATATTTTCAGATTTATCTCAAGGGAAGGGGCCTGACGGACATATTTCGAGATATTTCTTCTTCTTGTTGTTCTTCCTCTGCACAGCTAAGCTGGAAGTGGCATTTGCAGCTGGCAATAGTGCAGAGTTATCTGAAAGAAGGGGGCCACGGTGTTTCTGTATCTCTATTATGTTGGTGCGGCTTCGGAACTTTTAAATATCTTGATATATCTCGAGAACTACGCATCTGATCAAAAAATATCATAGAACATAAATTGTAGGAAACATAATTCTCTACAAAAAACGTCTCTTAACATTTTGCCATAGCTCGCTTCGTTTCCGAGATATTTGCAGATTCAGCTCAAAGGAACGGGCCTGACGGACATATTTCGAGATATTTCTTCTTCTTGTTGTTCTTCTTCTGCACAGCTAAGCTGGTAGTGGCATTTGCAGCTCGCAATAGTGCAGAGTAATCTCAAAGAAAGGGGCCACGGTGTTTCTGTATCTCTATTATGTTGGTGCGGCTTCGGAACTTTTAAATATCTTGATATATCTCGAGAACTACGCATCTGATCAAAAAATATCATAGAACATAAAAAGTAGAAAACTTAATTCTCTACAAAAAAGGTCTCTTAACATTTTGCCATAGCTCGCTTCGTTTCCGAGATATTTGCAGATTTATCTCAAGGGAAGGGGCCTGACGGACATATTTCGAGATATTTCTTCTTCTTGTTGTTCTTCTTCTGCACAGCTAAGCTGGAAGTGGCATTTGCGGCTCGCACTAGTGCAGAGTTATCTCAAAGAAAGGGGCCACGGTGTTTCTGTATCTCTATTATGTTTTTGCGGCTTCGGAACTTTTAAATATCTCGATATATCTCGAAAACTACGCTTCTGATCAAAAAATATCATAGAACATAAAAAGTAGGAAACTTAATTCTCTACAAAAAAGGTCTCTTAACATTTTGCCATAGCTCGCTTCGTTTCCGAGATATTTGCAGATTTATCTCAAGGGAAGGGGCCTGACGGACATATTTCGAGATATTTCTTCTTCTTGTTGTTCTTCTTCTGCACAGCTAAGCTGGAAGTGGCATTTGCGGCTCGCACTAGTGCAGAGTTATCTCAAAGAAAGGGGCCACGGTGTTTCTGTATCTCTATTATGTTGGTGCGGCTTCGGAACTTTTAAATATCTTGATATATCTCGAGAACTACGCATCTGATCAAAAAATATCATAGAACATAAAAAGTAGGAAACATAATTCTCTACAAAAAAGGTCTCTTAACATTTTGGCATAGCTCGTTTCGTTTCCGAGATATTTGCAGATTTATCTCAAGGGAAGGGGCCTGACGGACATATTTCGAGATATTTCTTCTTCTTGTTGTTCTTCTTCTGCACAGCTAAGCTGGAAGTGGCATTTGCGGCTCGCACTAGTGCAGAGTTATCTCGAAGAAAGGGGCCACGGTGTTTCTGTATCTCTATTATGTTGGTGCGGCTTCGGAACTTTTAAATATCTTGATATATCTCGAGAACTACGCATCTGATCAAAAAATATCATAGAACATAAAAAGTGGGAAACTTAATTCTCTACAAAAAAGTTCTCTTAAGATTTTGCCATAGCTCGCTTCGTTTCCGAGATATTTGCAGATTTATCTCAAGGGAAGGGGCCTGACGGACATATTTCGAGATATTTCTTCTTCTTGTTGTTCTTCCTCTGCACAGCTAAGCTGGAAGTGGCATTTGCAGCTCGCAATAGTGCAGAGTTATCTCAACGAAAGGGGCCACGGTGTTTCTGTATCTCTATTATGTTGGTGCGGCTTCGGAACTTTTAAATATCTTGATATATCTCGAGAACTACGCATCTGATCAAAAAATATCATACAACATAAATAGTAGGAAACTTAATTCTCTACAAAAAAGGTCCCTCAACATTTTGCCATAGCTCGCTTCGTTTCCGAGATATTTGCACATTTATCTCAAGGGAAGCGGCCTAACGGACATATTTCGAGATATTTCTTCTTCTTGTTGCTCTCCTTCTGCACAGCTAAGCTGGAAGTGGCATTTGCGGCTCGCACTAGTGCAGAGTTATCTCAAAGAAAGGGGCCACGGTGTTTCTGTATCTCTATTATGTTGGTGCGGCTTCGGAACTTTTAAATATCTCGATATATCTCGAAAACTACGCTTCTGATCAAAAAATATCATAGCACATAAATTGTAGGAAACATAATTCTCTACAAAAAACGTCTCTTAACATTTTGCCATAGCTCGCTTCGTTTCCGAGATATGTGCAGATTCAGCTCAAAGGAACGGGCCTGACGGACATATTTCGAGATACTTCTTCTTCTTGTTGTTCTTCCTCTGCACAGCTAAGCTGGAAGTGGCATTTGCAGCTCGCAATAGTGCAGAGTTATCTCAAAGAAAGGGGCCACGGTGTTTCTGTATCTCTATTATGTTGGTGCGGCTTCGGAACTTTTAAATATCTCGATATATCTCGAAAACTACGCTTCTGATCAAAAAATATCATAGCACATAAATTGTAGGAAACATAATTCTCTACAAAAAACGTCTCTTAACATTTTGCCATAGCTCGCTTCGTTTCCGAGATATTTGCAGATTTATCTCAAGGGAAGGGGCCTGACGGACATATTTCGAGATATTTCTTCTTCTTGTTGTTCTTCTTCTGCACAGCTAAGCTGGAAGTGGCATTTGCGGCTCGCACTAGTGCAGAGTTATCTCAAAGAAAGGGGCCACGGTGTTTCTGTATCTCTATTATGTTGGTGCGGCTTCGGAACTTTTAAATATCTCGATATATCTCGAAAACTACGCTTCTGATCAAAAAATATCATAGAACATAAATTGTAGGAAACATAATTCTGTACAAAAAACGTCTCTTAACATTTTGCCATAGCTCGCTTCGTTTCCGAGATATGTGCAGATTCAGCTCAAAGGAACGGGCCTGACGGACATATTTCGAGATACTTCTTCTTCTTGTTGTTCTTCCTCTGCACAGCTAAGCTGGAAGTGGCATTTGCAGCTCGCAATAGTGCAGAGTTATCTCAAAGAAAGGGGCCACGGTGTTTCTGTATCTCTATTATGTTGGTGCGGCTTCGGAACTTTTAAATATCTTGATATATCTCGAGAACTACGCATCTGATCAAAAAATATCATAGAACATAAAAAGTAGGAAACTTAATTCTCTACAAAAAAGGTCTCTTAACATTTTGCCATAGCTCGCTTCGTTTCCGAGATATTTGCAGATTTATCTCAAAGAAAGGGGCCACGGTGTTTCTGTATCTCTATTATGTTGGTGCGGCTTCGGAACTTTTAAATATCTTGATATATCTCGAGAACTACGCATCTGATCAAAAAATATCATAGAACATAAAAAGTAGGAAACTTAATTCTCTACAAAAAAGGTCTCTTAACATTTTGCCATAGCTCGCTTCGTTTCCGAGATATTTGCAGATTTATCTCAAGGGAAGGGGCCTGACGGACATATTTCGAGATATTTCTTCTTCCTGTTGTTCTTCTTCTGCACAGCTAAGCTGGAAGTGGCATTTGCGGCTCGCACTAGTGCAGAGTTATCTCAAAGAAAGGGGCCACGGTGTTTCTGTATCTCTATTATGTTGGTGCGGCTTCGGAACTTTTAAATATCTTGATATATCTCGAGAACTACGCATCTGATCAAAAAATATCATAGAACATAAATAGTAGGAAACTTAGTTCTCTACAAAAAAGGTCCATCAACATTTTGCCATAGCTCGCTTCGTTTCCGAGATATTTGCACATTTATCTCAAGGGAAGCGGCCTAACGGACATATTTCGAGATATTTCTTCTTCTTGTTGTTCTTCTTCTGCACAGCTAAGCTGGAAGTGGCATTTGCGGCTCGCACTAGTGCAGAGTTATCTCAAAGAAAGGGGCCACGGTGTTTCTGTATCTCTATTATGTTGGTGCGGCTTCGGAACTTTTAAATATCTCGATATATCTCGAAAACTACGCTTCTGATCAAAAAATATCATAGCACGTAAATTGTAGGAAACATAATTCTCTACAAAAAACGTCTCTTAACATTTTGCCATAGCTCGCTTCGTTTCCGAGATATTTGCAGATTCAGCTCAAAGGAACGTGCCTGACGGACATATTTCGAGATATTTCTTCTTCTTGTTGTTCTTCTTCTGCACAGCTAAGCTGGAAGTGGCATTTGCAGCTCGCAATAGTGCAGAGTAATCTCAAAGAAAGGGGCCACGGTGTTTCTGTATCTCTATTATGTTGGTGCGGCTTCGGAACTTTTAAATATCTTGATATATCTCGAGAACTACGCATCTGATCAAAAAATATCATAGAACATAAAAAGTAGGAAACTTAATTCTCTACAAGAAAGGTCTCTTAACATTTTGCCATAGCTCGCTTCGTTTCCGAGATATTTGCAGATTTATCTCAAGGGAAGGGGCCTGACGGACATATTTCGAGATATTTCTTCTTCCTGTTGTTCTTCTTCTGCACAGCTAAGCTGGAAGTGGCATTTGTGGCTCGCACTAGTGCAGAGTTATCTCAAAGAAAGGGGCCACGGTGTTTCTGTATCTCTATTATGTTGGTGCGGCTTCGGAACTTTTAAATATCTTGATATATCTCGAGAACTACGCATCTGATCAAAAAATATCATACAACATAAATAGTAGGAAACTTAATTCTCTACAAAAAAGGTCCCTCAACATTTTGCCATAGCTCGCTTCGTTTCCGAGATATTTGCACATTTATCTCAAGGGAAGCGGCCTAACGGACATATTTCGAGATATTTCTTCTTCTTGTTGTTCTTCTTCTGCACAGCTAAGCTGGAAGTGGCATTTGCGGCTCGCACTAGTGCAGAGTTATCTCAAAGAAAGGGGCCACGGTGTTTCTGTATCTCTATTATGTTGGTGCGGCTTCGGAACTTTTAAATATCTCGATATATCTCGAAAACTACGCTTCTGATCAAAAAATATCATAGCACATAAATTGTAGGAAACATAATTCTCTACAAAAAACGTCTCTTAACATTTTGCCATAGCTCGCTTCGTTTCCGAGATATTTGCAGATTTATCTCAAGGGAAGGGGCCTGACGGACATATTTCGAGATATTTCTTCTTCTTGTTGTTCTTCTTCTGCACAGCTAAGCTGGAAGTGGCATTTGCGGCTCGCACTAGTGCAGAGTTATCTCAAAGAAAGGGGCCACGGTGTTTCTGTATCTCTATTATGTTGGTGCGGCTTCGGAACTTTTAAATATCTCGATATATCTCGAAAACTACGCTTCTGATCAAAAAATATCATAGAACATAAATTGTAGGAAACATAATTCTGTACAAAAAACGTCTCTTAACATTTTGCCATAGCTCGCTTCGTTTCCGAGATATGTGCAGATTCAGCTTAAAGGAACGGGCCTGACGGACATATTTCGAGATACTTCTTCTTCTTGTTGTTCTTCCTCTGCACAGCTAAGCTGGAAGTGGCATTTGCAGCTCGCAATAGTGCAGAGTTATCTCAAAGAAAGGGGCCACGGTGTTTCTGTATCTCTATTATGTTGGTGCGGCTTCGGAACTTTTAAATATCTTGATATATCTCGAGAACTACGCATCTGATCAAAAAATATCATAGAACATAAAAAGTAGGAAACTTAATTCTCTACAAAAAAGGTCTCTTAACATTTTGCCATAGCTCGCTTCGTTTCCGAGATATTTGCAGATTTATCTCAAGGGAAGGGGCCTGACGGACATTTTTCGAGATATTTCTTCTTCCTGTTGTTCTTCTTCTGCACAGCTAAGCTGGAAGTGGCATTTGCGGCTCGCACTAGTGCAGAGTTATCTCAAAGAAAGGGGCCACGGTGTTTCTGTATCTCTATTATGTTGGTGCGGCTTCGGAACTTTTAAATATCTTGATATATCTCGAGAACTACGCATCTGATCAAAAAATATCATAGAACATAAATAGTAGGAAACTTAATTCTCTACAAAAAAGGTCCCTCAATATTTTGCCATAGCTCGCTTCGTTTCCGAGATATTTGCACATTTATCTCAAGGGAAGGGGCCTGACGGACATATTTCGAGATATTTCTTCTTCCTGTTGTTCTTCTTCTGCACAGCTAAGCTGGAAGTGGCATTTGCGGCTCGCACTAGTGCAGAGTTATCTCAAAGAAAGGGGCCACGGTGTTTCTGTATCTCTATTATGTTGGTGCGGCTTCGGAACTTTTAAATATCTTGATATATCTCGAGAACTACGCATCTGATCAAAAAATATCATACAACATAAATAGTAGGAAACTTAATTCTCTACAAAAAAGGTCCCTCAACATTTTGCCATAGCTCGCTTCGTTTCCGAGATATTTGCACATTTATCTCAAGGGAAGCGCCCTAACGGACATATTTCGAGATATTTCTTCTTCTTGTTGTTCTTCTTCTGCACAGCTAAGCTGGAAGTGGCATTTGCGGCTCGCACTAGTGCAGAGTTATCTCAAAGAAAGGGGCCACGGTGTTTCTGTATCTCTATTATGTTGGTGCGGCTTCGGAACTTTTAAATATCTCGATATATCTCGAAAACTACGCTTCTGATCAAAAAATATCATAGCACATAAATTGTAGGAAACATAATTCTCTACAAAAAACGTCTGTTAACATTTTGCCATAGCTCGCTTCGTTTCCGAGATATTTGCAGATTTATCTCAAGGGAAGGGGCCTGACGGACATATTTCGAGATATTTCTTCTTCTTGTTGTTCTTCTTCTGCACAGCTAAGCTGGAAGTGGCATTTGCGGCTCGCACTAGTGCAGAGTTATCTCAAAGAAAGGGGCCACGGTGTTTCTGTATCTCTATTATGTTGGTGCGGCTTCGGAACTTTTAAATATCTCGATATATCTCGAAAACTACGCTTCTGATCAAAAAATATCATAGAACATAAATTGTAGGAAACATAATTCTGTACAAAAAACGTCTCTTAACATTTTGCCATAGCTCGCTTCGTTTCCGAGATATGTGCAGATTCAGCTCAAAGGAACGGGCCTGACGGACATATTTCGAGATACTTCTTCTTCTTGTTGTTCTTCCTCTGCACAGCTAAGCTGGAAGTGGCATTTGCAGCTCGCAATAGTGCAGAGTTATCTCAAAGAAAGGGGCCACGGTGTTTCTGTATCTCTATTATGTTGGTGCGGCTTCGGAACTTTTAAATATCTTGATATATCTCGAGAACTACGCATCTGATCAAAAAATATCATAGAACATAAATAGTAGGAAACTTAATTCTCTACAAAAAAGGTCCCTCAACATTTTGCCATAGCTCGCTTCGTTTCCGAGATATTTGCAGATTTATCTCAAGGGAAGGGGCCTGACGGACATATTTCGAGATATTTCTTCTTCTTGTTGTTCTTCCTCTGCACAGCTAAGCTGGAAGTGGCATTTGCAGCTGGCAATAGTGCAGAGTTATCTCAAAGAAGGGGGCCACGGTGTTTCTGTATCTCTATTATGTTGGTGCGGCTTCGGAACTTTTAAATATCTTGATATATCTCGAGAACTACGCATCTGATCAAAAAATATCATAGAACATAAAAAGTAGGAAACTTAATTCTCTACAAAAAAGGTCTCTTAACATTTTGCCATAGCTCGCTTCGTTTCCGAGATATTTGCAGATTTATCTCAAGGGAAGGGGCCTGACGGACATATTTCGAGATATTTCTTCTTCTTGTTGTTCTTCTTCTGCACAGCTAAGCTGGAAGTGGCATTTGCGGCTCGCACTAGTGCAGAATTATCTCGAAGATAAGGGCCACGGTGTTTCTGTATCTCTATTATGTTGGTGCGGCTTCGGAACTTTTAAATATCTTGATATATCTCGAGAACTACGCATCTGATCAAAAAATATCATAGAACATAAAAAGTAGGAAACTTAATTCTCTACAAAAAAGGTCTCTTAACATTTTGCCATAGCTCGCTTCGTTTCCGAGATATTTGCAGATTTATCTCAAGGGAAGGGGCCTGACGGACATATTTCGAGATATTTCTTCTTCTTGTTGTTCTTCCTCTGCACAGCTAAGCTGGAAGTGGCATTTGCGGCTCGCACTAGTGCAGAGTTATCTCAAAGAAAGGGGCCACGGTGTTTCTGTATCTCTATTATGTTGGTGCGGCTTCGGAACTTTTAAATATCTTGATATATCTCGAGAACTACGCATCTGATCAAAAAATATCATAGAACATAAAAAGTAGGAAACTTAATTCTCTACAAAAAAGGTCTCTTAACATTTTGCCATAGCTCGCTTCGTTTCCGAGATATTTGCAGATTTATCTCAAGGGAAGGGGCCTGACGGACATATTTCGAGATATTTCTTCTTCTTGTTGTTCTTCCTCTGCACAGCTAAGCTGGAAGTGGCATTTGCAGCTCGCAATAGTGCAGAGTAATCTCAAAGAAAGGGGCCACGGTGTTTCTGTATCTCTATTATGTTGGTGCGGCTTCGGAACTTTTAAATATCTCGATATATCTCGAAAACTACGCTTCTGATCAAAAAATATCATAGAACATAAAAAGTAGGAAACTTAATTCTCTACAAAAAAGCTCTCTTAACATTTTGCCATAGCTCGCTTCGTTTCCGAGATATTTGCAGATTTATCTCAAGGGAAGGGGCCTGACGGACATATTTCGAGATATTTCTTCTTCTTGTTGTTCTTCTTCTGCACAGCTAAGCTGGAAGTGGCATTTGCGGCTCGCACTAGTGCAGAGTTATCTCAAAGAAAGGGGCCACGGTGTTTCTGTATCTCTATTATGTTGGTGCGGCTTCGGAACTTTTAAATATCTTGATATATCTCGAGAACTACGCATCTGATCAAAAAATATCATAGAACATAAAAAGTAGGAAACCTAATTCTCTACAAAAAAGGTCTCTTATCATTTTGCCATAGCTCGCTTTGTTTCCGAGATATTTGCAGATTTATCTCAAGGGAAGGGGCCTGACGGACATATTTCGAGATATTTCTTCTTCTTGTTGTTCTTCCTCTGCACAGCTAAGCTGGAAGTGGCATTTGCAGCTCGCAATAGTGCAGAGTAATCTCAAAGAAAGGGGCCACGGTGTTTCTGTATCTCTATTATGTTGGTGCGGCTTCGGAACTTTTAAATATCTTGATATATCTCGAGAACTACGCATCTGATCAAAAAATATCATAGAACATAAGAAGTAGGAAACTTAATTCTCTACAAAAAAGGTCTCTTAACATTTTGCGATAGCTCGCTTCGTTTCCGAGATATTTGCAGATTTATCTCAAGGGAAGGGGCCTGACGGACATATTTCGAGATATTTCTTCTTCTTGTTGTTCTTCCTCTGCACAGCTAAGCTGGAAGTGGCATTTGCAGCTCGCAATAGTGCAGAGTAATCTCAAAGAAAGGGGCCACGGTGTTTCTGTATCTCTATTATGTTGGTGCGGCTTCGGAACTTTTAAATATCTTGATATATCTCGAGAACTACGCATCTGATCAAAAAATATCATAGAACATAAAAAGTAGGAAACTTAATTCTCTACAAAAAAGGTCTCTTAACATTTTGCCATAGCTCGCTTCGTTTGCGAGATATTTGCAGATTTATCTCAAGGGAAGGGGCCTGACGGACATATTTCGAGATATTTCTTCTTCTTGTTGTTCTTCTTCTGCACAGCTAAGCTGGAAGTGGCATTTGCGGCTCGCACTAGTGCAGAGTTGTCTCAAAGAAAGGGGCCACGGTGTTTCTGTATCTCTATTATGTTGGTGGGGCTTCGGAACTTTTAAATATCTCGATATATCTCGAAAACTACGCTTCTGATCAAAAAATATCATAGAACATAAAAAGTAGGAAACTTAATTCTCTACAAAAAAGGTCTCTTAACATTTTGCCATAGCTCGCTTCGTTTCCGAGATATTTGCAGATTTATCTCAAGGGAAGGGGCCTGACGGACATATTTCGAGATATTTCTTCTTCTTGTTGTTCTTCTTCTGCACAGCTAAGCTGGAAGTGGCATTTGCGGCTCGCACTAGTGCAGAGTTATCTCGAAGAAAGGGGCCACGGTGTTTCTGTATCTCTATTATGTTGGTGCGGCTTCGGAACTTTTAAATATCTTGATATATCTCGAGAACTACTCATCTGATCAAAAAATATCATAGAACATAAAAAGTAGGAAGCTTAATTCTCTACAAAAAAGGTCTCTTAACATTTTGCCATAGCTCGCTTCGTTTCCGAGATATTTGCAGATTTATCTCAAGGGAAGGGGCCTGACGGACATATTTCGAGATATTTCTTCTTCTTGTTGTTCTTCTTCTGCACAGCTAAGCTGGAAGTGGCATTTGCGGCTCGCACTAGTGCAGAGTTATCTCGAAGAAAGGGGCCACGGTGTTTCTGTATCTCTATTATGTTGGTGCGGCTTCGGAACTTTTAAATATCTTGATATATCTCGAGAACTACGCATCTGATCAAAAAATATCATAGAACATAAATTGTAGGAAACATAATTCTCTACAAAAAACGTCTCTTAACATTTTGCCATAGCTCGCTTCGTTTCCGAGATATTTGCAGATTCAGCTCAAAGGAACGGGCCTGACGGACATATTTCGAGATATTTCTTCTTCTTGTTGTTCTTCTTCTGCACAGCTAAGCTGGAAGTGGCATTTGCAGCTCGCAATAGTGCAGAGTAATCTCAAAGAAAGGGGCCACGGTGTTTCTGTATCTCTATTATGTTGGTGCGGCTTCGGAACTTTTAAATATCTTGATATATCTCGAGAACTACGCATCTCATCAAAAAATATCATACAACATAAAAAGTAGGAAACTTAATTCTCTACAAAAAAGGTCTCTTAACATTTTGCCATAGCTCGCTTCGTTTCCGAGATATTTGCAGATTTATCTCAAGGGAAGGGGCCTGACGGACATATTTCGAGATATTTCTTCTTCTTGTTGTTCTTCTTCTGCACAGCTAAGCTGGAAGTGGCATTTGCAGCTCGCAATAGTGCAGAGTAATCTCAAAGAAAGGGGCCACGGTGTTTCTGTATCTCTATTATGTTGGTGCGGCTTCGGAACTTTTAAATATCTTGATATATCTCGAGAACTACGCATCTGATCAAAAAATATCATAGAACATAAAAAGTAGGAAACTTAATTCTCTACAAAAAAGTTCTCTTAAGATTTTGCCATAGCTCGCTTCGTTTCCGAGATATTTGCAGATTTATCTCAAGGGAAGGGGCCTGACGGACATATTTCGAGATATTTCTTCTTCTTGTTGTTCTTCCTCTGCACAGCTAAGCTGGAAGTGGCATTTGCAGCTGGCAATAGTGCAGAGTTATCTCAAAGAAGGGGGCCACGGTGTTTCTGTATCTCTATTATGTTGGTGTGGCTTCGGCACTTTTAAATATCTTGATATATCTCGAGAACTACGCATCTGATCAAAAAATATCATAGAACATAAAAAGTAGGAAACTTAATTCTCTACAAAAAAGTTCTCTTAAGATTTTGCAATAGCTCGCTTCGTTTCCGAGATATTTGCAGATTTATCTCAAGGGAAGGGGCCTGACGGACATATTTCGAGATATTTCTTCTTCTTGTTGTTCTTCCTCTGCACAGCTAAGCTGGAAGTGGCATTTGCAGCTGGCAATAGTGCAGAGTTATCTCGAAGAAAGGGGCCACGGTGTTTCTGTATCTCTATTATGTTGGTGCGGCTTCGGAACTTTTAAATATCTTGATATATCTCGAGAACTACGCATCTGATCAAAAAATATCATAGAACATAAAAAGTAGGAAACTTAATTCTCTACAAAAAAGGTCTCTTATCATTTTGCCATAGCTCGCTTCGTTTCCGAGATATTTGCAGATATATCTCAAGGGAAGGGGCCTGACGGACATATTTCGAGATACTTCTTCTTCTTGTTGTTCTTCCTCTGCACAGCTAAGCTGGAAGTGGCATTTGCAGCTCGCAATAGTGCAGAGTAATCTCAAAGAAAGGGGCCACGGTGTTTCTGTATCTCTATTATGTTGGTGCGGCTTCGGAACTTTTAAATATCTTGATATATCTCGAGAACTACGCATCTGATCCAAAAATATCATAGCACATAAAAAGTAGGAAACTTAATTCTCTACAAAAAAGGTCTCTTAACATTTTGCCATAGCTCGCTTCGTTTCCGAGATATTTGCAGATTTATCTCAAGGGAAGGGGCTTGACGGACATATTTCGAGATATTTCTTCTTCTTGTTGTTCTTCCTCTGCACAGCTAAGCTGGAAGTGGCATTTGCAGCTCGCAATAGTGCAGAGTAATCTCAAAGAAAGGGGCCACGGTGTTTCTGTATCTCTATTATGTTGGTGCGGCTTCGGAACTTTTAAATATCTTGATATATCTCGAGAACTACGCATCTGATCAAAAAATATCATAGAACATAAAAAGTAGGAAACTTAATTCTCTACAAAAAAGGTCTCTTAACATTTTGCCATAGCTCGCTTCGTTTCCGAGATATTTGCAGATTTATCTCAAGGGAAGGGGCCTGACGGACATATTTCGAGATATTTCTTCTTCTTGTTGTTCTTCTTCTGCACAGCTAAGTTGGAAGTGGCATTTGCGGCTCGCACTAGTGCAGAGTTATCTCAAAGAAAGGGGCCACGGTGTTTCTGTATCTCTATTATGTTGGTGCGGCTTCGGAACTTTTAAATATCTTGATATATCTCGAGAACTACGCATCTGATCAAAAAATATCATAGAACATAAATAGTAGGAAACTTAATTCTCTACAAAAAAGGTCCCTCAACATTTTGCCATAGCTCGCTTCGTTTCCGAGATATGTGCAGATTCAGCTCAAAGGAACGGGCCTGACGGACATATTTCGAGATACTTCTTCTTCTTGTTGTTCTTCCTCTGCACAGCTAAGCTGGAAGTGGCATTTGCAGCTCGCAATAGTGCAGAGTTATCTCAAAGAAAGGGGCCACGGTGTTTCTGTATCTCTATTATGTTGGTGCGGCTTCGGAACTTTTAAATATCTTGATATATCTCGAGAACTACGCATCTGATCAAAAAATATCATAGAACATAAAAAGTAGGAAACTTAATTCTCTACAAAAAAGGTCTCTTAACATTTTGCCATAGCTCGCTTCGTTTCCGAGATATGTGCAGATTCAGCTCAAAGGAACGGGCCTGACGGACATATTTCGAGATACTTCTTCTTCTTGTTGTTCTTCCTCTGCACAGCTAAGCTGGAAGTGGCATTTGCAGCTCGCAATAGTGCAGAATTATCTCAAAGAAAGGGGCCACGGTGTTTCTGTATCTCTATTATGTTGGTGCGGCTTCGGAACTTTTAAATATCTTGATATATCTCGAGAACTACGCATCTGATCAAAAAATATCATAGAACATAAAAACTAGGAAACTTAATTCTCTACAAAAAAGGTCTCTTAACATTTTGCCATAGCTCGCTTCGTTTCCGAGATATTTGCAGATTTATCTCAAGGGAAGGGGCCTGACGGACATATTTCGAGATATTTCTTCTTCTTGTTGTTCTTCCTCTGCACAGCTAAGCTGGAAGTGGCATTTGCAGCTCGCAATAGTGCAGAGTAATCTCAAAGAAAGGGGCCACGGTGTTTCTGTATCTCTATTATGTTGGTGCGGCTTCGGAACTTTTAAATATCTTGATATATCTCGAGAACTACGCATCTGATCAAAAAATATCATAGAACATAAAAAGTAGGAAACTTAATTCTCTACAAAAAAGGTCTCTTAACATTTTGCCATAGCTCGCTTCGTTTCCGAGATATTTGCAGATTTATCTCAAGGGAAGGGGCCTGACGGACATATTTCGAGATATTTCTTCTTCTTGTTGTTCTTCTTCTGCACAGCTAAGTTGGAAGTGGCATTTGCGGCTCGCACTAGTGCAGAGTTATCTCAAAGAAAGGGGCCACGGTGTTTCTGTATCTCTATTATGTTGGTGCGGCTTCGGAACTTTTAAATATCTTGATATATCTCGAGAACTACGCATCTGATCAAAAAATATCATAGAACATAAATAGTAGGAAACTTAATTCTCTACAAAAAAGGTCCCTCAACATTTTGCCATAGCTCGCTTCGTTTCCGAGATATGTGCAGATTCAGCTCAAAGGAACGGGCCTGACGGACATATTTCGAGATACTTCTTCTTCTTGTTGTTCTTCCTCTGCACAGCTAAGCTGGAAGTGGCATTTGCAGCTCGCAATAGTGCAGAGTTATCTCAAAGAAAGGGGCCACGGTGTTTCTGTATCTCTATTATGTTGGTGCGGCTTCGGAACTTTTAAATATCTTGATATATCTCGAGAACTACGCATCTGATCAAAAAATATCATAGAACATAAATAGTAGGAAACTTAATTCTCTACAAAAAAGGTCCCTCAACATTTTGCCATAGCTCGCTTCGTTTCCGAGATATTTGCACATTTATCTCAAGGGAAGCGGCCTAACGGACATATTTCGAGATATTTCTTCTTCTTGTTGTTCTTCTTCTGCACAGCTAAGCTGGAAGTGGCATTTGCGGCTCGCACTAGTGCAGAGTTATCTCAAAGAAAGGGGCCACGGTGTTTCTGTATCTCTATTATGTTGGTGCGGCTTCGGAACTTTTAAATATCTCGATATATCTCGAAAACTACGCTTCTGATCAAAAAATATCATAGCACATAAATTGTAGGAAACATAATTCTCTACAAAAAACGTCTCTTAACATTTTGCCATAGCTCGCTTCGTTTCCGAGATATTTGCAGATTTATCTCAAGGGAAGGGGCCTGACGGACATATTTCGAGATATTTCTTCTTCTTGTTGTTCTTCTTCTGCACAGCTAAGTTGGAAGTGGCATTTGCGGCGCGCACTAGTGCAGAGTTATCTCAAAGAAAGGGGCCACGGTGTTTCTGTATCTCTATTATGTTGGTGCGGCTTCGGAACTTTTAAATATCTTGATATATCTCGAGAACTACGCATCTGATCAAAAAATATCATAGAACATAAAAAGTAGGAAACTTAATTCTCTACAAAAAAGGTCTCTTAACATTTTGCCATAGCTCGCTTCGTTTCCGAGATATTTGCAGATTTATCTCAAGGGAAGGGGCCTGACGGACATATTTCGAGATATTTCTTCTTCTTGTTGTTCTTCTTCTGCACAGCTAAGCTGGAAGTGGCATTTGCGGCTCGCACTAGTGCAGAGTTATCTCAAAGAAAGGGGCCACGGTGTTTCTGTATCTCTATTATGTTGGTGCGGCTTCGGAACTTTTAAATATCTCGATATATCTCGAAAACTACGCTTCTGATCAAAAAATATCATAGAACATAAATTGTAGGAAACATAATTCTGTACAAAAAACGTCTCTTAACATTTTGCCATAGCTCGCTTCGTTTCCGAGATATGTGCAGATTCAGCTCAAAGGAACGGGCCTGACGGACATATTTCGAGATACTTCTTCTTCTTGTTGTTCTTCCTCTGCACAGCTAAGCTGGAAGTGGCATTTGCAGCTCGCAATAGTGCAGAGTTATCTCAAAGAAAGGGGCCACGGTGTTTCTGTATCTCTATTATGTTGGTGCGGCTTCGGAACTTTTAAATATCTTGATATATCTCGAGAACTACGCATCTGATCAAAAAATATCATAGAACATAAAAACTAGGAAACTTAATTCTCTACAAAAAAGGTCTCTTAACATTTTGCCATAGCTCGCTTCGTTTCCGAGATATTTGCAGATTTATCTCAAGGGAAGGGGCCTGACGGACATATTTCGAGATATTTCTTCTTCCTGTTGTTCTTCTTCTGCACAGCTAAGCTGGAAGTGGCATTTGCGGCTCGCACTAGTGCAGAGTTATCTCAAAGAAAGGGGCCACGGTGTTTCTGTATCTCTATTATGTTGGTGCGGCTTCGGAACTTTTAAATATCTTGATATATCTCGAGAACTACGCATCTGATCAAAAAATATCATAGAACATAAATAGTAGGAAACTTAATTCTCTACAAAAAAGGTCCCTCAACATTTTGCCATAGCTCGCTTCGTTTCCGAGATATTTGCACATTTATCTCAAGGGAAGCGGCCTAACGGACATATTTCCAGATATTTCTTCTTCTTGTTGTTCTTCTTCTGCACAGCTAAGCTGGAAGTGGCATTTGCGGCTCGCACTAGTGCAGAGTTATCTCAAAGAAAGGGGCCACGGTGTTTCTGTATCTCTATTATGTTGGTGCGGCTTCGGAACTTTTAAATATCTCGATATATCTCGAAAACTACGCTTCTGATCAAAAAATATCATAGCACATAAATTGTAGGAAACATAATTCTCTACAAAAAACGTCTCTTAACATTTTGCCATAGCTCGCTTCGTTTCCGAGATATTTGCAGATTTATCTCAAGGGAAGGGGCCTGACGGACATATTTCGAGATATTTCTTCTTCTTGTTGTTCTTCTTCTGCACAGCTAAGCTGGAAGTGGCATTTGCGGCTCGCACTAGTGCAGAGTTATCTCAAAGAAAGGGGCCACGGTGTTTCTGTATCTCTATTATGTTGGTGCGGCTTCGGAACTTTTAAATATCTCGATATATCTCGAAAACTACGCTTCTGATCAGAAAATATCATAGAACATAAATTGTAGGAAACATAATTCTGTACAAAAAACGTCTCTTAACATTTTGCCATAGCTCGCTTCGTTTCCGAGATATGTGCAGATTCAGCTCAAAGGAACGGGCCTGACGGACATATTTCGAGATACTTCTTCTTCTTGTTGTTCTTCCTCTGCACAGCTAAGCTGGAAGTGGCATTTGCAGCTCGCAATAGTGCAGAGTTATCTCAAAGAAAGGGGCCACGGTGTTTCTGTATCTCTATTATGTTGGTGCGGCTTCGGAACTTTTAAATATCTTGATATATCTCGAGAACTACGCATCTGATCAAAAAATATCATAGAACATAAAAAGTAGGAAACTTAATTCTCTACAAAAAAGGTCTCTTAACATTTTGCCATAGCTCGCTTCGTTTCCGAGATATTTGCAGATTTATCTCAAGGGAAGGGGCCTGACGGACATATTTCGAGATATTTCTTCTTCTTGTTGTCCTTCTTCTGCACAGCTAAGCTGGAAGTGGCATTTGCAGCTCGCAATAGTGCAGAGTTATCTCAAAGAAAGGGGCCACGGTGTTTCTGTATCTCTATTATGTTGGTGCGGCTTCGGAACTTTTAAATATCTTGATATATCTCGAGAACTACGCATCTGATCAAAAAATATCATAGAACATAAAAAGTAGGAAACTTAATTCTCTACAAAAAAGGTCTCTTAACATTTTGCCATAGCTCGCTTCGTTTCCGAGATATTTGCAGATTTATCTCAAGGGAAGGGGCCTGACGGACATATTTCGAGATATTTCTTCTTCTTGTTGTTCTTCCTCTGCACAGCTAAGCTGGAAGTGGCATTTGCAGCTCGCAATAGTGCAGAGTAATCTCAAAGAAAGGGGCCACGGTGTTTCTGTATCTCTATTATGTTGGTGCGGCTTCGGAACTTTTAAATATCTTGATATATCTCGAGAACTACGCATCTGATCAAAAAATATCATAGAACATAAAAAGTAGGAAACTTAATTCTCTACAAAAAAGGTCTCTTAACATTTTGCCATAGCTCGCTACGTTTCCGAGATATTTGCAGATTTATCTCAAGGGAAGGGGCCTGACGGACATATTTCGAGATATTTCTTCTTCTTGTTGTTCTTCTTCTGCACAGCTAAGTTGGAAGTGGCATTTGCGGCTCGCACTAGTGCAGAGTTATCTCAAAGAAAGGGGCCACGGTGTTTCTGTATCTCTATTATGTTGGTGCGGCTTCGGAACTTTTAAATATCTTGATACATCTCGAGAACTACGCATCTGATCAAAAAATACCATAGAACATAAATAGTAGGAAACTTAATTCTCTACAAAAAAGGTCTCTTAACATTTTGCCATAGCTCGCTTCGTTTCCGAGATATTTGCAGATATATCTCAAGGGAAGGGGCCTGACGGACATATTTCGAGATATTTCTTCTTCTTGTTGTTCTTCTTCTGCACAGCTAAGCTGGAAGTGGCATTTGCGGCTCGCACTAGTGCAGAGTTATCTCAAAGAAAGGGGCCACGGTGTTTCTGGATCTCTATTATGTTGGTGCGGCTTCGGAACTTTTAAATATCTCGATATATCTCGAAAACTACGCTTCTGATCAAAAAATATCATATAACATACATTGTAGGAAACATAATTCTCTACAAAAAAGGTCTCTTAACATTTTGCCATAGCTCGTTTCGTTTCCGAGATATTTGCAGATATATCTCAAGGGAAGGGGCCTGACGGACATATTTCGAGATATTTCTTCTTCTTGTTGTTCTTCTTCTGCACAGCTAAACTGGAAGTGGCGTTTCCAGCTCGCAATAGCGCAGAGTTATCTGAAAGAAAGGGGCCACGGTGTTGCTGTATCTCTATTATGTTGGTGCGGCTTCGGAACTTTTAAATATCTTTATATATCTCGAGAACTACGCATCTGATTAAAAAATATCATAGAACGTAAAAAGTAGGAAACTTAATTCTCTACAAATAAAGTCGCTTAACATTTTGCCATAGCTCGCTTCGTTTCCGAGATATTTGCAGATTTATCTCAAGGGAAGGGGCCTGACGGACATATTTCGAGATATTGCTTCTTCTTGTTGTTCTTCTTCTGCACAGCTAAACTGGAAGTGGCATTTCCAGCTCGCAATAGTGCAGAGTTATCTGAAAGAAAGGGGCCACGGTGTTTCTGTATCTCTATTATGTTGGTGCGGCTTCGGAACTTTTAAATATCTTGATATATCTCGAGAACTACGCATCTGATCAAAAAATATCATAGAACATAAAAAGTAGGAAACTTAATTCTCTACAAAAAAGGTCTCTTAACATTTTGCCATAGCTCGCTACGTTTCCGAGATATTTGCAGATTTATCTCAAGGGAAGGGGCCTGACGGACATATTTCGAGATATTTCTTCTTCTTGTTGTTCTTCTTCTGCACAGCTAAGTTGGAAGTGGCATTTGCGGCTCGCACTAGTGCAGAGTTATCTCAAAGAAAGGGGCCACGGTGTTTCTGGATCTCTATTATGTTGGTGCGGCTTCGGAACTTTTAAATATCTCGATATATCTCGAAAACTACGCTTCTGATCAAAAAATATCATATAACATAAATTGTAGGAAACATAATTCTCTACAAAAAAGGTCTCTTAACATTTTGCCATAGCTCGTTTCGTTTCCGAGATATTTGCAGATATATCTCAAGGGAAGGGGCCTGACGGACATATTTCGAGATATTTCTTCTTCTTGTTGTTCTTCTTCTGCACAGCTAAACTGGAAGTGGCGTTTCCAGCTCGCAATAGCGCAGAGTTATCTGAAAGAAAGGGGCCACGGTGTTGCTGTATCTCTATTATGTTGGTGCGGCTTCGGAACTTTTAAATATCTTGATATATCTCGAGAACTACGCATCTGATCAAAAAATATCATAGAACATAAAAAGTAGAAAACTTAATTCTCTACAAAAAAGGTCTCTTAACATTTTGCCATGGCTCGCTTCGTTTCCGAGATATTTGCAGATTTATCTCGAGGGAAGGGGCCTGACGGACATATTTCGAGATATTTCTTCTTCTTGTTGTTCTTCTTCTGCACAGCTAAGCTGGAAGTGGCTTTTGCGGCTCGCACTAGTGCAGAGTTATCTCAAAGAAAGGGGCCACGGTGTTTCAGTATCTCTATTATGTTGGTGCGGCTTCGGAACTTTTAAATATCTCGATATATCTCGAAAACTACGCTTCTGATCAAAAAATATCATAGAACATAAATTGTAGGAAACATAATTCTCTACAAAAAAGGTCTGTTAACATTTTGCCATAGCTCGTTTCGTTTCCGAGATATTTGCAGATATATCTCAAGGGAAGGGGCCTGACGGACATATTTCGAGATATTTCTTCTTCTTGTTGTTCTTCTTCTGCACAGCTAAGCTGGAAGTGGCATTTGCAGCTCGCAATAGTGCAGAGTTATCTCAAAGAAAGGGTCCACGGTGTTTCTGTATCTCTATTATGTTGGTGCGGCTTCAGAACTTTTAAATATCTTGGTATATCTCGAGAACTACGCATATGATCAAAAAATATCATAGAACATAAAAAGTAGGAAACTTAATTCTCTACAAAAAAGGTCTCTTAACATTTTGCCATAGCTCGCTTCGTTTCCGAGATATTTGCAGATTTATCTCGAGGGAAGGGGCCTGACGGACATATTTCGAGATATTTCTTCTTCTTGTTGTTCTTCTTCTGCACAGCTAAGCTGGAAGTGGCATTTGCGGCTCGCACTAGTGCAGAGTTATCTGAAAGAAAGGGGCCACGGTGTTTCTGCATCTCTATTATGTTGGTGCGGCTTCGGAACTTTTAAATATCTCGATATATCTCGAAAACTACGCTTCTGATCAAAAAATATCATAGAACATAAATTGTAGGAAACATAATTCTCTACAAAAAAGGTCTCTCAACATTTTGCCATAGCTCGTTTCGTTTCCGAGATATTTGCAGATATATCTCAAGGGAAGGGGCCTGACGGACATATTTCGAGATATTTCTTCTTCTTGTTGTTCTTCTTCTGCACAGCTAAACTGGAAGTGGCGTTTCCAGCTCGCAATAGCGCAGAGTTATCTGAAAGAAAGGGGCCACGGTGTTGCTGTATCTCTATTATGTTGGTGCGGCTTCGGAACTTTTAAATATCTTGATATATCTCGAGAACTACGCATCTGATCAAAAAATATCATAGAACATAAAAAGTAGGAAACTTAATTCTCTACAAAAAAGGTCTCTTAACATTTTGCCATAGCTCGCTTCGTTTCCGAGATATTTGCAGATTTATCTCGAGGGAAGGGGCCTGACGGACATATTTCGAGATATTTCTTCTTCTTGTTGTTCTTCTTCTGCACAGCTAAGCTGGAAGTGGCTTTTGCGGCTCGCACTAGTGCAGAGTTATCTCAAAGAAAGGGGCCACGGTGTTTCAGTATCTCTATTATGTTGGTGCGGCTTCGGAACTTTTAAATATCTCGATATATCTCGAGAACTACGCATCTGATCAAAAAATATCATAGAACATAAAAAGTAGGAAACTTAATTCTCTACAAAAAAGGTCTCTTAACATTTTGCCATAGCTCGCTTCGTTTCCGAGATATTTGCAGATTTATCTCAAGGGAAGGGGCCTGACGGACATATTTCGAGATATTTCTTCTTCTTGTTGTTCTTCTTCTGCACAGCTAAGCTGGAAGTGGCATTTGCGGCTCGCGCTAGTGCAGAGTTATCTCAAAGAAAGGGGCCACGGTGTTTCTGTATCTCTATTATGTTGGTGCGGCTTCGGAACTTTTAAATATCACGATATATCTCGAAAACTACGCTTCTGATCAAAAAATATCATAGAACATAAATTGTAGGAAACATAATTCTCTACAAAAAACGTCTCTTAACATTTTGCCATAGCTTGTTTCGTTTCCGAGATATTTGCAGATATATCTCAAGGGAAGGGGCCTGACGGGCATATTTCGAGATATTTCTTCTTCTTGTTGTTCTTCTTCTGCACAGCTAAACTGGAAGTGGCGTTTCCAGCTCGCAATAGCGCAGAGTTATCTCAAAGAAAGGGGCCACGGTGTTTCTGTATCTCTATTATGTTGGTGCGGCTTCGGAACTTTTAAATATCTTGATATATCTCGAGAACTACGCATCTGATCAAAAAATATCATAGAACATAAAAAGTAGGAAACTTAATTCTCTACAAAAAAGGTCTCTTAACATTTTGCCATAGCTCGCTTCGTTTCCGAGATATTTGCAGATTTATCTCGAGGGAAGGGGCCTGACGGACATATTTCGAGATATTTCTTCTTCTTGTTGTTCTTCTTCTGCACAGCTAAGCTGGAAGTGGCTTTTGCGGCTCGCACTAGTGCAGAGTTATCTCAAAGAAAGGGGCCACGGTGTTTCAGTATCTCTATTATGTTGGTGCGGCTTCGGAACTTTTAAATATCTCGATATATCTCGAGAACTACGCATCTGATCAAAAAATATCATAGAACATAAAAAGTAGGAAACTTAATTCTCTACAAAAAAGGTCTCTTAACATTTTGCCATAGCTCGCTTCGTTTCCGAGATATTTGCAGATTTATCTCAAGGGAAGGGGCCTGACGGACATATTTCGAGATATTTCTTCTTCTTGTTGTTCTTCTTCTGCACAGCTAAGCTGGAAGTGGCATTTGCGGCTCGCGCTAGTGCAGAGTTATCTCAAAGAAAGGGGCCACGGTGTTTCTGTATCTCTATTATGTTGGTGCGGCTTCGGAACTTTTAAATATCACGATATATCTCGAAAACTACGCTTCTGATCAAAAAATATCATAGAACATAAATTGTAGGAAACATAATTCTCTACAAAAAACGTCTCTTAACATTTTGCCATAGCTTGTTTCGTTTCCGAGATATTTGCAGATATATCTCAAGGGAAGGGGCCTGACGGGCATATTTCGAGATATTTCTTCTTCTTGTTGTTCTTCTTCTGCACAGCTAAACTGGAAGTGGCGTTTCCAGCTCGCAATAGCGCAGAGTTATCTCAAAGAAAGGGGCCACGGTGTTTCTGTATCTCTATTATGTTGGTGCGGCTTCGGAACTTTTAAATATCTTGATATATCTTGGGAACTACGCTTCTGATAAAAAAATATCATAGAACATAAAAAGTAGGAAACTTAATTCTCTACAAATAAAGTCTCTTAACATTTTGCCATAGCTCGCTTCGTTTCCGAGATATTTGCAGATTTATCTCAAGGAAAGGGGCCTGGCGGACATATTTCTAGATATTTCTTCTTCTTGTTGTTCTTCTTCTGCACAGCTAAGCTGGAAGTGGCATTTGCGGCTCGCGCTAGTGCAGAGTTATCTCAAAGAAAGGGGCCACGGTGTTTCTGTATCTCTATTATGTTGGTGCGGCTTCGGAACTTTTAAATATCACGATATATCTCGAAAACTACGCTTCTGATCAAAAAATATCATAGAACATAAATTGTAGGAAACATAATTCTCTACAAAAAACGTCTCTTAGCATTTTGCCATAGCTTGTTTCGTTTCCGAGATATTTGCAGATATATCTCAAGGGAAGGGGCCTGACGGACATATTTCGAGATATTTCTTCTTCTTGTTGTTCTTCTTCTGCACAGCTAAACTGGAAGTGGCGTTTCCAGCTCGCAATAGCGCAGAGTTATCTCAAAGAAAGGGGCCACGGTGTTTCTGTATCTCTATTATGTTGGTGCGGCTTCGGAACTTTTAAATATCTTGATATATCTTGGGAACTACGCTTCTGATAAAAAAATATCATAGAACATAAAAAGTAGGAAACTTAATTCTCTACAAATAAAGTCTCTTAACATTTTGTCATAGCTCGCTTCGTTTCCGAGATATTTGCAGATTTATCTCAAGGAAAGGGGCCTGACGGACATATTTCGAGATATATCTTCTTCTTGTTGTTCTTCTTCTGCACAGCTAAGCTGGAAGTGGCATTTGCAGCTCGCAATAGTGCAGAGTTATCTCAAAGAAAGGGGCCACGGTGTTTCTGTATCTCTATTATGTTGGTGCGGCTTCGGAACTTTTAAATATCTTGATATATCTCGAGAAGTACGCATCTGATCAAAAAATATCATAGAACATAGAAAGTAGGAAACTTAATTCTCTACAAAAAAGGTCTCTTAACATTTTGCCATAGCTCGCTTCGTTTCCGAGATATTTGCAGATTTATCTCAAGGGAAGGGTCCTGACGGACATATTTCGAGATATTTCTTCTTCTTGTTGTTCTTCTTCTGCACAGCTAAGCTGGAAGTGGCATTTGCGGCTCGCACTAGTGCAGAGATATCTCAAAGAAAGGGGCCACGGTGTTTCTGTATCTCTATTATGTTGGTGCGGCTTCGGAACTTTTAAATATCTCGATATATCTCGAGAACTACGCTTCTGATCAAAAAATATCATAGAACATAAATTGTAGGAAACACAATTCTCTACAAAAAAGGTCTCTTAACATTTTGCCATAGCTCGCTTCGTTTCCGAGATATTTGCAGATTTATCTCAAGTGAAGGGGCCTGACGGACATATTTCGAGATATTTCTTCTTCTTGTTGTCCTTCTTCTGCACAGCTAAGCTGGAAGTGGCATTTGCGGCTCGCACTAGTGCAGAGTTATCTCAAAGAAAGGGGCCACGTTGTTTCTGTATCTCTATTATGTTGGTGCGGCTTCGGAACTTTTAAATATCGAGATATATCTCGAAAACTACGCTTCTGATCAAAAAACATCATAGAACATAAATTGTAGGAAACATAATTCTCTACAAAAAACGTCTCTTAACATTTTGCCATAGCTCGCTTTGTTTCCGAGATATTTGCAGATTCAGCTCAAAGGAACGGGCCTGACGGACATATTTCGAGATATTTCTTCTTCTTGTTGTTCTTCCTCTGCACAGCTAAGCTGGAAGTGGCATTTGCAGCTCGCAATAGTGCAGAGTTATCTCAAAGAAAGAGGCCACGGTGTTTCTGTACCTCTATTATGTTGGTGCAGCTTCGGAACTTTTAAATATCTTGATATATCTCGAGAACTACGCATCTGATCAAAAAATATCATAGAACATAAAAAGTAGGAAACCTAATTTTCTCCAAAAAGGTCTCTTAACATTTTGCCATAGCTCGCTTCGTTTCCGAGATATTTGCAGATTTATCTCAAGGGAAGGGGCCTGACGGACATATTTCGAGATATTTCTTCTTCTTGTTGTTCTTCTTCTGCACAGCTAAGCTGGAAGTGGCATTTGCGGCTCGCACTAGTGCAGAGTTATCTCGAAGAAAGGGGCCACGGTGTTTCTGTATCTCTATTATGTTGGTGCGGCTTCGGAACTTTTAAATATCTCGATATATCTCGAAAACTACGCTTCTGATCAAAAAATATCATAGAACATAAAAAGTAGGAAACTTAATTCTCTACAAAAAAGGTCTCTTAACATTTTGCCATAGCTCGCTTCGTTTCCGAGATATTTGCAGATTTATCTCAAGGGAAGGGGCCTGACGGACATTTTTCGAGATATTTCTTCTTCTTGTTGTTGTTCTTCTGCACAGCTAAGCTGGAAGTGGCATTTGCGGCTCGCACTAGTGCAGAGTTATCTCAAAGAAAGGGGCCACGGTGTTTCTGTATCTCCATTATGTTGGTGCGGCTTCGGAACTTTTAAATATCTTGATATATCTCGAGAACTACGCATCTGATCAAAAAATATCATAGAACGTAAAAAGTAGAAAACTTAATTCTCTACAAAAAAGGTCTCTTAACATTTTGCCATAGCTCGCTTCGTTTCCGAGATATTTGCAGATTTATCTCAAGGGAAGGGGCCTGACGGACATATTTCGAGATATTTCTTCTTCTTGTTGTTCTTCTTCTGCACAGCTAAGCTGGAAGTGGCATTTGCGGCTTGCACTAGTGCAGAGTTATCTCAAAGAAAGGGGCCACGGTGTTTCTGTATCTCTATTATGTTGGTGCGGCTTCGGAACTTTTAAATATCTCGATATATCTCGAAAACTACGCTTCTGATCAAAAAATAGCATAGAACATAAAAAGTAGGAAACTTAATTCTCTACAAAAAAGGTCTCTTAACATTTTGCCATAGCTCGCTTCGTTTCCGAGATATTTGCAGATTTATCTCAAGGGAAGGGGCCTGACGGACATATTTCGAGATATTTCTTCTTCTTGTTGTTCTTCTTCTGCACAGCTAAGCTGGAAGTGGCATTTGCGGCTCGCATTAGTGCAGAGTTATCTCAAAGAAAGGGGCCACGGTGTTTCTGTATCTCTATTATGTTGGTGCGGCTTCGGAACTTTTAAATATCTTGATATATCTCGAGAACTACGCATCTGATCAAAAAATATCATAGAACATAAAAAGTAGGAAACTTAATTCTCTACAAAAAAGGTCTCTTAACATTTTACCATAGCTCGCTTCGTTTCCGAGATATTTGCAGATTTATCTCAAGGGAAGGGGCCTGACGGACATATTTCGAGATATTTCTTCTTCTTGTTGTTCTTCTTCTGCACAGCTAAGCTGGAAGTGGCATTTGCGGCTCGCACTAGTGCAGAGTTATCTCAAAGAAAGGGGCCACGGTGTTTCTGTATCTCTATTATGTTGGTGCGGCTTCGGAACTTTTAAATATCTTGATATATCTCGAGAACTACGCATCTGATCAAAAAATATCATAGAACATAAAAAGTAGGAAACTTAATTCTCTACAAAAAAGGTCTCTTAACATTTTACCATAGCTCGCTTCGTTTCCGAGATATTTGCAGATTTATCTCAAGGGAAGGGGCCTGACGGACATATTTCGAGATATTTCTTCTTCTTGTTGTTCTTCTTCTGCACAGCTAAGCTGGAAGTGGCATTTGCGGCTCGCACTAGTGCAGAGTTATCTCAAAGAAAGGGGCCACGGTGTTTCTGTATCTCTATTATGTTGGTGCGGCTTCGGAACTTTTAAATATCTTGATATATCTCGAGAACTACGCATCTGATCAAAAAATATCATAGAACATAAATAGTAGGAAACTTAATTCTCTACAAAAAAGGTCCCTCAACATTTTGCCATAGCTCGCTTCGTTTCCGAGATATTTGCACATTTATCTCAAGGGAAGCGGCCTAACGGACATATTTCGAGATATTTCTTCTTCTTGTTGTTCTTCTTCTGCACAGCTAAGCTGGAAGTGGCATTTGCGGCTCGCACTAGTGCAGAGTTATCTCAAAGAAAGGGGCCACGGTGTTTCTGTATCTCTATTATGTTGGTGCGGCTTCGGAACTTTTAAATATCTTGATATATCTCGAGAACTACGCATCTGATCAAAAAATATCATAGAACATAAAAAGTAGGAAACATAATTCTCTACAAAAAACGTCTCTTAACATTTTGCCATAGCTCGCTTCGTTTCCGCGATATTTGCAGATTTATCTCAAGGGAAGGGGCCTGACGGACATATTTCGAGATATTTCTTCTTCTTGTTGTTCTTCTTCTGCACAGCTAAGCTGGAAGTGGCATTTGCGGCTCGCACTAGTGCAGAGTTATCTCAAAGAAAGGGGCCACGGTGTTTCTGTATCTCTATTATGTTGGTGCGGCTTCGGAACTTTTAAATATCTCGATATATCTCGAAAACTACGCATCTGATCAAAAAATATCATAGAACATAAAAAGTAGGAAACTTAATTCTCTACAAAAAAGGTCTCTTAACATTTTGCCATAGCTCGCTTGGTTTCCGAGATATTTGCAGATTTATCTCAAGGGAAGGGGCCTGACGGACATATTTCGAGATATTTCTTCTTCTTGTTGTCCTTCTTCCGCACAGCTAAGCTGGAAGTGGCATTTGCGGCTCGCACTAGTGCAGAGTTATCTCAAAGAAAGGGGCCACGGTGTTTCTGTATCTCTATTATGTTGGTGCGGCTTCGGAACTTTTAAATATCTCGATATATCTCGAAAACTACGCTTCTGATCAAAAAATATCATAGAACATAAATTGTAGGAAACATAATTCTCTACAAAAAACGTCTCTTAACATTTTGCCATAGCTCGCTTCGTTTCCGAGATATTTGCAGATTTATATCAAGGGAAGGGGCCTGACGGACATATTTCGAGATATTTCTTCTTCTTGTTGTTCTTCTTCTGCACAGCTAAGCTGGAAGTGGCATTTGCGGCTCGCACTAGTGCAGAGTTATCTCGAAGAAAGGGGCCACGGTGTTTCTGCATCTCTATTATGTTGGTGCGGCTTCGGAACTTTTAAATATCTTGATATATCTCGAGAACTACGCATCTGATCAAAAAATATCATACAACATAAAAAGTAGGAAACTTAATTCTCTACAAAAAAGGTCTCTTATCATTTTGCCATAGCTCGCTTCGTTTCCGAGATATTTGCAGATTTATCTCAAGGGAAGGGGCCTGACGGACATATTTCGAGATATTTCTTCTTCTTGTTGTTCTTCCTCTGCACAGCTAAGCTGGAAGTGGCATTTGCAGCTCGCAATAGTGCAGAGTAATCTCAAAGAAAGGGGCCACGGTGTTTCTGTATCTCTATTATGTTGGTGCGGCTTCGGAACTTTTAAATATCTTGATATATCTCGAGAACTACGCATCTGATCAAAAAATATCATACAACATAAAAAGTAGGAAACTTAATTCTCTACAAAAAAGGTCTCTTATCATTTTGCCATAGCTCGCTTCGTTTCCGAGATATTTGCAGATTTATCTCAAGGGAAGGGGCCTGACGGACATATTTCGAGATATTTCTTCTTCTTGTTGTTCTTCCTCTGCACAGCTAAGCTGGAAGTGGCATTTGCAGCTCGCAATAGTGCAGAGTAATCTCAAAGAAAGGGGCCACGGTGTTTCTGTATCTCTATTATGTTGGTGCGGCTTCGGAACTTTTAAATATCTTGATATATCTCGAGAACTACGCATCTGATCAAAAAATATCATAGAACATAAAAAGTAGGAAACTTAATTGTCTACAAAAAAGGTCTCTTAACATTTTGCCATAGCTCGCTTCGTTTCCGAGATATTTGCAGATTTATCTCAAGGGAAGGGGCCTGACGGACATATTTCGAGATATTTCTTCTTCTTGTTGTTCTTCTTCTGCACAGCTAAGCTGGAAGTGGCATTTGCGGCTCGCACTAGTGCAGAGTTATCTCAAAGAAAGGGGCCACGGTGTTTCTGTATCTCTATTATGTTGGTGCGGCTTCGGAACTTTTAAATATCTCGATATATCTCGAAAACTACGCATCTGATCAAAAAATATCATAGAACATAAAAAGTAGGAAACTTAATTCTCTACAAAAAAGGTCTCTTAACATTTTGCCATAGCTCGCTTGGTTTCCGAGATATTTGCAGATTTATCTCAAGGGAAGGGGCCTGACGGACATATTTCGAGATATTTCTTCTTCTTGTTGTTATTCTTCTGCACAGCTAAGCTGGAAGTGGCATTTGCAGCTCGCAATAGTGCAGAGTTATCGCAAAGAAAGGGGCCACGGTGTTTCTGTATCTCTATTATGTTGGTGCGGCTTCGGAACTTTTAAATATCTTGATATATCTCGAGAACTACGCATCTGATCAAAAAATATCATAGAACATAAAAAGTAGGAAACTTACTTCTCTACAAGAAAGGTCTCTTAACATTTTGCCATAGCTCGCTTCGTTTCCGAGATATTTGCAGATTTATCTCAAAGGAACGGGCCTGACGGACATATTTCGAGATATTTCTTCTTCTTGTTGTTCTTCCTCTGCACAGCTAAGCTGGAAGTGGCATTTGCAGCTCGCAATAGTGCAGAGTAATCTCAAAGAAAGGGGCCACGGTGTTTCTGTATCTCTATTATGTTGGTGCGGCTTCGGAACTTTTAAATATCTTGATATATCTCGAGAACTACGCATCTGATCAAAAAATATCATAGCACATAAAAAGTAGGAAACTTAATTCTCTACAAAAAAGGTCTCTTAACATTTTGCCATAGCTCGCTTCGTTTCCGAGATATTTGCAGATATATCTCAAGGGAAGGGGCCTGACGGACATATTTCGAGATATTTCTTCTTCTTGTTGTTCTTCTTCTGCACAGCTAAGCTGGAAGTGGCATTTGCGGCTCGCACTAGTGCAGAGTTATCTCAAAGAAAGGGGCCACGGTGTTTCTGTATCTCTATTATGTTGGTGCGGCTTCGGAACTTTTAAATATCTTGATATATCTCGAGAACTACGCATCTGATCAAAAAATATCATAGAACATAAATAGTAGGAAACTTAATTCTCTACAAAAAAGGTCCCTCAACATTTTGCCATAGCTCGCTTCGTTTCCGAGATATTTGCACATTTATCTCAAGGGAAGCGGCCTAACGGACATATTTCGAGATATTTCTTCTTCTTGTTGTTCTTCTTCTGCACAGCTAAGCTGGAAGTGGCATTTACGGCTCGCACTAGTGCAGAGTTATCTCAAAGAAAGGGGCCACGGTGTTTCTGTATCTCTATTATGTTGGTGCGGCTTCGGAACTTTTAAATATCTCGATATATCTCGAAAACTACGCTTCTGATCAAAAAATATCATAGCACATAGATTGTAGGAAACATAATTCTCTACAAGAAACGTCTCTTAACATTTTGCCATAGCTCGCTTCGTTTCCGAGATATTTGCAGATTTATCTCAAGGGAAGGGGCCTGACGGACATATTTCGAGATATTTCTTCTTCTTGTTGTTCTTCTTCTGCACAGCTAAGCTGGAAGTGGCATTTGCGGCTCGCACTAGTGCAGAGTTATCTCGAAGAAAGGGGCCACGGTGTTTCTGTATCTCTATTATGTTGGTGCGGCTTCGGAACTTTTAAATATCTTGATATATCTCGAGAACTACGCATCTGATCAAAAAATATCATACAACATAAAAAGTAGGAAACTTAATTCTCTACAAGAAAGGTCTCTTAACATTTTGCCATAGCTCGCTTGGTTTCCGAGATATTTGCAGATTTATCTCAAGAGATGGGGCCTGACGGACATATTTCGAGATATTTCTTCTTCTTGTTGTTCTTCTTCTGCACAGCTAAGCTGGAAGTGGCATTTGCAGCTCGCAATAGTGCAGAGTTATCTCAAAGAAAGAGGCCACGGTGTTTCTCTACCTCTATTATGTTGGTGCAGCTTCGGAACTTTTAAATATCTTGATATATCTCGAGATCTACGCATCTGATCAAAAAATATCATAGAACATAAAAAGTAGGAAACTTAATTCTCTACAAAAAAGGTCTCTTAACATTTTGCCATAGCTCGCTTCGTTTCCGAGATATTGGCAGATTTATCTCAAGGGAAGGGGCCTGACGGGCATATTTCGAGATATTTCTTCTTCTTCTTGTTCTTCTTCTGCACAGCTAAGCTGGAAGTGGCATTTGCGGCTCGCACTAGTGCAGAGTTATCTCAAAGAAAGGGGCCACGGTGTTTCTGTATCTCTATTACGTTGGTGCGGCTTCGGAACTTTTAAATATCTTGATATATCTCGAGAACTACGCATCTGATCAAAAAATATCATAGAACATAAAAAGTAGGAAACTTAATTCTCTACAAATAAGGTCTCTTAACATTTTGCCATAGCCCGCTTCGTTTCCGAGATATTTGCAGATTTATCTCAAGGGAAGGGGCCTGACGGACATATTTCGAGATATTTCTTCTTCTTGTTGTTATTCTTCTGCACAGCTAAGCTGGAAGTGGCATTTGCAGCTCGCAATGAGTGCAGAGTTATCGCAAAGAAAGGGGCCACGGTGTTTCTGTATCTCTATTATGTTGGTGCGGCTTCGGAACTTTTAAATATCTTGATATATCTCGAGAACTACGCATCTGATCAAAAAATATTATAGAACATAAAAAGTAGGAAACTTAATTCTCTACAAGAAAGGTCTCTTAACATTTTGCCATAGCTCGCTTCGTTTCCGAGATATTTGCAGATTTATCTCAAGGGAAGGGGCCTGACGGACATATTTCGAGATACTTCTTCTTATTGTTGTTCTTCTTCTGCACAGCTAAGCTGGAAGTGGCATTTGCAGCTCGCAATAGTGTAGAGTTATCTCAAAGAAAGGGGCCACGGTGTTTCTGTATCTCTATTATGTTGGTGCAGCTTCGGAACTTTTAAATATCTTGATATATCTCGAGAACTACGCATCTGATCAAAAAATATCATGGAACATAAAAAGTAGAAAACTTAATTCTCTACAAAAAAGGTCTCTTAACATTTTGCCATAGCTCGCTTCGTTTCCGAGATATTTGCAGATTTATCTCAAGGGAAGGGGCCTGACGGACATATTTCGAGATATTTCTTCTTCTTGTTGTTCTTCTTCTGCACAGCTAAGCTGGAAGTGGCATTTGCAGCTCGCAATAGTGCATAGTTATCTCAAAGAAAGGGGCCACGGTGTTTCTGTATCTCTATTATGTTGGTGCGGCTTCGGAACTTTTAAATATCTTGATATATCTCGAGAACTACGCATCTGATCAAAAAATATCATAGAACATAAAAAGTAGGAAACTTAATTCTCTACAAGAAAGGTCTCTTAACATTTTGCCATAGCTCGCTTCGTTTCCGAGATATTTGCAGATTTATCTCAAGGGAAGGGGCCTGACGGACATATTTCGAGATACTTCTTCTTATTGTTGTTCTTCTTCTGCACAGCTAAGCTGGAAGTGGCATTTGCAGCTCGCAATAGTGTAGAGTTATCTCAAAGAAAGGGGCCACGGTGTTTCTGTATCTCTATTATGTTGGTGCAGCTTCGGAACTTTTAAATATCTTGATATATCTCGAGAACTACGCATCTGATCAAAAAATATCATGGAACATAAAAAGTAGAAAACTTAATTCTCTACAAAAAAGGTCTCTTAACATTTTGCCATAGCTCGCTTCGTTTCCGAGATATTTGCAGATTTATCTCAAGGGAAGGGGCCTGACGGACATATTTCGAGATATTTCTTCTTCTTGTTGTTCTTCTTCTGCACAGCTAAGCTGGAAGTGGCATTTGCAGCTCGCAATAGTGCATAGTTATCTCAAAGAAAGGGGCCACGGTGTTTCTGTATCTCTATTATGTTGGTGCGGCTTCGGAACTTTTAAATATCTTGATATATCTCGAGAACTACGCATCTGATCAAAAAATATCATAGAACATAAAAAGTAGGAAACTTAATTCTCTACAAGAAAGGTCTCTTAACATTTTGCCATAGCTCGCTTCGTTTCCGAGATATTTGCAGATTTATCTCAAGGGAAGGGGCCTGACGGACATATTTCGTGTTATTTCTCCTTCTTGTTGTTCTTCTTCTGCACAGCTAAGCTGGAAGTGGCATTTGCAGCTCGCAATAGTGCAGAGTTATCTCAAAGAAAGGGGCCACGGTGTTTCTGTATCTCTATTATGCTGGTGCGGCTTCGGAACTTTTAAATATCTTGATATATCTCGAGAACAACGCATCTGATCAAAAAATATCATAGAACATAAAAAGTAGAAAACTTAATTCTCTACAACAAAGGTCTCTTAACATTTTGCCATAGCTCGCTTCGTTTCCGAGATATTTGCAGATGTATCTCGAGGGAAGGGGCCTGACGGACATATTTCGAGATATTTCTTCTTCTTGTTGTTCTTCTTCTGCACAGCTAAGCTGGAAGTGGCATTTGCGGCTCGCACTAGTGCAGAGTTATCTCGAAGAAAGGGGCCACGGTGTTTCTGTATCTCTATTATGTTGGTGCGGCTTCGGAACTTTTAAATATCTTGATATATCTCGAGAACTACGCATCTGATCAAAAAATATCATAGAACATAAAAAGTAGGAAACTTAATTCTCTACAAGAAAGGTCTCTTAACATTTTGCCATAGCTCGCTTCGTTTCCGAGATATTTGCAGATTTATCTCAAGGGAAGGGGCCTGACGGACATATTTCGAGATACTTCTTCTTATTGTTGTTCTTCTTCTGCACAGCTAAGCTGGAAGTGGCATTTGCAGCTCGCAATAGTGCAGAGTTATCTCAAAGAAAGGGGCCACGGTGTTTCTGTATCTCTATTATGTTGGTGCAGCTTCGGAACTTTTAAATATCTTGATATATCTCGAGAACTACGCATCTGATCAAAAAATATCATGGAACATAAAAAGTAGAAAACTTAATTCTCTACAAAAAAGGTCTCTTAACATTTTGCCATAGCTCGCTTCGTTTCCGAGATATTTGCAGATTTATCTCAAGGGAAGGGGCCTGACGGACATATTTCGAGATATTTCTTCTTCTTGTTGTTCTTCTTCTGCACAGCTAAGCTGGAAGTGGCATTTGCAGCTCGCAATAGTGCATAGTTATCTCAAAGAAAGGGGCCACGGTGTTTCTGTATCTCTATTATGTTGGTGCGGCTTCGGAACTTTTAAATATCTTGATATATCTCGAGAACTACGCATCTGATCAAAAAATATCATAGAACATAAAAAGTAGGAAACTTAATTCTCTACAAGAAAGGTCTCTTAACATTTTGCCATAGCTCGCTTCGTTTCCGAGATATGTGCAGATTCAGCTCAAAGGAACGGGCCTGACGGACATATTTCGAGATACTTCTTCTTCTTGTTGTTCTTCCTCTGCACAGCTAAGCTGGAAGTGGCATTTGCAGCTCGCAATAGTGCAGAGTTATCTCAAAGAAAGGGGCCACGGTGTTTCTGTATCTCTATTATGTTGGTGCGGCTTCGGAACTTTTAAATATCTTGATATATCTCGAGAACTACGCATCTGATCAAAAAATATCATAGAACATAAAAAGTAGGAAACTTAATTCTCTACAAAAAAGGTCTCTTAACATTTTGCCATAGCTCGCTTCGTTTCCGAGATATGTGCAGATTCAGCTCAAAGGAACGGGCCTGACGGACATATTTCGAGATACTTCTTCTTCTTGTTGTTCTTCCTCTGCACAGCTAAGCTGGAAGTGGCATTTGCAGCTCGCAATAGTGCAGAGTTATCTCAAAGAAAGGGGCCACGGTGTTTCTGTATCTCTATTATGTTGGTGCGGCTTCGGAACTTTTAAATATCTTGATATATCTCGAGAACTACGCATCTGATCAAAAAATATCATAGAACATAAAAAGTAGGAAACTTAATTCTCTACAAAAAAGGTCTCTTAACATTTTGCCATAGCTCGCTTCGTTTCCGAGATATTTGCAGATTTATCTCAAGGGAAGGGGCCTGACGGACATATTTCGAGATATTTCTTCTTCTTGTTGTTCTTCCTCTGCACAGCTAAGCTGGAAGTGGCATTTGCAGCTCGCAATAGTGCAGAGTAATCTCAAAGAAAGGGGCCACGGTGTTTCTGTATCTCTATTATGTTGGTGCGGCTTCGGAACTTTTAAATATCTTGATATATCTCGAGAACTACGCATCTGATCAAAAAATATCATAGAACATAAAAAGTAGGAAACTTAATTCTCTACAAAAAAGGTCTCTTAACATTTTGCCATAGCTCGCTTCGTTTCCGAGATATTTGCAGATGTATCTCAAGGGAAGGGGCCTGACGGACATATTTCGAGATATTTCTTCTTCTTGTTGTTCTTCTTCTGCACAGCTAAGTTGGAAGTGGCATTTGCGGCTCGCACTAGTGCAGAGTTATCTCAAAGAAAGGGGCCACGGTGTTTCTGTATCTCTATTATGTTGGTGCGGCTTCGGAACTTTTAAATATCTTGATATATCTCGAGAACTACGCATCTGATCAAAAAATATCATAGAACATAAATAGTAGGAAACTTAATTCTCTACAAAAAAGGTCCCTCAACATTTTGCCATAGCTCGCTTCGTTTCCGAGATATGTGCAGATTCAGCTCAAAGGAACGGGCCTGACGGACATATTTCGAGATACTTCTTCTTCTTGTTGTTCTTCCTCTGCACAGCTAAGCTGGAAGTGGCATTTGCATCTCGCAATAGTGCAGAGTTATCTCAAAGAAAGGGGCCACGGTGTTTCTGTATCTCTATTATGTTGGTGCGGCTTCGGAACTTTTAAATATCTTGATATATCTCGAGAACTACGCATCTGATCAAAAAATATCATAGAACATAAAAAGTAGGAAACTTAATTCTCTACAAAAAAGGTCTCTTAACATTTTGCCATAGCTCGCTTCGTTTCCGAGATATTTGCAGATTTATCTCAAGGGAAGGGGCCTGACGGACATATTTCGAGATATTTCTTCTTCCTGTTGTTCTTCTTCTGCACAGCTAAGCTGGAAATGGCATTTGCGGCTCGCACTAGTGCAGAGTTATCTCAAAGAAAGGGGCCACGGTGTTTCTGTATCTCTATTATGTTGGTGCGGCTTCGGAACTTTTAAATATCTTGATATATCTCGAGAACTACGCATCTGATCAAAAAATATCATAGAACATAAATAGTAGGAAACTTAATTCTCTACAAAAAAGGTCCCTCAACATTTTGCCATAGCTCGCTTCGTTTCCGAGATATTTGCACATTTATCTCAAGGGAAGCGGCCTAACGGACATATTTCGAGATATTTCTTCTTCTTGTTGTTCTTCTTCTGCACAGCTAAGCTGGAAGTGGCATTTGCGGCTCGCACTAGTGCAGAGTTATCTCAAAGAAAGGGGCCACGGTGTTTCTGTATCTCTATTATGTTGGTGCGGCTTCGGAACTTTTAAATATCTCGATATATCTCGAAAACTACGCTTCTGATCAAAAAATATCATAGCACATAAATTGTAGGAAACATAATTCTCTACAAAAAACGTCTCTTAACATTTTGCCATAGCTCGCTTCGTTTCCGAGATATTTGCAGATTTATCTCAAGGGAAGGGGCCTGACGGACATATTTCGAGATATTTCTTCTTCTTGTTGTTCTTCTTCTGCACAGCTAAGTTGGAAGTGGCATTTGCGGCTCGCACTAGTGCAGAGTTATCTCAAAGAAAGGGGCCACGGTGTTTCTGTATCTCTATTATGTTGGTGCGGCTTCGGAACTTTTAAATATCTTGATATATCTCGAGAACTACGCATCTGATCAAAAAATATCATAGAACATAAAAAGTAGGAAACTTAATTCTCTACAAAAAAGGTCTCTTAACATTTTGCCATAGCTCGCTTCGTTTCCGAGATATTTGCAGATTTATCTCAAGGGAAGGGGCCTGACGGACATATTTCGAGATATTTCTTCTTCTTGTTGTTCTTCTTCTGCACAGCTAAGCTGGAAGTGGCATTTGCGGCTCGCACTAGTGCAGAGTTATCTCAAAGAAAGGGGCCACGGTGTTTCTGTATCTCTATTATGTTGGTGCGGCTTCGGAACTTTTAAATATCACGATATATCTCGAAAACTACGCTTCTGATCAAAAAATATCATAGAACATAAATTGTAGGAAACATAATTCTGTACAAAAAACGTCTCTTAACATTTTGCCATAGCTCGCTTCGTTTCCGAGATATGTGCAGATTCAGCTCAAAGGAACGGGCCTGACGGACATATTTCGAGATACTTCTTCTTCTTGTTGTTCTTCCTCTGCACAGCTAAGCTGGAAGTGGCATTTGCAGCTCGCAATAGTGCAGAGTTATCTCAAAGAAAGGGGCCACGGTGTTTCTGTATCTCTATTATGTTGGTGCGGCTTCGGAACTTTTAAATATCTTGATATATCTCGAGAACTACGCATCTGATCAAAAAATATCATAGAACATAAAAAGTAGGAAACTTAATTCTCTACAAAAAAGGTCTCTTAACATTTTGCCATAGCTCGCTTCGTTTCCGAGATATTTGCAGATTTATCTCAAGGGAAGGGGCCTGACGGACATATTTCGAGATATTTCTTCTTCCTGTTGTTCTTCTTCTGCACAGCTAAGCTGGAAGTGGCATTTGCGGCTCGCACTAGTGCAGAGTTATCTCAAAGAAAGGGGCCACGGTGTTTCTGTATCTCTATTATGTTGGTGCGGCTTCGGAACTTTTAAATATCTTGATATATCTCGAGAACTACGCATCTGATCAAAAAATATCATAGAACATAAATAGTAGGAAACTTAATTCTCTACAAAAAAGGTCCCTCAACATTTTGCCATAGCTCGCTTCGTTTCCGAGATATTTGCACATTTATCTCAAGGGAAGCGGCCTAACGGACATATTTCCAGATATTTCTTCTTCTTGTTGTTCTTCTTCTGCACAGCTAAGCTGGAAGTGGCATTTGCGGCTCGCACTAGTGCAGAGTTATCTCAAAGAAAGGGGCCACGGTGTTTCTGTATCTCTATTATGTTGGTGCGGCTTCGGAACTTTTAAATATCTCGATATATCTCGAAAACTACGCTTCTGATCAAAAAATATCATAGCACATAAATTGTAGGAAACATAATTCTCTACAAAAAACGTCTCTTAACATTTTGCCATAGCTCGCTTCGTTTCCGAGATATTTGCAGATTTATCTCAAGGGAAGGGGCCTGACGGACATATTTCGAGATATTTCTTCTTCTTGTTGTTCTTCTTCTGCACAGCTAAGCTGGAAGTGGCATTTGCGGCTCGCACTAGTGCAGAGTTATCTCAAAGAAAGGGGCCACGGTGTTTCTGTATCTCTATTATGTTGGTGCGGCTTCGGAACTTTTAAATATCTCGATATATCTCGAAAACTACGCTTCTGATCAGAAAATATCATAGAACATAAATTGTAGGAAACATAATTCTGTACAAAAAACGTCTCTTAACATTTTGCCATAGCTCGCTTCGTTTCCGAGATATGTGCAGATTCAGCTCAAAGGAACGGGCCTGACGGACATATTTCGAGATACTTCTTCTTCTTGTTGTTCTTCCTCTGCACAGCTAAGCTGGAAGTGGCATTTGCAGCTCGCAATAGTGCAGAGTTATCTCAAAGAAAGGGGCCACGGTGTTTCTGTATCTCTATTATGTTGGTGCGGCTTCGGAACTTTTAAATATCTTGATATATCTCGAGAACTACGCATCTGATCAAAAAATATCATAGAACATAAAAAGTAGGAAACTTAATTCTCTACGAAAAAGGTCTCTTAACATTTTGCCATAGCTCGCTTCGTTTCCGAGATATTTGCAGATTTATCTCAAGGGAAGGGGCCTGACGGACATATTTCGAGATATTTCTTCTTCTTGTTGTCCTTCTTCTGCACAGCTAAGCTGGAAGTGGCATTTGCAGCTCGCAATAGTGCAGAGTTATCTCAAAGAAAGGGGCCACGGTGTTTCTGTATCTCTATTATGTTGGTGCGGCTTCGGAACTTTTAAATATCTTGATATATCTCGAGAACTACGCATCTGATCAAAAAATATCATAGAACATAAAAAGTAGGAAACTTAATTCTCTACAAAAAAGGTCTCTTAACATTTTGCCATAGCTCGCTTCGTTTCCGAGATATTTGCAGATTTATCTCAAGGGAAGGGGCCTGACGGACATATTTCGAGATATTTCTTCTTCTTGTTGTTCTTCCTCTGCACAGCTAAGCTGGAAGTGGCATTTGCAGCTCGCAATAGTGCAGAGTAATCTCAAAGAAAGGGGCCACGGTGTTTCTGTATCTCTATTATGTTGGTGCGGCTTCGGAACTTTTAAATATCTCGATATATCTCGAAAACTACGCTTCTGATCAAAAAATATCATAGAACATAAATTGTAGGAAACATAATTCTCTACAAAAAAGGTCTCTTAACATTTTGCCATAGCTCGTTTCGTTTCCGAGATATTTGCAGATATATCTCAAGGGAAGGGGCCTGACGGATATATTTCGAGATATTTCTTCTTCTTGTTGTTCTTCTTCTGCACAGCTAAACTGGAAGTGGCATTTGCGGCTCGCACTAGTGCAGAGTTATCTCGAAGAAAGGGGCCACGGTGTTTCTGTATCTCTATTATGTTGGTGCGGCTTCGGAACTTTTAAATATCTCGATATATCTCGAAAACTACGCTTCTGATCAAAAAATATCATAGAACATAAAAAGTAGAAAACTTAATTCTCTACAAAAAAGGTCTCTTAACATTTTGCCATAGCTCGCTTCGTTTCCCAGATATTTGCAGATATATCTCAAGGGAAGGGGCCTGACGGACATATTTCGAGATATTTCTTCTTCTTGTTGTTCTTCTTCTGCACAGCTAAACTGGAAGTGGCATTTCCAGCTCGCAATAGTGCAGAGTTATCTGAAAGAAAGGGGCCACGGTGTTTCTGTATCTCTATTATGTTGGTGCGGCTTCGGAACTTTTAAATATCTTGATATATCTCGAGAACTACGCATCTGATCAAAAAATATCATAGAACATAAAAAGTAGGAAACTTAATTCTCTACAAAAAAGGTCTCTTAACATTTTGCCATAGCTCGCTTCGTTTCCGAGATATTTGCAGATTTATCTCAAGGGAAGGGGCCTGACGGACATATTTCGAGATATTTCTTCTTCTTGTTGTTCTTCTTCTGCACAGCTAAGCTGGAAGTGGCATTTGCGGCTCGCACTAGTGCAGAGTGAACTCAAAGAAAGGGGCCACGGTGTTTCTGTATCTCTATTATGTTGGTGCGGCTTCGGAACTTTTAAATATCTTGATATATCTCGAGAACTACGCATCTGATCAAAAGATATCATAGAACATAAAAAGTAGGAAACTTAATTCTCTACAAAAAAGGTATCTTAACATTTTGCCATAGCTCGCTTCGTTTCCGAGATATATGCAGATTTATCTCAAGGGAAGGGGCCTGACGGACATATTTCGAGATATTTCTTCTTCTTGTTGTTCTTCTTCTGCACAGCTAAGCTGGAAGTGGCATTTGCAGCTCGCAATAGTGCAGAGTTATCTGAAAGAAAGGGGCCACGGTGTTTCTGTATCTCTATTATGTTGGTGCGGCTTCGGAACTTTTAAATATCTCGATATATCTCGAAAACTACGCTTCTGATCAAAAAATATCATAGAACATAACTTGTAGGAGACATAATTCTCTACAAAAAAGGTCTCTTAACATTTTGCCATAGCTCGCTTCGTTTCCGAGATATTTGCAGATATATCTCAAGGGAAGGGGCCTGACGGACATATTTCGAGATATTTCTTCTTCTTGTTGTTCTTCTTCTGCACAGCTAAGCTGGAAGTGGCATTTGCGGCTCGCACTAGTGCAGAGTGAACTCAAAGAAAGGGGCCACGGCGTTTCTGTATCTCTATTATGTTGGTGCGGCTTCGGAACTTTTAAATATCACGATATATCTCGAAAACTACGCTTCTGATCAAAAAATATCATAGAACATAAATTGTAGGAAACACAATTCTCTACAAAAAACGTCTCTTAACATTTTGCCATAGCTCGCTTCGTTTCCGAGATATTTGCAGATTTATCTCAAGGGAAGGGGCCTGACGGACATATTTCGAGATATTTCTTCTTCTTGTTGTTCTTCTTCTGCACAGCTAAACTGGAAGTGGCGTTTCCAGCTCGCAATAGCGCAGAGTTATCTCAAAGAAAGGGGCCACGGTGTTTCTGTATCTCTATTATGTTGGTGCGGCTTCGGAACTTTTAAATATCTTGATATATCTTGGGAACTACGCTTCTGATAAAAAAATATCATAGAACATAAAAAGTAGGAAACTTAATTCTCTACAAATAAAGTCTCTTAACATTTTGCCATAGCTCGCTTCGTTTCCGAGATATTTGCAGATATATCTCAAGGGAAGGGGCCTGACGGACATATTTCGAGATATTTCTTCTTCTTGTTGTTCTTCTTCTGCACAGCTAAACTGGAAGTGGCATTTGCAGCTCGCAATAGTGCAGAGTTATCTGAAAGAAAGGGGCCACGGTGTTTCTGTATCTCTATTATGTTGGTGCGGCTTCGGAACTTTTAAATATCTCGATATATCTCGAAAACTACGCTTCTGATCAAAAAATATCATAGAACATAAAAAGTAGGAAACTTAATTCTCTACAAATAAGGTCTCTTAAGATTTTGCCATAGCTCGCTTCGTTTCCGAGATATTTGCAGATTTATCTCAAGGGAAGGGGCCTGACGGACATATTTCGAGATATATCTTCTTCTTGTTGTTCTTCTTCTGCACAGCTAAGCTGGAAGTGGCATTTGCAGCTCGCAATAGTGCAGAGTTATCTCAAAGAAAGGGGCCACGGTGTTTCTGTATCTCTATTATGTTGGTGCGGCTTCGGAACTTTTAAATATCTTGATATATCTCGAGAAGTACGCATCTGATCAAAAAATATCATAGAACATAGAAAGTAGGAAACTTAATTCTCTACAAAAAAGGTCTCTTAACATTTTGCCATAGCTCGCTTCGTTTCCGAGATATTTGCAGATTTATCTCAAGGGAAGGGGCCTGACGGACATATTTCGAGATATTTCTTCTTCTTGTTGTTCTTCTTCTGCACAGCTAAGCTGGAAGTGGCATTTGCGGCTCGCACTAGTGCAGAGATATCTCAAAGAAAGGGGCCACGGTGTTTCTGTATCTCTATTATGTTGGTGCGGCTTCGGAACTTTTAAATATCTCGATATATCTCGAGAACTACGCTTCTGATCAAAAAATATCATAGAACATAAATTGTAGGAAACACAATTCTCTACAAAAAAGGTCTCTTAACATTTTGCCATAGCTCGCTTCGTTTCCGAGATATTTGCAGATTTATCTCAAGTGAAGGGGCCTGACGGACATATTTCGAGATATTTCTTCTTCTTGTTGTCCTTCTTCTGCACAGCTAAGCTGGAAGTGGCATTTGCGGCTCGCACTAGTGCAGAGTTATCTCAAAGAAAGGGGCCACGTTGTTTCTGTATCTCTATTATGTTGGTGCGGCTTCGGAACTTTTAAATATCGAGATATATCTCGAAAACTACGCTTCTGATCAAAAAACATCATAGAACATAAATTGTAGGAAACATAATTCTCTACAAAAAACGTCTCTTAACATTTTGCCATAGCTCGCTTTGTTTCCGAGATATTTGCAGATTCAGCTCAAAGGAACGGGCCTGACGGACATATTTCGAGATATTTCTTCTTCTTGTTGTTCTTCCTCTGCACAGCTAAGCTGGAAGTGGCATTTGCAGCTCGCAATAGTGCAGAGTTATCTCAAAGAAAGAGGCCACGGTGTTTCTGTACCTCTATTATGTTGGTGCAGCTTCGGAACTTTTAAATATCTTGATATATCTCGAGAACTACGCATCTGATCAAAAAATATCATAGAACATAAAAAGTAGGAAACCTAATTTTCTCCAAAAAGGTCTCTTAACATTTTGCCATAGCTCGCTTCGTTTCCGAGATATTTGCAGATTTATCTCAAGGGAAGGGGCCTGACGGACATATTTCGAGATATTTCTTCTTCTTGTTGTTCTTCTTCTGCACAGCTAAGCTGGAAGTGGCATTTGCGGCTCGCACTAGTGCAGAGTTATCTCGAAGAAAGGGGCCACGGTGTTTCTGTATCTCTATTATGTTGGTGCGGCTTCGGAACTTTTAAATATCTCGATATATCTCGAAAACTACGCTTCTGATCAAAAAATATCATAGAACATAAAAAGTAGGAAACTTAATTCTCTACAAAAAAGGTCTCTTAACATTTTGCCATAGCTCGCTTCGTTTCCGAGATATTTGCAGATTTATCTCAAGGGAAGGGGCCTGACGGACATATTTCGAGATATTTCTTCTTCTTGTTGTTCTTCTTCTGCACAGCTAAGCTGGAAGTGGCATTTGCGGCTTGCACTAGTGCAGAGTTATCTCAAAGAAAGGGGCCACGGTGTTTCTGTATCTCTATTATGTTGGTGCGGCTTCGGAACTTTTAAATATCTCGATATATCTCGAAAACTACGCTTCTGATCAAAAAATAGCATAGAACATAAAAAGTAGGAAACTTAATTCTCTACAAAAAAGGTCTCTTAACATTTTGCCATAGCTCGCTTCGTTTCCGAGATATTTGCAGATTTATCTCAAGGGAAGGGGCCTGACGGACATATTTCGAGATATTTCTTCTTCTTGTTGTTCTTCCTCTGCACAGCTAAGCTGGAAGTGGCATTTGCAGCTCGCAATAGTGCAGAGTAATCTCAAAGAGAGGGGCCACGGTGTTTCTGTATCTCTATTATGTTGGTGCGGCTTCGGAACTTTTAAATATCTTGATATATCTCGAGAACTGCGCATCTGATCAAAAAATATCATAGAACATAAAAAGTAGGAAACTTAATTCTCTACAAAAAAGGTCTCTTAACATTTTGCCATAGCTCGCTTCGTTTCCGAGATATTTGCAGATTTATCTCAAGGGAAGGGGCCTGACGGACATATTTCGAGATATTTCTTCTTCTTGTTGTTCTTCTTCTGCACAGCTAAGCTGGAAGTGGCATTTGCGGCTCGCATTAGTGCAGAGTTATCTCAAAGAAAGGGGCCACGGTGTTTCTGTATCTCTATTATGTTGGTGCGGCTTCGGAACTTTTAAATATCTTGATATATCTCGAGAACTACGCATCTGATCAAAAAATATCATAGAACATAAAAAGTAGGAAACTTAATTCTCTACAAAAAAGGTCTCTTAACATTTTACCATAGCTCGCTTCGTTTCCGAGATATTTGCAGATTTATCTCAAGGGAAGGGGCCTGACGGACATATTTCGAGATATTTCTTCTTCTTGTTGTTCTTCTTCTGCACAGCTAAGCTGGAAGTGGCATTTGCGGCTCGCACTAGTGCAGAGTTATCTCAAAGAAAGGGGCCACGGTGTTTCTGTATCTCTATTATGTTGGTGCGGCTTCGGAACTTTTAAATATCTTGATATATCTCGAGAACTACGCATCTGATCAAAAAATATCATAGAACATAAATAGTAGGAAACTTAATTCTCTACAAAAAAGGTCCCTCAACATTTTGCCATAGCTCGCTTCGTTTCCGAGATATTTGCACATTTATCTCAAGGGAAGCGGCCTAACGGACATATTTCGAGATATTTCTTCTTCTTGTTGTTCTTCTTCTGCACAGCTAAGCTGGAAGTGGCATTTGCGGCTCGCACTAGTGCAGAGTTATCTCAAAGAAAGGGGCCACGGTGTTTCTGTATCTCTATTATGTTGGTGCGGCTTCGGAACTTTTAAATATCTCGATATATCTCGAAAACTACGCTTCTGATCAAAAAATATGATAGCACATAAATTGTAGGAAACATAATTCTCTACAAAAAACGTCTCTTAACATTTTGCCATAGCTCGCTTCGTTTCCGAGATATTTGCAGATTTATCTCAAGGGAAGGGGCCTGACGGACATATTTCGAGATATTTCTTCTTCTTGTTGTTCTTCTTCTGCACAGCTAAGCTGGAAGTGGCATTTGCGGCTCGCACTAGTGCAGAGTTATCTCAAAGAAAGGGGCCACGGTGTTTCTGTATCTCTATTATGTTGGTGCGGCTTCGGAACTTTTAAATATCTCGATATATCTCGAAAACTACGCATCTGATCAAAAAATATCATAGAACATAAAAAGTAGGAAACTTAATTCTCTACAAAAAAGGTCTCTTAACATTTTGCCATAGCTCGCTTGGTTTCCGAGATATTTGCAGATTTATCTCAAGGGAAGGGGCCTGACGGACATATTTCGAGATATTTCTTCTTCTTGTTGTCCTTCTTCCGCACAGCTAAGCTGGAAGTGGCATTTGCGGCTCGCACTAGTGCAGAGTTATCTCAAAGAAAGGGGCCACGGTGTTTCTGTATCTCTATTATGTTGGTGCGGCTTCGGAACTTTTAAATATCTCGATATATCTCGAAAACTACGCTTCTGATCAAAAAATATCATAGAACATAAATTGTAGGAAACATAATTCTCTACAAAAAACGTCTGTTAACATTTTGCCATAGCTCGCTTCGTTTCCGAGATATTTGCAGATTTATATCAAGGGAAGGGGCCTGACGGACATATTTCGGGATATTTCTTCTTCTTGTTGTTCTTCTTCTGCACAGCTAAGCTGGAAGTGGCATTTGCGGCTCGCACTAGTGCAGAGTTATCTCGAAGAAAGGGGCCACGGTGTTTCTGCATCTCTATTATGTTGGTGCGGCTTCGGAACTTTTAAATATCTTGATATATCTCGAGAACTACGCATCTGATCAAAAAATATCATACAACATAAAAAGTAGGAAACTTAATTCTCTACAAAAAAGGTCTCTTATCATTTTGCCATAGCTCGCTTCGTTTCCGAGATATTTGCAGATTTATCTCAAGGGAAGGGGCCTGACGGACATATTTCGAGATATTTCTTCTTCTTGTTGTTCTTCCTCTGCACAGCTAAGCTGGAAGTGGCATTTGCAGCTCGCAATAGTGCAGAGTAATCTCAAAGAAAGGGGCCACGGTGTTTCTGTATCTCTATTATGTTGGTGCGGCTTCGGAACTTTTAAATATCTTGATATATCTCGAGAACTACGCATCTGATCAAAAAATATCATAGAACATAAATAGTAGGAAACTTAATTCTCTACAAAAAAGGTCCCTCAACATTTTGCCATAGCTCGCTTCGTTTCCGAGATATTTGCACATTTATCTCAAGGGAAGCGGCCTAACGGACATATTTCGAGATATTTCTTCTTCTTGTTGTTCTTCTTCTGCACAGCTAAGCTGGAAGTGGCATTTGCGGCTCGCACTAGTGCAGAGTTATCTCAAAGAAAGGGGCCACGGTGTTTCTGTATCTCTATTATGTTGGTGCGGCTTCGGAACTTTTAAATATCTTGATATATCTCGAGAACTACGCATCTGATCAAAAAATATCATAGAACATAAAAAGTAGGAAACTTAATTCTCTACAAAAAAGGTCTCTTAACATTTTGCCATAGCTCGCTTCGTTTCCGAGATATTTGCAGATTTATCTCAAGGGAAGGGGCCTGACGGACATATTTCGAGATATTTCTTCTTCTTGTTGTTCTTCTTCTGCACAGCTAAGCTGGAAGTGGCATTTACGGCTCGCACTAGTGCAGAGTTATCTCAAAGAAAGGGGCCACGGTGTTTCTGTATCTCTATTATGTTGGTGCGGCTTCGGAACTTTTAAATATCTTGATATATCTCGAGAACTACGCATCTGATCAAAAAATATCATAGAACATAAATAGTAGGAAACTTAATTCTCTACAAAAAAGGTCCCTCAACATTTTGCCATAGCTCGCTTCGTTTCCGAGATATTTGCACATTTATCTTAAGGGAAGCGGCCTGACGGACATATTTCGAGATATTTCTTCTTCTTGTTGTTCTTCTTCTGCACAGCTAAGCTGGAAGTGGCATTTGCGGCTCGCACTAGTGCAGAGTTATCTCAAAGAAAGGGGCCACGGTGTTTCTGTATCTCTATTATGTTGGTGCGGCTTCGGAACTTTTAAATATCTTGATATATCTCGAGAACTACGCATCTGATCAAAAAATATCATAGAACATAAAAAGTAGGAAACTTAATTCTCTACAAAAAAGGTCTCTTAACATTTTACCATAGCTCGCTTCGTTTCCGAGATATTTGCAGATTTATCTCAAGGGAAGGGGCCTGACGGACATATTTCGAGATATTTCTTCTTCTTGTTGTTCTTCTTCTGCACAGCTAAGCTGGAAGTGGCATTTGCGGCTCGCATTAGTGCAGAGTTATCTCAAAGAAAGGGGCCACGGTGTTTCTGTATCTCTATTATGTTGGTGCGGCTTCGGAACTTTTAAATATCTTGATATATCTCGAGAACTACGCATCTGATCAAAAAATATCATAGAACATAAATAGTAGGAAACTTAATTCTCTACAAAAAAGGTCCCTCAACATTTTGCCATAGCTCGCTTCGTTTCCGAGATATTTGCACATTTATCTCAAGGGAAGCGGACTAACGGACATATTTCGAGATATTTCCTCTTCTTGTTGTTCTTCTTCTGCACAGCTAAGCTGGAAGTGGCATTTGCGGCTCGCACTAGTGCAGAGTTATCTCAAAGAAAGGGGCCACGGTGTTTCTGTATCTCTATTATGTTGGTGCGGCTTCGGAACTTTTAAATATCTTGATATATCTCGAGAACTACGCATCTGATCAAAAAATATCATAGAACATAAAAAGTAGGAAACTTAATTCTCTACAAAAAAGGTCTCTTAACATTTTGCCATAGCTCGCTTCGTTTCCGAGATATTTGCAGATTTATCTCAAGGGAAGGGGCCTGACGGACATATTTCGAGATATTTCTTCTTCTTGTTGTTCTTCTTCTGCACAGCTAAGCTGGAAGTGGCATTTACGGCTCGCACTAGTGCAGAGTTATCTCAAAGAAAGGGGCCACGGTGTTTCTGTATCTCTATTATGTTGGTGCGGCTTCGGAACTTTTAAATATCTTGATATATCTCGAGAACTACGCATCTGATCAAAAAATATCATAGAACATAAATAGTAGGAAACTTAATTCTCTACAAAAAAGGTCCCTCAACATTTTGCCATAGCTCGCTTCGTTTCCGAGATATTTGCACATTTATCTTAAGGGAAGCGGCCTAACGGACATATTTCGAGATATTTCTTCTTCTTGTTGTTCTTCTTCTGCACAGCTAAGCTGGAAGTGGCATTTGCGGCTCGCACTAGTGCAGAGTTATCTCAAAGAAAGGGGCCACGGTGTTTCTGTATCTCTATTATGTTGGTGCGGCTTCGGAACTTTTAAATATCTCGATATATCTCGAAAACTACGCTTCTGATCAAAAAATATCATAGCACATAAATTGTAGGAAACATAATTCTCTACAAAAAACGTCTCTTAACATTTTGCCATAGCTCGCTTCGTTTCCGAGATATTTGCAGATTTATATCAAGGGAAGGGGCCTGACGGACATATTTCGAGATATTTCTTCTTCTTCTTGTTCTTCTTCTGCACAGCTAAGCTGGAAGTGGCATTTGCGGCTCGCACTAGTGCAGAGTTATCTCGAAGAAAGGGGCCACGGTGTTTCTGTATCTCTATTATGTTGGTGCGGCTTCGGAACTTTTAAATATCTTGATATATCTCGAGAACTACGCATCTGATCAAAAAATATCATACAACATAAAAAGCAGGAAACTTAATTCTCTACAAGAAAGGTCTCTTAACATTTTGCCATAGCTCGCTTGGTTTCCGAGATATTTGCAGATTTATCTCAAGGGATGGGGCCTGACGGACATATTTCGAGATATTTCTTCTTCTTGTTGTTCTTCTTCTGCACAGCTAAGCTGGAAGTGGCATTTGCGGCTCGCACTAGTGCAGAGTTATCTCAAAGAAAGGGGCCACGGTGTTTCTGTATCTCTATTATGTTGGTGCGGCTTCGGAACTTTTAAATATCTTGATATATCTCGAGAACTACGCATCTGATCAAAAAATATCATAGAACATAAAAAGTAGGAAACTTAATTCTCTACAAATAAGGTCTCTTAACATTTTGCCATAGCCCGCTTCGTTTCCGAGATATTTGCAGATTTATCTCAAGGGAAGGGGCCTGACGGACATATTTCGAGATATTTCTTCTTCTTGTTGTTATTCTTCTGCACAGCTAAGCTGGAAGTGGCATTTGCAGCTCGCAATAGTGCAGAGTTATCGCAAAGAAAGGGGCCACGGTGTTTCTGTATCTCTATTATGTTGGTGCGGCTTCGGAACTTTTAAATATCTTGATATATCTCGAGAACTACGCATCTGATCAAAAAATATCATAGAACATAAAAAGTAGGAAACTTAATTCTCTACAAGAAAGGTCTCTTAACATTTTGCCATAGCTCGCTTCGTTTCCGAGATATTTGCAGATTTATCTCAAGGGAAGGGGCCTGACGGACATATTTCGAGATATTTCTTCTTATTGTTGTTCTTCTTCTGCACAGCTAAGCTGGAAGTGGCATTTGCAGCTCGCAATAGTGCAGAGTTATCTCAAAGAAAGGGGCCACGGTGTTTCTGTATCTCTATTATGTTGGTGCAGCTTCGGAACTTTTAAATATCTTGATATATCTCGAGAACTACGCATCTGATCAAAAAATATCATGGAACATAAAAAGTAGAAAACTTAATTCTCTACAAAAAATGTCTCTTAACATTTTGCCATAGCTCGCTTCGTTTCCGAGATATTTGCAGATTTATCTCGAGGGAAGGGGCCTGACGGACATATTTCGAGATATTTCTTCTTCTTGTTGTTCTTCTTCTGCACAGCTAAGCTGGAAGTGGCATTTGCGGCTCGCACTAGTGCAGAGTTATCTCAAAGAAAGGGGCCACGGTGTTTCTGGATCTCTATTATGTTGGTGCGGCTTCGGAACTTTTAAATATCTCGATATATCTCGAAAACTACGCTTCTGATCAAAACATATCATAGAACATAAATTGTAGGAAACATAATTCTCTACAAAAAAGGTCTCTTAACATTTTGCCATAGCTCGTTTCGTTTCCGAGATATTTGCAGATATATCTCAAGGGAAGGGGCCTGACGGACATATTTCGAGATATTTCTTCTTCTTGTTGTTCTTCTTCTGCACAGCTAAACTGGAAGTGGCATTTCCAGCTCGCAATAGTGCAGCGTTATCTCAAAGAAAGGGGCCACGGTGTTTCTGTATCTCTATTATGTTGGTGCGGCTTCGGAACTTTTAAATATCTTGATATATCTCGAGAACTACGCATCTGATCAACAAATATCATAGAACATAAAAAGTAGGAAACTTAATTCTCTACAAATAAGGTCTCTTAACATTTTGCCATAGCCCGCTTCGTTTCCGAGATATTTGCAGATTTATCTCAAGGGAAGGGGCCTGACGGACATATTTCGAGATATTTCTTCTTCTTGTTGTTATTCTTCTGCACAGCTAAGCTGGAAGTGGCATTTGCAGCTCGCAATAGTGCAGAGTTATCGCAAAGAAAGGGGCCACGGTGTTTCTGTATCTCTATTATGTTGGTGCGGCTTCGGAACTTTTAAATATCTTGATATATCACGAGAACTACGCATCTGATCAAAAAATATCATAGAACATAAAAAGTAGGAAACTTAATTCTCTACAAGAAAGGTCACTTAACATTTTGCCATAGCTCGCTTCGTTTCCGAGATATTTGCAGATTTATCTCAAAGGAACGGGCCTGACGGACATATTTCGAGATATTTCTTCTTCTTGTTGTTCTTCCTCTGCACAGCTAAGCTGGAAGTGGCATTTGCAGCTCGCAATAGTGCAGAGTAATCTCAAAGAAAGGGGCCACGGTGTTTCTGTATCTCTATTATGTTGGTGCGGCTTCGGAACTTTTAAATATCTTGATATATCTCGAGAACTACGCATCTGATCAAAAAATATCATAGCACATAAAAAGTAGGAAACTTAATTCTCTACAAAAAAGGTCTCTTAACATTTTGCCATAGCTCGCTTCGTTTCCGAGATATTTGCAGATATATCTCAAGGGAAGGGGCCTGACGGACATATTTCGAGATATTTCTTCTTCTTGTTGTTCTTCTTCTGCACAGCTAAGCTGGAAGTGGCATTTGCGGCTCGCACTAGTGCAGAGTTATCTCAAAGAAAGGGGCCACGGTGTTTCTGTATCTCTATTATGTTGGTGCGGCTTCGGAACTTTTAAATGTCTTGATATATCTCGAGAACTACGCATCTGATCAAAAAATATCATAGAACATAAATAGTAGGAAACTTAATTCTCTACAAAAAAGGTCCCTCAACATTTTGCCATAGCTCGCTTCGTTTCCGAGATATTTGCACATTTATCTCAAGGGAAGCGGCCTAACGGACATATTTCGAGATATTTCTTCTTCTTGTTGTTCTTCTTCTGCACAGCTAAGCTGGAAGTGGCATTTGCGGCTCGCACTAGTGCAGAGTTATCTCAAAGAAAGGGGCCACGGTGTTTCTGTATCTCTATTATGTTGGTGCGGCTTCGGAACTTTTAAATATCTCGATATATCTCGAAAACTACGCTTCTGATCAAAAAATATCATAGCACATAGATTGTAGGAAACATAATTCTCTACAAAAAACGTCTCTTAACATTTTGCCATAGCTCGCTTCGTTTCCGAGATATTTGCAGATTTATCTCAAGGGAAGGGGCCTGACGGACATATTTCGAGATATTTCTTCTTCTTGTTGTTCTTCTTCTGCACAGCTAAGCTGGAAGTGGCATTTGCGGCTCGCACTAGTGCAGAGTTATCTCGAAGAAAGGGGCCACGGTGTTTCTGTATCTCTATTATGTTGGTGCGGCTTCGGAACTTTTAAATATCTTGATATATCTCGAGAACTACGCATCTGATCAAAAAATATCATACAACATAAAAAGTAGGAAACTTAATTCTCTACAAGAAAGGTCTCTTAACATTTTGCCATAGCTCGCTTGGTTTCCGAGATATTTGCAGATTTATCTCAAGGGATGGGGCCTGACGGACATATTTCGAGATATTTCTTCTTCTTGTTGTTCTTCTTCTGCACAGCTAAGCTGGAAGTGGCATTTGCAGCTCGCAATAGTGCAGAGTTATCTCAAAGAAAGAGGCCACGGTGTTTCTCTACCTCTATTATGTTGGTGCAGCTTCGGAACTTTTAAATATCTTGATATATCTCGAGATCTACGCATCTGATCAAAAAATATCATAGAACATAAAAAGTAGGAAACTTAATTCTCTACAAAAAAGGTCTCTTAACATTTTGCCATAGCTCGCTTCGTTTCCGAGATATTGGCAGATTTATCTCAAGGGAAGGGGCCTGACGGGCATATTTCGAGATATTTCTTCTTCTTGTTGTTCTTCTTCTGCACAGCTAAGCTGGAAGTGGCATTTGCGGCTCGCACTAGTGCAGAGTTATCTCAAAGAAAGGGGCCACGGTGTTTCTGTATCTCTATTACGTTGGTGCGGCTTCGGAACTTTTAAATATCTTGATATATCTCGAGAACTACGCATCTGATCAAAAAATATCATAGAACATAAAAAGTAGGAAACTTAATTCTCTACAAATAAGGTCTCTTAACATTTTGCCATAGCCCGCTTCGTTTCCGAGATATTTGCAGATTTATCTCAAGGGAAGGGGCCTGACGGACATATTTCGAGATATTTCTTCTTCTTGTTGTTATTCTTCTGCACAGCTAAGCTGGAAGTGGCATTTGCAGCTCGCAATGAGTGCAGAGTTATCTCAAAGAAAGGGGCCACGGTGTTTCTGTATCTCTATTATGTTGGTGCAGCTTCGGAACTTTTAAATATCTTGATATATCTCGAGAACTACGCATCTGATCAAAAAATATCATGGAACATAAAAAGTAGAAAACTTAATTCTCTACAAAAAATGTCTCTTAACATTTTGCCATAGCTCGCTTCGTTTCCGAGATATTTGCAGATTTATCTCGAGGGAAGGGGCCTGACGGACATATTTCGAGATATTTCTTCTTCTTGTTGTTCTTCTTCTGCACAGCTAAGCTGGAAGTGGCATTTGCGGCTCGCACTAGTGCAGAGTTATCTCAAAGAAAGGGGCCACGGTGTTTCTGGATCTCTATTATGTTGGTGCGGCTTCGGAACTTTTAAATATCTCGATATATCTCGAAAACTACGCTTCTGATCAAAAAATATCATAGAACATAAATTGTAGGAAACATAATTCTCTACAAAAAAGGTCTCTTAACATTTTGCCATAGCTCGTTTCGTTTCCGAGATATTTGCAGATATATCTCAAGGGAAGGGGCCTGACGGACATATTTCGAGATATTTCTTCTTCTTGTTGTTCTTCTTCTGCACAGCTAAACTGGAAGTGGCATTTCCAGCTCGCAATAGTGCAGCGTTATCTCAAAGAAAGGGGCCACGGTGTTTCTGTATCTCTATTATGTTGGTGCGGCTTCGGAACTTTTAAATATCTTGATATATCTCGAGAACTACGCATCTGATCAAAAAATATCATAGAACATAAAAAGTAGGAAACTTAATTCTCTACAAATAAGGTCTCTTAACATTTTGCCATAGCCCGCTTCGTTTCCGAGATATTTGCAGATTTATCTCAAGGGAAGGGGCCTGACGGACATATTTCGAGATATTTCTTCTTCTTGTTGTTATTCTTCTGCACAGCTAAGCTGGAAGTGGCATTTGCAGCTCGCAATAGTGCAGAGTTATCGCAAAGAAAGGGGCCACGGTGTTTCTGTATCTCTATTATGTTGGTGCGGCTTCGGAACTTTTAAATATCTTGATATATCTCGAGAACTACGCATCTGATCAAAAAATATCATAGAACATAAAAAGTAGGAAACTTAATTCTCTACAAGAAAGGTCTCTTAACATTTTGCCATAGCTCGCTTCGTTTCCGAGATATTTGCAGATTTATCTCAAAGGAACGGGCCTGACGGACATATTTCGAGATATTTCTTCTTCTTGTTGTTCTTCCTCTGCACAGCTAAGCTGGAAGTGGCATTTGCAGCTCGCAATAGTGCAGAGTAATCTCAAAGAAAGGGGCCACGGTGTTTCTGTATCTCTATTATGTTGGTGCGGCTTCGGAACTTTTAAATATCTTGATATATCTCGAGAACTACGCATCTGATCAAAAAATATCATAGAACATAAATAGTAGGAAACTAAATTCTCTACAAAAAAGGTCCCTCAACATTTTGCCATAGCTCGCTTCGTTTCCGAGATATTTGCACATTTATCTCAAGGGAAGCGGCCTAACGGACATATTTCGAGATATTTCTTCTTCTTGTTGTTCTTCTTCTGCACAGCTAAGCTGGAAGTGGCATTTGCGGCTCGCACTAGTGCAGAGTTATCTCAAAGAAAGGGGCCACGGTGTTTCTGTATCTCTATTATGTTGGTGCGGCTTCGGAACTTTTAAATATCTCGATATATCTCGAAAACTACGCTTCTGATCAAAAAATATCATAGCACATAGATTGTAGGAAACATAATTCTCTACAAAAAACGTCTCTTAACATTTTGCCATAGCTCGCTTCGTTTCCGAGATATTTGCAGATTTATCTCAAGGGAAGGGGCCTGACGGACATATTTCGAGATATTTCTTCTTCTTGTTGTTCTTCTTCTGCACAGCTAAGCTGGAAGTGGCATTTGCGGCTCGCACTAGTGCAGAGTTATCTCGAAGAAAGGGGCCACGGTGTTTCTGTATCTCTATTATGTTGGTGCGGCTTCGGAACTTTTAAATATCTTGATATATCTCGAGAACTACGCATCTGATCAAAAAATATCATACAACATAAAAAGTAGGAAACTTAATTCTCTACAAGAAAGGTCTCTTAACATTTTGCCATAGCTCGCTTGGTTTCCGAGATATTTGCAGATTTATCTCAAGGGATGGGGCCTGACGGACATATTTCGAGATATTTCTTCTTCTTGTTGTTCTTCTTCTGCACAGCTAAGCTGGAAGTGGCATTTGCAGCTCGCAATAGTGCAGAGTTATCTCAAAGAAAGAGGCCACGGTGTTTCTCTACCTCTATTATGTTGGTGCAGCTTCGGAACTTTTAAATATCTTGATATATCTCGAGATCTACGCATCTGATCAAAAAATATCATAGAACATAAAAAGTAGGAAACTTAATTCTCTACAAAAAAGGTCTCTTAACATTTTGCCATAGCTCGCTTCGTTTCCGAGATATTGGCAGATTTATCTCAAGGGAAGGGGCCTGACGGGCATATTTCGAGATATTTCTTCTTCTTGTTGTTCTTCTTCTGCACAGCTAAGCTGGAAGTGGCATTTGCGGCTCGCACTAGTGCAGAGTTATCTCAAAGAAAGGGGCCACGGTGTTTCTGTATCTCTATTACGTTGGTGCGGCTTCGGAACTTTTAAATATCTTGATATATCTCGAGAACTACGCATCTGATCAAAAAATATCATAGAACATAAAAAGTAGGAAACTTAATTCTCTACAAATAAGGTCTCTTAACATTTTGCCATAGCCCGCTTCGTTTCCGAGATATTTGCAGATTTATCTCAAGGGAAGGGGCCTGACGGACATATTTCGAGATATTTCTTCTTCTTGTTGTTATTCTTCTGCACAGCTAAGCTGGAAGTGGCATTTGCAGCTCGCAATGAGTGCAGAGTTATCGCAAAGAAAGGGGCCACGGTGTTTCTGTATCTCTATTATGTTGGTGCGGCTTCGGAACTTTTAAATATCTTGATATATCTCGAGAACTACGCATCTGATCAAAAAATATCATAGAACATAAAAAGTAGGAAACTTAATTCTCTACAAGAAAGGTCTCTTAACATTTTGCCATAGCTCGCTTCGTTTCCGAGATATTGGCAGATTTATCTCAAGGGAAGGGGCCTGACGGGCATATTTCGAGATATTTCTTCTTCTTGTTGTTCTTCTTCTGCACAGCTAAGCTGGAAGTGGCATTTGCGGCTCGCACTAGTGCAGAGTTATCTCAAAGAAAGGGGCCACGGTGTTTCTGTATCTCTATTACGTTGGTGCGGCTTCGGAACTTTTAAATATCTTGATATATCTCGAGAACTACGCATCTGATCAAAAAATATCATAGAACATAAAAAGTAGGAAACTTAATTCTCTACAAATAAGGTCTCTTAACATTTTGCCATAGCCCGCTTCGTTTCCGAGATATTTGCAGATTTATCTCAAGGGAAGGGGCCTGACGGACATATTTCGAGATATTTCTTCTTCTTGTTGTTATTCTTCTGCACAGCTAAGCTGGAAGTGGCATTTGCAGCTCGCAATGAGTGCAGAGTTATCGCAAAGAAAGGGGCCACGGTGTTTCTGTATCTCTATTATGTTGGTGCGGCTTCGGAACTTTTAAATATCTTGATATATCTCGAGAACTACGCATCTGATCAAAAAATATCATAGAACATAAAAAGTAGGAAACTTAATTCTCTACAAGAAAGGTCTCTTAACATTTTGCCATAGCTCGCTTCGTTTCCGAGATATTTGCAGATTTATCTCAAGGGAAGGGGCCTGACGGACATATTTCGAGATACTTCTTCTTATTGTTGTTCTTCTTCTGCACAGCTAAGCTGGAAGTGGCATTTGCAGCTCGCAATAGTGCAGAGTTATCTCAAAGAAAGGGGCCACGGTGTTTCTGTATCTCTATTATGTTGGTGCAGCTTCGGAACTTTTAAATATCTTGATATATCTCGAGAACTACGCATCTGATCAAAAAATATCATGGAACATAAAAAGTAGAAAACTTAATTCTCTACAAAAAAGGTCTCTTAACATTTTGCCATAGCTCGCTTCGTTTCCGAGATATTTGCAGATTTATCTCAAGGGAAGGGGCCTGACGGACATATTTCGAGATATTTCTTCTTCTTGTTGTTCTTCTTCTGCACAGCTAAGCTGGAAGTGGCATTTGCAGCTCGCAATAGTGCATAGTTATCTCAAAGAAAGGGGCCACGGTGTTTCTGTATCTCTATTATGTTGGTGCGGCTTCGGAACTTTTAAATATCTTGATATATCTCGAGAACTACGCATCTGATCAAAAAATATCATAGAACATAAAAAGTAGGAAACTTAATTCTCTACAAGAAAGGTCTCTTAACATTTTGCCATAGCTCGCTTCGTTTCCGAGATATTTGCAGATTTATCTCAAGGGAAGGGGCCTGACGGACATATTTCGTGTTATTTCTCCTTCTTGTTGTTCTTCTTCTGCACAGCTAAGCTGGAAGTGGCATTTGCAGCTCGCAATAGTGCAGAGTTATCTCAAAGAAAGGGGCCACGGTGTTTCTGTATCTCTATTATGCTGGTGCGGCTTCGGAACTTTTAAATATCTTGATATATCTCGAGAACAACGCATCTGATCAAAAAATATCATAGAACATAAAAAGTAGAAAACTTAATTCTCTACAACAAAGGTCTCTTAACATTTTGCCATAGCTCGCTTGGTTTCCGAGATATTTGCAGATTTATCTCAAGGGATGGGGCCTGACGGACATATTTCGAGATATTTCTTCTTCTTGTTGTTCTTCTTCTGCACAGCTAAGCTGGAAGTGGCATTTGCAGCTCGCAATAGTGCAGAGTTATCTCAAAGAAAGAGGCCACGGTGTTTCTCTACCTCTATTATGTTGGTGCAGCTTCGGAACTTTTAAATATCTTGATATATCTCGAGATCTACGCATCTGATCAAAAAATATCATAGAACATAAAAAGTAGGAAACTTAATTCTCTACAAAAAAGGTCTCTTAACATTTTGCCATAGCTCGCTTCGTTTCCGAGATATTGGCAGATTTATCTCAAGGGAAGGGGCCTGACGGGCATATTTCGAGATATTTCTTCTTCTTGTTGTTCTTCTTCTGCACAGCTAAGCTGGAAGTGGCATTTGCGGCTCGCACTAGTGCAGAGTTATCTCAAAGAAAGGGGCCACGGTGTTTCTGTATCTCTATTATGTTGGTGCGGCTTCGGAACTTTTAAATATCTTGATATATCTCGAGAACTACGCATCTGATCAAAAAATATCATAGAACATAAAAAGTAGGAAACTTAATTCTCTACAAATAAGGTCTCTTAACATTTTGCCATAGCCCGCTTCGTTTCCGAGATATTTGCAGATTTATCTCAAGGGAAGGGGCCTGACGGACATATTTCGAGATATTTCTTCTTCTTGTTGTTATTCTTCTGCACAGCTAAGCTGGAAGTGGCATTTGCAGCTCGCAATAGTGCAGAGTTATCGCAAAGAAAGGGGCCACGGTGTTTCTGTATCTCTATTATGTTGGTGCGGCTTCGGAACTTTTAAATATCTTGATATATCTCGAGAACTACGCATCTGATCAAAAAATATCATAGAACATAAAAAGTAGGAAACTTAATTCTCTACAACAAAGGTCTCTTAACATTTTGCCATAGCTCGCTTCGTTTCCGAGATATTTGCAGATTTATCTCAAGGGAAGGGGCCTGACGGACATATTTCGAGATATTTCTTCTTATTGTTGTTCTTCTTCTGCACAGCTAAGCTGGAAGTGGCATTTGCGGCTCGCACTAGTGCAGAGTTATCTCAAAGAAAGGGGCCACGGTGTTTCTGTATCTCTATTATGTTGGTGCGGCTTCGGAACTTTTAAATATCTCGATATATCTCGAAAACTACGCTTCTGATCAAAAAATATCATAGCACATAGATTGTAGGAAACATAATTCTCTACAAAAAACGTCTCTTAACATTTTGCCATAGCTCGCTTCGTTTCCGAGATATTTGCAGATTTATCTCAAGGGAAGGGGCCTGACGGACATATTTCGAGATATTTCTTCTTCTTGTTGTTCTTCTTCTGCACAGCTAAGCTGGAAGTGGCATTTGCGGCTCGCACTAGTGCAGAGTTATCTCAAAGAAAGGGGCCACGGTGTTTCTGTATCTCTATTATGTTGGTGCGGCTTCGGAACTTTTAAATATCTCGATATATCTCGAAAACTACGCTTCTGATCAAAAAATATCATAGAAGATAAATTGTAGGAAACATAATTCTCTACAAAAAACGTCTCTTAACATTTTGCCATAGCTCGCTTCGTTTCCGAGATATTTGCAGATTTATATCAAGGGAAGGGGCCTGACGGACATATTTCGAGATATTTCTTCTTCTTGTTGTTCTTCTTCTGCACAGCTAAGCTGGAAGTGGCATTTGCAGCTCGCAATAGTGCAGAGCTATCTCAAAGAAAGAGGCCACGGTGTTTCTCTACCTCTATTATGTTGGTGCAGCTTCGGAACTTTTAAATATCTTGATATATCTCGAGATCTACGCATCTGATCAAAAAATATCATAGAACATAAAAAGTAGGAAACTTAATTCTCTACAAAAAAGGTCTCTTAACATTTTGCCATAGCTCGCTTCGTTTCCGAGATATTGGCAGATTTATCTCAAGGGAAGGGGCTTGACGGGCATATTTCGAGATATTTCTTCTTCTTGTTGTTCTTCTTCTGCACAGCTAAGCTGGAAGTGGCATTTGCGGCTCGCACTAGTGCAGAGTTATCTCAAAGAAAGGGGCCACGGTGTTTCTGTATCTCTATTATGTTGGTGCGGCTTCGGAACTTTTAAATATCTTGATATATCTCGAGAACTACGCATCTGATCAAAAAATATCATAGAACATAAAAAGTGGGAAACTTAATTCTCTACAAATAAGGTCTCTTAACATTTTGCCATAGCCCGCTTCGTTTCCGAGATATTTGCAGATTTATCTCAAGGGAAGGGGCCTGACGGACATATTTCGAGATATTTCTTCTTCTTGTTGTTATTCTTCTGCACAGCTAAGCTGGAAGTGGCATTTGCAGCTCGCAATAGTGCAGAGTTATCGCAAAGAAAGGGGCCACGGTGTTTCTGTATCTCTATTATGTTGGTGCGGCTTCGGAACTTTTAAATATCTTGATATATCTCGAGAACAACGCATCTGATCAAAAAATATCATAGAACATAAAAAGTAGAAAACTTAATTCTCTACAACAAAGGTCTCTTAACATTTTGCCATAGCTCGCTTCGTTTCCGAGATATTTGCAGATTTATCTCGAGGGAAGGGGCCTGACGGACATATTTCGAGATATTTCTTCTTCTTGTTGTTCTTCTTCTGCACAGCTAAGCTGGAAGTGGCATTTGCGGCTCGCACTAGTGCAGAGTTATCTCGAAGAAAGGGGCCACGGTGTTTCTGTATCTCTATTATGTTGGTGCGGCTTCGGAACTTTTAAATATCTTGATATATCTCGAGAACTACGCATCTGATCAAAAAATATCATACAACATAAAAAGTAGGAAACTTAATTCTCTACAAGAAAGGTCTCTTAACATTTTGCCATAGCTCGCTTGGTTTCCGAGATATTTGCAGATTTATCTCAAGGGATGGGGCCTGACGGACATATTTCGAGATATTTCTTCTTCTTGTTGTTCTTCTTCTGCACAGCTAAGCTGGAAGTGGCATTTGCAGCTCGCAATAGTGCAGAGTTATCGCAAAGAAAGGGGCCACGGTGTTTCTGTATCTCTATTATGTTGGTGCGGCTTCGGAACTTTTAAATATCTTGATATATCTCGAGAACTACGCATCTGATCAAAAAATATCATAGAACATAAAAAGTAGGAAACTTAATTCTCTACAACAAAGGTCTCTTAACATTTTGCCATAGCTCGCTTCGTTTCCGAGATATTTGCAGATTTATCTCAAGGGAAGGGGCCTGACGGACATATTTCGAGATATTTCTTCTTATTGTTGTTCTTCTTCTGCACAGCTAAGCTGGAAGTGGCATTTGCAGCTCGCAATAGTGCAGAGTTATCTCAAAGAAAGGGGCCACGGTGTTTCTGTATCTCTATTATGTTGGTGCAGCTTCGGAACTTTTAAATATCTTGATATATCTCGAGAACTACGCATCTGATCAAAAAATATCATGGAACATAAAAAGTAGAAAACTTAATTCTCTACAAAAAAGGTCTCTTAACATTTTGCCATAGCTCGCTTCGTTTCCGAGATATTTGCAGATTTATCTCAAGGGAAGGGGCCTGACGGACATATTTCGAGATATTTCTTCTTCTTGTTGTTCTTCTTCTGCACAGCTAAGCTGGAAGTGGCATTTGCAGCTCGCAATAGTGCATAGTTATCTCAAAGAAAGGGGCCACGGTGTTTCTGTATCTCTATTATGTTGGTGCGGCTTCGGAACTTTTAAATATCTTGATATATCTCGAGAACTACGCATCTGATCAAAAAATATCATAGAACATAAAAAGTAGGAAACTTAATTCTCTACAAGAAAGGTCTCTTAACATTTTGCCATAGCTCGCTTCGTTTCCGAGATATTTGCAGATTTATCTCAAGGGAAGGGGCCTGACGGACATATTTCGTGTTATTTCTCCTTCTTGTTGTTCTTCTTCTGCACAGCTAAGCTGGAAGTGGCATTTGCAGCTCGCAATAGTGCAGAGTTATCTCAAAGAAAGGGGCCACGGTGTTTCTGTATCTCTATTATGCTGGTGCGGCTTCGGAACTTTTAAATATCTTGATATATCTCGAGAACAACGCATCTGATCAAAAAATATCATAGAACATAAAAAGTAGAAAACTTAATTCTCTACAACAAAGGTCTCTTAACATTTTGCCATACCTCGCTTCGTTTCCGAGATATTTGCAGATTTATCTCGAGGGAAGGGGCCTGACGGACATATTTCGAGATATTTCTTCTTCTTGTTGTTCTTCTTCTGCACAGCTAAGCTGGAAGTGGCATTTGCGGCTCGCACTAGTGCAGAGTTATCTCGAAGAAAGGGGCCACGGTGTTTCTGTATCTCTATTATGTTGGTGCGGCTTCGGAACTTTTAAATATCTTGATATATCTCGAGAACTACGCATCTGATCAAAAAATATCATAGAACATAAAAAGTAGGAAACTTAATTCTCTACAAATAAGGTCTCTTAACATTTTGCCATAGCCCGCTTCGTTTCCGAGATATTTGCAGATTTATCTCAAGGGAAGGGGCCTGACGGACATATTTCGAGATATTTCTTCTTCTTGTTGTTATTCTTCTGCACAGCTAAGCTGGAAGTGGCATTTGCAGCTCGCAATAGTGCAGAGTTATCGCAAAGAAAGGGGCCACGGTGTTTCTGTATCTCTATTATGTTGGTGCGGCTTCGGAACTTTTAAATATCTTGATATATCTCGAGAACTACGCATCTGATCAAAAAATATCATACAACATAAAAAGTAGGAAACTTAATTCTCTACAAGAAAGGTCTCTTAACATTTTGCCATAGCCCGCTTCGTTTCCGAGATATTTGCAGATTTATCTCAAGGGAAGGGGCCTGACGGACATATTTCGAGATATTTCTTCTTCTTGTTGTTATTCTTCTGCACAGCTAAGCTGGAAGTGGCATTTGCAGCTCGCAATAGTGCAGAGTTATCGCAAAGAAAGGGGCCACGGTGTTTCTGTATCTCTATTATGTTGGTGCGGCTTCGGAACTTTTAAATATCTTGATATATCTCGAGAACTACGCATCTGATCAAAAAATATCATAGAACATAAAAAGTAGGAAACTTAATTCTCTACAACAAAGGTCTCTTAACATTTTGCCATAGCTCGCTTCGTTTCCGAGATATTTGCAGATTTATCTCAAGGGAAGGGGCCTGACGGACATATTTCGAGATATTTCTTCTTATTGTTGTTCTTCTTCTGCACAGCTAAGCTGGAAGTGGCATTTGCAGCTCGCAATAGTGCAGAGTTATCTCAAAGAAAGGGGCCACGGTGTTTCTGTATCTCTATTATGTTGGTGCAGCTTCGGAACTTTTAAATATCTTGATATATCTCGAGAACTACGCATCTGATCAAAAAATATCATGGAACATAAAAAGTAGAAAACTTAATTCTCTACAAAAAAGGTCTCTTAACATTTTGCCATAGCTCGCTTCGTTTCCGAGATATTTGCAGATTTATCTCAAGGGAAGGGGCCTGACGGACATATTTCGAGATATTTCTTCTTCTTGTTGTTCTTCTTCTGCACAGCTAAGCTGGAAGTGGCATTTGCAGCTCGCAATAGTGCATAGTTATCTCAAAGAAAGGGGCCACGGTGTTTCTGTATCTCTATTATGTTGGTGCGGCTTCGGAACTTTTAAATATCTTGATATATCTCGAGAACTACGCATCTGATCAAAAAATATCATAGAACATAAAAAGTAGGAAACTTAATTCTCTACAAGAAAGGTCTCTTAACATTTTGCCATAGCTCGCTTCGTTTCCGAGATATTTGCAGATTTATCTCAAGGGAAGGGGCCTGACGGACATATTTCGTGTTATTTCTCCTTCTTGTTGTTCTTCTTCTGCACAGCTAAGCTGGAAGTGGCATTTGCAGCTCGCAATAGTGCAGAGTTATCTCAAAGAAAGGGGCCACGGTGTTTCTGTATCTCTATTATGCTGGTGCGGCTTCGGAACTTTTAAATATCTTGATATATCTCGAGAACAACGCATCTGATCAAAAAATATCATAGAACATAAAAAGTAGAAAACTTAATTCTCTACAACAAAGGTCTCTTAACATTTTGCCATACCTCGCTTCGTTTCCGAGATATTTGCAGATTTATCTCGAGGGAAGGGGCCTGACGGACATATTTCGAGATATTTCTTCTTCTTGTTGTTCTTCTTCTGCACAGCTAAGCTGGAAGTGGCATTTGCGGCTCGCACTAGTGCAGAGTTATCTCGAAGAAAGGGGCCACGGTGTTTCTGTATCTCTATTATGTTGGTGCGGCTTCGGAACTTTTAAATATCTTGATATATCTCGAGAACTACGCATCTGATCAAAAAATATCATAGAACATAAAAAGTAGGAAACTTAATTCTCTACAAATAAGGTCTCTTAACATTTTGCCATAGCCCGCTTCGTTTCCGAGATATTTGCAGATTTATCTCAAGGGAAGGGGCCTGACGGACATATTTCGAGATATTTCTTCTTCTTGTTGTTATTCTTCTGCACAGCTAAGCTGGAAGTGGCATTTGCAGCTCGCAATAGTGCAGAGTTATCTCAAAGAAAGGGGCCACGGTGTTTCTGTATCTCTATTATGCTGGTGCGGCTTCGGAACTTTTAAATATCTTGATATATCTCGAGAACAACGCATCTGATCAAAAAATATCATAGAACATAAAAAGTAGAAAACTTAATTCTCTACAACAAAGGTCTCTTAACATTTTGCCATACCTCGCTTCGTTTCCGAGATATTTGCAGATTTATCTCGAGGGAAGGGGCCTGACGGACATATTTCGAGATATTTCTTCTTCTTGTTGTTCTTCTTCTGCACAGCTAAGCTGGAAGTGGCATTTGCGGCTCGCACTAGTGCAGAGTTATCTCGAAGAAAGGGGCCACGGTGTTTCTGTATCTCTATTATGTTGGTGCGGCTTCGGAACTTTTAAATATCTTGATATATCTCGAGAACTACGCATCTGATCAAAAAATATCATAGAACATAAAAAGTAGGAAACTTAATTCTCTACAAATAAGGTCTCTTAACATTTTGCCATAGCCCGCTTCGTTTCCGAGATATTTGCAGATTTATCTCAAGGGAAGGGGCCTGACGGACATATTTCGAGATATTTCTTCTTCTTGTTGTTATTCTTCTGCACAGCTAAGCTGGAAGTGGCATTTGCAGCTCGCAATAGTGCAGAGTTATCGCAAAGAAAGGGGCCACGGTGTTTCTGTATCTCTATTATGTTGGTGCGGCTTCGGAACTTTTAAATATCTTGATATATCTCGAGAACTACGCATCTGATCAAAAAATATCATACAACATAAAAAGTAGGAAACTTAATTCTCTACAAGAAAGGTCTCTTAACATTTTGCCATAGCCCGCTTCGTATCCGAGATATTTGCAGATTTATCTCAAGGGAAGGGGCCTGACGGACATATTTCGAGATATTTCTTCTTCTTGTTGTTATTCTTCTGCACAGCTAAGCTGGAAGTGGCATTTGCAGCTCGCAATAGTGCAGAGTTATCGCAAAGAAAGGGGCCACGGTGTTTCTGTATCTCTATTATGTTGGTGCGGCTTCGGAACTTTTAAATATCTTGATATATCTCGAGAACTACGCATCTGATCAAAAAATATCATAGAACATAAAAAGTAGGAAACTTAATTCTCTACAAGAAAGGTCTCTTAACATTTTGCCATAGCTCGCTTCGTTTCCGAGATATTTGCAGATTTATCTCAAGGGAAGGGGCCTGACGGACATATTTCGAGATATTTCTTCTTATTGTTGTTCTTCTTCTGCACAGCTAAGCTGGAAGTGGCATTTGCAGCTCGCAATAGTGCAGAGTTATCTCAAAGAAAGGGGCCACGGTGTTTCTGTATCTCTATTATGTTGGTGCAGCTTCGGAACTTTTAAATATCTTGATATATCTCGAGAACTACGCATCTGATCAAAAAATATCATGCAACATAAAAAGTAGAAAACTTAATTCTCTACAAAAAAGGTCTCTTAACATTTTGCCATAGCTCGCTTCGTTTCCGAGATATTTGCAGATTTATCTCAAGGGAAGGGGCCTGACGGACATATTTCGAGATATTTCTTCTTCTTGTTGTTCTTCTTCTGCACAGCTAAGCTGGAAGTGGCATTTGCAGCTCGCAATAGTGCATAGTTATCTCAAAGAAAGGGGCCACGGTGTTTCTGTATCTCTATTATGTTGGTGCGGCTTCGGAACTTTTAAATATCTTGATATATCTCGAGAACTACGCATCTGATCAAAAAATATCATAGAACATAAAAAGTAGGAAACTTAATTCTCTACAAGAAAGGTCTCTTAACATTTTGCCATAGCTCGCTTCGTTTCCGAGATATTTGCAGATTTATCTCAAGGGAAGGGGCCTGACGGACATATTTCGTGTTATTTCTCCTTCTTGTTGTTCTTCTTCTGCACAGCTAAGCTGGAAGTGGCATTTGCAGCTCGCAATAGTGCAGAGTTATCTCAAAGAAAGGGGCCACGGTGTTTCTGTATCTCTATTATGCTGGTGCGGCTTCGGAACTTTTAAATATCTTGATATATCTCGAGAACAACGCATCTGATCAAAAAATATCATAGAACATAAAAAGTAGAAAACTTAATTCTCTACAACAAAGGTCTCTTAACATTTTGCCATAGCTCGCTTCGTTTCCGAGATATTTGCAGATTTATCTCGAGGGAAGGGGCCTGACGGACATATTTCGAGATATTTCTTCTTCTTGTTGTTCTTCTTCTGCACAGCTAAGCTGGAAGTGGCATTTGCGGCTCGCACTAGTGCAGAGTTATCTCGAAGAAAGGGGCCACGGTGTTTCTGTATCTCTATTATGTTGGTGCGGCTTCGGAACTTTTAAATATCTTGATATATCTCGAGAACTACGCATCTGATCAAAAAATATCATAGAACATAAAAAGTAGGAAACTTAATTCTCTACAAATAAGGTCTCTTAACATTTTGCCATAGCCCGCTTCGTTTCCGAGATATTTGCAGATTTATCTCAAGGGAAGGGGCCTGACGGACATATTTCGAGATATTTCTTCTTCTTGTTGTTATTCTTCTGCACAGCTAAGCTGGAAGTGGCATTTGCAGCTCGCAATAGTGCAGAGTTATCGCAAAGAAAGGGGCCACGGTGTTTCTGTATCTCTATTATGTTGGTGCGGCTTCGGAACTTTTAAATATCTTGATATATCTCGAGAACTACGCATCTGATCAAAAAATATCATAGAACATAAAAAGTAGGAAACTTAATTCTCTACAACAAAGGTCTCTTAACATTTTGCCATAGCTCGCTTCGTTTCCGAGATATTTGCAGATTTATCTCAAGGGAAGGGGCCTGACGGACATATTTCGAGATATTTCTTCTTATTGTTGTTCTTCTTCTGCACAGCTAAGCTGGAAGTGGCATTTGCAGCTCGCAATAGTGCAGAGTTATCTCAAAGAAAGGGGCCACGGTGTTTCTGTATCTCTATTATGTTGGTGCAGCTTCGGAACTTTTAAATATCTTGATATATCTCGAGAACTACGCATCTGATCAAAAAATATCATGGAACATAAAAAGTAGGAAACTTAATTCTCTACAAAAAAGGTCTCTTAACATTTTGCCATAGCTCGCTTCGTTTCCGAGATATTGGCAGATTTATCTCAAGGGAAGGGGCCTGACGGGCATATTTCGAGATATTTCTTCTTCTTGTTGTTCTTCTTCTGCACAGCTAAGCTGGAAGTGGCATTTGCGGCTCGCACTAGTGCAGAGTTATCTCAAAGAAAGGGGCCACGGTGTTTCTGTATCTCTATTATGTTGGTGCGGCTTCGGAACTTTTAAATATCTTGATATATCTCGAGAACTACGCATCTGATCAAAAAATATCATAGAACATAAAAAGTAGGAAACTTAATTCTCTACAAATAAGGTCTCTTAACATTTTGCCATAGCCCGCTTCGTTTCCGAGATATTTGCAGATTTATCTCAAGGGAAGGGGCCTGACGGACATATTTCGAGATATTTCTTCTTCTTGTTGTTATTCTTCTGCACAGCTAAGCTGGAAGTGGCATTTGCAGCTCGCAATAGTGCAGAGTTATCGCAAAGAAAGGGGCCACGGTGTTTCTGTATCTCTATTATGTTGGTGCGGCTTCGGAACTTTTAAATATCTTGATATATCTCGAGAACTACGCATCTGATCGAAAAATATCATAGAACATAAAAAGTAGGAAACTTAATTCTCTACAACAAAGGTCTCTTAACATTTTGCCATAGCTCGCTTCGTTTCCGAGATATTTGCAGATTTATCTCAAGGGAAGGGGCCTGACGGACATATTTCGAGATATTTCTTCTTATTGTTGTTCTTCTTCTGCACAGCTAAGCTGGAAGTGGCATTTGCAGCTCGCAATAGTGCAGAGTTATCTCAAGGAAAGGGGCCACGGTGTTTCTGTATCTCTATTATGTTGGTGCAGCTTCGGAACTTTTAAATATCTTGATATATCTCGAGAACTACGCATCTGATCAAAAAATATCATGGAACATAAAAAGTAGAAAACTTAATTCTCTACAAAAAAGGTCTCTTAACATTTTGCCATAGCTCGCTTCGTTTCCGAGATATTTGCAGATTTATCTCAAGGGAAGGGGCCTGACGGACATATTTCGAGATATTTCTTCTTCTTGTTATTCTTCTTCTGCACAGCTAAGCTGGAAGTGGCATTTGCAGCTCGCAATAGTGCATAGTTATCTCAAAGAAAGGGGCCACGGTGTTTCTGTATCTCTATTATGTTGGTGCGGCTTCGGAACTTTTAAATATCTTGATATATCTCGAGAACTACGCATCTGATCAAAAAATATCATAGAACATAAAAAGTAGGAAACTTAATTCTCTACAAGAAAGGTCTCTTAACATTTTGCCATAGCTCGCTTCGTTTCCGAGATATTTGCAGATTTATCTCAAGGGAAGGGGCCTGACGGACATATTTCGTGTTATTTCTCCTTCTTGTTGTTCTTCTTCTGCACAGCTAAGCTGGAAGTGGCATTTGCAGCTCGCAATAGTGCAGAGTTATCTCAAAGAAAGGGGCCACGGTGTTTCTGTATCTCTATTATGCTGGTGCGGCTTCGGAACTTTTAAATATCTTGATATATCTCGAGAACAACGCATCTGATCAAAAAATATCATAGAACATAAAAAGTAGAAAACTTAATTCTCTACAACAAAGGTCTCTTAACATTTTGCCATAGCTCGCTTCGTTTCCGAGATATTTGCAGATTTATCTCGAGGGAAGGGGCCTGACGGACATATTTCGAGATATTTCTTCTTCTTGTTGTTCTTCTTCTGCACAGCTAAGCTGGAAGTGGCATTTGCGGCTCGCACTAGTGCAGAGTTATCTCGAAGAAAGGGGCCACGGTGTTTCTGTATCTCTATTATGTTGGTGCGGCTTCGGAACTTTTAAATATCTTGATATATCTCGAGAACTACGCATCTGATCAAAAAATATCATACAACATAAAAAGTAGGAAACTTAATTCTCTACAAGAAAGGTCTCTTAACATTTTGCCATAGCTCGCTTGGTTTCCGAGATATTTGCAGATTTATCTCAAGGGATGGGGCCTGACGGACATATTTCGAGATATTTCTTCTTCTTGTTGTTATTCTTCTGCACAGCTAAGCTGGAAGTGGCATTTGCAGCTCGCAATAGTGCAGAGTTATCGCAAAGAAAGGGGCCACGGTGTTTCTGTATCTCTAGTATGTTGGTGCGGCTTCGGAACTTTTAAATATCTTGATATATCTCGAGAACTACGCATCTGATCAAAAAATATCATAGAACATAAAAAGTAGGAAACTTAATTCTCTACAACAAAGGTCTCTTAACATTTTGCCATAGCTCGCTTCGTTTCCGAGATATTTGCAGATTTATCTCAAGGGAAGGGGCCTGACGGACATATTTCGAGATATTTCTTCTTATTGTTGTTCTTCTTCTGCACAGCTAAGCTGGAAGTGGCATTTGCAGCTCGCAATAGTGCAGAGTTATCTCAAAGAAAGGGGCCACGGTGTTTCTGTATCTCTATTATGTTGGTGCAGCTTCGGAACTTTTAAATATCTTGATATATCTCGAGAACTACGCATCTGATCAAAAAATATCATGGAACATAAAAAGTAGAAAACTTAATTCTCTACAAAAAAGGTCTCTTAACATTTTGCCATAGCTCGCTTCGTTTCCGAGATATTTGCAGATTTATCTCAAGGGAAGGGGCCTGAAGGACATATTTCGAGATATTTCTTCTTCTTGTTGTTCTTCTTCTGCACAGCTAAGCTGGAAGTGGCATTTGCAGCTCGCAATAGTGCATAGTTATCTCAAAGAAAGGGGCCACGGTGTTTCTGTATCTCTATTATGTTGGTGCGGCTTCGGAACTTTTAAATATCTTGATATATCTCGAGAACTACGCATCTGATCAAAAAATATCATAGAACATAAAAAGTAGGAAACTTAATTCTCTACAAGAAAGGTCTCTTAACATTTTGCCATAGCTCGCTTCGTTTCCGAGATATTTGCAGATTTATCTCAAGGGAAGGGGCCTGACGGACATATTTCGAGATATTTCTTCTTCTTGTTGTTCTTCTTCTGCACAGCTAAGCTGGAAGTGGCATTTGCAGCTCGCAATAGTGCAGAGTTATCTCAAAGAGAGGGGCCACGGTGTTTCTGTATCTCTATTATGCTGGTGCGGCTTCGGAACTTTTAAATATCTTGATATATCTCGAGAACAACGCATCTGATCAAAAAATATCATAGAACATAAAAAGTAGAAAACTTAATTCTCTACAACAAAGGTCTCTTAACATTTTGCCATAGCTCGCTTCGTTTCCGAGATATTTGCAGATTTATCTCGAGGGAAGGGGCCTGACGGACATATTTCGAGATATTTCTTCTTCTTGTTGTTCTTCTTCTGCACAGCTAAGCTGGAAGTGGCATTTGCGGCTCGCACTAGTGCAGAGTTATCTCGAAGAAAGGGGCCACGGTGTTTCTGTATCTCTATTATGTTGGTGCGGCTTCGGAACTTTTAAATATCTTGATATATCTCGAGAACTACGCATCTGATCAAAAAATATCATACAACATAAAAAGTAGGAAACTTAATTCTCTACAAGAAAGGTCTCTTAACATTTTGCCATAGCTCGCTTGGTTTCCGAGATATTTGCAGATTTATCTCAAGGGATGGGGCCTGACGGACATATTTCGAGATATTTCTTCTTCTTGTTGTTATTCTTCTGCACAGCTAAGCTGGGAGTGGCATTTGCAGCTCGCAATAGTGCAGAGTTATCGCAAAGAAAGGGGCCACTGTGTTTCTGTATCTCTAGTATGTTGGTGCGGCTTCGGAACTTTTAAATATCTTGATATATCTCGAGAACTACGCATCTGATCAAAAAATATCATAGAACATAAAAAGTAGGAAACTTAATTCTCTACAACAAAGGTCTCTTAACATTTTGCCATAGCTCGCTTCGTTTCCGAGATATTTGCAGATTTATCTCAAGGGAAGGGGCCTGACGGACATATTTCGAGATATTTCTTCTTATTGTTGTTCTTCTTCTGCACAGCTAAGCTGGAAGTGGCATTTGCAGCTCGCAATAGTGCAGAGTTATCTCAAAGAAAGGGGCCACGGTGTTTCTGTATCTCTATTATGTTGGTGCAGCTTCGGAACTTTTAAATATCTTGATATATCTCGAGAACTACGCATCTGATCAAAAAATATCATGGAACATAAAAAGTAGAAAACTTAATTCTCTACAAAAAAGGTCTCTTAACATTTTGCCATAGCTCGCTTCGTTTCCGAGATATTTGCAGATTTATCTCAAGGGAAGGGGCCTGACGGACATATTTCGAGATATTTCTTCTTCTTGTTGTTCTTCCTCTGCACAGCTAAGCTGGAAGTGGCATTTGCAGCTCGCAATAGTGCATAGTTATCTCAAAGAAAGGGGCCACGGTGTTTCTGTATCTCTATTATGTTGGTGCGGCTTCGGAACTTTTAAATATCTTGATATATCTCGAGAACTACGCATCTGATCAAAAAATATCATAGAACATAAAAAGTAGGAAACTTAATTCTCTACAAGAAAGGTCTCTTAACATTTTGCCATAGCTCGCTTCGTTTCCGAGATATTTGCAGATTTATCTCAAGGGAAGGGGCCTGACGGACATATTTCGAGATATTTCTTCTTCTTGTTGTTCTTCTTCTGCACAGCTAAGCTGGAAGTGGCATTTGCAGCTCGCAATAGTGCAGAGTTATCTCAAAGAGAGGGGCCACGGTGTTTCTGTATCTCTATTATGCTGGTGCGGCTTCGGAACTTTTAAATATCTTGATATATCTCGAGAACAACGCATCTGATCAAAAAATATCATAGAACATAAAAAGTAGAAAACTTAATTCTCTACAACAAAGGTCTCTTAACATTTTGCCATAGCTCGCTTCGTTTCCGAGATATTTGCAGATTTATCTCGAGGGAAGGGGCCTGACGGACATATTTCGAGATATTTCTTCTTCTTGTTGTTCTTCTTCTGCACAGCTAAGCTGGAAGTGGCATTTGCGGCTCGCACTAGTGCAGAGTTATCTCGAAGAAAGGGGCCACGGTGTTTCTGTATCTCTATTATGTTGGTGCGGCTTCGGAACTTTTAAATATCTTGATATATCTCGAGAACTACGCATCTGATCAAAAAATATCATACAACATAAAAAGTAGGAAACTTAATTCTCTACAAGAAAGGTCTCTTAACATTTTGTCATAGCTCGCTTCGTTTCCGAGATATTTGCAGATCTATCTCAAGGGAAGGGGCCTGACGGACATATTTCGAGATATTTCTTCTTATTGTTGTTCTTCTTCTGCACAGCTAAGCTGGAAGTGGCATTTGCAGGTCGCAATAGTGCAGAGTTATCTCAAAGAAAGGGGCCACGGTGTTTCTGTATCTCTATTATGTTGGTGCAGCTTCGGAACTTTTAAATATCTTGATATATCTCGAGAACTACGCATCTGATCAAAAAATATCATGGAACATAAAAAGTAGAAAACTTAATTCTCTACAAAAAAGGTCTCTTAACATTTTGCCATAGCTCGCTTCGTTTCCGAGATATTTGCAGATTTATCTCAAGGGAAGGGGCCTGACGGACATATTTCGAGATATTTCTTCTTCTTGTTGTTCTTCTTCTGCACAGCTAAGCTGGAAGTGGCATTTGCAGCTCGCAATAGTGCATAGTTATCTCAAAGAAAGGGGCCACGGTGTTTCTGTATCTCTATTATGTTGGTGCGGCTTCGGAACTGTTAAATATCTTGATATATCTCGAGAACTACGCATCTGATCAAAAAATATCATAGAACATAAAAAGTAGGAAACTTAATTCTCTACAAGAAAGGTCTCTTAACATTTTGCCATAGCTCGCTTCGTTTCCGAGATATTTGCAGATATATCTCAAGGGATGGGGCCTGACGGACATATTTCGAGATATTTCTTCTTCTTGTTGTTCTTCTTCTGCACATCTAAGCTGGAAGTGGCATTTGCAGCTCGCAATAGTGCAGTGTTATCTCAAAGAAAGCGGCCACGGTGTTTCTGTACCTCTATTATGTTGGTGCGGCTTCGGAACTTTTAAATATCTTGATATATCTCGAGAACTACGCATCTGATCAAAAAATATCATACAACATAAAAAGTAGGAAACTTAATTCTCTACAAGAAAGGTCTCTTAACATTTTGCCATAGCTCGCTTGGTTTCCGAGATATTTGCAGATTTATCTCAAGGGATGGGGCCTGACGGACATATTTCGAGATATTTCTTCTTCTTGTTGTTATTCCTCTGCACAGCTAAGCTGGAAGTGGCATTTGCAGCTCGCAATAGTGCAGAGTTATCGCAAAGAAAGGGGCCACGGTGTTTCTGTATCTCTAGTATGTTGGTGCGGCTTCGGAACTTTTAAATATCTTGATATATCTCGAGAACTACGCATCTGATCAAAAAATATCATAGAACATAAAAAGTAGGAAACTTAATTCTCTACAACAAAGGTCTCTTAACATTTTGCCATAGCTCGCTTCGTTTCCGAGATATTTGCAGATTTATCTCAAGGGAAGGGGCCTGACGGACATATTTCGAGATATTTCTTCTTATTGTTGTTCTTCTTCTGCACAGCTAAGCTGGAAGTGGCATTTGCAGCTCGCAATAGTGCAGAGTTATCTCAAAGAAAGGGGCCACGGTGTTTCTGTATCTCTATTATGTTGGTGCAGCTTCGGAACTTTTAAATATCTTGATATATCTCGAGAACTACGCATCTGATCAAAAAATATCATGGAACATAAAAAGTAGAAAACTTAATTCTCTACAAAAAAGGTCTCTTAACATTTTGCCATAGCTCGCTTCGTTTCCGAGATATTTGCAGATTTATCTCAAGGGAAGGGGCCTGACGGACATATTTCGAGATATTTCTTCTTCTTGTTGTTCTTCTTCTGCACAGCTAAGCTGGAAGTGGCATTTGCAGCTCGCAATAGTGCATAGTTATCTCAAAGAAAGGGGCCACGGTGTTTCTGTATCTCTATTATGTTGGTGCGGCTTCGGAACTTTTAAATATCTTGATATATCTCGAGAACTACGCATCTGATCAAAAAATATCATAGAACATAAAAAGTAGGAAACTTAATTCTCTACAAGAAAGGTCTCTTAACATTTTGTCATAGCTCGCTTCGTTTCCGAGATATTTGCAGATTTATCTCAAGGGAAGGGGCCTGACGGACATATTTCGAGATATTTCTTCTTCTTGTTGTTCTTCTTCTGCACAGCTAAACTGGAAGTGGCATTTCCAGCTCGCAATAGTGCAGAGTTATCTCAAAGAAAGGGTCCACGGTGTTTCTGTATCTCTATTATGTTGGTGCGGCCTCGGAACTTTTAAATATCTTGATATATCTCGAGAACTACGCATCTGATCAAAAAATATCATAGAACATAAAAAGTAGGAAACTTAATTCTCTACAAGAAAGGTCTCTTAACATTTTGTCATAGCTCGCTTCGTTTCCGAGATATTTGCAGATCTATCTCAAGGGAAGGGGCCTGACGGACATATTTCGAGATATTTCTTCTTCTTGTTGTTCTTCTTCTGCACATCTAAGCTGGAAGTGGCATTTGCAGCTCGCAATAGTGCAGAGTTATCTCAAAGAAAGCGGCCACGGTGTTTCTGTACCTCTATTATGTTGGTGCAGCTTCGGAACTTTTAAATATCTTGATATATCTCGAGATCTACGCATCTGATCAAAAAATATCATAGAACATGAAAAGTAGGAAACTTAATTCTCTACAAAAAAGGTCTCTTAACATTTTGCCATAGCTCGCTTCGTTTCCGAGATATTGGCAGATTTATCTCAAGGGAAGGGGCCTGACGGACATATTTCGAGATATTTCTTCTTCTTGTTGTTCTTCTTCTGCACAGCTAAGCTGGAAGTGGCATTTGCGGCTCGCACTAGTGCAGAGTTATCTCAAAGAAAGGGGCCACGGTGTTTCTGTATCTCTATTATGTTGGTGCGGCTTCGTAACTTTTAAATATCTTGTTATATCTCGAGAACTACGCATCTGATCAAAAAATATCATACTACCTAAAAAGTAGGAAACTTAATTCTCTACAAGAAAGGTCTCTTAACATTTTGCCATAGCTCGCTTCGTTTTCGAGGTATTTGCAGATTTATCTCAAGGGAAGGGGCCTGACGGACATATTTCGAGATATTTCTTCTTCTTGTTGTTCTTCTTCTGCACAGCTAAGCTGGAAGTGGCATTTGCAGCTCGCAATAGTGCATAGTTATCTCAAAGAAAGGGGCCACGGTGTTTCTGTATCTCTATTATGTTGGTGCGGCTTCGGAACTTTTAAATATCTTGATATATCTCGAGAACTACGCATCTGATCAAAAAATATCATAGAACATAAAAAGTAGGAAACTTAATTGTCTACAAAAAAGGTCTCTTAACATTTTGCCATAGCTCGCTTCGTTTCCGAGATATTTGCAGATTTATCTCAAGGGAAGGGGCCTAACGGACATATTTCGTGATATTTCTTCTTCTTGTTGTTCTTCTTCTGCACAGCTAAGCTGGAAGTGGCATTTGCAGCTCGCAATAGTGCAGAGTTATCTCAAAGAAAGCGGCCACGGTGTTTCTGTACCTCTATTATGTTGGTGCAGCTTCGGAACTTTTAAATATCTTGATATATCTCGAGATCTACGCATCTGATCAAAAAATATCATAGAACATAAAAAGTAGGAAACTTAATTCTCTACAAAAAAGGTCTCTTAACATTTTGCCATAGCTCGCTTCGTTTCCGAGATATTTGCAGATTTATCTCAAGGGAAGGGGCCTAACGGACATATTTCGTGATATTTCTTCTTCTTGTTGTTCTTCTTCTGCACAGCTAAGCTGGAAGTGGCATTTGCGGCTCGCACTAGTGCAGAGTTATCTCAAAGAAAGGGGCCACGGTGTTTCTGTATCTCTATTATGTTGGTGCGGCTTCGGAACTTTTAAATATCTTGATATATCTCGAGAACTACGCATCTGATCAAAAAATATCATAGAACATAAAAAGTAGGAAACTTAATTCTCTACAAAAAAGGTCTCTTAACATTTTGCCATAGCTGGCTTCGTTTCCGAGATATTTGCAGATTTATCTCGAGGGAAGGGGCCTGACGGACATATTTCGAGATATTTCTTCTTCTTGTTGTTCTTCTTCTGCACAGCTAAGCTGGAAGTGGCTTTTGCGGCTCGCACTAGTGCAGAGTTATCTCAAAGAAAGGGGCCACGGTGTTTCTGTATCTCTATTATGTTGGTGCGGCTTCGGAACTTTTAAATATCTTGATATATCTCGAGATCTACGCATCTGATCAAAAAATATCATAGAACATAAAAAGTAGGAAACTTAATTCTCTACAACAAAGGTCTCTTAACATTTTGCCATAGCTCGCTTCGTTTCCGAGATATTTGCAGATTTATCTCGAGGGAAGGGGCCTGGCGGACATATTTCGAGATATTTCTTCTTCTTGTTGTTCTTCTTCTGCACAGCTAAGCTGGAAGTGGCATTTGCGGCTCGCACTAGTGCAGAGTTATCTCAAAGAAAGGGGCCACGGTGTTTCTGGATCTCTATTATGTTGGTGCGGCTTCGGAACTTTTAAATATCTCGATATATCTCGAAAACTACGCTTCTGATCAAAAAATATCATAGAACATAAATTGTAGGAAACATAATTCTCTACAAAAAAGGTCTCTTAACATTTTGCCATAGCTCGTTTCGTTTCCGAGATATTTGCAGATATATCTCAAGGGAAGGGGCCTGACGGACATATTTCGAGATATTTCTTCTTATTGTTGTTCTTCTTCTGCACAGCTAAGCTGGAAGTGGCATTTGCAGCTCGCAATAGTGCAGAGTTATCTCAAAGAAAGGGGCCACGGTGTTTCTGTATCTCTATTATGTTGGTGCAGCTTCGGAACTTTTAAATATCTTGATATATCTCGAGAACTACGCATCTGATCAAAAAATATCATGGAACATAAAAAGTAGAAAACTTAATTCTCTACAAAAAAGGTCTCTTAACATTTTGCCATAGCTCGCTTCGTTTCCGAGATATTTGCAGATTTATCTCAAGGGAAGGGGCCTGACGGACATATTTCGGGATATTTCTTCTTCTTGTTATTCTTCTTCTGCACAGCTAAGCTGGAAGTGGCATTTGCAGCTCGCAATAGTGCATAGTTATCTCAAAGAAAGGGGCCACGGTGTTTCTGTATCTCTATTATGTTGGTGCGGCTTCGGAACTTTTAAATATCTTGATATATCTCGAGAACTACGCATCTGATCAAAAAATATCATAGAACATAAAAAGTAGGAAACTTAATTCTCTACAAGAAAGGTCTCTTAACATTTTGCCATAGCTCGCTTCGTTTCCGAGATATTTGCAGATTTGTCTCAAGGGAAGGGGCCTGACGGACATATTTCGTGTTATTTCTCCTTCTTGTTGTTCTTCTTCTGCACAGCTAAGCTGGAAGTGGCATTTGCAGCTCGCAATAGTGCAGAGTTATCTCAAAGAAAGGGGCCACGGTGTTTCTGTATCTCTATTATGCTGGTGCGGCTTCGGAACTTTTAAATATCTTGATATATCTCGAGAACAACGCATCTGATCAAAAAATATCATAGAACATAAAAAGTAGAAAACTCAATTCTCTACAACAAAGGTCTCTTAACATTTTGCCATAGCTCGCTTCGTTTCCGAGATATTTGCAGATTTATCTCGAGGGAAGGGGCCTGACGGACATATTTCGAGATATTTCTTCTTCTTGTTGTTCTTCTTCTGCACAGCTAAGCTGGAAGTGGCATTTGCGGCTCGCACTAGTGCAGAGTTATCTCGAAGAAAGGGGCCACGGTGTTTCTGTATCTCTATTATGTTGGTGCGGCTTCGGAACTTTTAAATATCTTGATATATCTCGAGAACTACGCATCTGATCAAAAAATATCATACAACATAAAAAGTAGGAAACTTAATTCTCTACAAGAAAGGTCTCTTAACATTTTGCCATAGCTCGCTTGGTTTCCGAGATATTTGCAGATTTATCTCAAGGGATGGGGCCTGACGGACATATTTCGAGATATTTCTTCTTCTTGTTGTTATTCTTCTGCACAGCTAAGCTGGAAGTGGCATTTGCAGCTCGCAATAGTGCAGAGTTATCGCAAAGAAAGGGGCCACGGTGTTTCTGTATCTCTAGTATGTTGGTGCGGCTTCGGAACTTTTAAATATCTTGATATATCTCGAGAACTACGCATCTGATCAAAAAATATCATAGAACATAAAAAGTAGGAAACTTAATTCTCTACAACAAAGGTCTCTTAACATTTTGCCATAGCTCGCTTCGTTTCCGAGATATTTGCAGATTTATCTCAAGGGAAGGGGCCTGACGGACATATTTCGAGATATTTCTTCTTATTGTTGTTCTTCTTCTGCACAGCTAAGCTGGAAGTGGCATTTGCAGCTCGCAATAGTGCAGAGTTATCTCAAAGAAAGGGGCCACGGTGTTTCTGTATCTCTATTATGTTGGTGCAGCTTCGGAACTTTTAAATATCTTGATATATCTCGAGAACTACGCATCTGATCAAAAAATATCATGGAACATAAAAAGTAGAAAACTTAATTCTCTACAAAAAAGGTCTCTTAACATTTTGCCATAGCTCGCTTCGTTTCCGAGATATTTGCAGATTTATCTCAAGGGAAGGGGCCTGACGGACATATTTCGAGATATTTCTTCTTCTTGTTGTTCTTCTTCTGCACAGCTAAGCTGGAAGTGGCATTTGCAGCTCGCAATAGTGCATAGTTATCTCAAAGAAAGGGGCCACGGTGTTTCTGTATCTCTATTATGTTGGTGCGGCTTCGGAACTTTTAAATATCTTGATATATCTCGAGAACTACGCATCTGATCAAAAAATATCATAGAACATAAAAAGTAGGAAACTTAATTCTCTACAAGAAAGGTCTCTTAACATTTTGCCATAGCTCGCTTCGTTTCCGAGATATTTGCAGATTTATCTCAAGGGAAGGGGCCTGACGGACATATTTCGAGATATTTCTTCTTCTTGTTGTTATTCTTCTGCACAGCTAAGCTGGAAGTGGCATTTGCAGCTCGCAATAGTGCAGAGTTATCGCAAAGAAAGGGGCCACGGTGTTTCTGTATCTCTAGTATGTTGGTGCGGCTTCGGAACTTTTAAATATCTTGATATATCTCGAGAACTACGCATCTGATCAAAAAATATCATAGAACATAAAAAGTAGGAAACTTAATTCTCTACAACAAAGGTCTCTTAACATTTTGCCATAGCTCGCTTCGTTTCCGAGATATTTGCAGATTTATCTCAAGGGAAGGGGCCTGACGGACATATTTCGAGATATTTCTTCTTATTGTTGTTCTTCTTCTGCACAGCTAAGCTGGAAGTGGCATTTGCAGCTCGCAATAGTGCAGAGTTATCTCAAAGAAAGGGGCCACGGTGTTTCTGTATCTCTATTATGTTGGTGCAGCTTCGGAACTTTTAAATATCTTGATATATCTCGAGAACTACGCATCTGATCAAAAAATATCATGGAACATAAAAAGTAGAAAACTTAATTCTCTACAAAAAAGGTCTCTTAACATTTTGCCATAGCTCGCTTCGTTTCCGAGATATTTGCAGATTTATCTCAAGGGAAGGGGCCTGACGGACATATTTCGAGATATTTCTTCTTCTTGTTGTTCTTCTTCTGCACAGCTAAGCTGGAAGTGGCATTTGCAGCTCGCAATAGTGCATAGTTATCTCAAAGAAAGGGGCCACGGTGTTTCTGTATCTCTATTATGTTGGTGCGGCTTCGGAACTTTTAAATATCTTGATATATCTCGAGAACTACGCATCTGATCAAAAAATATCATAGAACATAAAAAGTAGGAAACTTAATTCTCTACAAGAAAGGTCTCTTAACATTTTGTCATAGCTCGCTTCGTTTCCGAGATATTTGCAGATTTATCTCAAGGGAAGGGGCCTGACGGACATATTTCGAGATATTTCTTCTTCTTGTTGTTCTTCTTCTGCACAGCTAAACTGGAAGTGGCATTTCCAGCTCGCAATAGTGCAGAGTTATCTCAAAGAAAGGGTCCACGGTGTTTCTGTATCTCTATTATGTTGGTGCGGCCTCGGAACTTTTAAATATCTTGATATATCTCGAGAACTACGCATCTGATCAAAAAATATCATAGAACATAAAAAGTAGGAAACTTAATTCTCTACAAGAAAGGTCTCTTAACATTTTGTCATAGCTCGCTTCGTTTCCGAGATATTTGCAGATCTATCTCAAGGGAAGGGGCCTGACGGACATATTTCGAGATATTTCTTCTTATTGTTGTTCTTCTTCTGCACAGCTAAGCTGGAAGTGGCATTTGCAGGTTGCAATAGTGCAGAGTTATCTCAAAGAAAGGGGCCACGGTGTTTCTGTATCTCTATTATGTTGGTGCAGCTTCGGAACTTTTAAATATCTTGATATATCTCGAGAACTACGCATCTGATCAAAAAATATCATGGAACATAAAAAGTAGAAAACTTAATTCTCTACAAAAAAGGTCTCTTAACATTTTGCCATAGCTCGCTTCGTTTCCGAGATATTTGCAGATCTATCTCAAGGGATGGGGCCTGACGGACATATTTCGAGATATTTCTTCTTCTTGTTGTTCTTCTTCTGCACATCTAAGCTGGAAGTGGCATTTGCAGCTCGCAATAGTGCAGTGTTATCTCAAAGAAAGCGGCCACGGTGTTTCTGTACCTCTATTATGTTGGTGCAGCTTCGGAACTTTTAAATATCTTGATATATCTCGAGATCTACGCATCTGATCAAAAAATATCATAGAACATAAAAAGTAGGAAACTTAATTCTCTACAACAAAGGTCTCTTAACATTTTGCCATAGCTCGCTTCGTTTCCGAGATATTTGCAGATTTATCTCGAGGGAAGGGGCCTGACGGACATATTTCGAGATATTTCTTCTTCTTGTTGTTCTTCTTCTGCACAGCTAAGCTGGAAGTGGCATTTGCGGCTCGCACTAGTGCAGAGTTATCTCAAAGAAAGGGGCCACGGTGTTTCTGGATCTCTATTATGTTGGTGCGGCTTCGGAACTTTTAAATATCTCGATATATCTCGAAAACTACGCTTCTGATCAAAAAATATCATAGAACATAAATTGTAGGAAACATAATTCTCTACGAAAAAGGTCTCTTAACATTTTGCCATAGCTCGTTTCGTTTCCGAGATATTTGCAGATATATCTCAAGGGAAGGGGCCTGACGGACATATTTCGAGATATTTCTTCTTCTTGTTGTTCTTCTTCTGCACATCTAAGCTGGAAGTGGCATTTGCAGCTCGCAATAGTGCAGAGTTATCTCAAAGAAAGCGGCCACGGTGTTTCTGTACCTCTATTATGTTGGTGCAGCTTCGGAACTTTTAAATATCTTGATATATCTCGAGATCTACGCATCTGATCAAAAAATATCATAGAACATGAAAAGTAGGAAACTTAATTCTCTACAAAAAAGGTCTCTTAACATTTTGCCATAGCTCGCTTCGTTTCCGATATATTTGCAGATTTATCTCAAGGGAAGGGGCCTAACGGACATATTTCGTGATATTTCTTCTTCTTGTTGTTCTTCTTCTGCACAGCTAAACTGGAAGTGGCATTTCCAGCTCGCAATAGTGCAGAGTTATCTCAAAGAAAGGGGCCACGGTGTTTCTGTATCTCTATTATGTTGGTGCGGCTTCGGAACTTTTAAATATCTTGATATATCTCGAGAACTACGCATCTGATCAAAAAATATCATAGAACATAACTTGTAGGAAACTTAATTCTCTACAAAAAAGGTCTCTTAACATTATGCCATAGCTCGCTTCGTTTCCGAGATATTTGCTGATTTATCTCAAGGGAAGGGGCCTGACGGACATATTTCGAGATATTTCTTCTTCTTGTTGTTCTTCTTCTGCACAGCTAAACTGGAAGTGGCATTTCCAGCTCGCAATAGTGCAGAGTTATCTCAAAGAATGGGGCCACGGTGTTTCTGTATCTCTATTATGTTGGTGCGGCTTCGGATCTTTTAAATATCTCGATATATCTCGAAAACTACGCTTCTGATCAAGAAATATCATAGAACATAAATTGTAGGAAACATAATTCTCTACAAAAAAGGTCTCTTAACATTTTGCCATAGCTCGCTTCGTTTCCGAGATATTTACAGATTTATCTCAAGGGAAGGGGCCTGACGGACATATTTCGAGATATTTCTTCTTCTTGTTGTTCTTCTTCTGCACAGCTAAGCTGGAAGTGGCATTTGCAGCTCGCAATAGTGCAGAGTTATCTCAAAGAAAGCGGCCACGGTGTTTCTGTACCTCTATTATGTTGGTGCAGCTTCGGAACTTTTAAATATCTCGATATATCTCGAAAACTACGCTTCTGATCAAAAAATATCATAGAACATAAATTGTAGGAAACATAATTCTCTACAAAAAAGGTCTCTTAACATTTTGCCATAGCTCGTTTCGTTTCCGAGATATTTGCAGATATATCTCAAGGGAAGGGGCCTGACGGACATATTTCGAGATATTTCTTCTTCTTGTTGTTCTTCTTCTGCACATGTAAGCTGGAAGTGGCATTTGCAGCTCGCAATAGTGCAGAGTTATCTCAAAGAAAGGGGCCACGGTGTTTCTGTATCTCTATTATGCTGGTGCGGCTTCGTAACTTTTAAATATCTTGTTATATCTCGAGAACTACGCATCTGATCAAAAAATATCATACTACATAAAAAGTAGGAAACTTAATTCGCTACAAGAAAGGTCTCTTAACATTTTGCCATAGCTCGCTTCGTTTTCGAGGTATTTGCAGATTTATCTCAAGGGAAGGGGCCTGACGGACATATTTCGAGATATTTCTTCTTCTTGTTGTTCTTCTTCTGCACAGCTAAGCTGGAAGTGGCATTTGCAGCTCGCAATAGTGCATAGTTATCTCAAAGAAAGGGGCCACGGTGTTTCTGTATCTCTATTATGTTGGTGCGGCTTCGGAACTTTTAAATATCTTGATATATCTCGAGAACTACGCATCTGATCAAAAAATATCATAGAACATAAAAAGTAGGAAACTTAATTGTCTACAAAAAAGGTCTCTTAACATTTTGCCATAGCTCGCTTCGTTTCCGAGATATTTGCAGATTTATCTCAAGGGAAGGGGCCTAACGGACATATTTCGTGATATTTCATCTTCTTGTTGTTCTTCTTCTGCACAGCTAAACCGGAAGTGGCATTTCCAGCTCGCAATAGTGCAGAGTTATCTCAAAGAAAGGGGCCACGGTGTTTCTGTATCTCTATTATGTTGGTGCGGCTTCGGAACTTTTAAATATCTTGATATATCTCGAGAACTACGCATCTGATCAAAAAATATCATAGAACATAACTTGTAGGAAACTTAATTCTCTACAAAAAAGGTCTCTTAACATTATGCCATAGCTCGCTTCGTTTCCGAGATATTTGCTGATTTATCTCAAGGGAAGGGGCCTGACGGACATATTTCGAGATATTTCTTCTTCTTGTTGTTCTTCTTCTGCACAGCTAAACTGGAAGTGGCATTTCCAGCTCGCAATAGTGCAGAGTTATCTCAAAGAATGGGGCCACGGTGTTTCTGTATCTCTATTATGTTGGTGCGGCTTCGGATCTTTTAAATATCTCGATATATCTCGAAAACTACGCTTCTGATCAAGAAATATCATAGAACATAAAAAGTAGGAAACTTTATTCTCTACAAAAAAGGTCTCTTAACATTTTGCCATAGCTCGCTTCGTTTCCGAGATATTTGCAGATTTATCTCGAGGGAAGGGGCCTGACGGACATATTTCGAGATATTTCTTCTTCTTGTTGTTCTTCAGCACAGCTAAGCTGGAAGTGGCATTTGCAGCTCGCAATAGTGCAGAGTTATCTCAAAGAAAGGGTCCACGGTGTTTCTGTATCTCTATTATGTTGGTGCGGCTTCGGAACTTTTAAATATCTTGATATATCTCGAGAACTACGCATCTAATCAAAAAATATCATAGAACATAAAAAGTAGGAAACTTAATTCTCTACAAGAAAGGTCTCTTAACATTTTGCCATAGCTCGCTTGGTTTCGGAGGTATTTGCAGATTTATCTCAAGGGAAGGGGCCTGACGGACATATTTCGAGATATTTCTTCTTCTTGTTGTTCTTCTTCTGCACAGCTAAGCTGGAAGTGGCATTTGCAGCTCGCAATAGTGCATAGTTATCTCAAAGAAAGGGGCCACGGTGTTTCTGTATCTCTATTATGTTGGTGCGGCTTCGGAACTTTTAAATATCTTGATATATCTCGAGAACTACGCATCTGATCAAAAAATATCATAGAACATAAAAAGTAGGAAACTTAATTGTCTACAAAAAAGGTCTCTTAACATTTTGCCATAGCTCGCTTCGTTTCCGAGATATTTGCAGATTTATCTCAAGGGAAGGGGCCTAACGGACATATTTCGTGATATTTCTTCTTCTTGTTGTTCTTCTTCTGCACAGCTAAACTGGAAGTGGCATTTCCAGCTCGCAATAGTGCAGAGTTATCTCAAAGAAAGGGGCCACGGTGTTTCTGTATCTCTATTATGTTGGTGCGGCTTCGGAACTTTTAAATATCTTGATATATCTCGAGAACTACGCATCTGATCAAAAAATATCATAGAACATAACTTGTAGGAAACTTAATTCTCTACAAAAAAGGTCTCTTAACATTATGCCATAGCTCGCTTCGTTTCCGAGATATTTGCTGATTTATCTCAAGGGAAGGGGCCTGACGGACATATTTCGAGATATTTCTTCTTCTTGTTGTTCTTCTTCTGCACAGCTAAACTGGAAGTGGCATTTCCAGCTCGCAATAGTGCAGAGTTATCTCAAAGAATGGGGCCACGGTGTTTCTGTATCTCTATTATGTTGGTGCGGCTTCGGATCTTTTAAATATCTCGATATATCTCGAAAACTACGCTTCTGATCAAGAAATATCATAGAACATAAATTGTAGGAAACATAATTCTCTACAAAAAAGGTCTCTTAACATTTTGCCATAGCTCGCTTCGTTTCCGAGATATTTACAGATTTATCTCAAGGGAAGGGGCCTGACGGACATATTTCGAGATATTTCTTCTTCTTGTTGTTCTTCTTCTGCACAGCTAAGCTGGAAGTGGCATTTGCAGCTCGCAATAGTGCAGAGTTATCTCAAAGAAAGCGGCCACGGTGTTTCTGTACCTCTATTATGTTGGTGCAGCTTCGGAACTTTTAAATATCTTGATATATCTCGAGATCTACGCATCTGATCAAAAAATATCATAGAACATAAAAAGTAGGAAACTTAATTCTCTACAAAAAAGGTCTCTTAACATTTTGCCATAGCTCGCTTCGTTTCCGAGATATTTGCAGATTTATCTCAAGGGAAGGGGCCTAACGGACATATTTCGTGATATTTCTTCTTCTTGTTGTTCTTCTTCTGCACAGCTAAGCTGGAAGTGGCATTTGCGGCTCGCACTAGTGCAGAGTTATCTCAAAGAAAGGGGCCACGGTGTTTCTGTATCTCTATTATGTTGGTGCGGCTTCGGAACTTTTAAATATCTTGATATATCTCGAGAACTACGCATCTGATCAAAAAATATCATAGAACATAAAAAGTAGGAAACTTAATTCTCTACAAAAAAGGTCTCTTAACATTTTGCCATAGCTCGCTTCGTTTCCGAGATATTTGCAGATTTATCTCGAGGGAAGGGGCCTGACGGACATATTTCGAGATATTTCTTCTTCTTGTTGTTCTTCTTCTGCACAGCTAAGCTGGAAGTGGCTTTTGCGGCTCGCACTAGTGCAGAGTTATCTCAAAGAAAGGGGCCACGGTGTTTCTGTATCTCTATTATGTTGGTGCGGCTTCGGAACTTTTAAATATCTTGATATATCTCGAGATCTACGCATCTGATCAAAAAATATCATAGAACATAAAAAGTAGGAAACTTAATTCTCTACAACAAAGGTCTCTTAACATTTTGCCATAGCTCGCTTCGTTTCCGAGATATTTGCAGATTTATCTCGAGGGAAGGGGCCTGACGGACATATTTCGAGATATTTCTTCTTCTTGTTGTTCTTCTTCTGCACAGCTAAGCTGGAAGTGGCATTTGCGGCTCGCACTAGTGCAGAGTTATCTCAAAGAAAGGGGCCACGGTGTTTCTGGATCTCTATTATGTTGGTGCGGCTTCGGAACTTTTAAATATCTCGATATATCTCGAAAACTACGCTTCTGATCAAAAAATATCATAGAACATAAATTGTAGGAAACACAATTCTGTACAAAAAAGGTCTCTGAACATTTTGCCATAGCTCGTTTCGTTTCCGAGATATTTGCAGATATATCTCAAGGGAAGGGGCCTGACGGACATATTTCGAGATATTTCTTCTTCTTGTTGTTCTTCTTCTGCACATCTAAGCTGGAAGTGGCATTTGCAGCTCGCAATAGTGCAGAGTTATCTCAAAGAAAGCGGCCACGGTGTTTCTGTACCTCTATTATGTTGGTGCAGCTTCGGAACTTTTAAATATCTTGATATATCTCGAGATCTACGCATCTGATCAAAGATTATCATAGAACATGAAAAGTAGGAAACTTAATTCTCTACAAAAAAGGTCTCTTAACATTTTGCCATAGCTCGCTTCGTTTCCGAGGTATTGGCAGATTTATCTCAAGGGAAGGGGCCTGACGGACATATTTCGAGATATTTCTTGTTCTTGTTGTTCTTCTTCTGCACAGCTAAGCTGGAAGTGGCATTTGCGGCTCGCACTAGTGCAGAGTTATCTCAAAGAAAGGGGCCACGGTGTTTCTGTATCTCTATTATGTTGGTGCGGCTTCGTAACTTTTAAATATCTTGTTATATCTCGAGAACTACGCATCTGATCAAAAAATATCATACCACATAAAAAGTAGGAAACTTAATTCTCTACAAGAAAGGTCTCTTAACATTTTGCCATAGCTCGCTTCGTTTTCGAGGTATTTGCAGATTTATCTCAAGGGAAGGGGCCTGACGGACATATTTCGAGATATTTCTTCTTCTTGTTGTTCTTCTTCTGCACAGCTAAGCTGGAAGTGGCATTTGCAGCTCGCAATAGTGCATAGTTATCTCAAAGAAAGGGGCCACGGTGTTTCTGTATCTCTATTATGTTGGTGCGGCTTCGGAACTTTTAAATATCTTGATATATCTCGAGAACTACGCATCTGATCAAAAAATATCATAGAACATAAAAAGTAGGAAACTTAATTGTCTACAAAAAAGGTCTCTTAACATTTTGCCATAGCTCGCTTCGTTTCCGAGATATTTGCAGATTTATCTCAAGGGAAGGGGCCTAACGGACATATTTCGTGATATTTCTTGTTCTTGTTGTTCTTCTTCTGCACAGCTAAACTGGAAGTGGCATTTCCAGCTCGCAATAGTGCAGAGTTATCTCAAAGAAAGGGGCCACGGTGTTTCTGTATCTCTATTATGTTGGTGCGGCTTCGGAACTTTTAAATATCTTGATATATCTCGAGAACTACGCATCTGATCAAAAAATATCATAGAACATAACTTGTAGGAAACTTAATTCTCTACAAAAAAGGTCTCTTAACATTTTGCCATAGCTCGCTTCGTTTCCGAGATATTTGCAGATTTATCTCGAGGGAAGGGGCCTGACGGACATATTTCGAGATATTTCTTCTTCTTGTTGTTCTTCTTCTGCACAGCTAAGCTGGAAGTGGCTTTTGCGGCTCGCACTAGTGCAGAGTTATCTGAAAGAAAGGGGCCACGGTGTTTCTGTATCTCTATTATGTTGGTGCGGCTTCGGAACTTTTAAATATCTCGATATATATCGAGAACTACGCATCTGATCAAAAAATATCATAGAACATAAAAAGTAGGAAACTTAATTCTCTACAAAAAAGGTCTCTTAACATTTTGCCATAGCTCGCTTCGTTTCCGAGATATTTGCATATTTATCTCAAGGGAAGGGGCCTGACGGACATATTTCGAGATATTTCTTCTTCTTGTTGTTCTTCTTCTGCACAGCTAAACTGGAAGTGGCATTTCCAGCTCGCAATAGTGCAGAGTTATCTCAAAGAAAGGGGCCACGGTGTTTCTGTATCTCTATTATGTTGGTGCGGCTTCGGAACTTTTAAATATCTTGATATATCTCGAGAACTACGCATCTGATCAAAAAATATCATAGAACATAACTTGTAGGAAACTTAATTCTCTACAAAAAAGGTCTCTAAACATTATGCCATAGCTCGCTTCGTTTCCGAGGTATTTGCTGATTTATCTCAAGGGAAGGGGCCTGACGGACATATTTCGAGATATTTCTTCTTCTTGTTGTTCTTCTTCTGCACAGCTAAACTGGAAGTGGCATTTCCAGCTCGCAATAGTGCAGAGTTATCTCAAAGAATGGGGCCACGGTGTTTCTGTATCTCTATTATGTTGGTGCGGCTTCGGATCTTTTAAATATCTCGATATATCTCGAAAACTACGCTTCTGATCAAGAAATATCATAGAACATAAAAAGTAGGAAACTTAATTCTCTACAAAAAAGGTCTCTTAACATTTTGCCATAGCTCGCTTCGTTTCCGAGATATTTGCAGATTTATCTCGAGGGAAGGGGCCTGACGGACATATTTCGAGATATTTCTTCTTCTTGTTGTTCTTCTGCACAGCTAAGCTGGAAGTGGCATTTGCAGCTCGCAATAGTGCAGAGTTATCTCAAAGAAAGGGTCCACGGTGTTTCTGTATCTCTATTATGTTGGTGCGGCTTCGGAACTTTTAAATATCTTGATATATCTCGAGAACTACGCATCTAATCAAAAAATATCATAGAACATAAAAAGTAGGAAACTTAATTCTCTACAAGAAAGGTCTCTTAACATTTTGCCATAGCTCGCTTGGTTTCGGAGATATTTGCAGATTTATCTCAAGGGATGGGGCCTGACGGACATATTTCGAGATATTTCTTCTTCTTGTTGTTCTTCTTCTGCACATCTAAGCTGGAAGTGGCATTTGCGGCTCGCACTAGTGCAGAGTTATCTCAAAGAAAGGGGCCACGGTGTTTCTGTATCTCTATTATGTTGGTGCGGCTTCGGAACTTTTAAATATCTTGATATATCTCGAGAACTACGCATCTGATCAAAAAATATCATAGAACATAAAAAGTAGGAAACTTAATTCTCTACAAAAAAGGTCTCTTAACATTTTGCCATAGCTCGCTTCGTTTCCGAGATATTTGCAGATTTATCTCGAGGGAAGGGGCCTGACGGACATATTTCGAGATATTTCTTCTTCTTGTTGTTCTTCTTCTGCACAGCTAAGCTGGAAGTGGCTTTTGCGGCTCGCACTAGTGCAGAGTTATCTCAAAGAAAGGGGCCACGGTGTTTCTGTATCTCTATTATGTTGGTGCGGCTTCGGAACTTTTAAATATCTCGATATATCTCGAGAACTACGCATCTGATCAAAAAATATCATAGAACATAAAAAGTAGGAAACTTAATTCTCTACAAAAAAGGTCTCTTAACATTTTGCCATAGCTCGCTTCGTTTCCGAGATATTTGCATATTTATCTCAAGGGAAGGGGCCTGACGGACATATTTCGAGATATTTCTTCTTCTTGTTGTTCTTCTTCTGCACAGCTAAACTGGAAGTGGCATTTCCAGCTCGCAATAGTGCAGAGTTATCTCAAAGAAAGGGGCCACGGTGTTTCTGTATCTCTATTATGTTGGTGCGGCTTCGGAACTTTTAAATGTCTTGATATATCTCGAGAACTACGCATCTGATCAAAAAATATCATACAACATAAAAAGTAGGAAACTTAATTCTCTACAAATAAAGTCTCTTAACATTTTGCCTTAGCTCGCTTCGTTTCCGAGATATTTGCAGATTTATCTCAAGGGAAGGGGCCTGAGGGACATATGTGGAGATATTTCTTCTTCTTGTTGTTCTTCTTCTGCACAGCTAAGCTGGAAGTGGCATTTGCGGCCCGCGCTAGTGCAGAGTTATCTCAAAGAAAGGGGCCACGGTGTTTCTGTATCTCTATTATGTTGGTGCGGCTTCGGAACTTTTAAATATCTCGATATATCTCGAAAACTACGCTTCTGATCAAAAAATATCATAGAACATAACTTGTAGGAGACATAATTCTCTACAAAAAAGGTCTCTTAACATTTTGCCATAGCTCGCTTCGTTTCCGAGATATTTGCAGATATATCTCAAGGGAAGGGGCCTGACGGACATATTTCGAGATATTTCTTCTTCTTGTTGTTCTTCTTCTGCACAGCTAATCGGGAAGTGGCATTTGCGGCTCGCACTAGTGCAGAGTTATCTCAAAGAAAGGGGCCACGGTGTTTCTGTATCTCTATTATGTTGGTGCGGCTTCGGAACTTTTAAATATCTTGATATATCTCGAGAACTACGCATCTGATCAAAAAATATCATAGAGCATAAAAAGTAGGAAACTTAATTCTCTACAAAAAAGGTCTCTTAACATTTTGCCATAGCTCGCTTCGTTTCCGAGATATTTGCAGATTTATCTCGAGGGAAGGGGCCTGACGGACATATTTCGAGATATTTCTTCTTCTTGTTGTTCTTCTTCTGCACAGCTAAACTGGAAGTGGCATTTCCAGCTCGCAATAGTGCAGAGTTATCTCAAAGAAAGGGGCCACGGTGTTTCTGTATCTCTATTATGTTGGTGCGGCTTCGGAACTTTTAAATATCTCGATATATCTCGAGAACTACGCGTCTGATCAAAAAATATCATAGAACATAAAAAGTAGGAAACTTAATTCTCTACAAATAAAGTCTCTTAACATTTTGCCTTAGCTCGCTTCGTTTCCGAGATATTTGCAGATTTATCTCAAGGGAAGGGGCCTGAGGGACATATGTGGAGATATTCCTTCTTCTTGTTGTTCTTCTTCTGCACAGCTAAGCTGGAAGTGGCATTTGCGGCCCGCACTAGTGCAGAGTTATCTCAAAGAAAGGGGCCACGGTGTTTCTGTATCTCTATTATGTTGGTGCGGCTTCGGAACTTTTAAATATCTTGATATATCTCGAGAACTACGCATCTAATCAAAAAATATCATAGAACATAAAAAGTAGGAAACTTAATTCTCTACAAGAAAGGTCTCTTAACATTTTGCCATAGCTCGCTTCGTTTCGGAGATATTTGCAGATTTATCTCAAGGGATGGGGCCTGACGGACATATTTCGAGATATTTCTTCTTCTTGTTGTTCTTCTTCTGCACATCTAAGCTGGATGTGGCATTTGCAGCTCGCAACAGTGCAGAGTTATCTCAAAGAAAGCGGCCACGGTGTTTCTGTACCTCTATTATGTTGGTGCAGCTTCGGAACTTTTAAATATCTTGATATATCTCGAGATCTACGCATCTGATCAAAAAATATCATAGAACATAAAAAGTAGGAAACTTAATTCTCTACAAAAAAGGTCTCTTAACATTTTGCCATAGCTCGCTTCGTTTCCGAGATATTTGCAGATTTATCTCGAGGGAAGGGGCCTGACGGACATATTTCGAGATATTTCTTCTTCTTGTTGTTCTTCTTCTGCACAGCTAAGCTGGAAGTGGCTTTTGCGGCTCGCACTATTGCAGAGTTATCTCAAAGAAAGGGGCCACGGTGTTTCTGTATCTCTATTATGTTGTTGCGGCTTCGGAACTTTTAAATATCTCGATATATCTCGAGAACTACGCATCTGATCAAAAAATATCATAGAACATGAAAAGTAGGAAACGTAATTCTCTACAAAAAAGGTCTGTTAATATTTTGCCATAGCTCGCTTCGTTTCCGAGATATTTGCATATTTATCTCAAGGGAAGGGGCCTAACGGACATATTTCGTGATATTTCTTCTTCTTGTTGTTCTTCTTCTGCACAGCTAAGCTGGAAGTGGCATTTGCGGCTCGCACTACTGCAGAGTTATCTCAAAGAAAGGGGCCACGGTGTTTCTGTATCTCTATTATGTTGGTGCGGCTTCGGAACTTTTAAATATCTTGATATATCTCGAGAACTACGCATCTGATCAAAAAATATCATAGAACATAAAAAGTAGGAAACTTAATTCTCTACAAATAAAGTCTCTTAACATTTTGCCTTAGCTTTCTTCGTTTCCGAGATATTTGCAGATTTATCTCAAGGGAAGGGGCCTGAGGGACATATGTGGAGATATTTCTTCTTCTTGTTGTTCTTCTTCTGCACAGCTAAGCTGGAAGTGGCATTTGCGGCCCGCACTAGTGCAGAGTTATCTCAAAGAAAGGGGCCACGGTGTTTCTGTATCTCTATTATGTTGGTGCGGCTTCGGAACTTTTAAATATCTCGATATATCTCGAAACCTACGCTTCTGATCAAAAAATATCATAGAACATAACTTGTAGGAGACATAATTCTCTACAGAAAAGGTCTCTTAACATTTTGCCATAGCTGGCTTCGTTTCCGAGATATTTGCAGATATATCTCAAGGGAAGGGGCCTGACGGACATATTTCGAGATATTTCTTCTTCTTGTTGTTCTTCTTCTGCACAGCTAAGCTGGAAGTGGCATTTGCAGCTCGCAATAGTGCAGAGTTATCTCAAAGAAAGGGGCCACGGTGTTTCTGTATCTCTATTATGTTGGTGCGGCTTCGGATCTTTTAAATATCTCGATATATCTCGAAAACTACGCTTCTGATCAAGAAATATCATAGAACATAAATTGTAGGAAACATAATTCTCTACAAAAAAGGTCTCTTAACATTTTGCCATAGCTCGCTTCGTTTCCGAGATATTTGCAGATTTATCTCAAGGGAAGGGGCCTGACGGACATATTTCGAGATATTTCTTCTTCTTGTTGTTCTTCTTCTGCACAGCTAAGCTGGAAGTGGCATTTGCAGCTCGCAATAGTGCAGAGTTATCTCAAAGAAAGGGTCCACGGTGTTTCCGTATCTCTATTATGTTGGTGCGGCTTCGGAACTTTTAAATATCTTGATATATCTCGAGAACTACGCATCTAATCAAAAAATATCATAGAACATAAAAAGTAGGAAACTTAATTCTCTACAAGAAAGGTCTCTTAACATTTTGCCATAGCTCGCTTCGTTTCGGAGATATTTGCAGATTTATCTCAAGGGATGGGGCCTGACGGACATATTTCGAGATATTTCTTCTTCTTGTTGTTCTTCTTCTGCACATCTAAGCTGGAAGTGGCATTTGCAGCTCGCAACAGGGCAGAGTTATCTCAAAGAAAGGGGCCACGGTGTTTCTGTATCTCTATTATGTTGGTGCGGCTTCGGAACTTTTAAATATCTTGATATATCTCGAGAACTACGCATCTGATCAAAAAATATCATAGAACATAAAAAGTAGGAAACTTAATTCTCTACAAAAAAGGTCTCTTAACATTTTGCCATAGCTCGCTTCATTTCCGAGATATTTGCAGATTTATCTCGAGGGAAGGGGCCTGACGGACATATTTCGAGATATTTCTTCTTCTTGTTGTTCTTCTTCTGCACAGCTAAGCTGGAAGTGGCTTTTGCGGCTCGCACTAGTGCAGAGTTATCTCAAAGAAAGGGGCCACGGTGTTTCTGTATCTCTATTATGTTGGTGCGGCTTCGGAACTTTTAAATATCTCGATATATATCGAGAACTACGCATCTGATCAAAAAATATCATAGAACATAAAAAGTAGGAAACGTAATTCTCTACAAAAAAGGTCTCTTAACATTTTGCCATAGCTCGCTTCGTTTCCGAGATATTTGCATATTTATCTCAAGGGAAGGGGCCTAACGGACATATTTCGTGATATTTCTTCTTCTTGTTGTTCTTCTTCTGCACAGCTAAGCTGGAAGTGGCATTTGCGGCTCGCACTAGTGCAGAGTTATCTCAAAGAAAGGGGCCACGGTGTTTCTGTATCTCTATTATGTTGGTGCGGCTTCGGAACTTTTAAATATCTTGATATATCTCGAGAACTACGCATCTGATCAAAAAATATCATAGAACATAAAAAGTAGGAAACTTAATTCTCTACAAAAAAGGTCTCTTACCATTTTGCCATAGCTCGCTTCGTTTCCGAGATATTTGCAGATTTATCTCGAGGGAAGGGGCCTGACGGACATATTTCGAGATATTTCTTCTTCTTGTTGTTCCTCTTCTGCACAGCTAAGCTGGAAGTGGCTTTTGCGGCTCGCACTGGTGCAGAGTTATCTCAAAGAAAGGGGCCACGGTGTTTCTGTATCTCTATTATGTTGGTGCGGCTTCGGGACTTTTAAATATCTCGATATATCTCGAGAACTACGCATCTGATCAAAAAATATCATAGAACATAAAAAGTAGGAAACTTAATTCTCTACAAAAAAGGTCTCTTAACATTTTGCCATAGCTCGCTTCGTTTCCGAGATATTTGCATATTTATCTCAAGGGAAGGGGCCTGACGGACATATTTCGAGATATTTCTTCTTCTTGTTGTTCTTCTTCTGCACAGCTAAACTGGAAGTGGCATTTCCAGCTCGCAATAGTGCAGAGTTATCTCAAAGAAAGGGGCCACGGTGTTTCTGTATCTCTATTATGTTGGTGCGGCTTCGGAACTTTTAAATATCTTGATATATCTCGAGAACTACGCATCTGATCAAAAAATATCATAGAACATAAAAAGTAGGAAACTTAATTCTCTACAAATAAAGTCTCTTAACATTTTGCCTTAGCTCGCTTCGTTTCCGAGATATTTGCAGATTTATCTCAAGGGAAGGGGCCTGAGGGACATACGTGGAGATATTTCTTCTTCTTGTTGTTCTTCTTCTGCACAGCTAAGCTGGAAGTGGCATTTGCGGCCCGCACTAGTGCAGAGTTATCTCAAAGAAAGGGGCCACGGTGTTTCTGTATCTCTATTATGTTGGTGCGGCTTCGGAACTTTTAAATATCTTGATATATCTCGAGAACTACGCATCTGATCAAAAAATATCATAGAACATAAAAAGTAGGAAACTTAATTCTCTACAAATAAAGTCTCTTAACATTTTGCCTTAGCTCGCTTCGTTTCCGAGATATTTGCAGATTTATCTCAAGGGAAGGGGCCTGAGGGACATACGTGGAGATATTTCTTCTTCTTGTTGTTCTTCTTCTGCACAGCTAAGCTGGAAGTGGCATTTGCGGCCCGCACTAGTGCAGAGTTATCTCAAAGAAAGGGGCCACGGTGTTTCTGTATCTCTATTATGTTGGTGCGGCTTGGGAACTTTTAAATATCTCGATATATCTCGAAAACTACGCTTCTGATCAAAAAATATCATAGAACATAACTTGTAGGAGACATAATTCTCTACAAAAAAGGTCTCTTAACATTTTGCCATAGCTCGCTTCGTTTCCGAGATATTTGCAGATATATCTCAAGGGAAGGGGCCTGACGGACATATTTCGAGATATTTCTTCTTCTTGTTGTTCTTCTTCTGCACAGCTAAGCTGGAAGTGGCATTTGCAGCTCGCAATAGTGCAGAGTTATCTGAAAGAAAGGGGCCACGGTGTTTCTGTATCTCTATTATGTTGGTGCGGCTTCGGAACTTTTAAATATCTTGATATATCTCGAGAACTACGCATCTGATCAAAAAATATCATAGAACATAAAAAGTAGGAAACTTAATTCTCTACAAAAAAGCTCTCTTAACATTTTGCCATAGCTCGCTTCGTTTCCGAGATATTTGCAGATTTATCTCAAGGGAAGGGGCCTGACGGACATATTTCGAGATATTTCTTCTTCTTGTTCTTCTTCTTCTGCACAGCTAAGCTGGAAGTGGCATTTGCGGCTCGCACTAGTGCAGAGTTATCTCAAAGAAAGGGGCCACGGTGTTTCTGTATCTCTATTATGTTGGTGCGGCTTCGGAACTTTTAAATATCTTGATATATCTCGAGAACTACGCATCTGATCAAAAAATATCATAGAACATAAAAAGTAGGAAACTTAATTCTCTACAAATAAGGTCTCTTAACATTTTGCCATAGCTCGCTTCGTTTCCGAGATATTTGCAGATTTATCTCAAGGGAAGGGGCCTGACGGACATATTTCGAGATATATCTTCTTCTTGTTGTTCTTCTTCTGCACAGCTAAGCTGGAAGTGGCATTTGCAGCTCGCAATAGTGCAGAGTTATCTCAAAGAAAGGGGCCACGGTGTTTCTGTATCTCTATTATGTTGGTGCGGCTTCGGAACTTTTAAATATCTTGATATATCTCGAGAAGTACGCATCTGATCAAAAAATATCATAGAACATAGAAAGTAGGAAACTTAATTCTCTACAAAAAAGGTCTCTTAACATTTTGCCATAGCTCGCTTCGTTTCCGAGATATTTGCAGGTTTATCTCAAGGGAAGGGGCCTGACGGACATATTTCGAGATATTTCTTCTTCTTGTTGTTCTTCTTCTGCACAGCTAAACTGGAAGTGGCATTTCCAGCTCGCAATAGTGCAGAGTTATCTCAAAGAAAGGGGCCACGGTGTTTCTGTATCTCTATTATGCTGGTGCGGCTTCGGATCTTTTAAATATCTTGATATATCTCGAGAACTACGCATCTGATCAAAAAATATCATAGAACATAAAAAGTACGAAACTTAATTCTCTACAACAAAGGTCTCTTAACATTTTGCCATAGCTCGCTTTGTTTCCGAGATATTTGCTGATTTATCTCAAGGGAAGGGGCCTGACGGACATATTTCGAGATATTTCTTCTTCTCGTTGTTCTTCTTCTGCACAGCTAAGCTGGAAGTGGCATTTGCGGCCCGCACTAGTGCAGAGTTATCTCAAAGAAAGGGGCCACGGTGTTTCTGTATCTCTATTATGTTGGTGCGGCTTCGGAACTTTTAAATATCTCGATATATCTCGAGAACTACGCATCTGATCAAAAAATATCATAGAACATAAAAAGTAGGAAACTTAATTCTCTACAAAAAAGGTCTCTTAACATTTTGCCATAGCTCGCTTCGTTTCCGAGATATTTGCATATTTATCTCAAGGGAAGGGGCCTGACGGACATATTTCGAGATATTTCTTCTTCTTGTTGTTCTTCTTCTGCACAGCTAAACTGGAAGTGGCATTTCCAGCTCGCAATAGAGCAGAGTTATCTGAAAGAAAGGGGCCACGGTGTTTCTGTATCTCTATTATGTTGGTGCGGCTTCGGAACTTTTAAATATCTTGATATATCTCGAGAACTACGCATCTGATCAAAAAATATCATAGAACATAAAAAGTAGGAAACTTAATTCTCTACAAAAAAGGTCTCTTAACATTTTGCCATAGCTCGCTTCGTTTCCGAGATATTTGCAGATTTATCTCAAGGGAAGGGGCCTGACGGACATATTTCGAGATATTTCTTCTTCTTGTTGTTCTTCTTCTGCACAGCTAAGCTGGAAGTGGCATTTGCGGCTCGCACTAGTGCAGAGTTATCTCAAAGAAAGGGGCCACGGTGTTTCTGGATCTCTATTATGTTGGTGCGGCTTCCGAACTTTTAAATATCTCGATATATCTCGAAAACTACGCTTCTGATCAAAAAATATCATAGAACATAAATTGTAGGAAACATAATTCTCTACAAAAAAGGTCTCTTAACATTTTGCCATAGCTCGTTTCGTTTCCGAGATATTTGCAGATATATCTCAAGGGAAGGGGCCTGACGGACATATTTCGAGATATTTCTTCTTCTTGTTGTTCTTCTTCTGCGCAGCTAAACTGGAAGTGGCATTTCCAGCTCGCAATAGTGCAGTGTTATCTCAACGAAAGGGGCCACGGTGTTTCTGTATCTCTATTATGTTGGTGCGGCTTCGGAACTTTTAAATATCTTGATATATCTCGAGAACTACGCATCTGATCAAAAAATATCATAGAACATAGAAAGTAGGAAACTTAATTCTCTACAAAAAAGGTCTCTTAACATTTTGCCATAGCTCGCTTCGTTTCCGAGATATTTGCAGATTTATCTCAAGGGAAGGGGCCTGACGGACATATTTCGAGATATTTCTTCTTCTTGTTGTTCTTCTTCTGCACAGCTAAGCTGGAAGTGGCATTTGCAGCTCGCAATAGTGCAGAATTATCTCAAAGAAAGGGGCCACGGTGTTTCTGTATCTCTATTATGTTGGTGCGGCTTCGGAACTTTTAAATATCTTGATATATCTCGAGAACTACGCATCTGATCAAAAAATATCATAGAACATAGAAAGTAGGGAACTTAATTCTCTACAAAAAAGGTCTCTTAACATTTTGCCATAGCTCGCTTCGTTTCCGAGATATTTGCAGATTTATCTCAAGGGAAGGGGCCTGACGGACATATTTCGAGATATTTCTTCTTCTTGTTGTTCTTCTTCTGCACAGCTAAGCTGGAAGTGGCATTTGCAGCTCGCAATAGTGCAGAGTTATCTCAAAGAAAGGGGTCACGCTGTTTCTGTATCTCTATTATGTTGGTGCGGCTTCGGAACTTTTAAATATCTTGATATATCTCGAGAACTACGCATCTGATCAAAAAATATCATTGAACATAGAAAGTAGGAAACTTAATTCTCTACAAAAAAGGTCTCTTAACATTTTGCCATAGCTCGCTTCGTTTCCGAGATATTTGCAGATTTATCTCAAGGGAAGGGGCCTGACGGACATATTTCGAGATATTTCTTCTTCTTGTTGTTCTTCTTCTGCACAGCTAAGCTGGAAGTGGCATTTGCAGCTCGCAATAGTGCAGAGTTATCTCAAAGAAAGGGGCCACGCTGTTTCTGTATCTCTATTATGTTGGTGCGGCTTCGGAACTTTTAAATATCTTGATATATCTCGAGAACTACGCATCTGATCAAAAAATATCATAGAACATAAAAAGTAGGAAACGTAATTCTCTACAAAAAAGGTCTCTTAACATTTTGCCATAGCTCGCTTCGTTTCCGAGATATATGCAGATTTATCTCAAGGGAAGGGGCCTGACGGACATATTTCGAGATATTTCTTCTTCTTGTTGTTCTTCTTCTGCACAGCTAAGCTGGAAGTGGCATTTGCAGCTCGCAATAGTGCACAGTTATCTCAAAGAAAGGGGCCACGGTGTTTCTGTATCTCTATTATGTTGGTGCGGCTTCGGAACTTTTAAATATCTTGATATATCTCGAGAACTACGCATCTGATCAAAAAATATCATACAACATAAAAAGTAGGAAACTTAATTCTCTACAAAAAAGGTCTCTTAACATTTTGCCATAGCTCGCTTCGTTTCCGAGATATTTGCAGATTTATCTCAAGGGAAGGGGCCTGACGGACATATTTCGAGATATTTCTTCTTCTTGTTGTTCTTCTTCTGCACAGCTAAGCTGGAAGTGGCATTTGCAGCTCGCAATAGTGCAGAGTTATCTCAAAGAAAGGGGCCACGGTGTTTCTGTATCTCTATTATGTTGGTGCGGCTTCGGAACTTTTAAATATCTTGATATATCTCGAGAACTACGCATCTGATCAAAAAATATCATAGAACATAAAAAGTAGGAAATTTAATTCTCTACAAAAAAGGTCTCTTAACATTTTGCCATAGCTCGCTTCGTTTCCGAGATATATGCAGATTTATCTCAAGGGAAGGGGCCTGACGGACATATTTCGAGATATTTCTTCTTCTTGTTGTTCTTCTTCTGCACAGCTAAGCTGGAAGTGGCATTTGCAGCTCGCAATAGTGCACAGTTATCTCAAAGAAAGGGGCCACGGTGTTTCTGTATCTCTATTATGTTGGTGCGGCTTCGGAACTTTTAAATATCTTGATATATCTCGAGAACTACGCATCTGATCAAAAAATATCATACAACATAAAAAGTAGGAAACTTAATTCTCTACAAAAAAGGTCTCTTAACATTTTGCCATAGCTCGCTTCGTTTCCGAGATATTTGCAGATTTATCTCAAGGGAAGGGGCCTGACGGACATATTTCGAGATATTTCTTCTTCTTGTTGTTCTTCTTCTGCACAGCTAAGCTGGAAGTGGCATTTACAGCTCGCAATAGTGCAGAGTTATCTCAAAGAAAGGGGCCACGGTGTTTCTGTATCTCTATTATGTTGGTGCGGCTTCGGAACTTTTAAATATCTTGATATATCTCGAGAACTACGCATCTGATCAAAAAATATCATAGAACATAGAAAGTAGGAAACTTAATTCTCTACAAAAAAGGTCTCTTAACATTTTGCCATAGCTCGCTTCGTTTCCGAGATATTTGCAGATTTATCTCAAGGGAAGGGGCCTGACGGACATATTTCGAGATATTTCTTCTTCTTGTTGTTCTTCTTCTGCACAGCTAAGCTGGAAGTGGCATTTGCGGCTCGCACTAGTGCAGAGTTATCTCAAAGAAAGGGGCCACGGTGTTTCTGTATCTCTATTATGTTGGTGCGGCTTCGGAACTTTTAAATATCACGATATATCTCGAAAACTACGCTTCTGATCAAAAAATATCATAGAACATAAATTGTAGGAAACATAATTCTCTACAAAAAACGTCTCTTAACATTTTGCCATAGCTTGTTTCGTTTCCGAGATATTTGCAGATATATCTCAAGGGAAGGGGCCTGACTGACATATTTCGAGATATTTCTTCTTCTTGTTGTTCTTCTTCTGCACAGCTAAACTGGAAGTGGCGTTTCCAGCTCGCAATAGCGCAGAGTTATCTCAAAGAAAGGGGCCACGGTGTTTCTGTATCTCTATTATGTTGGTGCGGCTTCGGAACTTTTAAATATCTTTATATATCTCGGGAACTACGCATCTGATAAAAAAATATCATAGAACATAAAAAGTAGGAAACTTAATTCTCTACAAATAAAGTCTCTTAACATTTTGCCATAGCTCGCTTCGTTTCCGAGATATTTGCAGATTTATCTCAAGGAAAGGGGCCTGACGGACATATTTCGAGATATTTCTTCTTCTTGTTGTTCTTCTTCTGCACAGCTAAGCTGGAAGTGGCATTTGCAGCTCGCAATAGTGCAGAGTTATCCCAAAGAAAGGGGCCACGGTGTTTCTGTATCTCTATTATGTTGGTGCGGCTTCGGAACTTTTAAATATCTTGATATATCTCGAGAACTACGCATCTGATCAAAAAATATCATACAACATAAAAAGTAGGAAACTTAATTCTCTACAATAAAGGTCTCTTAACATTTTGCCATAGCTCGCTTCGTTTCCGAGATATTTGCAGATTTATCACAAGGAAAGGGGCCTGACGGACATATTTCGAGATATTTCTTCTTCTTGTTGTTCTTCTTCTGCACAGCTAAACTGGAAGTGGCATTTCCAGCTCGCAATAGCGCAGAGTCATCTCAAAGAAAGGGGCCACGGTGTTTCTGTATCTCTATTATGTTGGTGCGGCTTCGGAACTTTTAAATATCTTTATATATCTCGGGAACTACGCATCTGATAAAAAAATATCATAGAACATAAAAAGTAGGAAACTTAATTCTCTACAAATAAAGTCTCTTAACATTTTGCCATAGCTCGCTTCGTTTCCGAGATATTTGCAGATTTATCTCAAGGAAAGGGGCCTGACGGACATATTTCGAGATATTTCTTCTTCTTGTTGTTCTTCTTCTGCACAGCTAAGCTGGAAGTGGCATTTGCAGCTCGCAATAGTGCAGAGTTATCCCAAAGAAAGGGGCCACGGTGTTTCTGTATCTCTATTATGTTGGTGCGGCTTCGGAACTTTTAAATATCTTGATATATCTCGAGAACTACGCATCTGATCAAAAAATATCATACAACATAAAAAGTAGGAAACTTAATTCTCTACAATAAAGGTCTCTTAACATTTTGCCATAGCTCGCTTCGTTTCCGAGATATTTGCAGATTTATCTCAAGGAAAGGGGCCTGACGGACATATTTCGAGATATTTCTTCTTCTTGTTGTTCTTCTTCTGCACAGCTAAACTGGAAGTGGCATTTCCAGCTCGCAATAGCGCAGAGTCATCTCAAAGAAAGGGGCCACGGTGTTTCTGTATCTCTATTATGTTGGTGCGGCTTCGGAACTTTTAAATATCTTGATATATCTCGAGAACTACGCATCTGATCAAAAAATATCATAGAACATAAAAAGTAGGAAACTTAATTCTCTACAAAAAAGGTCTCTTAATATTTTGCCATAGCTCGCTTCGTTTCCGAGATATTTGCAGATTTATCTCAAGGGAAGGGGCCTGACGGACATATTTCGAGATATTTCTTCTCCTTGTTGTTCTTCTTCTGCACAGCTAAGCTGGAAGTGGCATTTGCAGCTCGCAATAGTGCAGAGTTATCTCAAAGAAAGGGGCCACGGTGTTTCTGTATCTCTATTATGTTGGTGCGGCTTCGGAACTTTTAAATATCTTGATATATCTCGAGAAGTACGCATCTGATCAAAAAATATCATAGAACATAGAAAGTAGGAAACTTAATTCTCTACAAAAAAGGTCTCTTAACATTTTGCCATAGCTCGCTTCGTTTCCGAGATATTTGCAGATTTATCTCAAGGGAAGGGGCCTGACGGACATATTTCGAGATATTTCTTCTTCTTGTTGTTCTTCTTCTGCACAGCTAAGCTGGAAGTGGCATTTGCAGCTCGCAATAGTGCAGAGTTATCTCAAAGGAAGGGGCCACGGTGTTTCTGTATCTCTATTATGTTGGTGCGGCTTCGGAACTTTTAAATATCTTGATATATCTCGAGAACTACGCATCTGATCAAAAAATATCATAGAACATAGAAAGTAGGAAACTTAATTCTCTACAAAAAAGGTCTCTTAACATTTTGCCATAGCTCGCTTCGTTTCCGAGATATTTGCAGATTTATCTCAAGGGAAGGGGCCTGACGGACATATTTCGAGATATTTCTTCTTCTTGTTGTTCTTCTTCTGCACAGCTAAGCTGGAAGTGGCATTTGCGGCTCGCACTAGTGCAGAGTGAACTCAAAGAAAGGGGCCACGGTGTTTCTGTATCTCTATTATGTTGGTGCGGCTTCGGAACTTTTAAATATCACGATATATCTCGAAAACTACGCTTCTGATCAAAAAATATGATAGAACATAAATTGTAGGAAACACAATTCTCTACAAAAAACGTCTCTTAACATTTTGCCATAGCTCGCTTCGTTTCCGAGATATTTGCAGATTTATCTCAAGGGAAGGGGCCTGACGGACATATTTCGAGATATTTCTTCTTCTTGTTGTTCTTCTTCTGCACAGCTAAGCTGGAAGTGGCATTTGCAGCTCGCAATAGTGCAGAGTTATCTCAAAGAAAGGGGCCACGGTGTTTCTGTATCTCTATTATGTTGGTGCGGCTTCGGAACTTTTAAATATCTTGATATATCTCGAGAACTACGCATCTGATCAAAAAATATCATAGAACATAGAAAGTAGGAAACTTAATTCTCTACAAAAAAGGTCTCTTAACATTTTGCCATAGCTCGCTTCGTTTCCGAGATATTTGCAGATTTATCTCAAGGGAAGGGGCCTGACGGACATATTTCGAGATATTTCTTCTTCTTGTTGTTCTTCTTCTGCACAGCTAAGCTGGAAGTGGCATTTGCAGCTCGCAATAGTGCAGAGTTATCTCAAAGAAAGGGGCCACGCTGTTTCTGTATCTCTATTATGTTGGTGCGGCTTCGGAACTTTTAAATATCTTGATATATCTCGAGAACTACGCATCTGATCAAAAAATATCATAGAACATAAAAAGTAGGAAACTTAATTCTCTACAAAAAAGGTCTCTTAACATTTTGCCATAGCTCGCTTCGTTTCCGAGATATATGCAGATTTATCTCAAGGGAAGGGGCCTGACGGACATATTTCGAGATATTTCTTCTTCTTGTTGTTCTTCTTCTGCACAGCTAAGCTGGAAGTGGCATTTGCGGCTCGCACTAGTGCAGAGTTATCTCAAAGAAAGGGGCCACGGTGTTTCTGTATCTGTATTATGTTGGTGCGGCTTCGGAACTTTTAAATATCACGATATATCTCGAAAACTACGCTTCTGATCAAAAAATATCATAGAACATAAATTGTAGGAAACATAATTCTCTACAAAAAACGTCTCTTAACATTTTGCCATAGCTTGTTTCGTTTCCGAGATATTTGCAGATATATCTCAAGGGAAGGGGCCTGACGGACATATTTCGAGATATTTCTTCTTCTTGTTGTTCTTCTTCTGCACAGTTAAGCTGGAAGTGGCATTTGCAGCTCGCAATAGTGCAGAGTTATCTCAAAGAAAGGGGCCACGGTGTTTCTGTATCTCGATTATGTTGGTGCGGCTTCGGAACTTTTAAATATCTTGATATATCTCGAGAACTACGCATCTGATCAAAAAATATCATAGAACATAGAAAGTAGGAAACTTAATTGTCTACAAAAAAGGTCTCTTAACATTTTGCCATAGCTCGCTTCGTTTCCGAGATATTTGCAGATTTATCTCAAGGGAAGGGGTCTGACGGACATATTTCGAGATATTTCTTCTTCTTGTTGTTCTTCTTCTGCACAGCTAAGCTGGAAGTGGCATTTGCAGCTCGCAATAGTGCAGAATTATCTCAAAGAAAGGGGCCACGGTGTTTCTGTATCTCTATTATGTTGGTGCGGCTTCGGAACTTTTAAATATCTTGATATATCTCGAGAACTACGCATCTGATCAAAAAATATCATAGAACATAGAAAGTAGGAAACTTAATTCTCTACAAAAAAGGTCTCTTAACATTTTGCCATAGCTCGCTTCGTTTCCGAGATATTTGCAGATTTATCTTAAGGGAAGGGGCCTGACGGACATATTTCGAGATATTTCTTCTTCTTGTTGTTCTTCTTCTGCACAGCTAAGCTGGAAGTGGCATTTGCAGCTCGCAATAGTGCAGAGTTATCTCAAAGAAAGGGGCCACGGTGTTTCTGTATCCCTATTCTGTTGGTGCGGCTTCGAAACTTTTAAATATCTTGATATATCTCGAGAACTACGCAACTGATCAAAAAATATCATAGAACACAAAAAGTAGGAAACTTAATTCTCTACAAAACACGTCTCTTAACATTTTGCCATAGCTCGCTTCGTTTCCGAGATATTTGCAGATTTATCTCAAGGGAAGGGGCCTGACGGACATATTTCGAGATATTTCTTCTTCTTGTTGTTCTTCTTCTGCACAGCTAAGCTGGAAGTGGCATTTGCAGCTCGCAATAGTGCAGAGTTATCTCAAAGAAAGGGGCCACGGTGTTTCTGTATCTCTATTATGTTGGTGCGGCTTCGGAACTTTTAAATATCTTGATATATCTCGAGAACTACGCATCTGATCAAAAAATATCATAGAAGATAAAAAGTAGGAAACTTAATTCTCTACAAAAAAGGTCGCTTAACATTTTGCCATACCTCGCTTCGTTTCCGAGATATTTGCAGATTTATCTCAAGGGAAGGGGCCTGACGGACATATTTCGAGATATTTCTTCTTCTTGTTGTTCTTCTTCTGCACAGCTAAGCTGGAAGTGGCATTTGCAGCTCGCAATAGTGCAGAGTTATCTCAAAGAAAGGGGCCACGGTGTTTCTGTATCTCTATTATGTTGGTGCGTCTTCGGAACTTTCAAATATCTTGATATATCTCGAGAACTACGCATCTGATCAAAAAATATCATACAACATAAAAAGTAGGAAACTTAATTCTCTACAAAAAAGGTCTCTTAACATTTTGCCATAGCTCGCTTCGTTTCCGAGATATTTGCAGATTTATCTCAAGGGAAGGGGCCTGACGGACATATTTCGAGATATTTCTTCTTCTTGTTGTTCTTCTTCTGCACAGCTAAGCTGGAAGTGGCATTTGCAGCTCGCAATAGTGCAGAGTTATCTCAAAGAAAGGGGCCACGGTGTTTCTGTATCTCTATTATGTTGGTGCGGCTTCGGAACTTTTAAATATCTTGATATATCTCGAGAACTACGCATCTGATCAAAAAATATCATAGAACACAAAAAGTAGGAAACTTAATTCTCTACAAAAAACGTCTCTTAACATTTTGCCATAGCTCGCTTCGTTTCCGAGATATTTGCAGATTTATCTCAAGGGAAGGGGCCTGACGGACATATTTCGAGATATTTCTTCTTCTTGTTGTTCTTCTTCTGCACAGCTAAGCTGGAAGTGGCATTTGCAGCTCGCAATAGTGCAGAGTTATCTCAAAGAAAGGGGCCACGGTGTTTCTGTATCTCTATTATGTTGGTGCGGCTTCGGAACTTTTAAATATCTTGATATATCTCGAGAACTACGCATCTGATCAAAAAATATCATACAACATAAAAAGTAGGAAACTTAATTCTCTACAAAAAAGGTCTCTTAACATTTTGCCATAGCTCGCTTCGTTTCCGAGATATTTGCAGATTTATCTCAAGGGAAGGGGCCTGACGGACATATTTCGAGATATTTCTTCTTCTTGTTGTTCTTCTTCTGCACAGCTAAGCTGGAAGTGGCATTTGCAGCTCGCAATAGTGCAGAGTTATCTCAAAGAAAGTGGCCACGGTGTTTCTGTATCTCTATTATGTTGGTGCGGCTTCGGAACTTTTAAATATCTTGATATATCTCGGGAACTACGCATCTGATCAAAAAATATCATAGAAGATAAAAAGTTGGAAACTTAATTCTCTACAAAAAAGGTCGCTTAACATTTTGCCATACCTCGCTTCGTTTCCGAGATATTTGCAGATTTATCTCAAGGGAAGGGGCCTGACGGACATATTTCGAGATATTTCTTCTTCTTGTTGTTCTTCTTCTGCACAGCTAAGCTGGAAGTGGCATTTGCAGCTCGCAATAGTGCAGAGTTATCTCACAGAAAGGGGCCACGGTGTTTCCGTATCTCTATTATGTTGGTGCGGCTTCGGAACTTTCAAATATCTTGATATATCTCGAGAACTACGCATCTGATCAAAAAATATCATAGAACATAAAAAGTAGGAAACTTAATTCTCTACAAAAAAGGTATCTTAACATTTTGCCATAGCTCGCTTCGTTTCCGAGATATATGCAGATTTATCTCAAGGGAAGGGGCCTGACGGACATATTTCGAGATATTTCTTCTTCTTGTTGTTCTTCTTCTGCACAGCTAAGCTGGAAGTGGCATTTGCAGCTCGCAATAGTGCAGAGTTATCTCAAAGAAAGGGGCCACGGTGTTTCTGTATCCCTATTCTGTTGGTGCGGCTTCGAAACTTTTAAATATCTTGATATATCTCGAGAACTACGCAACTGATCAAAAAATATCATAGAACACAAAAAGTAGGAAACTTAATTCTCTACAAAAAACGTCTCTTAACATTTTGCCATAGCTCGCTTCGTTTCCGAGATATTTGCAGATTTATCTCAAGGGAAGGGGCCTGACGGACATATTTCGAGATATTTCTTCTTCTTGTTGTTCTTCTTCTGCACAGCTAAGCTGGAAGTGGCATTTGCAGCTCGCAATAGTGCAGAGTTATCTCAAAGAAAGGGGCCACGGTGTTTCTGTATCCCTATTCTGTTGGTGCGGCTTCCAAACTTTTAAATATCTTGATATATCTCGAGAACTACGCAACTGATCAAAAAATATCATAGAACACAAAAAGTAGGAAACTTAATTCTCTACAAAAAACGTCTCTTAACATTTTGCCATAGCTCGCTTCGTTTCCGAGATATTTGCAGATTTATCTCAAGGGAAGGGGCCTGACGGACATATTTCGAGATATTTCTTCTTCTTGTTGTTCTTCTTCTGCACAGCTAAGCTGGAAGTGGCATTTGCAGCTCGCAATAGTGCAGAGTTATCTCAAAGAAAGGGGCCACGGTGTTTCTGTATCTCTATTATGTTGGTGCGGCTTCGGAACTTTTAAATATCTTGATATATCTCGAGAACTACGCATCTGATCAAAAAATATCATAGAAGATAAAAAGTAGGAAACTTAATTCTCTACAAAAAAGGTCGCTTAACATTTTGCCATACCTCGCTTCGTTTCCGAGATATTTGCAGATTTATCTCAAGGGAAGGGGCCTGACGGACATATTTCGAGATATTTCTTCTTCTTGTTGTTCTTCTTCTGCACAGCTAAGCTGGAAGTGGCATTTGCAGCTCGCAATAGTGCAGAGTTATCTCAAAGAAAGGGGCCACGGTGTTTCTGTATCTCTATTATGTTGGTGCGGCTTCGGAACTTTCAAATATCTTGATATATCTCGAGAACTACGCATCTGATCAAAAAATATCATAGAACATGAAAAGTAGGAAACTTAATTTTCTACAAAAAAGGTATCTTAACATTTTGCCATAGCTCGCTTCGTTTCCGAGATATATGCAGATTTATCTCAAGGGAAGGGGCCTGACGGACATATTTCGAGATATTTCTTCTTCTTGTTGTTCTTCTTCTGCACAGCTAAGCTGGAAGTGGCATTTGCAGCTCGCAATAGTGCAGAGTTATCTCAAAGAATGGGGCCACGGTGTTTCTGTATCTCTATTATGTTGGTGCGGCTTCGGAACTTTTAAATATCTTGATATATCTCGAGAACTACGCATCTGATCAAAAAATATCATACAACATAAAAAGTAGAAAACTTAATTCTCTACAAAAAAGGTCTCTTAACATTTTGCCATAGCTCGCTTCGTTTCCGAGATATTTGCAGATTTATCTCAAGGGAAGGGGCCTGACGGACATATTTCGAGATATTTCTTCTTCTTGTTGTTCTTCTTCTGCACAGCTAAACTGGAAGTGGCATTTCCAGCTCGCAATAGTGCAGAGTTATCTCAAAGAAAGGGGCCACGGTGTTTCTGTATCTCTATTATGTTGGTGCGGCTTCGGAACTTTTAAATATCTTGATATATCTCGAGAACTACGCATCTGATCAAAAAATATCATACAACATAAAAAGTAGGAAACTTAATTCTCTACAAAAAAGGTCTCTTAACATTTTGCCATAGCTCGCTTCGTTTCCGAGATATTTGCAGATTTATCTCAAGGGAAGGGGCCTGACGGACATATTTCGAGATATTTCTTCTTCTTGTTGTTCTTCTTCTGCACAGCTAAGCTGGAAGTGGCATTTGCAGCTCGCAATAGTGCAGAGTTATCTCAAAGAATGGGGCCACGGTGTTTCTGTATCTCTATTATGTTGGTGCGGCTTCGGAACTTTTAAATATCTCGATATATCTCGAAAACTACGCTTCTGATCAAAAAATATCATAGAACAGAACTTGTAGGAAACATAATTCTCTACAAAAAACGTCTCTTAACATTTTGCCATAGCTCGCTTCGTTTCCGAGATATTTGCAGATATATCTCAAGGGAAGGGGCCTGACGGACATATTTCGAGATATTTCTTCTTCTTGTTGTTCTTCTTCTGCACAGCTAAACTGGAAGTGGCATTTCCAGCTCGCAATAGTGCAGAGTTATCTCAAAGAAAGGGGCCACGGTGTTTCTGTATCTCTATTATGTTGGTGCGGCTTCGGAACTTTTAAATATCTTGATATATCTCGAGAACTACGCATCTGATCAAAAAATATCATACAACATAAAAAGTAGGAAACTTAATTCTCTACAAAAAAGGTCTCTTAACATTTTGCCATAGCTCGCTTCGTTTCCGAGATATTTGCAGATTTATCTCAAGGGAAGGGGCCTGACGGACATATTTCGAGATATTTCTTCTTCTTGTTGTTCTTCTTCTGCACAGCTAAGCTGGAAGTGGCATTTGCAGCTCGCAATAGTGCAGAGTTATCTCAAAGAAAGGGGCCACGGTGTTTCTGTATCTCTATTATGTTGGTGCGGCTTCGGAACTTTTAAATATCTTGATATATCTCGAGAACTACGCATCTGATCAAAAAATATCATAGAACACAAAAAGTAGGAAACTTAATTCTCTACAAAAAACGTCTCTTAACATTTTGCCATAGCTCGCTTCGTTTCCGAGATATTTGCAGATTTATCTCAAGGGAAGGGGCCTGACGGACATATTTCGAGATATTTCTTCTTCTTCTTGTTCTTCTTCTGCACAGCTAAGCTGGAAGTGGCATTTGCAGGTCGCAATAGTGCAGAGTTATCTCAAAGAAAGGGGCCACGGTGTTTCTGTATCTCTATTATGTTGGTGCGGCTTCGGAACCTTTAAATATCTCGATATATCTCGAAAACTACGCTTCTGATCAAAAAATATCATAGAACTTAAAAAGTAGGAAACGTAATTCTCTACAAAAAAGTTCTCTTAACATTTTGCCATAGCTCGCTTCGTTTCCGAGATATTTGCAGATTTATCTCAAGGGAAGGGGCCTGACAGACATATTTCGAGATATTTCTTCTTCTTCTTGTTCTTCTTCTACGCAGCTAAGCTGGAAGTGGCATTTGCAGCTCGCAATAGTGCAGAGTTATCTCAAAGAAGGGGGCCACGGTGTTTCTGTATCTCTATTATGTTGGTGCGGCTTCGGATCTTTTAAATATCTTGATATATCTCGAGAACTACGCATCTGATCAAAAAATATCATAGAACATAAATAGTAGGAAACTTAATTCTCTACAAAAAGGTCCCTCAACATTTTGCCATAGCTCGCTTCGTTTCCGAGATATTTGCACATTTATCTCAAGGGAAGGGGCCTAACGGACATATTTCGAGATATTTCTTCTTCTTGTTGTTCTTCTTCTGCACAGCTAAGCTGGAAGTGGCATTTGCTGCTCGCACTAGTGCAGAGTTATCTCAAAGAAAGGGGCCACGGTATTTCTGTATCTCTATTATGTTGGTGCGGCTTCGGAACTTTTAAATATCTCGATATATCTCGAAAACTACGCTTCTGATCAAAAAATATCATAGCACATAAATTGTAGGAAACATAACTCTCTACAAAAAACGTCTCTTAACATTTTGCCATAGCTCGCTTCGTTTCCGAGATATTTGCAGATTTATCTCAAGGGAAGGGGCCTGACAGACATATTTCGAGATATTTCTTCTTCTTCTTGTTCTTCTTCTACGCAGCTAAGCTGGAAGTGGCATTTGCAGCTCGCAATAGTGCAGAGTTATCTCAAAGAAGGGGGCCACGGTGTTTCTGTATCTCTATTATGTTGGTGCGGCTTCGGATCTTTTAAATATCTTGATATATCTCGAGAACTACGCATCTGATCAAAAAATATCATAGAACATAAATAGTAGGAAACTTAATTCTCTACAAAAAGGTCCCTCAACATTTTGCCATAGCTCGCTTCGTTTCCGAGATATTTGCACATTTATCTCAAGGGAAGGGGCCTAACGGACATATTTCGAGATATTTCTTCTTCTTGTTGTTCTTCTTCTGCACAGCTAAGCTGGAAGTGGCATTTGCTGCTCGCACTAGTGCAGAGTTATCTCAAAGAAAGGGGCCACGGTATTTCTGTATCTCTATTATGTTGGTGCGGCTTCGGAACTTTTAAATATCTCGATATATCTCGAAAACTACGCTTCTGATCAAAAAATATCATAGCACATAAATTGTAGGAAACATAACTCTCTACAAAAAACGTCTCTTAACATTTTGCCATAGCTCGCTTCGTTTCCGAGATATTTGCAGATTTATCTCAAGGGAAGGGGCCTGACGGACATATTTCGAGATATTTCTTCTTCTTGTTGTTCTTCTTCTGCACAGCTAAGCTGGAAGTGGCATTTGCAGCTCGCAATAGTGCAGAGTTATCTCAAAGAAAGGGGCCACGGTGTTTCTGTATCTCTATTATGTTGGTGCGGCTTCGGAACTTTTAAATATCTTGATATATCTCGAGAACTACGCATCTGATCAAAAAATATCATAGAAGATAAAAAGTAGGAAACTTAATTCTCTACAAAAAAGGTCGCTTAACATTTTGCCATAGCTCGCTTCGTTTCCGAGATATTTGCAGATTTATCTCAGGGGAAGGGGCCTGACGGACATATTTCGAGATATTTCTTCTTCTTGTTGTTCTTCTTCTGCACAGCTAAGCTGGAAGTGGCATTTGCGGCTCGCACTAGTGCAGAGTTATCTCAAAGAAAGGGGCCACGGTGTTTCTGTATCTCTATTATGTTGGTGCGGCTTCGGAACTTTTAAATATCACGATATATGTCGAAAACTACGCTTCTGATCAAAAAATATCATAGAACATAAATTGTACGAAACATAATTCTCTACAAAAAACGTCTCTTAACATTTTGCCATAGCTCGCTTCGTTTCCGAGATATTTGCAGATTCAGCTCAAAGGAACGGGCCTGACGGACATATTTCGAGATATTTCTTCTTCTTGTTGTTCTTCTTCTGCACAGCTAAGCTGGAAGTGGCATTTGCAGCTCGCAATAGTGCAGAGTTATCTCAAAGAAAGGGGCCACGGTGTTTCTGTATCTCTATTATGTTGGTGCGGCTTCGGAACTTTCAAATATCTTGATATATCTCGAGAACTACGCATCTGATCAAAAAATATCATAGAACATAAAAAGTAGGAAACTTAATTCTCTACAAAAAAGGTCTCTTAACATTTTGCCATAGCTCGCTTCGTTTCCGAGATATATGCAGATTTATCTCAAGGGAAGGGGCCTGACGGACATATTTCGAGATATTTCTTCTTCTTGTTGTTCTTCTACTGCACAGCTAAGCTGGAATTGGCATTTGCAGCTCGCAATAGTGCAGAGTTATCTCAAAGAAAGGGGCCACGGTGCTTCTGTATCTCTATTATGTTGGTGCGGCTTCGGAAGTTTTAAATATCTCGATATATCTTGAAAACTACGCTACTGATCAAAAAATATCATAGAACATAAAAAGTAGGAAACTTAATTCTCTACAAATAAAGTCTCTTAACATTTTGCCATAGCTCGCTTCGTTTCCGAGATATTTGCAGATTTATCTCGAGGGAAGGGGCCTGACGGACATATTTCGAGATATTTCTTCTTCTTGTTGTTCTTCTTCTGCACAGCTAAGCTGGAAGTGGCATTTGCGGCTCGCACTAGTGCAGAGTTATCTCAAAGAAAGGGGCCACGGTGTTTCTGTATCTCTATTATGTTGGTGCGGCTTCGGAACTTTTAAATATCTTGATATATCTCGAGAACTACGCATCTGATCAAAAAATATCATACAACATAAAAAGTAGGAAACTTAATTCTCTACAAATAAAGTCTCTTAACATTTTGCCATAGCTCGCTTCGTTTCCGAGATATTTGCAGATTTATCTCGAGGGAAGGGGCCTGACGGACATATTTCGAGATAATTCTTCTTCTTGTTGTTCTTCTTCTGCACAGCTAAGCTGGAAGTGGCATTTGCGGCTCGCACTAGTGCAGAGTTATCTCAAAGAAAGGGGCCACGGTGTTTCTGTATCTCTATTATGTTGGTGCGGCTTCGGAACCTTTAAATATCTCGATATATCTCGAAAACTACGCTTCTGATCAAAAAATATCATAGAAAGTAAATTGTAGGAAACATAATTCTCTACAAAAAAGGTCTCTTAACATTTTGCCATAGCTCGCTTCGTTTCCGAGATATTTGCAGATTTATCTCAAGGGAAGGGGTCTGACGGACATATTTCGAGATATTTCTTCTTCTTGTTGTTCTTCTTCTGCACAGCTAAGCTCGAAGTGGCATTTGCAGCTCGCAATAGTGCAGAGTTATCTCAAAGAAAGGGGCCACGGTGTTTCTGTATCTCTACTATGTTGGTGCGGCTTCGGAACTTTTAAATATCTTGATATATCTCGAGAACTACGCATCTGATCAAAAAATATCATAGAACATAAAAAGTAGGAAACTTAATTCTCTACAAAAAAGGTCTCTTAACGTTTTGCCATAGCTCGCTTCGTTTCCGAGATATTTGCAGATTTATCTCAAGGGAAGGGGCCTGACGGACATATTTCGAGATATTTCTTCTTCTTGTTGTTCTTCTTCTGCACAGCTAAGCTGGAAGTGGCATTTGCAGCTCGCAATAGTGCAGAGTTATCTCAAAGAAAGAGGCCACGGTGTTTCTGTACCTCTATTATGTTGGAGCGGCTTCGGAATTTTTAAATATCTCGATATATCTCGAAAACTACGCTTCTGATCAAAAAATATCATAGAACATAAATTGTAGGAAACATAATTCTCTACAAAAAAGGTCTCTTAACATTTTGCCATAGCTCGCTTCGTTTCCGAGATATTTGCAGATTTATCTCAAGGGAACGGGCCTGACGGACATATTTCGAGATATTTCTTCTTCTTGTTGTTCTTCTTCTGCACAGCTAAGCTGGAAGTGGCATTTGCAGGTCGCAATAGTGCAGAGTTATCTCAAAGAAAGGGGCCACGGTGTTTCTGTATCTCTATTATGTTGGTGCGGCTTCGGAACCTTTAAATATCTCGATATATCTCGAAAACTACGCTTCTGATCAAAATATATCATAGAACGTAAAAAGTAGGAAACGTAATTCTCTACAAAAAAGGTCTCTTAACATTTTGCCATAGCTCGCTTCGTTTCCGAGATATTTGCAGATTTATCTCAAGGGAAGGGGCCTGACGGACATATTTCGAGATATTTCTTCTTCTTGTTGTTCTTCTTCTGCACAGCTAAGCTGGAAGTGGCATTTGCAGCTCGCAATAGTGCAGAGTTATCTCAATGAAAGGGGCCACGGTGTTTCTGTATCTCTATTATGTTGGTGCGGCTTCGGAACTTTTAAATATCTTGATATATCTCGAGAACTACGCATCTGATCAAAAAATATCATAGAACATAAAAGGTAGGAAACGTAATTCTCCACAAAAAAGGTCTTTTAACATTTTGCCATAGCTCGGATTGTTTGCGAGATATTTGGAGATTTAGCTCAAGGGAAGGGGCCTGACGTACATATTCCGAGATATTTCTTGATCTTGTTGTGCTTCTTCTGCACAGCTAAGCTGGAACTGGCATTTGCTGCTCGCAAAAGTGCAGAGTTATCTCAAAGAAAGGGGCCACGGTGTTTCTGTATCTCTATTATGTTGCTGCGGCTTCGGAACCTTTAAATATCTCGATATATCTCGAAAACTACGCTTCTGATCAAAAAATATCATAGAAAGTAAATTGTAGGAAACATAATTCTCTACAAAAAAGGTCTCTTAACATTTTGCCATAGCTCGCTTCGTTTCCGAGATATTTGCAGATTTATCTCAAGGGAAGGGGTCTGACGGACATATTTCGAGATATTTCTTCTTCTTGTTGTTCTTCTTCTGCACAGCTAAGCTCGAAGTGGCATTTGCAGCTCGCAATAGTGCAGAGTTATCTCAAAGAAAGGGGCCACGGTGTTTCTGTATCTCTACTATGTTGGTGCGGCTTCGGAACTTTTAAATATCTTGATATATCTCGAGAACTACGCATCTGATCAAAAAATATCATAGAACATAAAAAGTAGGAAACTTAATTCTCTACAAAAAAGGTCTCTTAACGTTTTGCCATAGCTCGCTTCGTTTCCGAGATATTTGCAGATTTATCTCAAGGGAAGGTGCCTGACGGACATATTTCGAGATATTTCTTCTTCTTGTTGTTCTTCTTCTGCACAGCTAAGCTGGAAGTGGCATTTGCAGCTCGCAATAGTGCAGAGTTATCTCAAAGAAAGAGGCCACGGTGTTTCTGTACCTCTATTATGTTGGAGCGGCTTCGGAATTTTTAAATATCTCGATATATCTCGAAAACTACGCTTCTGATCAAAAAATATCATAGAACATAAATTGTAGGAAACATAATTCTCTACAAAAAAGGTCTCTTAACATTTTGCCATAGCTCGCTTCGTTTCCGAGATATTTGCAGATTTATCTCAAGGGAAGGGGCCTGACGGACATATTTCGAGATATTTCTTCTTCTTGTTGTTCTTCTTCTGCACAGCTAAGCTGGAAGTGGCATTTGCAGGTCGCAATAGTGCAGAGTTATCTCAAAGAAAGGGGCCACGGTGTTTCTGTATCTCTATTATGTTGGTGCGGCTTCGGAACCTTTAAATATCTCGATATATCTCGAAAACTACGCTTCTGATCAAAATATATCATAGAACTTAAAAAGTAGGAAACGTAATTCTCTACAAAAAAGGTCTCTTAACATTTTGCCATAGCTCGCTTCGTTTCCGAGATATTTGCAGATTTATCTCAAGGGAAGGGGCCTGACGGACATATTTCGAGATATTTCTTCTTTTTGTTGTTTTTTCTTCTGCACAGCTAAGCTGGAAGTGGCATTTGCAGCTCGCAATAGTGCAGAGTTATCTCAAAGAAAGAGGCCACGGTGTTTCTGTACCTCTATTATGTTGGTGCGGCTTCGGAATTTTTAAATATCTCGATATATCTCGAAAACTACGCTTCTGATCAAAAAATATCATAGAACATAAAAGGTAGGAAACGTAATTCTCCACAAAAAAGGTCTTTTAACATTTTGCCATAGCTCGGATTGTTTGCGAGATATTTGGAGATTTAGCTCAAGGGAAGGGGCCTGACGTACATATTCCGAGATATTTCTTGATCTTGTTGTGCTTCTTCTGCACAGCTAAGCTGGAACTGGCATTTGCTGCTCGCAAAAGTGCAGAGTTATCTCAAAGAAAGGGGCCACGGTGTTTCTGTATCTCTATTATGTTGGTGCGGCTTCGGAACCTTTAAATATCTCGATATATCTCGAAAACTACGCTTCTGATCAAAAAATATCATAGAAAGTAAATTGTAGGAAACATAATTCTCTACAAAAAAGGTCTCTTAACATTTTGCCATAGCTCGCTTCGTTTCCGAGATATTTGCAGATTTATCTCAAGGGAAGGGGTCTGACGGACATATTTCGAGATATTTCTTCTTCTTGTTGTTCTTCTTCTGCACAGCTAAGCTCGAAGTGGCATTTGCAGCTCGCAATAGTGCAGAGTTATCGCAAAGAAAGGGGCCACGGTGTTTCTGTATCTCTATTATGTTGGTGCGGCTTCGGAACTTTTAAATATCTTGATATATCTCGAGAACTACGCATCTGATCAAAAAATATCATAGAACATAAAAAGTAGGAAACTTAATTCTCTACAAAAAAGGTCTCTTAACGTTTTGCCATAGCTCGCTTCGTTTCCGAGATATTTGCAGATTTATCTCAAGGGAAGGGGCCTGACGGACATATTTCGAGATATTTCTTCTTCTTGTTGTTCTTCTTCTGCACAGCTAAGCTGGAAGTGGCATTTGCAGCTCGCAATAGTGCAGAGTTATCTCAAAGAAAGAGGCCACGGTGTTTCTGTACCTCTATTATGTTGGAGCGGCTTCGGAATTTTTAAATATCTCGATATATCTCGAAAACTACGCTTCTGATCAAAAAATATCATAGAACATAAATTGTAGGAAACATAATTCTCTACAAAAAAGGTCTCTTAACATTTTGCCATAGCTCGCTTCGTTTCCGAGATATTTGCAGATTTATCTCAAGGGAAGGGGCCTGACGGACATATTTCGAGATATTTCTTCTTCTTGTTGTTCTTCTTCTGCACAGCTAAGCTGGAAGTGGCATTTGCAGGTCGCAATAGTGCAGAGTTATCTCAAAGAAAGGGGCCACGGTGTTTCTGTATCTCTATTATGTTGGTGCGGCTTCGGAACCTTTAAATATCTCGATATATCTCGAAAACTACGCTTCTGATCAAAATATATCATAGAACTTAAAAAGTAGGAAACGTAATTCTCTACAAAAAAGGTCTCTTAACATTTTGCCATAGCTCGCTTCGTTTCCGAGATATTTGCAGATTTATCTCAAGGGAAGGGGCCTGACGGACATATTTCGAGATATTTCTTCTTTTTGTTGTTTTTTCTTCTGCACAGCTAAGCTGGAAGTGGCATTTGCAGCTCGCAATAGTGCAGAGTTATCTCAAAGAAAGAGGCCACGGTGTTTCTGTACCTCTATTATGTTGGTGCGGCTTCGGAATTTTTAAATATCTCGATATATCTCGAAAACTACGCTTCTGATCAAAAAATATCATAGAACATAAAAGGTAGGAAACGTAATTCTCCACAAAAAAGGTCTTTTAACATTTTGCCATAGCTCGGATTGTTTGCGAGATATTTGGAGATTTAGCTCAAGGGAAGGGGCCTGACGTACATATTCCGAGATATTTCTTGATCTTGTTGTGCTTCTTCTGCACAGCTAAGCTGGAACTGGCATTTGCTGCTCGCAAAAGTGCAGAGTTATCTCAAAGAAAGGGGCCACGGTGTTTCTGTATCTCTATTATGTTGGTGCGGCTTCGGAACCTTTAAATATCTCGATATATCTCGAAAACTACGCTTCTGATCAAAAAATATCATAGAAAGTAAATTGTAGGAAACATAATTCTCTACAAAAAAGGTCTCTTAACATTTTGCCATAGCTCGCTTCGTTTCCGAGATATTTGCAGATTTATCTCAAGGGAAGGGGTCTGACGGACATATTTCGAGATATTTCTTCTTCTTGTTGTTCTTCTTCTGCACAGCTAAGCTCGAAGTGGCATTTGCAGCTCGCAATAGTGCAGAGTTATCGCAAAGAAAGGGGCCACGGTGTTTCTGTATGTCTATTATGTTGGTGCGGCTTCGGAACTTTTAAATATCTTGATATATCTCGAGAACTACGCATCTGATCAAAAAATATCATAGAACATAAAAAGTAGGAAACTTAATTCTCTACAAAAAAGGTCTCTTAACGTTTTGCCATAGCTCGCTTCGTTTCCGAGATATTTGCAGATTTATCTCAAGGGAAGGGGCCTGACGGACATATTTCGAGATATTTCTTCTTCTTGTTGTTCTTCTTCTGCACAGCTAAGCTGGAAGTGGCATTTGCAGCTCGCAATAGTGCAGAGTTATCTCAAAGAAAGAGGCCACGGTGTTTCTGTACCTCTATTATGTTGGAGCGGCTTCGGAATTTTTAAATATCTCGATATATCTCGAAAACTACGCTTCTGATCAAAAAATATCATAGAACATAAATTGTAGGAAACATAAGTCTCTACAAAAAAGGTCTCTTAACATTTTGCCATAGCTCGCTTCGTTTCCGAGATATTTGCAGATTTATCTCAAGGGAAGGGGCCTGACGGACATATTTCGAGATATTTCTTCTTCTTGTTGTTCTTCTTCTGCACAGCTAAGCTGGAAGTGGCATTTGCAGGTCGCAATAGTGCAGAGTTATCTCAAAGAAAGGGGCCACGGTGTTTCTGTATCTCTATTATGTTGGTGCGGCTTCGGAACCTTTAAATATCTCGATATATCTCGAAAACTACGCTTCTGATCAAAATATATCATAGAACTTAAAAAGTAGGAAACGTAATTCTCTACAAAAAAGGTCTCTTAACATTTTGCCATAGCTCGCTTCGTTTCCGAGATATTTGCAGATTTATCTCAAGGGAAGGGGTCTGACGGACATATTTCGAGATATTTCTTCTTCTTGTTGTTCTTCTTCTGCACAGCTAAGCTGGAAGTGGCATTTGCAGCTCGCAATAGTGCAGAGTTATCTCAAAGAAAGAGGCCACGGTGTTTCTGTACCTCTATTATGTTGGTGCGGCTTCGGAATTTTTAAATATCTCGATATATCTCGAAAACTACGCTTCTGATCAAAAAATATCATAGAACATAAATTGTAGGAAACATAATTCTCTACAAAAAAGGTCTCTTAACATTTTGCCATAGCTCGCTTCGTTTCCGAGATATTTGCAGATTTATCTCAAGGGAAGGGGCCTGACGGACATATTTCGAGATATTTCTTCTTCTTCTTGTTCTTCTTCTGCACAGCTAAGCTGGAAGTGGCATTTGCAGGTCGCAATAGTGCAGAGTTATCTCAAAGAAAGGGGCCACGGTGTTTCTGTATCTCTATTATGTTGGTGCGGCTTCGGAACCTTTAAATATCTCGATATATCTCGAAAACTACGCTTCTGATCAAAAAATATCATAGAACTTAAAAAGTAGGAAACGTAATTCTCTACAAAAAAGTTCTCTTAACATTTTGCCATAGCTCGCTTCGTTTCCGAGATATTTGCAGATTTATCTCAAGGGAAGGGGCCTGACAGACATATTTCGAGATATTTCTTCTTCTTCTTGTTCTTCTTCTACGCAGCTAAGCTGGAAGTGGCATTTGCAGCTCGCAATAGTGCAGAGTTATCTCAAAGAAGGGGGCCACGGTGTTTCTGTATCTCTATTATGTTGGTGCGGCTTCGGATCTTTTAAATATCTTGATATATCTCGAGAACTACGCATCTGATCAAAAAATATCATAGAACATAAATAGTAGGAAACTTAATTCTCTACAAAAAGCTCCCTCAACATTTTGCCATAGCTCGCTTCGTTTCCGAGATATTTGCACATTTATCTCAAGGGAAGGGGCCTAACGGACATATTTCCAGATATTTCTTCTTCTTGTTGTTCTTCTTCTGCACAGCTAAGCTGGAAGTGGCATTTGCTGCTCGCACTAGTGCAGAGTTATCTCAAAGAAAGGGGCCACGGTATTTCTGTATCTCTATTATGTTGGTGCGGCTTCGGAACTTTTAAATATCTCGATATATCTCGAAAACTACGCTTCTGATCAAAAAATATCATAGCACATAAATTGTAGGAAACATAACTCTCTACAAAAAACGTCTCTTAACATTTTGCCATAGCTCGCTTCGTTTCCGAGATATTTGCAGATTTATCTCAAGGGAAGGGGCCTGACGGACATATTTCGAGATATTTCTTCTTCTTGTTGTTCTTCTTCTGCACAGCTAAGCTGGAAGTGGCATTTGCAGCTCGCAATAGTGCAGAGTTATCTCAAAGAGAGGGGTCACGGTGTTTCTGTATCTCTATTATGTTGGTGCGGCTTCGGAACTTTTAAATATCTTGATATATCTCGAGAACTACGCATCTGATCAAAAAATATCATAGAAGATAAAAAGTAGGAAACTTAATTCTCTACAAAAAAGGTCTCTTAACATTTTGCCATAGCTCGCTTCGTTTCCGAGATATTTGCAGATTTATCTCAAGGGAAGGGGCCTGACGGACATATTTCGTGATATTTCTTCTTCTTGTTGTTCTTCTTCTGCACAGCTAAGCTGGAAGTGGCATTTGCGGCTCGCACTAGTGCAGAGTTATCTCAAAGAAAGGGGCCACGGTGTTTCTGTATCTCTATTATGTTGGTGCGGCTTCGGAACTTTTAAATATCTCGATATATCTCGAAAACTACGCTTCTGATCAAAAAATATCATAGAACATAAATAGTAGGAAACTTAATTCTCTACAAAAAGGTCCCTCAACATTTTGCCATAGCTCGCTTCGTTTCCGAGATATTTGCACATTTATCTCAAGGGAAGGGGCCTAACGGACATATTTCGAGATATTTCTTCTTCTTGTTGTTCTTCTTCTGCACAGCTAAGCTGGAAGTGGCATTTGCTGCTCGCACTAGTGCAGAGTTATCTCAAAGAAAGGGGCCACGGTGTTTCTGTATCTCTATTATGTTGGTGCGGCTTCGGAACTTTTAAATATCTCGATATATCTCGAAAACTACGCTTCTGATCAAAAAATATCATAGCACATAAATTGTGGGAAACATAATTCTCTACAAAAAACGTCTCTTAACATTTTGCCATAGCTCGCTTCGTTTCCGAGATATTTGCAGATTTATCTCAAGGGAAGGGGCCTGACGGACATATTTCGAGATATTTCTTCTTCTTGTTGTTCTTCTTCTGCACAACTAAGCTGGAAGTGGCATTTGCAGCTCGCAATAGTGCAGAGTTATCTCAAAGAGAGGGGCCACGGTGTTTCTGTATCTCTATTATGTTGGTGCGGGTTCGGAACTTTTAAATATCTTGATATATCTCGAGAACTACGCATCTGATCAAAAAATATCATAGAACATAAATTGTAGGAAACATAATTCTCTACAAAAAACGTCTCTTAACATTTTGCCATAGCTCGCTTCGTTTCCGAGATATTTGCAGATTCAGCTCAAAGGAACGGGCCTGACGGACATATTTCGAGATATTTCTTCTTCTTGTTGTTCTTCTTCTGCACAGCTAAGCTGGAAGTGGCATTTGCAGCTCGCAATAGTGCAGAGTAATCTCAAAGAAAGGGGCCACGGTGTTTCTGTATCTCTATTATGTTGGTGCGGCTTCGGAACTTTTAAATATCTTGATATATCTCGAGAACTACGCATCTGATCGAAAAATATCATAGAAGATAAAAAGTAGGAAACTTAATTCTCTACAAAAAAGGTCTCTTAACATTTTGCCATAGCTCACTTCGTTTCCGAGATATTTGCAGATATATCTCAAGGGAAGGGGCCTGACGGACATATTTCGAGATATTTCTTCTTCTTGTTGTTCTTCTTCTGCACAGCTAAGCTGGAAGTGGCATTTGCAGCTCGCAATAGTGCAGAGTTATCTCAAAGAAGGGGGCCACGGTGTTTCTGTATCTCTATTATGTTGGTGCGGCTTCGGAACTTTTAAATATCTTGATATATCTCGAGAACTACGCATCTGCTCAAAAAATATCATAGAACATAAATAGTAGGAAACTTAATTCTCTACAAAAAGGTCCCTCAACATTTTGCCATAGCTCGCTTCGTTTCCGAGATATTTGCACATTTATCTCAAGGGAAGGGGCCTAACGGACATATTTCGAGATATTTCTTCTTCTTGTTGTTCTTCTTCTGCACAGCTAAGCTGGAAGTGGCATTTGCAGCTCGCAATAGTGCAGAGTTATCTCAAAGAAAGGGGCCACGGTGTTTCTGTATCTCTATTATGTTGGTGCGGCTTCGGAACTTTTAAATATCTTGATATATCTCGAGAACTACGCATCTGATCAAAAAATATCATAGAACATAAAAAGTAGGAAACTTAATTCTCTACAAAAAAGGTCTCTTGACATTTTGCCATAGCTCGCTTCGTTTCCGAGATATTTGCAGATTTATCTCCAGGGAAGGGGCCTGACGGACATATTTCGAGATATTTCTTCTTCTTGTTGTTCTTCTTCGTGCACAGCTAAGCTGGAAGTGGCATTTGCGGCTCGCACTAGTGCAGAGTTATCTCAAAGAAAGGGGCCACGGTGTTTCTGAATCTCTATTATGTTGGTGCGGCTTCGGAACTTTTAAATATCTCGATATATCTCGAAAACTACGCTTCTGATCAAAAAATATCATAGAACATAAATTGTAGGAAACATAATTCTCTACAAAAAACGTCTCATAACATTTTGCCATAGCTCGCTTCGTTTCCGAGATATTTGCAGATTCAGCTCAAAGGAACGGGCCTGACGGACATATTTCGAGATATTTCTTCTTCTTGTTGTTCTTCTTCTGCACAGCTAAGCTGGAAGTGGCATTTGCAGCTCGCAATAGTGCAGAGTAATCTCAACGAAAGGGGCCACGGTGTTTCTGTATCTCTATTATGTTGGTGCGGCTTCGGAACTTTTAAATATCTTGATATATCTCGAGAACTACGCATCTGATCAAAAAATACCATAGAACATAAAAAGTAGGAAACTTAATTCTCTACAAAAAAGGTCTCTTAACATTTTGCCATAGCTCGCTTCGTTTCCGAGATATTTGCAGATTTATCTCAAGGGAAGGGGCCTGACGGACATATTTCGAGATATTTCTTCTTCTTGTTGTTCTTCTTCTGCACAGCTAAGCTGGAAGTGGCATTTGCGGCTCGCACTAGTGCAGAGTTATCTCGAAGAAAGGGGCCACGGTGTTTCTGTATCTCTATTATGTTGGTGCGGCTTCGGAACTTTTAAATATCTTGATATATCTCGAGAACTACGCTTCTGATCAAAAAATATCATAGAACATAAAAAGTAGGAAACTTAATTCTCTACAAAAAAGGTCTCTTAACATTTTGCCATAGCTCGCTTCGTTTCCGAGATATTTGCAGATTCAGCTCAAAGGAACGGGCCTGACGGACATATTTCGAGATATTTCTTCTTCTTGTTGTTCTTCTTCTGCACAGCTAAGCTGGAAGTGGCATTTGCAGCTCGCAATAGTGCAGAGTAACCTCAACGAAAGGGGCCGCGGTGTTTCTGTATCTCTATTATGTTGGTGCGGCTTCGGAACTTTTAAATATCTTGATATATCTCGAGAACTACGCATCTGATCAAAAAATACCATAGAACATAAAAAGTAGGAAACTTAATTCTCTACAAAAAAGGTCTCTTAACATTTTGCCATAGCTCGCTTCGTTTCCGAGATATTTGCAGATTTATCTCAAGGGAAGGGGCCTGACGGACATATTTCGAGATATTTCTTCTTCTTGTTGTTCTTCTTCTGCACAGCTAAGCTGGAAGTGGCATTTGCGGCTCGCACTAGTGCAGAGTTATCTCGAAGAAAGGGGCCACGGTGTTTCTGTATCTCTATTATGTTGGTGCGGCTTCGGAACTTTTAAATATCTTGATATATCTCGAGAACTACGCATCTGATCAAAAAATACCATAGAACATAAAAAGTAGGAAACTTAATTCTCTACAAAAAAGGTCTCTTAACATTTTGCCATAGCTCGCTTCGTTTCCGAGATATTTGCAGATTCAGCTCAAAGGAACGGGCCTGACGGACATATTTCGAGATATTTCTTCTTCTTGTTGTTCTTCTTCTGCACAGCTAAGCTGGAAGTGGCATTTGCAGCTCGCAATAGTGCAGAGTAATCTCAACGAAAGGGGCCACGGTGTTTCTGTATCTCTATTATGTTGGTGCGGCTTCGGAACTTTTAAATATCTTGATATATCTCGAGAACTACGCATCTGATCAAAAAATACCATAGAACATAAAAAGTAGGAAACTTAATTCTCTACAAAAAAGGTCTCTTAACATTTTGCCATAGCTCGCTTCGTTTCCGAGATATTTGCAGATTTATCTCAAGGGAAGGGGCCTGACGGACATATTTCGAGATATTTCTTCTTCTTGTTGTTCTTCTTCTGCACAGCTAAGCTGGAAGTGGCATTTGCGGCTCGCACTAGTGCAGAGTTATCTCGAAGAAAGGGGCCACGGTGTTTCTGTATCTCTATTATGTTGGTGCGGCTTCGGAACTTTTAAATATCTTGATATATCTCGAGAACTACGCTTCTGATCAAAAAATATCATAGAACACAAAAAGTAGGAAACTTAATTCTCTACAAAAAAGGTCTCTTAACATTTTGCCATAGCTCGCTTCGTTTCCGAGATATTTGCAGATTTATCTCAAGGGAAGGGGCCTGACGGACATATTTCGAGATATTTCTTCTTCTTGTTGTTCTTCTTCTGCACAGCTAAGCTGGAAGTGGCATTTGCGGCTCGCACTAGTGCAGAGTTATCTCGAAGAAAGGGGCCACGGTGTTTCTGTATCTCTATTATGTTGGTGCGGCTTCGGAACTTTTAAATATCTTGATATATCTCGAGAACTACGCATCTGATCAAAAAATATCATAGAACATAAAAAGTAGGAAACTTAATTCTCTACAAAAAAGGTCTCTTAGCATTTTGCCATAGCTCGCTTCGTTTCCGAGATATATGCAGATTTATCTCAAGGGGAGGGGCCTGACGGACATATTTCGAGATATTTCTTCTTCTTGTTGTTCTTCTTCTGCACAGCTAAGCTGGAAGTGGCATTTGCGGCTCGCACTAGTGCAGAGTTATCTCAAAGAAAGGGGCCACGGTGTTTCTGTATCTCTATTATGTTGGTGCGGCTTCGGAACTTTTAAATATCTCGATATATCTCGACAACTACGCTTCTGATCAAAAAATATCATAGAACATAAATTGTAGGAAACATAATTCTCTACAAAAAAGGTCTCTTAACATTTTGCCATAGCTCGCTTCGTTTCCGAGATATTTGCAGATATATCTCAAGGGAAGGGGCCTGACGGACATATTTCGAGATATTTCTTCTTCTTGTTGTTCTTCTTCTGCACAGCTAAGCTGGAAGTGGCATTTGCAGCTCGCAATAGTGCAGAGATATCTCAAAGAAAGGGGCCACGGTGTTTCTGTATCTCTATTATGTTGGTGCGGCTTCGGAACTTTTAAATATCTTGATATATCTCGAGAACTACGCATCTGATCAAAAAATATCATAAAACATAAAAAGTAGGAAACTTAATTCTCTACAAAAAAGGTCTCTTAACATTTTGCCATAGCTCTCTTCGTTTCCGAGATATTTGCAGATATATCTCCAGGGAAGGGGCCTGACGGACATATTTCGGGATATTTCTTCTTCTTGTTGTTCTTCTTCTGCACAGCTAAGCTGGAAGTGGCATTTGCAGCTCGCAGTAGTGCAGAGTTATCTCAAAGAAAGGGGCCACGGTGTTTCTGTATCTCTATTATGTTGGTGCGGCTTCGGAACTTTTAAATATCTTGATATATCTCGAGAACTACGCATCTGATCAAAAAATATCAGAGAACATAAAAAGTAGGAAACTTAATTCTCTACAAAAAAGGTCTCTTAACATTTTGCCATAGCTCGCTTCGTTTCCGAGATATTTGCAGATTTATCTCCAGGGAAGGGGCCTGACGGACATATTTCGAGATATTTCTTCTTCTTGTTGTTCTTCTTCTGCACAGCTAAGCTGGAAGTGGCATTGGCAGCTCGCAATAGTGCAGAGTTATCTCAAAGAAAGGGGCCGCGGTGTTTCTGTATCTCTATTATGTTGGTGCGGCTTCGGAACTTTTAAATATCTTGATATATCTCGAGAACTACGCATCTGATCAAAAAATATCATAGAACATAAAAAGTAGGAAACTTAATTCTCTACAAAAAAGGTCTCTTAACATTTTGCCATAGCTCGCTTCGTTTCCGAGATATTCGCAGATTTATCTCCAGGGAAGGGGCCTGACGGACATATTTCGAGATATTTCTTCTTCTTCTTGTTCTTCTTCTGCACAGCTAAGCTGGAAGTGGCATTTGCAGCTCGCAATAGTGCAGAGTTATCTCAAAGAAAGGGGCCACGGTGTTTCTGTATCTCTATTATGTTGGTGCGGCTTCGGAACTTTTAAATATCTTGATATATCTCGAGAACTACGCATCTGATCAAAAAATATCATAGAACATAAATTGTAGGAAACATAATTCTCTACAAAAAACGTCTCTTAACATTTTGCCATAGCTCGCTTCGTTTCCGAGATATTTGCAGATTCAGCTCAAAGGAACGGGCCTGACGACATATTTCGAGATATTTCTTCTTCTTGTTGTTCTTCTTCTGCACAGCTAAGCTGGAAGTGGCATTTGCAGCTCGCAATAGTGCAGAGTAATCTCAAAGAAAGGGGCCACGGTGTTTCTGTATCTCTATTATGTTGGTGCGGCTTCGGAACTTTTAAATATCTTGATATATCTCGAGAACTACGCATCTGATCAAAAAATACCATAGAACATAAAAAGTAGGAAACTTAATTCTCTACAAAAAAGATCTCTTAACATTTTGCCATAGCTCTCTTCGTTTCCGAGATATTTGCAGATTTATCTCCAGGGAAGCGGCCTGACGGACATATTTCGAGATATTTCTTCTTCTTGTTGTTCTTCTTCTGCACAGCTAAGCTGGAAGTGGCATTTGCAGCTCGCAGTAGTGCAGAGTTATCTCAAAGAAAGGGGCCACGGTGTTTCTGTATCTCTATTATGTTGGTGCGGCTTCGGAACTTTTAAATATCTTGATATATCTCGAGAACTACGCATCTGATCAAAAAATATCATAGAACATAAAAAGTAGGAAACTTAATTCTCTACAAAAAAGGTCTCTTAACATTTTGCCATAGCTCGCTTCGTTTCCGAGATATTTGCAGATTTATCTCCAGGGAAGCGGCCTGACGGACATATTTCGAGATATTTCTTCTTCTTGTTGTCCTTCTTCTGCACAGCTAAGCTGGAAGTGGCATTTGCAGCTCGCAGTAGTGCAGAGTTATCTCAAAGAAAGGGGCCACGGTGTTTCTGTATCTCTATTATGTTGGTGCGGCTTCGGAACTTTTAAATATCTTGATATATCTCGAGAACTACGCATCTGATCAAAAAATATCATAGAACATAAAAAGTAGGAAACTTAATTCTCTACAAAAAAGGTCTCTTAACATTTTGCCATAGCTCGCTTCGTTTCCGAGATATTTGCAGATTTATCTCCAGGGAAGGGGCCTGACGGACATATTTCGAGATATTTCTTCTTGTTGTTCTTCTTCTGCACAGCTAAGCTGGAAGTGGCATTTGCAGCTCGCAATAGTGCAGAGTTATCTCAAAGAAAGGGGCCACGGTGTTTCTGTATCTCTATTATGTTGGTGCGGCTTCGGAACTTTTAAATATCTTGATATATCTCGAGAACTACGCATCTGATCAAAAAATATCATAGAACATAAAAAGTAGGAAACTTAATTCTCTACAAAAAAGGTCTCTTAACATCTTGCCATAGCTCGCTTCGTTTCCGAGATATTTGCAGATATATCTCCAGGGAAGGGGCCTGACGGACATATTTCGGGATATTTCTTCTTCTTGTTGTTCTTCTTCTGCACAGCTAAGCTGGAAGTGGCATTTGCAGCTCGCAGTAGTGCAGAGTTATCTCAAAGAAAGGGGCCACGGTGTTTCTGTATCTCTATTATGTTGGTGCGGCTTCGGAACTTTTAAATATCTTGATATATCTCGAGAACTACGCATCTGATCAAAAAATATCAGAGAACATAAAAAGTAGGAAACTTAATTCTCTACAAAAAAGGTCTCTTAACATTTTGCCATAGCTCGCTTCGTTTCCGAGATATTTGCAGATTTATCTCCAGGGAAGGGGCCTGACGGACATATTTCGAGATATTTCTTCTTCTTGTTGTTCTTCTTCTGCACAGCTAAGCTGGAAGTGGCATTGGCAGCTCGCAATAGTGCAGAGTTATCTCAAAGAAAGGGGCCGCGGTGTTTCTGTATCTCTATTATGTTGGTGCGGCTTCGGAACTTTTAAATATCTTGATATATCTCGAGAACTACGCATCTGATCAAAAAATATCATAGAACATAAAAAGTAGGAAACTTAATTCTCTACAAAAAAGGTCTCTTAACATTTTGCCATAGCTCGCTTCGTTTCCGAGATATTTGCAGATTTATCTCCAGGGAAGGGGCCTGACGGACATATTTCGAGATATTTCTTCTTCTTCTTGTTCTTCTTCTGCACAGCTAAGCTGGAAGTGGCATTTGCAGCTCGCAATAGTGCAGAGTTATCTCAAAGAAAGGGGCCACGGTGTTTCTGTATCTCTATTATGTTGGTGCGGCTTCGGAACTTTTAAATATCTTGATATATCTCGAGAACTACGCATCTGATCAAAAAATATCATAGAACATAAATTGTAGGAAACATAATTCTCTACAAAAAACGTCTCTTAACATTTTGCCATAGCTCGCTTCGTTTCCGAGATATTTGCAGATTCAGCTCAAAGGAACGGGCCTGACGACATATTTCGAGATATTTCTTCTTCTTGTTGTTCTTCTTCTGCACAGCTAAGCTGGAAGTGGCATTTGCAGCTCGCAATAGTGCAGAGTAATCTCAAAGAAAGGGGCCACGGTGTTTCTGTATCTCTATTATGTTGGTGCGGCTTCGGAACTTTTAAATATCTTGATATATCTCGAGAACTACGCATCTGATCAAAAAATACCATAGAACATAAAAAGTAGGAAACTTAATTCTCTACAAAAAAGATCTCTTAACATTTTGCCATAGCTCTCTTCGTTTCCGAGATATTTGCAGATTTATCTCCAGGGAAGCGGCCTGACGGACATATTTCGAGATATTTCTTCTTCTTGTTGTTCTTCTTCTGCACAGCTAAGCTGGAAGTGGCATTTGCAGCTCGCAGTAGTGCAGAGTTATCTCAAAGAAAGGGGCCACGGTGTTTCTGTATCTCTATTATGTTGGTGCGGCTTCGGAACTTTTAAATATCTTGATATATCTCGAGAACTACGCATCTGGTCAAAAAATATCATAGAACATAAAAAGTAGGAAACTTAATTCTCTACAAAAAAGGTCTCTTAACATTTTGCCATAGCTCGCTTCGTTTCCGAGATATTTGCAGATTTATCTCCAGGGAAGGGGCCTGAGGGACATATTTCGAGATATTTCTTCTTGTTGTTCTTCTTCTGCACAGCTAAGCTGGAAGTGGCATTTGCAGCTCGCAATAGTGCAGAGTTATCTCAAAGAAAGGGGCCACGGTGTTTCTGTATCTCTATTATGTTGGTGCGGCTTCGGAACTTTTAAATATCTTGATATATCTCGAGAACTACGCATCTGATCAAAAAATATCATAGAACATAAAAAGTAGGAAACTTAATTCTCTACAAAAAAGGTCTCTCAACATCTTGCCATAGCTCGCTTCGTTTCCGAGATATTTGCAGATTTATCTCCAGGGAAGAGGCCTGACGGACATATTTCGAGATATTTCTTCTTCTTGTTGTTCTTCTTCTGCACAGCTAAGCTGGAAGTGGCATTTGCAGCTCGCAATAGTGCAGAGTTATCTCAAAGAAAGGGGCCACGGTGTTTCTGTATCTCTATTATGTTGGTGCGGCTTCGGAACTTTTAAATATCTTGATATATCTCGAGAACTACGCATCTGATCAAAAAATATCATAGAACATAAAAAGTAGGAAACTTAATTCTCTACAAAAAAGATCTCTTAACATTTTGCCATAGCTCGCTTCGTTTCCGAGATATTTGCAGATTTATCTGCAGGGAAGGGGCCTGACGGACATATTTCGAGATATTTCTTCTTCTTGTTGTTCTTCTTCTGCACAGCTAAGCTGGAAGTGGCATTTGCGGCTCGCACTAGTGCAGAGTTATCTCAAAGAAAGGGGCCACGGTGTTTCTGAATCTCTATTATGTTGGTGCGGCTTCGGAACTTTTGAATATCTCGATATATCTCGAAAACTACGCTTCTGATCAAAAAATATCATAGAACATAAAAAGTAGGAAACTTAATTCTCTACAAAAAAGGTCTCTTAACATTTTGCCATAGCTCTCTTCGTTTCCGAGATATTTGCAGATTTATCTCCAGGGAAGCGGCCTGACGGACATATTTCGAGATATTTCTTCTTCTTGTTGTCCTTCTTCTGCACAGCTAAGCTGGAAGTGGCATTTGCAGCTCGCAGTAGTGCAGAGTTATCTCAAAGAAAGGGGCCACGGTGTTTCTGTATCTCTATTATGTTGGTGCGGCTTCGGAACTTTTAAATATCTTGATATATCTCGAGAACTACGCATCTGATCAAAAAATATCATAGAACATAAAAAGTAGGAAACTTAATTCTCTACAAAAAAGGTCTCTTAACATTTTGCCATAGCTCGCTTCGTTTCCGAGATATTTGCAGATTTATCTCCAGGGAAGGGGCCTGACGGACATATTTCGAGATATTTCTTCTTGTTGTTCTTCTTCTGCACAGCTAAGCTGGAAGTGGCATTTGCAGCTCGCAATAGTGCAGAGTTATCTCAAAGAAAGGGGCCACGGTGTTTCTGTATCTCTATTATGTTGGTGCGGCTTCGGAACTTTTAAATATCTTGATATATCTCGAGAACTACGCATCTGATCAAAAAATATCATAGAACATAAAAAGTAGGAAACTTAATTCTCTACAAAAAAGGTCTCTTAACATTTTGCCATAGCTCGCTTCGTTTCCGAGATATTTGCAGATTTATCTCCAGGGAAGGGGCCTGACGGACATATTTCGAGATATTTCTTCTTGTTGTTCTTCTTCTGCACAGCTAAGCTGGAAGTGGCATTTGCAGCTCGCAATAGTGCAGAGTTATCTCAAAGAAAGGGGCCACGGTGTTTCTGTATCTCTATTATGTTGGTGCGGCTTCGGAACTTTTAAATATCTTGATATATCTCGAGAACTACGCATCTGATCAAAAAATATCATAGAACATAAAAAGTAGGAAACTTAATTCTCTACAAAAAAGGTCTCTTAACATCTTGCCATAGCTCGCTTCGTTTCCGAGATATTTGCAGATATATCTCCAGGGAAGGGGCCTGACGGACATATTTCGGGATATTTCTTCTTCTTGTTGTTCTTCTTCTGCACAGCTAAGCTGGAAGTGGCATTTGCAGCTCGCAGTAGTGCAGAGTTATCTCAAAGAAAGGGGCCACGGTGTTTCTGTATCTCTATTATGTTGGTGCGGCTTCGGAACTTTTAAATATCTTGATATATCTCGAGAACTACGCATCTGATCAAAAAATATCAGAGAACATAAAAAGTAGGAAACTTAATTCTCTACAAAAAAGGTCTCTTAACATTTTGCCATAGCTCGCTTCGTTTCCGAGATATTTGCAGATTTATCTCCAGGGAAGGGGCCTGACGGACATATTTCGAGATATTTCTTCTTCTTGTTGTTCTTCTTCTGCACAGCTAAGCTGGAAGTGGCATTGGCAGCTCGCAATAGTGCAGAGTTATCTCAAAGAAAGGGGCCGCGGTGTTTCTGTATCTCTATTATGTTGGTGCGGCTTCGGAACTTTTAAATATCTTGATATATCTCGAGAACTACGCATCTGATCAAAAAATATCATAGAACATAAAAAGTAGGAAACTTAATTCTCTACAAAAAAGGTCTCTTAACATTTTGCCATAGCTCGCTTCGTTTCCGAGATATTTGCAGATTTATCTCCAGGGAAGGGGCCTGACGGACATATTTCGAGATATTTCTTCTTCTTCTTGTTCTTCTTCTGCACAGCTAAGCTGGAAGTGGCATTTGCAGCTCGCAATAGTGCAGAGTTATCTCAAAGAAAGGGGCCACGGTGTTTCTGTATCTCTATTATGTTGGTGCGGCTTCGGAACTTTTAAATATCTTGATATATCTCGAGAACTACGCATCTGATCAAAAAATATCATAGAACATAAATTGTAGGAAACATAATTCTCTACAAAAAACGTCTCTTAACATTTTGCCATAGCTCGCTTCGTTTCCGAGATATTTGCAGATTCAGCTCAAAGGAACGGGCCTGACGACATATTTCGAGATATTTCTTCTTCTTGTTGTTCTTCTTCTGCACAGCTAAGCTGGAAGTGGCATTTGCAGCTCGCAATAGTGCAGAGTAATCTCAAAGAAAGGGGCCACGGTGTTTCTGTATCTCTATTATGTTGGTGCGGCTTCGGAACTTTTAAATATCTTGATATATCTCGAGAACTACGCATCTGATCAAAAAATACCATAGAACATAAAAAGTAGGAAACTTAATTCTCTACAAAAAAGATCTCTTAACATTTTGCCATAGCTCTCTTCGTTTCCGAGATATTTGCAGATTTATCTCCAGGGAAGCGGCCTGACGGACATATTTCGAGATATTTCTTCTTCTTGTTGTTCTTCTTCTGCACAGCTAAGCTGGAAGTGGCATTTGCAGCTCGCAGTAGTGCAGAGTTATCTCAAAGAAAGGGGCCACGGTGTTTCTGTATCTCTATTATGTTGGTGCGGCTTCGGAACTTTTAAATATCTTGATATATCTCGAGAACTACGCATCTGGTCAAAAAATATCATAGAACATAAAAAGTAGGAAACTTAATTCTCTACAAAAAAGGTCTCTTAACATTTTGCCATAGCTCGCTTCGTTTCCGAGATATTTGCAGATTTATCTCCAGGGAAGGGGCCTGAGGGACATATTTCGAGATATTTCTTCTTGTTGTTCTTCTTCTGCACAGCTAAGCTGGAAGTGGCATTTGCAGCTCGCAATAGTGCAGAGTTATCTCAAAGAAAGGGGCCACGGTGTTTCTGTATCTCTATTATGTTGGTGCGGCTTCGGAACTTTTAAATATCTTGATATATCTCGAGAACTACGCATCTGATCAAAAAATATCATAGAACATAAAAAGTAGGAAACTTAATTCTCTACAAAAAAGGTCTCTCAACATCTTGCCATAGCTCGCTTCGTTTCCGAGATATTTGCAGATTTATCTCCAGGGAAGAGGCCTGACGGACATATTTCGAGATATTTCTTCTTCTTGTTGTTCTTCTTCTGCACAGCTAAGCTGGAAGTGGCATTTGCAGCTCGCAATAGTGCAGAGTTATCTCAAAGAAAGGGGCCACGGTGTTTCTGTATCTCTATTATGTTGGTGCGGCTTCGGAACTTTTAAATATCTTGATATATCTCGAGAACTACGCATCTGATCAAAAAATATCATAGAACATAAAAAGTAGGAAACTTAATTCTCTACAAAAAAGATCTCTTAACATTTTGCCATAGCTCGCTTCGTTTCCGAGATATTTGCAGATTTATCTGCAGGGAAGGGGCCTGACGGACATATTTCGAGATATTTCTTCTTCTTGTTGTTCTTCTTCTGCACAGCTAAGCTGGAAGTGGCATTTGCGGCTCGCACTAGTGCAGAGTTATCTCAAAGAAAGGGGCCACGGTGTTTCTGAATCTCTATTATGTTGGTGCGGCTTCGGAACTTTTAAATATCTTGATATATCTCGAGAACTACGCATCTGATCAAAAAATATCATAGAACATAAAAAGTAGGAAACTTAATTCTCTACAAAAAAGGTCTCTTAACATCTTGCCATAGCTCGCTTCGTTTCCGAGATATTTGCAGATATATCTCCAGGGAAGGGGCCTGACGGACATATTTCGGGATATTTCTTCTTCTTGTTGTTCTTCTTCTGCACAGCTAAGCTGGAAGTGGCATTTGCAGCTCGCAGTAGTGCAGAGTTATCTCAAAGAAAGGGGCCACGGTGTTTCTGTATCTCTATTATGTTGGTGCGGCTTCGGAACTTTTAAATATCTTGATATATCTCGAGAACTACGCATCTGATCAAAAAATATCAGAGAACATAAAAAGTAGGAAACTTAATTCTCTACAAAAAAGGTCTCTTAACATTTTGCCATAGCTCGCTTCGTTTCCGAGATATTTGCAGATTTATCTCCAGGGAAGGGGCCTGACGGACATATTTCGAGATATTTCTTCTTCTTGTTGTTCTTCTTCTGCACAGCTAAGCTGGAAGTGGCATTGGCAGCTCGCAATAGTGCAGAGTTATCTCAAAGAAAGGGGCCGCGGTGTTTCTGTATCTCTATTATGTTGGTGCGGCTTCGGAACTTTTAAATATCTTGATATATCTCGAGAACTACGCATCTGATCAAAAAATATCATAGAACATAAAAAGTAGGAAACTTAATTCTCTACAAAAAAGGTCTCTTAACATTTTGCCATAGCTCGCTTCGTTTCCGAGATATTTGCAGATTTATCTCCAGGGAAGGGGCCTGACGGACATATTTCGAGATATTTCTTCTTCTTCTTGTTCTTCTTCTGCACAGCTAAGCTGGAAGTGGCATTTGCAGCTCGCAATAGTGCAGAGTTATCTCAAAGAAAGGGGCCACGGTGTTTCTGTATCTCTATTATGTTGGTGCGGCTTCGGAACTTTTAAATATCTTGATATATCTCGAGAACTACGCATCTGATCAAAAAATATCATAGAACATAAATTGTAGGAAACATAATTCTCTACAAAAAACGTCTCTTAACATTTTGCCATAGCTCGCTTCGTTTCCGAGATATTTGCAGATTCAGCTCAAAGGAACGGGCCTGACGACATATTTCGAGATATTTCTTCTTCTTGTTGTTCTTCTTCTGCACAGCTAAGCTGGAAGTGGCATTTGCAGCTCGCAATAGTGCAGAGTAATCTCAAAGAAAGGGGCCACGGTGTTTCTGTATCTCTATTATGTTGGTGCGGCTTCGGAACTTTTAAATATCTTGATATATCTCGAGAACTACGCATCTGATCAAAAAATACCATAGAACATAAAAAGTAGGAAACTTAATTCTCTACAAAAAAGATCTCTTAACATTTTGCCATAGCTCTCTTCGTTTCCGAGATATTTGCAGATTTATCTCCAGGGAAGCGGCCTGACGGACATATTTCGAGATATTTCTTCTTCTTGTTGTTCTTCTTCTGCACAGCTAAGCTGGAAGTGGCATTTGCAGCTCGCAGTAGTGCAGAGTTATCTCAAAGAAAGGGGCCACGGTGTTTCTGTATCTCTATTATGTTGGTGCGGCTTCGGAACTTTTAAATATCTTGATATATCTCGAGAACTACGCATCTGGTCAAAAAATATCATAGAACATAAAAAGTAGGAAACTTAATTCTCTACAAAAAAGGTCTCTTAACATTTTGCCATAGCTCGCTTCGTTTCCGAGATATTTGCAGATTTATCTCCAGGGAAGGGGCCTGAGGGACATATTTCGAGATATTTCTTCTTGTTGTTCTTCTTCTGCACAGCTAAGCTGGAAGTGGCATTTGCAGCTCGCAATAGTGCAGAGTTATCTCAAAGAAAGGGGCCACGGTGTTTCTGTATCTCTATTATGTTGGTGCGGCTTCGGAACTTTTAAATATCTTGATATATCTCGAGAACTACGCATCTGATCAAAAAATATCATAGAACATAAAAAGTAGGAAACTTAATTCTCTACAAAAAAGGTCTCTCAACATCTTGCCATAGCTCGCTTCGTTTCCGAGATATTTGCAGATTTATCTCCAGGGAAGAGGCCTGACGGACATATTTCGAGATATTTCTTCTTCTTGTTGTTCTTCTTCTGCACAGCTAAGCTGGAAGTGGCATTTGCAGCTCGCAATAGTGCAGAGTTATCTCAAAGAAAGGGGCCACGGTGTTTCTGTATCTCTATTATGTTGGTGCGGCTTCGGAACTTTTAAATATCTTGATATATCTCGAGAACTACGCATCTGATCAAAAAATATCATAGAACATAAAAAGTAGGAAACTTAATTCTCTACAAAAAAGATCTCTTAACATTTTGCCATAGCTCGCTTCGTTTCCGAGATATTTGCAGATTTATCTGCAGGGAAGGGGCCTGACGGACATATTTCGAGATATTTCTTCTTCTTGTTGTTCTTCTTCTGCACAGCTAAGCTGGAAGTGGCATTTGCGGCTCGCACTAGTGCAGAGTTATCTCAAAGAAAGGGGCCACGGTGTTTCTGAATCTCTATTATGTTGGTGCGGCTTCGGAACTTTTGAATATCTCGATATATCTCGAAAACTACGCTTCTGATCAAAAAATATCATAGAACATAAAAAGTAGGAAACTTAATTCTCTACAAAAAAGGTCTCTTAACATTTTGCCATAGCTCTCTTCGTTTCCGAGATATTTGCAGATTTATCTCCAGGGAAGCGGCCTGACGGACATATTTCGAGATATTTCTTCTTCTTGTTGTCCTTCTTCTGCACAGCTAAGCTGGAAGTGGCATTTGCAGCTCGCAGTAGTGCAGAGTTATCTCAAAGAAAGGGGCCACGGTGTTTCTGTATCTCTATTATGTTGGTGCGGCTTCGGAACTTTTAAATATCTTGATATATCTCGAGAACTACGCATCTGATCAAAAAATATCATAGAACATAAAAAGTAGGAAACTTAATTCTCTACAAAAAAGGTCTCTTAACATTTTGCCATAGCTCGCTTCGTTTCCGAGATATTTGCAGATTTATCTCCAGGGAAGGGGCCTGACGGACATATTTCGAGATATTTCTTCTTGTTGTTCTTCTTCTGCACAGCTAAGCTGGAAGTGGCATTTGCAGCTCGCAATAGTGCAGAGTTATCTCAAAGAAAGGGGCCACGGTGTTTCTGTATCTCTATTATGTTGGTGCGGCTTCGGAACTTTTAAATATCTTGATATATCTCGAGAACTACGCATCTGATCAAAAAATATCATAGAACATAAAAAGTAGGAAACTTAATTCTCTACAAAAAAGGTCTCTTAACATCTTGCCATAGCTCGCTTCGTTTCCGAGATATTTGCAGATTTATCTCCAGGGAAGAGGCCTGACGGACATATTTCGAGATATTTCTTCTTCTTGTTGTTCTTCTTCTGCACAGCTAAGCTGGAAGTGGCATTTGCAGCTCGCAATAGTGCAGAGTTATCTCAAAGAAAGGGGCCACGGTGTTTCTGTATCTCTATTATGTTGGTGCGGCTTCGGAACTTTTAAATATCTTGATATATCTCGAGAACTACGCATCTGATCAAAAAATATCATAGAACATAAAAAGTAGGAAACTTAATTCTCTACAAAAAAGGTCTCTTAACATTTTGCCATAGCTCGCTTCGTTTCCGAGATATTTGCAGATTTATCTCCAGGGAAGGGGCCTGACGGACATATTTCGAGATATTTCTTCTTCTTGTTGTTCTTCTTCTGCACAGCTAAGCTGGAAGTGGCATTTGCAGCTCGCAATAGTGCAGAGTTATCTCAAAGAAAGGGGCCACGGTGTTTCTGTATCTCTATTATGTTGGTGCGGCTTCGGAACTTTTAAATATCTTGATATATCTCGAGAACTACGCATCTGATCAAAAAATATCATAGAACATAAAAAGTAGGAAACTTAATTCTCTACAAAAAAGGTCTCTTAACATTTTGCCATAGCTCGCTTCGTTTCCGAGATATTTGCAGATTTATCTCAAGGGAAGGGGCCTGACGGACATATTTCGAGATATTTCTTCTTCTTGTTGTTCTTCTTCTGCACAGCTAAGCTGGAAGTGGCATTTGCGGCTCGCACTAGTGCAGAGTTATCTCAAAGAAAGGGGCCACGGTGTTTCTGAATCTCTATTATGTTGGTGCGGCTTCGGAACTTTTGAATATCTCGATATATCTCGAAAACTACGCTTCTGATCAAAAAATATCATAGAACATAAAAAGTAGGAAACTTAATTCTCTACAAAAAAGGTCTCTTAACATTTTGCCATAGCTCGCTTCGTTTCCGAGATATTTGCAGATTTATCTCCAGGGAAGGGGCCTGACGGACATATTTCGAGATATTTCTTCTTCTTGTTGTTCTTCTTCTGCACAGCTAAGCTGGAAGTGGCATTTGCAGCCCGCAATAGTGCAGAGTTATCTCAAAGAAAGGGGCCACGGTGTTTCTGTATCTCTATTATGTTGGTGCGGCTTCGGAACTTTTAAATATCTTGATATATCTCGAGAACTACGCATCTGATCAAAAAATATCATAGAACATAAAAAGTAGGAAACTTAATTCTCTACAAAAAACGTCTCTTAACATTTTGCCATAGCTCGCTTCGTTTCCGAGATATTTGCAGATTCAGCTCAAAGGAACGGGCCTGACGGACATATATCGAGATATTTCTTCTTCTTGTTGTTCTTCTTCTGCACAGCTAAGCTGTAAGTGGCATTTGCAGCTCGCAGTAGTGCAGAGTTATCTCAAAGAAAGGGGCCACGGTGTTTCTGTATCTCTATTATGTTGGTGCGGCTTCGGAACTTTTAAATATCTTGATATATCTCGAGAACTACGCATCTGATCAAAAAATATCATAGAACATGAAAAGTAGGAAACTTAATTCTCTGCAAAAAAGGTCTCTTAACATTTTGCCATAGCTCGCTTCGTTTCCGAGATATTTGCAGATTTATCTCAAGGGAAGGGGCCTGACGGACATATTTCGAGATATTTCTTCTTCTTGTTGTTCTTCTTCTGCACAGCTAAGCTGGAAGTGGCATTTGCGGCTCGCACTAGTGCAGAGTTATCTCAAAGAAAGGGGCCACGGTGTTTCTGTATCTCTATTATGTTGGTGCGGCTTCGGAACTTTTAAATATCTTGATATATCTCGAGAACTACGCATCTGATCAAAAAATATCATAGAACATAAAAAGTAGGAAACTTAATTCTCTACAAAAAAGGTCTCTTAACATTTTGCCATAGCTCGCTTCGTTTCCGAGATATTTGCAGATTTATCTCAAGGGAAGGGGCCTGACGGACATATTTCGAGATATTTCTTCTTCTTGTTGTTCTTCTTCTGCACAGCTAAGCTGGAAGTGGCATTTGCGGCTCGCACTAGTGCAGAGTTATCTCAAAGAAAGGGGCCACGGTGTTTCTGAATCTCTATTATGTTGGTGCGGCTTCGGAACTTTTAAATATCTCGATATATCTCGAAAACTACGCTTCTGATCAAAAAGTATCATAGAACATAAATTGTAGGAAACATAATTCTCTACAAAAAACGTCTCTTAACATTTTGCCATAGCTCGCTTCGTTTCCGAGATATTTGCAGATTCAGCTCAAAGGAACGGGCCTGACGGACATATTTCGAGATATTTCTTCTTCTTGTTGTTCTTCTTCTGCACAGCTAAGCTGGAAGTGGCATTTGCAGCTCGCAATAGTGCAGAGTAATCTCAAAGAAAGGGGCCACGGTGTTTCTGTATCTCTATTATGTTGGTGCGGCTTCGGAACTTTTAAATATCTTGATATATCTCGAGAACTACGCATCTGATCAAAAAATACCATAGAACATAAAAAGTAGGAAACTTAATTCTCTACAAAAAAGGTCTCTTAACATTTTGCCATAGCTCTCTTCGTTTCCGAGATATTTGCAGATTTATCTCCAGGGAAGCGGCCTGACGGACATATTTCGAGATATTTCTTCTTCTTGTTGTTCTTCTTCTGCACAGCTAAGCTGGAAGTGGCATTTGCAGCTCGCAGTAGTGCAGAGTTATCTCAAAGAAAGGGGCCACGGTGTTTCTGTATCTCTATTATGTTGGTGCGGCTTCGGAACTTTCAAATATCTTGATATATCTCGAGAACTACGCATCTGATCAAAAAATATCATAGAACACAAAAAGTAGGAAACTTAATTCTCTACAAAAAAGGTCTCTTAACGTTTTGCCATAGCTCGCTTCGTTTCCGAGATATTTGCAGATTTATCTCCAGGGAAGGGGCCTGACGGACATATTTCGAGATATTTCTTCTTCTTGTTGTTCTTCTTCTGCACAGCTAAGCTGGAAGTGGCATTTGCAGCTCGCAATAGTGCAGAGTTATCTCAAAGAAAGGGGCCACGGTGTTTCTGCATCTCTATTATGTTGGTGCGGCTTCGGAACTTTTAAATATCTTGATATATCTCGAGAACTACGCATCTGATCAAAAAATATCATAGAACATAAAAAGTAGGAAACTTAATTCTCTACAAAAAAAGGTCTCTTAACATTTTGCCATAGCTCGCTTCGTTTCCGAGATATTTGCAGATTTATCTCAAGGGAAGGGGCCTGACGGACATATTTCGAGATATTTCTTCTTCTTGTTGTTCTTCTTCTGCACAGCTAAGCTGGAAGTGGCATTCGCGGCTCGCACTAGTGCAGAGTTATCTCAAAGAAAGGGGCCACGGTGTTTCTGAATCTCTATTATGTTGGTGCGGCTTCGGAACTTTTGAATATCTCGATATATCTCGAAAACTACGCTTCTGATCAAAAAATATCATAGAACATAAAAAGTAGGAAACTTAATTCTCTACAAAAAAGGTCTCTTAACATTCTGCCATAGCTCGCTTCGTTTCCGAGATATTTGCAGATTTATCTCCAGGGAAGGGGCCTGACGGACATATTTCGAGATATTTCTTCTTCTTGTTGTTCTTCTTCTGCACAGCTAAGCTGGAAGTGGCATTTGCAGCTCGCAATAGTGCAGAGTTATCTCAAAGAAAGGGGCCACGGTGTTTCTGTATCTCTATTATGTTGGTGCGGCTTCGGAACTTTTAAATATCTTGATATATCTCGAGAACTACGCATCTGATCAAAAAATATCATAGAACATAAAAAGTAGGAAACTTAATTCTCTACAAAAAAGGTCTCTTAACATTTTGCCATAGCTCGCTTCGTTTCCGAGATATTTGCAGATTTATCTCCAGGGAAGGGGCCTGACGGACATATTTCGAGATATTTCTTCTTCTTGTTGTTCTTCTTCTGCACAGCTAAGCTGGAAGTGGCATTTGCAGCTCGCAATAGTGCAGAGTTATCTCAAAGAAAGGGGCCACGGTGTTTCTGTATCTCTATTATGTTGGTGCGGCTTCGGAACTTTTAAATATCTTGATATATCTCGAGAACTACGCATCTGATCAAAAAATATCATAGAACATAAAAAGTAGGAAACTTAATTCTCTACAAAAAAGGTCTCTTAACATTTTGCCATAGCTCGCTTCGTTTCCGAGATATTTGCAGATTTATCTCCAGGGAAGGGGCCTGACGGACATATTTCGAGATATTTCTTCTTCTTGTTGTTCTTCTTCTGCACAGCTAAGCTGGAAGTGGCATTTGCAGCTCGCAATAGTGCAGAGTTATCTCAAAGAAAGGGGCCACGGTGTTTCTGTATCTCTATTATGTTGGTGCGGCTTCGGAACTTTTAAATATCTTGATATATCTCGAGAACTACGCATCTGATCAAAAAATATCATAGAACATAAAAAGTAGGAAACTTAATTCTCTACAAAAAAGGTCTCTTAACATTTTGCCATAGCTCGCTTCGTTTCCGAGATATTTGCAGATTTATCTCAAGGGAAGGGGCCTGACGGACATATTTCGAGATATTTCTTCTTCTTGTTGTTCTTCTTCTGCACAGCTAAGCTGGAAGTGGCATTTGCGGCTCGCACTAGTGCAGAGTTATCTCAAAGAAAGGGGCCACGGTGTTTCTGTATCTCTATTATGTTGGTGCGGCTTCGGAACTTTTAAATATCTTGATATATCTCGAGAACTACGCATCTGATCAAAAAATATCAGAGAACATAAAAAGTAGGAAACTTAATTCTCTACAAAAAAGGTCTCTTAACATTTTGCCATAGCTCGCTTCGTTTCCGAGATATTTGCAGATTTATCTCCAGGGAAGGGGCCTGACGGACATATTTCGAGATATTTCTTCTTCTTGTTGTTCTTCTTCTGCACAGCTAAGCTGGAAGTGGCATTGGCAGCTCGCAATAGTGCAGAGTTATCTCAAAGAAAGGGGCCGCGGTGTTTCTGTATCTCTATTATGTTGGTGCGGCTTCGGAACTTTTAAATATCTTGATATATCTCGAGAACTACGCATCTGATCAAAAAATATCATAGAACATAAAAAGTAGGAAACTTAATTCTCTACAAAAAAGGTCTCTTAACATTTTGCCATAGCTCGCTTCGTTTCCGAGATATTTGCAGATTTATCTCCAGGGAAGGGGCCTGACGGACATATTTCGAGATATTTCTTCTTCTTCTTGTTCTTCTTCTGCACAGCTAAGCTGGAAGTGGCATTTGCAGCTCGCAATAGTGCAGAGTTATCTCAAAGAAAGGGGCCACGGTGTTTCTGTATCTCTATTATGTTGGTGCGGCTTCGGAACTTTTAAATATCTTGATATATCTCGAGAACTACGCATCTGATCAAAAAATATCATAGAACATAAATTGTAGGAAACATAATTCTCTACAAAAAACGTCTCTTAACATTTTGCCATAGCTCGCTTCGTTTCCGAGATATTTGCAGATTCAGCTCAAAGGAACGGGCCTGACGACATATTTCGAGATATTTCTTCTTCTTGTTGTTCTTCTTCTGCACAGCTAAGCTGGAAGTGGCATTTGCAGCTCGCAATAGTGCAGAGTAATCTCAAAGAAAGGGGCCACGGTGTTTCTGTATCTCTATTATGTTGGTGCGGCTTCGGAACTTTTAAATATCTTGATATATCTCGAGAACTACGCATCTGATCAAAAAATACCATAGAACATAAAAAGTAGGAAACTTAATTCTCTACAAAAAAGATCTCTTAACATTTTGCCATAGCTCTCTTCGTTTCCGAGATATTTGCAGATTTATCTCCAGGGAAGCGGCCTGACGGACATATTTCGAGATATTTCTTCTTCTTGTTGTTCTTCTTCTGCACAGCTAAGCTGGAAGTGGCATTTGCAGCTCGCAGTAGTGCAGAGTTATCTCAAAGAAAGGGGCCACGGTGTTTCTGTATCTCTATTATGTTGGTGCGGCTTCGGAACTTTTAAATATCTTGATATATCTCGAGAACTACGCATCTGGTCAAAAAATATCATAGAACATAAAAAGTAGGAAACTTAATTCTCTACAAAAAAGGTCTCTTAACATTTTGCCATAGCTCGCTTCGTTTCCGAGATATTTGCAGATTTATCTCCAGGGAAGGGGCCTGAGGGACATATTTCGAGATATTTCTTCTTGTTGTTCTTCTTCTGCACAGCTAAGCTGGAAGTGGCATTTGCAGCTCGCAATAGTGCAGAGTTATCTCAAAGAAAGGGGCCACGGTGTTTCTGTATCTCTATTATGTTGGTGCGGCTTCGGAACTTTTAAATATCTTGATATATCTCGAGAACTACGCATCTGATCAAAAAATATCATAGAACATAAAAAGTAGGAAACTTAATTCTCTACAAAAAAGGTCTCTCAACATCTTGCCATAGCTCGCTTCGTTTCCGAGATATTTGCAGATTTATCTCCAGGGAAGAGGCCTGACGGACATATTTCGAGATATTTCTTCTTCTTGTTGTTCTTCTTCTGCACAGCTAAGCTGGAAGTGGCATTTGCAGCTCGCAATAGTGCAGAGTTATCTCAAAGAAAGGGGCCACGGTGTTTCTGTATCTCTATTATGTTGGTGCGGCTTCGGAACTTTTAAATATCTTGATATATCTCGAGAACTACGCATCTGATCAAAAAATATCATAGAACATAAAAAGTAGGAAACTTAATTCTCTACAAAAAAGATCTCTTAACATTTTGCCATAGCTCGCTTCGTTTCCGAGATATTTGCAGATTTATCTGCAGGGAAGGGGCCTGACGGACATATTTCGAGATATTTCTTCTTCTTGTTGTTCTTCTTCTGCACAGCTAAGCTGGAAGTGGCATTTGCGGCTCGCACTAGTGCAGAGTTATCTCAAAGAAAGGGGCCACGGTGTTTCTGAATCTCTATTATGTTGGTGCGGCTTCGGAACTTTTAAATATCTTGATATATCTCGAGAACTACGCATCTGATCAAAAAATATCATAGAACATAAAAAGTAGGAAACTTAATTCTCTACAAAAAAGGTCTCTTAACATCTTGCCATAGCTCGCTTCGTTTCCGAGATATTTGCAGATATATCTCCAGGGAAGGGGCCTGACGGACATATTTCGGGATATTTCTTCTTCTTGTTGTTCTTCTTCTGCACAGCTAAGCTGGAAGTGGCATTTGCAGCTCGCAGTAGTGCAGAGTTATCTCAAAGAAAGGGGCCACGGTGTTTCTGTATCTCTATTATGTTGGTGCGGCTTCGGAACTTTTAAATATCTTGATATATCTCGAGAACTACGCATCTGATCAAAAAATATCAGAGAACATAAAAAGTAGGAAACTTAATTCTCTACAAAAAAGGTCTCTTAACATTTTGCCATAGCTCGCTTCGTTTCCGAGATATTTGCAGATTTATCTCCAGGGAAGGGGCCTGACGGACATATTTCGAGATATTTCTTCTTCTTGTTGTTCTTCTTCTGCACAGCTAAGCTGGAAGTGGCATTGGCAGCTCGCAATAGTGCAGAGTTATCTCAAAGAAAGGGGCCGCGGTGTTTCTGTATCTCTATTATGTTGGTGCGGCTTCGGAACTTTTAAATATCTTGATATATCTCGAGAACTACGCATCTGATCAAAAAATATCATAGAACATAAAAAGTAGGAAACTTAATTCTCTACAAAAAAGGTCTCTTAACATTTTGCCATAGCTCGCTTCGTTTCCGAGATATTTGCAGATTTATCTCCAGGGAAGGGGCCTGACGGACATATTTCGAGATATTTCTTCTTCTTCTTGTTCTTCTTCTGCACAGCTAAGCTGGAAGTGGCATTTGCAGCTCGCAATAGTGCAGAGTTATCTCAAAGAAAGGGGCCACGGTGTTTCTGTATCTCTATTATGTTGGTGCGGCTTCGGAACTTTTAAATATCTTGATATATCTCGAGAACTACGCATCTGATCAAAAAATATCATAGAACATAAATTGTAGGAAACATAATTCTCTACAAAAAACGTCTCTTAACATTTTGCCATAGCTCGCTTCGTTTCCGAGATATTTGCAGATTCAGCTCAAAGGAACGGGCCTGACGACATATTTCGAGATATTTCTTCTTCTTGTTGTTCTTCTTCTGCACAGCTAAGCTGGAAGTGGCATTTGCAGCTCGCAATAGTGCAGAGTAATCTCAAAGAAAGGGGCCACGGTGTTTCTGTATCTCTATTATGTTGGTGCGGCTTCGGAACTTTTAAATATCTTGATATATCTCGAGAACTACGCATCTGATCAAAAAATACCATAGAACATAAAAAGTAGGAAACTTAATTCTCTACAAAAAAGATCTCTTAACATTTTGCCATAGCTCTCTTCGTTTCCGAGATATTTGCAGATTTATCTCCAGGGAAGCGGCCTGACGGACATATTTCGAGATATTTCTTCTTCTTGTTGTTCTTCTTCTGCACAGCTAAGCTGGAAGTGGCATTTGCAGCTCGCAGTAGTGCAGAGTTATCTCAAAGAAAGGGGCCACGGTGTTTCTGTATCTCTATTATGTTGGTGCGGCTTCGGAACTTTTAAATATCTTGATATATCTCGAGAACTACGCATCTGGTCAAAAAATATCATAGAACATAAAAAGTAGGAAACTTAATTCTCTACAAAAAAGGTCTCTTAACATTTTGCCATAGCTCGCTTCGTTTCCGAGATATTTGCAGATTTATCTCCAGGGAAGGGGCCTGAGGGACATATTTCGAGATATTTCTTCTTGTTGTTCTTCTTCTGCACAGCTAAGCTGGAAGTGGCATTTGCAGCTCGCAATAGTGCAGAGTTATCTCAAAGAAAGGGGCCACGGTGTTTCTGTATCTCTATTATGTTGGTGCGGCTTCGGAACTTTTAAATATCTTGATATATCTCGAGAACTACGCATCTGATCAAAAAATATCATAGAACATAAAAAGTAGGAAACTTAATTCTCTACAAAAAAGGTCTCTCAACATCTTGCCATAGCTCGCTTCGTTTCCGAGATATTTGCAGATTTATCTCCAGGGAAGAGGCCTGACGGACATATTTCGAGATATTTCTTCTTCTTGTTGTTCTTCTTCTGCACAGCTAAGCTGGAAGTGGCATTTGCAGCTCGCAATAGTGCAGAGTTATCTCAAAGAAAGGGGCCACGGTGTTTCTGTATCTCTATTATGTTGGTGCGGCTTCGGAACTTTTAAATATCTTGATATATCTCGAGAACTACGCATCTGATCAAAAAATATCATAGAACATAAAAAGTAGGAAACTTAATTCTCTACAAAAAAGATCTCTTAACATTTTGCCATAGCTCGCTTCGTTTCCGAGATATTTGCAGATTTATCTGCAGGGAAGGGGCCTGACGGACATATTTCGAGATATTTCTTCTTCTTGTTGTTCTTCTTCTGCACAGCTAAGCTGGAAGTGGCATTTGCGGCTCGCACTAGTGCAGAGTTATCTCAAAGAAAGGGGCCACGGTGTTTCTGAATCTCTATTATGTTGGTGCGGCTTCGGAACTTTTGAATATCTCGATATATCTCGAAAACTACGCTTCTGATCAAAAAATATCATAGAACATAAAAAGTAGGAAACTTAATTCTCTACAAAAAAGGTCTCTTAACATTTTGCCATAGCTCTCTTCGTTTCCGAGATATTTGCAGATTTATCTCCAGGGAAGCGGCCTGACGGACATATTTCGAGATATTTCTTCTTCTTGTTGTCCTTCTTCTGCACAGCTAAGCTGGAAGTGGCATTTGCAGCTCGCAGTAGTGCAGAGTTATCTCAAAGAAAGGGGCCACGGTGTTTCTGTATCTCTATTATGTTGGTGCGGCTTCGGAACTTTTAAATATCTTGATATATCTCGAGAACTACGCATCTGATCAAAAAATATCATAGAACATAAAAAGTAGGAAACTTAATTCTCTACAAAAAAGGTCTCTTAACATTTTGCCATAGCTCGCTTCGTTTCCGAGATATTTGCAGATTTATCTCCAGGGAAGGGGCCTGACGGACATATTTCGAGATATTTCTTCTTGTTGTTCTTCTTCTGCACAGCTAAGCTGGAAGTGGCATTTGCAGCTCGCAATAGTGCAGAGTTATCTCAAAGAAAGGGGCCACGGTGTTTCTGTATCTCTATTATGTTGGTGCGGCTTCGGAACTTTTAAATATCTTGATATATCTCGAGAACTACGCATCTGATCAAAAAATATCATAGAACATAAAAAGTAGGAAACTTAATTCTCTACAAAAAAGGTCTCTTAACATCTTGCCATAGCTCGCTTCGTTTCCGAGATATTTGCAGATTTATCTCCAGGGAAGAGGCCTGACGGACATATTTCGAGATATTTCTTCTTCTTGTTGTTCTTCTTCTGCACAGCTAAGCTGGAAGTGGCATTTGCAGCTCGCAATAGTGCAGAGTTATCTCAAAGAAAGGGGCCACGGTGTTTCTGTATCTCTATTATGTTGGTGCGGCTTCGGAACTTTTAAATATCTTGATATATCTCGAGAACTACGCATCTGATCAAAAAATATCATAGAACATAAAAAGTAGGAAACTTAATTCTCTACAAAAAAGGTCTCTTAACATTTTGCCATAGCTCGCTTCGTTTCCGAGATATTTGCAGATTTATCTCCAGGGAAGGGGCCTGACGGACATATTTCGAGATATTTCTTCTTCTTGTTGTTCTTCTTCTGCACAGCTAAGCTGGAAGTGGCATTTGCAGCTCGCAATAGTGCAGAGTTATCTCAAAGAAAGGGGCCACGGTGTTTCTGTATCTCTATTATGTTGGTGCGGCTTCGGAACTTTTAAATATCTTGATATATCTCGAGAACTACGCATCTGATCAAAAAATATCATAGAACATAAAAAGTAGGAAACTTAATTCTCTACAAAAAAGGTCTCTTAACATTTTGCCATAGCTCGCTTCGTTTCCGAGATATTTGCAGATTTATCTCAAGGGAAGGGGCCTGACGGACATATTTCGAGATATTTCTTCTTCTTGTTGTTCTTCTTCTGCACAGCTAAGCTGGAAGTGGCATTTGCGGCTCGCACTAGTGCAGAGTTATCTCAAAGAAAGGGGCCACGGTGTTTCTGAATCTCTATTATGTTGGTGCGGCTTCGGAACTTTTGAATATCTCGATATATCTCGAAAACTACGCTTCTGATCAAAAAATATCATAGAACATAAAAAGTAGGAAACTTAATTCTCTACAAAAAAGGTCTCTTAACATTTTGCCATAGCTCGCTTCGTTTCCGAGATATTTGCAGATTTATCTCCAGGGAAGGGGCCTGACGGACATATTTCGAGATATTTCTTCTTCTTGTTGTTCTTCTTCTGCACAGCTAAGCTGGAAGTGGCATTTGCAGCCCGCAATAGTGCAGAGTTATCTCAAAGAAAGGGGCCACGGTGTTTCTGTATCTCTATTATGTTGGTGCGGCTTCGGAACTTTTAAATATCTTGATATATCTCGAGAACTACGCATCTGATCAAAAAATATCATAGAACATAAAAAGTAGGAAACTTAATTCTCTACAAAAAACGTCTCTTAACATTTTGCCATAGCTCGCTTCGTTTCCGAGATATTTGCAGATTCAGCTCAAAGGAACGGGCCTGACGGACATATATCGAGATATTTCTTCTTCTTGTTGTTCTTCTTCTGCACAGCTAAGCTGTAAGTGGCATTTGCAGCTCGCAGTAGTGCAGAGTTATCTCAAAGAAAGGGGCCACGGTGTTTCTGTATCTCTATTATGTTGGTGCGGCTTCGGAACTTTTAAATATCTTGATATATCTCGAGAACTACGCATCTGATCAAAAAATATCATAGAACATGAAAAGTAGGAAACTTAATTCTCTGCAAAAAAGGTCTCTTAACATTTTGCCATAGCTCGCTTCGTTTCCGAGATATTTGCAGATTTATCTCAAGGGAAGGGGCCTGACGGACATATTTCGAGATATTTCTTCTTCTTGTTGTTCTTCTTCTGCACAGCTAAGCTGGAAGTGGCATTTGCGGCTCGCACTAGTGCAGAGTTATCTCAAAGAAAGGGGCCACGGTGTTTCTGTATCTCTATTATGTTGGTGCGGCTTCGGAACTTTTAAATATCTTGATATATCTCGAGAACTACGCATCTGATCAAAAAATATCATAGAACATAAAAAGTAGGAAACTTAATTCTCTACAAAAAAGGTCTCTTAACATTTTGCCATAGCTCGCTTCGTTTCCGAGATATTTGCAGATTTATCTCAAGGGAAGGGGCCTGACGGACATATTTCGAGATATTTCTTCTTCTTGTTGTTCTTCTTCTGCACAGCTAAGCTGGAAGTGGCATTTGCGGCTCGCACTAGTGCAGAGTTATCTCAAAGAAAGGGGCCACGGTGTTTCTGAATCTCTATTATGTTGGTGCGGCTTCGGAACTTTTAAATATCTCGATATATCTCGAAAACTACGCTTCTGATCAAAAAGTATCATAGAACATAAATTGTAGGAAACATAATTCTCTACAAAAAACGTCTCTTAACATTTTGCCATAGCTCGCTTCGTTTCCGAGATATTTGCAGATTCAGCTCAAAGGAACGGGCCTGACGGACATATTTCGAGATATTTCTTCTTCTTGTTGTTCTTCTTCTGCACAGCTAAGCTGGAAGTGGCATTTGCAGCTCGCAATAGTGCAGAGTAATCTCAAAGAAAGGGGCCACGGTGTTTCTGTATCTCTATTATGTTGGTGCGGCTTCGGAACTTTTAAATATCTTGATATATCTCGAGAACTACGCATCTGATCAAAAAATACCATAGAACATAAAAAGTAGGAAACTTAATTCTCTACAAAAAAGGTCTCTTAACATTTTGCCATAGCTCTCTTCGTTTCCGAGATATTTGCAGATTTATCTCCAGGGAAGCGGCCTGACGGACATATTTCGAGATATTTCTTCTTCTTGTTGTTCTTCTTCTGCACAGCTAAGCTGGAAGTGGCATTTGCAGCTCGCAGTAGTGCAGAGTTATCTCAAAGAAAGGGGCCACGGTGTTTCTGTATCTCTATTATGTTGGTGCGGCTTCGGAACTTTCAAATATCTTGATATATCTCGAGAACTACGCATCTGATCAAAAAATATCATAGAACACAAAAAGTAGGAAACTTAATTCTCTACAAAAAAGGTCTCTTAACGTTTTGCCATAGCTCGCTTCGTTTCCGAGATATTTGCAGATTTATCTCCAGGGAAGGGGCCTGACGGACATATTTCGAGATATTTCTTCTTCTTGTTGTTCTTCTTCTGCACAGCTAAGCTGGAAGTGGCATTTGCAGCTCGCAATAGTGCAGAGTTATCTCAAAGAAAGGGGCCACGGTGTTTCTGCATCTCTATTATGTTGGTGCGGCTTCGGAACTTTTAAATATCTTGATATATCTCGAGAACTACGCATCTGATCAAAAAATATCATAGAACATAAAAAGTAGGAAACTTAATTCTCTACAAAAAAAGGTCTCTTAACATTTTGCCATAGCTCGCTTCGTTTCCGAGATATTTGCAGATTTATCTCAAGGGAAGGGGCCTGACGGACATATTTCGAGATATTTCTTCTTCTTGTTGTTCTTCTTCTGCACAGCTAAGCTGGAAGTGGCATTCGCGGCTCGCACTAGTGCAGAGTTATCTCAAAGAAAGGGGCCACGGTGTTTCTGAATCTCTATTATGTTGGTGCGGCTTCGGAACTTTTGAATATCTCGATATATCTCGAAAACTACGCTTCTGATCAAAAAATATCATAGAACATAAAAAGTAGGAAACTTAATTCTCTACAAAAAAGGTCTCTTAACATTTTGCCATAGCTCGCTTCGTTTCCGAGATATTTGCAGATTTATCTCCAGGGAAGGGGCCTGACGGACATATTTCGAGATATTTCTTCTTCTTGTTGTTCTTCTTCTGCACAGCTAAGCTGGAAGTGGCATTTGCAGCTCGCAATAGTGCAGAGTTATCTCAAAGAAAGGGGCCACGGTGTTTCTGTATCTCTATTATGTTGGTGCGGCTTCGGAACTTTTAAATATCTTGATATATCTCGAGAACTACGCATCTGATCAAAAAATATCATAGAACATAAAAAGTAGGAAACTTAATTCTCTACAAAAAAGGTCTCTTAACATTTTGCCATAGCTCGCTTCGTTTCCGAGATATTTGCAGATTTATCTCCAGGGAAGGGGCCTGACGGACATATTTCGAGATATTTCTTCTTCTTGTTGTTCTTCTTCTGCACAGCTAAGCTGGAAGTGGCATTTGCAGCTCGCAATAGTGCAGAGTTATCTCAAAGAAAGGGGCCACGGTGTTTCTGTATCTCTATTATGTTGGTGCGGCTTCGGAACTTTTAAATATCTTGATATATCTCGAGAACTACGCATCTGATCAAAAAATATCATAGAACATAAAAAGTAGGAAACTTAATTCTCTACAAAAAAGGTCTCTTAACATTTTGCCATAGCTCGCTTCGTTTCCGAGATATTTGCAGATTTATCTCCAGGGAAGGGGCCTGACGGACATATTTCGAGATATTTCTTCTTCTTGTTGTTCTTCTTCTGCACAGCTAAGCTGGAAGTGGCATTTGCAGCTCGCAATAGTGCAGAGTTATCTCAAAGAAAGGGGCCACGGTGTTTCTGTATCTCTATTATGTTGGTGCGGCTTCGGAACTTTTAAATATCTTGATATATCTCGAGAACTACGCATCTGATCAAAAAATATCATAGAACATAAAAAGTAGGAAACTTAATTCTCTACAAAAAAGGTCTCTTAACATTTTGCCATAGCTCGCTTCGTTTCCGAGATATTTGCAGATTTATCTCAAGGGAAGGGGCCTGACGGACATATTTCGAGATATTTCTTCTTCTTGTTGTTCTTCTTCTGCACAGCTAAGCTGGAAGTGGCATTTGCGGCTCGCACTAGTGCAGAGTTATCTCAAAGAAAGGGGCCACGGTGTTTCTGTATCTCTATTATGTTGGTGCGGCTTCGGAACTTTTAAATATCTTGATATATCTCGAGAACTACGCATCTGATCAAAAAATATCATAGAACATAAAAAGTAGGAAACTTAATTCTCTACAAAAAAGGTCTCTTAACATTTTGCCATAGCTCGCTTCGTTTCCGAGATATTTGCAGATTTATCTCCAGGGAAGGGGCCTGACGGACATATTTCGAGATATTTCTTCTTCTTGTTGTTCTTCTTCTGCACAGCTAAGCTGGAAGTGGCATTTGCAGCTCGCAATAGTGCAGAGTTATCTCAAAGAAAGGGGCCACGGTGTTTCTGTATCTCTATTATGTTGGTGCGGCTTCGGAACTTTTAAATATCTTGATATATCTCGAGAACTACGCATCTGATCAAAAAATATCATAGAACATAAAAAGTAGGAAACTTAATTCTCTACAAACAAGGTCTCTTAACATTTTGCCATAGCTCGCTTCGTTTCCGAGATATTTGCAGATTTATCTCAAGGGAAGGGGCCTGACGGACATATTTCGAGATATTTCTTCTTCTTGTTGTTCTTCTTCTGCACAGCTAAGCTGGAAGTGGCATTTGCGGCTCGCACTAGTGCAGAGTTATCTCAAAGAAAGGGGCCACGGTGTTTCTGAATCTCTATTATGTTGGTGCGGCTTCGGAACTTTTAAATATCTCGATATATCTCGAAAACTACGCTTCTGATCAAAAAGTATCATAGAACATAAATTGTAGGAAACATAATTCTCTACAAAAAACGTCTCTTAACATTTTGCCATAGCTCGCTTCGTTTCCGAGATATTTGCAGATTCAGCTCAAAGGAACGGGCCTGACGAACATATTTCGAGATATTTCTTCTTCTTGTTGTTCTTCTTCTGCACAGCTAAGCTGGAAGTGGCATTTGCAGCTCGCAATAGTGCAGAGTAATCTCAAAGAAAGGGGCCACGGTGTTTCTGTATCTCTATTATGTTGGTGCGGCTTCGGAACTTTTAAATATCTTGATATATCTCGAGAACTACGCATCTGATCAAAAAATACCATAGAACATAAAAAGTAGGAAACTTAATTCTCTACAAAAAAGGTCTCTTAACATTTTGCCATAGCTCGCTTCGTTTCCGAGATATTTGCAGATTTATCTCAAGGGAAGGGGCCTGACGGACATATTTCGAGATATTTCTTCTTCTTGTTGTTCTTCTTCTGCACAGCTAAGCTGGAAGTGGCATTTGCGGCTCGCACTAGTGCAGAGTTATCTCAAAGAAAGGGGCCACGGTGTTTCTGTATCTCTATTATGTTGGTGCGGCTTCGGAACTTTTAAATATCTTGATATATCTCGAGAACTACGCATCTGATCAAAAAATATCATAGAACATAAAAAGTAGGAAACTTAATTCTCTACAAAAAAGGTCTCTTAACATTTTGCCATAGCTCGCTTCGTTTCCGAGATATTTGCAGATTTATCTCCAGGGAAGGGGCCTGACGGACATATTTCGAGATATTTCTTCTTCTTGTTGTTCTTCTTCTGCACAGCTAAGCTGGAAGTGGCATTTGCAGCTCGCAATAGTGCAGAGTTATCTCAAAGAAAGGGGCCACGGTGTTTCTGTATCTCTATTATGTTGGTGCGGCTTCGGAACTTTTAAATATCTTGATATATCTCGAGAACTACGCATCTGATCAAAAAATATCATAGAACATAAAAAGTAGGAAACTTAATTCTCTACAAAAAAGGTCTCTTAACATTTTGCCATAGCTCGCTTCGTTTCCGAGATATTTGCAGATTTATCTCAAGGGAAGGGGCCTGACGGACATATTTCGAGATATTTCTTCTTCTTGTTGTTCTTCTTCTGCACAGCTAAGCTGGAAGTGGCATTTGCGGCTCGCACTAGTGCAGGGTTATCTCAAAGAAAGGGGCCACGGTGTTTCTGAATCTCTATTATGTTGGTGCGGCTTCGGAACTTTTAAATATCTCGATATATCTCGAAAACTACGCTTCTGATCAAAAAGTATCATAGAACATAAATTGTAGGAAACATAATTCTCTACAAAAAACGTCTCTTAACATTTTGCCATAGCTCGCTTCGTTTCCGAGATATTTGCAGATTCAGCTCAAAGGAACGGGCCTGACGAACATATTTCGAGATATTTCTTCTTCTTGTTGTTCTTCTTCTGCACAGCTAAGCTGGAAGTGGCATTTGCAGCTCGCAATAGTGCAGAGTAATCTCAAAGAAAGGGGCCACGGTGTTTCTGTATCTCTATTATGTTGGTGCGGCTTCGGAACTTTTAAATATCTTGATATATCTCGAGAACTACGCATCTGATCAAAAAATATCATAGAACATAAAAAGTAGGAAACTTAATTCTCTACAAAAAAGGTCTCTTAACATTTTGCCATAGCTCGCTTCGTTTCCGAGATATTTGCAGATTTATCTCCAGGGAAGGGGCCTGACGGACATATTTCGAGATATTTCTTCTTCTTGTTGTTCTTCTTCTGCACAGCTAAGCTGGAAGTGGCATTTGCGGCTCGCACTAGTGCAGAGTTATCTCAAAGAAAGGGGCCACGGTGTTTCTGAATCTCTATTATGTTGGTGCGGCTTCGGAACTTTTAAATATCTCGATATATCTCGAAAACTACGCTTCTGATCAAAAAATATCATACAACATAAATTGTAGGAAACATAATTCTCTACAAAAAACGTCTCTTAACATTTTGCCATAGCTCGCTTCGTTTCCGAGATATTTGCAGATTCAGCTCAAAGGAACGGGCCTGACGGACATATTTCGAGATATTTCTTCTTCTTGTTGTTCTTCTTCTGCACAGCTAAGCTGGAAGTGGCATTTGCAGCTCGCAATAGTGCAGAGTAATCTCAAAGAAAGGGGCCACGGTGTTTCTGTATCTCTATTATGTTGGTGCGGCTTCGGAACTTTTAAATATCTTGATATATCTCGAGAACTACGCATCTGATCAAAAAATACCATAGAACATAAAAAGTAGGAAACTTAATTCTCTACAAAAAAGGTCTCTTAACATTTTGCCATAGCTCGCTTCGTTTCCGAGATATTTGCAGATTTATCTCAAGGGAAGGGGCCTGACGGACATATTTCGAGATATTTCTTCTTCTTGTTGTTCTTCTTCTGCACAGCTAAGCTGGAAGTGGCATTTGCGGCTCGCACTAGTGCAGAGTTATCTCAAAGAAAGGGGCCACGGTGTTTCTGTATCTCTATTATGTTGGTGCGGCTTCGGAACTTTTAAATATCTTGATATATCTCGAGAACTACGCATCTGATCAAAAAATATCATAGAACATAAAAAGTAGGAAACTTAATTCTCTACAAAAAAGGTCTCTTAACATTTTGCCATAGCTCGCTTCGTTTCCGAGATATTTGCAGATTTATCTCCAGGGAAGGGGCCTGACGGACATATTTCGAGATATTTCTTCTTCTTGTTGTTCTTCTTCTGCACAGCTAAGCTGGAAGTGGCATTTGCAGCTCGCAATAGTGCAGAGTTATCTCAAAGAAAGGGGCCACGGTGTTTCTGTATCTCTATTATGTTGGTGCGGCTTCGGAACTTTTAAATATCTTGATATATCTCGAGAACTACGCATCTGATCAAAAAATATCATAGAACATAAAAAGTAGGAAACTTAATTCTCTACAAAAAAGGTCTCTTAACATTTTGCCATAGCTCGCTTCGTTTCCGAGATATTTGCAGATTTATCTCAAGGGAAGGGGCCTGACGGACATATTTCGAGATATTTCTTCTTCTTGTTGTTCTTCTTCTGCACAGCTAAGCTGGAAGTGGCATTTGCGGCTCGCACTAGTGCAGGGTTATCTCAAAGAAAGGGGCCACGGTGTTTCTGAATCTCTATTATGTTGGTGCGGCTTCGGAACTTTTAAATATCTCGATATATCTCGAAAACTACGCTTCTGATCAAAAAGTATCATAGAACATAAATTGTAGGAAACATAATTCTCTACAAAAAACGTCTCTTAACATTTTGCCATAGCTCGCTTCGTTTCCGAGATATTTGCAGATTCAGCTCAAAGGAACGGGCCTGACGAACATATTTCGAGATATTTCTTCTTCTTGTTGTTCTTCTTCTGCACAGCTAAGCTGGAAGTGGCATTTGCAGCTCGCAATAGTGCAGAGTAATCTCAAAGAAAGGGGCCACGGTGTTTCTGTATCTCTATTATGTTGGTGCGGCTTCGGAACTTTTAAATATCTTGATATATCTCGAGAACTACGCATCTGATCAAAAAATACCATAGAACATAAAAAGTAGGAAACTTAATTCTCTACAAAAAAGGTCTCTTAACATTTTGCCATAGCTCTCTTCGTTTCCGAGATATTTGCAGATTTATCTCCAGGGAAGCGGCCTGACGGACATATTTCGAGATATTTCTTCTTCTTGTTGTTCTTCTTCTGCACAGCTAAGCTGGAAGTGGCATTTGCAGCTCGCAGTAGTGCAGAGTTATCTCAAAGAAAGGGGCCACGGTGTTTCTGTATCTCTATTATGTTGGTGCGGCTTCGGAACTTTTAAATATCTTGATATATCTCGAGAACTACGCATCTGATCAAAAAATATCATAGAACATAAAAAGTAGAAAACTTAATTCTCTACAAAAAAGGTCTCTTAACATTTTGCCATAGCTCGCTTCGTTTCCGAGATATTTGCAGATTTATCTCCAGGGAAGGGGCCTGACGGACATATTTCGAGATATTTCTTCTTCTTGTTGTTCTTCTTCTGCACAGCTAAGCTGGAAGTGGCATTTGCGGCTCGCACTAGTGCAGAGTTATCTCAAAGAAAGGGGCCACGGTGTTTCTGAATCTCTATTATGTTGGTGCGGCTTCGGAACTTTTAAATATCTCGATATATCTCGAGAACTACGCATCTGATCAAAAAATACCATAGAACATAAAAAGTAGGAAACTTAATTCTCTACAAAAAAGGTCTCTTAACATTTTGCCATAGCTCGCTTCGTTTCCGAGATATTTGCAGATTTATCTCAAGGGAAGGGGCCTGACGGACATATTTCGAGATATTTCTTCTTCTTGTTGTTCTTCTTCTGCACAGCTAAGCTGGAAGTGGCATTTGCGGCTCGCACTAGTGCAGAGTTATCTCAAAGAAAGGGGCCACGGTGTTTCTGTATCTCTATTATGTTGGTGCGGCTTCGGAACTTTTAAATATCTTGATATATCTCGAGAACTACGCATCTGATCAAAAAATATCATAGAACATAAAAAGTAGGAAACTTAATTCTCTACAAAAAAGGTCTCTTAACATTTTGCCATAGCTCGCTTCGTTTCCGAGATATTTTCAGATTTATCTCAAGGGAAGGGGCCTGACGGACATATTTCGAGATATTTCTTCTTCTTGTTGTTCTTCTTCTGCACAGCTAAGCTGGAAGTGGCATTTGCGGCTCGCACTAGTGCAGAGTTATCTCAAAGAAAGGGGCCACGGTGTTTCTGAATCTCTATTATGTTGGTGCGGCTTCGGAACTTTTAAATATCTCGATATATCTCGAAAACTACGCTTCTGATCAAAAAGTATCATAGAACATAAATTGTAGGAAACATAATTCTCTACAAAAAACGTCTTTTAACATTTTGCCATAGCTCGCTTCGTTTCCGAGATATTTGCAGATTCAGCTCAAAGGAACGGGCCTGACGAACATATTTCGAGATATTTCTTCTTCTTGTTGTTCTTCTTCTGCACAGCTAAGCTGGAAGTGGCATTTGCAGCTCGCAATAGTGCAGAGTAATCTCAAAGAATGGGGCCGCGGTGTTTCTGTATCTCTATTATGTTGGTGCGGCTTCGGAACTTTTAAATATCTTGATATATCTCGAGAACTACGCATCTGATCAAAAAATACCATAGAACATAAAAAGTAGGAAACTTAATTCTCTACAAAAAAGGTCTCTTAACATTTTGCCATAGCTCTCTTCGTTTCCGAGATATTTGCAGATTTATCTCCAGGGAAGCGGCCTGACGGACATATTTCGAGATATTTCTTCTTCTTGTTGTTCTTCTTCTGCACAGCTAAGCTGGAAGTGGCATTTGCGGCTCGCACTAGTGCAGAGTTATCTCAAAGAAAGGGGCCACGGTGTTTCTGTATCTCTATTATGTTGGTGCGGCTTCGGAACTTTTAAATATCTTGATATATCTCGAGAACTACGCATCTGATCAAAAAATATCATAGAACATAAAAAGTAGGAAACTTAATTCTCTACAAAAAAGGTCTCTTAACATTTTGCCATAGCTCGCTTCGTTTCCGAAATATTTGCAGATTTATCTCAAGGGAAGGGGCCTGACGGACATATTTCGAGATATTTCTTCTTCTTGTTGTTCTTCTTCTGCACAGCTAAGCTGGAAGTGGCATTTGCGGCTCGCACTAGTGCAGAGTTATCTCAAAGAAAGGGGCCACGGTGTTTCTGAATCTCTATTATGTTGGTGCGGCTTCGGAACTTTTAAATATCTGGATATATCTCGAAAACTACGCTTCTGATCAAAAAATATCATACAACATAAATTGTAGGAAACATAATTCTCTACAAAAAACGTCTCTTAACATTTTGCCATAGCTCGCTTCGTTTCCGAGATATTTGCAGATTCAGCTCAAAGGAACGGGCCTGACGGACATATTTCGAGATATTTCTTCTTCTTGTTGTTCTTCTTCTGCACAGCTAAGCTGGAAGTGGCATTTGCAGCTCGCAATAGTGCAGAGTAATCTCAAAGAAAGGGGCCACGGTGTTTCTGTATCTCTATTATGTTGGTGCGTCTTCGGAACTTTTAAATATCTTGATATATCTCGAGAACTACGCATCTGATCAAAAAATACCATAGAACATAAAAAGTAGGAAACTTAATTGTCTACAAAAAAGGTCTCTTAACATTTTGCCATAGCTCGCTTCGTTTCCGAGATATTTGCAGATTTATCTCAAGGGAAGGGGCCTGACGGACATATTTCGAGATATTTCTTCTTCTTGTTGTTCTTCTTCTGCACAGCTAAGCTGGAAGTGGCATTTACAGCTCGCAATAGTGCAGAGTTATCTCAAAGAAAGGGGCCACGGTGTTTCTGTATCTCTATTATGTTGGTGCGGCTTCGGAACTTTTAAATATCTCGATATATCTCGAAAACTACGCTTCTGATCAAAAAATATCATAGAACATAAATTGTAGGAAACATAATGCTCTACAAAAAAGGTCTCTTAACATTTTGCCATAGCTCGCTTCGTTTCCGAGATATTTGCAGATATATCTCAAGGGAAGGGGCCTGACGGACATATTTCGAGATATTTCTTCTTCTTGTTGTTCTTCTTCTGCACAGCTAAACTGGAAGTGGCATTTCCAGCTCGCAATAGTGCAGAGTTATCTCAAAGAGAGGAGCCACGGTGTTTCTGTATCTCTATTATGTTGGTGCGGCTTCGGAACTTTTAAATATCTTGATATATCTCGAAAACTACGCATCTGCTCAAAAAATATCATAGAAGATTAAAAGTAGGAAACTTAATTCTCTACAAAAAAGGTCTCTTAACATTTTGCCATAGCTCGCTTCGTTTCCGAGATATTTGCAGATTTATCTCAAGGGAAGGGGCCTGACGGACATATTTCGAGATATTTCTTCTTCTTGTTGTTCTTCTTCTGCACAGCTAAGCTGGAAGTGGCATTTGCGGCTCGCACTAGTGCAGAGTTATCTCGAAGAAAGGGGCCACGGTGTTTCTGTATCTCTATTATGTTGGTGCGGCTTCGGAACTTTTAAATATCTTGATATATCTCGAGAACTACGCATCTGATCAAAAAATATCATAGAACATAAAAAGTACGAAACTTAATTCTCTACAAAAAAGGTCTGTTAACATTTTGCCATAGCTCGCTTCGTTTCCGAGATATTTGCAGATTTATCTCAAGGGAAGGGGCCTGACGGACATATTTCGAGATATTTCTTCTTCTTGTTGTTCTTCTTCTGCACAGCTAAACTGGAAGTGGCATTTCCAGCTCGCAATAGTGCAGAGTTACCTCAAAGAGAGGGGCCACGGTATTTCTGTATCTCTATTATGTTGGTGCGGCTTCGGAACTTTTAAATGTATTGATATATCTCGAGAACTACGCATCTGATCAAAAAATATCATAGAAGATAAAAAGTAGGAAACTTAATTCTCTACAAAAAAGGTCTCTGAACATTTTGCCATAGCTCGCTTCGTTTCCGAGATATTTGCAGATTTATCTCAAGGGAAGGGGCCTGACGGACATATTTCGAGATATTTCTTCTTCTTGTTGTTCTTCTTCTGCACAGCTAAGCTGGAAGTGGCATTTGCGGCTCGCACTAGTGCAGAGTTATCTCGAAGAAAGGGGCCACGGTGTTTCTGTATCTCTATTATGTTGGTGCGGCTTCGGAACTTTTAAATATCTTGATATATCTCGAGAACTACGCATCTGATCAAAAAATATCATAGAACATAAAAAGTAGGAAACTTAATTCTCTACAAAAAAGGTCTCTTAACATTTTGCCATAGCTCGCTTCGTTTCCGAGATATTTGCAGATTTATCTCAAGGGAAGGGGCCTGACGGACATATTTCGAGATATTTCTTCTTCTTGTTGTTCTTCTTCTGCACAGCTAAGCTGGAAGTGGCATTTGCGGCTCGCACTAGTGCAGAGTTATCTCGAAGAAAGGGGCCACGGTGTTTCTGTATCTCTATTATGTTGGTGCGGCTTCGGAACTTTTAAATATCTTGATATATCTCGAGAACTACGCATCTGATCAAAAAATATCATAGAACATAAAAAGTAGGAAACTTAATTCTCTACAAAAAAGGTCTCTTAACATTTTGCCATAGCTCGCTTCGTTTCCGAGATATTTGCAGATTTATCTCAAGGGAAGGGGCCTGACGGACATATTTCGAGATATTTCTTCTTCTTGTTGTTCTTCTTGTGCACAGCTAAGCTGGAAGTGGCATTTGCGGCTCGCACTAGTGCAGAGTTATCTCAAAGAAAGGGGCCACGGTGTTTCTGTATCTCTATTATGTTGGTGCGGCTTCGGAACTTTTAAATATCTCGATATATCTCGAAAACTACGCTTCTGATCAAAAAATATCATAGAACATAAAAAGTAGGAAACTTAATTCTCTACAAAAAAGGTCTCTTAACATTTTGCCATAGCTCGCTTCGTTTCCGAGATATTTGCAGATTTATCTCAAGGGAAGGGGCCTGACGGACATATTTCGAGATATTTCTTCTTCTTGTTGTTCTTCTTCTGCACAGCTAAGCTGGAAGTGGCATTTGCGGCTCGCACTAGTGCAGAGTTATCTCAAAGAAAGGGGCCACGGTGTTTCTGTATCTCTATTATGTTGGTGCGGCTTCGGAACTTTTAAATATCTTGATATATCTCGAGAACTACGCATCTGATCAAAAAATATCATAGACCATAAATTGTAGGAAACATAATTCTCTACAAAAAACGTGTCTTAACATTTTGCCATAGCTCGCTTCGTTTCCGAGATATTTGCAGATTCAGCTCAAAGGAACGGGCCTGACGGACATATTTCGAGATATTTCTTCTTCTTGTTGTTCTTCTTCTGCACAGCTAAGCTGGAAGTGGCATTTGCAGCTCGCAGTAGTGCAGAGTTATCTCAAAGAAAGGGGCCACGGTGTTTCTGTATCTCTATTATGTTGGTGCGGCTTCGGAACTTTTAAATATCTTGATATATCTCGAGAACTACGCATCTGATCAAAAAATATCATAGAACACAAAAAGTAGGAAACTTAATTCTCTACAAAAAAGGTCTCTTAACGTTTTGCCATAGCTCGCTTCGTTTCCGAGATATTTGCAGATTTATCTCCAGGGAAGGGGCCTGACGGACATATTTCGAGATATTTCTTCTTCTTGTTGTTCTTCTTCTGCACAGCTAAGCTGGAAGTGGCATTTGCAGCTCGCAATAGTGCAGAGTTATCTCAAAGAAAGGGGCCACGGTGTTTCTGCATCTCTATTATGTTGGTGCGGCTTCGGAACTTTTAAATATCTTGATATATCTCGAGAACTACGCATCTGATCAAAAAATATCATAGAACATAAAAAGTAGGAAACTTAATTCTCTACAAAAAAGGTCTCTTACCATTTTGCCATAGCTCGCTTCGTTTCCGAGATATTTGCAGATTTATCTCCAGGGAAGGGGCCTGACGGACATATTTCGAGATATTTCTTCTTCTTGTTGTTCTTCTTCTGCACAGCTAAGCTGGAAGTGGCATTTGCGGCTCGCACTAGTGCAGAGTTATCTCGAAGAAAGGGGCCACGGTGTTTCTGTATCTCTATTATGTTGGTGCGGCTTCGGAACTTTTAAATATCTTGATATATCTCGAGAACTACGCATCTGATCAAAAAATATCATAGAACATAAAAAGTAGGAAACTTAATTCTCTACAAAAAAGGTCTCTTAACATTTTGCCATAGCTCGCTTCGTTTCCGAGATATTTGCAGATTTATCTCAAGGGAAGGGGCCTGACGGACATATTTCGAGATATTTCTTCTTCTTGTTGTTCTTCTTCTGCACAGCTAAGCTGGAAGTGGCATTTGCGGCTCGCATTAGTGCAGAGTTATCTCGAAGAAAGGGGCCACGGTGTTTCTGTATCTCTATTATGTTGGTGCGGCTTCGGAACTTTTAAATATCTTGATATATCTCGAGAACTACGCATCTGATCAAAAAATATCATAGAACATAAAAAGTAGGAAACTTAATTCTCTACAAAAAAGGTCTCTTAACATTTTGCCATAGCTCGCTTCGTTTCGGAGATATTTGCAGATTTATCTCAAGGGAAGGGGCCTGACGGACATATTTCGAGATATTTCTTCTTCTTGTTGTTCTTCTTGTGCACAGCTAAGCTGGAAGTGGCATTTGCGGCTCGCACTAGTGCAGAGTTATCTCAAAGAAAGGGGCCACGGTGTTTCTGTATCTCTATTATGTTGGTGCGGCTTCGGAACTTTTAAATATCTCGATATATCTCGAAAACTACGCTTCTGATCAAAAAATATCATAGAACATAAAAAGTAGGAAACTTAATTCTCTACAAAAAAGGTCTCTTAACATTTTGCCATAGCTCGCTTCGTTTCCGAGATATTTGCAGATTTATCTCAAGGGAAGGGGCCTGACGGACATATTTCGAGATATTTCTTCTTCTTGTTGTTCTTCTTCTGCACAGCTAAGCTGGAAGTGGCATTTGCAGCTCGCAGTAGTGCAGAGTTATCTCAAAGAAAGGGGCCACGGTGTTTCTGTATCTCTATTATGTTGGTGCGGCTTCGGAACTTTTAAATATCTTGATATATCTCGAGAACTACGCATCTGATCAAAAAATATCATAGAACACAAAAAGTAGGAAACTTAATTCTCTACAAAAAAGGTCTCTTAACGTTTTGCCATAGCTCGCTTCGTTTCCGAGATATTTGCAGATTTATCTCCAGGGAAGGGGCCTGACGGACATATTTCGAGATATTTCTTCTTCTTGTTGTTCTTCTTCTGCACAGCTAAGCTGGAAGTGGCATTTGCAGCTCGCAATAGTGCAGAGTTATCTCAAAGAAAGGGGCCACGGTGTTTCTGCATCTCTATTATGTTGGTGCGGCTTCGGAACTTTTAAATATCTTGATATATCTCGAGAACTACGCATCTGATCAAAAAATATCATAGAACATAAAAAGTAGGAAACTTAATTCTCTACAAAAAAGGTCTCTTAACATTTTGCCATAGCTCGCTTCGTTTCCGAGATATTTGCAGATTTATCTCCAGGGAAGGGGCCTGACGGACATATTTCGAGATATTTCTTCTTCTTGTTGTTCTTCTTCTGCACAGCTAAGCTGGAAGTGGCATTTGCAACTCGCAATAGTGCAGAGTTATCTCAAAGAAAGGGGCCACGGTGTTTCTGTATCTCTATTATGTTGGTGCGGCTTCGGAACTTTTAAAGATCTTGATATATCTCGAGAACTACGCATCTGATCAAAAAATATCATAGAACATAAAAAGTAGGAAACTTAATTCTCTACAAAAAAGGTCTCTTAACATTTTGCCATAGCTCGCTTCGTTTCCGAGATATTTGCAGATTTATCCCCAGGGAAGGGGCCTGACGGACATATTTCGAGATATTTCTTCTTCTTGTTGTTCTTCTTCTGCACAGCTAAGCTGGAAGTGGCATTTGCAGCTCGCAATAGTGCAGAGTTATCTCAAAGAAAGGGGCCACGGTGTTTCTGCATCTCTATTATGTTGGTGCGGCTTCGGAACTTTTAAATATCTTGATATATCTCGAGAACTACGCATCTGATCAAAAAATATCATAGAACATAAAAAGTAGGAAACTTAATTCTCTACAAAAAAGGTCTCTTAACATTTTGCCATAGCTCGCTTCGTTTCCGAGATATTTGCAGATTTATCTCCAGGGAAGGGGCCTGACGGACATATTTCGAGATATTTCTTCTTCTTGTTGTTCTTCTTCTGCACAGCTAAGCTGGAAGTGGCATTTGCAACTCGCAATAGTGCAGAGTTATCTCAAAGAAAGGGGCCACGGTGTTTCTGTATCTCTATTATGTTGGTGCGGCTTCGGAACTTTTAAATATCTTGATATATCTCGAGAACTACGCATCTGATCAAAAAATATCATAGAACATAAAAAGTAGGAAACTTAATTCTCTACAAAAAAGGTCTCTTAACATTTTGCCATAGCTCGCTTCGTTTCCGAGATATTTGCAGATTTATCTCAAGGGAAGGGGCCTGACGGACATATTTCGAGATATTTCTTCTTCTTGTTGTTCTTCTTCTGCACAGCTAAGCTGGAAGTGGCATTTGCGGCTCGCACTAGTGCAGAGTTATCTCAAAGAAAGGGGCCACGGTGTTTCTGTATCTCTATTATGTTGGTGCGGCTTCGGAACTTTTAAATATCTTGATATATCTCGAGAACTACGCATCTGATCAAAAAATATCATAGAACATAAAAAGTAGGAAACTTAATTCTCTACAAAAAAGGTCTCTTAACATTTTGCCATAGCTCGTTTCGTTTCCGAGATATTTGCAGATTTATCTCCAGGGAAGGGGCCTGACGGACATATTTCGAGATATTTCTTCTTCTTGTTGTTCTTCTTCTGCACAGCTAAGCTGGAAGTGGCATTTGCAGCTCGCAATAGTGCAGAGTAATCTCAAAGAAAGGGGCCACGGTGTTTCTGTATCTCTATTATGTTGGTGCGGCTTCGGAACTTTTAAATATCTTGATATATCTCGAGAACTACGCATCTGATCAAAAAATATCATAGAACATAAAAAGTAGGAAACTTAATTCTCTACAAAAAAGGTCTCTTAACATTTTGCCATAGCTCGCTTCGTTTCCGAGATATTTGCAGATTTATCTCAAGGGAAGGGGCCTGACGGACATATTTCGAGATATTTCTTCTTCTTGTTGTTCTTCTTCTGCACAGCTAAGCTGGAAGTGGCATTTGCGGCTCGCACTAGTGCAGAGTTATCTCAAAGAAAGGGGCCACGGTGTTTCTGTATCTCTATTATGTTGGTGCGGCTTCGGAACTTTTAAATATCTTGATATATCTCGAGAACTACGCATCTGATCAAAAAATATCATAGAACATAAAAAGTAGGAAACTTAATTCTCTACAAACAAGGTCTCTTAACATTTTGCCATAGCTCGCTTCGTTTCCGAGATATTTGCAGATTTATCTCAAGGGAAGGGGCCTGACGGACATATTTCGAGATATTTCTTCTTCTTGTTGTTCTTCTTCTGCACAGCTAAGCTGGAAGTGGCATTTGCGGCTCGCACTAGTGCAGAGTTATCTCAAAGAAAGGGGCCACGGTGTTTCTGTATCTCTATTATGTTGGTGCGGCTTCGGAACTTTTAAATATCTTGATATATCTCGAGAACTACGCATCTGATCAAAAAATATCATAGAACATAAAAAGTAGGAAACTTAATTCTCTACAAAAAAGGTCTCTTAACATTTTGCCATAGCTCGCTTCGTTTCCGAGATATTTGCAGATTTATCTCCAGGGAAGGGGCCTGACGGACATATTTCGAGATATTTCTTCTTCTTGTTGTTCTTCTTCTGCACAGCTAAGCTGGAAGTGGCATTTGCAGCTCGCAATAGTGCAGAGTTATCTCAAAGAAAGGGGCCACGGTGTTTCTTTATCTCTATTATGTTGGTGCGGCTTCGGAACTTTTAAATATCTTGATATATCTCGAGAACTACGCATCTGATCAAAAAATATCATAGAACATAAAAAGTAGGAAACTTAATTCTCTACAAAAAAGGTCTCTTAACATTTTGCCATAGCTCGCTTCGTTTCCGAGATATTTGCAGATTTATCTCAAGGGAAGGGGCCTGACGGACATATTTCGAGATATTTCTTCTTCTTGTTGTTCTTCTTCTGCACAGCTAAGCTGGAAGTGGCATTTGCGGCTCGCACTAGTGCAGAGTTATCTCGAAGAAAGGGGCCACGGTGTTTCTGTATCTCTATTATGTTGGTGCGGCTTCGGAACTTTTAAATATCTTGATATATCTCGAGAACTACGCATCTGATCAAAAAATATCATAGAACATAAAAAGTAGGAAACTTAATTCTCTACAAAAAAGGTCTGTTAACATTTTGCCATAGCTCGCTTCGTTTCCGAGATATTTGCAGATTTATCTCAAGGGAAGGGGCCTGACGGACATATTTCGAGATATTTCTTCTTCTTGTTGTTCTTCTTCTGCACAGCTAAACTGGAAGTGGCATTTCCAGCTCGCAATAGTGCAGAGTTATCTCAAAGAGAGGGGCCACGGTATTTCTGTATCTCTATTATGTTGGTGCGGCTTCGGAACTTTTAAATGTATTGATATATCTCGAGAACTACGCATCTGATCAAAAAATATCATAGAAGATAAAAAGTAGGAAACTTAATTCTCTACAAAAAAGGTCTCTTAACATTTTGCAATAGCTCGCTCCGTTTCCGAGATATTTGCAGATTTATCTCAAGGGAAGGGGCCTGACGGACATATTTCGAGATATTTCTTCTTCTTGTCCTTCTTCTGCACAGCTAAGCTGGAAGTGGCATTTGCGGCTCGCACTAGTGCAGAGTTATCTCAAAGAAAGGGGCCACGGTGTTTCTGTATCTCTATTATGTTGGTGCGGCTTCGGAACTTTTAAATATCTCGATATATCTCGAAAACTACGCTTCTGATCAAAAAATATCATAGAACATAAATTGTAGGAAACATAATTCTCTACAAAAAACGTCTCTTAACATTTTGCCATAGCTCGCTTCGTTTCCGAGATATTTGCAGATTTATCTCAAGGGAAGGGGCCTGACGGACATATTTCGAGATATTTCTTCTTCTTGTTGTTCTTCTTCTGCCCAGCTAAGCTGGAAGTGGCATTTGCGGCTCGCACTAGTGCAGAGTTATCTCAAAGAAAGGGGCCACGGTGTTTCTGTATCTCTATTATGTTGGTGCGGCTTCGGAACTTTTAAATATCTTGATATATCTCGAGAACTACGCATCTGATCAAAAAATATCATAGACCATAAATTGTAGGAAACATAATTCTCTACAAAAAACGTGTCTTAACATTTTGCCATAGCTCGCTTCGTTTCCGAGATATTTGCAGATTCAGCTCAAAGGAACGGGCCTGACGGACATATTTCGAGATATTTCTTCTTCTTGTTGTTCTTCTTCTGCACAGCTAAGCTGGAAGTGGCATTTGCGGCTCGCACTAGTGCAGAGTTATCTCAAAGAAAGGGGCCACGGTGTTTCTGTATCTCTATTATGTTGGTGCGGCTTCGGAACTTTTAAATATCTTGATATATCTCGAGAACTACGCATCTGATCAAAAAATATCATAGACCATAAATTGTAGGAAACATAATTCTCTACAAAAAACGTGTCTTAACATTTTGCCATAGCTCGCTTCGTTTCCGAGATATTTGCAGATTCAGCTCAAAGGAACGGGCCTGACGGACATATTTCGAGATATTTCTTCTTCTTGTTGTTCTTCTTCTGCACAGCTAAGCTGGAAGTGGCATTTGCGGCTCGCAATAGTGCAGAGTAGTCTCAAAGAAAGGGGCCACGGTGTTTCTGTATCTCTATTATGTTGGTGCGGCTTCGGAACTTTTAAATATCTTGATATATCTCGAGAACTACGCATCTGATCAAAAAATATCATAGAACATAAAAAGTAGGAAACTTAATTCTCTACAAAAAAGGTCTCTTAACATTTTGCCATAGCTCGCTTCGTTTCCGAGATATTTGCAGATTTATCTCAAGGGAAGGGGCCTGACGGACATATTTCGAGATATTTCTTCTTCTTGTTGTTCTTCTTCTGCACAGCTAAGCTGGAAGTGGCATTTGCGGCTCGCACTAGTGCAGAGTTATCTCGAAGAAAGGGGCCACGGTGTTTCTGTATCTCTATTATGTTGGTGCGGCTTCGGAACTTTTAAATATCTTGATATATCTCGAGAACTACGCATCTGATCAAAAAATATCATAGAACATATAAAGTAGGAAACATAATTCTCTACAAAAAAGGTCTCTTAACATTTTGCCATAGCTCGCTTCGTTTCCGAGATATTTGCAGATTTATCTCAAGGGAAGGGGCCTGACGGACATATTTCGAGATATTTCTTCTTCTTGTTGTTCTTCTTCTGCACAGCTAAGCTGGAAGTGGCATTTGCGGCTCGCACTAGTGCAGAGTTATCTCGAAGAAAGGGGCCACGGTGTTTCTGTATCTCTATTATGTTGGTGCGGCTTCGGAACTTTTAAATATCTTGATATATCTCGAGAACTACGCATCTGATCAAAAAATATCATAGAACATATAAAGTAGGAAACATAATTCTCTACAAAAAAGGTCTCTTAACATTTTGCCATAGCTCGCTTCGTTTCCGAGATATTTGCAGATTTATCTCAAGGGAAGGGGCCTGACGGACATATTTCGAGATATTTCTTCTTCTTGTTGTTCTTCTTGTGCACAGCTAAGCTGGAAGTGGCATTTGCGGCTCGCACTAGTGCAGAGTTATCTCAAAGAAAGGGGCCACGGTGTTTCTGTATCTCTATTATGTTGGTGCGGCTTCGGAACTTTTAAATATCTCGATATATCTCGAAAACTACGCTTCTGATCAAAAAATATCATAGAACATAAAAAGTAGGAAACTTAATTCTCTACAAAAAAGGTCTCTTAACATTTTGCCATAGCTCGCTTCGTTTCCGAGATATTTGCAGATTTATCTCAAGGGAAGGGGCCTGACGGACATATTTCGAGATATTTCTTCTTCTTGTTGTTCTTCTTCCGCACAGCTAAGCTGGAAGTGGCATTTGCGGCTCGCACTAGTGCAGAGTTATCTCAAAGAAAGGGGCCACGGTGTTTCTGTATCTCTATTATGTTGGTGCGGCTTCGGAACTTTTAAATATCTTGATATATCTCGAGAACTACGCATCTGATCAAAAAATATCATAGACCATAAATTGTAGGAAACATAATTCTCTACAAAAAACGTGTCTTAACATTTTGCCATAGCTCGCTTCGTTTCCGAGATATTTGCAGATTCAGCTCAAAGGAACGGGCCTGACGGACATATTTCGAGATATTTCTTCTTCTTGTTGTTCTTCTTCTGCACAGCTAAGCTGGAAGTGGCATTTGCAGCTCGCAATAGTGCAGAGTAGTCTCAAAGAAAGGGGCAACGGTGTTTCTGTATCTCTATTATGTTGGTGCGGCTTCGGAACTTTTAAATATCTTGATATATCTCGAGAACTACGCATCTGATCAAAAAATATCATAGAACATAAAAAGTAGGAAACTTAATTCTCTACAAAAAAGGTCTCTTAACATTTTGCCATAGCTCGCTTCGTTTCCGAGATATTTGCAGATTTATCTCAAGGGAAGGGGCCTGACGGACATATTTCGAGATATTTCTTCTTCTTGTTGTTCTTCTTCTGCACAGCTAAGCTGGAAGTGGCATTTGCGGCTCGCACTAGTGCAGAGTTATCTCGAAGAAAGGGGCCACGGTGTTTCTGTATCTCTATTATGTTGGTGCGGCTTCGGAACTTTTAAATATCTTGATATATCTCGAGAACTACGCATCTGATCAAAAAATATCATAGAACATATAAAGTAGGAAACATAATTCTCTACAAAAAAGGTCTGTTAACATTTTGCCATAGCTCGCTTCGTTTCCGAGATATTTGCAGATTTATCTCAAGGGAAGGGGCCTGACGGACATATTTCGAGATATTTCTTCTTCTTGTTGTTCTTCTTCTGCACAGCTAAGCTGGAAGTGGCATTTGCGGCTCGCACTAGTGCAGAGTTATCTCGAAGAAAGGGGCCACGGTGTTTCTGTATCTCTATTATGTTGGTGCGGCTTCGGAACTTTTAAATATCTTGATATATCTCGAGAACTACGCATCTGATTAAAAAATATCATAGAACATAAAAAGTAGGAAACTTAATTCTCTACAAAAAAGGTCTCTGAACATTTTGCCATAGCTCGCTTCGTTTCCGAGATATTTGCAGATTTATCTCAAGGGAAGGGGCCTGACGGACATATTTCGAGATATTTCTTCTTCTTGTTGTTCTTCTTGTGCACAGCTAAGCTGGAAGTGGCATTTGCGGCTCGCACTAGTGCAGAGTTATCTCAAAGAAAGGGGCCACGGTGTTTCTGTATCTCTATTATGTTGGTGCGGCTTCGGAACTTTTAAATATCTTGATATATCTCGAGAACTACGCATCTGATCAAAAAATATCATAGACCATAAATTGTAGGAAACATAATTCTCTACAAAAAACGTGTCTTAACATTTTGCCATAGCTCGCTTCGTTTCCGAGATATTTGCAGATTCAGCTCAGAGGAACGGGCCTGACGGACATATTTCGAGATATTTCTTCTTCTTGTTGTTCTTCTTCTGCACAGCTAAGCTGGAAGTGGCATTTGCAGCTCGCAATAGTGCAGAGTAGTCTCAAAGAAAGGGGCCACGGTGTTTCTGTATCTCTATTATGTTGGTGCGGCTTCGGAACTTTTAAATATCTTGATATATCTCGAGAACTACGCATCTGATCAAAAAATATCATAGAACATAAAAAGTAGGAAACTTAATTCTCTACAAAAAAGGTCTCTTAACATTTTGCCATAGCTCGCTTCGTTTCCGAGATATTTGCAGATTTATCTCAAGGGAAGGGGCCTGACGGACATATTTCGAGATATTTCTTCTTCTTGTTGTTCTTCTTCTGCACAGCTAAGCTGGAAGTGGCATTTGCGGCTCGCACTAGTGCAGAGTTATCTCGAAGAAAGGGGCCACGGTGTTTCTGTATCTCTATTATGTTGGTGCGGCTTCGGAACTTTTAAATATCTTGATATATCTCGAGAACTACGCATCTGATCAAAAAATATCATAGAACATATAAAGTAGGAAACATAATTCTCTACAAAAAAGGTCTCTTAACATTTTGCCATAGCTCGCTTCGTTTCCGAGATATTTGCAGATTTATCTCAAGGGAAGGGGCCTGACGGACATATTTCGAGATATTTCTTCTTCTTGTTGTTCTTCTTGTGCACAGCTAAGCTGGAAGTGGCATTTGCGGCTCGCACTAGTGCAGAGTTATCTCAAAGAAAGGGGCCACCGTGTTTCTGTATCTCTATTATGTTGGTGCGGCTTCGGAACTTTTAAATATCTCGATATATCTCGAAAACTACGCTTCTGATCAAAAAATATCATAGAACATAAAAAGTAGGAAACTTAATTCTCTACAAAAAAGGTCTCTTAACATTTTGCCATAGCTCGCTTCGTTTCCGAGATATTTGCAGATTTATCTCAAGGGAAGGGGCCTGACGGACATATTTCGAGATATTTCTTCTTCTTGTTGTTCTTCTTCTGCACAGCTAAGCTGGAAGTGGCATTTGCGGCTCGCACTAGTGCAGAGTTATCTCAAAGAAAGGGGCCACGGTGTTTCTGTATCTCTATTATGTTGGTGCGGCTTCGGAACTTTTAAATATCTTGATATATCTCGAGAACTACGCATGTGCTCAAAAAATATCATAGAACATAAAAAGTAGGAAACTTAATTCTCTACAAAAAAGGTCTCTTAACATTTTGCCATAGCTCGCTTCGTTTCCGAGATATTTGCAGATTTATCTCAAGGGAAGGGGCCTGACGGACATATTTCGAGATATTTCTTCTTCTTGTTGTTCTTCTTCTGCACAGCTAAGCTGGAAGTGGCATTTGCGGCTCGCACTAGTGCAGAGTTATCTCGAAGAAAGGGGCCACGGTGTTTCTGTATCTCTATTATGTTGGTGCGGCTTCGGAACTTTTAAATATCTTGATATATCTCGAGAACTACGCATCTGATTAAAAAATATCATAGAACATAAAAAGTAGGAAACTTAATTCTCTACAAAAAAGGTCTCTGAACATTTTGCCATAGCTCGCTTCGTTTCCGAGATATTTGCAGATTTATCTCAAGGGAAGGGGCCTGACGGACATATTTCGAGATATTTCTTCTTCTTGTTGTTCTTCTTGTGCACAGCTAAGCTGGAAGTGGCATTTGCGGCTCGCACTAGTGCAGAGTTATCTCAAAGAAAGGGGCCACGGTGTTTCTGTATCTCTATTATGTTGGTGCGGCTTCGGAACTTTTAAATATCTTGATATATCTCGAGAACTACGCATCTGATCAAAAAATATCATAGACCATAAATTGTAGGAAACATAATTCTCTACAAAAAACGTGTCTTAACATTTTGCCATAGCTCGCTTCGTTTCCGAGATATTTGCAGATTCAGCTCAGAGGAACGGGCCTGACGGACATATTTCGAGATATTTCTTCTTCTTGTTGTTCTTCTTCTGCACAGCTAAGCTGGAAGTGGCATTTGCAGCTCGCAATAGTGCAGAGTAGTCTCAAAGAAAGGGGCCACGGTGTTTCTGTATCTCTATTATGTTGGTGCGGCTTCGGAACTTTTAAATATCTTGATATATCTCGAGAACTACGCATCTGATCAAAAAATATCATAGAACATAAAAAGTAGGAAACTTAATTCTCTACAAAAAAGGTCTCTTAACATTTTGCCATAGCTCGCTTCGTTTCCGAGATATTTGCAGATTTATCTCAAGGGAAGGGGCCTGACGGACATATTTCGAGATATTTCTTCTTCTTGTTGTTCTTCTTCTGCACAGCTAAGCTGGAAGTGGCATTTGCGGCTCGCACTAGTGCAGAGTTATCTCGAAGAAAGGGGCCACGGTGTTTCTGTATCTCTATTATGTTGGTGCGGCTTCGGAACTTTTAAATATCTTGATATATCTCGAGAACTACGCATCTGATCAAAAAATATCATAGAACATATAAAGTAGGAAACATAATTCTCTACAAAAAAGGTCTCTTAACATTTTGCCATAGCTCGCTTCGTTTCCGAGATATTTGCAGATTTATCTCAAGGGAAGGGGCCTGACGGACATATTTCGAGATATTTCTTCTTCTTGTTGTTCTTCTTGTGCACAGCTAAGCTGGAAGTGGCATTTGCGGCTCGCACTAGTGCAGAGTTATCTCAAAGAAAGGGGCCACGGTGTTTCTGTATCTCTATTATGTTGGTGCGGCTTCGGAACTTTTAAATATCTCGATATATCTCGAAAACTACGCTTCTGATCAAAAAATATCATAGAACATAAAAAGTAGGAAACTTAATTCTCTACAAAAAAGGTCTCTTAACATTTTGCCATAGCTCTCTTCGTTTCCGAGATATTTGCAGATTTATCTCAAGGGAAGGGGCCTGACGGACATATTTCGAGATATTTCTTCTTCTTGTTGTTCTTCTTCTGCACAGCTAAGCTGGAAGTGGCATTTGCGGCTCGCACTAGTGCAGAGTTATCTCAAAGAAAGGGGCCACGGTGTTTCTGTATCTCTATTATGTTGGTGCGGCTTCGGAACTTTTAAATATCTTGATATATCTCGAGAACTACGCATGTGCTCAAAAAATATCATAGAACATAAAAAGTAGGAAACTTAATTCTCTACAAAAAAGGTCTCTTAACATTTTGCCATAGCTCGCTTCGTTTCCGAGATATTTGCAGATTTATCTCAAGGGAAGGGGCCTGACGGACATATTTCGAGATATTTCTTCTTCTTGTTGTTCTTCTTCTGCACAGGTAAGCTGGAAGTGGCATTTGCGGCTCGCACTAGTGCAGAGTGATCTCAAAGAAAGGGGCCACGGTGTTTCTGTATCTCTATTATGTTGGTGCGGCTTCGGAACTTTTAAATATCTTGATATATCTCGAGAACTACGCATCTGATCAAAAAATATCATAGAACATAAAAAGTAGGAAACTTAATTCTCTACAAAAAAGGTCTCTTAACATTTTGCCATAGCTCGCTTCGTTTCCGAGATATTTGCAGATTTATCTCAAGGGAAGGGGCCTGACGGACATATTTCGAGATATTTCTTCTTCTTGTTGTTCTTCTTCTGCACAGCTAAGCTGGAAGTGGCATTTGCGGCTCGCACTAGTGCAGAGTTATCTCGAAGAAAGGGGCCACGGTGTTTCTGTATCTCTATTATGTTGGTGCGGCTTCGGAACTTTTAAATATCTTGATATATCTCGAGAACTACGCATCTGATCAAAAAATATCATAGAACATAAAAAGTAGGAAACTTAATTCTCTACAAAAAAGGTCTCTTAACATTTTGCCATAGCTCGCTTCGTTTCCGAGATATTTGCAGATTTATCTCAAGGGAAGGGGCCTGACGGACATATTTCGAGATATTTCTTCTTCTTGTTGTTCTTCTTCTGCACAGCTAAGCTGGAAGTGGCATTTGCGGCTCGCACTAGTGCAGAGTTATCTCGAAGAAAGGGGCCACGGTGTTTCTGTATCTCTATTATGTTGGTGCGGCTTCGGAACTTTGAAATATCTTGATATATCTCGAGAACTACGCATCTGATCAAAAAATATCATAGAACATAAAAAGTAGGAAACTTAATTCTCTACAAAAAAGGTCTCTTAACATTTTGCCATAGCTCGCTTGGTTTCCGAGATATTTGCAGATTTATCTCAAGGGAAGGGGCCTGACGGACATATTTCGAGATATTTCTTCTTCTTGTTGTTCTTCTTCTGCACAGCTAAGCTGGAAGTGGCATTTGCGGCTCGCACTAGTGCAGAGTTATCTCAAAGAAAGGGGCCACGGTGTTTCTGTATCTCTATTATGTTGGTGCGGCTTCGGAACTTTTAAATATCTTGATATATCTCGAGAACTACGCATGTGCTCAAAAAATATCATAGAACATAAAAAGTAGGAAACTTAATTCTCTACAAAAAAGGTCTCTTAACATTTTGCCATAGCTCGCTTCGTTTCCGAGATATTTGCAGATTTATCTCAAGGGAAGGGGCCTGACGGACATATTTCGAGATATTTCTTCTTCTTGTTGTTCTTCTTCTGCACAGGTAAGCTGGAAGTGGCATTTGCGGCTCGCACTAGTGCAGAGTGATCTCAAAGAAAGGGGCCACGGTGTTTCTGTATCTCTATTATGTTGGTGCGGCTTCGGAACTTTTAAATATCTTGATATATCTCGAGAACTACGCATCTGATCAAAAAATATCATAGAACATAAAAAGTAGGAAACTTAATTCTCTACAAAAAAGGTCTCTTAACATTTTGCCATAGCTCGCTTCGTTTCCGAGATATTTGCAGATTTATCTCAAGGGAAGGGGCCTGACGGACATATTTCGAGATATTTCTTCTTCTTGTTGTTCTTCTTCTGCACAGCTAAGCTGGAAGTGGCATTTGCGGCTCGCACTAGTGCAGAGTTATCTCGAAGAAAGGGGCCACGGTGTTTCTGTATCTCTATTATGTTGGTGCGGCTTCGGAACTTTGAAATATCTTGATATATCTCGAGAACTACGCATCTGATCAAAAAATATCATAGAACATAAAAAGTAGGAAACTTAATTCTCTACAAAAAAGGTCTCTTAACATTTTGCCATAGCTCGCTTGGTTTCCGAGATATTTGCAGATTCAGCTCAAAGGAACGGGCCTGACGGACATATTTCGAGATATTTCTTCTTCTTGTTGTCCTTCTTCTGCACAGCTAAGCTGGAAGTGGCATTTGCAGCTCGCAATAGTGCAGAGTAGTCTCAAAGAAAGGGGCCACGGTGTTTCTGTATCTCTATTATGTTGGTGCGGCTTCGGAACTTTTAAATATCTTGATATATCTCGAGAACTACGCATCTGATCAAAAAATATCATAGAACATAAAAAGTAGGAAACTTAATTCTCTACAAAAAAGTTCTCTTAACATTTTGCCATAGCTCGCTTCGTTTCCGAGATATTTGCAGATTTATCTCAAGGGAAGGGGCCTGACGGACATATTTCGAGATATTTCTTCTTCTTGTTGTTCTTCTTCTGCACAGCTAAGCTGGAAGTGGCATTTGCGGCTCGCACTAGTGCAGAGTTATCTCGAAGAAAGGGGCCACGGTGTTTCTGTATCTCTATTATGTTGGTGCGGCTTCGGAACTTTTAAATATCTTGATATATCTCGAGAACTACGCATCTGATCAAAAAATATCATAGAACATAGAAAGTAGGAAACTTAATTCTCTACAAAAAAGGTCTCTTAACATTTTGCCATAGCTCGCTTCGTTTCCGAGATATTTGCAGATTTATCTCAAGGGAAGGGGCCAGACGGACATATTTCGAGATATTTCTTCTTCTTGTTGTTCCTCCTCTGCACAGCTAAGCTGGAAGTGGCATTTGCAGCTCGCAATAGTGCAGAGTAATCTCAAAGAAAGGGGCCACGGTGTTTCTGTATCTCTATTATGTTGGTGCGGCTTCGGAACTTTTAAATATCTTGATATATCTCGAGAACTACGCATCTGATCAAAAAATATCATAGAACATAAAAAGTAGGAAACCTAATTCTCTACAAAAAAGGTCTCTTAACATTTTGCCATAGCTCGCTTCGTTTCCGAGATATTTGCAGATTTATCTCAAGGGAAGGGGCCTGACGGACATATTTCGAGATATTTCTTCTTCTTGTTGTTCTTCTTCTGCACAGCTAAGCTGGAAGTGGCATTTGCGGCTCGCACTAGTGCAGAGTTATCTCGAAGAAAGGGGCCACGGTGTTTCTGTATCTCTATTATGTTGGTGCGGCTTCGGAACTTTTAAATATCTTGATATATCTCGAGAACTACGCATCTGATCAAAAAATATCATAGAACATAAAAAGTAGGAAACTTAATTCTCTACAAAAAAGTTCTCTTAACATTTTGCCATAGCTCGCTTCGTTTCCGAGATATTTGCAGATTTATCTCAAGGGAAGGGGCCTGACGGACATATTTCGAGATATTTCTTCTTCTTGTTGTTCTTCCTCTGCACAGCTAAGCTGGAAGTGGCATTTGCAGCTCGCAATAGTGCAGAGTTATCTCAAAGACGGGGGCCACGGTGTTTCTGTATCTCTATTATGTTGGTGCGGCTTCGGAACTTTTAAATATCGTGATATATCTCGAGAACTACGCATCTGATCAAAAAATATCATAGAACATAAAAAGTAGGAAACTTAATTCTCTACAAAAAAGGTCTCTTAACATTTTGCCATAGCTCGCTTCGTTTCCGAGATATTTGCAGATTTATCTCAAGGGAAGGGGCCTGACGGACATATTTCGAGATATTTCTTCTTCTTGTTGTTCTTCTTCTGCACAGCTAAGCTGGAAGTGGCATTTGCGGCTCGCACTAGTGCAGAGTTATCTCGAAGGAAGGGGCCACGGTGTTTCTGTATCTCTATTATGTTGGTGCGGCTTCGGAACTTTTAAATATCTTGATATATCTCGAGAACTACGCATCTGATCAAAAAATATCATAGAACATAAAAAGTAGGAAACTTAATTCTCTACAAAAAAGGTCTCTTAACATTTTGCCATAGCTCGCTTCGTTTCCGAGATATTTGCAGATTTATCTCAAGGGAAGGGGCCTGACGGACATATTTCGAGATATTTCTTCTTCTTGTTGTTCTTCTTCTGCACAGCTAAGCTGGAAGTGGCATTCGCAGCTCGCAATAGTGCAGAGTTATCTCAAAGAAAGGGGCCACGGTGTTTCTGTATCTCTATTATGTTGGTGCGGCTTCGGAACTTTTAAATATCTTGATATATCTCGAGAACTACGCATCTGATCAAAAAATATCATAGAACATAAAAAGTAGGAAACTTAATTCTCTACAAAAAAGGTCTCTTAACATTTTGCCATAGCTCGCTTCGTTTCCGAGATATTTGCAGATTTATCTCAAGGGAAGGGGCCTGACGGACATATTTCGAGATATTTCTTCTTCTTGTTGTTCTTCCTCTGCACAGCTAAGCTGGAAGTGGCATTTGTGGCTCGCACTAGTGCAGAGTTATCTCAAAGAAAGGGGCCACGGTGTTTCTGTATCTCTATTATGTTGGTGCGGCTTCGGAACTTTTAAATATCTCGATATATCTCGAAAACTACGCTTCTGATCAAAAAATATCATAGAACATAAATTGTAGGAAACATAGTTCTCTACATAAAACGTCTCGTAACATTTTGCCATAGCTCGCTTCGTTTCCGAGATATTTGCAGATTCAGCTCAAAGGAACGGGCCTGACGGACATATTTCGAGATATTTCTTCTTCTTGTTGTTCTTCCTCTGCACAGCTAAGCTGGAAGTGGCATTTGCAGCTCGCAATAGTGCAGAGTTATCTCAAAAAAAGGGGCCACGGTGTTTCTGTATCTCTATTATGTTGGTGCGGCTTCGGAACTTTTAAATATCTTGATATATCTCGAGAACTACGCATCTGATCAAAAAATATCATAGAACATAAAAAGTAGGAAACTTAATTCTCTACAAAAAAGGTCTGTTAACATTTTGCCATAGCTCGCTTCGTTTCCGAGATATTTGCAGATTTATCTCAAGGGAAGGGGCCTGACGGACATATTTCGAGATATTTCTTCTTCTTGTTGTTCTTCTTCTGCACAGCTAAGCTGGAAGTGGCATTTGCGGCTCGCACTAGTGCAGAGTTATCTCGAAGAAAGGGGCCACGGTGTTTCTGTATCTCTATTATGTTGGTGCGGCTTCGGAACTTTTAAATATCTTGATATATCTCGAGAACTACGCATCTGATTAAAAAATATCATAGAACATAAAAAGTAGGAAACTTAATTCTCTACAAAAAAGGTCTCTTAACATTTTGCCATAGCTCGCTTCGTTTCCGAGATATTTGCAGATTTATCTCAAGGGAAGGGGCCTGACGGACATATTTCGAGATATTTCTTCTTCTTGTTGTTCTTCTTCTGCACAGCTAAGCTGGAAGTGGCATTTGCGGCTCGCACTAGTGCAGAGTTATCTCGAAGAAAGGGGCCACGGTGTTTCTGTATCTCTATTATGTTGGTGCGGCTTCGGAACTTTTAAATATCTTGATATATCTCGAGAACTACGCATCTGATCAAAAAATATCATAGAACATAAAAAGTAGGAAACTTAATTCTCTACAAAAAAGTTCTCTTAACATTTTGCCATAGCTCGCTTCGTTTCCGAGATATTTGCAGATTTATCTCAAGGGAAGGGGCCTGACGGACATATTTCGAGATATTTCTTCTTCTTGTTGTTCTTCCTCTGCACAGCTAAGCTGGAAGTGGCATTTGCAGCTCGCAATAGTGCAGAGTTATCTCAAAGACGGGGGCCACGGTGTTTCTGTATCTCTATTATGTTGGTGCGGCTTCGGAACTTTTAAATATCGTGATATATCTCGAGAACTACGCATCTGATCAAAAAATATCATAGAACATAAAAAGTAGGAAACTTAATTCTCTACAAAAAAGGTCTCTTAACATTTTGCCATAGCTCGCTTCGTTTCCGAGATATTTGCAGATTTATCTCAAGGGAAGGGGCCTGACGGACATATTTCGAGATATTTCTTCTTCTTGTTGTTCTTCTTCTGCACAGCTAAGCTGGAAGTGGCATTTGCGGCTCGCACTAGTGCAGAGTTATCTCGAAGGAAGGGGCCACGGTGTTTCTGTATCTCTATTATGTTGGTGCGGCTTCGGAACTTTTAAATATCTTGATATATCTCGAGAACTACGCATCTGATCAAAAAATATCATAGAACATAAAAAGTAGGAAACTTAATTCTCTACAAAAAAGGTCTCTTAACATTTTGCCATAGCTCGCTTCGTTTCCGAGATATTTGCAGATTTATCTCAAGGGAAGGGGCCTGACGGACATATTTCGAGATATTTCTTCTTCTTGTTGTTCTTCTTCTGCACAGCTAAGCTGGAAGTGGCATTTGCAGCTCGCAATAGTGCAGAGTTATCTCAAAGAAAGGGGCCACGGTGTTTCTGTATCTCTATTATGTTGGTGCGGCTTCGGAACTTTTAAATATCTTGATATATCTCGAGAACTACGCATCTGATCAAAAAATATCATAGAACATAAAAAGTAGGAAACTTAATTCTCTACAAAAAAGGTCTCTTAACATTTTGCCATAGCTCGCTTCGTTTCCGAGATATTTGCAGATTTATCTCAAGGGAAGGGGCCTGACGGACATATTTCGAGATATTTCTTCTTCTTGTTGTTCTTCCTCTGCACAGCTAAGCTGGAAGTGGCATTTGTGGCTCGCACTAGTGCAGAGTTATCTCAAAGAAAGGGGCCACGGTGTTTCTGTATCTCTATTATGTTGGTGCGGCTTCGGAACTTTTAAATATCTCGATATATCTCGAAAACTACGCTTCTGATCAAAAAATATCATAGAACATAAATTGTAGGAAACATAGTTCTCTACATAAAACGTCTCGTAACATTTTGCCATAGCTCGCTTCGTTTCCGAGATATTTGCAGATTTATCTCAAGGGAAGGGGCCTGACGGACATATTTCGAGATATTTCTTCTTCTTGTTGTTCTTCTTCTGCACAGCTAAGCTGGAAGTGGCATTTGCGGCTCGCACTAGTGCAGAGTTATCTCGAAGAAAGGGGCCACGGTGTTTCTGTATCTCTATTATGTTGGTGCGGCTTCGGAACTTTTAAATATCTTGATATATCTCGAGAACTACGCATCTGATCAAAAAATATCATAGAACATAAAAAGTAGGAAACTTAATTCTCTACAAAAAAGTTCTCTTAACATTTTGCCATAGCTCGCTTCGTTTCCGAGATATTTGCAGATTTATCTCAAGGGAAGGGGCCTGACGGACATATTTCGAGATATTTCTTCTTCTTGTTGTTCTTCCTCTGCACAGCTAAGCTGGAAGTGGCATTTGCAGCTCGCAATAGTGCAGAGTTATCTCAAAGACGGGGGCCACGGTGTTTCTGTATCTCTATTATGTTGGTGCGGCTTCGGAACTTTTAAATATCGTGATATATCTCGAGAACTACGCATCTGATCAAAAAATATCATAGAACATAAAAAGTAGGAAACTTAATTCTCTACAAAAAAGGTCTCTTAACATTTTGCCATAGCTCGCTTCGTTTCCGAGATATTTGCAGATTTATCTCAAGGGAAGGGGCCTGACGGACATATTTCGAGATATTTCTTCTTCTTGTTGTTCTTCTTCTGCACAGCTAAGCTGGAAGTGGCATTTGCGGCTCGCACTAGTGCAGAGTTATCTCGAAGGAAGGGGCCACGGTGTTTCTGTATCTCTATTATGTTGGTGCGGCTTCGGAACTTTTAAATATCTTGATATATCTCGAGAACTACGCATCTGATCAAAAAATATCATAGAACATAAAAAGTAGGAAACTTAATTCTCTACAAAAAAGGTCTCTTAACATTTTGCCATAGCTCGCTTCGTTTCCGAGATATTTGCAGATTTATCTCAAGGGAAGGGGCCTGACGGACATATTTCGAGATATTTCTTCTTCTTGTTGTTCTTCTTCTGCACAGCTAAGCTGGAAGTGGCATTTGCAGCTCGCAATAGTGCAGAGTTATCTCAAAGAAAGGGGCCACGGTGTTTCTGTATCTCTATTATGTTGGTGCGGCTTCGGAACTTTTAAATATCTTGATATATCTCGAGAACTACGCATCTGATCAAAAAATATCATAGAACATAAAAAGTAGGAAACTTAATTCTCTACAAAAAAGGTCTCTTAACATTTTGCCATAGCTCGCTTCGTTTCCGAGATATTTGCAGATTTATCTCAAGGGAAGGGGCCTGACGGACATATTTCGAGATATTTCTTCTTCTTGTTGTTCTTCCTCTGCACAGCTAAGCTGGAAGTGGCATTTGTGGCTCGCACTAGTGCAGAGTTATCTCAAAGAAAGGGGCCACGGTGTTTCTGTATCTCTATTATGTTGGTGCGGCTTCGGAACTTTTAAATATCTCGATATATCTCGAAAACTACGCTTCTGATCAAAAAATATCATAGAACATAAATTGTAGGAAACATAGTTCTCTACATAAAACGTCTCGTAACATTTTGCCATAGCTCGCTTCGTTTCCGAGATATTTGCAGATTCAGCTCAAAGGAACGGGCCTGACGGACATATTTCGAGATATTTCTTCTTCTTGTTGTTCTTCCTCTGCACAGCTAAGCTGGAAGTGGCATTTGCAGCTCGCAATAGTGCAGAGTTATCTCAAAAAAAGGGGCCACGGTGTTTCTGTATCTCTATTATGTTGGTGCGGCTTCGGAACTTTTAAATATCTTGATATATCTCGAGAACTACGCATCTGATCAAAAAATATCATAGAACATAAAAAGTAGGAAACTTAATTCTCTACAAAAAAGGTCTGTTAACATTTTGCCATAGCTCGCTTCGTTTCCGAGATATTTGCAGATTTATCTCAAGGGAAGGGGCCTGACGGACATATTTCGAGATATTTCTTCTTCTTGTTGTTCTTCTTCTGCACAGCTAAGCTGGAAGTGGCATTTGCGGCTCGCACTAGTGCAGAGTTATCTCGAAGAAAGGGGCCACGGTGTTTCTGTATCTCTATTATGTTGGTGCGGCTTCGGAACTTTTAAATATCTTGATATATCTCGAGAACTACGCATCTGATTAAAAAATATCATAGAACATAAAAAGTAGGAAACTTAATTCTCTACAAAAAAGGTCTCTTAACATTTTGCCATAGCTCGCTTCGTTTCCGAGATATTTGCAGATTTATCTCAAGGGAAGGGGCCTGACGGACATATTTCGAGATATTTCTTCTTCTTGTTGTTCTTCCTCTGCACAGCTAAGCTGGAAGTGGCATTTGCAGCTCGCAATAGTGCAGAGTTATCTCAAAGAAAGGGGCCACGGTGTTTCTGTATCTCTATTATGTTGGTGCGGCTTCGGAACTTTTAAATATCTTGATATATCTCGAGAACTACGCATCTGATCAAAAAATATCATAGAACATAAAAAGTAGGAAACTTAATTCTCTACAAAAAAGGTCTCTTAACATTTTGCCATAGCTCGCTTCGTTTCCGAGATATTTGCAGATTTATCTCAAGGGAAGGGGCCTGACGGACATATTTCGAGATATTTCTTCTTCTTGTTGTTCTTCCTCTGCACAGCTAAGCTGGAAGTGGCATTTGTGGCTCGCACTAGTGCAGAGTTATCTCAAAGAAAGGGGCCACGGTGTTTCTGTATCTCTATTATGTTGGTGCGGCTTCGGAACTTTTAAATATCTCGATATATCTCGAAAACTACGCTTCTGATCAAAAAATATCATAGAACATAAATTGTAGGAAACATAGTTCTCTACATAAAACGTCTCGTAACATTTTGCCATAGCTCGCTTCGTTTCCGAGATATTTGCAGATTCAGCTCAAAGGAACGGGCCTGACGGACATATTTCGAGATATTTCTTCTTCTTGTTGTTCTTCCTCTGCACAGCTAAGCTGGAAGTGGCATTTGCAGCTCGCAATAGTGCAGAGTTATCTCAAAGAAAGGGGCCACGGTGTTTCTGTATCTCTATTATGTTGGTGCGGCTTCGGAACTTTTAAATATCTTGATATATCTCGAGAACTACGCATCTGATCAAAAAATATCATAGAACATAAAAAGTAGGAAACTTAATTCTCTACAAAAAAGGTCTGTTAACATTTTGCCATAGCTCGCTTCGTTTCCGAGATATTTGCAGATTTATCTCAAGGGAAGGGGCCTGACGGACATATTTCGAGATATTTCTTCTTCTTGTTGTTCTTCTTCTGCACAGCTAAGCTGGGAGTGGCATTTGCGGCTCGCACTAGTGCAGAGTTATCTCGAAGAAAGGGGCCACGGTGTTTCTGTATCTCTATTATGTTGGTGCGGCTTCGGAACTTTTAAATATCTTGATATATCTCGAGAACTACGCATCTGATTAAAAAATATCATAGAACATAAAAAGTAGGAAACTTAATTCTCTACAAAAAAGGTCTCTTAACATTTTGCCATAGCTCGCTTCGTTTCCGAGATATTTGCAGATTTATCTCAAGGGAAGGGGCCTGACGGACATATTTCGAGATATTTCTTCTTCTTGTCGTTCTTCTTGTGCACAGCTAAGCTGGAAGTGGCATTTGCGGCTCGCACTAGTGCAGAGTTATCTCAAAGAAAGGGGCCACGGTGTTTCTGTATCTCTATTATGTTGGTGCGGCTTCGGAACTTTAAATATCTCGATATATCTCGAAAACTACGCTTCTGATCAAAAAATATCATAGAACATAAAAAGTAGGAAACTTAATTCTCTACAAAAAAGGTCTCTTAACATTTTGCCATAGCTCGCTTCGTTTCCGAGATATTTGCAGATTTATCTCAAGGGAAGGGGCCTGACGGACATATTTCGAGATATTTCTTCTTCTTGTTGTTCTTCTTCTGCACAGCTAAGCTGGAAGTGGCATTTGCGGCTCGCACTAGTGCAGAGTTATCTCAAAGAAAGGGGCCACGGTGTTTCTGTATCTCTATTATGTTGGTGCGGCTTCGGAACTTTTAAATATCTTGATATATCTCGAGAACTACGCATCTGATCAAAAAATATCATAGACCATAAATTGTAGGAAACATAATTCTCTACAAAAAACGTGTCTTAACATTTTGCCATAGCTCGCTTCGTTTCCGAGATATTTGCAGATTCAGCTCAAAGGAACGGGCCTGACGGACATATTTCGAGATATTTCTTCTTCTTGTTGTTCTTCTTCTGCACAGCTAAGCTGGAAGTGGCATTTGCAGCTCGCAATAGTGCAGAGTAGTCTCAAAGAAAGGGGCCACGGTGTTTCTGTATCTCTATTATGTTGGTGCGGCTTCGGAACTTTTAAATATCTTGATATATCTCGAGAACTACGCATCTGATCAAAAAATATCATAGAACATAAAAAGTAGAAAACTTAATTCTCTACAAAAAAGGTCTCTTAACATTTTGCCATAGCTCGCTTCGTTTCCGAGATATTTGCAGATTTATCTCAAGGGAAGGGGCCTGACGGACATATTTCGAGATATTTCTTCTTCTTGTTGTTCTTCTTCTGCACAGCTAAGCTGGAAGTGGCATTTGCGGCTCGCACTAGTGCAGAGTTATCTCGAAGAAAGGGGCCACGGTGTTTCTGTATCTCTATTATGTTGGTGCGGCTTCGGTACTTTTAAATATCTTGATATATCTCGAGAACTACGCATCTGATCAAAAAATATCATAGAACATAAAAAGTAGGAAACTTAATTCTCTACAAAAAAGGTCTCTTAACATTTTGCCATAGCTCGCTTCGTTTCCGAGATATTTGCAGATTTATCTCAAGGGAAGGGGCCTGACGGACATATTTCGAGATATTTCTTCTTCTTGTTGTTCTTCTTGTGCACAGCTAAGCTGGAAGTGGCATTTGCGGCTCGCACTAGTGCAGAGTTATCTCAAAAAAAGGGGCCACGGTGTTTCTGTATCTCTATTATGTTGGTGCGGCTTCGGAACTTTTAAATATCTCGATATATCTCGAAAACTACGCTTCTGATCAAAAAATATCACAGAACATAAAAAGTAGGAAACTTAATTCTCTACAAAAAAGGTCTCTTAACATTTTGCCATAGCTCGCTTCGTTTCCGAGATATTTGCAGATTTATCTCAAGGGAAGGGGCCTGACGGACATATTTCGAGATATTTCTTCTTCTTGTTGTTCTTCTTCTGCACAGCTAAGCTGGAAGTGGCATTTGCGGCTCGCACTAGTGCAGAGTTATCTCAAAGAAAGGGGCCACGGTGTTTCTGTATCTCTATTATGTTGGTGCGGCTTCGGAACTTTTAAATATCTTGATATATCTCGAGAACTACGCATCTGATCAAAAAATATCATAGAACATAAATTGTAGGAAACATAATTCTCTACAAAAAACGTCTCTTAACATTTTGCCATAGCTCGCTTCGTTTCCGAGATATTTGCAGATTCAGCTCAAAGGAACGGGCCTGACGGACATATTTCGAGATATTTCTTCTTCTTGTTGTTCTTCTTCTGCACAGCTAAGCTGGAAGTGGCATTTGCAGCTCGCAATAGTGCAGAGTAGTCTCAAAGAAAGGGGCCACGGTGTTTCTGTATCTCTATTATGTTGGTGCGGCTTCGGAACTTTTAAATATCTTGATATATCTCGAGAACTACGCATCTGATCAAAAAATATCATAGAACATAAAAAGTAGGAAACGTAATTCTCTACAAAAAAGGTCTCTTAACATTTTGCCATAGCTCGCTTCGTTTCCGAGATATTTGCAGATTTATCTCAAGGGAAGGGGCCTGACGGACATATTTCGAGATATTTCTTCTTCTTGTTGTTCTTCTTCTGCACAGCCAAGCTGGAAGTGGCATTTGCGGCTCGCACTAGTGCAGAGTTATCTCGAAGAAAGGGGCCACGGTGTTTCTGTATCTCTATTATGTTGGTGCGGCTTCGGAACTTTTAAATATCTTGATATATCTCGAGAACTACGCATCTGATCAAAAAATATCATAGAACATATAAAGTAGGAAACTTAATTCTCTACAAAAAAGGTCTCTTAACATTTTGCCATAGCTCGCTTCGTTTCCGAGATATTTGCAGATTTATCTCAAGGGAAGGGGCCTGACGGACATATTTCGAGATATTTCTTCTTCTTGTTGTTCTTCTTCTGCACAGCTAAACTGGAAGTGGCATTTGCGGCTCGCACTAGTGCAGAGTGATCTCAAAGAAAGGGGCCACGGTGTTTCTGTATCTCTATTATGTTGGTGCGGCTTCGGAACTTTTAAATATCTTGATATATCTCGAGAACTACGCATCTGATCAAAAAATATCATAGGACATAAAAAGTAGGAAACTTAATTCTCTACAAAAAAGGTCTCTTAACATTTTGCCATAGCTCGCTTCGTTTCCGAGATATTTGCAGATTTATCTCCAGGGAAGGGGCCTGACGGACATATTTCGAGATATTTCTTCTTCTTGTTGTTCTTCTTCTGCACAGCTAAGCTGGAAGTGGCATTTGCAGCTCGCAATAGTGCAGAGTAATCTCAAAGAAAGGGGCCACGGTGTTTCTGTATCTCTATTATGTTGGTGCGGCTTCGGAACTTTTAAATATCTTGATATATCTCGAGAACTACGCATCTGATCAAAAAATATCATAGAACATAAAAAGTAGGAAACTTAATTCTCTACAAAAAAGGTCTCTTAACATTTTGCCATAGCTCGCTTCGTTTCCGAGATATTTGCAGATTTATCTCAAGGGAAGGGGCCTGACGGACATATTTCGAGATATTTCTTCTTCTTGTTGTTCTTCTTGTGCACAGCTAAGCTGGAAGTGGCATTTGCGGCTCGCACTAGTGCAGAGTTATCTCAAAGAAAGGGGCCACGGTGTTTCTGTATCTCTATTATGTTGGTGCGGCTTCGGAACTTTTAAATATCTCGATATATCTCGAAAACTACGCTTCTGATCAAAAAATATCATAGAACATAAAAAGTAGGAAACTTAATTCTCTACAAAAAAGGTCTCTTAACATTTTGCCATAGCTCGCTTCGTTTCCGAGATATTTGCAGATTTATCTCAAGGGAAGGGGCCTGACGGACATATTTCGAGATATTTCTTCTTCTTGTTGTTCTTCTTCTGCACAGCTAAGCTGGAAGTGGCATTTGCGGCTCGCACTAGTGCAGAGTTATCTCAAAGAAAGGGGCCACGGTGTTTCTGTATCTCTATTATGTTGGTGCGGCTTCGGAACTTTTAAATATCTTGATATATCTCGAGAACTACGCATCTGATCAAAAAATATCATAGAACATAAATTGTAGGAAACATAATTCTCTACAAAAAACGTCTCTTAACATTTTGCCATAGCTCGCTTCGTTTCCGAGATATTTGCAGATTCAGCTCAAAGGAACGGGCCTGACGGACATATTTCGAGATATTTCTTCTTCTTGTTGTTCTTCTTCTGCACAGCTAAGCTGGAAGTGGCATTTGCAGCTCGCAATAGTGCAGAGTAGTCTCAAAGAAAGGGGCCACGGTGTTTCTGTATCTCTATTATGTTGGTGCGGCTTCGGAACTTTTAAATATCTTGATATATCTCGAGAACTACGCATCTGATCAAAAAATATCATAGAACATAAAAAGTAGGAAACTTAATTCTCTACAAAAAAGGTCTCTTAACATTTTGCCATAGCTCGCTTCGTTTCCGAGATATTTGCAGATTTATCTCAAGGGAAGGGGCCTGACGGACATATTTCGAGATATTTCTTCTTCTTGTTGTTCTTCTTCTGCACAGCTAAGCTGGAAGTGGCATTTGCGGCTCGCACTAGTGCAGAGTAATCTCAAAGAAAGGGGCCACGGTGTTTCTGTATCTCTATTATGTTGGTGCGGCTTCGGAACTTTTAAATATCTTGATATATCTCGAGAACTACGCATCTGATCAAAAAATATCATAGAACATAAAAAGTAGGAAACTTAATTCTCTACAAAAAAGGTCTCTTAACATTTTGCCATAGCTCGCTTCGTTTCCGAGATATTTGCAGATTTATCTCAAGGGAAGGGGCCTGACGGACATATTTCGAGATATTTCTTCTTCTTGTTGTTCTTCTTGTGCACAGCTAAGCTGGAAGTGGCATTTGCGGCTCGCACTAGTGCAGAGTTATCTCAAAGAAAGGGGCCACGGTGTTTCTGTATCTCTATTATGTTGGTGCGGCTTCGGAACTTTTAAATATCTCGATATATCTCGAAAACTACGCTTCTGATCAAAAAATATCATAGAACATAAAAAGTAGGAAACTTAATTCTCTACAAAAAAGGTCTCTTAACATTTTGCCATAGCTCGCTTCGTTTCCGAGATATTTGCAGATTTATCTCAAGGGAAGGGGCCTGACGGACATATTTCGAGATATTTCTTCTTCTTGTTGTTCTTCTTCTGCACAGCTAAGCTGGAAGTGGCATTTGCGGCTCGCACTAGTGCAGAGTTATCTCAAAGAAAGGGGCCACGGTGTTTCTGTATCTCTATTATGTTGGTGCGGCTTCGGAACTTTTAAATATCTTGATATATCTCGAGAACTACGCATCTGATCAAAAAATATCATAGAACATAAATTGTAGGAAACATAATTCTCTACAAAAAACGTCTCTTAACATTTTGCCATAGCTCGCTTCGTTTCCGAGATATTTGCAGATTCAGCTCAAAGGAACGGGCCTGACGGACATATTTCGAGATATTTCTTCTTCTTGTTGTTCTTCTTCTGCACAGCTAAGCTGGAAGTGGCATTTGCAGCTCGCAATAGTGCAGAGTAGTCTCAAAGAAAGGGGCTACGGTGTTTCTGTATCTCTATTATGTTGGTGCGGCTTCGGAACTTTTAAATATCTTGATATATCTCGAGAACTACGCATCTGATCAAAAAATATCATAGAACATAAAAAGTAGGAAACTTAATTCTCTACAAAAAAGGTCTCTTAACATTTTGCCATAGCTCGCTTCGTTTCCGAGATATTTGCAGATTTATCTCAAGGGAAGGGGCCTGACGGACATATTTCGAGATATTTCTTCTTCTTGTTGTTCTTCTTCTGCACAGCTAAGCTGGAAGTGGCATTTGCGGCTCGCACTAGTGCAGAGTTATCTCGAAGAAAGGGGCCACGGTGTTTCTGTATCTCTATTATGTTGGTGCGGCTTCGGAACTTTTAAATATCTTGATATATCTCGAGAACTACGCATCTGATCAAAAAATATCATAGAACATAGAAAGTAGGAAACTTAATTCTCTACAAAAAAGGTCTCTTAACATTTTGCCATAGCTCGCTTCGTTTCCGAGATATTTGCAGATTTATCTCAAGGGAAGGGGCCTGACGGACATATTTCGAGATATTTCTTCTTCTTGTTGTTCTTCCTCTGCACAGCTAAGCTGGAAGTGGCATTTGCAGCTCGCAATAGTGCAGAGTAATCTCAAAGAAAGGGGCCACGGTGTTTCTGTATCTCTATTATGTTGGTGCGGCTTCGGAACTTTTAAATATCTTGATATATCTCGAGAACTACGCATCTGATCAAAAAATATCATAGAACATAAAAAGTAGGAAACTTAATTCTCTACAAAAAAGGTCTCTTAACATTTTGCCATAGCTCGCTTCGTTTCCGAGATATTTGCAGATTTATCTCAAGGGAAGGGGCCTGACGGACATATTTCGAGATATTTCTTCTTCTTGTTGTTCTTCCTCTGCACAGCTAAGCTGGAAGTGGCATTTGCAGCTCGCAATAGTGCAGAGTAATCTCAAAGAAAGGGGCCACGGTGTTTCTGTATCTCTATTATGTTGGTGCGGCTTCGGAACTTTTAAATATCTTGATATATCTCGAGAACTACGCATCTGATCAAAAAATATCATAGAACATAAAAAGTAGGAAACTTAATTCTCTACAAAAAAGGTCTCTTAACATTTTGCCATAGCTCGCTTCGTTTCCGAGATATTTGCAGATTTATCTCAAGGGAAGGGGCCTGACGGACATATTTCGAGATATTTCTTCTTCTTGTTGTTCTTCTTCTGCACAGCTAAGCTGGAAGTGGCATTTGCAGCTCGCAATAGTGCAGAGTTATCTCAAAGAAGGGGGCCACGGTGTTTCTGTATCTCTATTATGTTGGTGCAGCTTCGGAACTTTTAAATATCTTGATATATCTCGAGAACTACGTATCTGATCAAAAAATATCATAGAAGATAAACAGTAGGAAACTTAATTCTCTACAAAAAAGGTCTCTTAACATTTTGCCATAGCTCGCTTCGTTTCCGAGATATTTGCAGATTTATCTCAAGGGAAGGGGCCTGACGGACATATTTCGAGATATTTCTTCTTCTTGTTGTTCTTCTTCTGCACAGCTAAGCTGGAAGTGGCATTTGCGGCTCGCACTAGTGCAGAGTTATCTGAAAGAAAGGGGCCACGGTGTTTCTGTATCTCTATTATGTTGGTGCGGCTTCGGAACTTTTAAATATCTTGATATATCTCGAGAACTACGCATCTGATCAAAAAATATCATAGAACATAAAAAGTAGGAAACTTAATTCTCTACAAAAAAGGTCTCTTAACATTTTGCCATAGCTCGCTTCATTTTCGAGATATTTGCAGATTTATCTCAAGGGAAGGGGCCTGACGGACATATTTCGAGATATTTCTTCTTCTTGTTGTTCTTCTTCTGCACAGCTAAGCTGGAAGTGGCATTTGCGGCTCGCACTAGTGCAGATTTATCTCAAAGAAAGGGGCCACGGTGTTTCTGTATCTCTATTATGTTGGTGCGGCTTCGGTACTTTTAAATATCTCGATATATCTCGAAAACTACGCTTCTGATCAAAAAATATCATAGCACATAAATTGTAGGAAACATAATTCTTTACAAAAAACGTCTCTTAACATTTTGCCATAGCTCGCTTCGTTTCCGAGATATTTGCAGATTTATCTCAAGGGAAGGGGCCTGACGGACATATTTCGAGATATTTCTTCTTCTTGTTGTTCTTCCTCTGCACAGCTAAGCTGGAAGTGGCATTTGCAGCTCGCAATAGTGCAGAGTTATCTCAAAGAAAGGGGCCACGGTGTTTCTGTATCTCTATTATGTTGGTGCGGCTTCGGAACTTTTAAATATCTCGATATATCTCGAAAACTACGCTTCTGATCAAAAAATATCATAGAACATAAATTGTAGGAAACATAGTTCTCTACATAAAACGTCTCTTAACATTTTGCCATAGCTCGCTTCGTTTCCGAGATATTTGCAGATTCAGCTCAAAGGAACGGGCCTGACGGACATATTTCGAGATATTTCTTCTTCTTGTTGTTCTTCCTCTGCACAGCTAAGCTGGAAGTGGCATTTGCAGCTCGCAATAGTGCAGAGTTATCTCAAAGAAAGGGGCCACGGTGTTTCTGTATCTCTATTATGTTGGTGCGGCTTCGGAACTTTTAAATATCTTGATATATCTCGAGAACTACGCATCTGATCAAAAAATATCATAGAACATAAAAAGTAGGAAACTTAATTCTCTACAAAAAAGGTCTCTTAACATTTTGCCATAGCTCGCTTCGTTTCCGAGATATTTGCAGATTTATCTCAAGGGAAGGGGCCTGACGGACATATTTCGAGATATTTCTTCTTCTTGTTGTTCTTCTTCTGCACAGCTAAGCTGGAAGTGGCATTTGCGGCTCGCACTAGTGCAGAGTTATCTCGAAGAAAGGGGCCACGGTGTTTCTGTATCTCTATTATGTTGGTGCGGCTTCGGAACTTTTAAATATCTTGATATATCTCGAGAACTACGCATCTGATCAAAAAATATCATAGAACATAAAAAGTAGGAAACTTAATTCTCTACAAAAAAGGTCTCTTAACATTTTGCCATAGCTCGCTTGGTTTCCGAGATATTTGCAGATTTATCTCAAGGGAAGGGGCCTGACGGACATATTTCGAGATATTTCTTCTTCTTGTTGTCCTTCTTCTGCACAGCTAAGCTGGAAGTGGCATTTGCGGCTCGCACTAGTGCAGCGTTATCTCAAAGAAAGGGGCCACGGTGTTTCTGTATCTCTATTATGTTGGTGCGGCTTCGGAACTTTTGAATATCTCGATATATCTCGAAAACTACGCTTCTGATCAAAAAACATCATAGAACATAAATTGTAGGAAACATAATTGTCTACAAAAAGCGTCTCTTAACATTTTGCCATAGCTCGCTTCGTTTCCGAGATATTTGCAGATTTATCTCAAGGGAAGGGACCTGACGGACATATTTCGAGATATTTCTTCTTCTTGTTGTTCTTCCTCTGCACAGCTAAGCTGGAAGTGGCATTTGCAGCTCGCAATAGTGCAGAGTTATCTCAAAGAAAGGGGCCACGGTGTTTCTGTATCTCTATTATGTTGGTGCGGCTTCGGAACTTTTAAATATCTTGATATATCTCTAGAACTACGCATCTGATCAAAAAATATCATAGAACATATAAAGTAGGAAACTTCATTCTCTACAAAAAAGGTCTCTTAACATTTTGCCATAGCTCGTTTCGTTTCCGAGATATTTGCAGATATATCTCAAGGGAAGGGGCCTGACGGACATATTTCGAGATATTTCTTCTTCTTGTTGTTCTTCTTCTGCACAGCTAAATTGGAAGTGGCATTTGCAGCTCGCAATAGTGCAGAGTTATCTCAAAGAAAGGGGCCACGGTGTTTCTGTATCTCTATTATGTTGGTGCGGCTTCGGAACTTTTAAATATCTTGATATATCTCGAGAACTACGCGTCTGATCAAAAAATATCATAGAATATAAAAAGTAGGAAACTTAATTCTCTACAAAAAAGGTCTCTTAACATTTTGCCATAGCTCGCTTCGTTTCCGAGATATGTGCAGATTTATCTCAAGGGAAGGGGCCTGACGGACATATTTCGAGATATTTCTTCTTCTTGTTGTTCTTCTTCTGCACAGCTAAGCTGGAAGTGGCTTTTGCGGCTCGCACTAGTGCAGAGTTATCTCAAAGAAAGGGGCCACGGTGTTTCTGTATCTCTATTCCGTTGGTGCGGCTTCGGAACTTTTAAATATCTCGATATATCTCGAAAACTACGCTTCTGATCGAAAAATATCATAGAACATAAATTGTAGAAAACATAATTCTCTACAAAAAAGGTCTCTTAAGATTTTGCCATAGCTCGTTTCGTTTCCGAGATATTTGCAGATATATCTCAAGGGAAGGGGCCTGACGGACATATTTCGAGATATTTCTTCTTCTTGTTGTTCTCCTTCTGCACAGCTAAACTGGAAGTGGCATTTCTAGCTCGCAATAGTGCAGAGTTATCTCAAAGAAAGGGGCCACGGTGTTTCTGTATCTCTATTATGTTGGTGCGGCGTCGGAACTTTTAAATATCTTGATATATCTCGAGAACTACGCATCTGATTAAAAAATATCATAGAACATAAAAAGTAGGAAACTTAATTCTCTACAAAAAAGGTCTCTTAACATTTTGCCATAGCTCGCTTCGTTTCCGAGATATTTGCAGATTTATCTCAAGGGAAGGGGCCTGATGGACATATTTCGAGATATTTCTTCTTCTTGATGTTCTTCTTCTGCACAGCTAAGCTGGAAGTGGCATTTACAGCTCGCAATAGTGCAGAGTTATCTCAAAGAAAGGGGCCACGGTGTTTCTGTATCTCTATTATGTTGGTGCGGCTTCGGAACTTTTAAATATCTTGATATATCTCTAGAACTACGCATCTGATCAAAAAATATCATAGAACATATAAAGTAGGAAACTTAATTCTCTACAAAAAAGGTCTCTTAACATTTTGCCATAGCTCGTTTCGTTTCCGAGATATTTGCAGATATATCTCAAGGGAAGGGGCCTGACGGACATATTTCGAGATATTTCTTCTTCTTGTTGTTCTTCTTCTGCACAGCTAAATTGGAAGTGGCATTTGCAGCTCGCAATAGTGCAGAGTTATCTCAAAGAAAGGGGCCACGGTGTTTCTGTATCTCTATTATGTTGGTGCGGCTTCGGAACTTTTAAATATCTTGATATATCTCGAGAACTACGCGTCTGATCAAAAAATATCATAGAATATAAAAAGTAGGAAACTTAATTCTCTACAAAAAAGGTCTCTTAACATTTTGCCATAGCTCGCTTCGTTTCCGAGATATGTGCAGATTTATCTCAAGGGAAGGGGCCTGACGGACATATTTCGAGATATTTCTTCTTCTTGTTGTTCTTCTTCTGCACAGCTAAGCTGGAAGTGGCTTTTGCGGCTCGCACTAGTGCAGAGTTATCTCCAAGAAAGGGGCCACGGTGTTTCTGTATCTCTATTACGTTGGTGCGGCTTCGGAACTTTTAAATATCTCGATATATCTCGAAAACTACGCTTCTGATCGAAAAATATCATAGAACATAAATTGTAGAAAACATAATTCTCTACAAAAAAGGTCTCTTAAGATTTTGCCATAGCTCGTTTCGTTTCCGAGATATTTGCAGATATATCTCAAGGGAAGGGGCCTGACGGACATATTTCGAGATATTTCTTCTTCTTGTTGTTCTCCTTCTGCACAGCTAAACTGGAAGTGGCATTTCCAGCTCGCAATAGTGCAGAGTTATCTCAAAGAAAGGGGCCGCGGTGTTTCTGTATCTCTATTATGTTGTTGCGGCTTCGGAACTTTTAAATATCTTGATATATCTCTAGAACTACGCATCTGATCAAAAAATATCATAGAACATATAAAGTAGGAAACTTAATTCTCTACAAAAAAGGTCTCTTAACATTTTGCCATAGCTCGTTTCGTTTCCGAGATATTTGCAGATATATCTCAAGGGAAGGGGCCTGACGGACATATTTCGAGATATTTCTTCTTCTTGTTGTTCTTCTTCTGCACAGCTAAATTGGAAGTGGCATTTGCAGCTCGCAATAGTGCAGAGTTATCTCAAAGAAAGGGGCCACGGTGTTTCTGTATCTCTATTATGTTGGTGCGGCTTCGGAACTTTTAAATATCTTGATATATCTCGAGAACTACGCGTCTGATCAAAAAATATCATAGAATATAAAAAGTAGGAAACTTAATTCTCTACAAAAAAGGTCTCTTAACATTTTGCCATAGCTCGCTTCGTTTCCGAGATATGTGCAGATTTATCTCAAGGGAAGGGGCCTGACGGACATATTTCGAGATATTTCTTCTTCTTGTTGTTCTTCTTCTGCACAGCTAAGCTGGAAGTGGCTTTTGCGGCTCGCACTAGTGCAGAGTTATCTCCAAGAAAGGGGCCACGGTGTTTCTGTATCTCTATTACGTTGGTGCGGCTTCGGAACTTTTAAATATCTCGATATATCTCGAAAACTACGCATCTGATCAAAAAATATCATAGAACATAAAAAGTAGGAAACTTAATTCTCTACAAAAAAGGTCTCTTAACATTTTGCCATAGCTCGCTTCGTTTCCGAGATATTTGCAGATTTATCTCAAGGGAAGGGGCCTGACGGACATATTTCGAGATATTTCTTCTTCTTGTTGTTCTTCTTCTGCACAGCTAAGCTGGAAGTGGCATTTGCGGCTCGCACTAGTGCAGAGTTATCTCGAAGAAAGGGGCCACGGTGTTTCTGTATCTCTATTATGTTGGTGCGGCTTCGGAACTTTTAAATATCTTGATATATCTCGAGAACTACGCATCTGATCAAAAAATATCATAGAACATAAAAAGTAGGAAACTTAATTCTCTACAAAAAAGGTCTCTTAACATTTTGCCATAGCTCGCTTGGTTTCCGAGATATTTGCAGATTTATCTCAAGGGAAGGGGCCTGACGGACATATTTCGAGATATTTCTTCTTCTTGTTGTCCTTCTTCTGCACAGCTAAGCTGGAAGTGGCATTTGCGGCTCGCACTAGTGCAGCGTTATCTCAAAGAAAGGGGCCACGGTGTTTCTGTATCTCTATTATGTTGGTGCGGCTTCGGAACTTTTGAATATCTCGATATATCTCGAAAACTACGCTTCTGATCAAAAAACATCATAGAACATAAATTGTAGGAAACATAATTGTCTACAAAAAGCGTCTCTTAACATTTTGCCATAGCTCGCTTCGTTTCCGAGATATTTGCAGATTTATCTCAAGGGAAGGGACCTGACGGACATATTTCGAGATATTTCTTCTTCTTGTTGTTCTTCCTCTGCACAGCTAAGCTGGAAGTGGCATTTGCAGCTCGCAATAGTGCAGAGTTATCTCAAAGAAAGGGGCCACGGTGTTTCTGTATCTCTATTATGTTGGTGCGGCTTCGGAACTTTTAAATATCTTGATATATCTCTAGAACTACGCATCTGATCAAAAAATATCATAGAACATATAAAGTAGGAAACTTAATTCTCTACAAAAAAGGTCTCTTAACATTTTGCCATAGCTCGTTTCGTTTCCGAGATATTTGCAGATATATCTCAAGGGAAGGGGCCTGACGGACATATTTCGAGATATTTCTTCTTCTTGTTGTTCTTCTTCTGCACAGCTAAATTGGAAGTGGCATTTGCAGCTCGCAATAGTGCAGAGTTATCTCAAAGAAAGGGGCCACGGTGTTTCTGTATCTCTATTATGTTGGTGCGGCTTCGGAACTTTTAAATATCTTGATATATCTCGAGAACTACGCGTCTGATCAAAAAATATCATAGAATATAAAAAGTAGGAAACTTAATTCTCTACAAAAAAGGTCTCTTAACATTTTGCCATAGCTCGCTTCGTTTCCGAGATATGTGCAGATTTATCTCAAGGGAAGGGGCCTGACGGACATATTTCGAGATATTTCTTCTTCTTGTTGTTCTTCTTCTGCACAGCTAAGCTGGAAGTGGCTTTTGCGGCTCGCACTAGTGCAGAGTTATCTCAAAGAAAGGGGCCACGGTGTTTCTGTATCTCTATTACGTTGGTGCGGCTTCGGAACTTTTAAATATCTCGATATATCTCGAAAACTACGCTTCTGATCGAAAAATATCATAGAACATAAATTGTAGAAAACATAATTCTCTACAAAAAAGGTCTCTTAAGATTTTGCCATAGCTCGTTTCGTTTCCGAGATATTTGCAGATATATCTCAAGGGAAGGGGCCTGACGGACATATTTCGAGATATTTCTTCTTCTTGTTGTTCTCCTTCTGCACAGCTAAACTGGAAGTGGCATTTCTAGCTCGCAATAGTGCAGAGTTATCTCAAAGAAAGGGGCCACGGTGTTTCTGTATCTCTATTATGTTGGTGCGGCGTCGGAACTTTTAAATATCTTGATATATCTCGAGAACTACGCATCTGATCAAAAAATATCATAGAACATAAAAAGTAGGAAACTTAATTCTCTACAAAAAAGGTCTCTTAACATTTTGCCATAGCTCGCTTCGTTTCCGAGATATTTGCAGATTTATCTCAAGGGAAGGGGCCTGATGGACATATTTCGAGATATTTCTTCTTCTTGATGTTCTTCTTCTGCACAGCTAAGCTGGAAGTGGCATTTACAGCTCGCAATAGTGCAGAGTTATCTCAAAGAAAGGGGCCACGGTGTTTCTGTATCTCTATTATGTTGGTGCGGCTTCGGAACTTTTAAATATCTTGATATATCTCTAGAACTACGCATCTGATCAAAAAATATCATAGAACATATAAAGTAGGAAACTTAATTCTCTACAAAAAAGGTCTCTTAACATTTTGCCATAGCTCGTTTCGTTTCCGAGATATTTGCAGATAAATCTCAAGGGAAGGGGCCTGACGGACATATTTCGAGATATTTCTTCTTCTTGTTGTTCTTCTTCTGCACAGCTAAATTGGAAGTGGCATTTGCAGCTCGCAATAGTGCAGAGTTATCTCAAAGAAAGGGGCCACGGTGTTTCTGTATCTCTATTATGTTGGTGCGGCTTCGGAACTTTTAAATATCTTGATATATCTCGAGAACTACGCGTCTGATCAAAAAATATCATAGAATATAAAAAGTAGGAAACTTAATTCTCTACAAAAAAGGTCTCTTAACATTTTGCCATAGCTCGCTTCGTTTCCGAGATATGTGCAGATTTATCTCAAGGGAAGGGGCCTGACGGACATATTTCGAGATATTTCTTCTTCTTGTTGTTCTTCTTCTGCACAGCTAAGCTGGAAGTGGCTTTTGCGGCTCGCACTAGTGCAGAGTTATCTCCAAGAAAGGGGCCACGGTGTTTCTGTATCTCTATTACGTTGGTGCGGCTTCGGAACTTTTAAATATCTCGATATATCTCGAAAACTACGCTTCTGATCGAAAAATATCATAGAACATAAATTGTAGAAAACATAATTCTCTACAAAAAAGGTCTCTTAAGATTTTGCCATAGCTCGTTTCGTTTCCGAGATATTTGCAGATATATCTCAAGGGAAGGGGCCTGACGGACATATTTCGAGATATTTCTTCTTCTTGTTGTTCTCCTTCTGCACAGCTAAACTGGAAGTGGCATTTCCAGCTCGCAATAGTGCAGAGTTATCTCAAAGAAAGGGGCCGCGGTGTTTCTGTATCTCTATTATGTTGTTGCGGCTTCGGAACTTTTAAATATCTTGATATATCTCTAGAACTACGCATCTGATCAAAAAATATCATAGAACATATAAAGTAGGAAACTTAATTCTCTACAAAAAAGGTCTCTTAACATTTTGCCATAGCTCGTTTCGTTTCCGAGATATTTGCAGATATATCTCAAGGGAAGGGGCCTGACGGACATATTTCGAGATATTTCTTCTTCTTGTTGTTCTTCTTCTGCACAGCTAAATTGGAAGTGGCATTTGCAGCTCGCAATAGTGCAGAGTTATCTCAAAGAAAGGGGCCACGGTGTTTCTGTATCTCTATTATGTTGGTGCGGCTTCGGAACTTTTAAATATCTTGATATATCTCGAGAACTACGCGTCTGATCAAAAAATATCATAGAATATAAAAAGTAGGAAACTTAATTCTCTACAAAAAAGGTCTCTTAACATTTTGCCATAGCTCGCTTCGTTTCCGAGATATGTGCAGATTTATCTCAAGGGAAGGGGCCTGACGGACATATTTCGAGATATTTCTTCTTCTTGTTGTCCTTCTTCTGCACAGCTAAGCTGGAAGTGGCATTTGCGGCTCGCACTAGTGCAGAGTTATCTCAAAGAAAGGGGCCACGTTGTTTCTGTATCTCTATTATGTTGGTGCGGCTTCGGAACTTTTAAATATCTCGATATATCTCGAAAACTACGCTTCTGATCAAAAAACATCATAGAACATAAATTGTAGGAAACATAATTCTCTACAAAAAACGTCTCTTAACATTTTGCCATAGCTCGCTTCGTTTCCGAGATATTTGCAGATTCAGCTCAAAGGAACGGGCCTGACGGACATATTTCGAGATATTTCTTCTTCTTGTTGTTCTTCCTCTGCACAGCTAAGCTGGAAGTGGCATTTGCAGCTCGCAATAGTGCAGAGTTATCTCAAAGAAAGAGGCCACGGTGTTTCTGTACCTCTATTATGTTGGTGCAGCTTCGGAACTTTTAAATATCTTGATATATCTCGAGAACTACGCATCTGATCAAAAAATATCATAGAACATAAAAAGTAGGAAACTTAATTCTCTACAAATAAAGTCTCTTAACATTTTGCCATAGCTCGCTTCGTTTCCGAGATATTTGCAGATTTATCTCAAGGGAAGGGGCCTGACGGACATATTTCGAGATATTTCTTCTTCTTGTTGTTCTTCTTCTGCACAGCTAAACTGGAAGTGGCATTTCCAGCTCGCAATAGTGCAGAGTTATCTGAAAGAAAGGGGCCACGGTGTTTCTGTATCTCTAATATGTTGGTGCGGCTTCGGAACTTTTAAATATCTTGATATATCTCGAGAACCACGCATCTGATCAAAAAATATCATAGAACATAAAAAGTAGGAAACTTAATTCTCTACAAAGAAGGTCTCTTAACATTTTGCCATAGCTCGCTTCGTTTCCGAGATATTTGCAGATTTATCTCAAGGGAAGGGGCCTGACGGACATATTTCGAAATATTTCTTCTTCTTGTTGTTCTTCTTCTGCACAGCTAAACTGGAAGTGGCATTTGCAGCTCGCAATAGTGCAGAGTTATCTCAAAGAAAGGGGCCACGGTGTTTCTGTATCTCTATTATGTTGGTGCGGCTTCGGAACTTTTAAATATCTCGATATATCTCGAAAACTACGCTTCTGATCAAAAAATATCATAGAACATAAATTGTAGGAAACATAATTCTCTACAAAAAAGGTCTCTTAACATTTTGCCATAGCTCGTTTCGTTTCCGAGATATTTGCAGATATATCTCAAGGGAAGGGGCCTGACGGACACATTTCGAGATATTTCTTCTTCTTGTTGTTCTTCTTCTGCACAGCTAAGCTGGAAGTGGCATTTGCAGCTCGCAATAGTGCAGAGTTATCTCAAAGAAAGAGGCCACGGTGTTTCTGTATCTCTATTATGTTGGTGCGGCTTCGGAACTTTTAAATATCTTGATATATCTCGAGAACTACGCATCTGATCAAAAAATATCATAGAACATAAAAAGTAGGAAACTTAATTCTCTACAAATAAAGTCTCTTAACATTTTGCCATAGCTCGCTTCGTTTCCGAGATATTTGCAGATATATCTCAAGGGAAGGGGCCTGACGGACATATTTCGAGATATTTCTTCTTCTTGTTGTTCTTCTTCTGCACAGCTAAGCTGGAAGTGGCGTTTCCAGCTCGCAATAGCGCAGAGTTATCTCAAAGAAAGGGGCCACGGTGTTTCTGTATCTCTATTATGTTGGTGCGGCTTCGGAACTTTTAAATATCTTGATATATCTCGAGAACTACGCGTCTGATCAAAAAATATCATAGAACATAAAAAGTAGGAAACTTAATTCTCTACAAATAAAGTCTCTTAACATTTTGCCATAGCTCGCTTCGTTTCCGAGATATTTGCAGATTTATCTCAAGGGAAGGGGCCTGACGGACATATTTCGAGATATTTCTTCTTCTTGTTGTTCTTCTTCTGCACAGCTAAACTGGAAGTGGCATTTCCAGCTCGCAATAGTGCAGTGTTATCTGAAAGAAAGGGGCCACGGTGTTTCTGTATCTCTAATATGTTGGTGCGGCTTCGGAACTTTTAAATATCTTGATATATCTCGAGAACTACGCATCTGATCAAAAAATATCATAGAACCTAAAAAGTAGGAAACTTAATTCTCTACAGAAAAGGTCTCTTAACATTTTGCCATAGCTCGCTTCGTTTCCGGGATATTTGCAGATTTATCTCGAGGGAAGGGGCCTAACGGACATATTTCGAGATATTTCTTCTTCTTGTTGTTGTCCTTCTGCACAGCTAAACTGGAAGTGGCATTTCCAGCTCGCAATAGTGCAGAGTTATCTCAAAGAAAGGGGCCACGGTGTTTCTGTATCTCTATTATGTTGGTGCGGCTTCGGAACTTTTAAATATCTTGATATATCTCGAGAACTACGCATCTGATCAAAAAATATCATAGAACATCCAAAGCAGGAAACTTAATTCTCTACAAAAAAGGTCTCTTAACATTTTGCCATAGCTCGCTTCGTTTCCGAGATATTTGCAGATTTATCTCAAGGGAAGGGGCCTGACGGACATATTTCGAGATATTTCTTCTTCTTGATGTTCTTCTTCTGCACAGCTAAGCTGGAAGTGGCATTTACAGCTCGCAATAGTGCAGAGTTATCTCAAAGAAAGGGGCCACGGTGTTTCTGTATCTCTATTATGTTGGTGCGGCTTCGGAACTTTTAAATATCTTGATATATCTCTAGAACTACGCATCTGATAAAAAAATATCATAGAACATAAAAAGTAGGAAACTTAATTCTCTACAAATAAAGTCTCTTAACATTTTGCCATAGCTCGCTTCGTTTCCGAGATATTTGCAGATTTATCTCAAGGGAAGGGGCCTGACGGACATATTTCGAGATATTTCTTCTTCTTGTTGTTCTTCTTCTGCACAGCTAAGCTGGAAGTGGCATTTCCACCTCGCAATAGTGCAGAGTTATCTCAAAGAAAGGGGCCACGGTGTTTCTGTATCTCTATTATGTTGGTGCGGCTTCGGAGCTTTTAAATATCTTGATATATCTCGAGAACTACGCATCTGATCAAAAAATATCATAGAACATAAAAAGTAGGAAACTTAATTCTCTACAAAAAAGGTCTCTTAACATTTTGCCATAGCTCGCTTCGTTTCCGAGATATATGCAGATTTATCTCAAGGGAAGGGGCCTGACGGACATATTTCGAGATATTTCTTCTTCTTGTTGTTCTTCTTCTGCACAGCTAAGCTGGAAGTGGCATTTGCAGCTCGCAATAGTGCAGAGTTATCTCAAAGAAAGAGGCCACGGTGTTTCTGTACCTCTATTATGTTGGTGCAGCTTCGGAACTTTTAAATATCTTGATATATCTCGAGAACAGCGCATCTGATCAAAAAATATCATACAACATAGAAAGTAGAAAACTTAATTCTCTACAAAAAAGGTCTCTTAACATTTTGCCATAGCTCGCTTCGTTTCCGAGATATTTGCAGATTTATCTCAAGGGAAGGGGCCTGACGGACATATTTCGAGATATTTCTTCTTCTTGTTGTTCTTCTTCTGCACAGCTAAACTGGAAGTGGCATTTACAGCTCGCAATAGTGCAGAGTTATCTCAAAGAAAGGGGCCACGGTGTTTCTGTATCTCTATTATGTTGGTGCGGCTTCGGAACTTTTAAATATCTTGATATATCTCGAGAACTACGCATCTGATCAAAAAATATCATAGAACATAAAAAGTAGGAAACTTAATTCTCTACAAAAAAGGTCTCTTAACATTTTGCCATAGCTCGCTTCGTTTCCGAGATATTTGCAGATATATCTCAAGGGAAGGGGCCTGACGGACATATTTCGAGATATTTCTTCTTCTTGTTGTTCTTCTTCTGCACAGCTAAGCTGGAAGTGGCATTTACAGCTCGCAATAGTGCAGAGTTATCTCAAAGAAAGGGGCCACGGTGTTTCTGTATCTCTATTATGTTGGTGCGGCTTCGGAACTTTTAAATATCTTGATATATCTCGAGAACTACGCATCTGATCAAAAAATATCATAGAACATAAAAAGTAGGAAACTTAATTCTCTACAAAAAAGGTCTCTTAACATTTTGCCATAGCTCGCTTCGTTTCCGAGATATTTGCAGATATATCTCAAGGGAAGGGGCCTGACGGACATATTTCGAGATATTTCTTCTTCTTGTTGTTCTTCTTCTGCACAGCTAAGCTGGAAGTGGCATTTACAGCTCGCAATGAAGCAGAGTTATCTCAAAGAAAGGGGCCACGGTGTTTCTGTATCTCTATTATGTTGGTGCGGCTTCGGAACTTTTAAATATCTTGATATATCTCTAGAACTACGCATCTGATCAAAAAATATCATAGAACATATAAAGTAGGAAACTTAATTCTCTACAAAAAAGGTCTCTTAACATTTTGCCATAGCTCGCTTCGTTTCCGAGATATTTGCAGATTTATCTCAAGGGAAGGGGCCCGACGGACATATTTCGAGATATTTCTTCTTCTTGTTTTTCTTCTTCTGCACAGCTAAGCTGGAAGTGGCATTTGCAGCTCGCAATAGTGCAGAGTTATCTCAAAGAAAGGGGCCACGGTGTTTCTGTATCTCTATTATGTTGGTGCGGCTTCGGAACTTTTAAATATCTTGATATATCTCGAGAACTACGCATCTGATCAAAAAATATCATCGAACATAAATTGTAGGAAACATAATTCTCTACAAAAAAAGTCTCTTAACATTTTGCCATAGCTCGCTTCGTTTCCGAGATATATGCAGATTTATCTCAAGGGAAGGGGCCTGACGGACATATTTCGAGATATTTCTTCTTCTTGTTGTTCTTCTTCTGCACAGCTAAACTGGTAGTGGCGTTTCCAGCTCGCAATAGCGCAGAGTTATCTCAAAGAAAGCTGCCACGGTGTTTCTGTATCTCTATTATGTTGGTGCGGCTTCGGAACTTTTAAATATCTTGATATATCTCGGGAACTACGCATCTGATAAAAAAATATCATAGAACATAAAAAGTAGGAAACTTAATTCTCTACAAATAAAGTCTCTTAACATTTTGCCATAGCTCGCTTCGTTTCCGAGATATTTGCAGATTTATCTCAAGGGAAGGGGCCTGACGGACATATTTCGAGACATTTCTTCTTCTTGTTGTTCTTCTTCTGCACAGCTAAGCTGGAAGTGGCATTTGCAGCTCGCAATAGTGCAGAGTTATCTCAAAGAAAGGGGCCACGGTGTTTCTGTATCTCTATTATGTTGGTGCGGCTTCGGAACTTTTAAATATCTTGATATATCTCGAGAACTACGCATCTGATAAAAAAATATCATAGAACATAAAAAGTAGGAAACTTAATTCTCTACAAAAAAGGTCTCTTAACATTTTGCCATAGCTCGCTTCGTTTCCGAGATATATGCAGATTTATCTCAAGGGAAGGGGCCTGACGGACATATTTCGAGATATTTCTTCTTCTTGTTGTTCTTCTTCTGCACAGCTAAGCTGGAAGTGGCATTTGCGGCTCGCACTAGTGCAGAGTTATCTCAAAGAAAGGGGCCACGGTGTTTCTGTATCTCTATTATGTTGGTGCGGCTTCGGAACTTTTAAATATCTCGATATATCTCGAAAACTACGCTTCTGATCAAAAAATATCATAGAACATAAATTGTAGGAAACATAATTCTCTACAAAAAAGGTCTCTTAACATTTTGCCATAGCTCGTTTCGTTTCCGAGATATTTGCAGATATATCTCAAGGGAAGGGGCCTGACGGACATATTTCGAGATATTTCTTCTTCTTGTTGTTCTTCTTCTGCACAGCTAAGCTGGAAGTGGCATTTACAGCTCGCAATAGTGCAGAGTTATCTCAAAGAAAGGGGCCACGGTTTTTCTGTATCTCTATTATGTTGGTGCGGCTTCGGAACTTTTAAATATCTTGATATATCTCTAGAACTACGCATCTGATCAAAAAATATCATAGAACATATAAAGTAGGAAACTTAATTCTCTACAAAAAAGGTCTCTTAACATTTTGCCATAGCTCGCTTCGTTTCCGAGATATTTGCAGATTTATCTCAAGGGAAGGGGCCTGACGGACATATTTCGAGATATTTCTTCTTCTTGTTGTTCTTCTTCTGCACAGCTAAACTGGAAGTGGCATTTGCAGCTCGCAATAGTGCAGAGTTATCTCAAAGAAAGGGGCCACGGTGTTTCTGTATCTCTATTATGTTGGTGCGGCTTCGGAACTTTTAAATATCTTGATATATCTCGAGAACTACGCATCTGATCAAAAAATATCATAGAACATAAAAAGTAGGAAACTTAATTCTCTACAACAAAGGTCTCTTAACATTTTGCCATAGCTCGCTTCGTTTCCGAGATATATGCAGATTTATCTCAAGGGAAGGGGCCTGACGGACATATTTCGAGATATTTCTTCTTCTTGTTGTTCTTCTTCTGCACAGCTAAGCTGGAAGTGGCATTTGCGGCTCGCACTAGTGCAGAGTTATCTCAAAGAAAGGGGCCACGGTGTTTCTGTATCTCTATTATGTTGGTGCGGCTTCGGAACTTTTAAATATCTCGATATATCTCGAAAACTACGCTTCTGATCAAAAAATATCATAGAACATAAATTGTAGGAAACATAATTCTCTACAAATAAGGTCTCTTAACATTTTGCCATAGCTCACTTCGTTTCCGAGATATTTGCAGATATATCTCAAGGGAAGGGGCCTGACGGACATATTTCGAGATATTTCTTCTTCTTGTTGTTCTTCTTCTGCACAGCTAAGCTGGAAGTGGCATTTACAGCTCGCAATAAAGCAGAGTTATCTCAAAGAAAGGGGCCACGGTGTTTCTGTATCTCTATTATGTTGGTGCGGCTTCGGAACTTTTAAATATCTTGATATATCTCTAGAACTACGCATCTGATCAAAAAATATCATAGAACATATAAAGTAGGAAACTTAATTCTCTACAAAAAAGGTCTCTTAACATTACGCCATAGCTCGCTTCGTTTCCGAGATATTTGCAGATTTATCTCAAGGGAAGGGGCCACGGTGTTTCTGTATCTCTATTATGTTGGTGCGGCTTCGGAACTTCTAAATATCTCGATATATCTCGAAAACTACGCTTCTGATCAAAAAATATCATAGAACATAAATTGTAGGAAACATAATTCTCTACAAATAAGGTCTCTTAACATTTTGCCATAGCTCACTTCGTTTCCGAGATATTTGCAGATATATCTCAAGGGAAGGGGCCTGACGGACATATTTCGAGATATTTCTTCTTCTTGTTGTTCTTCTTCTGCACAGCTAAGCTGGAAGTGGCATTTACAGCTCGCAATAAAGCAGAGTTATCTCAAAGAAAGGGGCCACGGTGTTTCTGTATCTCTATTATGTTGGTGCGGCTTCGGAACTTTTAAATATCTTGATATATCTCTAGAACTACGCATCTGATCAAAAAATATCATAGAACATATAAAGTAGGAAACTTAATTCTCTACAAAAAAGGTCTCTTAACATTTTGCCATAGCTCGCTTCGTTTCCGAGATATTTGCAGATTTATCTCAAGGGAAGGGGCCACGGTGTTTCTGTATCTCTATTATGTTGGTGCGGCTTCGGAACTTCTAAATATCTTGATATATCTCGAGAACTACGCATCTGATCAAAAATATCATACAACATAAAAAGTAGGAAACTTAATTCTCTACAAATAAAGTCTCTTAACATTTTGCCATAGCTCGCTTCGTTTCCGAGATATTTGCAGATTTATCTCAAGGGAAGGGGCCTGACGGACATATTTCGAGATATTTCTTCTTCTTGTTGTTCTTCTTCTGCACAGCTAAGCTGGAAGTGGCATTTGCGGCCCGCACTAGTGCAGAGTTATCTCAAAGAAAGGGGCCACGGTGTTTCTGAATCTCTATTATGTTGGTGCGGCTTCGGAACTTTTAAATATCTCGATATATCTCGAGAACTACGCTTCTGATCAAAAAATATCATAGATCATAAATTGTAGGAAACATAATTCTCTACAAAAAAGGTCTCTTAACATTTTGCCATAGCTCGCTTCGTTTCCGAGATATATGCACATTTATCTCAAGGGAAGGGGCCTGACGGACATATTTCGAGATATTTCTTCTTCTTGTTGTTCTTCTTCTGCACAGCTAAACTGGAAGTGGCGTTTCCAGCTCGCAATAGCGCAGAGTTATCTCAAAGAAAGGGGCCACGGTGTTTCTGTATCTCTATTATGTTGGTGCGGCTTCGGAACTTTTAAATATCTTGATATATCTCGAGAACTACGCATCTGATCAAAAAATATCATAGAACATAAAAAGTAGGAAACTTAATTCTCTACAACAAAGGTCTCTTAACATTTTGCCATAGCTCGCTTCGTTTCCGAGATATATGCAGATTTATCTCAAGGGAAGGGGCCTGACGGACATATTTCGAGATATTTCTTCTTCTTGTTGTTCTTCTTCTGCACAGCTAAGCTGGAAGTGGCATTTGCGGCTCGCACTAGTGCAGAGTTATCTCAAAGAAAGGGGCCACGGTGTTTCTGTATCTCTATTATGTTGGTGCGGCTTCGGAACTTTTAAATATCTCGATATATCTCGAAAACTACGCTTCTGATCAAAAAATATCATAGAACATAAATTGTAGGAAACATAATTCTCTACAAATAAGGTCTCTTAACATTTTGCCATAGCTCACTTCGTTTCCGAGATATTTGCAGATATATCTCAAGGGAAGGGGCCTGACGGACATATTTCGAGATATTTCTTCTTCTTGTTGTTCTTCTTCTGCACAGCTAAGCTGGAAGTGGCATTTACAGCTCGCAATAAAGCAGAGTTATCTCAAGGGAAGGGGCCACGGTGTTTCTGTATCTCTATTATGTTGGTGCGGCTTCGGAACTTCTAAATATCTCGATATATCTCGAAAACTACGCTTCTGATCAAAAAATATCATAGAACATAAATTGTAGGAAACATAATTCTCTACAAATAAGGTCTCTTAACATTTTGCCATAGCTCACTTCGTTTCCGAGATATTTGCAGATATATCTCAAGGGAAGGGGCCTGACGGACATATTTCGAGATATTTCTTCTTCTTGTTGTTCTTCTTCTGCACAGCTAAGCTGGAAGTGGCATTTACAGCTCGCAATAAAGCAGAGTTATCTCAAAGAAAGGGGCCACGGTGTTTCTGTATCTCTATTATGTTGGTGCGGCTTCGGAACTTTTAAATATCTTGATATATCTGTAGAACTACGCATCTGATCAAAAAATATCATAGAACATATAAAGTAGGAAACTTAATTCTCTTCAAAAAAGGTCTCTTAACATTTTGCCATAGCTCGCTTCGTTTCCGAGATATTTGCAGATTTATCTCAAGGGAAGGGGCCACGGTGTTTCTGTATCTCTATTATGTTGGTGCGGCTTCGGAACTTCTAAATATCTTGATATATCTCGAGAACTACGCATCTGATCAAAAATATCATACAACATAAAAAGTAGGAAACTTAATTCTCTACAAATAAAGTCTCTTAACATTTTGCCATAGCTCGCTTCGTTTCCGAGATATTTGCAGATTTATCTCAAGGGAAGGGGCCTGACGGACATATTTCGAGATATTTCTTCTTCTTGCTGTTCTTCTTCTGCACAGCTAAGCTGGAAGTAGCATTTGCAGCTCGCAATAGTGCAGAGTTATCTCAAAGAAAGGGGCCACGGTGTTTCTGTATCTCTATTATGTTGGTGCGGCTTCGGAACTTTTAAATATCTCGATATATCTCGAAAACTACGCTTCTGATCAAAAAATATCATAGAACATAACTTGTAGGAGACATAATTCTCTACAAAAAAGGTCTCTTAAGATTTTGCCATAGCTCGTTTCGTTTCCGAGATATTTGCAGATATATCTCAAGGGAAGGGGCCTGACGGACATATTTCGAGATATTTCTTCTTCTTGTTGTTCTTCTTCTGCACAGCTAAACTGGAAGTGGCATTTCCAGCTCGCAATAGTGCAGAGTTATCTGAAAGAAAGGGGCCACGGTGTTTCTGTATCTCTATTATGTTGGTGCGGCTTCGGAACTTTTAAATATCTTGATATATCTCGAGAACTACGCATCTGATCAAAAAATATCATAGAACATAAAAAGTAGGAAACTGAATTCTCTACAAAAAAGGTCTCTTAACATTTTGCCATAGCTCGCTTCGTTTCCGAGATATTTGCAGATTTATCTCGAGGGAAGGGCCTGACGGACATATTTCGAGATATTTCTTCTTCTTGTTGTTCTTCTTCTGCACAGCTAAGCTGGAAGTGGCTTTTGCGGCTAGCACTAGTGCAGAGTTATCTCAAAGAAAGGGGCCACGGTGTTTCTGTATCTCTATTATGTTGGTGCGGCTTCGGAACTTTTAAATATCTCGATATATCTCGAAAACTACGCTTCTGATCAAAAAATATCATAGAACATAAATTGTAGGAAACATAATTCTCTACAAAAAAGGTCTCTTAAGATTTTGCCATAGCTCGTTTCGTTTCCGAGATATTTGCAGATATATCTCAAGGGAAGGGGCCTGACGGACATATTTCGAGATATTTCTTCTTCTTGTTGTTCTTCTTCTGCACAGCTAAACTGGAAGTGGCATTTCCAGCTCGCAATAGTGCAGAGTTATCTCAAAGAAAGGGGCCACGGTGTTTCTGTATCTCTATTATGTTGGTGCTGCTTCGGAACTTTTAAATGTCTTGATATATCTCGGGAACTACGCATCTGATAAAAAAATATCATAGAACATAAAAAGTAGGAAACTTAATTCTCTACAAATAAAGTCTCTAAACATGTTGCCATAGCTCGCTTCGTTTCCGAGATATTCGCAGATTTATCTCAAGGGAAGGGGCCTGACGGACATATTTCGAGATATTTCTTCTTCTTGTTGTTCTTCTTCTGCACAGCTAAGCTGGAAGTAGCATTTGCAGCTCGCAATAGTGCAGAGTTATCTCAAAGAAAGGGGCCACGGTGTTTCTGTATCTCTATTATGTTGGTGCGGCTTCGGAACTTTTAAATATCTCGATATATCTCGAAAACTACGCTTCTGATCAAAAAATATCATAGAACATAACTTGTAGGAGACATAATTCTCTACAAAAAAGGTCTCTTAAGATTTTGCCATAGCTCGTTTCGTTTCCGAGATATTTGCAGATATATCTCAAGGGAAGGGGCCTGACGGACATATTTCGAGATATTTCTTCTTCTTGTTGTTCTTCTTCTGCACAGCTAAACTGGAAGTGGCATTTCCAGCTCGCAATAGTGCAGAGTTATCTGAAAGAAAGGGGCCACGGTGTTTCTGTATCTCTATTATGTTGGTGCGGCTTCGGAACTTTTAAATATCTTGATATATCTCGAGAACTACGCATCTGATCAAAAAATATCATAGAACATAAAAAGTAGGAAACTGAATTCTCTACAAAAAAGGTCTCTTAACATTTTGCCATAGCTCGCTTCGTTTCCGAGATATTTGCAGATTTATCTCGAGGGAAGGGCCTGACGGACATATTTCGAGATATTTCTTCTTCTTGTTGTTCTTCTTCTGCACAGCTAAGCTGGAAGTGGCTTTTGCGGCTAGCACTAGTGCAGAGTTATCTCAAAGAAAGGGGCCACGGTGTTTCTGTATCTCTATTATGTTGGTGCGGCTTCGGAACTTTTAAATATCTCGATATATCTCGAAAACTACGCTTCTGATCAAAAAATATCATAGAACATAAATTGTAGGAAACATAATTCTCTACAAAAAAGGTCTCTTAAGATTTTGCCATAGCTCGTTTCGTTTCCGAGATATTTGCAGATATATCTCAAGGGAAGGGGCCTGACGGACATATTTCGAGATATTTCTTCTTCTTGTTGTTCTTCTTCTGCACAGCTAAGCTGGAAGTGGCATTTGCGGCCCGAACTAGTGCAGAGTTATCTCAAAGAAAGGGGCCACGGTGTTTCTGTATCTCTATTATGTTGGTGCGGCTTCGGAACTTTTAAATATCTCGATATATCTCGAAAACTACGCTTCTGATCAAAAAATATCATAGAACATAAATTGTAGAAAACATAATTCTCTACAAAAAAGGTCTCTTAACATTTTGCCATAGCTCGTTTCGTTTCCGAGATATTTGCAGATATATCTCAAGGGAAGGGGCCTGACGGACATATTTCGAGATATTTCTTCTTCTTGTTGTTCTTCTTCTGCACATCTAAGCTGGAAGTGGCATTTGCGCCTCGCACTATTGCAGAGTTATCTCAAAGAAAGGGGCCACGGTGTTTCTGTATCTCTATTATGTTGGTGCGGCTTCGGAACTTTTAAATATCTTGATATATCTCGAGAACTACGCATCTGATCAAAAAATATCATAGAAAATAAAAAGTAGGAAACTTAATTCTCTACAAAAAAGGTCTCTTAACATTTTGCCATAGCTCGCTTCGTTTCCGAGATATTTGCAGATTTATCTCGAGGGAAGGGGCCTGACGGACATATTTCGAGATATTTCTTCTTCTTGTTGTTCTTCTTCTGCACAGCTAAGCTGGAAGTGGCATTTGCGCCTCGCACTATTGCAGAGTTATCTCAAAGAAAGGGGCCACGGTGTTTCTGTATCTCTATTATGTTGGTGCGGCTTCGGAACTTTTAAATATCTTGATATATCTCGAGAACTACGCATCTGATCAAAAAATATCATAGAAAATAAAAAGTAGGAAACTTAATTCTCTACAAAAAAGGTCTCTTAACATTTTGCCATAGCTCGCTTCGTTTCCGAGATATTTGCAGATTTATCTCGAGGGAAGGGGCCTGACGGACATATTTCGAGATATTTCTTCTTCTTGTTGTTCTTCTTCTGCACAGCTAAGCTGGAAGTGGCATTTGCGCCTCGCACTATTGCAGAGTTATCTCAACGAAAGGGGCCACGGTGTTTCTGTATCTCTATTATGTTGGTGCGGCTTCGGAACTTTTAAATATCTCGATATATCTCGAAAACTACGCTTCTGATCAAAAAATATCATAGAACATAAATTGTAGGAAACATAATTCTCTACAAAAAAGGTCTCTTAACATTTTGCCATAGCTCGTTTCGTTTCCGAGATATTTGCAGATTTATCTCAAGGGAAGGGGCCTGACGGACATATTTCGAGATATTTCTTCTTCTTGTTGTTCTTCTTCTGCACAGCTAAACTGGAAGTGGCATTTCCAGCTCGCAATAGTGCAGAGTTATCTCAAAGAAAGGGGCCACGGTGTTTCTGTATCTCTATTATGTTGGTGCGGCTTCGGAACTTTTAAATGTCTTGATATATCTCGGGAACTACGCATCTGATAAAAAAATATCATAGAACATAAAAAGTAGGAAACTTAATTCTCTACAAATAAAGTCTCTAAACATGTTGCCATAGCTCGCTTCGTTTCCGAGATATTCGCAGATTTATCTCAAGGGAAGGGGCCTGACGGACATATTTCGAGATATTTCTTCTTCTTGTTGTTCTTCTTCTGCACAGCTAAGCTGGAAGTGGCATTTGCAGCTCGCAATAGTGCAGAGTTATCTCAAAGAAAGGGGCCACGGTGTTTCTGTATCTCTATTATGTTGGTGCGGCTTCGGAGCTTTTAAATATCTTGATATATCTCGAGAACTACGCATCTGATCAAAAAATATCATAGAACATGAAAAGTAGGAAACTTAATTCTCTACAAAAAAGGTCTCTTAACATTTTGCCATAGCTCGCTTCGTTTCCGAGATATTTGCAGATATATCTCAAGGGAAGGGGCCTGACGGACATATTTCGAGATATTTCTTCTTCTTGTTGTTCTTCTTCTGCACAGCTAAACTGGAAGTGGCATTTCCAGCTCGCAATAGTGCAGAGTTATCTGAAAGAAAGGGGCCACGGTGTTTCCTTATCTCTATTATGTTGTTGCGGCTTCGGAACTTTTAAATATCTTGATATATCTCGAGAACTACGCATCTGATCAAAAAATATCATAGAACATAAAAAGTAGGAAACTTAATTCTCTACAAATAAGGTCTCTTAACATTTTGCCATAGCTCGCTTCGTTTCCGAGATATTTGCAGATTTATCTCAAGGGAAGGGGCCTGACGGACATATTTCGAAATATTTCTTCTTCTTGTTGTTCTTCTTCTGCACAGCTAAGCTGGAAGTGGCATTTGCAGCTCGCAATAGTGCAGAGTTATCTCAAAGAAAGGGGCCACGGTGTTTCTGTATCTCTATTATGTTGGTGCGGCTTCGGAACTTTTAAATATCTTGATATATCTCGAGAACTACGCATCTGATCAAAAAATATCATAGAAAATAAAAAGTAGGAAACTTAATTCTCTACAAAAAAGGTCTCTTAACATTTTGCCATAGCTCGCTTCGTTTCCGAGATATTTGCAGATTTATCTCGAGGGAAGGGGCCTGACGGACATATTTCGAGATATTTCTTCTTCTTGTTGTTCTTCTTCTGCACAGCTAAGCTGGAAGTGGCATTTGCGCCTCGCACTATTGCAGAGTTATCTCAACGAAAGGGGCCACGGTGTTTCTGTATCTCTATTATGTTGGTGCGGCTTCGGAACTTTTAAATATCTCGATATATCTCGAAAACTACGCTTCTGATCAAAAAATATCATAGAACATAAATTGTAGGAAACATAATTCTCTACAAAAAAGGTCTCTTAACATTTTGCCATAGCTCGTTTCGTTTCCGAGATATTTGCAGATATATCTCAAGGGAAGGGGCCTGACGGACATATTTCGAGATATTTCTTCTTCTTGTTGTTCTTCTTCTGCACAGCTAAGCTGGAAGTGGCATTTGCGCCTCGTACTAGTGCAGAGTTATCTCAACGAAAGGGGCCACGGTGTTTCTGTATCTCTATTATGTTGGTGCGGCTTCGGAACTTTTAAATATCTCGATATATCTCGAAAACTACGCTTCTGATCAAAAAATATCATAGAACATAAATTGTAGGAAACATAATTCTCTACAAAAAAGGTCTCTTAACATTTTGCCATAGCTCGTTTCCTTTCCGAGATATTTGCAGATATATCTCAAGGGAAGGGGCCTGACGGACATATTTCGAGATATTTCTTCTTCTTGTTGTTCTTCTTCTGCACAGCTAAACTGGAAGTGGCGTTTCCAGCTCGCAATAGCGCAGAGTTATCTCAAAGAAAGGGGCCACGGTGTTTCTGTATCTCTATTATGTTGGTGCGGCTTCGGAACTTTTAAATATCTTGATATATCTCGAGAACTACGCATCTGATCAAGAAATATGATAGAACATAAAAAGTAGGAAACTTAATTCTCTACAAATAAAGTCTCTTAACATTTTGCCATAGCTCGCTTCGTTTCCGAGATATGTGCAGATTTATCTCAAGGGAAGGGGCCTGACGGACATATTTCGAGATATTTCTTCTTCTTGTTGTTCTTCTTCTGCACAGCTAAGCTGGAAGTGGCTTTTGCGGCTCGCACTGGTGCAGAGTTATCTCAAAGAAAGGGGCCACGGTGTTTCTGTATCTCTATTATGTTGGTGCGGCTTCGGAACTTTTAAATATCTCGATATATCTCGAAAACTACGCTTCTGATCAAAAAATATCATAGAACATAAATTGTAGGAAACATAATTCTCTACAAAAAAGGTCTCTTAAGATTTTGCCATAGTTCGTTTGGTTTCCGAGATATTTGCAGATATATCTCAAGGGAAGGGGCCTGACGGACATATTTCGAGATATTTCTTCTTCTTGTTGTTCTTCTTCTGCACAGCTAAACTGGAAGTGGCATTTGCGGCTCGCACTAGTGCAGAGTTATCTCAAAGAAAGGGGCCACGGTGTTTCTGTATCTCTATTATGTTGGTGCGGCTTCGGAACTTTTAAATATCTTGATATATCTCGAGAACTACCCATCTGATCAAAAAATATCATAGAACATAAAAAGTAGGAAACTTAACTATCTACAAAAAAGGTCTCTTAACATTTTGCCATAGCTCGCTTCGTTTCCGAGATATTTGCAGATTTATCTCAAGGGAAGGGGCCTAACGGACATATTTCGAGATATTTCTTCTTCTTGTTGTTCTTCTTCTGCACAGCTAAACTGGAAGTGGCATTTCCAGCTCGCAATAGTGCAGAGTTATCTCAAAGAGAGGGGCCACGGTGTTTCTGTATCTCTATTATGTTGGTGCGCCTTCGGAACTTTTAAATATCTTGATATATCTCGAGAACTACGCATCTGATCAAAAAATATCATAGAAGATAAAAAGTAGGAAACTTAATTCTCTACAAAAAAGCTCTCTTAACATTTTGCCATAGCTCGCTTCGTTTCCGAGATATGTGCAGATTTATCTCAAGGGAAGGGGCCTGACGGACATATTTCGAGATATTTCTTCTTCTTGTTGTTCTTCTTCTGCACAGCTAAGCTGGAAGTGGCTTTTGCGGCTCGCACTGGTGCAGAGTTATCTCAAAGAAAGGGGCCACGGTGTTTCTGTATCTCTATTATGTTGGTGCGGCTTCGGAACTTTTAAATATCTCGATATATCTCGAAAACTACGCTTCTGATCAAAAAATATCATAGAACATAAATTGTAGGAAACATAATTCTCTACAAAAAAGGTCTCTTAAGATTTTGCCATAGTTCGTTTGGTTTCCGAGATATTTGCAGATATATCTCAAGGGAAGGGGCCTGACGGACATATTTCGAGATATTTCTTCTTCTTGTTGTTCTTCTTCTGCACAGCTAAACTGGAAGTGGCATTTGCGGCTCGCACTAGTGCAGAGTTATCTCAAAGAAAGGGGCCACGGTGTTTCTGTATCTCTATTATGTTGGTGCGGCTTCGGAACTTTTAAATATCTTGATATATCTCGAGAACTACCCATCTGATCAAAAAATATCATAGAACATAAAAAGTAGGAAACTTAACTATCTACAAAAAAGGTCTCTTAACATTTTGCCATAGCTCGCTTCGTTTCCGAGATATTTGCAGATTTATCTCAAGGGAAGGGGCCTAACGGACATATTTCGAGATATTTCTTCTTCTTGTTGTTCTTCTTCTGCACAGCTAAACTGGAAGTGGCATTTCCAGCTCGCAATAGTGCAGAGTTATCTCAAAGAGAGGGGCCACGGTGTTTCTGTATCTCTATTATGTTGGTGCGCCTTCGGAACTTTTAAATATCTTGATATATCTCGAGAACTACGCATCTGATCAAAAAATATCATAGAAGATAAAAAGTAGGAAACTTAATTCTCTACAAAAAAGCTCTCTTAACATTTTGCCATAGCTCGCTTCGTTTCCGAGATATTTGCAGATTTATCTCAAGGGAAGGGGCCTGACGGACATATTTCGAGATATTTCTTCTTCTTGTTGTTCTTCTTCTGCACAGCTAAGCTGGAAGTGGCATTTGCGGCTCGCACTAGTGCAGAGTTATCTCAAAGAAAGGGGCCACGGTGTTTCTGTATCTCTATTATGTTGGTGCGGCTTCGGAACTTTTAAATATCTCGATATATCTCGAAAACTACGCTTCTGATCAAAAAATATCATAGAACATAAATTGTAGGAAACATAATTCTCTACAAAAAAGGTCTCTTAACATTTTGCCATAGCTCGTTTCGTTTCCGAGATATTTGCAGATTTATCTCAAGGGAAGGGGCCTGACGGACATATTTCGAGATATTTCTTCTTCTTGTTGTTCTTCTTCTGCACAGCTAAACTGGAAGTGGCATTTCCAGCTCGCAATAGTGCAGAGTTATCTCAAAGAAAGGGGCCACGGTGTTTCTGTATCTCTATTATGTTGGTGCGGCTTCGGAACTTTTAAATATCTTGATATATCTCGGGAACTACGCATCTGATAAAAAAATATCATAGAACATAAAAAGTAGGAAACTTAATTCTCTACAAATAAAGTCTCTAAACATGTTGCCATAGCTCGCTTCGTTTCCGAGATATTCGCAGATTTATCTCAAGGGAAGGGGCCTGACGGACATATTTCGAGATATTTCTTCTTCTTGTTGTTCTTCTTCTGCACAGCTAAGCTGGAAGTGGCATTTGCAGCTCGCAATAGTGCAGAGTTATCTCAAAGAAAGGGGCCACGGTGTTTCTGTATCTCTATTATGTTGGTGCGGCTTCGGAGCTTTTAAATATCTTGATATATCTCGAGAACTACGCATCTGATCAAAAAATATCATAGAACATGAAAAGTAGGAAACTTAATTCTCTACAAAAAAGGTCTCTTAACATTTTGCCATAGCTCGCTTCGTTTCCGAGATATATGCAGATTTATCTCAAGGGAAGGGGCCTGACGGACATATTTCGAGATATTTCTTCTTCTTGTTGTTCTTCTTCTGCACAGCTAAGCTGGAAGTGGCATTTGCAGCTCGCAATAGTGCAGAGTTATCTCAAAGAAAGGGGCCACGGTGTATCTGTATCTCTATGATGTTGGTGCGGCTTCGGAACTTTTAAATATCTTGATATATCTCGAGAACTACGCATCTGATCAAAAAATATCATAGAACATAAAAAGTAGGAAACTTAATTCTCTACAAAAAAGGTCTCTTAACATTTTGCCATAGCTCGCTTCGTTTCCGAGATATTTGCAGATATATCTCAAGGGAAGGGGCCTGACGGACATATTTCGAGATATTTATTCTTCTTGTTGTTCTTCTTCTGCACAGCTAAGCTGGAAGTGGCATTTGCGGCTCGCACTAGTGCAGAGTTATCTCAAAGAAAGGGGCCACGGTGTTTCTGTATCTCTATTATGTTGGTGCGGCTTCGGAACTTTTAAATATCTTGATATATCTCGAGAACTACCCATCTGATCAAAAAATATCATAGAACATAAAAAGTAGGAAACTTAACTATCTACAAAAAAGGTCTCTTAACATTCTGCCATAGCTCGCTTCGTTTCCGAGATATTTGCAGATTTATCTCAAGGGAAGGGGCCTAACGGACATATTTCGAGATATTTCTTCTTCTTGTTGTTCTTCTTCTGCACAGCTAAACTGGAAGTGGCATTTCCAGCTCGCAATAGTGCAGAGTTATCTCAAAGAGAGGGGCCACGGTGTTTCTGTATCTCTATTATGTTGGTGCGCCTTCGGAACTTTTAAATATCTTGATATATCTCGAGAACTACGCATCTGATCAAAAAATATCATAGAAGATAAAAAGTAGGAAACTTAATTCTCTACAAAAAAGCTCTCTTAACATTTTGCCATAGCTCGCTTCGTTTCCGAGATATTTGCAGATTTATCTCAAGGGAAGGGGCCTGACGGACATATTTCGAGATATTTCTTCTTCTTGTTGTTCTTCTTCTGCACAGCTAAGCTGGAAGTGGCATTTGCGGCTCGCACTAGTGCAGAGTTATCTCAAAGAAAGGGGCCACGGTGTTTCTGTATCTCTATTATGTTGGTGCGGCTTCGGAACTTTTAAATATCTCGATATATCTCGAAAACTACGCTTCTGATCAAAAAATATCATAGAACATAAATTGTAGGAAACTTAATTCTCTACAAAAAAGGTCTCTTAACATTTTGCCATAGCTCGCTTCGTTTCCGAGATATTTGCAGATATATCTCAAGGGAAGGGGCCTGACGGACATATTTCGAGATATTTCTTCTTCTTGTTGTTCTTCTTCTGCACAGCTAAACTGGAAGTGGCATTTCCAGCTCGCAATAGTGCAGAGTTATCTGAAAGAAAGGGGCCACGGTGTTTCCTTATCTCTATTATGTTGTTGCGGCTTCGGAACTTTTAAATATCTTGATATATCTCGAGAACTACGCATCTGATCAAAAAATATCATAGAACATAAAAAGTAGGAAACTTAATTCTCTACAAATAAGGTCTCTTAACATTTTGCCATAGCTCGCTTCGTTTCCGAGATATTTGCAGATTTATCTCAAGGGAAGGGGCCTGACGGACATATTTCGAAATATTTCTTCTTCTTGTTGTTCTTCTTCTGCACAGCTAAGCTGGAAGTGGCATTTGCAGCTCGCAATAGTGCAGAGTTATCTCAAAGAAAGGGGCCACGGTGTTTCTGTATCTCTATTATGTTGGTGCGGCTTCGGAACTTTTAAATATCTTGATATATCTCGAGAACTACGCATCTGATCAAAAAATATCATAGAAAATAAAAAGTAGGAAACTTAATTCTCTACAAAAAAGGTCTCTTAACATTTTGCCATAGCTCGCTTCGTTTCCGAGATATTTGCAGATTTATCTCGAGGGAAGGGGCCTGACGGACATATTTCGAGATATTTCTTCTTCTTGTTGTTCTTCTTCTGCACAGCTAAGCTGGAAGTGGCATTTGCGCCTCGCACTATTGCAGAGTTATCTCAACGAAAGGGGCCACGGTGTTTCTGTATCTCTATTATGTTGGTGCGGCTTCGGAACTTTTAAATATCTCGATATATCTCGAAAACTACGCTTCTGATCAAAAAATATCATAGAACATAAATTGTAGGAAACATAATTCTCTACAAAAAAGGTCTCTTAACATTTTGCCATAGCTCGTTTCGTTTCCGAGATATTTGCAGATATATCTCAAGGGAAGGGGCCTGACGGACATATTTCGAGATATTTCTTCTTCTTGTTGTTCTTCTTCTGCACAGCTAAGCTGGAAGTGGCATTTGCGCCTCGTACTAGTGCAGAGTTATCTCAACGAAAGGGGCCACGGTGTTTCTGTATCTCTATTATGTTGGTGCGGCTTCGGAACTTTTAAATATCTCGATATATCTCGAAAACTACGCTTCTGATCAAAAAATATCATAGAACATAAATTGTAGGAAACATAATTCTCTACAAAAAAGGTCTCTTAACATTTTGCCATAGCTCGTTTCCTTTCCGAGATATTTGCAGATATATCTCAAGGGAAGGGGCCTGACGGACATATTTCGAGATATTTCTTCTTCTTGTTGTTCTTCTTCTGCACAGCTAAACTGGAAGTGGCGTTTCCAGCTCGCAATAGCGCAGAGTTATCTCAAAGAAAGGGGCCACGGTGTTTCTGTATCTCTATTATGTTGGTGCGGCTTCGGAACTTTTAAATATCTTGATATATCTCGAGAACTACGCATCTGATCAAGAAATATGATAGAACATAAAAAGTAGGAAACTTAATTCTCTACAAATAAAGTCTCTTAACATTTTGCCATAGCTCGCTTCGTTTCCGAGATATGTGCAGATTTATCTCAAGGGAAGGGGCCTGACGGACATATTTCGAGATATTTCTTCTTCTTGTTGTTCTTCTTCTGCACAGCTAAGCTGGAAGTGGCTTTTGCGGCTCGCACTGGTGCAGAGTTATCTCAAAGAAAGGGGCCACGGTGTTTCTGTATCTCTATTATGTTGGTGCGGCTTCGGAACTTTTAAATATCTCGATATATCTCGAAAACTACGCTTCTGATCAAAAAATATCATAGAACATAAATTGTAGGAAACATAATTCTCTACAAAAAAGGTCTCTTAAGATTTTGCCATAGTTCGTTTGGTTTCCGAGATATTTGCAGATATATCTCAAGGGAAGGGGCCTGACGGACATATTTCGAGATATTTCTTCTTCTTGTTGTTCTTCTTCTGCACAGCTAAACTGGAAGTGGCATTTGCGGCTCGCACTAGTGCAGAGTTATCTCAAAGAAAGGGGCCACGGTGTTTCTGTATCTCTATTATGTTGGTGCGGCTTCGGAACTTTTAAATATCTTGATATATCTCGAGAACTACCCATCTGATCAAAAAATATCATAGAACATAAAAAGTAGGAAACTTAACTATCTACAAAAAAGGTCTCTTAACATTTTGCCATAGCTCGCTTCGTTTCCGAGATATTTGCAGATTTATCTCAAGGGAAGGGGCCTAACGGACATATTTCGAGATATTTCTTCTTCTTGTTGTTCTTCTTCTGCACAGCTAAACTGGAAGTGGCATTTCCAGCTCGCAATAGTGCAGAGTTATCTCAAAGAGAGGGGCCACGGTGTTTCTGTATCTCTATTATGTTGGTGCGCCTTCGGAACTTTTAAATATCTTGATATATCTCGAGAACTACGCATCTGATCAAAAAATATCATAGAAGATAAAAAGTAGGAAACTTAATTCTCTACAAAAAAGCTCTCTTAACATTTTGCCATAGCTCGCTTCGTTTCCGAGATATTTGCAGATTTATCTCAAGGGAAGGGGCCTGACGGACATATTTCGAGATATTTCTTCTTCTTGTTGTTCTTCTTCTGCACAGCTAAGCTGGAAGTGGCATTTGCGGCTCGCACTAGTGCAGAGTTATCTCAAAGAAAGGGGCGACGGTGTTTCTGTATCTCTATTATGTTGGTGCGGCTTCGGAACTTTTAAATATCTCGATATATCTCGAAAACTACGCTTCTGATCAAAAAATATCATAGAACATAAATTGTAGGAAACATAATTCTCTACAAAAAAGGTCTCTTAACATTTTGCTATAGCTCGCTTCGTTTCCGAGATATTTGCAGATATATCTCAAGGGAAGGGGCCTGACGGACATATTTCGAGATATTTCTTCTTCTTGTTGTTCTTCTTCTGCACAGCTAAGCTGGAAGTGACATTTACAGCTCGCAATAGTGCAGAGTTATCTCAAAGAAAGGGGCCACGGTGTTTCTGTATCTCTATTATGTTGGTGCGGCTTCGGAACTTTTAAATATCTTGATATATCTCGAGAACTACGCATCTGATCAAAAAATATCATAGAACATAAAAAGTAGGAAACTTAATTCTCTACAAAAAAGGTCTCTTAACATTTTGCCATAGCTCTCTTCGTTTCCGAGATATTTGCAGATTTATCTCAAAGGAACTGGCCTGACGGACATATTTCGAGATATTTCTTCTTCTTGTTGTTCTTCCTCTGCACAGCTAAGCTGGAAGTGGCATTTGCAGCTCGCAATAGTGCAGAGTTATCTCAAAGAAAGGGGCCACGGTGTTTCTGTATCTCTATTATGTTGGTGCGGCTTCGGAACTTTTAAATATCTTGATATATCTCGAGAACTACGCATCTGATCAAAAAACATTATAGAACATAAAAAGTAGGAAACTTAATTCTCTACAAACACGGTCTCGTAACATTTTGCCATAGCTCGCTTTGTTTCCGAGATATTTGCAGATTTATCTCAAGGGAAGGGGCCTGACGGACATATTTCGAGATATTTCTTCTTCTTGTTGTTCTTCTTCTGCACAGCTAAGCTGGAAGTGGCATTTGCGGCTCGCACTAGTGCACAGTTATCTCAAAGAAAGGGGCCACGGTGTTTCTGTATCTCTATTATGTTGGTGCGGCTTCGGAACTTTTAAATATCTCGATATATCTCGAAAACTACGCTTCTGATCAAAAAATATCATAGAGCATAAATTGTAGGAAACATAATGCTCTACAAAAAACGTCTCTTATCATTTTGCCATAGCTCGCTTCGTTTCCGAGATATTTGCAGATTCAGCTCAAAGGAACTGGCCTGACGGACATATTTCGAGATATTTCTTCTTCTTGTTGTTCTTCTTCTGCACAGCTAAGCTGGAAGTGGCATTTGCGGCTCGCACTAGTGCAGAGTTATCTCAAAGAAAGGGGCCACGGTGTTTCTGTATCTCTATTATGTTGGTGCGGCTTGGGAACTTTTAAATATCTCGATATATCTCGAAAACTACGCTTCTGATCAAAAAATATCATAGAAGATAAATTGTAGGAAACATAATTCTCTACAAAAAAGGTCTCTTAACATTTTGCCATAGCTCGCTTCGTTTCCAAGATATTTGCAGATATATCTCAAGGGAAGGGGCCTGACGGACATATTTCGAGATATTTCTTCTTCTTGTTGTTCTTCTTCTGTACACCTAACCTGGAAGTGGCATTTGCAGCTCGCAATAGTGCAGAGTTATCTCAAAGAAAGGGGCCACGGTGTTTCTGTATCTCTATTCTGTTGGTGCGGCTTCGGAACTTTTCAATATCTTGATATATCTCGAGAACTACGCATCTGATCAAAAAATATCATAGAACATAAAAAGTAGGAAACTTAATTCTCTACAAAAAAGGTCTCTTAACATTTTGCCATAGCTCTCTTCGTTTCCGAGATATTCGCAGATTTATCTCAAGGGAAGGGGCATGACGGACATATTTCGAGATATTTCTTCTTCTTGTTGTTCTTCTTCTGTACACCTAACCTGGAAGTGGCATTTGCAGCTCGCAATAGTGCAGAGTTATCTCAAAGAAAGGGGCCACGGTGTTTCTGTATCTCTATTCTGTTGGTGCGGCTTCGGAACTTTTCAATATCTTGATATATCTCGAGAACTACGCATCTGATCAAAAAATATCATAGAACATAAAAAGTAGGAAACTTAATTCTCTACAAAAAAGGTCTCTTAACATTTTGCCATAGCTCTCTTCGTTTCCGAGATATTCGCAGATTTATCTCAAGGGAAGGGGCATGACGGACATATTTCGAGATATTTCTTCTTCTTGTTGTTCTTCTTCTGCACAGCTAACCTGGAAGTGGCATTTGCAGCTCGCAATAGTGCAGAGTTATCTCAAAGAAAGGGGCCACGGTGTTTCTGTATCTCTATTATGTTGGTACGGCTTCGGAACTTTTAAATATCTTGATATATCTCGAGAAGTACGCATCTGATCAAAAAATATCATAGAACATAAAAAGTGGGAAACTTAATTCTCTACAAAAAAGGTCTCTTAACATTTTGCCATAGCTCGCTTCGTTTCCGAGATATTTGCAGATTTATCTCAAGGGAAGGGGCCTGACGGACATATTTCGAGATATTTCTTCTTCTTGTTGTTCTTCTTGTGCACAGCTAAGCTGGAAGTGGCATTTGCAGCTCGCAATAGTGCAGAGTTATCTCAAAGAAGGGGGCCACGGTGTTTCTGTATCTCTATTATGTTGGTGCGGCTTCGGAACTTTTAAATATCTTGATATATCTCGAGAACTACGCATCTGGTCAAAAAATATCATAGAACATAAAAAGTAGGAAACATAATTCTCTACAAATAAGGTCTCTTAACATTTTGCCATAGCTCGCTTCGTTTCCGAGATATTTGCAGATTTATCTCAAGGGAAGGGGCCTGACGGACATATTTCGAAATATTTCTTCTTCTTGTTGTTCTTCTTCTGCACAGCTAAGCTGGAAGTGGCATTTGCAGCTCGCAATAGTGCAGAGTTATCTCAAAGAAAGGGGCCACGGTGTTTCTGTATCTCTATTATGTTGGTGCGGCTTCGGAACTTTTAAATATCTTGATATATCTCGAGAACTACGCATCTGATCAAAAAATATCATAGAAAATAAAAAGTAGGAAACTTAATTCTCTACAAAAAAGGTCTCTTAACATTTTGCCATAGCTCGCTTCGTTTCCGAGATATTTGCAGATTTATCTCGAGGGAAGGGGCCTGACGGACATATTTCGAGATATTTCTTCTTCTTGTTGTTCTTCTTCTGCACAGCTAAGCTGGAAGTGGCATGTGCGCCTCGCACTATTGCAGAGTTATCTCAACGAAAGGGGCCACGGTGATTCTGTATCTCTATTATGTTGGTGCGGCTTCGGAACTTTTAAATATCTCGATATATCTCGAAAACTACGCTTCTGATCAAAAAATATCATAGAACATAAATTGTAGGAAACATAATTCTCTACAAAAAAGGTCTCTTAAGATTTTGCCATAGCTCGTTTGGTTTCCGATATATTTGCAGATATATCTCAAGGGAAGGGGCCTGACGGACATATTTCGAGATATTTCTTCTTCTTGTTGTTCTTCTTCTGCACAGCTAAACTGGAAGTGGCATTTCCAGCTCGCAATAGCGCAGAGTTATCTGAAAGAAAGGGGCCACGGTGTTTCTGTATCTCTATTATGTTGGTGCGGCTTCGGAACTTTTAAATATCTTGATATATCTCGAGAACTACGCATCTGATCAAAAAATATCATAGAACATAAAAAGTAGGAAACTTAATTCTCTACAAAAAAGGTCTCTTAACATTTTGCCATATCTCGTTTCGTTTCCGAGATATTTGCAGATATATCTCAAGGGAAGGGGCCTGACGGACATATTTCGAGATATTTCTTCTTCTTGTTGTTCTTCTTCTGCACAGCTAAACTGGAAGTGGCTTTTGCGGCTCGCACTAGTGCAGAGTTATCTCAAAGAAAGGGGCCACGGTGTTTCTGTATCTCCATTATGTTGGTGCGGCTTCGGAACTTTTAAATATCTCGATATATCTCGAAAACTACGCTTCTGATCAAAAAATATCATAGAACATAAATTGTAGGAAACATAATTCTCTACAAAAAAGGTCTCTTAACATTTTGCCATAGCTCGCTTCGTTTCCGAGATATTTGCAGATTTATCTCGAGGGAAGGGGCCTGACGGACATATTTCGAGATATTTCTTCTTCTTGTTGTTCTTCTTCTGCACAGCTAAGCTGGAAGTGGCATTTGCGGCTCGCACTAGTGCAGAGTTATCTCAAAGAAAGGGGCCACGGTGTTTCTGTATCTCTATTATGTTGGTGCGGCTTCGGAACTTTTAAATATCTCGATATATCTCGAAAACTACGCTTCTGATCAAAAAATATCATAGAACATAAATTGTAGGAAACATAATTCTCTACAAAAAAGGTCTCTTAAAATTTTGCCATAGCTCGTTTCGTTTCCGAGATATTTGCAGATATATCTCAAGGGAAGGGGCCTGACGGACATATTTCGAGATATTTCTTCTTCTTGTTGTTCTTCTTCTGCACAGCTAAACTGGAAGTGGCATTTCCAGCTCGCAATAGTGCAGAGTTATCTCAAAGAAAGGGGCCACGGTGTTTCTGTATCTCTATTATGTTGGTGCGGCTTCGGAACTTTTAAATATCTCGATATATCTCGAAAACTACGCTTCTGATCAAAAAATATCATAGAACATAAATTGTAGGAAACATAATTCTCTACAAAAAAGGTCTCTTAAGATTTTGCCATAGCTCGTTTGGTTTCCGAGATATTTGCAGATATATCTCAAGGGAAGGGGCCTGACGGACATATTTCGAGATATTTCTTCTTCTTGTTGTTCTTCTTCTGCACAGCTAAACTGGAAGTGGCATTTCCAGCTCGCAATAGTGCAGAGTTATCTCAAAGAAAGGGGCCACGGTGTTTCTGTATCTCTATTATGTTAGTGCGGCTTCGGAACTTTTATATATCTTGATATATCTCGAGAACTACGCATCTGATCAAAAAATATCATAGAACATAAAAAGTAGGAAACTTAATTCTCGACAAAAAAGGTCTCTTAAGATTTTGCCATAGCTCGTTGCGTTTCCGAGATATTTGCAGATATATCTCAAGGGAAGGGGCCTGACGGACATATTTCGAGATATTTCTTCTTCTTGTTGTTCTTCTTCTGCACAGCTAAACTGGAAGTGGCATTTCCAGCTCGCAATAGTGCAGTGTTATCTCAAAGAAAGGGGCCACGGTGTTTCTGTATCTCTATTATGTTGGTGCGGCTTCGGAACTTTTAAATATCTTGATATATCTCGAGAACTACGCATCTGATCAAAAAATATCATAGAACATAAAAAGTAGGAAACTTAATTCTCTACAAAAAAGGTCTCTTAACATTTTGCCATAGCTCGTTTCGTTTCCGAGATATTTGCAGAAATATCTCAAGGGAAGGAGCCTGACGGACATATTTCGAGATATTTCTTCTTCTTGTTGTTCTTCTTCTGCACAGCTAAGCTGGAAGTGGCGTTTCCAGCTCGCAATAGCGCAGAGTTATCTCAAAGAAAGGGGCCACGGTGTTTCTGTATCTCTATTATGTTGGTGCGGCTTCCGAACTTTTAAATATCTTGATATATCTCGAGAACTACGCGTCTGATCAAAAAATATCATAGAATATAAAAAGTAGGAAACTTAATTCTCTACAAAAAAGGTCTCTTAACATTTTGCCATAGCTCGCTTCGTTTCCGAGATATGTGCGGATTTATCTCAAGGGAAGGGGCCTGACGGACATATTTCGAGATATTTCTTCTTCTTGTTGTTCTTCTTCTGCACAGCTAAGCTGGAAATGGCATTTGCAGCTCGCAATAGTGCAGAGTTATCTCAAAGAAAGAGGCCACGGTGTTTCTGTACCTCTATTATGTTGGTGCAGCTTCGGAACTTTTAAATATCTTGATATATCTCGAGAACTTCGCATCTGATCAAAAAATATGATAGAACATAAAAAGTAGAAAACTTAATTCTCTACAAAAAAGGTCTCTTAACATTTTGCCATAGCTCGCTTCGTTTCCGAGATATATGCAGATTTATCTCAAGGGAAGGGGCCTGGCGGACATATTTCGAGATATTTCTTCTTCTTGTTGTTCTTCTTCTGCACAGCTAACCTGGAAGTGGCATTTGCAGCTCGCAATAGTGCAGAGTTATCTCAAAGAAAGGGGCCACGGTGTTTCTGTATCTCTATTATGTTGGTACGGCTTCGGAACTTTTAAATATCTTGATATATCTCGAGAACTACGCATCTGATCAAAAAATATCATAGAACATAAAAAGTGGGAAACTTAATTCTCTACAAAAAAGGTCTCTTAACATTTTGCCATAGCTCGCTTCGTTTCCGAGATATTTGCAGATTTATCTCAAGGGAAGGGGCCTGACGGACATATTTCGAGATATTTCTTCTTCTTGTTGTTCTTCTTGTGCACAGCTAAGCTGGAAGTGGCATTTGCAGCTCGCAATAGTGCAGAGTTATCTCAAAGAAGGGGGCCACGGTGTTTCTGTATCTCTATTATGTTGGTGCGGCTTCGGAACTTTTAAATATCTTGATATATCTCGAGAACTACGCATCTGGTCAAAAAATATCATAGAACATAAAAAGTAGGAAACATAATTCTCTACAAAAAAGGTCTCTCAACATTTTGCCATAGCTCGCTTCGTTTCCGAGATATTTGCAGATTTATCTCAAGGGAAGGGGCCTGACGGACATATTTCGAGATATTTCTTATTCTTGTTGTCCTTCTTCTGCACAGCTAAGCTGGAAGTGGCATTTGCAGCTCGCAATAGTGCAGAGTTATCTCAAAGAAAGGGGCCACGGTGTTTCTGTATCTCTATTATGTTGGTGCGGCTTCGGAACTTTTAAATATCTTGATATATCTCGAGAACTACGCATCTGATCAAAAAATATCATAGAACATAAAAAGTAGGAAACTTAATTCTCTACAAAAACGGTCTCTTAACATTTTGCCATAGCTCGCTTCGTTTCCGAGATATTTGCAGATTTATTTCAAGGGAAGGGGCCTGACGGACATATTTCGAGATATTTCTTCTTCTTGTTGTTCTTCTTCTGCACAGCTAAGCTGGAAGTGGCATTTGCAGCTCGCAATAGTGCAGAGTTATCTCAAAGAAAGGGGCCACGGTGTTTCTGTATCTCTATTATGTTGGTGCGGCTTCGGAACTTTTAAATATCTTGATATATCTCGAGAACTACGCATCTGATCAAAAAATATCATAGAACATAAAAAGTAGGAAACTTAATTCTCTACAAAAAAGGTCTCTCAACATTTTGCCATAGCTCGCTTCGTTTCCGAGATATTTGCAGATTTATCTCGAGGGAAGGGGCCTAACGGACATATTTCGAGATATTTCTTCTTCTTGTTGTTCTTCTTCTGCACAGCTAACCTGGAAGTGGCATTTGCAGCTCGCAATAGTGCAGAGTTATCTCAAAGAAAGGGGCCACGGTGTTTCTGTATCTCTATTATGTTGGTGCGGCTTCGGAACTTTTAAATATCTTGATATATCTCGAGAACTACGCATCTGATCAAAAAATATCATAGAACATAAAAAGTAGGAAACTTAATTCTCTACAAAAAAGGTCTCTTAACATTTTGCCATAGCTCGCTTCGTTTCCGAGATATTTGCAGATTTATCTCAAGGGAAGGGGCCTGACGGACATATTTCGAGATATTTCTTCTTCTTGTTGTTCTTCTTCTGCACAGCTAAGCTGGAAGTGGCATTTGCGGCTCGCACTACTGCAGAGTTATCTCAAAGAAAGGGGCCACGGTGTTTCTGTATCTCTATTATGTTGGTGCGGCTTCGGAACTTTTAAATATCTTGATATATCTCGAGAACTACGCATCTGATCAAAAAATATCATAGAACATAAAAAGTAGGAAACTTAATTCTCTACAAAAAAGGTCTCTCAACATTTTGCCATAGCTCGCTTCGTTTCCGAGATATTTGCAGATTTATCTCGAGGGAAGGGGCCTAACGGACATATTTCGAGATATTTCTTCTTCTTGTTGTTCTTCTTCTGCACAGCTAACCTGGAAGTGGCATTTGCAGCTCGCAATAGTGCAGAGTTATCTCAAAGAAAGGGGCCACGGTGTTTCTGTATCTCTATTATGTTGGTGCGGCTTCGGAACTTTTAAATATCTTGATATATCTCGAGAACTACGCATCTGATCAAAAAATATCATAGAACATAAAAAGTAGGAAACTTAATTCTCTACAAAAACGGTCTCTTAACATTTTGCCATAGCTCGCTTCGTTTCCGAGATATTTGCAGATTTATTTCAAGGGAAGGGGCCTGACGGACATATTTCGAGATATTTCTTCTTCTTGTTGTTCTTCTTCTGCACAGCTAAGCTGGAAGTGGCATTTGCAGCTCGCAATAGTGCAGAGTTATCTCAAAGAAAGGGGCCACGGTGTTTCTGTATCTCTATTATGTTGGTGCGGCTTCGGAACTTTTAAATATCTTGATATATCTCGAGAACTACGCATCTGATCAAAAAATATCATAGAACATAAAAAGTAGGAAACTTAATTCTCTACAAAAAAGGTCTCTCAACATTTTGCCATAGCTCGCTTCGTTTCCGAGATATTTGCAGATTTATCTCGAGGGAAGGGGCCTAACGGACATATTTCGAGATATTTCTTCTTCTTGTTGTTCTTCTTCTGCACAGCTAACCTGGAAGTGGCATTTGCAGCTCGCAATAGTGCAGAGTTATCTCAAAGAAAGGGGCCACGGTGTTTCTGTATCTCTATTATGTTGGTGCGGCTTCGGAACTTTTAAATATCTTGATATATCTCGAGAACTACGCATCTGATCAAAAAATATCATAGAACATAAAAAGTAGGAAACTTAATTCTCTACAAAAAAGGTCTCTCAACATTTTGCCATAGCTCGCTTCGTTTCCGAGATATTTGCAGATTTATCTCGAGGGAAGGGGCCTAACGGACATATTTCGAGATATTTCTTCTTCTTGTTGTTCTTCTTCTGCACAGCTAACCTGGAAGTGGCATTTGCAGCTCGCAATAGTGCAGAGTTATCTCAAAGAAAGGGGCCACGGTGTTTCTGTATCTCTATTATGTTGGTGCGGCTTCGGAACTTTTAAATATCTTGATATATCTCGAGAACTACGCATCTGATCAAAAAATATCATAGAACATAAAAAGTAGGAAACTTAATTCTCTACAAAAAAGGTCTCTTAACATTTTGCCATAGCTCGCTTCGTTTCCGAGATATTTGCAGATTTATCTCAAGGGAAGGGGCCTGACGGACATATTTCGAGATATTTCTTCTTCTTGTTGTTCTTCTTCTGCACAGCTAAGCTGGAAGTGGCATTTGCGGCTCGCACTAGTGCAGAGTTATCTCAAAGAAAGGGGCCACGGTGTTTCTGTATCTCTATTATGTTGGTGCGGCTTGGGAACTTTTAAATATCTCGATATATCTCGAAAACTACGCTTCTGATCAAAAAATATCATAGAACATAAATTGTAGGAAACATAATTCTCTACAAAAAAGGTCTCTTAACATTTTGCCATAGCTCGCTTCGTTTCCGAGATATTTGCAGATATATCTCAAGGGAAGGGGCCTGACGGACATATTTCGAGATATTTCTTCTTCTTGTTGTTCTTCTTCTGTACACCTAACCTGGAAGTGGCATTTGCAGCTCGCAATAGTGCAGAGTTATCTCAAAGAAAGGGGCCACGGTGTTTCTGTATCTCTATTCTGTTGGTGCGGCTTCGGAACTTTTAAATATCTTGATATATCTCGAGAACTACGCATCTGATCAAAAAATATCATAGAACATAAAAAGTAGGAAACTTAATTCTCTACAAAAAAGGTCTCTTAACATTTTGCCATAGCTCTCTTCGTTTCCGAGATATCCGCAGATTTATCTCAAGGGAAGGGGCATGACGGACATATTTCGAGATATTTCTTCTTCTTGTTGTTCTTCTTCTGCACAGCTAAGCTGAAAGTGGCATTTACAGCTCGCAATAGTGCAAAGTTATCTCAAAGAAAGGGGCCACGGTGTTTCTGTATCTCTATTATGTTGGTGCGGCTTCGGAACTTTTAAATATCTTGATATATCTCGAGAACTACGCATCTGATCAAAAATTATCATAGAACATAAAAAGTAGGAAACTTAATTCTCTACAAAAAAGGTCTCTTAACATTTTGCCATAGCTCGCTTCGTTTCCGAGATATTTGCAGATTTATCTCAAGGAAAGGGGCATGACGGACATATTTCGAGATATTTCTTCTTCTTGTTGTTCTTCTTCTGCACAGCTAAGCTGGAAGTGGCATTTGCGGCTCGCACTAGTGCAGAGTTATCTCAAAGAAAGGGGCCACGGTGTTTCTGTATCTCTATTATGTTGGTGCGGCTTCGGAACTTTTAAATATCTCGATATATCTCGAAAACTACGCTTCTGATCAAAAAATATCATAGAACATAAATTGTAGGAAACGTAATTCTCTACAAAAAAGGTCTCTTAACATTTTGCCATAGCTCTCTTCGTTTCCGAGATATTTGCAGATTTATCTCAAGGGAAGGGGCCTGACGGACATATTTCGAGATATTTCTTCTTCTTGTTGTTCTTCTTCTGCACAGCTAAGCTGGAAGTGGCATTTGCAGCTCGCAATAGTGCAGAGTTATCTCAAAGAAAGGGGCCACGGTGTTTCTGTATCTCTATTATGTTGGTGCGGCTTCGGAACTTTTAAATATCTTGATATATCTCGAGAACTACGCATCTGATCAAAAAATATCATAGAACATAAAAAGTAGGAAACTTAATTCTCTACAAAAAAGGTCTCTTAACATTTTGCCATAGCTCGCTTTGTTTCCGAGATATTTGCAGATTTATCTCAAGGGAAGGGGCCTGACGGACATATTTCGAGATATTTCTTCTTCTTGTTGTTCATCTTCTGCACAGCTAAGCTGGAAGTGGCATTTGCAGCTCGCAATAGTGCAGAGTTATCTCAAAGAAGGGGGCCACGGTGTTTCTGTATCTCTATTATGTTGGTGCGGCTTCGGAACTTTTAAATATCTTGATATATCTCGAGAACTACGAATCTGGTCAAAAAATATCATAGAACATAAAAAGTAGGAAACTTAATTCTCTACAGAAAAGGTCTCTTAACATTTTGCCATAGCTCTCTTCGTTTCCGAGATATTTGCAGATTTATCTCAAGGGAAGGGGCCTGACGGACATATTTCGAGATATTTCTTATTCTTGTTGTTCTTCTTCTGCACAGCTAAGCTGGAAGTGGCATTTGCAGCTCGCAATAGTGCAGAGTTATCTCAAAGAAAGGGGCCACGGTGTTTCTGTATCTCTATTATGTTGGTGCGGCTTCGGAACTTTTAAATATCTCGATATATCTCGAAAACTACGCTTCTGATCAAAAAATATCATAGAACATAAATTGTAGGAAACATAATTCTCTACAAAAGAGGTCTCTTAACATTTTGCCATAGCTCACTTCGTTTCCGAGATATTTGCAGATATATCTCAAGGGAAGGGGCCTGACGGACATATTTCGAGATATTTCTTCTTCTTGTTGTTCTTCTTCTGCACAGCTAAGCTGAAAGTGGCATTTACAGCTCGCAATAGTGCAAAGTTATCTCAAAGAAAGGGGCCACGGTGTTTCTGTATCTCTATTATGTTGGTGCGGCTTCGGAACTTTTAAATATCTTGATATATCTCGAGAACTACGCATCTGATCAAAAATTATCATAGAACATAAAAAGTAGGAAACTTAATTCTCTACAAAAAAGGTCTCTTAACATTTTGCCATAGCTCGCTTCGTTTCCGAGATATTTGCAGATTTATCTCAAGGAAAGGGGCATGACGGACATATTTCGAGATATTTCTTCTTCTTGTTGTTCTTCTTCTGCACAGCTAAGCTGGAAGTGGCATTTGCGGCTCGCACTAGTGCAGAGTTATCTCAAAGAAAGGGGCCACGGTGTTTCTGTATCTCTATTATGTTGGTGCGGCTTCGGAACTTTTAAATATCTCGATATATCTCGAAAACTACGCTTCTGATCAAAAAATATCATAGAACATAAATTGTAGGAAACGTAATTCTCTACAAAAAAGGTCTCTTAACATTTTGCCATAGCTCTCTTCGTTTCCGAGATATTTGCAGATTTATCTCAAGGGAAGGGGCCTGACGGACATATTTCGAGATATTTCTTCTTCTTGTTGTTCTTCTTCTGCACAGCTAAGCTGGAAGTGGCATTTGCAGCTCGTAATAGTGCAGAGTTATCTCAAAGAAAGGGGCCACGGTGTTTCTGTATCTCTATTATGTTGGTGCGGCTTCGGAACTTTTAAATATCTTGATATATCTCGAGAACTACGCATCTGATCAAAAAATATCATAGAACATAAAAGGTAGGAAACTTAATTCTCTACAAAAAAGGTCTCTTAACATTTTGCCATAGCTCGCTTCGTTTCCGAGATATTTGCAGATTTATCTCAAGGGAAGGGGCATGACGGACATATTTCGAGATATTTCTTCTTCTTGTTGTTCTTCTTCTGCACAGCTAAGCTGGAAGTGGCATTTGCGGCTCGCACTAGTGCAGAGTTATCTCAAAGAAAGGGGCCACGGTGTTTCTGTATCTCTATTATGTTGGTGCGGCTTCGGAACTTTTAAATATCTCGATATATCTCGAAAACTACGCTTCTGATCAAAAAATATCATAGAACATAAATTGTAGGAAACATAATTCTCTACAAAAAAGTTCTCTTAACATTTTGCCATAGCTCGCTTCGTTTCCGAGATATTTGCAGATATATCTCAAGGGAAGGGGCCTGACGGACATATTTCGAGATATTTCTTCTTCTTGTTGTTCTTCTTCTGCACAGCTAACCTGGAAGTGGCATTTGCAGCTCGCAACAGTGCAGAGTTATCTCAAAGAAAGGGGCCACGGTGTTTCTGTATCTCTATTATGTTGGTGCGGCTTCGGAACTTTTAAATATCTTGATATATCTCGAGAACTACGCATCTGATCAAAAAATATCATAGAACCTAAAAAGTAGGAAGCTTAATTCTCTACAAAAAAGGTCTCTTAACATTTTGCCATAGCTCGCTTCGTTTCCGAGATATTTGCAGGTTTATCTCAAGGGAAGGGGCCTAACGGACATATTTCGAGATATTTCTTCTTCTTGTTGTTCTTCTTCTGCACAGCTAAGCTGGAAGTGGCATTTGCGGCTCGCACTAGTGCAGAGTTATCTCAAAGAAAGGGGCCACGGTGTTTCTGTATCTCTATTATGTTGGTGCGGCTTCGGAACTTTTAAATATCTCGATATATCTCGAAAACTACGCTTCTGATCAAAAAATATCATAGAACATAAATTGTAGGAAACATAATTCTCTACAAAAAAGTTCTCTTAACATTTTGCCATAGCTCGCTTCGTTTCCGAGATATTTGCAGATATATCTCAAGGGAAGGGGCCTGACGGACATATTTCGAGATACTTCTTCTTCTTGTTGTTCTTCTTCTGCACAGCTAACCTGGAAGTGGCATTTGCAGCTCGCAACAGTGCAGAGTTATCTCAAAGAAAGGGGCCACGGTGTTTCTGTATCTCTATTATGTTGGTGCGGCTTCGGAACTTTTAAATATCTTGATATATCTCGAGAACTACGCATCTGATCAAAAAATATCATAGAACATAAAAAGTAGGAAACTTAATTCTCTACAAAAAAGGTCTCTTAACATTTTGCCATAGCTCGCTTCGTTTCCGAGATATTTGCAGATTTATCTCAAGGGAAGGGGCCTGACGGACATATTTCGAGATATTTCTTCTTCTTGTTGTTCTTCTTCTGCACAGCTAAGCTGGAAGTGGCATTTGCAGCTCGCAATAGTGCAGAGTTATCTCAAAGAAGGGGGCCACGGTGTTTCTGTATCTCTATTATGTTGGTGCGGCTTCGGAACTTTTAAATATCTCGATATATCTCGAAAACTACGCTTCTGATCAAAAAATATCATAGAACATAAATTGTAGGAAACTTAATTCTCTACAAAAAAGGTCTCTTAACATTTTGCCATAGCTCTCTTCGTTTCCGAGATATTTGCAGATTTATCTCAAGGGAAGGGGCCTGACGGACATATTTCGAGATATTTCTTCTTTTTGTTGTTCTTCTTCTGCACAGCTAAGCTGGAAGTGGCATTTGCAGCTCGCAAGAGTGCAGAGTTATCTCAAAGAAAGGGGCCACGGTGTTTCTGTATCTCTATTATGTTGGTGCGGCTTCGGAACTTTTAAATATCTTGATATATCTCGAGAACTACGCATCTGATCAAAAAATATCATAGAACATAAAAAGTAGGAAACTTAATTCTCTACAAAAAAGGTCTCTTAACATTTTGCCATAGCTCGCTTCGTTTCCGAGATATTTGCAGGTTTATCTCAAGGGAAGGGGCCTGACGGACATATTTCGAGATATTTCTTCTTCTTGTTGTTCTTCTTCTGCACAGCTAAGCTGGAAGTGGCATTTGCGGCTCGCACTAGTGCAGCGTTATCTCAAAGAAAGGGGCCACGGTGTTTCTGTATGTCTATTATGTTGGTGCGGCTTCGGAACTTTTAAATATCTTGATATATCTCGAGAACTACGCATCTGATCAAAAATTATCATAGAACATAAAAAGTAGGAAACTTAATTCTCTACAAAAAAGGTCTCTTAACATTTTGCCATAGCTCGCTTCGTTTCCGAGATATTTGCAGATTTATCTCAAGGGAAGGGGCCTGACGGACATATTTCGAGATATTTCTTCTTCTTGTTGTTCTTCTTCTGCACAGCTAAGCTGGAAGTGGCATTTGCAGCTCGCAATAGTGCAGAGTTATCTCAAAGAAAGGGGCCACGGTGTTTCTGTATCTCTATTATGTTGGTGCGGCTTCGGAACTTTTAAATATCTTGATATATCTCGAGAACTACGCATCTGATCAAAAAATATCATAGAACATAAAAAGTAGGAAACTTAATTCTCTACAAAAAAGGTCTCTTAACATTTTACCATAGCTCGCTTCGTTTCCGAGATATTTGCAGATTTATCTCAAGGGAAGGGGCCTGACGGACATATTTCGAGATATTTCTTCTTCTTGTTGTTCTTCTTCTGCACAGCTAAGCTGGAAGTGGCATTTGCAGCTCGCAATAGTGCAGAGTTATCTCAAAGAAGGTGGCCACGGTGTTTCTGTATCTCTATTATGTTGGTGCGGCTTCGGAACTTTTAAATATCTTGATATATCTCGAGAACTACGCATCTGATCAAAAAATATCATAGAACATAAAAAGTAGGAAACTTAATTCTCTACAGAAAAGGTCTCTTAACATTTTGCCATAGCTCTCTTCGTTTCCGAGATATTTGCAGATTTATCTCAAGGGAAGGGGCCTGACGGACATATTTCGAGATATTTCTTATTCTTGTTGTTCTTCTTCTGCACAGCTAAGCTGGAAGTGGCATTTGCGGCTCGCACTAGTGCAGAGTTATCTCAAAGAAAGGGGCCACGGTGTTTCTGTATCTCTATTATGTTGGTGCGGCTTCGGAACTTTTAAATATCTCGATATATCTCGAAAACTACGCTTCTGATCAAAAAATATCATAGAACATAAATTGTAGGAAACTTAATTCTCTACAAAAAAGGTCTCTTAACATTTTGCCATAGCTCTCTTCGTTTCCGAGATATTTGCAGATTTATCTCAAGGGAAGGGGCCTGACGGACATATTTCGAGATATTTCTTCTTTTTGTTGTTCTTCTTCTGCACAGCTAAGCTGGAAGTGGCATTTGCAGCTCGCAATAGTGCAGAGTTATCTCAAAGAAAGGGGCCACGGTGTTTCTGTATCTCTATTATGTTGGTGCGGCTTCGGAACTTTTAAATATCTTGATATATCTCGAGAACTACGCATCTGATCAAAAAATATCATAGAACATAAAAAGTAGGAAACTTAATTCTCTACAAAAAAGGTCTCTCAACATTTTGCCATAGCTCGCTTCGTTTCCGAGATATTTGCAGATTTATCTCAAGGGAAGGGGCCTGACGGACATATTTCGAGATATTTCTTCTTCTTGTTGTTCTTCTTCTGCACAGCTAAGCTGGAAGTGGCATTTGCAGCTCGCAATAGTGCAGAGTTATCTCAAAGAAAGGGGCCACGGTGTTTCTGTATCTCTATTATGTTGGTGCGGCTTCGGAACTTTTAAATATCTTGATATATCTCGAGAACTACGCATCTGATCAAAAAATATCATAGAACATAAAAAGTAGGAAACTTAATTCTCTACAAAAAAGGTCTCTTAACATTTTACCATAGCTCGCTTCGTTTCCGAGATATTTGCAGATTTATCTCAAGGGAAGGGGCCTGACGGACATATTTCGAGATATTTCTTCTTCTTGTTGTTCTTCTTCTGCACAGCTAAGCTGGAAGTGGCATTTGCAGCTCGCAATAGTGCAGAGTTATCTCAAAGAAGGTGGCCACGGTGTTTCTGTATCTCTATTATGTTGGTGCGGCTTCGGAACTTTTAAATATCTTGATATATCTCGAGAACTACGCATCTGATCAAAAAATATCATAGAACATAAAAAGTAGGAAACTTAATTCTCTACAGAAAAGGTCTCTTAACATTTTGCCATAGCTCTCTTCGTTTCCGAGATATTTGCAGATTTATCTCAAGGGAAGGGGCCTGACGGACATATTTCGAGATATTTCTTATTCTTGTTGTTCTTCTTCTGCACAGCTAAGCTGGAAGTGGCATTTGCGGCTCGCACTAGTGCAGAGTTATCTCAAAGAAAGGGGCCACGGTGTTTCTGTATCTCTATTATGTTGGTGCGGCTTCGGAACTTTTAAATATCTCGATATATCTCGAAAACTACGCTTCTGATCAAAAAATATCATAGAACATAAATTGTAGGAAACTTAATTCTCTACAAAAAAGGTCTCTTAACATTTTGCCATAGCTCTCTTCGTTTCCGAGATATTTGCAGATTTATCTCAAGGGAAGGGGCCTGACGGACATATTTCGAGATATTTCTTCTTTTTGTTGTTCTTCTTCTGCACAGCTAAGCTGGAAGTGGCATTTGCAGCTCGCAATAGTGCAGAGTTATCTCAAAGAAAGGGGCCACGGTGTTTCTGTATCTCTATTATGTTGGTGCGGCTTCGGAACTTTTAAATATCTTGATATATCTCGAGAACTACGCATCTGATCAAAAAATATCATAGAACATAAAAAGTAGGAAACTTAATTCTCTACAAAAAAGGTCTCTCAACATTTTGCCATAGCTCGCTTCGTTTCCGAGATATTTGCAGATTTATCTCAAGGGAAGGGGCCTGACGGACATATTTCGAGATATTTCTTCTTCTTGTTGTTCTTCTTCTGCACAGCTAAGCTGGAAGTGGCATTTGCAGCTCGCAATAGTGCAGAGTTATCTCAAAGAAAGGGGCCACGGTGTTTCTGTATCTCTATTATGTTGGTGCGGCTTCGGAACTTTTAAATATCTTGATATATCTCGAGAACTACGCATCTGATCAAAAAATATCATAGAACATAAAAAGTAGGAAACTTAATTCTCTACAAAAAAGGTCTCTTAACATTTTACCATAGCTCGCTTCGTTTCCGAGATATTTGCAGATTTATCTCAAGGGAAGGGGCCTGACGGACATATTTCGAGATATTTCTTCTTCTTGTTGTTCTTCTTCTGCACAGCTAAGCTGGAAGTGGCATTTGCAGCTCGCAATAGTGCAGAGTTATCTCAAAGAAGGTGGCCACGGTGTTTCTGTATCTCTATTATGTTGGTGCGGCTTCGGAACTTTTAAATATCTTGATATATCTCGAGAACTACGCATCTGATCAAAAAATATCATAGAACATAAAAAGTAGGAAACTTAATTCTCTACAGAAAAGGTCTCTTAACATTTTGCCATAGCTCTCTTCGTTTCCGAGATATTTGCAGATTTATCTCAAGGGAAGGGGCCTGACGGACATATTTCGAGATATTTCTTATTCTTGTTGTTCTTCTTCTGCACAGCTAAGCTGGAAGTGGCATTTGCGGCTCGCACTAGTGCAGAGTTATCTCAAAGAAAGGGGCCACGGTGTTTCTGTATCTCTATTATGTTGGTGCGGCTTCGGAACTTTTAAATATCTTGATATATCTCGAGAACTACGCATCTGATCAAAAAATATCATAGAAAATAAAAAGTAGGAAATTTAATTCTCTACAAAAAAGGTCTCTTAACATTTTGCCATAGCTCGCTTCGTTTCCGAGATATTTGCAGATTTATCTCAAGGGAAGGGGCCTGACGGACATATTTCGAGATATTTCTTCTTCTTGTTGTTCTTCTTCTGCACAGCTAAGCTGGAAGAGGCATTTGCGGCTCGCACTAGTGCAGCGTTATCTCAAAGAAAGGGGCCACGGTGTTTCTGTATCTCTATTATGTTGGTGCGGCTTCGGAACTTTTAAATATCTTGATATATCTCGAGAACTACGCATCTGATCAAAAATTATCATACAACATAAAAAGTAGGAAACTTAATTCTCTACAAAAAAGGTCTCTTAACATTTTGCCATAGCTCGCTTCGTTTCCGAGATATTTGCAGATTTATCTCAAGGGAAGGGGCATGACGGACATATTTCGAGATATTTCTTCTTCTTGTTGTTCTTCTTCTGCACAGCTAAGCTGGAAGTGGCATTTGCGGCTCGCACTAGTGCAGAGTTATCTCAAAGAAAGGGGCCACGGTGTTTCTGTATCTCTATTATGTTGGTGCAGCTTCGGAACTTTTAAATATCGTGATATATCTCGAGAACTACGCATCTGATCAAAAAATATCATCGAACATAAAAAGTAGGAAACTTAATTCTCTACAAAAAAGGTCTCTTAACATTTTGCCATAGCTCTCTTCGTTTCCGAGATATTTGCAGATTTATCTCAAGGGAAGGGGCCTGACGGACATATTTCGAGATATTTCTTCTTCTTGTTGTTCTTCTTCTGCACAGCTAAGCTGGAAGTGGCATTTGCAGCTCGCAATAGTGCAGAGTTATCTCAAAGAAAGGGGCCACGGTGTTTCTGTATCTCTATTATGTTGGTGCGGCTTCGGAACTTTTAAATATCTTGATATATCTCGAGAACTACGCATCTGATCAAAAAATATCATAGAACATAAATTGTAGGAAACATAATTCTCTACAAAAAAGGTCTCTTAACATTTTGCCATAGCTCGCTTCGTTTCCGAGATATTTGCAGATATATCTCAAGGGAAGGGGCCTGACGGACAGGTTTCGAGATATTTCTTCTTCTTGTTGTTCTTCTTCTGCACAGCTAAGCTGGAAGTGGCATTTGCGGCTCGCACTAGTGCAGCGTTATCTCAAAGAAAGGGGCCACGGTGTTTCTGTATCTCTATTATGTTGGTGCGGCTTCGGAACTTTTAAATATCTTGATATATCTCGAGTACTACGCATCTGATCAAAAATTATCATAGAACATAAAAAGTAGGAAACTTAATTCTCTACAAAAAAGGTCTCTTAACATTTTGCCATAGCTCGCTTCGTTTCCGAGATATTTGCAGATTTATCTCAAGGGAAGGGGCATGACGGACATATTTCGAGATATTTCTTCTTCTTGTTGTTCTTCTTCTGCACAGCTAAGCTGGAAGTGGCATTTGCGGCTCGCACTAGTGCAGAGTTATCTCAAAGAAAGGGGCCACGGTGTTTCTGTATCTCTATTATGTTGGTGCGGCTTCGGAACTTTTAAATATCTCGATATATCTCGAAAACTACGCTTCTGATCAAGAAATATCATAGAACATAAATTGTAGGAAACATAATTCTCTACAAAAAAGGTCTCTTAACATTTTGCCATAGGTCTCTTCGTTTCCGAGATATTTGCAGATTTATCTCAAGGGAAGGGGCCTGACGGACATATTTCGAGATATTTCTTCTTCTTGTTGTTCTTCTTCTGCACAGCTAAGCTGGAAGTGGCATTTGCAGCTCGCAATAGTGCAGAGTTATCTCAAAGAAAGGGGCCACGGTGTTTCTGTATCTCTATTATGTTGGTGCGGCTTCGGAACTTTTAAATATCTTGATATATCTCGAGAACTACGCATCTGATCAAAAAATATCATAGAACATAAATTGTAGGAAACATAATTCTCTACAAAAAAGGTCTCTTAACATTTTGCCATAGCTCGCTTCGTTTCCGAGATATTTGCAGATTTATCTCAAGGGAAGGGGCCTAACGGACATATTTCGTGATATTTCTTCTTCTTGTTGTTCTTCTTCTGCACAGCTAAACTGGAAGTGGCATTTCCAGCTCGCAATCGTGCAGAGTTATCTCAAAGAAAGGGGCCACGGTGTTTCTGTATCTCTATTATGTTGGTGCGGCTTCGGAACTTTTAAATATCTTGATATATCTCGAGAACTACGCATCTGATCAGAAAATATCATAGAACATAAAAAGTAGGAAACTTAATTCTCTACAAAAAAGGTCTCTTAACATTTTGCCATAGCTCGCTTCGTTTCCGAGATATTTGCAGATATATCTCAAGGGAAGGGGCCTGACGGACATATTTCGAGATATTTCTTCTTCTTGTTGTTCTTCTTCTGCACAGCTAACCTGGAAGTGGCATTTGCAGCTCGCAATAGTGCAGAGTTATCTCAAAGAAAGGGGCCACGGTGTTTCTGTATCTCTATTATGTTGGTGCGCCTTCGGAACTTTTAAATATCTCGATATATCTCGAAAACTACGCTTCTGATCAAAAAATATCATAGAAGATAAAACGTAGGAAACTTAATTCTCTACAAAAAAGGTCTCTTAACATTTTGCCATAGCTCGCTTCGTTTCCGAGATATTTGCAGATTCAGCTCAAAGGAACTGGCCTGACGGACATATTTCGAGATATTTCTTCTTCTTGTTGTTCTTCATCTGCACAGCTAAGCTGGAAGTGGCATTTGCAGCTCGCAATAGTGCAGAGTTATCTCAAAGAAAGGGGCCACGGTGTTTCTGTATCTCTATTATGTTGGTGCGGCTTCGGAACTTTTAAATATCTTGATATATCTCGAGAACTGCGCATCTGATCAAAAAATATCATAGAACATAAAAAGTAGGAAACTTAATTCTCTACAAAAAAGGTCTCTTAACATTTTGCCATACCTCGCTTCGTTTCCGAGATATTTGCAGATTTATCTCAAGGGAAGGGGCATGACGGACATATTTCGAGATATTTCTTCTTCTTGTTGTTCTTCTTCTGCACAGCTAAGCTGGAAGTGGCATTTGCGGCTCGCACTAGTGCAGAGTTATCTCAAAGAAAGGGGCCACGGTGTTTCTGTATCTCTATTATGTTGGTGCGGCTTCGGAACTTTTAAATATCTCGATATATCTCGAAAACTACGCTTCTGATCAAAAAATATCATAGACCATAAATTGTAGGAAACATAATTCTCTACAAAAAAGGTCTCTTAACATTTTGCCATCGCTCGCTTCGTTTCCGAGATATTTGCAGATATATCTCAAGGGAAGGGGCCTGACGGACATATTTCGAGATATTTCTTCTTCTTGTTGTTCTTCTTCTGCACACCTAACCTGGAAGTCGCATTTGCAGCTCGCAATAGTGCAGAGTTATCTCAAAGAAAGGGGCCACGGTGTTTCTGTATCTCTATTATGTTGGTGCGGCTTCGGAACTTTTAAATATCTTGATATATCTCGAGAACTACGCATCTGATCAAAAAATATCATAGAACATAAAAAGTAGGAAACTTAATTCTCTACAAAAACGGTCTCTTAACATTTTGCCATAGCTCGCTTCGTTTCCGAGATATTTGCAGATTTATCTCAAGGGAAGGGGCCTGACGGACATATTTCGAGATATTTCTTCTTCTTGTTGTTCTTCTTCTGCACAGCTAAGCTGGAAGTGGCATTTGCAGCTCGCAATAGTGCAGAGTTATCTCAAAGAAGGGGGCCACGGTGTTTCTGTATCTCTATTATGTTGGTGCGGCTTCGGAACTTTTAAATATCTTGATATATCTCGAGAACTACGCATCTGATCAAAAAATATCATAGAAAATAATAAGTAGGAAACTTAATTCTCTACAAAAAAGGTCTCTTAACATTTTGCCATAGCTCGCTTTGTTTCCGAGATATTTGCAGATTTATCTCAAGGGAAGGGGCCTGACGGACATATTTCGAGATATTTCTTCTTCTTGTTGTTCTTCTTCTGCACAGCTAAGCTGGAAGTGGCATTTGCGGCTCGCACTAGTGCAGCGTTATCTCAAAGAAAGGGGCCACGGTGTTTCTGTATCTCTATTATGTTGGTGCGGCTTCGGAACTTTTAAATATCTTGATATATCTCGAGAACTACGCATCTGATCAAAAATTATGATAGAACATAAAAAGTAGGAAACTTAATTCTCTACAAAAAAGGTCTCTTAACATTTTGCCATAGCTCGCTTCGTTTCCGAGATATTTGCAGATTTATCTCAAGGGAAGGGGCATGACGGACATATTTCGAGATATTTCTTCTTCTTGTTGTTCTTCTTCTGCACAGCTAAGCTGGAAGTGGCATTTGCAGCTCGCAATAGTGCAGAGTTATCTCAAAGAAAGGGGCCACGGTGTTTCTGTATCTCTATTATGTTGGTGCGGCTTCGGAACTTTTAAATATCTTGATATATCTCGAGAACTACGCATCTGATCAAAAAATATCATAGAACATAAATTGTAGGAAACATAATTCTCTACAAAAAAGGTCTCTTAACATTTTGCCATAGCTCGCTTCGTTTCCGAGATATTTGCAGATATATCTCAAGGGAAGGGGCCTGACGGACATATTTCGAGATATTTCTTCTTCTTGTTGTTCTTCTTCTGCACAGCTAACCTGAAAGTGGCATTTGCAGCTCGCAATAGTGCAGAGTTATCTCAAAGAAAGGGGCCACGGTGTTTCTGTATCTCTATTATGTTGGTGCGGCTTCGGAACTTTTAAATATCTTGATATATCTCGAGAACTACGCATCTGATCAAAAAATATCATAGAACATAAAAAGTGGGAAACTTAATTCTCTACAAAAAAGGTCTCTTAACATTTTGCCATAGCTCGCTTCGTTTCCGAGATATTTGCAGATTTATCTCAAGGGAAGGGGCCTGACGGACATATTTCGAGATATTTCTTCTTCTTGTTGTTCTTCTTCTGCACAGCTAAGCTGGAAGTGGCATTTGCAGCTCGCAATAGTGCAGAGTTATCTCAAAGAAGGGGGCCACGGTGTTTCTGTATCTCTATTATGTTGGTGCGGCTTCGGAACTTTTAAATATCTTGATATATCTCGAGAACTACGCATCTGATCAAAAAATATCATAGAACATAAAAAGTAGGAAACTTAATTCTCTACAGAAAAGGTCTCTTAACATTTTGCCATAGCTCTCTTCGTTTCCGAGATATTTGCATATTTATCTCAAGGGAAGGGTCCTGACGGACATATTTCGAGATATTTCTTATTCTTGTTGTTCTTCTTCTGCACAGCTAAGCTGGAAGTGGCATTTGCAGCTCGCAATAGTGCAGAGTTATCTCAAAGAAAGGGGCCACGGTGTTTCTGTATCTCTATTATGTTGGTGCGGCTTCGGAACTTTTAAATATCTTGATATATCTCGAGAACTACGCATCTGATCAAAAAATATCATAGAACATAAAAAGTAGGAAACTTAATTCTCTACAAAAACGGTCTCTTAACATTTTGCCATAGCTCGCTTCGTTTCCGAGATATTTGCAGATTTATCTCAAGGGAAGGGGCATGACGGACATATTTCGAGATATTTCTTCTTCTTGTTGTTCTTCTTCTGCACAGCTAAGCTGGAAGTGGCATTTGCGGCTCGCACTAGTGCAGAGTTATCTCAAAGAAAGGGGCCACGGTGTTTCTGTATCTCTATTATGTTGGTGCGGCTTCGGAACTTTTAAATATCTCGATATATCTCGAAAACTACGCTTCTGATCAAAAAATATCATAGAACATAAATTGTAGGAAACATAATTCTCTACAAAAAAGGTCTCTTAACATTTTGCCATAGCTCGCTTCGTTTCCGAGATATTTGCAGATATATCTCAAGGGAAGGGGCCTGACGGACATATTTCGAGATATTTCTTCTTCTTGTTGTTCTTCTTCTGCACACCTAACCTGGAAGTGGCATTTGCAGCTCGCAATAGTGCAGAGTTATCTCAAAGAAAGGGGCCACGGTGTTTCTGTATCTCTATTATGTTGGTGCGGCTTCGGAACTTTTAAATATCTTGATATATCTCGAGAACTACGCATCTGATCAGAAAATATCATAGAACATAAAAAGTAGGAAACTTAATTCTCTACAAAAAAGGTCTCTTAACATTTTGCCATAGCTCGCTTCGTTTCCGAGATATTTGCAGATATATCTCAAGGGAAGGGGCCTGACGGACATATTTCGAGATATTTCTTCTTCTTGTTGTTCTTCTTCTGCACAGCTAACCTGGAAGTGGCATTTGCAGCTCGCAATAGTGCAGAGTTATCTCAAAGAAAGGGGCCACGGTGTTTCTGTATCTCTATTATGTTGGTGCGCCTTCGGAACTTTTAAATATCTCGATATATCTCGAAAACTACGCTTCTGATCAAAAAATATCATAGAAGATAAAACGTAGGAAACTTAATTCTCTACAAAAAAGGTCTCTTAACATTTTGCCATAGCTCGCTTCGTTTCCGAGATATTTGCAGATTCAGCTCAAAGGAACTGGCCTGACGGACATATTTCGAGATATTTCTTCTTCTTGTTGTTCTTCATCTGCACAGCTAAGCTGGAAGTGGCATTTGCAGCTCGCAATAGTGCAGAGTTATCTCAAAGAAAGGGGCCACGGTGTTTCTGTATCTCTATTATGTTGGTGCGGCTTCGGAACTTTTAAATATCTTGATATATCTCGAGAACTGCGCATCTGATCAAAAAATATCATAGAACATAAAAAGTAGGAAACTTAATTCTCTACAAAAAAGGTCTCTTAACATTTTGCCATACCTCGCTTCGTTTCCGAGATATTTGCAGATTTATCTCAAGGGAAGGGGCATGACGGACATATTTCGAGATATTTCTTCTTCTTGTTGTTCTTCTTCTGCACAGCTAAGCTGGAAGTGGCATTTGCGGCTCGCACTAGTGCAGAGTTATCTCAAAGAAAGGGGCCACGGTGTTTCTGTATCTCTATTATGTTGGTGCGGCTTCGGAACTTTTAAATATCTCGATATATCTCGAAAACTACGCTTCTGATCAAAAAATATCATAGACCATAAATTGTAGGAAACATAATTCTCTACAAAAAAGGTCTCTTAACATTTTGCCATCGCTCGCTTCGTTTCCGAGATATTTGCAGATATATCTCAAGGGAAGGGGCCTGACGGACATATTTCGAGATATTTCTTCTTCTTGTTGTTCTTCTTCTGCACACCTAACCTGGAAGTCGCATTTGCAGCTCGCAATAGTGCAGAGTTATCTCAAAGAAAGGGGCCACGGTGTTTCTGTATCTCTATTATGTTGGTGCGGCTTCGGAACTTTTAAATATCTTGATATATCTCGAGAACTACGCATCTGATCAAAAAATATCATAGAACATAAAAAGTAGGAAACTTAATTCTCTACAAAAACGGTCTCTTAACATTTTGCCATAGCTCGCTTCGTTTCCGAGATATTTGCAGATTTATCTCAAGGGAAGGGGCCTGACGGACATATTTCGAGATATTTCTTCTTCTTGTTGTTCTTCTTCTGCACAGCTAAGCTGGAAGTGGCATTTGCAGCTCGCAATAGTGCAGAGTTATCTCAAAGAAGGGGGCCACGGTGTTTCTGTATCTCTATTATGTTGGTGCGGCTTCGGAACTTTTAAATATCTTGATATATCTCGAGAACTACGCATCTGATCAAAAAATATCATAGAAAATAATAAGTAGGAAACTTAATTCTCTACAAAAAAGGTCTCTTAACATTTTGCCATAGCTCGCTTTGTTTCCGAGATATTTGCAGATTTATCTCAAGGGAAGGGGCCTGACGGACATATTTCGAGATATTTCTTCTTCTTGTTGTTCTTCTTCTGCACAGCTAAGCTGGAAGTGGCATTTGCGGCTCGCACTAGTGCAGCGTTATCTCAAAGAAAGGGGCCACGGTGTTTCTGTATCTCTATTATGTTGGTGCGGCTTCGGAACTTTTAAATATCTTGATATATCTCGAGAACTACGCATCTGATCAAAAATTATGATAGAACATAAAAAGTAGGAAACTTAATTCTCTACAAAAAAGGTCTCTTAACATTTTGCCATAGCTCGCTTCGTTTCCGAGATATTTGCAGATTTATCTCAAGGGAAGGGGCATGACGGACATATTTCGAGATATTTCTTCTTCTTGTTGTTCTTCTTCTGCACAGCTAAGCTGGAAGTGGCATTTGCAGCTCGCAATAGTGCAGAGTTATCTCAAAGAAAGGGGCCACGGTGTTTCTGTATCTCTATTATGTTGGTGCGGCTTCGGAACTTTTAAATATCTTGATATATCTCGAGAACTACGCATCTGATCAAAAAATATCATAGAACATAAATTGTAGGAAACATAATTCTCTACAAAAAAGGTCTCTTAACATTTTGCCATAGCTCGCTTCGTTTCCGAGATATTTGCAGATATATCTCAAGGGAAGGGGCCTGACGGACATATTTCGAGATATTTCTTCTTCTTGTTGTTCTTCTTCTGCACAGCTAACCTGAAAGTGGCATTTGCAGCTCGCAATAGTGCAGAGTTATCTCAAAGAAAGGGGCCACGGTGTTTCTGTATCTCTATTATGTTGGTGCGGCTTCGGAACTTTTAAATATCTTGATATATCTCGAGAACTACGCATCTGATCAAAAAATATCATAGAACATAAAAAGTGGGAAACTTAATTCTCTACAAAAAAGGTCTCTTAACATTTTGCCATAGCTCGCTTCGTTTCCGAGATATTTGCAGATTTATCTCAAGGGAAGGGGCCTGACGGACATATTTCGAGATATTTCTTCTTCTTGTTGTTCTTCTTCTGCACAGCTAAGCTGGAAGTGGCATTTGCAGCTCGCAATAGTGCAGAGTTATCTCAAAGAAGGGGGCCACGGTGTTTCTGTATCTCTATTATGTTGGTGCGGCTTCGGAACTTTTAAATATCTTGATATATCTCGAGAACTACGCATCTGATCAAAAAATATCATAGAACATAAAAAGTAGGAAACTTAATTCTCTACAGAAAAGGTCTCTTAACATTTTGCCATAGCTCTCTTCGTTTCCGAGATATTTGCATATTTATCTCAAGGGAAGGGTCCTGACGGACATATTTCGAGATATTTCTTATTCTTGTTGTTCTTCTTCTGCACAGCTAAGCTGGAAGTGGCATTTGCAGCTCGCAATAGTGCAGAGTTATCTCAAAGAAAGGGGCCACGGTGTTTCTGTATCTCTATTATGTTGGTGCGGCTTCGGAACTTTTAAATATCTTGATATATCTCGAGAACTACGCATCTGATCAAAAAATATCATAGAACATAAAAAGTAGGAAACTTAATTCTCTACAAAAACGGTCTCTTAACATTTTGCCATAGCTCGCTTCGTTTCCGAGATATTTGCAGATTTATCTCAAGGGAAGGGGCATGACGGACATATTTCGAGATATTTCTTCTTCTTGTTGTTCTTCTTCTGCACAGCTAAGCTGGAAGTGGCATTTGCGGCTCGCACTAGTGCAGAGTTATCTCAAAGAAAGGGGCCACGGTGTTTCTGTATCTCTATTATGTTGGTGCGGCTTCGGAACTTTTAAATATCTCGATATATCTCGAAAACTACGCTTCTGATCAAAAAATATCATAGAACATAAATTGTAGGAAACATAATTCTCTACAAAAAAGGTCTCTTAACATTTTGCCATAGCTCGCTTCGTTTCCGAGATATTTGCAGATATATCTCAAGGGAAGGGGCCTGACGGACATATTTCGAGATATTTCTTCTTCTTGTTGTTCTTCTTCTGCACACCTAACCTGGAAGTGGCATTTGCAGCTCGCAATAGTGCAGAGTTATCTCAAAGAAAGGGGCCACGGTGTTTCTGTATCTCTATTATGTTGGTGCGGCTTCGGAACTTTTAAATATCTTGATATATCTCGAGAACTACGCATCTGATCAAAAAATATCATAGAACATAAAAAGTAGGAAACTTAATTCTCTACAAAAACGGTCTCTTAACATTTTGCCATAGCTCGCTTCGTTTCCGAGATATTTGCAGATTTATCTCAAGGGAAGGGGCCTGACGGACATATTTCGAGATATTTCTTCTTCTTGTTGTTCTTCTTCTGCACAGCTAAGCTGGAAGTGGCATTTGCAGCTCGCAATAGTGCAGAGTTATCTCAAAGAAGGGGGCCACGGTGTTTCTGTATCTGTATTATGTTGGTGCGGCTTCGGAACTTTTAAATATCTTGATATATCTCGAGAACTACGCATCTGATCAAAAAATATCATAGAACATAAAAAGTAGGAAACTTAATTCTCTACAGAAAAGGTCTCTTAACATTTTGCCATAGCTCTCTTCGTTTCCGAGATATTTGCATATTTATCTCAAGGGAAGGGTCCTGACGGACATATTTCGAGATATTTCTTATTCTTGTTGTTCTTCTTCTGCACAGCTAAGCTGGAAGTGGCATTTGCAGCTCGCAATAGTGCAGAGTTATCTCAAAGAAAGGGGCCACGGTGTCTCTGTATCTCTATTATGTTGGTGCGGCTTCGGAACTTTTAAATATCTTGATATATCTCGAGAACTACGCGTCTGATCAAAAAATATCATAGAACATAAAAAGTAGGAAACTTAATTCTCTACAAAAACGGTCTCTTAACATTTTGCCATAGCTCGCTTCGTTTCCGAGATATTTGCAGATTTATCTCAAGGGAAGGGGCATGACGGACATATTTCGAGATATTTCTTCTTCTTGTTGTTCTTCTTCTGCACAGCTAAGCTGGAAGTGGCATTTGCGGCTCGCACTAGTGCAGAGTTATCTCAAAGAAAGGGGCCACGGTGTTTCTGTATCTCTATTATGTTGGTGCGGCTTCGGAACTTTTAAATATCTCGATATATCTCGAAAACTACGCTTCTGATCAAAAAATATCATAGAACATAAATTGTAGGAAACATAATTCTCTACAAAAAAGGTCTCTTAACATTTTGCCATAGCTCGCTTCGTTTCCGAGATATTTGCAGATATATCTCAAGGGAAGGGGCCTGACGGACATATTTCGAGATATTTCTTCTTCTTGTTGTTCTTCTTCTGCACACCTAACCTGGAAGTGGCATTTGCAGCTCGCAATAGTGCAGAGTTATCTCAAAGAAAGGGGCCACGGTGTTTCTGTATCTCTATTATGTTGGTGCGGCTTCGGAACTTTTAAATATCTCGATATATCTCGAAACCTACGCTTCTGATCAAAAAATATCATAGAACATAAATTGTAGGAAACTTAATTCTCTACAAAAAAGGTCTCTTAACATTTTGCCATAGCTCTCTTCGTTTCCGAGATATTTGCAGATTTATCTCAAGGGAAGGGGCCTGACGGACATATTTCGAGATATTTCTTCTTCTTGTTGTTCTTCTTCTGCACAGCTAAGCTGGAAGTGGCATTTGCAGCTCGCAATAGTGCAGAGTTATCTCAAAGAAAGGGGCCACGGTGTTTCTGTATCTCTATTATGTTGGTGCGGCTTCGGAACTTTTAAATATCTTGATATATCTCGAGAACTACGCATCTGATCAAAAAATATCATAGAACATAAAAAGTAGGAAACTTAATTCTCTACAAAAAAGGTCTCTTAACATTTTGCCATAGCTCGCTTCGTTTCCGAGATATTTGCAGGTTTATCTCAAGGGAAGGGGCCTAACGGACATATTTCGAGATATTTCTTCTTCTTGTTGTTCTTCTTCTGCACAGCTAAGCTGGAAGTGGCATTTGCGGCTCGCACTAGTGCAGAGTTATCTCAAAGAAAGGGGCCACGGTGTTTCTGTATCTCTATTATGTTGGTGCGGCTTCGGAACTTTTAAATATCTTGATATATCTCGAGAACTACGCATCTGATCAAAAAATATCATAGAAAATAAAAAGTAGGAAACTTAATTCTCTACAAAAAAGGTCTCTTAACAGTTTGCCATAGCTCGCTTCGTTTCCGAGATATTTGCAGATTTATCTCAAGGGAAGGGGCCTGACGGATATATTTCGAGATATTTCTTCTTCTTGTTGTTCTTCTTCTGCACAGCTAAGCTGGAAGTGGCATTTGCGGCTCGCACTAGTGCAGCGTTATCTCAAAGAAAGGGGCTACGGTGTTTCTGTATCTCTATTATGTTCGTGCGGCTTCGGAACTTTTAAATATCTTGATATATCTCGAGAACTACGCATCTGATCAAAAATTATCATAGAACATAAAAAGTAGGAAACTTAATTCTCTACAAAAAAGGTCTCTTAACATTTTGCCATAGCTCGCTTCGTTTCCGAGATATTTGCAGATTTATCTCAAGGGAAGGGGCATGACGGACATATTTCGAGATATTTCTTCTTCTTGTTGTTCTTCTTCTGCACAGCTAAGCTGGAAGTGGCATTTGCGGCTCGCACTAGTGCAGAGTTATCTCAAAGAAAGGGGCCACGGTGTTTCTGTATCTCTATTATGTTGGTGCGGCTTCGGAACTTTTAAATATCTCGATATATCTCGAAAACTACGCTTCTGATCAAAAAATATCATAGAACATAAATTGTAGGAAACATAATTCTCTACAAAAAAGGTCTCTTAACATTTTGCCATAGCTCGCTTCGTTTCCGAGATATTTGCAGATATATCTCAAGGGAAGGGGCCTGACGGACATATTTCGAGATATTTCTTCTTCTTGTTGTTCTTCTTCTGCACACCTAACCTGGAAGTGGCATTTGCAGCTCGCAATAGTGCAGAGTTATCTCAAAGAAAGGGGCCACGGTGTTTCTGTATCTCTATTATGTTGGTGCGGCTTCGGAACTTTTAAATATCTCGATATATCTCGAAAACTACGCTTCTGATCAAAAAATATCATAGAACATAAATTGTAGGAAACATAATTCTCTACAAAAAAGGTCTCTTAACATTTTGCCATAGCTCTCTTCGTTTCCGAGATATTTGCAGATTTATCTCAAGGGAAGGGGCATGACGGACATATTTCGAGATATTTCTTCTTCTTGTTGTTCTTCTTCTGCACAGCTAAGCTGGAACTGGCATTTGCGGCTCGCACTAGTGCAGAGTTATCTCAAAGAAAGGGGCCACGGTGTTTCTGTATCTCTATTATGTTGGTGCGGCTTCGGAACTTTTAAATATCTCGATATATCTCGAAAACTACGCTTCTGATCAAAAAATATCATAGAACATGAATTGTAGGAAACATAATTCTCTACAAAAAAGGTCTCTTAACATTTTGCCATAGCTCGCTTCGTTTCCGAGATATTTGCAGATATATCTCAAGGGAAGGGGCCTGACGGACATATTTCGAGATATTTCTTCTTCTTGTTGTTCTTCTTCTGCACACCTAACCTGGAAGTGGCATTTGCAGCTCGCAATAGTGCAGAGTTATCTCAAAGAAAGGGGCCACGGTGTTTCTGTATCTCTATTATGTTGGTGCGGCTTCGGAACTTTTAAATATCTTGATATATCTCGAGAACTACGCATCTGATCAAAAAATATCATAGAACATAAAAAGTGGGAAACTTAATTCTCTACAAAAAAGGTCTCTTAACATTTTGCCATAGCTCGCTTCGTTTCCGAGATATTTGCAGATTTATCGCAAGGGAAGGGGCCTGACGGACATATTTCGAGATATTTCTTCTTCTTGTTGTTCTTCTTCTGCACAGCTAAGCTGGAAGTGGCATTTGCAGCTCGCAATAGTGCAGAGTTATCTCAAAGAAGGGGGCCACGGTGTTTCTGTATCTCTATTATGTTGGTGCGGCTTCGGAACTTTTAAATATCTCGATATATCTCGAAAACTACGCTTCTGACCAAAAAATATCATAGAACATAAATTGTAGGAAACATAATTCTCTACAAAAAAGGTCTCTTAACATTTTGCCATAGCTCGCTTCGTTTCCGAGATATTTGCAGATATATCTCAAGGGAAGGGGCCTGACGGACATATTTCGAGATATTTCTTCTTCTTGTTGTTCTTCTTCTGCACAGCTAAGCTGGAAGTGGCATTTGCAGCTCGCAATAGTGCAGAGTTATCTCAAAGAAAGGGGCCACGGTGTTTCTGTATCTCTATTATGTTGGTGCGGCTTCGGAACTTTTAAATATCTTGATATATCTCGAGAACTACGCATCTGATCAAAAAATATCATAGAACATAAAAAGTAGGAAACTTAATTCTCTACAAAAAAGGTCTCTTAACATTTTGCCATAGCTCGCTTCGTTTCCGAGATATTTGCAGGTTTATCTCAAGGGAAGGGGCCTAACGGACATATTTCGAGATATTTCTTCTTCTTGTTGTTCTTCTTCTGCACAGCTAAGCTGGAAGTGGCATTTGCGGCTCGCACTAGTGCAGCGTTATCTCAAAGAAAGGGGCTACGGTGTTTCTGTATCTCTATTATGTTCGTGCGGCTTCGGAACTTTTAAATATCTTGATATATCTCGAGAACTACGCATCTGATCAAAAATTATCATAGAACATAAAAAGTAGGAAACTTAATTCTCTACAAAAAAGGTCTCTTAACATTTTGCCATAGCTCGCTTCGTTTCCGAGATATTTGCAGATTTATCTCAAGGGAAGGGGCATGACGGACATATTTCGAGATATTTCTTCTTCTTGTTGTTCTTCTTCTGCACAGCTAAGCTGGAAGTGGCATTTGCGGCTCGCACTAGTGCAGAGTTATCTCAAAGAAAGGGGCCACGGTGTTTCTGTATCTCTATTATGTTGGTGCGGCTTCGGAACTTTTAAATATCTCGATATATCTCGAAAACTACGCTTCTGATCAAAAAATATCATAGAACATAAATTGTAGGAAACATAATTCTCTACAAAAAAGGTCTCTTAACATTTTGCCATAGCTCGCTTCGTTTCCGAGATATTTGCAGATATATCTCAAGGGAAGGGGCCTGACGGACATATTTCGAGATATTTCTTCTTCTTGTTGTTCTTCTTCTGCACACCTAACCTGGAAGTGGCATTTGCAGCTCGCAATAGTGCAGAGTTATCTCAAAGAAAGGGGCCACGGTGTTTCTGTATCTCTATTATGTTGGTGCGGCTTCGGAACTTTTAAATATCTTGATATATCTCGAGAACTACGCATCTGATCAAAAAATATCATAGAACATCAAAAGTGGGAAACTTAATTCTCTACAAAAAAGGTCTCTTAACATTTTGCCATAGCTCGCTTCGTTTCCGAGATATTTGCAGATTTATCGCAAGGGAAGGGGCCTGACGGACATATTTCGAGATATTTCTTCTTCTTGTTGTTCTTCTTCTGCACAGCTAAGCTGGAAGTGGCATTTGCAGCTCGCAATAGTGCAGAGTTATCTCAAAGAAGGGGGCCACGGTGTTTCTGTATCTCTATTATGTTGGTGCGGCTTCGGAACTTTTAAATATCTCGATATATCTCGAAAACTACGCTTCTGATCAAAAAATATCATAGAACATAAATTATAGGAAACATAATTCTCTACAAAAAAGGTCTCTTAACATTTTGCCATAGCTCGCTTCGTTTCCGAGATATTTGCAGATATATCTCAAGGGAAGGGGCCTGACGGACATATTTCGAGATATTTCTTCTTCTTGTTGTTCTTCTTCTGCACAGCTAAGCTGAAAGTGGCATTTACAGCTCGCAATAGTGCAAAGTTATCTCAAAGAAAGGGGCCACGGTGTTTCTGTATCTCTATTATGTTGGTGCGGCTTCGGAACTTTTAAATATCTCGATATATCTCGAAAACTACGCTTCTGATCAAAAAATATCATAGAACATAAATTGTAGGAAACTTAATTCTCTACAAAAAAGGTCTCTTAACATTTTGCCATAGCTCTCTTCGTTTCCGAGATATTTGCAGATTTATCTCAAGGGAAGGGGCCTGACGGACATATTTCGAGATATTTCTTCTTCTTGTTGTTCTTCTTCTGCACAGCTAAGCTGGAAGTGGCATTTGCAGCTCGCAATAGTGCAGAGTTATCTCAAAGAAAGGGGCCACGGTGTTTCTGTATCTCTATTATGTTGGTGCGGCTTCGGAACTTTTAAATATCTTGATATATCTCGAGAACTACGCATCTGATCAAAAAATATCATAGAACATAAAAAGTAGGAAACTTAATTCTCTACAAAAAAGGTCTCTTAACATTTTGCCATAGCTCGCTTCGTTTCCGAGATATTTGCAGGTTTATCTCAAGGGAAGGGGCCTAACGGACATATTTCGAGATATTTCTTCTTCTTGTTGTTCTTCTTCTGCACAGCTAAGCTGGAAGTGGCATTTGCGGCTCGCACTAGTGCAGAGTTATCTCAAAGAAAGGGGCCACGGTGTTTCTGTATCTCTATTATGTTGGTGCGGCTTCGGAACTTTTAAATATCTTGATATATCTCGAGAACTACGCATCTGATCAAAAAATATCATAGAAAATAAAAAGTAGGAAACTTAATTCTCTACAAAAAAGGTCTCTTAACAGTTTGCCATAGCTCGCTTCGTTTCCGAGATATTTGCAGATTTATCTCAAGGGAAGGGGCCTGACGGACATATTTCGAGATATTTCTTCTTCTTGTTGTTCTTCTTCTGCACAGCTAAGCTGGAAGTGGCATTTGCGGCTCGCACTAGTGCAGCGTTATCTCAAAGAAAGGGGCTACGGTGTTTCTGTATCTCTATTATGTTCGTGCGGCTTCGGAACTTTTAAATATCTTGATATATCTCGAGAACTACGCATCTGATCAAAAATTATCATAGAACATAAAAAGTAGGAAACTTAATTCTCTACAAAAAAGGTCTCTTAACATTTTGCCATAGCTCGCTTCGTTTCCGAGATATTTGCAGATTTATCTCAAGGGAAGGGGCATGACGGACATATTTCGAGATATTTCTTCTTCTTGTTGTTCTTCTTCTGCACAGCTAAGCTGGAAGTGGCATTTGCGGCTCGCACTAGTGCAGAGTTATCTCAAAGAAAGGGGCCACGGTGTTTCTGTATCTCTATTATGTTGGTGCGGCTTCGGAACTTTTAAATATCTCGATATATCTCGAAAACTACGCTTCTGATCAAAAAATATCATAGAACATAAATTGTAGGAAACATAATTCTCTACAAAAAAGGTCTCTTAACATTTTGCCATAGCTCTCTTCGTTTCCGAGATATTTGCAGATTTATCTCAAGGGAAGGGGCATGACGGACATATTTCGAGATATTTCTTCTTCTTGTTGTTCTTCTTCTGCACAGCTAAGCTGGAACTGGCATTTGCGGCTCGCACTAGTGCAGAGTTATCTCAAAGAAAGGGGCCACGGTGTTTCTGTATCTCTATTATGTTGGTGCGGCTTCGGAACTTTTAAATATCTCGATATATCTCGAAAACTACGCTTCTGATCAAAAAATATCATAGAACATGAATTGTAGGAAACATAATTCTCTACAAAAAAGGTCTCTTAACATTTTGCCATAGCTCGCTTCGTTTCCGAGATATTTGCAGATATATCTCAAGGGAAGGGGCCTGACGGACATATTTCGAGATATTTCTTCTTCTTGTTGTTCTTCTTCTGCACACCTAACCTGGAAGTGGCATTTGCAGCTCGCAATAGTGCAGAGTTATCTCAAAGAAAGGGGCCACGGTGTTTCTGTATCTCTATTATGTTGGTGCGGCTTCGGAGCTTTTAAATATCTTGATATATCTCGAGAACTACGCATCTGATCAAAAAATATCATAGAACATAAAAAGTGGGAAACTTAATTCTCTACAAAAAAGGTCTCTTAACATTTTGCCATAGCTCGCTTCGTTTCCGAGATATTTGCAGATTTATCGCAAGGGAAGGGGCCTGACGGACATATTTCGAGATATTTCTTCTTCTTGTTGTTCTTCTTCTGCACAGCTAAGCTGGAAGTGGCATTTGCAGCTCGCAATAGTGCAGAGTTATCTCAAAGAAGGGGGCCACGGTGTTTCTGTATCTCTATTATGTTGGTGCGGCTTCGGAACTTTTAAATATCTCGATATATCTCGAAAACTACGCTTCTGACCAAAAAATATCATAGAACATAAATTGTAGGAAACATAATTCTCTACAAAAAAGGTCTCTTAACATTTTGCCATAGCTCGCTTCGTTTCCGAGATATTTGCAGATATATCTCAAGGGAAGGGGCCTGACGGACATATTTCGAGATATTTCTTCTTCTTGTTGTTCTTCTTCTGCACAGCTAAGCTGGAAGTGGCATTTGCAGCTCGCAATAGTGCAGAGTTATCTCAAAGAAAGGGGCCACGGTGTTTCTGTATCTCTATTATGTTGGTGCGGCTTCGGAACTTTTAAATATCTTGATATATCTCGAGAACTACGCATCTGATCAAAAAATATCATAGAACATAAAAAGTAGGAAACTTAATTCTCTACAAAAAAGGTCTCTTAACATTTTGCCATAGCTCGCTTCGTTTCCGAGATATTTGCAGGTTTATCTCAAGGGAAGGGGCCTAACGGACATATTTCGAGATATTTCTTCTTCTTGTTGTTCTTCTTCTGCACAGCTAAGCTGGAAGTGGCATTTGCGGCTCGCACTAGTGCAGCGTTATCTCAAAGAAAGGGGCCACGGTGTTTCTGTATCTCTATTATGTTGGTGCGGCTTCGGAACTTTTAAATATCTTGATATATCTCGAGAACTACGCATCTGATCAAAAAATATCATAGAACATAAAAAGTGGGAAACTTAATTCTCTACAAAAAAGGTCTCTTAACATTTTGCCATAGCTCGCTTCGTTTCCGAGATATTTGCAGATTTATCGCAAGGGAAGGGGCCTGACGGACATATTTCGAGATATTTCTTCTTCTTGTTGTTCTTCTTCTGCACAGCTAAGCTGGAAGTGGCATTTGCAGCTCGCAATAGTGCAGAGTTATCTCAAAGAAGGGGGCCACGGTGTTTCTGTATCTCTATTATGTTGGTGCGGCTTCGGAACTTTTAAATATCTCGATATATCTCGAAAACTACGCTTCTGATCAAAAAATATCATAGAACATAAATTATAGGAAACATAATTCTCTACAAAAAAGGTCTCTTAACATTTTGCCATAGCTCGCTTCGTTTCCGAGATATTTGCAGATATATCTCAAGGGAAGGGGCCTGACGGACATATTTCGAGATATTTCTTCTTCTTGTTGTTCTTCTTCTGCACAGCTAAGCTGAAAGTGGCATTTACAGCTCGCAATAGTGCAAAGTTATCTCAAAGAAAGGGGCCACGGTGTTTCTGTATCTCTATTATGTTGGTGCGGCTTCGGAACTTTTAAATATCTCGATATATCTCGAAAACTACGCTTCTGATCAAAAAATATCATAGAACATAAATTGTAGGAAACTTAATTCTCTACAAAAAAGGTCTCTTAACATTTTGCCATAGCTCTCTTCGTTTCCGAGATATTTGCAGATTTATCTCAAGGGAAGGGGCCTGACGGACATATTTCGAGATATTTCTTCTTCTTGTTGTTCTTCTTCTGCACAGCTAAGCTGGAAGTGGCATTTGCAGCTCGCAATAGTGCAGAGTTATCTCAAAGAAAGGGGCCACGGTGTTTCTGTATCTCTATTATGTTGGTGCGGCTTCGGAACTTTTAAATATCTTGATATATCTCGAGAACTACGCATCTGATCAAAAAATATCATAGAACATAAAAAGTAGGAAACTTAATTCTCTACAAAAAAGGTCTCTTAACATTTTGCCATAGCTCGCTTCGTTTCCGAGATATTTGCAGATATATCTCAAGGGAAGGGGCCTGACGGACATATTTCGAGATATTTCTTCTTCTTGTTGTTCTTCTTCTGCACAGCTAAGCTGAAAGTGGCATTTACAGCTCGCAATAGTGCAAAGTTATCTCAAAGAAAGGGGCCACGGTGTTTCTGTATCTCTATTATGTTGGTGCGGCTTCGGAACTTTTAAATATCTCGATATATCTCGAAAACTACGCATCTGATCAAAAAATATCATAGAACATAAAAAGTGGGAAACTTAATTCTCTACAAAAAAGGTCTCTTAACATTTTGCCATAGCTCGCTTCGTTTCCGAGATATTTGCAGATTTATCGCAAGGGAAGGGGCCTGACGGACATATTTCGAGATATTTCTTCTTCTTGTTGTTCTTCTTCTGCACAGCTAAGCTGGAAGTGGCATTTGCAGCTCGCAATAGTGCAGAGTTATCTCAAAGAAGGGGGCCACGGTGTTTCTGTATCTCTATTATGTTGGTGCGGCTTCGGAACTTTTAAATATCTCGATATATCTCGAAAACTACGCTTCTGATCAAAAAATATCATAGAACATAAATTATAGGAAACATAATTCTCTACAAAAAAGGTCTCTTAACATTTTGCCATAGCTCGCTTCGTTTCCGAGATATTTGCAGATATATCTCAAGGGAAGGGGCCTGACGGACATATTTCGAGATATTTCTTCTTCTTGTTGTTCTTCTTCTGCACAGCTAAGCTGAAAGTGGCATTTACAGCTCGCAATAGTGCAAAGTTATCTCAAAGAAAGGGGCCACGGTGTTTCTGTATCTCTATTATGTTGGTGCGGCTTCGGAACTTTTAAATATCTCGATATATCTCGAAAACTACGCTTCTGATCAAAAAATATCATAGAACATAAATTGTAGGAAACTTAATTCTCTACAAAAAAGGTCTCTTAACATTTTGCCATAGCTCTCTTCGTTTCCGAGATATTTGCAGATTTATCTCAAGGGAAGGGGCCTGACGGACATATTTCGAGATATTTCTTCTTCTTGTTGTTCTTCTTCTGCACAGCTAAGCTGGAAGTGGCATTTGCAGCTCGCAATAGTGCAGAGTTATCTCAAAGAAAGGGGCCACGGTGTTTCTGTATCTCTATTATGTTGGTGCGGCTTCGGAACTTTTAAATATCTTGATATATCTCGAGAACTACGCATCTGATCAAAAAATATCATAGAACATAAAAAGTAGGAAACTTAATTCTCTACAAAAAAGGTCTCTTAACATTTTGCCATAGCTCGCTTCGTTTCCGAGATATTTGCAGATATATCTCAAGGGAAGGGGCCTGACGGACATATTTCGAGATATTTCTTCTTCTTGTTGTTCTTCTTCTGCACAGCTAAGCTGAAAGTGGCATTTACAGCTCGCAATAGTGCAAAGTTATCTCAAAGAAAGGGGCCACGGTGTTTCTGTATCTCTATTATGTTGGTGCGGCTTCGGAACTTTTAAATATCTCGATATATCTCGATAACTACGCTTCTGATCAAAAAATATCATAGAACATAAATTGTAGGAAACTTAATTCTCTACAAAAAAGGTCTCTTAACATTTTGCCATAGCTCTCTTCGTTTCCGAGATATTTGCAGATTTATCTCAAGGGAAGGGGCCTGACGGACATATTTCGAGATATTTCTTCTTCTTGTTGTTCTTCTTCTGCACAGCTAAGCTGGAAGTGGCATTTGCAGCTCGCAATAGTGCAGAGTTATCTCAAAGAAAGGGGCCACGGTGTTTCTGTATCTCTATTATGTTGGTGCGGCTTCGGAACTTTTAAATATCTTGATATATCTCGAGAACTACGCATCTGATCAAAAAATATCATAGAACATAAAAAGTAGGAAACTTAATTCTCTACAAAAAAGGTCTCTTAACATTTTGCCATAGCTCGCTTCGTTTCCGAGATATTTGCAGGTTTATCTCAAGGGAAGGGGCCTAACGGACATATTTCGAGATATTTCTTCTTCTTGTTGTTCTTCTTCTGCACAGCTAAGCTGGAAGTGGCATTTGCGGCTCGCACTAGTGCAGAGTTATCTCAAAGAAAGGGGCCACGGTGTTTCTGTATCTCTATTATGTTGGTGCGGCTTCGGAACTTTTAAATATCTTGATATATCTCGAGAACTACGCATCTGATCAAAAAATATCATAGAAAATAAAAAGTAGGAAACTTAATTCTCTACAAAAAAGGTCTCTTAACAGTTTGCCATAGCTCGCTTCGTTTCCGAGATATTTGCAGATTTATCTCAAGGGAAGGGGCCTGACGGACATATTTCGAGATATTTCTTCTTCTTGTTGTTCTTCTTCTGCACAGCTAAGCTGGAAGTGGCATTTGCGGCTCGCACTAGTGCAGCGTTATCTCAAAGAAAGGGGCTACGGTGTTTCTGTATCTCTATTATGTTCGTGCGGCTTCGGAACTTTTAAATATCTTGATATATCTCGAGAACTACGCATCTGATCAAAAATTATCATAGAACATAAAAAGTAGGAAACTTAATTCTCTACAAAAAAGGTCTCTTAACATTTTGCCATAGCTCGCTTCGTTTCCGAGATATTTGCAGATTTATCTCAAGGGAAGGGGCATGACGGACATATTTCGAGATATTTCTTCTTCTTGTTGTTCTTCTTCTGCACAGCTAAGCTGGAAGTGGCATTTGCGGCTCGCACTAGTGCAGAGTTATCTCAAAGAAAGGGGCCACGGTGTTTCTGTATCTCTATTATGTTGGTGCGGCTTCGGAACTTTTAAATATCTCGATATATCTCGAAAACTACGCTTCTGATCAAAAAATATCATAGAACATAAATTGTAGGAAACATAATTCTCTACAAAAAAGGTCTCTTAACATTTTGCCATAGCTCTCTTCGTTTCCGAGATATTTGCAGATTTATCTCAAGGGAAGGGGCATGACGGACATATTTCGAGATATTTCTTCTTCTTGTTGTTCTTCTTCTGCACAGCTAAGCTGGAAGTGGCATTTGCGGCTCGCACTAGTGCAGAGTTATCTCAAAGAAAGGGGCCACGGTGTTTCTGTATCTCTATTATGTTGGTGCGGCTTCGGAACTTTTAAATATCTCGATATATCTCGAAAACTACGCTTCTGATCAAAAAATATCATAGAACATGAATTGTAGGAAACATAATTCTCTACAAAAAAGGTCTCTTAACATTTTGCCATAGCTCGCTTCGTTTCCGAGATATTTGCAGATATATCTCAAGGGAAGGGGCCTGACGGACATATTTCGAGATATTTCTTCTTCTTGTTGTTCTTCTTCTGCACACCTAACCTGGAAGTGGCATTTGCAGCTCGCAATAGTGCAGAGTTATCTCAAAGAAAGGGGCCACGGTGTTTCTGTATCTCTATTATGTTGGTGCGGCTTCGGAACTTTTAAATATCTTGATATATCTCGAGAACTACGCATCTGATCAAAAAATATCATAGAACATAAAAAGTAGGAAACTTAATTCTCTACAAAAAAGGTCTCTTAACATTTTGCGATAGCTCGCTTCGTTTCCGAGATATTTGCAGGTTTATCTCAAGGGAAGGGGCCTAACGGACATATTTCGAGATATTTCTTCTTCTTGTTGTTCTTCTTCTGCACAGCTAAGCTGGAAGTGGCATTTGCGGCTCGCACTAGTGCAGAGTTATCTCAAAGAAAGGGGCCACGGTGTTTCTGTATCTCTATTATGTTGGTGCGGCTTCGGAACTTTTAAATATCTTGATATATCTAGAGAACTACGCATCTGATCAAAAAATATCATAGAAAATAAAAAGTAGGAAACTTAATTCTCTACAAAAAAGGTCTCTTAACAGTTTGCCATAGCTCGCTTCGTTTCCGAGATATTTGCAGATTTATCTCAAGGGAAGGGGCCTGACGGACATATTTCGAGATATTTCTTCTTCTTGTTGTTCTTCTTCTGCACAGCTAAGCTGGAAGTGGCATTTGCGGCTCGCACTAGTGCAGCGTTATCTCAAAGAAAGGGGCTACGGTGTTTCTGTATCTCTATTATGTTCGTGCGGCTTCGGAACTTTTAAATATCTTGATATATCTCGAGAACTACGCATCTGATCAAAAATTATCATAGAACATAAAAAGTAGGAAACTTAATTCTCTACAAAAAAGGTCTCTTAACATTTTGCCATAGCTCGCTTCGTTTCCGAGATATTTGCAGATTTATCTCAAGGGAAGGGGCATGACGGACATATTTCGAGATATTTCTTCTTCTTGTTGTTCTTCTTCTGCACAGCTAAGCTGGAAGTGGCATTTGCGGCTCGCACTAGTGCAGAGTTATCTCAAAAAAAGGGGCCACGGTGTTTCTGTATCTCTATTATGTTGGTGCGGCTTCGGAACTTTTAAATATCTCGATATATCTCGAAAACTACGCTTCTGATCAAAAAATATCATAGAACATAAATTGTAGGAAACATAATTCTCTACAAAAAAGGTCTCTTAACATTTTGCCATAGCTCTCTTCGTTTCCGAGATATTTGCAGATTTATCTCAAGGGAAGGGGCATGACGGACATATTTCGAGATATTTCTTCTTCTTGTTGTTCTTCTTCTGCACAGCTAAGCTGGAAGTGGCATTTGCGGCTCGCACTAGTGCAGAGTTATCTCAAAGAAAGGGGCCACGGTGTTTCTGTATCTCTATTATGTTGGTGCGGCTTCGGAACTTTTAAATATCTCGATATATCTCGAAAACTACGCTTCTGATCAAAAAATATCATAGAACATGAATTGTAGGAAACATAATTCTCTACAAAAAAGGTCTCTTAACATTTTGCCATAGCTCGCTTCGTTTCCGAGATATTTGCAGATATATCTCAAGGGAAGGGGCCTGACGGACATATTTCGAGATATTTCTTCTTCTTGTTGTTCTTCTTCTGCACACCTAACCTGGAAGTGGCATTTGCAGCTCGCAATAGTGCAGAGTTATCTCAAAGAAAGGGGCCACGGTGTTTCTGTATCTCTATTATGTTGGTGCGGCTTCGGAACTTTTAAATATCTTGATATATCTCGAGAACTACGCATCTGATCAAAAAATATCATAGAACATAAAAAGTAGGAAACTTAATTCTCTACAAAAAAGGTCTCTTAACATTTTGCCATAGCTCGCTTCGTTTCCGAGATATTTGCAGGTTTATCTCAAGGGAAGGGGCCTAACGGACATATTTCGAGATATTTCTTCTTCTTGTTGTTCTTCTTCTGCACAGCTAAGCTGGAAGTGGCATTTGCGGCTCGCACTAGTGCAGAGTTATCTCAAAGAAAGGGGCCACGGTGTTTCTGTATCTCTATTATGTTGGTGCGGCTTCGGAACTTTTAAATATCTTGATATATCTAGAGAACTACGCATCTGATCAAAAAATATCATAGAAAATAAAAAGTAGGAAACTTAATTCTCTACAAAAAAGGTCTCTTAACAGTTTGCCATAGCTCGCTTCGTTTCCGAGATATTTGCAGATTTATCTCAAGGGAAGGGGCCTGACGGACATATTTCGAGATATTTCTTCTTCTTGTTGTTCTTCTTCTGCACAGCTAAGCTGGAAGTGGCATTTGCGGCTCGCACTAGTGCAGCGTTATCTCAAAGAAAGGGGCTACGGTGTTTCTGTATCTCTATTATGTTCGTGCGGCTTCGGAACTTTTAAATATCTTGATATATCTCGAGAACTACGCATCTGATCAAAAATTATCATAGAACATAAAAAGTAGGAAACTTAATTCTCTACAAAAAAGGTCTCTTAACATTTTGCCATAGCTCGCTTCGTTTCCGAGATATTTGCAGATTTATCTCAAGGGAAGGGGCATGACGGACATATTTCGAGATATTTCTTCTTCTTGTTGTTCTTCTTCTGCACAGCTAAGCTGGAAGTGGCATTTGCGGCTCGCACTAGTGCAGAGTTATCTCAAAGAAAGGGGCCACGGTGTTTCTGTATCTCTATTATGTTGGTGCGGCTTCGGAACTTTTAAATATCTCGATATATCTCGAAAACTACGCTTCTGATCAAAAAATATCATAGAACATAAATTGTAGGAAACATCATTCTCTACAAAAAAGGTCTCTTAACATTTTGCCATAGCTCTCTTCGTTTCCGAGATATTTGCAGATTTATCTCAAGGGAAGGGGCCTGACGGACATATTTCGAGATATTTCTTCTTCTTGTTGTTCTTCCTCTGCACAGCTAAGCTGGAAGTGGCATTTGCAGCTCGCAATAGTGCAGAGTTATCTCAAAGAAAGGGGCCACGGTGTTTCTGCATCTCTATTATGTTGGTGCGGCTTCGGAACTTTTAAATATCTTGATATATCTCGAGAACTACGCATCTGATCAAAAAATATCATAGAACATAAAAAGTAGGAAACTTAATTCTCTACAAAAAAGGTCTCTTAACATTTTGCCATAGCTCGCTTCGTTTCCGAGATATTTGCAGGTTTATCTCAAGGGAAGGGGCCTAACGGACATATTTCGAGATATTTCTTCTTCTTGTTGTTCTTCTTCTGCACAGCTAAGCTGGAAGTGGCATTTGCGGCTCGCACTAGTGCAGAGTTATCTCAAAGAAAGGGGCCACGGTGTTTCTGTATCTCTATTATGTTGGTGCGGCTTCGGAACTTTTAAATATCTTGATATATCTCGAGAACTACGCATCTGATCAAAAAATATCATAGAAAATAAAAAGTAGGAAACTTAATTCTCTACAAAAAAGGTCTCTTAACAGTTTGCCATAGCTCGCTTCGTTTCCGAGATATTTGCAGATTTATCTCAAGGGAAGGGGCCTGACGGACATATTTCGAGATATTTCTTCTTCTTGTTGTTCTTCTTCTGCACAGCTAAGCTGGAAGTGGCATTTGCGGCTCGCACTAGTGCAGCGTTATCTCAAAGAAAGGGGCTACGGTGTTTCTGTATCTCTATTATGTTCGTGCGGCTTCGGAACTTTTAAATATCTTGATATATCTCGAGAACTACGCATCTGATCAAAAATTATCATAGAACATAAAAAGTAGGAAACTTAATTCTCTACAAAAAAGGTCTCTTAACATTTTGCCATAGCTCGCTTCGTTTCCGAGATATTTGCAGATTTATCTCAAGGGAAGGGGCATGACGGACATATTTCGAGATATTTCTTCTTCTTGTTGTTCTTCTTCTGCACAGCTAAGCTGGAAGTGGCATTTTCGGCTCGCACTAGTGCAGAGTTATCTCAAAGAAAGGGGCCACGGTGTTTCTGTATCTCTATTATGTTGGTGCGGCTTCGGAACTTTTAAATATCTCGATATATCTCGAAAACTACGCTTCTGATCAAAAAATATCATAGAACATAAATTGTAGGAAACATAATTCTCTACAAAAAAGGTCTCTTAACATTTTGCCATAGCTCTCTTCGTTTCCGAGATATTTGCAGATTTATCTCAAGGGAAGGGGCCTGACGGACATATTTCGAGATATTTCTTCTTCTTGTTGTTCTTCCTCTGCACAGCTAAGCTGGAAGTGGCATTTGCAGCTCGCAATAGTGCAGAGTTATCTCAAAGAAACGGGCCACGGTGTTTCTGCATCTCTATTATGTTGGTGCGGCTTCGGAACTTTTAAATATCTTGATATATCTCGAGAACTACGCATCTGATCAAAAAATATCATAGAACATAAAAAGTAGGAAACTTAATTCTCTACAAAAAAGGTCTCTTAACATTTTGCCATAGCTCGCTTCGTTTCCGAGATATTTGCAGATTTATCTCAAGGGAAGGGGCCTGACGGACATATTTCGAGATATTTCTTCTTCTTGTTGTTCTTCTTCTGCACAGCTAAGCTGGAAGTGGCATTTGCGGCTCGCACTAGTGCAGCGTTATCTCAAAGAAAGGGGCTACGGTGTTTCTGTATCTCTATTATGTTCGTGCGGCTTCGGAACTTTTAAATATCTTGATATATCTCGAGAACTACGCATCTGATCAAAAATTATCATAGAACATAAAAAGTAGGAAACTTAATTCTCTACAAAAAAGGTCTCTTAACATTTTGCCATAGCTCGCTTCGTTTCCGAGATATTTGCAGATTTATCTCAAGGGAAGGGGCATGACGGACATATTTCGAGATATTTCTTCTTCTTGTTGTTCTTCTTCTGCACAGCTAAGCTGGAAGTGGCATTTGCGGCTCGCACTAGTGCAGAGTTATCTCAAAGAAAGGGGCCACGGTGTTTCTGTATCTCTATTATGTTGGTGCGGCTTCGGAACTTTTAAATATCTCGATATATCTCGAAAACTACGCTTCTGATCAAAAAATATCATAGAACATAAATTGTAGGAAACATAATTCTCTACAAAAAAGGTCTCTTAACATTTTGCCATAGCTCTCTTCGTTTCCGAGATATTTGCAGATTTATCTCAAGGGAAGGGGCATGACGGACATATTTCGAGATATTTCTTCTTCTTGTTGTTCTTCTTCTGCACAGCTAAGCTGGAAGTGGCATTTGCGGCTCGCTCTAGTGCAGAGTTATCTCAAAGAAAGGGGCCACGGTGTTTCTGTATCTCTATTATGTTGGTGCGGCTTCGGAACTTTTAAATATCTCGATATATCTCGAAAACTACGCTTCTGATCAAAAAATATCATAGAACATGAATTGTAGGAAACATAATTCTCTACAAAAAAGGTCTCTTAACATTTTGCCATAGCTCGCTTCGTTTCCGAGATATTTGCAGATATATCTCAAGGGAAGGGGCCTGACGGACATATTTCGAGATATTTCTTCTTCTTGTTGTTCTTCTTCTGCACACCTAACCTGGAAGTGGCATTTGCAGCTCGCAATAGTGCAGAGTTATCTCAAAGAAAGGGGCCACGGTGTTTCTGTATCTCTATTATGTTGGTGCGGCTTCGGAACTTTTAAATATCTTGATATTTCTCGAGAACTACGCATCTGATCAAAAAATATCATAGAACATAAAAAGTAGGAAACTTAATTCTCTACAAAAAAGGTCTCTTAACATTTTGCCATAGCTCGCTTCGTTTCCGAGATATTTGCAGGTTTATCTCAAGGGAAGGGGCCTAACGGACATATTTCGAGATATTTCTTCTTCTTGTTGTTCTTCTTCTGCACAGCTAAGCTGGAAGTGGCATTTGCGGCTCGCACTAGTGCAGAGTTATCTCAAAGAAAGGGGCCACGGTGTTTCTGTATCTCTATTATGTTGGTGCGGCTTCGGAACTTTTAAATATCTTGATATATCTAGAGAACTACGCATCTGATCAAAAAATATCATAGAAAATAAAAAGTAGGAAACTTAATTCTCTACAAAAAAGGTCTCTTAACATTTTGCCATAGCTCGCTTCGTTTCCGAGATATTTGCAGATTTATCTCAAGGGAAGGGGCCTGACGGACATATTTCGAGATATTTCTTCTTCTTGTTGTTCTTCTTCTGCACAGCTAAGCTGGAAGTGGCATTTGCGGCTCGCACTAGTGCAGCGTTATCTCAAAGAAAGGGGCTACGGTGTTTCTGTATCTCTATTATGTTGGTGCGGCTTCGGAACTTTTAAATATCTTGATATATCTCGAGAACTACGCATCTGATCAAAAATTATCATAGAACATAAAAAGTAGGAAACTTAATTCTCTACAAAAAAGGTCTCTTAACATTTTGCCATAGCTCGCTTCGTTTCCGAGATATTTGCAGATTTATCTCAAGGGAAGGGGCATGACGGACATATTTCGAGATATTTCTTCTTCTTGTTGTTCTTCTTCTGCACAGCTAAGCTGGAAGTGGCATTTGCGGCTCGCACTAGTGCAGAGTTATCTCAAAGAAAGGGGCCACGGTGTTTCTGTATCTCTATTATGTTGGTGCGGCTTCGGAACTTTTAAATATCTCGATATATCTCGAAAACTACGCTTCTGATCAAAAAATATCATACAACATAAATTGTAGGAAACATAATTCTCTACAAAAAAGGTCTCTTAACATTTTGCCATAGCTCGCTTCGTTTCCGAGATATTTGCAGATATATCTCAAGGGAAGGGGCCTGACGGACATATTTCGAGATATTTCTTCTTCTTGTTGTTCTTCTTCTGCACAGCTAAGCTGAAAGTGGCATTTACAGCTCGCAATAGTGCAAAGTTATCTCAAAGAAAGGGGCCACGGTGTTTCTGTATCTCTATTATGTTGGTGCGGCTTCGGAACTTTTAAATATCTCGATATATCTCGAAAACTACGCTTCTGATCAAAAAATATCATAGAACATAAATTGTAGGAAACTTAATTCTCTACAAAAAAGGTCTCTTAACATTTTGCCATAGCTCTCTTCGTTTCCGAGATATTTGCAGATTTATCTCAAGGGAAGGGGCCTGACGGACATATTTCGAGATATTTCTTCTTTTTGTTGTTCTTCTTCTGCACAGCTAAGCTGGAAGTGGCATTTGCAGCTCGCAATAGTGCAGAGTTATCTCAAAGAGAGGGGCCACGGTGTTTCTGTATCTCTATTATGTTGGTGCGGCTTCGGAACTTTTAAATATCTTGATATATCTCGAGAACTACGCATCTGATCAAAAAATATCATAGAACATAAAAAGTAGGAAACTTAATTCTCTACAAAAAAGGTCTCTTAACATTTTGCCATAGCTCGCTTCGTTTCCGAGATATTTGCAGGTTTATCTCAAGGGAAGGGGCCTAACGGACATATTTCGAGATATTTCTTCTTCTGCACAGCTAAGCTGGAAGTGGCATTTGCGGCTCGCACTAGTGCAGAGTTATCTCAAAGAAAGGGGCCACGGTGTTTCTGTATCTCTATTATGTTGGTGCGGCTTCGGAACTTTTAAATATCTCGATATATCTCGAAAACTACGCTTCTGATCAAAAAATATCATACAACATAAATTGTAGGAAACATAATTCTCTACAAAAAAGGTCTCTTAACATTTTGCCATAGCTCGCTTCGTTTCCGAGATATTTGCAGATATATCTCAAGGGAAGGGGCCTGACGGACATATTTCGAGATATTTCTTCTTCTTGTTGTTCTTCTTCTGCACAGCTAAGCTGAAAGTGGCATTTACAGCTCGCAATAGTGCAAAGTTATCTCAAAGAAAGGGGCCACGGTGTTTCTGTATCTCTATTATGTTGGTGCGGCTTCGGAACTTTTAAATATCTCGATATATCTCGAGAACTACGCTTCTGATCAAAAAATATCATAGAACATAAATTGTAGGAAACATAATTCTCTACAAAAAAGGTCTCTTAACATTTTGCCATAGCTCTCTTCGTTTCCGAGATATTTGCAGATTTATCTCAAGGGAAGGGGCCTGACGGACATATTTCGAGATATTTCTTCTTCTTGTTGTTCTTCTTCTGCACAGCTAAGCTGGAAGTGGCATTTGCAGCTCCCAATAGTGCAGAGTTATCTCAAAGAAAGGGGCCACGGTGTTTCCGTATCTCTATTATGTTGGTGCGGCTTCGGAACTTTTAAATATCTTGATATATCTCGAGAACTACGCATCTGATCAAAAATTATCATAGAACATAAAAAGTAGGAAACTTAATTCTCTACAAAAAAGGTCTCTTAACATTTTGCCATAGCTCGCTTCGTTTCCGAGATATTTGCAGATTTATCTCAAGGGAAGGGGCATGACGGACATATTTCGAGATATTTCTTCTTCTTGTTGTTCTTCTTCTGCACAGCTAAGCTGGAAGTGGCATTTTCGGCTCGCACTAGTGCAGAGTTATCTCAAAGAAAGGGGCCACGGTGTTTCTGTATCTCTATTATGTTGGTGCGGCTTCGGAACTTTTAAATATCTCGATATATCTCGAAAACTACGCTTCTGATCAAAAAATATCATAGAACATAAATTGTAGGAAACATAATTCTCTACAAAAAAGGTCTCTTAACATTTTGCCATAGCTCTCTTCGTTTCCGAGATATTTGCAGATTTATCTCAAGGGAAGGGGCCTGACGGACATATTTCGAGATATTTCTTCTTCTTGTTGTTCTTCCTCTGCACAGCTAAGCTGGAAGTGGCATTTGCAGCTCGCAATAGTGCAGAGTTATCTCAAAGAAACGGGCCACGGTGTTTCTGCATCTCTATTATGTTGGTGCGGCTTCGGAACTTTTAAATATCTTGATATATCTCGAGAACTACGCATCTGATCAAAAAATATCATAGAACATAAAAAGTAGGAAACTTAATTCTCTACAAAAAAGGTCTCTTAACATTTTGCCATAGCTCGCTTCGTTTCCGAGATATTTGCAGATTTATCTCAAGGGAAGGGGCCTGACGGACATATTTCGAGATATTTCTTCTTCTTGTTGTTCTTCTTCTGCACAGCTAAGCTGGAAGTGGCATTTGCGGCTCGCACTAGTGCAGCGTTATCTCAAAGAAAGGGGCTACGGTGTTTCTGTATCTCTATTATGTTCGTGCGGCTTCGGAACTTTTAAATATCTTGATATATCTCGAGAACTACGCATCTGATCAAAAATTATCATAGAACATAAAAAGTAGGAAACTTAATTCTCTACAAAAAAGGTCTCTTAACATTTTGCCATAGCTCGCTTCGTTTCCGAGATATTTGCAGATTTATCTCAAGGGAAGGGGCATGACGGACATATTTCGAGATATTTCTTCTTCTTGTTGTTCTTCTTCTGCACAGCTAAGCTGGAAGTGGCATTTGCGGCTCGCACTAGTGCAGAGTTATCTCAAAGAAAGGGGCCACGGTGTTTCTGTATCTCTATTATGTTGGTGCGGCTTCGGAACTTTTAAATATCTCGATATATCTCGAAAACTACGCTTCTGATCAAAAAATATCATAGAACATAAATTGTAGGAAACATAATTCTCTACAAAAAAGGTCTCTTAACATTTTGCCATAGCTCTCTTCGTTTCCGAGATATTTGCAGATTTATCTCAAGGGAAGGGGCATGACGGACATATTTCGAGATATTTCTTCTTCTTGTTGTTCTTCTTCTGCACAGCTAAGCTGGAAGTGGCATTTGCGGCTCGCACTAGTGCAGAGTTATCTCAAAGAAAGGGGCCACGGTGTTTCTGTATCTCTATTATGTTGGTGCGGCTTCGGAACTTTTAAATATCTCGATATATCTCGAAAACTACGCTTCTGATCAAAAAATATCATAGAACATGAATTGTAGGAAACATAATTCTCTACAAAAAAGGTCTCTTAACATTTTGCCATAGCTCGCTTCGTTTCCGAGATATTTGCAGATATATCTCAAGGGAAGGGGCCTGACGGACATATTTCGAGATATTTCTTCTTCTTGTTGTTCTTCTTCTGCACACCTAACCTGGAAGTGGCATTTGCAGCTCGCAATAGTGCAGAGTTATCTCAAAGATAGGGGCCACGGTGTTTCTGTATCTCTATTATGTTGGTGCGGCTTCGGAACTTTTAAATATCTTGATATTTCTCGAGAACTACGCATCTGATCAAAAAATATCATAGAACATAAAAAGTAGGAAACTTAATTCTCTACAAAAAAGGTCTCTTAACATTTTGCCATAGCTCGCTTCGTTTCCGAGATATTTGCAGGTTTATCTCAAGGGAAGGGGCCTAACGGACATATTTCGAGATATTTCTTCTTCTGCACAGCTAAGCTGGAAGTGGCATTTGCGGCTCGCACTAGTGCAGAGTTATCTCAAAGAAAGGGGCCACGGTGTTTCTGTATCTCTATTATGTTGGTGCGGCTTCGGAACTTTTAAATATCTCGATATATCTCGAAAACTACGCTTCTGATCAAAAAATATCATACAACATAAATTGTAGGAAACATAATTCTCTACAAAAAAGGTCTCTTAACATTTTGCCATAGCTCGCTTCGTTTCCGAGATATTTGCAGATATATCTCAAGGGAAGGGGCCTGACGGACATATTTCGAGATATTTCTTCTTCTTGTTGTTCTTCTTCTGCACAGCTAAGCTGAAAGTGGCATTTACAGCTCGCAATAGTGCAAAGTTATCTCAAAGAAAGGGGCCACGGTGTTTCTGTATCTCTATTATGTTGGTGCGGCTTCGGAACTTTTAAATATCTCGATATATCTCGAGAACTACGCTTCTGATCAAAAAATATCATAGAACATAAATTGTAGGAAACATAATTCTCTACAAAAAAGGTCTCTTAACATTTTGCCATAGCTCTCTTCGTTTCCGAGATATTTGCAGATTTATCTCAAGGGAAGGGGCCTGACGGACATATTTCGAGATATTTCTTCTTCTTGTTGTTCTTCTTCTGCACAGCTAAGCTGGAAGTGGCATTTGCAGCTCCCAATAGTGCAGAGTTATCTCAAAGAAAGGGGCCACGGTGTTTCCGTATCTCTATTATGTTGGTGCGGCTTCGGAACTTTTAAATATCTTGATATATCTCGAGAACTACGCATCTGATCAAAAAATATCATAGAACATAAAAAGTGGGAAACTTAATTCTCTACAAAAAAGGTCTCTTAACATTTTGCCATAGCTCGCTTCGTTTCGGAGATATTTGCAGATTTATCTCAAGGGAAGGGGCCTGACGGACATATTTCGAGATATTTCTTCTTCTTGTTGTTCTTCTTCTGCACAGCTAAGCTGGAAGTGGCATTTGCAGCTCGCAATAGTGCAGAGTTATCTCAAAGAAGGGGGCCACGGTGTTTCTGTATCTCTATTATGTTGGTGCGGCTTCGGAACTTTTAAATATCTTGATATATCTCGAGAACTACGCATCTGGTCAAAAAATATCATAGAACATAAAAAGTAGGAAACTTAATCCTCTACAGAAAAGGTCTCTTAACATTTTGCCATAGCTCTCTTCGTTTCCGAGATATTTGCAGATTTATCTCAAGGGAAGGGGCCTGACGGACATATTTCGAGATATTTCTTATTCTTGTTGTTCTTCTTCTGCACAGCTAAGCTGGAAGTGGCATTTGCAGCTCGCAATAGTGCAGAGTTATCTCAAAGAAAGGGGCCACGGTGTTTCTGTATCTCTATTATGTTGGTGCGGCTTCGGAACTTTTAAATATCTCGATATATCTCGAAAACTACGCTTCTGATCAAAAAATATCATAGAACATAAATTGTAGGAAACTTAATTCTCTACAAAATAGGTCTCTTAACATTTTGCCATAGCTCGCTTCGTTTCCGAGATATTGGCAGATTTATCTCAAGGGAAGGGGCATGACGGACATATTTCGAGATATTTCTTCTTCTTGTTGTTCTTCTTCTGCACAGCTAAGCTGGAAGTGGCATTTGCGGCTCGCACTAGTGCAGAGTTATCTCAAAGAAAGGGGCCACGGTGTTTCTGTATCTCTATTATGTTGGTGCGGCTTCGGAACTTTTAAATATCTCGATATATCTCGAAAACTACGCTTCTGATCAAAAAATATCATAGAACATAAATTGTAGGAAACATAATTCTCTACAAAAAAGGTCTCTTAACATTTTGCCATAGCTCTCTTCGTTTCCGAGATATTTGCAGATTTATCTCAAGGGAAGGGGCCTGACGGACATATTTCGAGATATTTCTTCTTCTTGTTGTTCTTCTTCTGCACAGCTAAGCTGGAAGTGGCATTTGCAGCTCCCAATAGTGCAGAGTTATCTCAAAGAAAGGGGCCACGGTGTTTCTGTATCTCTATTATGTTGGTGCGGCTTCGGAACTTTTAAATATCTTGATATATCTCGAGAACTACGCATCTGATCAAAAAATATCATAGAACATAAAAAGTAGGAAACTTAATTCTCTACAAAAAAGGTCTCTTAACATTTTGCCATAGCTCGCTTCGTTTCCGAGATATTTGCAGATTTATCTCAAGGGAAGGGGCCTAACGGACATATTTCGAGATATTTCTTCTTCTTGTTGTTCTTCTTCTGCACAGCTAAGCTGGAAGTGGCATTTGCGGCTCGCACTAGTGCAGAGTTATCTCAAAGAAAGGGGCCACGGTGTTTCTGTATCTCTATTATGTTGGTGCGGCTTCGGAACTTTTAAATATCTTGATATATCTCGAGAACTACGCATCTGATCAAAAAATATCATAGAACATAAAAAGTAGGAAACTTAATTCTCTACAAAAAAGGTCTCTTATCATTTTGCCATAGCTCGCTTCGTTTCCGAGATATTTGCAGATTTATCTCAAGGGAAGGGGCATGACGGACATATTTCGAGATATTTCTTATTCTTGTTGTTCTTCTTCTGCACAGCTAAGCTGGAAGTGGCATTTGCAGCTCGCAATAGTGCAGAGTTATCTCAAAGAAAGGGGCCACGGTGTTTCTGCATCTCTATTATGTTGGTGCGGCTTCGGAACTTTTAAATATCTCGATATATCTCGAAAACTACGCTTCTGATCAAAAAATATCATAGAACATAAATTGTAGGAAACTTAATTCTCTACAAAATAGGTCTCTTAACATTTTGCCATAGCTCGCTTCGTTTCCGAGATATTGGCAGATTTATCTCAAGGGAAGGGGCATGACGGACATATTTCGAGATATTTCTTCTTCTTGTTGTTCTTCTTCTGCACAGCTAAGCTGGAAGTGGCATTTGCGGCTCGCACTAGTGCAGAGTTATCTCAAAGAAAGGGGCCACGGTGTTTCTGTATCTCTATTATGTTGGTGCGGCTTCGGAACTTTTAAATATCTCGATATATCTCGAAAACTACGCTTCTGATCAAAAAATATCATAGAACATAAATTGTAGGAAACATAATTCCCTACAAAAAAGGTCTCTTAACATTTTGCCATAGCTCTCTTCGTTTCCGAGATATTTGCAGATTTATCTCAAGGGAAGGGGCCTGACGGACATATTTCGAGATATTTCTTCTTCTTGTTGTTCTTCTTCTGCACAGCTAAGCTGGAAGTGGCATTTGCAGCTCCCAATAGTGCAGAGTTATCTCAAAGAAAGGGGCCACGGTGTTTCTGTATCTCTATTATGTTGGTGCGGCTTCGGAACTTTTAAATATCTTGATATATCTCGAGAACTACACATCTGATCAAAAAATATCATAGAACATAAAAAGTAGGAAACTTAATTCTCTACAAAAAAGGTCTCTTAACATTTTGCCATAGCTCGCTTGGTTTCCGAGATATTTGCAGATTTATCTCAAGGGAAGGGGCCTAACGGACATATTTCGAGATATTTCTTCTTCTTGTTGTTCTTCTTCTGCACAGCTAAGCTGGAAGTGGCATTTGCAGCTCGCAATAGTGCAGAGTTATCTCAAAGAAAGGGGCCACGGTGTTTCTGTATCTCTATTATGTTGGTGCGGCTTCGGAACTTTTAAATATCTTGATATATCTCGAGAACTACGCATCTGATCAAAAAATATCATAGAACATAAATTGTAGGAAACATAATTCTCTACAAAAAAGTTCTCTTAACATTTTGCCATAGCTCGCTTCGTTTCCGAGATATTTGCAGATATATCTCAAGGGAAGGGGCCTGACGGACATATTTCGAGATATTTCTTCTTCTTGTTGTTCTTCTTCTGCACAGCTAACCTGGAAGTGGCATTTGCAGCTCGCAATAGTGCAGAGTTATCTCAAAGAAAGGGGCCACGGTGTTTCTGTATCTCTATTATGTTGGTGCGGCTTCGGAACTTTTGAATATCTTGATATATCTCGAGAACTACGCATCTGATCAAAAAATATCATAGAACATAAAAAGTAGGAAACTTAATTCTCTACAGAAAAGGTCTCTTAACATTTTGCCATAGCACTCTTGGTTTCCGAGATATTTGCAGATTTATCTCAAGGGAAGGGGCCTGACGGACATATTTCGAGATATTTCTTATTCTTGTTGTTCTTCTTCTGCACAGCTAAGCTGGAAGTGGCATTTGCAGCTCGCAATAGTGCACAGTTATCTCAAAGAAAGGGGCCACGGTGTTTCTGTATCTCTATTATGTTGGTGCGGCTTCGGAACTTTTAAATATCTCGATATATCTCGAAAACTACGCTTCTGATCAAAAAATATCATAGAACATAAATTGTAGGAAACTTAATTCTCTACAAAAAAGGTCTCTTAACATTTTGCCATAGCTCTCTTCGTTTCCGAGATATTTGCAGATTTATCTCAAGGGAAGGGGCCTGACGGACATATTTCGAGATATTTCTTCTTTTTGTTGTTCTTCTTCTGCACAGCTAAGCTGGAAGTGGCATTTGCAGCTCGCAATAGTGCAGAGTTATCTCAAAGAAAGGGGCCACGATGTTTCTGTATCTCTATTATGTTGGTGCGGCTTCGGAACTTTTAAATATCTTGATATATCTGGAGAACTACGCATCTGATCAAAAATTATCATAGAACATAAAAAGTAGGAAACTTAATTCTCTACAAAAAAGGTCTCTTAACATTTTGCCATAGCTCGCTTCGTTTCCGAGATATTTGCACATTTATCTCAAGGGAAGGGGCATGGCGGACATATTTCGAGATATTTGTTCTTCTTGTTGTTCTTCATCTGCACAGCTAAGCTGGAAGTGGCATTTGCAGCTCGCAATAGTGCAGAGTTATCTCAAAGAAAGGGGCCACGGTGTTTCTGTATCTCTATTATGTTGGTGCGGCTTCGGAACTTTTAAATATCTTGATATATCTCGAGAACTGCGCATCTGATCAAAAAATATCATAGAACATAAAAAGTAGGAAACTTAATTCTCTACAAAAAAGGTCTCTTATCATTTTGCCATAGCTCGCTTCGTTTCCGAGATATTTGCAGATTTATCTCAAGGGAAGGGGCGTAACGGACATATTTCGTGATATTTCTTCTTCTTGTTGTTCTTCTTCTGCACAGCTAAACTGGAAGTGGCATTTCCAGCTCGCAATAGTGCAGAGTTATCTCAAAGAAAGGGGCCACGGTGTTTCTGTATCTCTATTATGTTGGTGCGGCTTCGGAACTTTTAAATATCTTGATATATCTCGAGAACTACGCATCTGATCAAAAAATATCATAGAAGATAAAAAGTAGGAAACTTAATTCTCTACAAAAATGGTCTCTCAACATTTTGCCATAACTCGCTTCGTTTCCGAGATATTTGCAGATTTATCTCAAGGGAAGGGGCCTAACGGACATATTTCGAGATATTTCTTCTTCTTGTTGTTCTTCTTCTGCACAGCTAAACTGGAAGTGGCATTTGCGGCTCGCACTAGTGCAGAGTTATCTCAAAGAAAGGGGCCACGGTGTTTCTGTATCCCTATTATGTTGGTGCGGCTTCGGAACTTTTAAATATCTTGATATATCTCGAGAACTACGCATCTGATCAAAAAATATCATAGAACATAAAAAGTAGGAAACTTAATTCTCTACAAAAAAGGTCTCTTAACATTTTGCCATAGCTCGCTTCGTTTCCGAGATATTTTCAGATTCAGCTCAAAGGAACTGGCCGGACGGACATATTTCGAGATATTTCTTCTTCTTGTTGTTCTTCCTCTGCACAGCTAAGCTGGAAGTGGCATTTGCAGCTCGCAATAGTGCAGAGTTATCTCAAAGAAAGGGGCCACGGTGTTTCTGTATCTCTATTATGTTGGTGCGGCTTCGGAACTTTTAAATATCTCGATATATCTCGAAAACTACGCTTCTGATCAAAAAATATCATAGAACATAAATTGTAGGAAACATAATTCTCTACAAAAAAGGTCTCTTAACATTTTGCCATAGCTCGCTTCGTTTCCGAGATATTTGCAGATTTATCTCAAGGGAAGGGGCCTGACGGACATATTTCGAGATATTTCTTCTTCTTGTTGTTCTTCTTCTGCACAGCTAAGCTGGAAGTGGCATTTGCGGCTCGCACTAGTGCAGAGTTATCTCAAAGAAAGGGGCCACGGTGTTTCTGTATCTCTATTATGTTGGTGCGGCTTCGGAACTTTTAAATATCTTGATATATCTCGAGAACTACGCATCTGATCAAAAAATATCATAGAACATAAAAAGTAGGAAACTTAATTCTCTACAAAAAAGGTCTCTTAACATTTTGCCATAGCTCGCTTCGTTTCCGAGATATTTGCAGATTTATCTCAAGGGAAGGGGCCTAACGGACATATTTCGAGATATTTCTTCTTCTTGTTGTTCTTCTTCTGCACAGCTAAACTGGAAGAGGCATTTCCAGCTCGCAATAGTGCAGAGTTATCTCAAAGAGAGAGGCCACGGTGTTTCTGTACCTCTATTATGTTGGTGCGGCTTCGGAACTTTTAAATATCTTGATATATCTCGAGAACTACGCATCTGATCAAAAAATATCATAGAAGATAAAAAGTAGGAAACTTAATTCTCTACAAAAAAGGTCTCTTAACATTTTGCCATAGCTCGCTTCGTTTCCGAGATATTTGCAGATTCAGCTCAAAGGAACTGGCCTGACGGACATATTTCGAGATATTTCTTCTTCTTGTTGTTCTTCATCTGCACAGCTAAGCTGGAAGTGGCATTTGCAGCTCGCAATAGTGCAGAGTTATCTCAAAGAAAGGGGCCACGGTGTTTCTGTATCTCTATTATGTTGGTGCGGCTTCGGAACTTTTAAATATCTTGATATATCTCGAGAACTGCGCATCTGATCAAAAAATATCATAGAACATAAAAAGTAGGAAACTTAATTCTCTACAAAAAAGGTCTCTTAACATTTTGCCATAGCTCGCTTCGTTTCCGAGATATTTGCAGATTTATCTCAAGGGAAGGGGCCTAACGGACATATTTCGTGATATTTCTTCTTCTTGTTGTTCTTCTTCTGCACAGCTAAACTGGAAGTGGCATTTCCAGCTCGCAATAGGGCAGAGTTATCTCAAAGAAAGGAGCCACGGTGTTTCTGTATCTCTATAATGTTGGTGCGGCTTCGGAACTTTTAAATATCTTGATATATCTCGAGAACTACGCATCTGATCAAAAAATATCATAGAACATAAAAAGTAGGAAACTTAATTCTGTACAAAAAAGGTCTCTTAACATTTTGCCATAGCTCGCTTCGTTTCCGAGATATTTGCAGATTTATCTCAAGGGAAGGGGCCTGACGGACATATTTCGAGATATTTCTTCTTCTTGTTGTTCTTCTTCTGCACAGCTAAGCTGGAAGTGGCATTTACAGCTCGCAATAGTGCAGAGATATCTCAAAGAAAGGGGCCACGGTGTTTCTGTATCTCTATTATGTTGGTGCGGCTTCGGAACTTTTAAATATCTTGATATATCTCGAGAACTACGCATCTGATCAAAAAATATCATAGAAGATAAAAAGTAGGAAACTTAATTCTCTACAAAAAAGGTCTCTTAACATTTTGCCATAGCTCGCTTCGTTTCCGAGATATTTGCAGATTTATCTCAAGGGAAGGGGCCTGACGGACATATTTCGAGATATTTCTTCTTCTTGTTGTTCTTCTTCTGCCCAGCTAAGCTGGAAGTGGCATTTGCGGCTCGCACTAGTGCAGAGTTATCTCAAAGAAAGGGGCCACAGTGTTTCTGTATCTCTATTATGTTGGTGCGGCTTCGGAACTTTTAAATATCTCGATATATCTCGAAAACTACGCTTCTGATCAAAAAATATCATAGAACATAAATTGTAGGAAACATAATTCTCTACAAAAAAGGTCTCTTAACATTTTGCCATAGCTCGCTTCGTTTCCGAGATATTTGCAGATTTATCTCAAGGGAAGGGGCCTAACGGACATATTTCGAGATATTTCTTCTTCTTGTTGTTCTTCTTCTGCACAGCTAAACTGGAAGAGGCATTTCCAGCTCGCAATAGTGCAGAGTTATCTCAAAGAGAGAGGCCACGGTGTTTCTGTACCTCTATTATGTTGGTGCGGCTTCGGAACTTTTAAATATCTTGATATATCTCGAGAACTACGCATCTGATCAAAAAATATCATAGAAGATAAAAAGTAGGAAACTTAATTCTGTACAAAAAAGGTCTCTTAACATTTTGCCATAGCTCGCTTCGTTTCCGAGATATTTGCAGATTCAGCTCAAAGGAACTGGCCTGACGGACATATTTCGAGATATTTCTTCTTCTTGTTGTTCTTCATCTGCACAGCTAAGCTGGAAGTGACATTTGCAGCTCGCAATAGTGCAGAGTTATCTCAAAGAAAGGGGCCACGGTGTTTCTGTATCTCTATTATGTTGGTGCGGCTTCGGAACTTTTAAATATCTTGATATATCTCGAGAACTGCGCATCTGATCAAAAAATATCATAGAACATAAAAAGTAGGAAACTTAATTCTCTACAAAAAAGGTCTCTTAACATTTTGCCATAGCTCGCTTCGTTTCCGAGATATTTGCAGATTTATCTCAAGGGAAGGGGCCTAACGGACATATTTCGTGATATTTCTTCTTCTTGTTGTTCTTCTTCTGCACAGCTAAACTGGAAGTGGCATTTCCAGCTCGCAATAGTGCAGAGTTATCTCAAAGAAAGGGGCCACGGTGTTTCTGTATCTCTATTATGTTGGTGCGGCTTCGGAACTTTTAAATATCTTGATATATCTCGAGAACTACGCATCTGATCAAAAATTATCATAGAACATAAAAAGTAGGAAACTTAATTCTCTACAAAAATGGTCTCTTAACATTTTGCCATAGCTCGCTTCGTTTCCGAGATATTTGCAGATTTATCTCAAGGAAAGGGGCCTAACGGACATATTTCGAGATATTTCTTCTTCTTGTTGTTCTTCATCTGCACAGCTAAGCTGGAAGTGGCATTTGCAGCTCGCAATAGTGCAGAGTTATCTCAAAGAAAGGGGCCACGGTGTTTCTGTATCTCTATTATGTTGGTGCGGCTTCGGAACTTTTAAATATCTTGATATATCTCGAGAACTGCGCATCTGATCAAAAAATATCATAGAACATAAAAAGTAGGAAACTTAATTCTCTACAAAAAAGGTCTCTTAACATTTTGCCATAGCTCGCTTCGTTTCCGAGATATTTGCAGATTTATCTCAAGGGAAGGGGCCTAACGGACATATTTCGTGATATTTCTTCTTCTTGTTGTTCTTCTTCTGCACAGCTAAACTGGAAGTGGCATTTCCAGCTCGCAATAGTGCAGAGTTATCTCAAAGAAAGGGGCCACGGTGTTTCTGTATCTCTATTATGTTGGTGCGGCTTCGGAACTTTTAAATATCTTGATATATCTCTAGAACTACCCATCTGATCAAAAAATATCATAGAACATAAAAAGTAGGAAACTTAATTCTCTACAAAAATGGTCTCTTAACATTTTGCCATAGCTCGCTTCGTGTCCGAGATATTTGCAGATTTATCTCAAGGGAAGGGGCCTAACGGACATATTTCGAGATATTTCTTCTTCTTGTTGTTCTTCTTCTGCACAGCTAAACTGGAAGTGGCATTTCCAGCTCGCAATAGGGCAGAGTTATCTCAAAGAAAGGAGCCACGGTGTTTCTGTATCTCTATAATGTTGGTGCGGCTTCGGAACTTTTAAATATCTTGATATATCTCGAGAACTACGCATCTGATCAAAAAATATCATAGAACATAAAAAGTAGGAAACTTAATTCTGTACAAAAAAGGTCTCTTAACATTTTGCCATAGCTCGCTTCGTTTCCGAGATATTTGCAGATTTATCTCAAGGGAAGGGGCCTGACGGACATATTTCGAGATATTTCTTCTTCTTGTTGTTCTTCTTCTGCACAGCTAAGCTGGAAGTGGCATTTGCGGCTCGCACTAGTGCAGAGTTATCTCAAAGAAAGGGGCCACGGTGTTTCTGTATCTCTATTATGTTGGTGCGGCTTCGGAACTTTTAAATATCTTGATATATCTCGAGAACTACGCATCTGATCAAAAAATATCATAGAACATAAAAAGTAGGAAACTTAATTCTCTACAAAAAAGGTCTCTTAACATTTTGCCATAGCTCGCTTCGTTTCCGAGATATTTGCAGATTTATCTCAAGGGAAGGGGCCTAACGGACATATTTCGAGATATTTCTTCTTCTTGTTGTTCTTCTTCTGCACAGCTAAACTGGAAGAGGCATTTCCAGCTCGCAATAGTGCAGAGTTATCTCAAAGAGAGAGGCCACGGTGTTTCTGTACCTCTATTATGTTGGTGCGGCTTCGGAACTTTTAAATATCTTGATATATCTCGAGAACTACGCATCTGATCAAAAAATATCATAGAAGATAAAAAGTAGGAAACTTAATTCTCTACAAAAAAGGTCTCTTAACATTTTGCCATAGCTCGCTTCGTTTCCGAGATATTTGCAGATTCAGCTCAAAGGAACTGGCCTGACGGACATATTTCGAGATATTTCTTCTTCTTGTTGTTCTTCATCTGCACAGCTAAGCTGGAAGTGGCATTTGCAGCTCGCAATAGTGCAGAGTTATCTCAAAGAAAGGGGCCACGGTGTTTCTGTATCTCTATTATGTTGGTGCGGCTTCGGAACTTTTAAATATCTTGATATATCTCGAGAACTGCGCATCTGATCAAAAAATATCATAGAACATAAAAAGTAGGAAACTTAATTCTCTACAAAAAAGGTCTCTTAACATTTTGCCATAGCTCGCTTCGTTTCCGAGATATTTGCAGATTTATCTCAAGGGAAGGGGCCTAACGGACATATTTCGTGATATTTCTTCTTCTTGTTGTTCTTCTTCTGCACAGCTAAACTGGAAGTGGCATTTCCAGCTCGCAATAGTGCAGAGTTATCTCAAAGAAAGGGGCCACGGTGTTTCTGTATCTCTATTATGTTGGTGCGGCTTCGGAACTTTTAAATATCTTGATATATCTCGAGAACTACCCATCTGATCAAAAAATATCATAGAACATAAAAAGTAGGAAACTTAATTCTCTACAAAAATGGTCTCTTAACATTTTGCCATAGCTCGCTTCGTGTCCGAGATATTTGCAGATTTATCTCAAGGGAAGGGGCCTAACGGACATATTTCGAGATATTTCTTCTTCTTGTTGTTCTTCTTCTGCACAGCTAAACTGGAAGTGGCATTTCCAGCTCGCAATAGGGCAGAGTTATCTCAAAGAAAGGAGCCACGGTGTTTCTGTATCTCTATAATGTTGGTGCGGCTTCGGAACTTTTAAATATCTTGATATATCTCGAGAACTACGCATCTGATCAAAAAATATCATAGAACATAAAAAGTAGGAAACTTAATTCTGTACAAAAAAGGTCTCTTAACATTTTGCCATAGCTCGCTTCGTTTCCGAGATATTTGCAGATTTATCTCAAGGGAAGGGGCCTGACGGACATATTTCGAGATATTTCTTCTTCTTGTTGTTCTTCTTCTGCACAGCTAAGCTGGAAGTGGCATTTAGAGCTCGCAATAGTGCAGAGATATCTCAAAGAAAGGGGCCACGGTGTTTCTGTATCTCTATTATGTTGGTGCGGCTTCGGAACTTTTCAATATCTTGATATATCTCGAGAACTACGCATCTGATCAAAAAATATCATAGAACATGAAAAGTAGGAAACTTAATTCTCTACAAAAAAGGTCTCTTAACATTTTGCCATAACTCTCTTCGTTTCCGAGATATTTCCAGATTTATCTCAAGGGAAGGGGCCTGACGGACATATTTCGAGATATTTCTTCTTCTTGTTGTTCTTCTTCTGCACAGCTAAGCTGGAAGTGGCATTTGCGGCTCGCACTAGTGCAGCGTTATCTCAAAGAAAGGGGCCACGGTGTTTCTGTATCTCTATTATGTTGGTGCGGCTTCGGAACTTTTAAATATCTTGATATATCTCGAGAACTACGCATCTGATCAAAAAATATCATAGAAGATAAAAAGTAGGAAACCTAATTCTCTACAAAAAAGGTCTCTTAACATTTTGCCATAGCTCGCTTCGTTTCCGAGATATTTGCAGATTTATCTCAAGGGAAGGGGCCTGACGGACATATTTCGAGATATTTCTTCTTCTTGTTGTTCTTCTTCTGCCCAGCTAAGCTGGAAGTGGCATTTGCGGCTCGCACTAGTGCAGAGTTATCTCAAAGAAAGGGGCCACGGTGTTTCTGTATCTCTATTATGTTGGTGCGGCTTCGGAACTTTTAAATATCTCGATATATCTCGAAAACTACGCTTCTGATCAAAAAATATCATAGAACATAAATTGTAGGAAACATAATTCTCTACAAAAAAGGTCTCTTAACATTTTGCCATAGGTCACTTCGTTTCCGAGATATTTGCAGATATATCTCAAGGGAAGGGGCCTGACGGACATATTTCGAGATATTTCTTCTTCTTGTTGTTCTTCTTCTGCACAGCTAAGCTGGAAGTGGCATTTACAGCTCGCAATAGTGCAGAGTTATATCAAAGAAAGGGGCCACGGTGTTTCTGTATCTCTATTATGTTGGTGCGGCTTCGGAACTTTTAAATATCTTGATATATCTCGAGAACTACGCATCTGATCAAAAAATATCATAGAACATAAAAAGTAGGAAACTTAACTCTCTACAAAAAAGGTCTCTGAACATTTTGCCATAGCTCGCTTCGTTTCCGAGATATTTGCAGATTTATCTCAAGGGAAGGGGCCTAACGGACATATTTCGAGATATTTCTTCTTCTTGTTGTTCTTCTTCTGCACAGCTAAACTGGAAGTGGCATTTCCAGCTCGCAATAGTGCAGAGTTATCTCAAAGAAAGGGGCCACGGTGTTTCTGTATCTCTATTATGTTGGTGCGGCTTCGGAACTTTTAAATATCTTGATATATCTCGTGAACTGCGCATCTGATCAAAAAATATCATAGAACATAAAAAGGAGGAAACTTAATTCTCTACAAAAAAGGTCTCTTAACATTTTGCCATAGCTCGCTTCGTTTCCGAGATATTTGCAGATTTATCTCAAGGGAAGGGGCCTAACGGACATATTTCGTGATATTTCTTCTTCTTGTTGTTCTTCTTCTGCACAGCTAAACTGGAAGTGGCATTTCCAGCTCGCAATCGTGCAGAGTTATCTCAAAGAAAGGGCCACGGTGTTTCTGTATCTCTATTATGTTGGTGCGGCTTCGGAACTTTTAAATATCTTGATATATCTCGAGAACTACGCATCTGATCAAAAAATATCATAGAACATAAAAAGTAGGAAACTTAATTCTGTACAAAAAAGGTCTCTTAACATTTTGCCATAGCTCGCTTCGTTTCCGAGATATTTGCAGATTTATCTCAAGGGAAGGGGCCTGACGGACATATTTCGAGATATTTCTTCTTCTTGTTGTTCTTCTTCTGCACAGCTAAGCTGGAAGTGGCATTTACAGCTCGCAATAGTGCAGAGATATCTCAAAGAAAGGGGCCACGGTGTTTCTGTATCTCTATTATGTTGGTGCGGCTTCGGAACTTTTCAATATCTTGATATATCTCGAGAACTACGCATCTGATCAAAAAATATCATAGAACATGAAAAGTAGGAAACTTAATTCTCTACAAAAAAGGTCTCTTAACATTTTGCCATAACTCTCTTCGTTTCCGAGATATTTCCAGATTTATCTCAAGGGAAGGGGCCTGACGGACATATTTCGAGATATTTCTTCTTCTTGTTGTTCTTCTTCTGCACAGCTAAACTGGAAGTGGCATTTCCAGCTCGCAATAGTGCAGAGTTATCTCAAAGAAAGGGGCCACGGTGTTTCTGTATCTCTATTATGTTGGTGCGGCTTCGGAACTTTTAAATATCTTGATATATCTCGTGAACTGCGCATCTGATCAAAAAATATCATAGAACATAAAAAGGAGGAAACTTAATTCTCTACAAAAAAGGTCTCTTAACATTTTGCCATAGCTCGCTTCGTTTCCGAGATATTTGCAGATTTATCTCAAGGGAAGGGGCCTAACGGACATATTTCGTGATATTTCTTCTTCTTGTTGTTCTTCTTCTGCACAGCTAAACTGGAAGTGGCATTTCCAGCTCGCAATCGTGCAGAGTTATCTCAAAGAAAGGGGCCACGGTGTTTCTGTATCTCTATTATGTTGGTGCGGCTTCGGAACTTTTAAATATCTTGATATATCTCGAGAACTACGCATCTGATCAGAAAATATCATAGAACATAAAAAGTAGGAAACTTAATTCTCTACAAAAAAGGTCTCTTAACATTTTGCCATAGCTCGCTTCGTTTCCGAGATATTTGCAGATATATCTCAAGGGAAGGGGCCTGACGGACATATTTCGAGATATTTCTTCTTCTTGTTGTTCTTCTTCTGCACAGCTAACCTGGAAGTGGCATTTGCAGCTCGCACTAGTGCAGAGTTATCTCAAAGAAAGGGGCCACGGTGTTTCTGTATCTCTATTATGTTGGTGCGCCTTCGGAACTTTTAAATATCTCGATATATCTCGAAAACTACGCTTCTGATCAAAAAATATCATAGAAGATAAAACGTAGGAAACTTAATTCTCTACAAAAAAGGTCTCTTAACATTTTGCCATAGCTCGCTTCGTTTCCGAGATATTTGCAGATTCAGCTCAAAGGAACTGGCCTGACGGACATATTTCGAGATATTTCTTCTTCTTGTTGTTCTTCATCTGCACAGCTAAGCTGGAAGTGGCATTTGCAGCTCGCAATAGTGCAGAGTTATCTCAAAGAAAGGGGCCACGGTGTTTCTGTATCTCTATTATGTTGGTGCGGCTTCGGAACTTTTAAATATCTTGATATATCTCGAGAACTGCGCATCTGATCAAAAAATATCATAGAACATAAAAAGTAGGAAACTTAATTCTCTACAAAAAAGGTCTCTTAACATTTTGCCATAGCTCGCTTCGTTTCCGAGATATTTGCAGATTTATCTCAAGGGAAGGGGCCTAACGGACATATTTCGTGATATTTCTTCTTCTTGTTGTTCTTCTTCTGCACAGCTAAACTGGAAGTGGCATTTCCAGCTCGCAATAGTGCAGAGTTATCTCAAAGAAAGGGGCCACGGTGTTTCTGTATCTCTATTATGTTGGTGCGGCTTCGGAACTTTTAAATATCTTGATATATCTCGTGAACTGCGCATCTGATCAAAAAATATCATAGAACATAAAAAGGAGGAAACTTAATTCTCTACAAAAAAGGTCTCTTAACATTTTGCCATAGCTCGCTTCGTTTCCGAGATATTTGCAGATTTATCTCAAGGGAAGGGGCCTAACGGACATATTTCGTGATATTTCTTCTTCTTGTTGTTCTTCTTCTGCACAGCTAAACTGGAAGTGGCATTTCCAGCTCGCAATCGTGCAGAGTTATCTCAAAGAAAGGGCCACGGTGTTTCTGTATCTCTATTATGTTGGTGCGGCTTCGGAACTTTTAAATATCTTGATATATCTCGAGAACTACGCATCTGATCAAAAAATATCATAGAACATAAAAAGTAGGAAACTTAATTCTGTACAAAAAAGGTCTCTTAACATTTTGCCATAGCTCGCTTCGTTTCCGAGATATTTGCAGATTTATCTCAAGGGAAGGGGCCTGACGGACATATTTCGAGATATTTCTTCTTCTTGTTGTTCTTCTTCTGCACAGCTAAGCTGGAAGTGGCATTTACAGCTCGCAATAGTGCAGAGATATCTCAAAGAAAGGGGCCACGGTGTTTCTGTATCTCTATTATGTTGGTGCGGCTTCGGAACTTTTCAATATCTTGATATATCTCGAGAACTACGCATCTGATCAAAAAATATCATAGAACATGAAAAGTAGGAAACTTAATTCTCTACAAAAAAGGTCTCTTAACATTTTGCCATAACTCTCTTCGTTTCCGAGATATTTCCAGATTTATCTCAAGGGAAGGGGCCTGACGGACATATTTCGAGATATTTCTTCTTCTTGTTGTTCTTCTTCTGCACAGCTAAACTGGAAGTGGCATTTCCAGCTCGCAATAGTGCAGAGTTATCTCAAAGAAAGGGGCCACGGTGTTTCTGTATCTCTATTATGTTGGTGCGGCTTCGGAACTTTTAAATATCTTGATATATCTCGTGAACTGCGCATCTGATCAAAAAATATCATAGAACATAAAAAGGAGGAAACTTAATTCTCTACAAAAAAGGTCTCTTAACATTTTGCCATAGCTCGCTTCGTTTCCGAGATATTTGCAGATATATCTCAAGGGAAGGGGCCTGACGGACATATTTCGAGATATTTCTTCTTCTTGTTGTTCTTCTTCTGCACAGCTAACCTGGAAGTGGCATTTGCAGCTCGCACTAGTGCAGAGTTATCTCAAAGAAAGGGGCCACGGTGTTTCTGTATCTCTATTATGTTGGTGCGCCTTCGGAACTTTTAAATATCTCGATATATCTCGAAAACTACGCTTCTGATCAAAAAATATCATAGAAGATAAAACGTAGGAAACTTAATTCTCTACAAAAAAGGTCTCTTAACATTTTGCCATAGCTCGCTTCGTTTCCGAGATATTTGCAGATGCAGCTCAAAGGAACTGGCCTGACGGACATATTTCGAGATATTTCTTCTTCTTGTTGTTCTTCATCTGCACAGCTAAGCTGGAAGTGGCATTTGCAGCTCGCAATAGTGCAGAGTTATCTCAAAGAAAGGGGCCACGGTGTTTCTGTATCTCTATTATGTTGGTGCGGCTTCGGAACTTTTAAATATCTTGATATATCTCGAGAACTGCGCATCTGATCAAAAAATATCATAGAACATAAAAAGTAGGAAACTTAATTCTCTACAAAAAAGGTCTCTTAACATTTTGCCATAGCTCGCTTCGTTTCCGAGATATTTGCAGATTTATCTCAAGGGAAGGGGCCTAACGGACATATTTCGTGATATTTCTTCTTCTTGTTGTTCTTCTTCTGCACAGCTAAACTGGAAGTGGCATTTCCAGCTCGCAATAGTGCAGAGTTATCTCAAAGAAAGGGGCCACGGTGTTTCTGTATCTCTATTATGTTGGTGCGGCTTCGGAACTTTTAAATATCTTGATATATCTCGAGAACTACGCATCTGATCAAAAAATATCATAGAACATGAAAAGTAGGAAACTTAATTCTCTACAAAAAAGGTCTCTTAACATTTTGCCATAACTCTCTTCGTTTCCGAGATATTTCCAGATTTATCTCAAGGGAAGGGGCCTGACGGACATATTTCGAGATATTTCTTCTTCTTGTTGTTCTTCTTCTGCACAGCTAAGCTGGAAGTGGCATTTGCAGCTCGCAATAGTGCAGAGTTATCTCAAAGAAAGGGGCCACGGTGTTTCTGTATCTCTATTATGTTGGTGCGGCTTCGGAACTTTTAAATATCTTGATATATCTCGAGAACTACGCATCTGATCAAAAAATATCATAGAACATGAAAAGTAGGAAACTTAATTCTCTACAAAAAAGGTCTCTTAACATTTTGCCATAACTCTCTTCGTTTCCGAGATATTTCCAGATTTATCTCAAGGGAAGGGGCCTGACGGACATATTTCGAGATATTTCTTCTTCTTGTTGTTCTTCTTCTGCACAGCTAAGCTGGAAGTGGCATTTGCAGCTCGCAATAGTGCAGAGTTATCTCAAAGAAAGGGGCCACGGTGTTTCTGTATCTCTATTATGTTGGTGCGGCTTCGGAACTTTTAAATATCTTGATATATCTCGAGAACTACGCATCTGATCAAAAAATATCATAGAACATAAAAAGTAGGAAACTTAACTCTCTACAAAAAAGGTCTCTGAACATTTTGCCATAACTCTCTTCGTTTCCGAGATATTTCCAGATTTATCTCAAGGGAAGGGGCCTGACGGACATATTTCGAGATATTTCTTCTTCTTGTTGTTCTTCTTCTGCACAGCTAAGCTGGAAGTGGCATTTGCAGCTCGCAATAGTGCAGAGTTATCTCAAAGAAAGGGGCCACGGTGTTTCTGTATCTCTATTATGTTGGTGCGGCTTCGGAACTTTTAAATATCTTGATATATCTCGTGAACTGCGCATCTGATCAAAAAATATCATAGAACATAAAAAGGAGGAAACTTAATTCTCTACAAAAAAGGTCTCTTAACATTTTGCCATAGCTCGCTTCGTTTCCGAGATATTTGCAGATTTATCTCAAGGGAAGGGGCCTAACGGACATATTTCGAGATATTTCTTCTTCTTGTTGTTCTTCTTCTGCACAGCTAAGCTGGAAGTGGCATTTGCAGCTCGCAATAGTGCAGAGTTATCTCAAAGAAAGGGGCCACGGTGTTTCTGTATCTCTATTATGTTGGTGCGGCTTCGGAACTTTTAAATATCTTGATATATCTCGAGAACTACGCATCTGATCAAAAAATATCATAGAACATAAAAAGTAGGAAACCTAATTCTCTACAAAAAAGGTCTCTCAACATTTTGCCATTGCTCGCTTCGTTTCCGAGATATTTGCAGATTTATCTCAAGGGAAGGGGCCTGACGGACATATTTCGAGATATTTCTTCTTCTTGTTGTTCTTCTTCTGCACAGCTAAGCTGGAAGTGGCATTTGCGGCTCGCACTAGTGCAGCGTTATCTCAAAGAAAGGGGCCACGGTGTTTCTGTATCTCTATTATGTTGGTGCGGCTTCGGAACTTTTAAATATCTCGATATATCTCGAAAACTACGCTTCTGATCAAAAAATATCATAGAACATAAATTGTAGGAAACATAATTCTCTACAAAAAAGGTCTCTTAACATTTTGCCATAGGTCACTTCGTTTCCGAGATATTTGCAGATATATCTCAAGGGAAGGGGCCTGACGGACATATTTCGAGATATTTCTTCTTCTTGTTGTTCTTCTTCTGCACAGCTAAGCTGGAAGTGGCATTTACAGCTCGCAATAGTGCAGAGTTATATCAAAGAAAGGGGCCACGGTGTTTCTGTATCTCTATTATGTTGGTGCGGCTTCGGAACTTTTAAATATCTTGATATATCTCGAGAACTACGCATCTGATCAAAAAATATCATAGAACATAAAAAGTAGGAAACTTAACTCTCTACAAAAAAGGTCTCTGAACATTTTCCCATAGCTCGCTTCGTTTCCGAGATATTTGCAGATTTATCTCAAGGGAAGGGGCCTAACGGACATATTTCGAGATATTTCTTCTTCTTGTTGTTCTTGTTCTGCACAGCTAAACTGGAAGTGGCATTTCCAGCTCGCAATAGTGCAGAGTTATCTCAAAGAGAGGGGCCACGGTGTTTCTGTATCTCTATTATGTTGGTGCGGCTTCGGAACTTTTAAATATCTTGATATATCTCGAGAACTACGCATCTGATCAAAAAATATCATAGAACATGAAAAGTAGGAAACTTAATTCTCTACAAAAAAGGTCTCTTAACATTTTGCCATAACTCTCTTCGTTTCCGAGATATTTCCAGATTTATCTCAAGGGAAGGGGCCTGACGGACATATTTCGAGATATTTCTTCTTCTTGTTGTTCTTCTTCTGCACAGCTAAGCTGGAAGTGGCATTTGCAGCTCGCAATAGTGCAGAGTTATCTCAAAGAAAGGGGCCACGGTGTTTCTGTATCTCTATTATGTTGGTGCGGCTTCGGAACTTTTAAATATCTTGATATATCTCGTGAACTGCGCATCTGATCAAAAAATATCATAGAACATAAAAAGGGGGAAACTTAATTCTCTACAAAAAAGGTCTCTTAACATTTTGCCATAGCTCGCTTCGTTTCCGAGATATTTGCAGATTTATCTCAAGGGAAGGGGCCTAACGGACATATTTCGAGATATTTCTTCTTCTTGTTGTTCTTCTTCTGCACAGCTAAGCTGGAAGTGGCATTTGCAGCTCGCAATAGTGCAGAGTTATCTCAAAGAAAGGGGCCACGGTGTTTCTGTATCTCTATTATGTTGGTGCGGCTTCGGAACTTTTAAATATCTTGATATATCTCGAGAACTACGCATCTGATCAAAAAATATCATAGAACATAAAAAGTAGGAAACCTAATTCTCTACAAAAAAGGTCTCTCAACATTTTGCCATTGCTCGCTTCGTTTCCGAGATATTTGCAGATTTATCTCAAGGGAAGGGGCCTGACGGACATATTTCGAGATATTTCTTCTTCTTGTTGTTCTTCTTCTGCACAGCTAAGCTGGAAGTGGCATTTGCAGCTCGCAATAGTGCAGAGTTATCTCAAAGAAAGGGGCCACGGTGTTTCTGTATCTCTATTATGTTGGTGCGGCTTCGGAACTTTTAAATATCTTGATATATCTCGTGAACTGCGCATCTGATCAAAAAATATCATAGAACATAAAAAGGAGGAAACTTAATTCTCTACAAAAAAGGTCTCTTAACATTTTGCCATAGCTCGCTTCGTTTCCGAGATATTTGCAGATTTATCTCAAGGGAAGGGGCCTAACGGACATATTTCGAGATATTTCTTCTTCTTGTTGTTCTTCTTCTGCACAGCTAAGCTGGAAGTGGCATTTGCAGCTCGCAATAGTGCAGAGTTATCTCAAAGAAAGGGGCCACGGTGTTTCTGTATCTCTATTATGTTGGTGCGGCTTCGGAACTTTTAAATATCTTGATATATCTCGAGAACTACGCATCTGATCAAAAAATATCATAGAACATAAAAAGTAGGAAACCTAATTCTCTACAAAAAAGGTCTCTCAACATTTTGCCATTGCTCGCTTCGTTTCCGAGATATTTGCAGATTTATCTCAAGGGAAGGGGCCTGACGGACATATTTCGAGATATTTCTTCTTCTTGTTGTTCTTCTTCTGCACAGCTAAGCTGGAAGTGGCATTTGCGGCTCGCACTAGTGCAGCGTTATCTCAAAGAAAGGGGCCACGGTGTTTCTGTATCTCTATTATGTTGGTGCGGCTTCGGAACTTTTAAATATCTCGATATATCTCGAAAACTACGCTTCTGATCAAAAAACATCATAGAACATAAATTGTAGGAAACATAATTCTCTACAAAAAAGGTCTCTTAACATTTTGCCATAGGTCACTTCGTTTCCGAGATATTTGCAGATATATCTCAAGGGAAGGGGCCTGACGGACATATTTCGAGATATTTCTTCTTCTTGTTGTTCTTCTTCTGCACAGCTAAGCTGGAAGTGGCATTTACAGCTCGCAATAGTGCAGAGTTATATCAAAGAAAGGGGCCACGGTGTTTCTGTATCTCTATTATGTTGGTGCGGCTTCGGAACTTTTAAATATCTTGATATATCTCGAGAACTACGCATCTGATCAAAAAATATCATAGAACATAAAAAGTAGGAAACTTAACTCTCTACAAAAAAGGTCTCTGAACATTTTCCCATAGCTCGCTTCGTTTCCGAGATATTTGCAGATTGATCTCAAGGGAAGGGGCCTAACGGACATATTTCGAGATATTTCTTCTTCTTGTTGTTCTTCTTCTGCACAGCTAAACTGGAAGTGGCATTTCCAGCTCGCAATAGTGCAGAGTTATCTCAAAGAGAGGGGCCACGGTGTTTCTGTATCTCTATTATGTTGGTGCGGCTTCGGAACTTTTAAATATCTTGATATATCTCGAGAACTACGCATCTGATCAAAAAATATCATAGAAGATAAAAAGTAGGAAACCTAATTCTCTACAAAAAAGGTCTCTTAACATTTTGCCATAGCTCGCGTCGTTTCCGAGATATTTGCAGATTTATCTCAAGGGAAGGGGCCTGACGGACATATTTCGAGATATTTCTTCTTCTTGTTGTTCTTCTTCTGCACAGCTAAGCTGGAAGTGGCATTTGCGGCTCGCACTAGTGCAGAGTTATCTCAAAGAAAGGGGCCACGGTGTTTCTGTATCTCTATTATGTTGGTGCGGCTTCGGAACTTTTAAATATCTCGATCTATCTCGAAAACTACGCTTCTGATCAAAAAATATCATAGAACATAAAAAGTAGGAAACTTAATTCTCTACAAAAAAGGTCTCTCAACATTTTGCCATTGCTCGCTTCGTTTCCGAGATATTTGCAGATTTATCTCAAGGGAAGGGGCCTAACGGACATATTTCGAGATATTTCTTCTTCTTGTTGTTCTTCTTCTGCACAGCTAAGCTGGAAGTGGCATTTCAGCTCGCAATAGTGCAGAGTTATCTCAAAGAGAGGGGCCACGGTGTTTCTGTATCTCTATTATGTTGGTGCGGCTTCGGAACTTTTAAATATCTCGATATATCTCGAAAACTACGCTTCTGATCAAAAAATATCATAGAACATGAAAAGTAGGAAACTTAATTCTCTACAAAAAAGGTCTCTTAACATTTTGCCATAGCTCGCTTCGTTTCCGAGATATTTGCTGATTTATCTCAAGGGAAGGGGCCTGACGGACATATTTCGAGATATTTCTTCTTCTTGTTGTTCTTCTTCTGCACAGCTAAGCTGGAAGTGGCATTTGCAGCTCGCAATAGTGCAGAGTTATTTCAAAGAAAGGGGCCACGGTGTTTCTGTATCTCTATTATGTTGGTGCGGCTTCGGAACTTTTAAATATCTTGATATATCTCGAGAACTACGCATCTGATCAAAAAATATCATAGAACATGAAAAGTAGGAAACTTAATTCTCTACAAAAAAGGTCTCTTAACATTTTGCCATAGCTCTCTTCGTTTCCGAGATATTTGCTGATTTATCTCAAGGGAAGGGGCCTGACGGACATATTTCGAGATACTTCTTCTTCTTGTTGTTCTTCTTCTGCACAGCTAAGCTGGAAGTGGCATTTGCAGCTCGCAATAGTGCAGAGTTATCTCAAAGAAAGGGGCCACGGTGTTTCTGTATCTCTATTATGTTGGTGCGGCTTCGGAACTTTTAAATATCTTGATATATCTCGAGAACTACGCATCTGATCAAAAAATATCATAGAACATAAAAAGTAGGAAACTTAATTCTCTACCAAAAAGGTCTCTCAAGATTTTGCCATTGCTCGCTTCGTTTCCGAGATATTTGCAGATTTATCTCAAGGGAAGGGGCCTAACGGACATATTTCGAGATATTTCTTCTTCTTGTTGTTCTTCTTCTGCACAGCTAAACTGGAAGTGGCATTTCAGCTCGCAATAGTGCAGAGTTATCTCAAAGAGAGGGGCCACGGTGTTTCTGTATCTCTATTATGTTGGTGCGGCTTCGGAACTTTTAAATATCTTGATATATCTCGAGAACTACGCATCTGATCAAGAAATATCATAGAAGATAAAAAGTAGGAAACTTAATTCTCTACAAAAAAGGTCTCTTAACATTTTGCCATAGCTCGCTTTGTTTCCGAGATATTTGCAGATTTATCTCAAGGGAAGGGGCCTGACGGACATATTTCGCGATATTTCTTCTTCTTGTTGTTCTTCTTCTGCACAGCTAAGCTGGAAGTGGCATTTACAGCTCGCAATAGTGCAGAGTTATCTCAAAGAGAGGGGCCACGGTGTTTCTGTATCTCTATTATGTTGGTGCGGCTTCGGAACTTTTAAATATCTTGATATATCTCGAGAACTACGCATCTGATCAAAAAATATCATAGAAGATAAAAAGTAGGAAACTTAATTGTCTACAAAAAAGGTCTCTTAACATTTTGCCATAGCTCAGTTCGTTTCCGAGATATTTGCAGATTTATCTCAAGGGAAGTGGCCTGACGGACATATTTCGAGATATTTCTTCTTCTTGTTGTTCTTCTTCTGCACAGCTAAGCTGGAAGTGGCATTTGCGGCTCGCACTAGTGCAGAGTTATCTCAAAGAAAGGGGCCACGGTGTTTCTGTATCTCTATTATGTTGGTGCGGCTTCGGAACTTTTAAATATCTCGATATATCTCGAAAACTACGCTTCTGATCAAAAAATATCATAGAACATAAATTGTAGGAAACATAATTCTCTACAAAAAAGGTCTCTTAACATTTTGCCATAGGTCACTTCGTTTCCGAGATATTTGCAGATATATCTCAAGGGAAGGGGCCTGACGGACATATTTCGAGATATTTCTTCTTCTTGTTGTTCTCCTTCTGCACAGCTAAGCTGGAAGTGGCATTTACAGCTCGCAATAGTGCAGAGTTATATCAAAGAAAGGGGCCACGGTGTTTCTGTATCTCTATTATGTTGGTGCGGCTTCGGAACTTTTAAATATCTTGATATATCTCGAGAACTACGCATCTGATCAAAAAATATCATAGAACATCAAAAGTAGGAAACTTAATTCTCTACAAAAAAGGTCTCTTAACATTTTGCCATAGCTCGCTTTGTTTCCGAGATATTTGCAGATTTATCTCAAGGGAAGGGGCCTGACGGACATATTTCGCGATATTTCTTCTTCTTGTTGTTCTTCTTCTGCACAGCTAAGCTGGAAGTGGCATTTGCAGCTCGCAATAGTGCAGAGTTATCTCAAAGAAAGGGGCCACGGTGTTTCTGTATCTCTATTATGTTGGTGCGGCTTCGGAACTTTTAAATATCTTGATATATCTCGAGAACTACGCATCTGATCAAAAAATATCATAGAACATAAAAAGTAGGAAACTTAATTCTCTACAAAAAAGGTCTCTTAACATTTTGCCATAGCTCGCTTCGTTTCCGAGATATTTGCACATTTATCTCAAGGGAAGGGGCCTAACGGACATATTTCGAGATATTTCTTCTTCTTGTTGTTCTTCTTCTGCACAGCTAAACTGGAAGTGGCATTTCCAGCTCGCAATAGTGCAGAGTTATCTCAAAGAGAGGGGCCACGGTGTTTCTGTATCTCTATTATGTTGGTGCGGCTTCGGAACTTTTAAATATCTTGATATATCTCGAGAACTACGCATCTGATCAAAAAATATCATAGAGAATAAAAAGTAGGAAACCTAATTCTCTACAAAAAAGGTCTCTTAACGTTTTGCCATAGCTCGCGTCGTTTCCGAGATATTTGCAGATTTATCTCAAGGGAAGGGGCCTGACGGACATATTTCGAGATATTTCTTCTTCTTGTTGTTCTTCTTCTGCACAGCTAAGCTGGAAGTGGCATTTGCGGCTCGCACTAGTGCAGAGTTATCTCAAAGAAAGGGGCCACGGTGTTTCTGTATCTCTATTATGTTGGTGCGGCTTCGGAACTTTTAAATATCTCGATATATCTCGAAAACTACGCTTCTGATCAAAAAATATCATAGAACATAAAAAGTAGGAAACTTAATTCTCTACAAAAAAGGTCTCTCAACATTTTGCCATTGCTCGCTTCGTTTCCGAGATATTTGCTGATTTATCTCAAGGGAAGGGGCCTGACGGACATATTTCGAGATACTTCTTCTTCTTGTTGTTCTTCTTCTGCACAGCTAAGCTGGAAGTGGCATTTGCAGCTCGCAATAGTGCAGAGTTATCTCAAAGAAAGGGGCCACGGTGTTTCTGTATCTCTATTATGTTGGTGCGGCTTCGGAACTTTTAAATATCTTGATATATCTCGAGAACTACGCATCTGATCAAAAAATATCATAGAACATAAAAAGTAGGAAACTTAATTCTCTACCAAAAAGGTCTCTCAAGATTTTGCCATTGCTCGCTTCGTTTCCGAGATATTTGCAGATTTATCTCAAGGGAAGGGGCCTAACGGACATATTTCGAGATATTTCTTCTTCTTGTTGTTCTTCTTCTGCACAGCTAAACTGGAAGTGGCATTTCAGCTCGCAATAGTGCAGAGTTATCTCAAAGAGAGGGGCCACGGTGTTTCTGTATCTCTATTATGTTGGTGCGGCTTCGGAACTTTTAAATATCTTGATATATCTCGAGAACTACGCATCTGATCAAGAAATATCATAGAAGATAAAAAGTAGGAAACTTAATTCTCTACAAAAAAGGTCTCTTAACATTTTGCCATAGCTCGCTTTGTTTCCGAGATATTTGCAGATTTATCTCAAGGGAAGGGGCCTGACGGACATATTTCGCGATATTTCTTCTTCTTGTTGTTCTTCTTCTGCACAGCTAAGCTGGAAGTGGCATTTACAGCTCGCAATAGTGCAGAGTTATCTCAAAGAGAGGGGCCACGGTGTTTCTGTATCTCTATTATGTTGGTGCGGCTTCGGAACTTTTAAATATCTTGATATATCTCGAGAACTACGCATCTGATCAAAAAATATCATAGAAGATAAAAAGTAGGAAACTTAATTGTCTACAAAAAAGGTCTCTTAACATTTTGCCATAGCTCAGTTCGTTTCCGAGATATTTGCAGATTTATCTCAAGGGAAGTGGCCTGACGGACATATTTCGAGATATTTCTTCTTCTTGTTGTTCTTCTTCTGCACAGCTAAGCTGGAAGTGGCATTTGCGGCTCGCACTAGTGCAGAGTTATCTCAAAGAAAGGGGCCACGGTGTTTCTGTATCTCTATTATGTTGGTGCGGCTTCGGAACTTTTAAATATCTCGATATATCTCGAAAACTACGCTTCTGATCAAAAAATATCATAGAACATAAATTGTAGGAAACATAATTCTCTACAAAAAAGGTCTCTTAACATTTTGCCATAGGTCACTTCGTTTCCGAGATATTTGCAGATATATCTCAAGGGAAGGGGCCTGACGGACATATTTCGAGATATTTCTTCTTCTTGTTGTTCTCCTTCTGCACAGCTAAGCTGGAAGTGGCATTTACAGCTCGCAATAGTGCAGAGTTATATCAAAGAAAGGGGCCACGGTGTTTCTGTATCTCTATTATGTTGGTGCGGCTTCGGAACTTTTAAATATCTTGATATATCTCGAGAACTACGCATCTGATCAAAAAATATCATAGAACATCAAAAGTAGGAAACTTAATTCTCTACAAAAAAGGTCTCTTAACATTTTGCCATAGCTCGCTTCGTTTCCGAGATATTTGCAGATTTATCTCAAGGGAAGGGGCCTGACGGACATATTTCGAGATATTTCTTCTTCTTGTTGTTCTTCTTCTGCACAGCTAAGCTGGAAGTGGCATTTACAGCTCGCAATAGTGCAGAGTTATATCAAAGAAAGGGGCCACGGTGTTTCTGTATCTCTATTATGTTGGTGCGGCTTCGGAACTTTTAAATATCTTGATATATCTCGAGAACTACGCATCTGATCAAGAAATATCATAGAAGATAAAAAGTAGCAAACTTAATTCTCTACAAAAAAGGTCTCTTAACATTTTGCCATAGCTCGCTTTGTTTCCGAGATATTTGCAGATTTATCTCAAGGGAAGGGGCCTGACGGACATATTTCGCGATATTTCTTCTTCTTGTTGTTCTTCTTCTGCACAGCTAAGCTGGAAGTGGCATTTGCAGCTCGCAATAGTGCAGAGTTATCTCAAAGAAAGGGGCCACGGTGTTTCTGTATCTCTATTATGTTGGTGCGGCTTCGGAACTTTTAAATATCTTGATATATCTCGAGAACTACGCATCTGATCAAAAAATATCATAGAACATAAAAAGTAGGAAACTTAATTCTCTACAAAAAAGGTCTCTTAACATTTTGCCATAGCTCGCTTCGTTTCCGAGATATTTGCACATTTATCTCAAGGGAAGGGGCCTAACGGACATATTTCGAGATATTTCTTCTTCTTGTTGTTCTTCTTCTGCACAGCTAAACTGGAAGTGGCATTTCCAGCTCGCAATAGTGCAGAGTTATCTCAAAGAGAGGGGCCACGGTGTTTCTGTATCTCTATTATGTTGGTGCGGCTTCGGAACTTTTAAATATCTTGATATATCTCGAGAACTACGCATCTGATCAAAAAATATCATAGAGAATAAAAAGTAGGAAACCTAATTCTCTACAAAAAAGGTCTCTTAACGTTTTGCCATAGCTCGCGTCGTTTCCGAGATATTTGCAGATTTATCTCAAGGGAAGGGGCCTGACGGACATATTTCGAGATATTTCTTCTTCTTGTTGTTCTTCTTCTGCACAGCTAAGCTGGAAGTGGCATTTGCGGCTCGCACTAGTGCAGAGTTATCTCAAAGAAAGGGGCCACGGTGTTTCTGTATCTCTATTATGTTGGTGCGGCTTCGGAACTTTTAAATATCTCGATATATCTCGAAAACTACGCTTCTGATCAAAAAATATCATAGAACATAAAAAGTAGGAAACTTAATTCTCTACAAAAAAGGTCTCTCAACATTTTGCCATTGCTCGCTTCGTTTCCGAGATATTTGCTGATTTATCTCAAGGGAAGGGGCCTGACGGACATATTTCGAGATACTTCTTCTTCTTGTTGTTCTTCTTCTGCACAGCTAAGCTGGAAGTGGCATTTGCAGCTCGCAATAGTGCAGAGTTATCTCAAAGAAAGGGGCCACGGTGTTTCTGTATCTCTATTATGTTGGTGCGGCTTCGGAACTTTTAAATATCTTGATATATCTCGAGAACTACGCATCTGATCAAAAAATATCATAGAACATAAAAAGTAGGAAACTTAATTCTCTACCAAAAAGGTCTCTCAAGATTTTGCCATTGCTCGCTTCGTTTCCGAGATATTTGCAGATTTATCTCAAGGGAAGGGGCCTAACGGACATATTTCGAGATATTTCTTCTTCTTGTTGTTCTTCTTCTGCACAGCTAAACTGGAAGTGGCATTTCAGCTCGCAATAGTGCAGAGTTATCTCAAAGAGAGGGGCCACGGTGTTTCTGTATCTCTATTATGTTGGTGCGGCTTCGGAACTTTTAAATATCTTGATATATCTCGAGAACTACGCATCTGATCAAGAAATATCATAGAAGATAAAAAGTAGGAAACTTAATTCTCTACAAAAAAGGTCTCTTAACATTTTGCCATAGCTCGCTTTGTTTCCGAGATATTTGCAGATTTATCTCAAGGGAAGGGGCCTGACGGACATATTTCGCGATATTTCTTCTTCTTGTTGTTCTTCTTCTGCACAGCTAAGCTGGAAGTGGCATTTACAGCTCGCAATAGTGCAGAGTTATCTCAAAGAGAGGGGCCACGGTGTTTCTGTATCTCTATTATGTTGGTGCGGCTTCGGAACTTTTAAATATCTTGATATATCTCGAGAACTACGCATCTGATCAAAAAATATCATAGAAGATAAAAAGTAGGAAACTTAATTGTCTACAAAAAAGGTCTCTTAACATTTTGCCATAGCTCAGTTCGTTTCCGAGATATTTGCAGATTTATCTCAAGGGAAGTGGCCTGACGGACATATTTCGAGATATTTCTTCTTCTTGTTGTTCTTCTTCTGCACAGCTAAGCTGGAAGTGGCATTTGCGGCTCGCACTAGTGCAGAGTTATCTCAAAGAAAGGGGCCACGGTGTTTCTGTATCTCTATTATGTTGGTGCGGCTTCGGAACTTTTAAATATCTCGATATATCTCGAAAACTACGCTTCTGATCAAAAAATATCATAGAACATAAATTGTAGGAAACATAATTCTCTACAAAAAAGGTCTCTTAACATTTTGCCATAGGTCACTTCGTTTCCGAGATATTTGCAGATATATCTCAAGGGAAGGGGCCTGACGGACATATTTCGAGATATTTCTTCTTCTTGTTGTTCTCCTTCTGCACAGCTAAGCTGGAAGTGGCATTTACAGCTCGCAATAGTGCAGAGTTATATCAAAGAAAGGGGCCACGGTGTTTCTGTATCTCTATTATGTTGGTGCGGCTTCGGAACTTTTAAATATCTTGATATATCTCGAGAACTACGCATCTGATCAAAAAATATCATAGAACATCAAAAGTAGGAAACTTAATTCTCTACAAAAAAGGTCTCTTAACATTTTGCCATAGCTCGCTTCGTTTCCGAGATATTTGCAGATTTATCTCAAGGGAAGGGGCCTGACGGACATATTTCGAGATATTTCTTCTTCTTGTTGTTCTTCTTCTGCACAGCTAAGCTGGAAGTGGCATTTACAGCTCGCAATAGTGCAGAGTTATATCAAAGAAAGGGGCCACGGTGTTTCTGTATCTCTATTATGTTGGTGCGGCTTCGGAACTTTTAAATATCTTGATATATCTCGAGAACTACGCATCTGATCAAGAAATATCATAGAAGATAAAAAGTAGCAAACTTAATTCTCTACAAAAAAGGTCTCTTAACATTTTGCCATAGCTCGCTTTGTTTCCGAGATATTTGCAGATTTATCTCAAGGGAAGGGGCCTGACGGACATATTTCGCGATATTTCTTCTTCTTGTTGTTCTTCTTCTGCACAGCTAAGCTGGAAGTGGCATTTGCAGCTCGCAATAGTGCAGAGTTATCTCAAAGAAAGGGGCCACGGTGTTTCTGTATCTCTATTATGTTGGTGCGGCTTCGGAACTTTTAAATATCTTGATATATCTCGAGAACTACGCATCTGATCAAAAAATATCATAGAACATAAAAAGTAGGAAACTTAATTCTCTACAAAAAAGGTCTCTTAACATTTTGCCATAGCTCGCTTCGTTTCCGAGATATTTGCACATTTATCTCAAGGGAAGGGGCCTAACGGACATATTTCGAGATATTTCTTCTTCTTGTTGTTCTTCTTCTGCACAGCTAAACTGGAAGTGGCATTTCCAGCTCGCAATAGTGCAGAGTTATCTCAAAGAGAGGGGCCACGGTGTTTCTGTATCTCTATTATGTTGGTGCGGCTTCGGAACTTTTAAATATCTTGATATATCTCGAGAACTACGCATCTGATCAAAAAATATCATAGAGAATAAAAAGTAGGAAACCTAATTCTCTACAAAAAAGGTCTCTTAACGTTTTGCCATAGCTCGCGTCGTTTCCGAGATATTTGCAGATTTATCTCAAGGGAAGGGGCCTGACGGACATATTTCGAGATATTTCTTCTTCTTGTTGTTCTTCTTCTGCACAGCTAAGCTGGAAGTGGCATTTGCGGCTCGCACTAGTGCAGAGTTATCTCAAAGAAAGGGGCCACGGTGTTTCTGTATCTCTATTATGTTGGTGCGGCTTCGGAACTTTTAAATATCTCGATATATCTCGAAAACTACGCTTCTGATCAAAAAATATCATAGAACATAAAAAGTAGGAAACTTAATTCTCTACAAAAAAGGTCTCTCAACATTTTGCCATTGCTCGCTTCGTTTCCGAGATATTTGCAGATTTATCTCAAGGGAAGGGGCCTAACGGACATATTTCGAGATATTTCTTCTTCTTGTTGTTCTTCTTCTGCACAGCTAAGCTGGAAGTGGCATTTCAGCTCGCAATAGTGCAGAGTTATCTCAAAGAGAGGGGCCACGGTGTTTCTGTATCTCTATTATGTTGGTGCGGCTTCGGAACTTTTAAATATCTCGATATATCTCGAAAACTACGCTTCTGATCAAAAAATATCATAGAACATAAATTGTAGGAAACATAATTCTCTACAAAAAACGTCTCTTAACATTTTGCCATAGCTCGCTTCGTTTCCGAGATATTTGCAGATTCAGCTCAAAGGAACTGGCCTGACGGACATATTTCGAGATATTTCTTCTTCTTGTTGTTCTTCTTCTGCACAGCTAAGCTGGAAGTGGCATTTACAGCTCGCAATAGTGCAGAGTTATCTCAAAGAGAGGGGCCACGGTGTTTCTGTATCTCTATTATGTTGGTGCGGCTTCGGAACTTTTAAATATCTTGATATATCTCGAGAACTACGCATCTGATCAAAAAATATCATAGAAGATAAAAAGTAGGAAACTTAATTGTCTACAAAAAAGGTCTCTTAACATTTTGCCATAGCTCAGTTCGTTTCCGAGATATTTGCAGATTTATCTCAAGGGAAGTGGCCTGACGGACATATTTCGAGATATTTCTTCTTCTTGTTGTTCTTCTTCTGCACAGCTAAGCTGGAAGTGGCATTTGCGGCTCGCACTAGTGCAGAGTTATCTCAAAGAAAGGGGCCACGGTGTTTCTGTATCTCTATTATGTTGGTGCGGCTTCGGAACTTTTAAATATCTCGATATATCTCGAAAACTACGCTTCTGATCAAAAAATATCATAGAACATAAATTGTAGGAAACATAATTCTCTACAAAAAAGGTCTCTTAACATTTTGCCATAGGTCACTTCGTTTCCGAGATATTTGCAGATATATCTCAAGGGAAGGGGCCTGACGGACATATTTCGAGATATTTCTTCTTCTTGTTGTTCTTCTTCTGCACAGCTGAGCTGGAAGTGGCATTTACAGCTCGCAATAGTGCAGAGTTATATCAAAGAAAGGGGCCACGGTGTTTCTGTATCTCTATTATGTTGGTGCGGCTTCGGAACTTTTAAATATCTTGATATATCTCGAGAACTGCGCATCTGATCAAAAAATATCATAGAACATAAAAAGTAGGAAACTTAATTCTCTACAAAAAAGGTCTCTTAACATTTTGCCATAGCTCGCTTCGTTTCCGAGATATTTGCAGATTTATCTCAAGGGAAGGGGCCTGACGGACATATTTCGAGATATTTCTTCTTCTTGTTGTTCTTCTTCTGCACAGCTAAGCTGGTAGTGGCATTTGCGGCTCGCACTAGTGCAGAGTTATCTCAAAGAAAGGGACCACGGTGTTTCTGTATCTCTATTATGTTGGTGCGGCTTCGGAACTTTTAAATATCTCGATATATCTCGAAAACTACGCTTCTGATCAAAAAATATCATAGAACATAAACTGTAGGAAACATAATTCTCTACAAAAAAGGTCTCTCAACATTTTGCCATAGCTCACTTCGTTTCCGAGATATTTGCAGATATATCTCAAGGGAAGGGGCCTGACGGACATATTTCGAGATATTTCTTCTTCTTGTTGTTCTTCTTCTGCACAGCTAAGCTGGAAGTGGCATTTCCAGCTCGCAATAGTGCAGAGTTATCTCAAAGAGAGGGGCCACGGTGTTTCTGTATCTCTATTATGTTGGTGCGGCTTCGGAACTTTTAAATATCTTGATATATCTCGAGAACTACGCATCTGATCAAAAAATATCATAGGAGGTAAAAAGTAGGAAACTTAATTCTCTACAAAAAAGGTCTCTTAACATTTTGCCATAGCTCGCTTCGTTTCCGAGATATTTGCAGATTTATCTCAAGGGAAGGGGCCTAACGGACATATTTCGAGATATTTCTTCTTCTTGTTGTTCTTCTTCTGCACAGCTAAGCTGGAAGTGGCATTTGCAGCTCGCAATAGTGTAGAGTTATCTCAAAGAAAGGGGCCACGGTGTTTCTGTATCTCTATTATGTTGGTGCGGCTTCGGAACTTTTAAATATCTTGATATATCTCGAGAACTAGGCATCTGATCAAAAAATATCATAGAACATAAAAAGTAGGAAACTTAATTCTCTACAAAAAAGGTCTCTTAACATTTTGCCATAGCTCGCTTCGTTTCCGAGATATTTGCAGATTTATCTCAAGGGAAGGGGCCTGACGGACATATTTCGAGATATTTCTTCTTCTTGTTGTTCTTCTTCTGCACAGCTAAGCTGGAAGTGGCATTTGCGGCTCGCACTAGTGCAGAGTTATCTCAAAGAAAGGGGCCACGGTGTTTCTGTATCTCTATTATGTTGGTGCGGCTTCGGAACTTTTAAATATCTCGATATATCTCGAAAACTACGCTTCTGATCAAAAAATATCATAGAACATAAATTGTAGGAAACATAATTCTCTACAAAAAAGGTCTCTTAACATGTTGCCATAGCTCACTTCGTTTCCGAGATATTTGCAGATATATCTCAAGGGAAGGGGCCTGACGGACATATTTCGAGATATTTCTTCTTCTTGTTGTTCTTCTTCTGCACAGCTAAGCTGGAAGTGGCATTTACAGCTCGCAATAGTGCAGAGTTATCTCAAAGAAAGGGGCCACGGTGTTTCTGTATCTCTATTATGTTGGTGCGGCTTCGGAACTTTTAAATATCTTGATATATCTCGAGAACTACGCATCTGATCAAAAAATATCATAGAAGATAAAAAGTAGGAAGCTTAAATCTCTACAAAAAAGGTCTCTTAACATTTTGCCATAGCTCGCTTCGTTTCCGAGATATTTGCAGATTTATCTCAAGGGAAGGGGCCTGACGGACATATTTCGAGATATTTCTTCTTCTTGTTGTTCGTCTTCTGCACAGCTAAGCTGGAAGTGGCATTTGCGGCTCGCACTAGTGCAGAGTTATCTCAAAGAAAGGGGCCACGGTGTTTCTGTATCTCTATTATGTTGGTGCGGCTTCGGAACTTTTAAATATCTCGATATATCTCGAAAACTACGCTTCTGATCAAAAAATATCATAGAACATAAATTGTAGGAAACATAATTCTCTACAAAAAAGGTCTCTTAACATTTTGCCATAGCTCACATCGTTTCCGAGATATTTGCAGATACATCTCAAGGGAAGGGGCCTGACGGACATATTTCGAGATATTTCTTCTTCTTGTTGTTCTTCTTCTGCACAGCTAAGCTGGAAGTGGCATTTACAGCTCGCAATAGTGCAGAGTTATCTCAAAGAATGGGGCCACGGTGTTTCTGTATCTCTATTATGTTGGTGCGGCTTCGGAACTTTTAAATATCTTGATATATCTCGAGAACTACGCATCTGATCAAAAAATATCATAGAAGATAAAAAGTAGGAAGCTTAATTCTCTACAAAAAAGGTCTCTTAACATTTTGCCATAGCTCGCTTCGTTTCCGAGATATTTGCAGATTTATCTCAAGGGAAGGGGCCTGACGGACATATTTCGAGATATTTCTTCTTCTTGTTGTTCGTCTTCTGCACAGCTAAGCTGGAAGTGGCATTTGCGGCTCGCACTAGTGCAGAGTTATCTCAAAGAAAGGGGCCACGGTGTTTCTGTATCTCTATTATGTTGGTGCGGCTTCGGAACTTTTAAATATCTCGATATATCTCGAAAACTACGCTTCTGATCAAAAAATATCATAGAACATAAATTGTAGGAAACATAATTCTCTACAAAAAAGGTCTCTTAACATTTTGCCATAGCTCACATCGTTTCCGAGATATTTGCAGATACATCTCAAGGGAAGGGGCCTGACGGACATATTTCGAGATATTTCTTCTTCTTGTTGTTCTTCTTCTGCACAGCTAAGCTGGAAGTGGCATTTGCGGCTCGCACTAGTGCAGAGTTATCTCAAAGAAAGGGGCCACGGTGTTTCTGTATCTCCATTATGTTGGTGCGGCTTCGGAACTTTTAAATATCTCGATATATCTCGAAAACTGCGCTTCTGATCAAAAAATATCATAGAACATAAATTGTAGGAAACATAATTCTCTACAAAAAACGTCTCTTAACATTTTGCCATAGCTCGCTTCGTTTCCGAGATATTTGCAGATTCAGCTCTAAGGAACTGGCCTGACGGACATATTTCGAGATATTTCTTCTTCTTGTTGTTCTTGCTCTGCACAGCTAAGCTGGAAGTGGCATTTGCAGCTCGCAATAGTGCAGAGTTATCTCAAAGAAAGGGGCCACGGTGTTTCTGTATCTCTATTATGTTGGTGCGGCTTCGGAACTTTTAAATATCTCGATATATCTCGAAAACTACGCTTCTGATCAAAAAATATCATAGAACATAAATTGTAGGAAACATAATTCTCTACAAAAAAGGTCTCTTAACATTTTGCCATAGCTCGCTTCGTTTCCGAGATATTTGCAGATTTATCTCAAGGGAAGGGGCCTAACGGACATATTTCGAGATATTTCTTCTTCTTGTTGTTCTTCTTCTGCACAGCTAAGCTGGAAGTGGCATTTGCAGCTCGCAATAGTGCAGAGTTATCTCAAAGAAAGGGGCCACGGTGTTTCTGTATCTCTATTATGTTGGTGCGGCTTCGGAACTTTTAAATATCTTGATATATCTCGAGAACTGCGCATCTGATCAAAAAATATCATAGAACATAAAAAGTAGGAAACTTAATTCTCTACAAAAAAGGTATCTTAACATTTTGCCATAGCTCGCTTCGTTTCCGAGATATTTGCAGATTTACCTCAAGGGAAGGGGCCTAACGGACATATTTCGAAATATTTCTGCTTCTTGTTGTTCTTCTTCTGCACAGCTAAACTGGAAGTGGCATTTCCAGCTCGCAATAGTGCAGAGTTATCTCAAAGAGAGGGGCCACGGTGTTTCTGTATCTCTATTATGTTGGTGCGGCTTCGGAACTTTTAAATATCTTGATATATCTCGAGAACTACGCATCTGATCAAAAAATATCATAGAAGATAAAAAGTAGGAAACTTAATTCTCTACAAAAAAGGTCTCTTAACATTTTGCCATAGCTCGCTTCGTTTCCGAGATATTTGCAGATTTATCTCAAGGGAAGGGGCCTGACGGACATATTTCGAGATATTTCTTCTTCTTGTTGTTCTTCTTCTGCACAGCTAAGCTGGAAGTGGCATTTGCGGCTCGCACTAGTGCAGAGTTATCTCAAAGAAAGGGGCCACGGTGTTTCTGTATCTCTATTATGTTGGTGCGGCTTCGGAACTTTTAAATATCTCGATATATCTCGAAAACTACGCTTCTGATCAAAAAATATCATAGAACATAAATTGTAGGAAACATAATTCTCTACAAAAAAGGTCTCTTAACATGTTGCCATAGCTCACTTCGTTTCCGAGATATTTGCAGATATATCTCAAGGGAAGGGGCCTGACGGACATATTTCGAGATATTTCTTCTTCTTGTTGTTCTTCTTCTGCACAGCTAAGCTGGAAGTGGCATTTACAGCTCGCAATAGTGCAGAGTTATCTCAAAGAAAGGGGCCACGGTGTTTCTGTATCTCTATTATGTTGGTGCGGCTTCGGAACTTTTAAATATCTTGATATATCTCGAGAACTACGCATCTGATCAAAAAATATCATAGAAGATAAAAAGTAGGAAGCTTAATTCTCTACAAAAAAGGTCTCTTAACATTTTGCCATAGCTCGCTTCGTTTCCGAGATATTTGCAGATTTATCTCAAGGGAAGGGGCCTGACGGACATATTTCGAGATATTTCTTCTTCTTGTTGTTCGTCTTCTGCACAGCTAAGCTGGAAGTGGCATTTGCGGCTCGCACTAGTGCAGAGTTATCTCAAAGAAAGGGGCCACGGTGTTTCTGTATCTCTATTATGTTGGTGCGGCTTCGGAACTTTTAAATATCTCGATATATCTCGAAAACTACGCTTCTGATCAAAAAATATCATAGAACATAAATTGTAGGAAACATAATTCTCTACAAAAAAGGTCTCTTAACATTTTGCCATAGCTCACATCGTTTCCGAGATATTTGCAGATACATCTCAAGGGAAGGGGCCTGACGGACATATTTCGAGATATTTCTTCTTCTTGTTGTTCTTCTTCTGCACAGCTAAGCTGGAAGTGGCATTTACAGCTCGCAATAGTGCAGAGTTATCTCAAAGAATGGGGCCACGGTGTTTCTGTATCTCTATTATGTTGGTGCGGCTTCGGAACTTTTAAATATCTTGATATATCTCGAGAACTACGCATCTGATCAAAAAATATCATAGAAGATAAAAAGTAGGAAGCTTAATTCTCTACAAAAAAGGTCTCTTAACATTTTGCCATAGCTCGCTTCGTTTCCGAGATATTTGCAGATTTATCTCAAGGGAAGGGGCCTGACGGACATATTTCGAGATATTTCTTCTTCTTGTTGTTCGTCTTCTGCACAGCTAAGCTGGAAGTGGCATTTGCGGCTCGCACTAGTGCAGAGTTATCTCAAAGAAAGGGGCCACGGTGTTTCTGTATCTCTATTATGTTGGTGCGGCTTCGGAACTTTTAAATATCTCGATATATCTCGAAAACTACGCTTCTGATCAAAAAATATCATAGAACATAAATTGTAGGAAACATAATTCTCTACAAAAAAGGTCTCTTAACATTTTGCCATAGCTCACATCGTTTCCGAGATATTTGCAGATACATCTCAAGGGAAGGGGCCTGACGGACATATTTCGAGATATTTCTTCTTCTTGTTGTTCTTCTTCTGCACAGCTAAGCTGGAAGTGGCATTTGCGGCTCGCACTAGTGCAGAGTTATCTCAAAGAAAGGGGCCACGGTGTTTCTGTATCTCCATTATGTTGGTGCGGCTTCGGAACTTTTAAATATCTCGATATATCTCGAAAACTGCGCTTCTGATCAAAAAATATCATAGAACATAAATTGTAGGAAACATAATTCTCTACAAAAAACGTCTCTTAACATTTTGCCATAGCTCGCTTCGTTTCCGAGATATTTGCAGATTCAGCTCTAAGGAACTGGCCTGACGGACATATTTCGAGATATTTCTTCTTCTTGTTGTTCTTGCTCTGCACAGCTAAGCTGGAAGTGGCATTTGCAGCTCGCAATAGTGCAGAGTTATCTCAAAGAAAGGGGCCACGGTGTTTCTGTATCTCTATTATGTTGGTGCGGCTTCGGAACTTTTAAATATCTCGATATATCTCGAAAACTACGCTTCTGATCAAAAAATATCATAGAACATAAATTGTAGGAAACATAATTCTCTACAAAAAAGGTCTCTTAACATTTTGCCATAGCTCGCTTCGTTTCCGAGATATTTGCAGATTTATCTCAAGGGAAGGGGCCTAACGGACATATTTCGAGATATTTCTTCTTCTTGTTGTTCTTCTTCTGCACAGCTAAGCTGGAAGTGGCATTTGCAGCTCGCAATAGTGCAGAGTTATCTCAAAGAAAGGGGCCACGGTGTTTCTGTATCTCTATTATGTTGGTGCGGCTTCGGAACTTTTAAATATCTTGATATATCTCGAGAACTGCGCATCTGATCAAAAAATATCATAGAACATAAAAAGTAGGAAACTTAATTCTCTACAAAAAAGGTATCTTAAGATTTTGCCATAGCTCGCTTCGTTTCCGAGATATTTGCAGATTTACCTCAAGGGAAGGGGCCTAACGGACATATTTCGAAATATTTCTGCTTCTTGTTGTTCTTCTTCTGCACAGCTAAACTGGAAGTGGCATTTCCAGCTCGCAATAGTGCAGAGTTATCTCAAAGAGAGGGGCCACGGTGTTTCTGTATCTCTATTATGTTGGTGCGGCTTCGGAACTTTTAAATATCTTGATATATCTCGAGAACTACGCATCTGATCAAAAAATATCATAGAAGATAAAAAGTAGGAAACTTAATTCTCTACAAAAAAGGTCTCTTAACATTTTGCCATAGCTCGCTTCGTTTCCGAGATATTTGCAGATTTATCTCAAGGGAAGGGGCCTAACGGACATATTTCGAGATATTTCTGCTTCTTGTTGTTCTTGTTCTGCACAGCTAAACTGGAAGTGGCATTTCCAGCTCGCAATAGTGCAGAGTTATCTCAAAGAGAGGGGCCACGGTGTTTCTGTATCTCTATTATGTTGGTGCGGCATCGGAACTTTTAAATATCTTGATATATCTCGAGAACTACGCATCTGATCAAAAAATATCATAGAACATAAAAAGTAGGAAACTTAATTCTCTACAAAAAAGGTCTCTTAACATTTTGCCATAGCTCGCTTCGTTTCCGAGATATTTGCACATTTATCTCAAGGGAAGGGGCCTAACGGACATATTTCGAGATATTTCTTCTTCTTGTTGTTCTTCTTCTGCACAGCTAAACTGGAAGTGGCATTTCCAGCTCGCAATAGTGCAGAGTTATCTCAAAGAGAGGGGCCACGGTGTTTCTGTATCCCTATTATGTTGGTGCGGCTTCGGAACTTTTAAATATCTTGATATATCTCGAGAACTACGCATCTGATCAAAAAATATCATAGAACATAAAAAGTAGGAAACTTAATTCTCTACAAAAAAGGTCTCTTAACATTTTGCCATAGCTCGCTTCGTTTCCGAGATATTTGCAGATTCAGCTCAAAGGAACTGGCCTAACGGACATATTTCGAGATATTTCTTCTTCTTGTTGTTCTTCTTCTGCACAGCTAAACTGGAAGTGGCATTTGCAGCTCGCAATAGTGCAGAGTTATCTCAAAGAAAGGGGCCACGGTGTTTCTGTATCTCTATTATGTTGGTGCGGCTTCGGAACTTTTAAATATCTCGATATATCTCGAAAACTACGCTCCTGATCAAAAAATATCATAGAACATAAATTGTAGGAAACATAATTCTCTACAAAAAAGGTCTCTTAACATTTTGCCATAGCTCGCTTCGTTTCCGAGATATTTGCAGATATATCTCAAGGGAAGGGGCCTGACGGACATATTTCGAGATATTTCTTCTTCTTGTTGTTCTTCTTCTGCACAGCTAAACTGGAAGTGGCATTTCCAGCTCGCAATAGTGCAGAGTTATCTCAAAGAAAGGGGCCACGGTGTTTCTGTATCTCTATTATGTTGGTGCGGCTTCGGAACTTTTAAATATCTTGATATATCTCGAGAACTACGCATCTGATCAAAAAATATCATAGAACATAAAAAGTAGGAAACTTTATTCTCTACAAAAAAGGTCTCTTAACATTTTGCCATAGCTCGCTTCGTTTCCGAGATATTTGCAGATTTATCTCAAGGGAAGGGGCCTAACGGACATATTTCGAGATATTTCTGCTTCTTGTTGTTCTTCTTCTGCACAGCTAAACTGGAAGTGGCATTTCCAGCTCGCACTAGTGCAGCGTTATCTCAAAGAAAGGGGCCACGGTGTTTCTGTATCTCCATTATGTTGGTGCGGCTTCGGAACTTTTAAATATCTCGATATATCTCGAAAACTACGCTTCTGATCAAAAAATATCATAGAACATAAATTGTAGGAAACATAATTCTCTACAAAAAAGGTCTCTTAACATTTTGCCATAGCTCTCTTCGTTTCCGAGATATTTGCAGATTTATCTCAAGGGAAGGGGCCTGACGGACATATTTCGAGATATTTCTTCTTCTTGTTGTTCTTCTTCTGCACAGCTAAGCTGGAAGTGGCATTTGCAGCTCGCAATAGTGCAGAGTTATCTCAAAGAAAGGGGCCACGGTGTTTCTGTATCTCTATTATGTTGGTGCGGCTTCGGAACTTTTAAATATCTCGATATATCTCGAAAACTACGCTTCTGATCAAAAAATATCATAGAACATAAATTGTAGGAAACATAATTCTCTACAAAAAAGGTCTCTTAACATTTTGCCATAGCTCGCTTCGTTTCCGAGATATTTGCAGATTTATCTCAAGGGAAGGGGCCTAACGGACATATTTCGAGATATTTCTGCTTCTTGTTGTTCTTCCTCTGCACAGCTAAGCTCGAAGTGGCATTTGCAGCTCGCAATAGTGCAGAGTTATCTCAAAGAAAGGGGCCACGGTGTTTCTGTATCTCTATTATGTTGGTGCGGCTTCGGAACTTTTAAATATCTTGATATATCTCGAGAACTACGCATCTGATCAAAAAATATCATAGAACATGAAAAGTAGGCAACTTAATTCTCTACAAAAAAGGTCTCTTAACATTTTGCCATAGCTCTCTTCGTTTCCGAGATATTTGCAGATTTATCTCAAGGGAAGGGGCCTGACGGACATATTTCGAGGTATTTCTTCTTCTTGTTGTTCTTCTTCTGCACAGCTAAGCTCGAAGTGGCATTTGCAGCTCGCAATAGTGCAGAGTTATCTCAAAGAAAGAGGCCACGGTGTTTCTGTACCTCTATTATGTTGGTGCAGCTTCGGAACTTTTAAATATCTCGATATATCTCGAAAACTACGCTTCTGATCAAAAAATATCATAGAACTTAAATTGTAGGAAACATTATTCTCTACAAAAAACGTCTCTTAACATTTTGCCATAGCTCGCTTCGTTTCCAAGATATTTGCAGATTCATCTCAAGGGAAGGGGTCTGACGGACATATTTCGAGATATTTCTTCTTCTTGTTGTTCTTCTTCTGCACAGCTAAGCTCGAAGCGGCATTTGCAGCTCGCAATAGTGCAGAGTTATCTCAAAGAAAGGGGCCACGGTGTTTCTGTATCTCTATTATGTTGGTGCGGCTTCGGAACTTTTAAATATCTTGATATATCTCGAGAACTACGCATCTGATCAAAAAATATCATAGAACATAAAAAGTAGGAAACTTAATTCTCTACAAAAAAGGTCTCTTAACATTTTGCCATAGCTCGCTTCGTTTCCGAGATATTTGCAGATTTATCTCAAGGGAAGGGGCCTAACGGACATATTTCGAGATATTTCTGCTTCTTGTTGTTCTTCTTCTGCACAGCTAAACTGGAAGTGGCATTTCCAGCTCGCACTAGTGCAGCGTTATCTCAAAGAAAGGGGCCACGGTGTTTCTGTATCTCCATTATGTTGGTGCGGCTTCGGAACTTTTAAATATCTCGATATATCTCGAAAACTACGCTTCTGATCAAAAAATATCATAGAACATAAATTGTAGGAAACATAATTCTCTACAAAAAAGGTCTCTTAACATTTTGCCATAGCTCTCTTCGTTTCCGAGATATTTGCAGATTTATCTCAAGGGAAGGGGCCTGACGGACATATTTCGAGATATTTCTTCTTCTTGTTGTTCTTCTTCTGCACAGCTAAGCTGGAAGTGGCATTTGCAGCTCGCAATAGTGCAGAGTTATCTCAAAGAAAGGGGCCACGGTGTTTCTGTATCTCTATTATGTTGGTGCGGCTTCGGAACTTTTAAATATCTTGATATATCTCGTGAACTGCGCATCTGATCAAAAAATATCATAGAACATAAAAAGGAGGAAACTTAATTCTCTACAAAAAAGGTCTCTTAACATTTTGCCATAGCTCGCTTCGTTTCCGAGATATTTGCAGATTTATCTCAAGGGAAGGGGCCTAACGGACATATTTCGTGATATTTCTTCTTCTTGTTGTTCTTCTTCTGCACAGCTAAACTGGAAGTGGCATTTCCAGCTCGCAATAGTGCAGAGTTATCTCAAAGAAAGGAGCCACGGTGTTTCTGTATCTCTATTATGTTGGTGCGGCTTCGGAACTTTTAAATATCTTGATATATCTCCAGAACTACGCATCTGATCAAAAAATATCATAGAACATAAAAAGTAGGAAACTTAATTCTCTACAAAAAAGGTCTCTTAACATTTTGCCATAGCTCGCTTCGTTTCCGAGATATTTGCAGATTTATCTCAAGGGAAGGGGCCTGACGGACATATTTCGAGATATTTCTTCTTCTTGTTGTTCTTCTTCTGCACAGCTAAGCTGGAAGTGGCATTTGCGGCTCGCACTAGTGCACAGTTATCTCAAAGAAAGGGGCCACGGTGTTTCTGTATCTCTATTATGTTGGTGCGTCTTCGGAACTTTTAAATATCTCGATATATCTCGAAAACTACGCTTCTGATCAAAAAATATCATAGAACATAAATTGTAGGAAACATAATTCTCTACAAAAAACGTCTCATAACATTTTGCCATAGCTCGCTTCGTTTCCGTGATATTTGCAGATTCAGCTCAAAGGAACTGGCCTGACGGACATATTTCGAGATATTTCTTCTTCTTGTTGTTCTTCCTCTGCACAGCTAAGCTGGAAGTGGCATTTGCAGCTCGCAATAGTGCAGAGTTATCTCAAAGAAAGGGGCACGGCGTTTCTGTATCTCTATTATGTTGGTGCGGCTTCGGAACTTTTAAATATCTTGATATATCTCGAGAACTACGCATCTGATCAAAAAATATCATAGAACATAAAAAGTAGGAAACTTAATTCTCTACAAAAAAGGTCTCTTAACATTTTGCCATAGCTCGCTTCCTTTCCGAGATATTTGCATATTTATTTCAAGGGAAGGGGCCTGACGGACATATTTCGAGATATTTCTTCTTCTTGGTGTTCTTCTTCTGCACAGCTAAGCTGGAAGTGGCATTTGCGGCTCGCACTAGTGCAGAGTTATCTCAAAGAAAGGGGCCACGGTGTTTCTGTATCTCTATTATGTTGGTGCGGCTTCGGAACTTTTAAATATCTCGATATATCTCGAAAACTACGCTTCTGATCAAAAAATATCATAGAACATAAATTGTAGGAAACATAATTCTCTACAAAAAAGGTCTCTTAACATTTTGCCATAGCTCGCTTCGTTTCCGAGATATTTGCAGATATATCTCAAGGGAAGGGGCCTGACGGACATATTTCGAGATATTTCTTCTTCTTGTTGTTCTTCTTCTGCACAGCTAAGCTGGAAGTGGCATTTACAGCTCGCAATAGTGCAGAGTTATCTCAAAGAAAGGGGCCACGGTGTTTCTGTATCTCTATTATGTTGGTGCGGCTTCGGAACTTTTAAATATCTTGATATATCTCGAGAACTACGCATCTGATCAAAAAATATCATAGAACATGAAAAGTAGGCAACTTAATTCTCTACAAAAAAGGTCTCTTAACATTTTGCCATAGCTCTCTTCGTTTCCGAGATATTTGCAGATTTATCTCAAGGGAAGGGGCCTGACGGACATATTTCGAGGTATTTCTTCTTCTTGTTGTTCTTCTTCTGCACAGCTAAGCTCGAAGTGGCATTTGCAGCTCGCAATAGTGCAGAGTTATCTCAAAGAAAGGGGCCACGGTGTTTCTGTATCTCTATTATGTTGGTGCGGCTTCGGAACTTTTAAATATCTTGATATATCTCGAGAACTACGCATCTGATCAAAAAATATCATAGAACATGAAAAGTAGGCAACTTAATTCTCTACAAAAAAGGTCTCTTAACATTTTGCCATAGCTCTCTTCGTTTCCGAGATATTTGCAGATTTATCTCAAGGGAAGGGGCCTGACGGACATATTTCGAGGTATTTCTTCTTCTTGTTGTTCTTCTTCTGCACAGCTAAGCTCGAAGTGGCATTTGCAGCTCGCAATAGTGCAGAGTTATCTCAAAGAAAGAGGCCACGGTGTTTCTGTACCTCTATTATGTTGGTGCAGCTTCGGAACTTTTAAATATCTCGATATATCTCGAAAACTACGCTTCTGATCAAAAAATATCATAGAACGTAAATTGTAGGAAACATTATTCTCTACAAAAAACGTCTCTTAACATTTTGCCATAGCTCGCTTCGTTTCCAAGATATTTGCAGATTCATCTCAAGGGAAGGGGTCTGACGGACATATTTCGAGATATTTCTTCTTCTTGTTGTTCTTCTTCTGCACAGCTAAGCTCGAAGCGGCATTTGCAGCTCGCAATAGTGCAGAGTTATCTCAAAGAAAGGGGCCACGGTGTTTCTGTATCTCTATTATGTTGGTGCGGCTTCGGAACTTTTAAATATCTTGATATATCTCGAGAACTACGCATCTGATCAAAAAATATCATAGAACATAAAAAGTAGGAAACTTAATTCTCTACAAAAAAGGTCTCTTAACATTTTGCCATAGCTCGCTTCGTTTTCGAGATATTTGCAGATTTATCTCAAGGGAAGGGGCCTACCGGACATATTTCGAGATATTTCTTCTTCTTGTTGTTCTTCTTCTGCACAGCTAAACTGGAAGTGGCATTTCCAGCTCGCAATAGTGCAGAGTTATCTCAAAGAAAGGAGCCACGGTGTTTCTGTATCTCTATTATGTTGGTGCGGCTTCGGAACCTTTAAATATCTTGATATATCTCGAGAACTACGCATCTGATCAAAAAATATCATAGAACATAAAAAGTAGGAAACTTAATTCTCTACAAAAAAGGTGTCTTAACATTTTGCCATAGCTCGCTTGGTTTCCGAGATATTTGCAGATTTATCTCAAGGGAAGGGGCCTGACGGACATATTTCGAGATATTTCTTCTTCTTGTTGTTTTTCTTCTGCACAGCTAAACTGGAAGTGGCATTTCCAGCTCGCAATAGTGCAGAGTTATCTCAAAGAAAGGAGCCACGGTGTTTCTGTATCTCTATTATGTTGGTGCGGCTTCGGAACTTTTAAATATCTTGATATATCTCGAGAACTACGCATCTGATCAAAAAATATCATAGAACATGAAAAGTAGGCAACTTAATTCTCTACAAAAAAGGTCTCTTAACATTTTGCCATAGCTCTCTTCGTTTCCGAGATATTTGCAGATTTATCTCAAGGGAAGGGGCCTGACGGACATATTTCGAGGTATTTCTTCTTCTTGTTGTTCTTCTTCTGCACAGCTAAGCTCGAAGTGGCATTTGCAGCTCGCAATAGTGCAGAGTTATCTCAAAGAAAGAGGCCACGGTGTTTCTGTACCTCTATTATGTTGGTGCAGCTTTGGAACTTTTAAATATCTCGATATATCTCGAAAACTACGCTTCTGATCAAAAAATATCATAGAACGTAAATTGTAGGAAACATTATTCTCTACAAAAAACGTCTCTTAACATTTTGCCATAGCTCGCTTCGTTTCCAAGATATTTGCAGATTCATCTCAAGGGAAGGGGTCTGACGGACATATTTCGAGATATTTCTTCTTCTTGTTGTTCTTCTTCTGCACAGCTAAGCTCGAAGCGGCATTTGCAGCTCGCAATAGTGCAGAGTTATCTCAAAGAAAGGGGCCACGGTGTTTCTGTATCTCTATTATGTTGGTGCGGCTTCGGAACTTTTAAATATCTTGATATATCTCGAGAACTACGCATCTGATCAAAAAATATCATAGAACATAAAAAGTAGGAAACTTAATTCTCTACAAAAAAGGTCTCTTAACATTTTGCCATAGCTCGCTTCGTTTTCGAGATATTTGCAGATTTATCTCAAGGGAAGGGGCCTACCGGACATATTTCGAGATATTTCTTCTTCTTGTTGTTCTTCTTCTGCACAGCTAAACTGGAAGTGGCATTTCCAGCTCGCAATAGTGCAGAGTTATCTCAAAGAAAGGAGCCACGGTGTTTCTGTATCTCTATTATGTTGGTGCGGCTTCGGAACCTTTAAATATCTTGATATATCTCGAGAACTACGCATCTGATCAAAAAATATCATAGAACATAAAAAGTAGGAAACTTAATTCTCTACAAAAAAGGTGTCTTAACATTTTGCCATAGCTCGCTTGGTTTCCGAGATATTTGCAGATTTATCTCAAGGGAAGGGGCCTGACGGACATATTTCGAGATATTTCTTCTTCTTGTTGTTTTTCTTCTGCACAGCTAAGCTGGAAGTGGCATTTGCGGCTCGCACTAGTGCAGAGTTATCTCAAAGAAAGGGGCCACGGTGTTTCTGTATCTCTATTATGTTGGTGCGGCTTCGGAACTTTTAAATATCTTGATATATCTCGAGAACTACGCATCTGATCAAAAAATATCATCGAACATAAAAAGTAGGAAACTTAATTCTCTACAAAAAGGGTCTCTTAACATTTTCCCATAGCTCGCTTCGTTTCCGAGATATTTGCAGATTTATCTCAAGGGAGGGGGCCTGACGGACATATTTCGAGATATTTCTTCTTCTTGTTGTTCTTCTTCTGCACAGCTGAGCTGGAAGTGGCATTTGCAGGTCGCAATAGTGCAGAGTTATCTCAAAGAAAGGGGCCACGGTGTTTCTGTATCTCTATTATGTTGGTGCGGCTTCGGAACTTTTAAATATCTCGATATATCTCGAGAACTACGCATCTGATCAAAAAATATCATAGAAGATAAATTGTAGGAAACATAATTCTCTACAAAAAACGTCTCTTAACATTTTGCCATAGCTCGCTTCGTTTCCGAGATATTTGCAGATTCAGCTCAAAGGAACTGGCCTGACGGACATATTTCGAGATATTTCTTCTTCTTGTTGTTCTTCCTCTGCACAGCTAAGCTGGAATGGCATTTGCAGCTCGCAATAGTGCAGAGTTATCTCAAAGAAAGGGGCGACGGTGTTTCTGTATCTCTATTATGTTGGTGCGGCTTCGGAACTTTTAAATATCTTGATATATCTCGAGAACTACGCATCTGATCAAAAAATATCATAGAACATAAAAAGTAGGAAACTTAATTCTCTACAAAAAACGTCTCTTAACATTTTGCCATAGCTCGCTTCGTTTCCGAGATATTTGCAGATTCAGCTCAAAGGAACTGGCCTGACGGACATATTTCGAGATGTTTCTTCTTCTTGTTGTTCCTCCTCTGCACAGCTAAGCTGGAATGGCATTTGCAGCTCGCAATAGTGCAGAGTTATCTCAAAGAAAGGGGCGACGGTGTTTCTGTATCTCTATTATGTTGGTGCGGCTTCGGAACTTTTAAATATCTTGATATATCTCGAGAACTACGCATCTGCTCAAACAATATCATAGAACATAAAAAGTAGGAAACTTAATTCTCTACAAAAATGGTCTCTTAACATTTTGCCATAGCTCGCTTCGTTTCCGAGATATTTGCAGATTTATCTCAAGGGAAGGGGCCTAACGGACATATTTCGAGATATTTCTTCTTCTTGTTGTTCTTCATCTGCACAGCTAAACTGGAAGTGGCATTTCCAGCTCGCAATAGTGCAGAGTTATCTCAAAGAAAGGAGCCACGGTGTTTCTGTATCTCTATTATGTTGGTGCGGCTTCGGAACCTTTAAATATCTTGATATATCTCGAGAACTACGCATCTGATCAAAAAATATCATAGAACATAAAAAGTAGGAAACTTAATTCTCTACAAAAAAGGTCTCTTAACATTTTGCCATAACTCTCTTCGTTTCCGAGATATTTCCAGATTTATCTCAAGGGAAGGGGCCTGACGGACATATTTCGAGATATTTCTTCTTCTTGTTGTTCTTCTTCTGCACAGCTAAGCTGGAAGTGGCATTTGCAGCTCGCAATAGTGCAGAGTTATCTCAAAGAAATGGGCCACGGTGTTTCTGTATCTCTATTATGTTGGTGCGGCTTCGGAACTTTTAAATATCTTGATATATCTCGTGAACTGCGCATCTGATCAAAAAATATCATAGAACATAAAAAGGAGGAAACTTAATTCTCTACAAAAAAGGTCTCTTAACATTTTGCCATAGCTCGCTTCGTTTCCGAGATATTTGCAGATTTATCTCAAGGGAAGGGGCCTAACGGACATATTTCGTGATATTTCTTCTTCTTGTTGTTCTTCTTCTGCACAGCTAAACTGGAAGTGGCATTTCCAGCTCGCAATAGTGCAGAGTTATCTCAAAGAAAGGGGCCACGGTGTTTCTGTATCTCTATTATGTTGGTGCGGCTTCGGAACTTTTAAATATCTTGATATATCTCGAGAACTACGCATCTGATCAAAAAATATCATAGAACATAAAAAGTAGGAAACTTAATTCTCTACAAAAAAGCTCTCTTAACATTTTGCCATAGCTCGCTTCGTTTCCGAGATATTTGCAGATTTATCTCAAGGGAAGGGGCCTAACGGACATATTTCGAGATATTTCTTCTTCTTGTTGTTCTTCTTCTGCACAGCTAAACTGGAAGTGGCATTTCCAGCTCGCAATAGTGCAGAGTTATCTCAAAGAAAGGAGCCACGGTGTTTCTGTATCTCGATTATGTTGGTGCGGCTTCGGAACTTTTAAATATCTCGATATATCCCGAAAACTACGCTTCTGATCAAAAAATATCATAGAACATAAATTGTAGGAAACATAATTCTCTACAAAAAAGGTCTCTTAACATTTTGCCATAGCTCGCTTCGTTTCCGAGATATTTGCAGATATATCTCAAGGGCAGGGGCCTGACGGACATATTTCGAGATATTTCTTCTTCTTGTTGTTCTTCTTCTGCACAGCTAAGCTGGAAGTGGCATTTACAGCTCGCAATAGTGCAGAGTTATCTCAAAGAAAGGGGCCACGGTGTTTCTGTATCTCTATTATGTTGGTGCGGCTTCGGAACTTTTAAATATCTTGATATATCTCGAGAACTACGCATCTGATCAAAAAATATCATAGAACATAAAAAGTAGGAAACTTAATTCTCTACAAAAAAGGTCTCTTAACATTTTGCCATAGCTCGCTTCGTTTCCGAGATATTTGCAGATTTATCTCAAGGGAAGGGGCCTGACGGACATATTTCGAGATATTTCTTCTTCTTGTTATTCTTCTTCTGCACAGCTAAGCTGGAAGTGGCATTTGCAGCTCGCACTAGTGCAGAGTTATCTCAAAGAAAGGGGCCACGGTGTTGCTGTATCTCTATTATGTTGGTGCGGCTTCGGAACTTTTAAATATCTCGATATATCTCGAAAACTACGCTTCTGATCAAAAAATATCATAGAACATAAATTGTAGGAAACATAATTCTCTACAAAAAAGGTCTCTTAACATTTTGCCATAGCTCGCTTCGTTTCCGAGATATTTGCAGATTTATCTCAAGGGAAGGGGCCTGACGGACATATCTCGAGATATTTCTTCTTCTTGTTGTTCTTCTTCTGCACAGCTAAGCTGGAAGTGGCATTTGCGGTTCGCACTAGTGCAGAGTTATCTCAAAGAAAGGGGCCACGGTGTTTCTGTATCTCTATTATGTTGGTGCGGCTTCGGAACTTTTAAATATCTCGATATATCTCGAAAACTACGCTTCTGATCAAAAAATATCATAGAACATAAATTGTAGGAAACATAATTCTCTACAAAAAACGTCTCTTAACATTTTGCCATAGCTCGCTTCGTTTCCGAGATATTTGCAGATTCAGCTCAAAGGAACGGGCCTGACGGACATATTTCGAGATACTTCTTCTTCTTGTTGTTCTTCCTCTGCACAGCTAAGCTGGAAGTGGCATTTGCAGCTCGCAATAGTGCAGAGTTATCTCAAAGAAAGGGGCCACGGTGTTTCTGTATCTCTATTATGTTGGTGCGGCTTCGGAACTTTTAAATATCTTGATATATCTCGAGAACTACGCATCTGATCAAAAAATATCATAGAACATAAAAAGTAGGAAACTTAAATCTCTACAAAAAAGGTCTCTTAACATTTTGCCATAGCTCGCTTCGTTTCCGAGATATTTGCAGATTTATCTCAAGGGAAGGGGCCTGACGGACATATTTCGAGATATTTCTTCTTCTTGTTGTTCTTCTTCTGCACAGCTAAGCTGGAAGTGGCATTTGCGGCTCGCACTAGTGCAGAGTTATCTCAACGAAAGGGGCCACGGTGTTTCTGTATCTCTATTATGTTGGTGCGGCTTCGGAACTTTTAAATATCTTGATATATCTCGAGAACTACGCATCTGATCAAAAAATATCATAGAGCATGAAAAGTAGGAAACTTAATTCTCTACAAAAAAGGTCTCTTAACATTTTGCCATAGCTCTCTTCATTTCCGAGATATTTGCAGATTTATCTCAAGGGAAGGGGCCTGACGGACATATTTCGAGATATTTCTTCTTCTTGTTGTTCTTCTTCTGCACAGCTAAGCTGGAAGTGGCATTTGCGGCTCGCACTAGTGCACAGTTATCTCAAAGAAAGGGGCCACGGTGTTTCTGTATCTCTATTATGTTGGTGCGTCTTCGGAACTTTTAAATATCTCGATATATCTCGAAAACTACGCTTCTGATCAAAAAATATCATAGAACATAAATTGTAGGAAACATAATTCTCTACAAAAAACGTCTCATAACATTTTGCCATAGCTCGCTTCGTTTCCGAGATATTTGCAGATTCAGCTCAAAGGAACTGGCCTGACGGACATATTTCGAGATATTTCTTCTTCTTGTTGTTCTTCCTCTGCACAGCTAAGCTGGAAGTGGCATTTGCAGCTCGCACTAGTGCAGAGTTATCTCAAAGAAAGGGGCCACGGTGTTTCTGTATCTCTATTATGTTGGTGCGGCTTCGGAACTTTTAAATATCTCGATATATCTCGAAAACTACGCTTCTGATCAAAAAATATCATAGAACATAAATTGTAGGAAACATAATTCTCTACAAAAAAGGTCTCTTAACATTTTGCCATAGCTCGCTTCGTTTCCGAGATATTTGCAGATTTATCTCAAGGGAAGGGGCCTGACGGACATATTTCGAGATATTTCTTCTTCTTGTTGTTCTTCTTCTGCACAGCTAAGCTGGAAGTGGCATTTGCGGCTCGCACTAGTGCAGAGTTATCTCAAAGAAAGGGGCCACGGTGTTTCTGTATCTCTATTATGTTGGTGCGGCTTCGGAACTTTTAAATATCTCGATATATCTCGAAAACTACGCTTCTGATCAAAAAATATCATAGAACATAAATTGTAGGAAACATAATTCTCTACAAAAAACGTCTCTTAACATTTTGCCATAGCTCGCTTCGTTTCCGAGATATTTGCAGATTCAGCTCAAAGGAACGGGCCTGACGGACATATTTCGAGATACTTCTTCTTCTTGTTGTTCTTCCTCTGCACAGCTAAGCTGGAAGTGGCATTTGCAGCTCGCAATAGTGCAGAGTTATCTCAAAGAAAGGGGCCACGGTGTTTCTGTATCTCTATTATGTTGGTGCGGCTTCGGAACTTTTAAATATCTTGATATATCTCGAGAACTACGCATCTGATCAAAAAATATCATAGAACATAAAAAGTAGGAAACTTAAATCTCTACAAAAAAGGTCTCTTAACATTTTGCCATAGCTCGCTTCGTTTCCGAGATATTTGCAGATTTATTTCAAGGGAAGGGGCCTGACGGACATATTTCGAGATATTTCTTCTTCTTGTTGTTCTTCTTCTGCACAGCTAAGCTGGAAGTGGCATTTGCGGCTCGCACTAGTGCACAGTTATCTCAAAGAAAGGGGCCACGGTGTTTCTGTATCTCTATTATGTTGGTGCGTCTTCGGAACTTTTAAATATCTCGATATATCTCGAAAACTACGCTTCTGATCAAAAAATATCATAGAACATAAATTGTAGGAAACATAATTCTCTACAAAAAACGTCTCATAACATTTTGCCATAGCTCGCTTCGTTTCCGAGATATTTGCAGATTCAGCTCAAAGGAACTGGCCTGACGGACATATTTCGAGATATTTCTTCTTCTTGTTGTTCTTCCTCTGCACAGCTAAGCTGGAAGTGGCATTTGCAGCTCGCACTAGTGCAGAGTTATCTCAAAGAAAGGGGCCACGGTGTTTCTGTATCTCTATTATGTTGGTGCGGCTTCGGAACTTTTAAATATCTCGATATATCTCGAAAACTACGCTTCTGATCAAAAAATATCATAGAACATAAATTGTAGGAAACATAATTCTCTACAAAAAAGGTCTCTTAACATTTTGCCATAGCTCGCTTCGTTTCCGAGATATTTGCAGATTTATCTCAAGGGAAGGGGCCTGACGGACATATTTCGAGATATTTCTTCTTCTTGTTGTTCTTCTTCTGCACAGCTAAGCTGGAAGTGGCATTTGCGGCTCGCACTAGTGCAGAGTTATCTCAAAGAAAGGGGCCACGGTGTTTCTGTATCTCTATTATGTTGGTGCGGCTTCGGAACTTTTAAATATCTCGATATATCTCGAAAACTACGCTTCTGATCAAAAAATATCATAGAACATAAATTGTAGGAAACATAATTCTCTACAAAAAACGTCTCTTAACATTTTGCCATAGCTCGCTTCGTTTCCGAGATATTTGCAGATTCAGCTCAAAGGAACGGGCCTGACGGACATATTTCGAGATACTTCTTCTTCTTGTTGTTCTTCCTCTGCACAGCTAAGCTGGAAGTGGCATTTGCAGCTCGCAATAGTGCAGAGTTATCTCAAAGAAAGGGGCCACGGTGTTTCTGTATCTCTATTATGTTGGTGCGGCTTCGGAACTTTTAAATATCTTGATATATCTCGAGAACTACGCATCTGATCAAAAAATATCATAGAACATAAAAAGTAGGAAACTTAAATCTCTACAAAAAAGGTCTCTTAACATTTTGCCATAGCTCGCTTCGTTTCCGAGATATTTGCAGATTTATTTCAAGGGAAGGGGCCTGACGGACATATTTCGAGATATTTCTTCTTCTTGTTGTTCTTCTTCTGCACAGCTAAGCTGGAAGTGGCATTTGCGGCTCGCACTAGTGCAGAGTTATCTCAACGAAAGGGGCCACGGTGTTTCTGTATCTCTATTATGTTGGTGCGTCTTCGGAACTTTTAAATATCTCGATATATCTCGAAAACTACGCTTCTGATCAAAAAATATCATAGAACATAAATTGTAGGAAACATAATTCTCTACAAAAAACGTCTCATAACATTTTGCCATAGCTCGCTTCGTTTCCGAGATATTTGCAGATTCAGCTCAAAGGAACTGGCCTGACGGACATATTTCGAGATATTTCTTCTTCTTGTTGTTCTTCCTCTGCACAGCTAAGCTGGAAGTGGCATTTGCAGCTCGCAATAGTGCAGAGTTATCTCAAAGAAAGGGGCCACGGTGTTTCTGTATCTCTATTATGTTGGTGCGGCTTCGGAACTTTTAAATACCTTGATATATCTCGAGAACTACGCATCTGATCAAAAAATATCGTATAACATAAAAAGTAGGAAACTTAATTCTCTACAAAAAAGGTTTCTTAACATTTTGCCATAGCTCGCTTCGTTTCCGAGATATTTGCATATTTATCTCAAGGGAAGGGGCCTGACGGACATATTTCGAGATATTTCTTCTTCTTGTTGTTCTTCCTCTGCACAGCTAAGCTGGAAGTGGCATTTGCAGCTCGCAATAGTGCAGAGTTATCTCAAAGAAAGGGGCCACGGTGTTTCTGTATCTCTATTATGATGGTGCGGCTTCGGAACTTTTAAATATCTTGATATATCTCGAGAACTACGCATCTGATCAAAAAATATCATAGAACATAAAAAGTAGGAAACTTAATTCTCTACAAAAAAGGTTTCTTAACATTTTGCCATAGCTCGCTTCGTTTCCGAGATATTTGAATATTTATCTTCAGGGAAGGGGCCTGACGGACATATTTCGAGATATTTCTTCTTCTTGTTGTTCTTCTTCTGCACAGCTAAGCTGGAAGTGGCATTTGCAGCTCGCAATAGTGCAGGGTTATCTCAAAGAAAGGGGCCACGGTGTTTCTGTATCTCTATTATGTTGGTGCGGCTTCGGAACTTTTAAATATCTTGATATATCTCGAGAACTACGCATCTGATCAAAAAATATCATAGAACATGAAAAGTAGGAAACTTAATTCTCTACAAAAAAGATCTCTTAACATTTTGCCATAGCTCTCTTCGTTTCCGAGATATTTGCAGATTTATCTCAAGGGCAGTGGCCTGACGGACATATTTCGAGATATTTCTTCTTCTTGTTGTTCTTCTTCTGCACAGCTAAGCTGGAAGTGGCATTTGCGGCTCGCACTAGTGCAGAGTTATCTCAAAGAAAGAGGCCACGGTGTTTCTGTATCCCTATTATGTTGGTGCGGCTTCGGAACTTTTAAATATCTCGATATATCTCGAAAACTACGCTTCTGATCAAAAAATATCATAGAACATAAATTGTAGGAAACATAATTCTCTACAAAAAACGTCTCTTAACATTTTGCCATAGCTCGCTTCGTTTCCGAGATATTTGCAGATTCAGCTCAAAGGAACTGGCCTGACGGACATATTTCGAGATATTTCTTCTTCTTGTTGTTCTTCCTCTGCACAGCTAAGCTGGAAGTGGCATTTGCAGCTCGCAATAGTGCAGAGTTATCTCAAAGAAAGGGGCCACGGTGTTTCTGTATCTCTATTATGTTGGTGCGGCTTCGGAACTTTAAAATATCTTGATATATCTCGAGAACTACGCATCTGATCAAAAAATATCATAGAACATAAATTGTAGGAAACATAATTCTCTACAAAAAAGGTGTCTTAACATTTTGCCATAGCTCGCTTCGTTTCCGAGATATTTGCAGATATATCTCAAGGGAAGGGGCCTGACGGACATATTTCGAGATATTTCTTCCTCTTGTTGTTCTTCTTCTGCACAGCTAAGCTGGAAGTGGCATTTACAGCTCGCAATAGTGCAGAGTTATCTCAAAGAAAGGGGCCACGGTGTTTCTGTATCTCTATTATGTTGGTGCGGCTTCGGAACTTTTAAATATCTTGATATATCTCGAAAACTACGCTTCTGATCAAAAAATATCATACAACATAAAAAGTAGGAAACTTAATTCTCTACAAAAAAGGTCTCTTAAGATTTTGCCATAGCTCGCTTCGTTTCCGAGATATTTGCAGATTTATCTCAAGGGAAGGGGCCTGACGGACATATTTCGAGATATTTCTTCTTCTTGTTGTTCTTCTTCTGCACAGCTAAGCTGGAAGTGGCATTTGCAGCTCGCACTAGTGCAGAGTTATCTCAAAGAAAGGGGCCACGGTGTTTCTGTATATCTATTATGTTGGTGCGGCTTCGGAACTTTTAAATATCTCGATATATCTCGAAAACTACGCTTCTGATCAAAAAATATCGTAGAACATAAATTGTAGGAAACATAATTCTCTACAAAAAAGGTCTCTTAACATTTTGCCATAGCTCGCTTCGTTTCCGAGATATTTGCAGATATATCTCAAGGGAAGGGGCCTGACGGACATATTTCGAGATATTTCTTCTTCTTGTTGTTCTTCTTCTGCACAGCTAAGCTGGAAGTGGCATTTACAGCTCGCAATAGTGCAGAGTTATCTCAAAGAAAGGGGCCACGGTGTTTCTGTATCTCTATTATGTTGGTGCGGCTTCGGAACTTTTAAATATCTTGATATATCTCGAGAACTACGCATCTGATCAAAAAATATCATAGAACATAAATTGTAGGAAACATAATTCTCTACAAAAAACGTCTCTTAACATTTTGCCATAGCTCGCTTCGTTTCCGAGATATTTGCAGATTCAGCTCAAAGGAACTGGCCTGACGGACATATTTCGAGATATTTCTTCTTCTTGTTGTTCTTCCTCTGCACAGCTAAGCTGGAAGTGGCATTTGCAGCTCGCAATAGTGCAGAGTTATCTCAAAGAAAGGGGCCACGGTGTTTCTGTATCTCTATTATGTTGGTGCGGCTTCGGAACTTTAAAATATCTTGATATATCTCGAGAACTACGCATCTGATCAAAAAATATCATAGAACATAAATTGTAGGAAACATAATTCTCTACAAAAAAGGTCTCTTAACATTTTGCCATAGCTCGCTTCGTTTCCGAGATATTTGCAGATATATCTCAAGGGAAGGGGCCTGACGGACATATTTCGAGATATTTCTTCCTCTTGTTGTTCTTCTTCTGCACAGCTAAGCTGGAAGTGGCATTTACAGCTCGCAATAGTGCAGAGTTATCTCAAAGAAAGGGGCCACGGTGTTTCTGTATCTCTATTATGTTGGTGCGGCTTCGGAACTTTTAAATATCTTGATATATCTCGAAAACTGCGCTTCTGATCAAAAAATATCATACAACATAAATTGTAGGAAACATAATTCTCTACAAAAAAGGTCTCTTAACATTTTGCCATAGCTCGCTTCGTTTCCGAGATATTTGCAGATATATCTCAAGGGAAGGGGCCTGACGGACATATTTCGAGATATTTCTTCTTCTTGTTGTCCTTCTTCTGCACAGCTAAGCTGGAAGTGGCATTTGCAGCTCGCAATAGTGCAGAGTTATCTCAAAGAAAGGGGCCACGGTGTTTCTGTATCTCTATTATGTTGGTGCGGCTTCGGAACTTTTAAATATCTTGATATATCTCGAGAACTACGCATCTGATCAAAAAATATCATAGAACATAAAAAGTAGGAAACTTAATTCTCTACAAAAAAGGTCTCTTAAGATTTTGCCATAGCTCGCTTCGTTTCCGAGATATTTGCAGATTTATCTCAAGGGAAGGGGCCTGACGGACATATTTCGAGATATTTCTTCTTCTTGTTGTTCTTCTTCTGCACAGCTAAGCTGGAAGTGGCATTTGCAGCTCGCACTAGTGCAGAGTTATCTCAAAGAAAGGGGCCACGGTGTTTCTGTATATCTATTATGTTGGTGCGGCTTCGGAACTTTTAAATATCTCGATATATCTCGAAAACTACGCTTCTGATCAAAAAATATCGTAGAACATAAATTGTAGGAAACATAATTCTCTACAAAAAAGGTCTCTTAACATTTTGCCATAGCTCGCTTCGTTTCCGAGATATTTGCAGATATATCTCAAGGGAAGGGGCCTGACGGACATATTTCGAGATATTTCTTCTTCTTGTTGTTCTTCTTCTGCACAGCTAAGCTGGAAGTGGCATTTACAGCTCGCAATAGTGCAGAGTTATCTCAAAGAAAGGGGCCACGGTGTTTCTGTATCTCTATTATGTTGGTGCGGCTTCGGAACTTTTAAATATCTTGATATATCTCGAGAACTACGCATCTGATCAAAAAATATCATAGAACATAAAAAGTAGGAAACATAATTCTCTACAAAAACGGTCTCTTAACATTTTGCCATAGCTCGCTTCGTTTCCGAGATATTTGCAGATATATCTCAAGGGAATGGGCCTGACGGACATATTTCGAGATATTTCTTCTTCTTGTTGTTCTTCCTCTGCACAGCTAAGCTGGAAGTGGCATTTGCAGCTCGCAATAGTGCAGAGTTATCTCAAAGAAAGGGGCCACGGTGTTTCTGTATCTCTATTATGATGGTGCGGCTTCGGAACTTTTAAATATCTTGATATATCTCGAGAACTACGCATCTGCTCAAAAAATATCATAGAACATAAAAAGTAGGAAACTTAATTCTCTACAAAAAAGGTTTCTTAACATTTTGCCATAGCTCGCTTCGTTTCCGAGATATTTGAATATTTATCTTCAGGGAAGGGGCCTGACGGACATATTTCGAGATATTTCTTCTTCTTGTTGTTCTTCTTCTGCACAGCTAAGCTGGAAGTGGCATTTGCAGCTCGCAATAGTGCAGAGATATCTCAAAGAAAGGGGCCACGGTGTTTCTGTACCTCTATTATGTTGGTGCGGCTTCGGAACTTTTAAATATCTTGATATATCTCGAGAACTACGCGTCTGATCAAAAAATATCATAGAACATAAAAAGTAGGAAACATAATTCTCTACAAAAAAGGTCTCTTAACATTTTGCCATAGCTCGCTTCGTTTCCGAGATATTTGCAGATTTATCTCAAGGGAAAGGGCCTGACGGACATATTTCGAGATATTTCTTCTTCTTGTTGTTCTTCTTCTGCACAGCTAAGCTGGAAGTGGCATTTGCGGCTCGCACTAGTGCACAGTTATCTCAAAGAAAGGGGCCACGGTGTTTCTGTATCTCTATTATGTTGGTGCGGCTTCGGAACTTTCAAGTATCTCGATATATCTCGAAAACTACGCTTCTGATCAAAAAATATCATAGAACATAAATTGTAGGAAACATAATTCTCTACAAAAAACGTCTCTTAACATTTTGCCATAGCTCGCTTCGTTTCCGAGATATTTGCAGATTCAGCTCAAAGGAACTGGCCTAACGGACATATTTCGAGATATTTCTTCTTCTTGTTGTTCTTCCTCTGCACAGCTAAGCTGGAAGTGGCATTTGCAGCTCGCAATAGTGCAGAGTTATCTCAAAGAAAGGGGCCACGGTGTTTCTGTATCTCTATTATGATGGTGTGGCTTCGGAACTTTTAAATATCTTGATATATCTCGAGAACTGCGCATCTGATCAAAAAATATCATAGAACATAAAAAGTAGGAAACTTAATTCTCTACAAAAAAGGTTTCTTATCATTTTGCCATAGCTCGCTTCGTTTCCGAGATATTTGCATATTTATCTCAAGGGAAGGGGCCTGACGGACATATTTCGAGATATTTCTTCTTCTTGTTCTTCTTCTTCTGCACAGCTAAGCTGGAAGTGGCATTTACAGCTCGCAATAGTGCAGAGTTATCTCAAAGAAAGGGGCCACGGTGTTTCTGTATCTCTATTATGTTGGTGCGGCTTCGGAACTTTTAAATATCTTGATATATCTCGAGAACTACGCATCTGATCAAAAAATATCATAGAACATGAAAAGTAGGAAACTTAATTCTCTACAAAAAAGGTCTCTTAACATTTTGCCATAGCTCTCTTCGTTTCCGAGATATTTGCAGATTTATCTCAAGGGAAGGGGCCTGACGACATATTTCGAGATATTTCTTCTTCTTGTTGTTCTTCTTCTGCACAGCTAAGCTGGAAGTGGCATTTGCAGCTCGCAATAGTGCAGAGTTATCTCAAAGAGAGGGGCGACGGTGTTTCTGTATCTCTATTATGTTGGTGCGGCTTCGGAACTTTTAAGTATCTTGATCTATCTCGAGAACTACGCATCTGATCAAAAAATATCATAGAAGATAAAAAGTAGGAAACATAATTCTCTACAAAAAACGTCTCTTAACATTTTGCCATAGCTCGCTTCGTTTCCGAGATATTTGCAGATTCAGCTCAAAGGAACTGGCCTGACGGACATATTTCGAGATATTTCTTCTTCTTGTTGTTCTTCCTCTGCACAGCTAAGCTGGAAGTGGCATTTACAGCTCGCAATAGTGCAGAGTTATCTCAAAGAAAGGGGCCACGGTGTTTCTGTATCTCTCTTATGTTGGTGCGGCTTCGGAACTTTTAAATATCTCGATATATCTCGAAAACTACGCTTCTGATCAAAAAATATCATAGAACATAAATTGTAGGAAACATAATTCTCTACAAAAAACGTCTCTTAAGATTTTGCCATAGCTCGCTTCGTTTCCGAGATATTTGCAGATTCAGCTCAAAGGAACTGGCCTGACGGACATATTTCGAGATATTTCTTCTTCTTGTTGTTCTTCCTCTGCACAGCTAAGCTGGAAGTGGCATTTGCGGCTCGCACTAGTGCAGAGTTATCTCAAAGAAAGGGGCCACGGTGTTTCTGTATCCCTATTATGTTGGTGCGGCTTCGGAACTTTTAAATATCTCGATATATCTCGAAAACTACGCTTCTGATCAAAAAATATCATAGAACATAAATTGTAGGAAACATAATTCTCTACAAAAAAGGTCTCTTAACATTTTGCCATAGCTCGCTTCGTTTCCGAGATATTTGCAGATATATCTCAAGGGAAGGGGCCTGACGGACATATTTCGAGATATTTCTTCTTCTTGTTGTTCTTCTTCTGCACAGCTAAGCTGGAAGTGGCATTTACAGCTCGCAATAGTGCAGAGTTATCTCAAAGAAAGGGGCCACGGTGTTTCTGTATCTCTATTATGTTGGTGCGGCTTCGGAACTTTTAAATATCTTGATATATCTCGAGAACTACGCATCTGATCAAAAAATATCATAGAATATAAAAAGTAGGAAACTTAATTCTCTACAAAAAAGGTCTCTTAACATTTTGCCGTAGCTCGCTTCGTTTCCGAGATATTTGCAGATTTATCTCAAGGGAAGGGGCCTAACGGACATATTTCGAGATATTTCTTCTTCTTGTTGTTCTTCTTCTGCACAGCTAAACTGGAAGTGGCATTTCCAGCTCGCAATAGTGCAGAGTTATCTCAAAGAGAGGGGCCACGGTGTTTCTGTATCTCTATTATGTTGGTGCGGCTTCGGAACTTTTAAATATCTTGATATATCTCGAGAACTACGCATCTGATCAAAAAATATCATACAAGATAAAAAGTAGGAAACTTAATTCTCTACAAAAAAGGTCTCTTAACATTTTGCCATAGCTCGCTTCGTTTCCGAGATATTTGCAGATTTATCTCAAGGGAAGGGGCCTGACGGACATATTTCGAGATATTTCTTCTTCTTGTTGTTCTTCTTCTGCACAGCTAAGCTGGAAGTAGCATTTGCGGCTCGCACTAGTGCAGAGTTATCTCAAAGAAAGTGGCCACGGTGTTTCTGTATCCCTATTATGTTGGTGCGGCTTCGGAACTTTTAAATATCTCGATATATCTCGAAAACTACGCTTCTGATCAAAAAATATCATAGAACATAAATTGTTGGAAATATAATTGTCTACAAAAAACGTCTCTTAACATTTTGCCATAGCTCGCTTCGTTTCCGAGATATTTGCAGATTCAGCTCAAAGGAACTGGCCTGACGGACATATTTCGAGATATTTCTTCTTCTTGTTGTTCTTCCTCTGCACAGCTAAGCTGGAAGTGGCATTTGCAGCTCGCAATAGTGCAGAGTTATCTCAAAGAACGGGGCCACGGTGTTTCTGTATCTCTATTATGTTGGTGCGGCTTCGGAACTTTTAAATATCTCGATATATCTCGAAAACTACGCTTCTGATCAAAAAATATCATAGAACATAAATTGTAGGAAGCATAATTCTCTACAAAAAAGGTCTCTTAACATTTTGCCATAGCTCGCTTCGTTTCCGAGATATTTGCAGATATATCTCAAGGGAAGGGGCCTGACGGACATATTTCGAGATATTTCTTCTTCTTGTTGTTCTTCTTCTGCACAGCTAAGCTGGAAGTGGCATTTACAGCTCGCAATAGTGCAGAGTTATCTCAAAGAAAGGGGCCACGGTGTTTCTGTATCTCTATTATGTTGGTGCGGCTTCGGAACTTTTAAATATCTTGATATATCTCGAGAACTACGCCTCTGATCGAAAAATATCATAGAACATAAAAAGTAGGAAACTTAATTATCTACAAAAAAGGTCTCTTAACATTTTGCCATAGCTCGCTTCGTTTCCGAGATATTTGCAGATTTATCTCAAGGGAAGGGGCCTGACGGACATATTTCGAGATATTTCTTCTTCTTGTTGTTCTTCTTCTGCACAGCTAAGCTGGAAGTGGCATTTGCGGCTCGCACTAGTGCAGAGTTATCTCAAAGGAAGGGGCCACGGTGTTTCTGTATCCCTATTATGTTGGTGCGGCTTCGGAACTTTTAAATATCTCGATATATCTCGAAAACTACGCTTCTGATCAAAAAATATCATAGAACATAAATTGTAGGAAACATAATTCTCTACAAAAAACGTCTCTTAACATTTTGCCATAGCTCGCTTCGTTTCCGAGATATTTGCAGATTCAGCTCAAAGGAACTGGCCTGACGGACATATTTCGAGATATTTCTTCTTCTTCTTGTTCTTCCTCTGCACAGCTAAGCTGGAAGTGGCATTTGCAGCTCGCAATAGTGCAGAGTTATCTCAAAGAAAGGGGCCACGGTGTTTCTGTATCTCTATTATGTTGGTGCGGCTTCGGAACTTTTAAATATCTCGATATATCTCGAGAACTACGCATCTGATCAAAAAATATCATAGAACATGAAAAGTAGGAAACTTAATTCTCTACAAAAAAGGTCTTTTAACATTTTGCCATAGCTCTCTTCGTTTCCGAGATATTTGCAGATTTATCTCAAGGGAAGGGGCCTGACGGACATATTTCGAGATATTTCTTCTTCTTGTTGTTCTTCTTCTGCACAGCTAAGCTGGAAGTGGCATTTGCAGCTCGCAATAGTGCAGAGTTATCTCAAAGAAAGGGGCCACGGTGTTTCTGTATCTCTATTATGTTGGTGCGGCTTCGGAACTTTTAAATATCTCGATATATCTCGAAAACTACGCTTCTGATCAAAAAATATCATAGAACGTAAATTGTAGGAAATATTATTCTCTACAAAAAAGGTCTCTCAACATTTTGCCATAGCTCGCTTCGTTTCCGAGATATTTGCAGATTCATCTCAAGGGAAGGGGTCTGACGGACATATTTCGAGATATTTCTTCTTCTTGTTGTTCTTCTTCTGCACAGCTAAGCTCGAAGTGGCATTTGCAGCTCGCAATAGTGCAGAGTTATCTCAAAGAAAGAGGCCACGGTGTTTCTGTACCTCTATTATGTTGGTGCAGCTTCGGAACTTTTAAATATCTTGATATATCTCGAGAACTACGCATCTGATCAAAAAATATCATCGAACATAAAAAGTAGGAAACTTAATTCTCTACAAAAAAGGTCTCTTAACATTTTGCCATAGCTCGCTTCGTTTCCGAGATATTTGCAGATTTATCTCAAGGGAAGGGTCCTGATGGACATATTTCGAGATATTTCTTCTTCTTGTTGTTCTTCTTCTGCACAGCTAAACTGGAAGTGGCATTTCCAGCTCGCAATAGTGCAGAGTTATCTCAAAGAAAGGGGCCACGGTGTTTCTGTATCTCTATTATGTTGGTGCGGCTTCGGAACTTTTAAATATCTTGATATATCTCGAGAACTACGCATCTGATCAAAAAATATCATAGAACATAAAAAGTAGGAAACTTAATTCTCTACAAAAAAGGTCTCTTAACATTTTGCCATAGCTCGCTTCGTTTCCGAGATATTTGCAGATATATCTCAAGGGAAGGGGCCTGACGGACATATTTCGAGATATTTCTTCTTCTTGTTGTTCTTCTTCTGCACAGCTAAGCTGGAAGTGGCATTTACAGCTCGCAATAGTGCAGAGTTATCTCAAAGAAAGGGGCCACGGTGTTTCTGTATCTCTATTATGTTGGTGCGGCTTCGGAACTTTTAAATATCTTGATATATCTCGAGAACTACGCCTCTGATCGAAAAATATCATAGAACATAAAAAGTAGGAAACTTAATTATCTACAAAAAAGGTCTCTTAACATTTTGCCATAGCTCGCTTCGTTTCCGAGATATTTGCAGATTTATCTCAAGGGAAGGGGCCTGACGGACATATTTCGAGATATTTCTTCTTCTTGTTGTTCTTCTTCTGCACAGCTAAGCTGGAAGTGGCATTTGCGGCTCGCACTAGTGCAGAGTTATCTCAAAGGAAGGGGCCACGGTGTTTCTGTATCCCTATTATGTTGGTGCGGCTTCGGAACTTTTAAATATCTCGATATATCTCGAAAACTACGCTTCTGATCAAAAAATATCATAGAACATAAATTGTAGGAAACATAATTCTCTACAAAAAACGTCTCTTAACATTTTGCCATAGCTCGCTTCGTTTCCGAGATATTTGCAGATTCAGCTCAAAGGAACTGGCCTGACGGACATATTTCGAGATATTTCTTCTTCTTCTTGTTCTTCCTCTGCACAGCTAAGCTGGAAGTGGCATTTGCAGCTCGCAATAGTGCAGAGTTATCTCAAAGAAAGGGGCCACGGTGTTTCTGTATCTCTATTATGTTGGTGCGGCTTCGGAACTTTTAAATATCTCGATATATCTCGAGAACTACGCATCTGATCAAAAAATATCATAGAACATGAAAAGTAGGAAACTTAATTCTCTACAAAAAAGGTCTTTTAACATTTTGCCATAGCTCTCTTCGTTTCCGAGATATTTGCAGATTTATCTCAAGGGAAGGGGCCTGACGGACATATTTCGAGATATTTCTTCTTCTTGTTGTTCTTCTTCTGCACAGCTAAGCTGGAAGTGGCATTTGCAGCTCGCAATAGTGCAGAGTTATCTCAAAGAAAGGGGCCACGGTGTTTCTGTATCTCTATTATGTTGGTGCGGCTTCGGAACTTTTAAATATCTCGATATATCTCGAAAACTACGCTTCTGATCAAAAAATATCATAGAACGTAAATTGTAGGAAATATTATTCTCTACAAAAAAGGTCTCTCAACATTTTGCCATAGCTCGCTTCGTTTCCGAGATATTTGCAGATTCATCTCAAGGGAAGGGGTCTGACGGACATATTTCGAGATATTTCTTCTTCTTGTTGTTCTTCTTCTGCACAGCTAAGCTCGAAGTGGCATTTGCAGCTCGCAATAGTGCAGAGTTATCTCAAAGAAAGAGGCCACGGTGTTTCTGTACCTCTATTATGTTGGTGCAGCTTCGGAACTTTTAAATATCTTGATATATCTCGAGAACTACGCATCTGATCAAAAAATATCATCGAACATAAAAAGTAGGAAACTTAATTCTCTACAAAAAAGGTCTCTTAACATTTTGCCATAGCTCGCTTCGTTTCCGAGATATTTGCAGATTTATCTCAAGGGAAGGGTCCTGATGGACATATTTCGAGATATTTCTTCTTCTTGTTGTTCTTCTTCTGCACAGCTAAACTGGAAGTGGCATTTCCAGCTCGCAATAGTGCAGAGTTATCTCAAAGAAAGGGGCCACGGTGTTTCTGTATCTCTATTATGTTGGTGCGGCTTCGGAACTTTTAAATATCTTGATATATCTCGAGAACTACGCATCTGATCAAAAAATATCATAGAACATAAAAAGTAGGAAACTTAATTCTCTACAAAAAAGGTCTCTTAACATTTTGCCATAGCTCGCTTCGTTTCCGAGATATTTGCAGATTTATCTCAAGGGAAGGGGCCTGACGGACATATTTCGAGATATTTCTTCTTCTTGTTGTTCTTCTTCTGCACAGCTAAGCTGGAAGTGGCATTTGCGGCTCGCACTAGTGCAGAGTTATCTCAAAGAAAGGGGCCACGGTGTTTCTGTATCCCTATTATGTTGGTGCGGCTTCGGAACTTTTAAATATCTCGATATATCTCGAAAACTACGCTTCTGATCAAAAAATATCATACAACATAAATTGTAGGAAACATAATTGTCTACAAAAAACGTCTCTTAACATTTTGCCATAGCTCGCTTCGTTTCCGAGATATTTGCAGATATATCTCAAGGGAAGGGGCCTGACGGACATATTTCGAGATATTTCTTCTTCTTGTTGTTCTTCTTCTGCACAGCTAAGCTGGAAGTGGCATTTACAGCTCGCAATAGTGCAGAGTTATCTCAAAGAAAGGGGCCACGGTGTTTCTGTATCTCTATTATGTTGGTGCGGCTTCGGAACTTTTAAATATCTTGATATATCTCGAGAACTACGCATCTGATCAAAAAATATCATAGAACATAAAAAGTAGGAAACATAATTCTCTACAAAAAACGTCTCTTAACATTTTGCGATAGCTCGCTTCGTTTCCGAGATATTTGCAGATACAGCTCAAAGGAACTGGCCTGACGGACATATTTCGAGATATTTCTTCTTCTTGTTGTTCTTCCTCTGCGCAGCTAAGCTGGAAGTGGCATTTGCAGCTCGCAATAGTGCAGAGTTATCTCAAAGAAAGGGGCCACGGTGTTTCTGTATCTCTATTATGTTGGTGCGGCTTCGGAACTTTTAAATATCTTGATATATCTCGAGAACTACGCATCTGATCAAAAAATATCATAGAACATAAAAAGTAGGAAACTTAATTCTCTACAAAAAAGGTCTCTTAACATTTTGCCATAGCTCGCTTCGTTTCCGAGATATTTGCATATTTATCTCAAGGGAAGGGGCCTGACGGACATATTTCGAGATATTTCTTCTTCTTGTTGTTCTTCTTCTGCACAGCTAAGCTGGAAGTGGCATTTGCGGCTCGCACTAGTGCAGAGTTATCTCAAAGAAAGGGGCCACGGTGTTTCTGTATCTTTATTATGTTGGTGCGGCTTCGGAACTTTTAAATATCTCGATATATCTCGAAAACTACGCTTCTGATCAAAAAATATCATAGAACATAAAAAGTAGGAAACTTAATTCTCTACGAAAACGGTCTCTTAACATTTTGCCATAGCTCGCTTCGTTTCCGAGATATTTGCAGATTTATCTCAAGGGAAGGGGCCTGACGGACATATTTCGAGATATTTCTTCTTCTTGTTGTTCTTCTTCTGCACAGCTGAGCTGGAAGTGGCATTTGCAGGTCGCAATAGTGCAGAGTTATCTCAAAGAAAGGGGCCACGGTGTTTCTGTATCACTATTATGTTGGTGCGGCTTCGGAACTTTTAAATATCTCGATATATCTCGAAAACTACGCTTCTGATCAAAAAATATCATAGAACGTAGATTGTAGGAAATATTATTCTCTACAAAAAAGGTCTCTCAACATTTTGCCATAGCTCGCTTCGTTTCCGAGATATTTGCAGATTCATCTCAAGGGAAGGGGTCTGACGGACATATTTCGAGATATTTCTTCTTCTTGTTGTTCTTCTTCTGCACAGCTAAGCTCGAAGTGGCATTTGCAGCTCGCAATAGTGCAGAGTTATCTCAAAGAAAGAGGCCACGGTGTTTCTGTACCTCTATTATGTTGGTGCAGCTTCGGAACTTTTAAATATCTTGATATATCTCGAGAACTACGCATCTGATCAAAAAATATCATCGAACATAAAAAGTAGGAAACTTAATTCTCTACAAAAAAGGTCTCTTAACATTTTGCCATAGCTCGCTTCGTTTCCGAGATATTTGCAGATTTATCTCAAGGGAAGGGTCCTGATGGACATATTTCGAGATATTTGTTCTTCCTGTTGTTCTTCTTCTGCACAGCTAAACTGGAAGTGGCATTTCCAGCTCGCAATAGTGCAGAGTTATCTCAAAGAAAGGGGCCACGGTGTTTCTGTATCTCTATTATGTTGGTGCGGCTTCGGAACTTTTAAATATCTTGATATATCTCGAGAACTACGCATCTGATCAAAAAATATCATAGAACATAAAAAGTAGGAAACTTAATTCTCTACAAAAAAGGTCTCTTAACATTTTGCCATAGCTCGCTTCGTTTCCGAGATATTTGCAGATTTATCTCAAGGGAAGGGGCCTGACGGACATATTTCGAGATATTTCTTCTTCTTGTTTTTCTTCTTCTACACAGCTAAGCTGGAAGTGGCATTTGCGGCTCGCACTAGTGCAGAGTTATCTCAAAGAAAGGGGCCACGGTGTTTCTGTATCCCTATTATGTTGGTGCGGCTTCGGAACTTTTAAATATCTCGATATATCTCGAAAACTACGCTTCTGATCAAAAAATATCATACAACATAAATTGTAGGAAACATAATTGTCTACAAAAAACGTCTCTTAACATTTTGCCATAGCTCGCTTCGTTTCCGAGATATTTGCAGATATATCTCAAGGGAAGGGGCCTGACGGGCATATTTCGAGATATTTCTTCTTCTTGTTGTTCTTCTTCTGCACAGCTAAGCTGGAAGTGGCATTTACAGCTCGCAATAGTGCAGAGTTATCTCAAAGAAAGGGGCCACGGTGTTTCTGTATCTCTATTATGTTGGTGCGGCTTCGGAACTTTTAAATATCTTGATATATCTCGAGAACTACGCATCTGATCAAAAAATATCATAGAACATAAAAAGTAGGAAACATAATTCTCTACAAAAAACGTCTCTTAACATTTTGCGATAGCTCGCTTCGTTTCCGAGATATTTGCAGATACAGCTCAAAGGAACTGGCCTGACGGACATATTTCGAGATATTTCTTCTTCTTGTTGTTCTTCCTCTGCGCAGCTAAGCTGGAAGTGGCATTTGCAGCTCGCAATAGTGCAGAGTTATCTCAAAGAAAGGGGCCACGGTGTTTCTGTATCACTATTATGTTGGTGCGGCTTCGGAACTTTTAAATATCTCGATATATCTCGAAAACTACGCTTCTGATCAAAAAATATCATAGAACGTAAATTGTAGGAAATATTATTCTCTACAAAAAAGGTCTCTCAACATTTTGCCATAGCTCGCTTCGTTTCCGAGATATTTGCATATTTATCTCAAGGGAAGGGGCCTGACGGACATATTTCGAGATATTTCTTCTTCTTGTTGTTCTTCTTCTGCACAGCTAAGCTGGAAGTGGCATTTGCGGCTCGCACTAGTGCAGAGTTATCTCAAAGAAAGGGGCCACGGTGTTTCTGTATCTTTATTATGTTGGTGCGGCTTCGGAACTTTTAAATATCTCGATATATCTCGAAAACTACGCTTCTGATCAAAAAATATCATAGAACATAAAAAGTAGGAAACTTAATTCTCTACGAAAACGGTCTCTTAACATTTTGCCATAGCTCGCTTCGTTTCCGAGATATTTGCAGATTTATCTCAAGGGAAGGGGCCTGACGGACATATTTCGAGATATTTCTTCTTCTTGTTGTTCTTCTTCTGCACAGCTAAGCTGGAAGTGGCATTTACAGCTCGCAATAGTGCAGAGTTATCTCAAAGAAAGGGGCCACGGTGTTTCTGTATCTCTATTATGTTGGTGCGGCTTCGGAACTTTTAAATATCTTGATATATCTCGAGAACTACGCATCTGATCAAAAAATATCATAGAACATAAAAAGTAGGAAACATAATTCTCTACAAAAAACGTCTCTTAACATTTTGCGATAGCTCGCTTCGTTTCCGAGATATTTGCATATTTATCTCAAGGGAAGGGGCCTGACGGACATATTTCGAGATATTTCTTCTTCTTGTTGTTCTTCTTCTGCACAGCTAAGCTGGAAGTGGCATTTGCGGCTCGCACTAGTGCAGAGTTATCTCAAAGAAAGGGGCCACGGTGTTTCTGTATCTTTATTATGTTGGTGCGGCTTCGGAACTTTTAAATATCTCGATATATCTCGACAACTACGCTTCTGATCAAAAAATATCATAGAACATAAAAAGTAGGAAACTTAATTCTCTACGAAAACGGTCTCTTAACATTTTGCCATAGCTCGCTTCGTTTCCGAGATATTTGCAGATTTATCTCAAGGGAAGGGGCCTGACGGACATATTTCGAGATATTTCTTCTTCTTGTTGTTCTTCTTCTGCACAGCTGAGCTGGAAGTGGCATTTGCAGGTCGCAATAGTGCAGAGTTATCTCAAAGAAAGGGGCCACAGTGTTTCTGTATCTCTATTATGTTGGTGCGGCTTCGGAACTTTTAAATATCTCGATATATCTCGAAAACTACGCTTCTGATCAAAAAATATCATAGAACGTAAATTGTAGGAAATATTATTCTCTACAAAAAAGGTCTCTCAACATTTTGCCATAGCTCGCTTCGTTTCCGAGATATTTGCAGATTCATCTCAAGGGAAGGGGTCTGACGGACATATTTCGAGATATTTCTTCTTCTTGTTGTTCTTCTTCTGCACAGCTAAGCTCGAAGTGGCATTTGCAGCTCGCAATAGTGCAGAGTTATCTCAAAGAAAGAGGCCACGGTGTTTCTGTACCTCTATTATGTTGGTGCAGCTTCGGAACTTTTAAATATCTTGATATATCTCGAGAACTACGCATCTGATCAAAAAATATCATCGAACATAAATTGTAGGAAACATAATTGTCTACAAAAAACGTCTCTTAACATTTTGCCATAGCTCGCTTCGTTTCCGAGATATTTGCAGATTCAGCTCAAAGGAACTGGCCTGACGGACATATTTCGAGATATTTCTTCTTCTCGTTGTTCTTCCTCTGCACAGCTAAGCTGGAAGTAGCATTTGCAGCTCGCAATAGTGCAGAGTTATCTCAAAGAACGGGGCCACGGTGTTTCTGTATCTCTATTATGTTGGTGCGGCTTCGGAACTTTTAAATATCTCGATATATCTCGAAAACTACGCTTCTGATCAAAAAATATCATAGAACATAAATTGTAGGAAGCATAATTCTCTACAAAAAAGGTCTCTTAACATTTTGCCATAGCTCGCTTCGTTTCCGAGATATTTGCAGATTTATCTCAAGGGAAGGGGCCTGACGGACATATTTCGAGATATTTCTTCTTCTTGTTGTTCTTCTTCTGCACAGCTAAGCTGGAAGTGGCATTTGCAGCTCGCACTAGTGCAGAGTTATCTCAAAGAAAGGGGCCACGGTATTTCTGTATATCTATTATGTTGGTGCGGCTTCGGAACTTTTAAATATCTCGATATATCTCGAAAACTACGCATCTGATCAAAAAATATCATAGAACATAAAAAGTAGGAAACTTAATTCTCTACAAAAAAGGTCTCTTAACGTTTTGCAATAGCTCGCTTCGTTTCCGAGATATTTGCAGATTTATCTCAAGGGAAGGGTCCTGACGGACATATTTCGAGATATTTCTTCTTCTTGTTGTTCTTCTTCTGCACAGCTAAGCTGGAAGTGGCATTTGCCGCTCGCAATAGTGCAGAGTTATCTCAAAGAAAGGGGCCACGGTGTTTCTGTATCTCTATTATGTTGGTGCGGCTTCGGAACTTTCAAATATCTTGATATATCTCGAGAACTACGCTTCTGATCAAAAAATATCATACAACATAAATTGTAGGAAACATAATTGTCTACAAAAAACGTCTCTTAACATTTTGCCATAGCTCGCTTCGTTTCCGAGATATTTGCAGATTCAGCTCAAAGGAACTGGCCTGACGGACATATTTCGAGATATTTCTTCTTCTTGTTGTTCTTCCTCTGCACAGCTAAGCTGGAAGTAGCATTTGCAGCTCGCAATAGTGCAGAGTTATCTCAAAGAACGGGGCCACGGTGTTTCTGTATCTCTATTATGTTGGTGCGGCTTCGGAACTTTTAAATATCTCGATATATCTCGAAAACTACGCTTCTGATCAAAAAATATCGTAGAACATAAATTGCAGGAAACATAATTCTCTACAAAAAAGGTCTCTTAACATTTTGCCATAGCTCGCTTCGTTTCCGAGATATTTGCAGATTCAGCTCAAAGGAACTGGCATGACGGACATATTTCGAGATATTTCTTCTTCTTGTTGTTCTTCCTCTGCACAGCTAAGCTGGAAGTGGCATTTGCAGCTCGCAATAGTGCAGAGTTATCTCAAAGAAAGGGGCCACGGTGTTTCTGTATCTCTATTATGTTGGTGCGGCTTCGGAACTTTTAAATATCTTGATATATCTCGAGGACTACGCATCTGATCAAAAAATATCATAGAACATGAAAAGTAGGAAACTTAATTCTCTACAAAAAAGGTCTCTTAACATTTTGCCATAGCTCTCTTCGTTTCCGAGATATTTGCAGATTTATCTCAAGGGAAGGGGCCTGACGGACATATTTCGAGATATTTCTTCTTCTTGTTGTTCTTCTTCTGCACAGCTAAGCTGGAAGTGGCATTTGCAGCTCGCAATAGTGCAGAGTTATCTCAAAGAAAGGGGCCACGGTGTTTCTGTATCTCTATTATGTTGGTGCGGCTTCGGAACTTTTAAATATCTTGATATATCTCGAGAACTACGCATCTGATCAAAAAATATCATAGAACATAAAAAGTAGGAAACTTAATTCTCTACAAAAAAGGTCTCTTAACATTTTGCCATAGCTCGCTTCGTTTCCGAGATATTTGCATATTTATCTCAAGGGAAGGGGCCTGACGGACATATTTCGAGATATTTCTTCTTCTTGTTGTTCTTCTTCTGCACAGCTAAGCTGGAAGTGGCATTTGCGGCTCGCACTAGTGCAGAGTTATCTCAAAGAAAGGGGCCACGGTGTTTCTGTATCTTTATTATGTTGGTGCGGCTTCGGAACTTTTAAATATCTCGATATATCTCGACAACTACGCTTCTGATCAAAAAATATCATAGAACATAAAAAGTAGGAAACTTAATTCTCTACGAAAACGGTCTCTTAACATTTTGCCATAGCTCGCTTCGTTTCCGAGATATTTGCAGATTTATCTCAAGGGAAGGGGCCTGACGGACATATTTCGAGATATTTCTTCTTCTTGTTGTTCTTCTTCTGCACAGCTGAGCTGGAAGTGGCATTTGCAGGTCGCAATAGTGCAGAGTTATCTCAAAGAAAGGGGCCACAGTGTTTCTGTATCTCTATTATGTTGGTGCGGCTTCGGAACTTTTAAATATCTCGATATATCTCGAAAACTACGCTTCTGATCAAAAAATATCATAGAACGTAAATTGTAGGAAATATTATTCTCTACAAAAAAGGTCTCTCAACATTTTGCCATAGCTCGCTTCGTTTCCGAGATATTTGCAGATTCATCTCAAGGGAAGGGGTCTGACGGACATATTTCGAGATATTTCTTCTTCTTGTTGTTCTTCTTCTGCACAGCTAAGCTCGAAGTGGCATTTGCAGCTCGCAATAGTGCAGAGTTATCTCAAAGAAAGAGGCCACGGTGTTTCTGTACCTCTATTATGTTGGTGCAGCTTCGGAACTTTTAAATATCTTGATATATCTCGAGAACTACGCATCTGATCAAAAAATATCATCGAACATAAATTGTAGGAAACATAATTGTCTACAAAAAACGTCTCTTAACATTTTGCCATAGCTCGCTTCGTTTCCGAGATATTTGCAGATTCAGCTCAAAGGAACTGGCCTGACGGACATATTTCGAGATATTTCTTCTTCTCGTTGTTCTTCCTCTGCACAGCTAAGCTGGAAGTAGCATTTGCAGCTCGCAATAGTGCAGAGTTATCTCAAAGAACGGGGCCACGGTGTTTCTGTATCTCTATTATGTTGGTGCGGCTTCGGAACTTTTAAATATCTCGATATATCTCGAAAACTACGCTTCTGATCAAAAAATATCATAGAACATAAATTGTAGGAAGCATAATTCTCTACAAAAAAGGTCTCTTAACATTTTGCCATAGCTCGCTTCGTTTCCGAGATATTTGCAGATTTATCTCAAGGGAAGGGGCCTGACGGACATATTTCGAGATATTTCTTCTTCTTGTTGTTCTTCTTCTGCACAGCTAAGCTGGAAGTGGCATTTGCAGCTCGCACTAGTGCAGAGTTATCTCAAAGAAAGGGGCCACGGTATTTCTGTATATCTATTATGTTGGTGCGGCTTCGGAACTTTTAAATATCTCGATATATCTCGAAAACTACGCATCTGATCAAAAAATATCATAGAACATAAAAAGTAGGAAACTTAATTCTCTACAAAAAAGGTCTCTTAACGTTTTGCAATAGCTCGCTTCGTTTCCGAGATATTTGCAGATTTATCTCAAGGGAAGGGTCCTGACGGACATATTTCGAGATATTTCTTCTTCTTGTTGTTCTTCTTCTGCACAGCTAAGCTGGAAGTGGCATTTGCCGCTCGCAATAGTGCAGAGTTATCTCAAAGAAAGGGGCCACGGTGTTTCTGTATCTCTATTATGTTGGTGCGGCTTCGGAACTTTCAAATATCTTGATATATCTCGAGAACTACGCTTCTGATCAAAAAATATCATACAACATAAATTGTAGGAAACATAATTGTCTACAAAAAACGTCTCTTAACATTTTGCCATAGCTCGCTTCGTTTCCGAGATATTTGCAGATTCAGCTCAAAGGAACTGGCCTGACGGACATATTTCGAGATATTTCTTCTTCTTGTTGTTCTTCCTCTGCACAGCTAAGCTGGAAGTAGCATTTGCAGCTCGCAATAGTGCAGAGTTATCTCAAAGAACGGGGCCACGGTGTTTCTGTATCTCTATTATGTTGGTGCGGCTTCGGAACTTTTAAATATCTCGATATATCTCGAAAACTACGCTTCTGATCAAAAAATATCGTAGAACATAAATTGCAGGAAACATAATTCTCTACAAAAAAGGTCTCTTAACATTTTGCCATAGCTCGCTTCGTTTCCGAGATATTTGCAGATTCAGCTCAAAGGAACTGGCATGACGGACATATTTCGAGATATTTCTTCTTCTTGTTGTTCTTCCTCTGCACAGCTAAGCTGGAAGTGGCATTTGCAGCTCGCAATAGTGCAGAGTTATCTCAAAGAAAGGGGCCACGGTGTTTCTGTATCTCTATTATGTTGGTGCGGCTTCGGAACTTTTAAATATCTTGATATATCTCGAGGACTACGCATCTGATCAAAAAATATCATAGAACATGAAAAGTAGGAAACTTAATTCTCTACAAAAAAGGTCTCTTAACATTTTGCCATAGCTCTCTTCGTTTCCGAGATATTTGCAGATTTATCTCAAGGGAAGGGGCCTGACGGACATATTTCGAGATATTTCTTCTTCTTGTTGTTCTTCTTCTGCACAGCTAAGCTGGAAGTGGCATTTGCAGCTCGCAATAGTGCAGAGTTATCTCAAAGAAAGGGGCCACGGTGTTTCTGTATCTCTATTATGTTGGTGCGGCTTCGGAACTTTTAAATATCTTGATATATCTCGAGAACTACGCATCTGATCAAAAAATATCATAGAACATAAAAAGTAGGAAACTTAATTCTCTACAAAAAAGGTCTCTTAACATTTTGCCATAGCTCGCTTCGTTTCCGAGATATTTGCATATTTATCTCAAGGGAAGGGGCCTGACGGACATATTTCGAGATATTTCTTCTTCTTGTTGTTCTTCTTCTGCACAGCTAAGCTGGAAGTGGCATTTGCGGCTCGCACTAGTGCAGAGTTATCTCAAAGAAAGGGGCCACGGTGTTTCTGTATCTTTATTATGTTGGTGCGGCTTCGGAACTTTTAAATATCTCGATATATCTCGACAACTACGCTTCTGATCAAAAAATATCATAGAACATAAAAAGTAGGAAACTTAATTCTCTACGAAAACGGTCTCTTAACATTTTGCCATAGCTCGCTTCGTTTCCGAGATATTTGCAGATTTATCTCAAGGGAAGGGGCCTGACGGACATATTTCGAGATATTTCTTCTTCTTGTTGTTCTTCTTCTGCACAGCTGAGCTGGAAGTGGCATTTGCAGGTCGCAATAGTGCAGAGTTATCTCAAAGAAAGGGGCCACAGTGTTTCTGTATCTCTATTATGTTGGTGCGGCTTCGGAACTTTTAAATATCTCGATATATCTCGAAAACTACGCTTCTGATCAAAAAATATCATAGAACGTAAATTGTAGGAAATATTATTCTCTACAAAAAAGGTCTCTCAACATTTTGCCATAGCTCGCTTCGTTTCCGAGATATTTGCAGATTCATCTCAAGGGAAGGGGTCTGACGGACATATTTCGAGATATTTCTTCTTCTTGTTGTTCTTCTTCTGCACAGCTAAGCTCGAAGTGGCATTTGCAGCTCGCAATAGTGCAGAGTTATCTCAAAGAAAGAGGCCACGGTGTTTCTGTACCTCTATTATGTTGGTGCAGCTTCGGAACTTTTAAATATCTTGATATATCTCGAGAACTACGCATCTGATCAAAAAATATCATCGAACATAAATTGTAGGAAACATAATTGTCTACAAAAAACGTCTCTTAACATTTTGCCATAGCTCGCTTCGTTTCCGAGATATTTGCAGATTCAGCTCAAAGGAACTGGCCTGACGGACATATTTCGAGATATTTCTTCTTCTCGTTGTTCTTCCTCTGCACAGCTAAGCTGGAAGTAGCATTTGCAGCTCGCAATAGTGCAGAGTTATCTCAAAGAACGGGGCCACGGTGTTTCTGTATCTCTATTATGTTGGTGCGGCTTCGGAACTTTTAAATATCTCGATATATCTCGAAAACTACGCTTCTGATCAAAAAATATCATAGAACATAAATTGTCGGAAGCATAATTCTCTACAAAAAAGGTCTCTTAACATTTTGCCATAGCTCGCTTCGTTTCCGAGATATTTGCAGATTTATCTCAAGGGAAGGGGACTGACGGACATATTTCGAGATATTTCTTCTTCTTGTTGTTCTTCTTCTGCACAGCTAAGCTGGAAGTGGCATTTGCAGCTCGCACTAGTGCAGAGTTATCTCAAAGAAAGGGGCCACGGTATTTCTGTATATCTATTATGTTGGTGCGGCTTCGGAACTTTTAAATATCTCGATATATCTCGAAAACTACGCATCTGATCAAAAAATATCATAGAACATAAAAAGTAGGAAACTTAATTCTCTACAAAAAAGGTCTCTTAACGTTTTGCAATAGCTCGCTTCGTTTCCGAGATATTTGCAGATTTATCTCAAGGGAAGGGTCCTGACGGACATATTTCGAGATATTTCTTCTTCTTGTTGTTCTTCTTCTGCACAGCTAAGCTGGAAGTGGCATTTGCCGCTCGCAATAGTGCAGAGTTATCTCAAAGAAAGGGGCCACGGTGTTTCTGTATCTCTATTATGTTGGTGCGGCTTCGGAACTTTCAAATATCTTGATATATCTCGAGAACTACGCATCTGATCAAAAAATATCATAGAACATAAAAAGTAGGAAACCTAATTTTCTACAAAATAGGTCTCTTAACATTTTGCCGTAGCTCGCTTCGTTTCCGAGATATTTGCAGATTTATCTCAAGGGAAGGGGCCTGACGGACATATTTCGAAATATTTCTTATTCTTGTTGTTCTTCTTCTGCACAGCTAAGCTGGAAGTGGCATTTGCAGCTCGCAATAGTGCAGAGTTATCTCAAAGAAAGGGGCCACGGTGTTTCTGTACCTCTATTATGTTGGTGCAGCTTCGGAGCTTTTAAATATCTTGATATATCTCGAGAACTACGCATCTGATCAAAAAATATCATAGAACATAAAAAGTAGGAAACTTAATTCTCTACAAAAAAGGTCTCTCAACATTTTGCCATAGCTCGCTTCGTTTCCGAGGTATTTGCAGATTTATCTCAAGGGAAGGGGCCTGACGGACATATTTCGAGATATTTCTTCTTCTTGTTGTTCTTCTTCTGCACAGCTAAGCTGGAAGTGGCATTTGCAGCGCGCAATAGTGCAGAGTTATCTCAAAGAAAGGGGCCACGGTGTTTCTGTATCTCTATTATGTTGGTGCGGCTTCGGAACTTTTAAATATCTCGATATATCTCGAAAACTACGCTTCTGATCAAAAAATATCAGAGAACGTAAATTGTAGGAAACATAATTCTCTACAAAAAAGGTCTCTTAACATTTTGCCGTAGCTCGCTTCGTTTCCGAGATATTTGCAGATTTATCTCAAGGGAAGGGGCCTGACGGACATATTTCGAAATATTTCTTATTCTTGTTGTTCTTCTTCTGCACAGCTAAGCTGGAAGTGGCATTTGCAGCTCGCAATAGTGCAGAGTTATCTCAAAGAAAGGGGCCACGGTGTTTCTGTACCTCTATTATGTTGGTGCAGCTTCGGAGCTTTTAAATATCTTGATATACCTCGAGAACTACGCATCTGATCAAAAAATATCATAGAACATAAAAAGTAGGAAACTTAATTCTCTACAAAAAAGGTCTTTTAACGTTTTGCAATAGCTCGCTTCGTTTCCGAGATATTTGCAGATTTATCTCAAGGGAAGGGTCCTGACGGACATATTTCGGGATATTTCTTCTTCTTGTTGTTCTTCTTCTGCACAGCTAAACTGGAAGTGGCATTTCCAGCTCGCAATCATGCAGAGTTATCTCAAAGAGAGGGGCCACGGTGTTTCTGTATCTATTATGTTGGTGCGGCTTCGGAACTTTTAAATATCTTGATATATCTCGAGAACTACGCCTCTGATCGAAAAATATCATAGAACATAAAAAGTAGGAAACTGAATTCTCTACAAAAAAGGTCTCTTAACATTTTGCCATAGCTCGCTTCGTTTCCGAGATATTTGCAGATTTATCTCAAGGGAAGGGGCCTGACGGACATATTTCGAGATATTTCTTCTTCTTGTTGTTCTTCTTCTGCACAGCTAAGCTGGAAGTGGCATTTGCAGCTCGCAATAGTGCAGAGTTATCGCAAAGAAAGGGGCCACGGTGTTTCTGTATCTCTATTATGTTGGTGCGGCTTCGGAACTTTTAAATATCTTGATATATCTCGAGAACTACGCATCTGATCAAAAAATATCATAGAACATAAAAAGTAGGAAACCTAATTTTCTACAAAAAAGGTCTCTTAACATTTTGACGTAGCTCGCTTCGTTTCCGAGATATTTGCAGATTTATCTCAAGGGAAGGGGCCTGACGGACATATTTCGAGATATTTCTTCTTCTTGTTGTTCTTCTTCTGCACAGCTAAGCTGGAAGTGGCATTTGCAGCGCGCAATAGTGCAGAGTTATCTCAAAGAAAGGGGCCACGGTGTTTCTGTACCTCTATTATGTTGGTGCAGCTTCGGAGCTTTTAAATATCTTGATATATCTCGAGAACTACGCATCTGATCAAAAAATATCATAGAACATAAAAAGTAGGAAACTTAATTCTCTACAAAAAAGGTCTTTTAACGTTTTGCAATAGCTCGCTTCGTTTCCGAGATATTTGCAGATTTATCTCAAGGGAAGGGTCCTGACGGACATATTTCGAGATATTTCTTCTTCTTGTTGTTCTTCTTCTGCACAGCTAAACTGGAAGTGGCATTTCCAGCTCGCAATCATGCAGAGTTATCTCAAAGAGAGGGGCCACGGTGTTTCTGTATCTATTATGTTGGTGCGGCTTCGGAACTTTTAAATATCTTGATATATCTCGAGAACTACGCCTCTGATCGAAAAATATCATAGAACATAAAAAGTAGGAAACTGAATTCTCTACAAAAAAGGTCTCTAAACATTTTGCCATAGCTCGCTTCGTTTCCGAGATATTTGCAGATTTATCTCAAGGGAAGGGGCCTGACGGACATATTTCGAGATATTTCTTCTTCTTGTTGTTCTTCTTCTGCACAGCTAAGCTGGAAGTGGCATTTGCAGCTCGCAATAGTGCAGAGTTATCGCAAAGAAAGGGGCCACGGTGTTTCTGTATCTCTATTATGGTGGTGCGGCTTCGGAACTTTTAAATATCTTGATATATCTCGAGAACTACGCATCTGATCAAAAAATATCATAGAACATAAAAAGTAGGAAACCTAATTTTCTACAAAAAAGGTCTCTTAACATTTTGACGTAGCTCGCTTCGTTTCCGAGATATTTGCAGATTTATCTCAAGGGAAGGGGCCTGACGGACATATTTCGAGATATTTCTTCTTCTTGTTGTTCTTCTTCTGCACAGCTAAGCTGGAAGTGGCATTTGCAGCTCGCAATAGTGCAGAGTTATCTCAAAGAAAGGGGCCACGGTGTTTCTGTACCTCTATTATGTTGGTGCGGCTTCGGAACTTTTAAATATCTTGATATATCTCGAGAACTACGCATCTGTTCAAAAAATATCATAGAACATAAAAAGTAGGAATCCTAATTTTCTGCAAAAAAGGTCTCTTAACATTTTGCCGTAGCTCGCTTCGTTTCCGAGATATTTGCAGATTTATCTCAAGGGAAGGGTCCTGACGGACATATTTCGAGATATTTCTTCTTCTTGTTGTTCTTCTTCTGCACAGCTAAGCTGGAAGTGGCATTTGCCGCTCGCAATAGTGCAGAGTTATCTCAAAGAGAGGGGCCACGGTGTTTCTGTATCTATTATGTTGGTGCGGCTTCGGAACTTTTAAATATCTTGATATATCTCGAGAACTACGCCTCTGATCGAAAAATATCATAGAACACAAAAAGTAGGAAACTGAATTCTCTACAAAAAAGGTCTCTTAACATTTTGCCATAGCTCGCTTCGTTTCCGAGATATTTGCAGATTTATCTCAAGGGAAGGGGCCTGACGGACATATTTCGAGATATTTCTTCTTCTTGTTGTTCTTCTTCTGCACAGCTAAGCTGGAAGTGGCATTTGCAGCTCGCAATAGTGCAGAGTTATCGCAAAGAAAGGGGCCACGGTGTTTCTGTATCTCTATTATGTTGGTGCGGCTTCGGAACTTTTAAATATCTTGATATATCTCGAGAACTACGCATCTGATCAAAAAATATCATAGAACATAAAAAGTAGGAAACCTAATTTTCTACAAAAAAGGTCTCTTAACATTTTGACGTAGCTCGCTTCGTTTCCGAGATATTTGCAGATTTATCTCAAGGGAAGGGGCCTGACGGACATATTTCGAGATATTTCTTCTTCTTGTTGTTCTTCTTCTGCACAGCTAAGCTGGAAGTGGCATTTGCAGCGCGCAATAGTGCAGAGTTATCTCAAAGAAAGGGGCCACGGTGTTTCTGTACCTCTATTATGTTGGTGCAGCTTCGGAGCTTTTAAATATCTTGATATATCTCGAGAACTACGCATCTGATCAAAAAATATCATAGAACATAAAAAGTAGGAAACTTAATTCTCTACAAAAAAGGTCTTTTAACGTTTTGCAATAGCTCGCTTCGTTTCCGAGACATTTGCAGATTTATCTCAAGGGAAGGGTCCTGACGGACATATTTCGAGATATTTCTTCTTCTTGTTGTTCTTCTTCTGCACAGCTAAACTGGAAGTGGCATTTCCAGCTCGCAATCATGCAGAGTTATCTCAAAGAGAGGGGCCACGGTGTTTCTGTATCTATTATGTTGGTGCGGCTTCGGAACTTTTAAATATCTTGATATATCTCGAGAACTACGCCTCTGATCGAAAAATATCATAGAACATAAAAAGTAGGAAACTGAATTCTCTACAAAAAAGGTCTCTAAACATTTTGCCATAGCTCGCTTCGTTTCCGAGATATTTGCAGATTTATCTCAAGGGAAGGGGCCTGACGGACATATTTCGAGATATTTCTTCTTCTTGTTGTTCTTCTTCTGCACAGCTAAGCTGGAAGTGGCATTTGCAGCTCGCAATAGTGCAGAGTTATCGCAAAGAAAGGGGCCACGGTGTTTCTGTATCTCTATTATGGTGGTGCGGCTTCGGAACTTTTAAATATCTTGATATATCTCGAGAACTACGCATCTGATCAAAAAATATCATAGAACATAAAAAGTAGGAAACCTAATTTTCTACAAAAAAGGTCTCTTAACATTTTGACGTAGCTCGCTTCGTTTCCGAGATATTTGCAGATTTATCTCAAGGGAAGGGGCCTGACGGACATATTTCGAGATATTTCTTCTTCTTGTTGTTCTTCTTCTGCACAGCTAAGCTGGAAGTGGCATTTGCAGCTCGCAATAGTGCAGAGTTATCTCAAAGAAAGGGGCCACGGTGTTTCTGTACCTCTATTATGTTGGTGCGGCTTCGGAACTTTTAAATATCTTGATATATCTCGAGAACTACGCATCTGTTCAAAAAATATCATAGAACATAAAAAGTAGGAATCCTAATTTTCTGCAAAAAAGGTCTCTTAACATTTTGCCGTAGCTCGCTTCGTTTCCGAGATATTTGCAGATTTATCTCAAGGGAAGGGTCCTGACGGACATATTTCGAGATATTTCTTCTTCTTGTTGTTCTTCTTCTGCACAGCTAAGCTGGAAGTGGCATTTGCCGCTCGCAATAGTGCAGAGTTATCTCAAAGAGAGGGGCCACGGTGTTTCTGTATCTATTATGTTGGTGCGGCTTCGGAACTTTTAAATATCTTGATATATCTCGAGAACTACGCCTCTGATCGAAAAATATCATAGAACATAAAAAGTAGGAAACTGAATTCTCTACAAAAAAGGTCTCTTAACATTTTGCCATAGCTCGCTTCGTTTCCGAGATATTTGCAGATTTATCTCAAGGGAAGGGGCCTGACGGACATATTTCGAGATATTTCTTCTTCTTGTTGTTCTTCTTCTGCACAGCTAAGCTGGAAGTGGCATTTGCAGCTCGCAATAGTGCAGAGTTATCTCAAAGAAAGGGGCCACGGTGTTTCTGTACCTCTATTATGTTGGTGCAGCTTCGGAGCTTTTAAATATCTTGATATATCTCGAGAACTACGCATCTGATCAAAAAATATCATAGAACATAAAAAGTAGGAAACTTAATTCTCTACAAAAAAGGTCTTTTAACGTTTTGCAATAGCTCGCTTCGTTTCCGAGATATTTGCAGATTTATCTCAAGGGAAGGGTCCTGACGGACATATTTCGAGATATTTCTTCTTCTTGTTGTTCTTCTTCTGCACAGCTAAACTGGAAGTGGCATTTCCAGCTCGCAATCATGCAGAGTTATCTCAAAGAGAGGGGCCACGGTGTTTCTGTATCTATTATGTTGGTGCGGCTTCGGAACTTTTAAATATCTTGATATATCTCGAGAACTACGCCTCTGATCGAAAAATATCATAGAACATAAAAAGTAGGAAACTGAATTCTCTACAAAAAAGGTCTCTTAACATTTTGCCATAGCTCGCTTCGTTTCCGAGATATTTGCAGATTTATCTCAAGGGAAGGGGCCTGACGGACATATTTCGAGATATTTCTTCTTCTTGTTGTTCTTCTTCTGCACAGCTAAGCTGGAAGTGGCATTTGCAGCTCGCAATAGTGCAGAGTTATCGCAAAGAAAGGGGCCACGGTGTTTCTGTATCTCTATTATGTTGGTGCGGCTTCGGAACTTTTAAATATCTTGATATATCTCGAGAACTACGCATCTGATCAAAAAATATCATAGAACATAAAAAGTAGGAAACCTAATTTTCTACAAAAAAGGTCTCTTAACATTTTGACGTAGCTCGCTTCGTTTCCGAGATATTTGCAGATTTATCTCAAGGGAAGGGGCCTGACGGACATATTTCGAGATATTTCTTCTTCTTGTTGTTCTTCTTCTGCACAGCTAAGCTGGAAGTGGCATTTGCAGCGCGCAATAGTGCAGAGTTATCTCAAAGAAACGGGCCACGGTGTTTCTGTATCTCTATTATGTGGGTGCGGCTTCGGAACTTTTAAATATCTAGATATATCTCGAGAACTACGCATCTGATCAAAAAATATCATAGAACATAAAAAGTAGGAAACTTAATTCTCTACAAAAAAGGTCTCTTAACATTTTCCCAATACTGGCATCGTTTCCGAGATATTTGCAGATTTATCTCAAGGGAAGGGGCCTGACGGACATATTTCGAGATATTTCTTCTTCTTGTTGTTCTTCTTCTGCACAGCTAAGCTGGAAGTGGCATTTGCAGCGCGCAATAGTGCAGAGTTATCTCAAAGAAACGGGCCACGGTGTTTCTGTATCTCTATTATGTGGGTGCGGCTTCGGAACTTTTAAATATCTAGATATATCTCGAGAACTACGCATCTGATCAAAAAATATCATAGAACATAAAAAGTAGGAAACTTAATTCTCTACAAAAAAGGTCTCTTAACATTTTCCCAATACTGGCATCGTTTCCGAGATATTTGCAGATTTATCTCAAGGGAAGGGGCCTGACGGACATATTTCGAGATATTTCTTCTTCTTGTTGTTCTTCTTCTGCACAGCTAAGCTGGAAGTGGCATTTGCAGCGCGCAATAGTGCAGAGTTATCTCAAAGAAACGGGCCACGGTGTTTCTGTATCTCTATTATGTGGGTGCGGCTTCGGAACTTTTAAATATCTAGATATATCTCGAGAACTACGCATCTGATCAAAAAATATCATAGAACATAAAAAGTAGGAAACTTAATTCTCTACAAAAAAGGTCTCTTAACATTTTCCCAATACTGGCATCGTTTCCGAGATATTTGCAGATTTATCTCAAGGGAAGGGGCCTGACGGACATATTTCGAGATATTTCTTCTTCTTGTTGTTCTTCTTCTGCACAGCTAAGCTGGAAGTGGCATTTGCAGCGCGCAATAGTGCAGAGTTATCTCAAAGAAACGGGCCACGGTGTTTCTGTATCTCTATTATGTTGGTGCGGCTTCGGAACTTTTAAATATCTTGATATATCTCGAGAACTATGCATCTGATCAAAAAATATCGTAGAACATAAAAAGTAGGAAACTTAATTCTCTACAAATAAGGTCTCTAAACATTTTGCCATAGCTCGCTTGGTTTCCGAGATATTTGCAGATTTATCTCAAGGGACGGGGCCTGACGGACATATTTCGAGATATTCCTTCTTCTTGTTGTTCTTCTTCTGCACAGCTAAGCTGGAAGTGGCATTTGCAGCTCGCAATAGTGCAGAGTTACCTCAAAGAAAGGGACCACGGTGTTTCTGTATCTCTATTATGTTGGTGCCGCTTCGGAACTTTTAAATATCAGGATATATCTCGAGAACTACGCATCTGATCAAAAAATATCATAGAACATAAAAAGTAGGAAACTTAATTCTCTACAAAAATGGTCTCTTAACATTTTGCCATAGCTCGCTTCGTTTCCGAGATATTTGCAGATTTATCTCAAGGGAAGGGGCCTGACGGACATATTTCGAGATATTTCTTCTTCTTGTTGTTCTTCTTCTGCACAGCTAAGCTCGAAGTGGCATTTGCAGCTCGCAATAGTGCAGAGTTATCTCAAAGAAAGAGGCCACGGTGTTTCTGTACCTCTATTATGTTGGTGCAGCTTCGGAACTTTTAAATATCTTGATATATCTCGAGAACTACGCATCTGATCAAAAAATATCATCGAACATAAAAAGTAGGAAACTTAATTCTCTACAAAAAAGGTCTCTTAACATTTTGCCATAGCTCGCTTCGTTTCCGAGATATTTGCAGATTTATCTCAAGGGAAGTGGCCTGACGGACATATTTCGAGATATTTCTTCTTCTTGTTGTTCTTCTTCTGCACAGCTAAGCTGGAAGTGGCATTTGCAGCTCGCAAGAGTGCAGAGTTATCCCAAAGAAAGGGGCCACGGTGTTTCTGTATCTCTATTATGTTGGTGCGGCTTCGGAACTTTTAAATATCTTGATATATCTCGAGAACTACGCCTCTGATCGAAAAATATCATAGAACATAAAAAGTAGGAAACTTAATTCTCTACAAAAAAGGTCTCTTCACATTTTGCCATAGCTCGCTTCGTTTCCGAGTTATTTGCAGATTTATCTCAAGGGAAGGGGCCTGACGGACATATTTCGAGATATTTCTTCTTCTTGTTGTTCTTCTTCTGCACAGCTAAGCTGGAAGTGGCATTTGCAGCTCGCAATAGTGCAGAGTTATCGCAAAGAAAGGGGCTACGGTGTTTCTGTATCGCTATTATGTTGGTGCGGCTTCGGAACTTTTAAATATCTTGATATATCTCGAGAACTACGCATCTGATCAAAAAATATCATAGAACATAAAAAGTAGGAAACTTAATTCTCTACAAAAAAGGTCTCTTAACGTTTTGCAATAGCTCGCTTCGTTTCCGAGATATTTGCAGATTTATCTCAAGGGACGGGTCCTGACGGACATATTTAGAGATATTTCTTCTTCTTGTTGTTCTTCTTCTGCACAGCTAAGCTGGAAGTGGCATTTGCAGCTCGCAATAGTGCAGAGTTATCTCAAAGAAAGGGGCCACGGTGTTTCTGTACCTCTATTATGTTGGTGCGGCTTCGGACCTTTTAAATATCTTGATATATCTCGAGAACTACGCATCTGTTCAAAAAATATCATAGAACATAAAAAGTAGGAATCCTAATTTTCTACAAAAAAGGTCTCTTAACATTTTGCCGTAGCTCGCTTCGTTTCCGAGATATTTGCAGATTTATCTCAAGGGAAGGGGCCTGACGGACATATTTCCAGATATTTCTTCTTCTTGTTGTTCTTCTTCTGCACAGCTAAGCTGGAAGTGGCATTTGCAGCTCGCAATAGTGCAGAGTTATCTCAAAGAAAGGGGCCACGGTGTTTCTGTATCCCTATTATGTTGGTGCGACTTCGGAACGTTTAAGTATCTTGATATATCTCGAGAACTACGCATCTGATCAAAAAATATCATAGAACATAAAAAGTAGGAAACCTAATTTTCTACAAAAAAGGTCTCTTAACATTTTGCCGTAGCTCGCTTCGTTTCCGAGATATTTGCAGATTCATCTCAAGGGAAGGGGCCTGACGGACATATTTCGAAATATTTCTTATTCTTGTTGTTCTTCTTCTGCACAGCTAAGCTGGAAGTGGCATTTGCAGCTCGCTATAGTGCAGAGTTATCTCAAAGAAAGGGGCCACGGTGTTTCTGTACCTCTATTATGTTGGTGCAGCTTCGGAGCTTTTAAATATCTTGATATATCTCGAGAACGACGCATCTGATCAAAAAATATCATAGAACATAAAAAGTAGGAAACTTAATTCTCTACAAAAAAGGTCTTTTAACGTTTTCCCATAACTGGCATCGTTTCCGAGATATTTGCAGATTTATCTCAAGGGAAGGGGCCTGACGGACATATTTCGAGATATTTCTTCTTCTTGTTGTTCTTCTTCTGCACAGCTAAGCTGGAAGTGGCATTTGCAGCTCGCAATAGTGCAGAGTTATCGCAAAGAAAGGGGCCACGGTGTTTCTGTATCTCTATTATGTTGGTGCGGCTTCGGAACCTTTAAATATCTTGATATATCTCGAGAACTACGCATCTGATCAAAAAATATCATAGAACATAAAAAGTAGGAAACCTAATTTTCTACACAAAAGGTCTCTTAACATTTTGCCGTAGCTCGCTTCGTTTCCGAGATATTTGCAGATTTATCTCAAGGGAAGGGGCCTGACGGACATATTTCGAAATATTTCTTATTCTTGTTGTTCTTCTTCTGCACAGCTAAGCTGGAAGTGGCATTTGCAGCTCGCTATAGTGCAGAGTTATCTCAAAGAAAGGGGCCACGGTGTTTCTGTACCTCTATTATGTTGGTGCAGCTTCGGAGCTTTTAAATATCTTGATATATCTCGAGAACTACGCATCTGATCAAAAAATATCATAGAACATAAAAAGTAGGAAACTTAATTCTCTACAAAAAAGGTCTTTTAACGTTTTGCAATAGCTCGCTTCGTTTCCAAGATATTTGCAGATTTATCTCAAGGGAAGGGTCCTGACGGACATATTTCGAGATATTTCTTCTTCTTGTTGTTCTTCTTCTGCACAGCTAAGCTGGAAGTGGCATTTGCAGCTCGCAATAGTGCAGAGTTATCTCAAAGAAAGGGGCCACGGTGTTTCTGTATCTCTATTATGTTGGTGCGGCTTCGGAACGTTTAAATATCTTGATATATCTCGAGAACTACGCATCTGATCAAAAAATATCATAGAACATAAAAAGTAGGAAACCTAATTTTCTACAAAAAAGGTCTCTTAACATTTTGCCGTAGCTCGCTTCGTTTCCGAGATATTTGCAGATTTATCTCAAGGGAAGGGGCCTGACGGACATATTTCGAAATATTTCTTATTCTTGTTGTTCTTCTTCTGCACAGCTAAGCTGGAAGTGGCATTTGCAGCGCGCAATAGTGCAGAGTTATCTCAAAGAAACGGGCCACGGTGTTTCTGTATCTCTATTATGTTGGTGCGGCTTCGGAACTTTTAAATATCTTGATATATCTCGAGAACTACGCATCTGATCAAAAAATATCATAGAACATAAAAAGTAGGAAACTTAATTCTCTACAAAAAAGGTCCCTTAACATTTTCCCATAACTGGCATCGTTTCCGAGATATTTGCAGATTTATCTCAAGGGAAGGGGCCTGACGGACATATTTCGAGATATTTCTTCTTCTTGTTGTTCTTCTTCTGCACAGCTAAGCTGGAAGTGGCATTTGCAGCTCGCAATAGTGCAGAGTTATCTCAAAGAAAGGGGCCACGGTGTTTCTGTATCTCTATTATGTTGGTGCCGCTTCGGAACTTTTAAATATCAGGATATATCTCGAGAACTACGCATCTGATCAAAAAATATCAGAGAACGTAAATTGTAGGAAACATAATTCTCTACAAAAAAGGTCTCTTAACATTTTGCCATAGCTCGCTTCGTTTCCGAGATATTTGCAGATTTATCTCAAGGGAAGGGGCCTGACGGACATATTTCGAGATATTTCTTCTTCTTGTTGTTCTTCTTCTGCACAGCTAAGCTGGAAGTGGCATTTGCAGCTCGCAATAGTGCAGAGTTATCTCAAAGAAAGGGGCCACGGTGTTTCTGTACCTCTATTATGTTGGTGCAGCTTCGGAGCTTTTAAATATCTTGATATATCTCGAGAACTACGCATCTGATCAAAAATTATCATAGAACATAAAAAGTAGGAAACTTAATTCTCTACAAAAAAGGTCTCTTAACATTTTCCCATAGCTGGCATCGTTTCCGAGATATTTGCAGATTTAGCTCAAGGGAAGGGGCCTGACGGACATATTCCGAGATATTTCTTCTTCTTGTTGTTCCTCTTCTGCACAGCTAAGCTGGAAGTGGCATTTGCAGGTCGCAATAGTGCAGAGTTATCTCAAAGAAAGGGGCCACGGTGTTTCTGTATCTCTATTATGTTGGTGCGGCTTCGGAACTTTTAAATATCTCGATATATCTCGAAAACTACGCTTCTGATCAAAAAATATCAGAGAACGTAAATTGTAGGAAACATAATTGTCTACAAAAAAGGTCTCTTAACATTTTGCCATAGCTCGCTTCGTTTCCGAGATATTTGCAGATTTATCTCAAGGGAAGGGGCCTGACGGACATATTTCGAGATATTTCTTCTTCTTGTTGTTCTTCTTCTGCACAGCTAAGCTGGAAGTGGCATTTGCAGCTCGCAATAGTGCAGAGTTATCTCAAAGAAAGGGGCCACGGTGTTTCTGTATCTCTATTATGTTGGTGCGGCTTCGGAACTTTTAAATATCTTGATATATCTCGAGAACTACGCATCTGATCAAAAAATATCGTAGAACATAAAAAGTAGGAAACTTAATTCTCTACAAATAAGGTCTCTAAACATTTTGCCATAGCTCGCTTGGTTTCCGAGATATTTGCAGATTTATCTCAAGGGAAGGGGCCTGACGGACATATTTCGAGATATTCCTTCTTCTTGTTGTTCTTCTTCTGCACAGCTAAGCTGGAAGTGGCATTTGCAGCTCGCAATAGTGCAGAGTTACCTCAAAGAAAGGGGCCACGGTGTTTCTGTATCTCTATTATGTTGGTGCCGCTTCGGAACTTTTAAATATCAGGATATATCTCGAGAACTACGCATCTGATCAAAAAATATCATAGAACATAAAAAGTAGGAAACTTAATTCTCTACAAAAAAGGTCTCTTAACATTTTCCCATAGCTGGCATCGTTTCCGAGATATTTGCAGATTTATCTCAAGGGAAGGGGCCTGACGGACATATTTCGAAATATTTCTTATTCTTGTTGTTCTTCTTCTGCACAGCTAAGCTGGAAGTGGCATTTGCAGCTCGCTATAGTGCAGAGTTATCTCAAAGAAAGGGGCCACGGTGTTTCTGTACCTCTATTATGTTGGTGCAGCTTCGGAGCTTTTAAATATCTTGATATATCTCGAGAACTACGCATCTGATCAAAAAATATCATAGAACATAAAAAGTAGGAAACTTAATTCTCTACAAAAAAGGTCTTTTAACGTTTTGCAATAGCTCGCTTCGTTTCCAAGATATTTGCAGATTTATCTCAAGGGAAGGGTCCTGACGGACATATTTCGAGATATTTCTTCTTCTTGTTGTTCTTCTTCTGCACAGCTAAGCTGGAAGTGGCATTTGCAGCTCGCAATAGTGCAGAGTTATCTCAAAGAAAGGGGCCACGGTGTTTCTGTATCTCTATTATGTTGGTGCGGCTTCGGAACGTTTAAATATCTTGATATATCTCGAGAACTACGCATCTGATCAAAAAATATCATAGAACATAAAAAGTAGGAAACCTAATTTTCTACAAAAAAGGTCTCTTAACATTTTGCCGTAGCTCGCTTCGTTTCCGAGATATTTGCAGATTCATCTCAAGGGAAGGGGCCTGACGGACATATTTCGAAATATTTCTTATTCTTGTTGTTCTTCTTCTGCACAGCTAAGCTGGAAGTGGCATTTGCAGCTCGCTATAGTGCAGAGTTATCTCAAAGAAAGGGGCCACGGTGTTTCTGTACCTCTATTATGTTGGTGCAGCTTCGGAGCTTTTAAATATCTTGATATATCTCGAGAACTACGCATCTGATCAAAAAATATCATAGAACATAAAAAGTAGGAAACTTAATTCTCTACAAAAAAGGTCTTTTAACGTTTTCCCATAACTGGCATCGTTTCCGAGATATTTGCAGATTTATCTCAAGGGAAGGGGCCTGACGGACATATTTCGAGATATTCCTTCTTCTTGTTGTTCTTCTTCTGCACAGCTAAGCTGGAAGTGGCATTTGCAGCTCGCAATAGTGCAGAGTTATCGCAAAGAAAGGGGCCACGGTGTTTCTGTATCTCTATTATGTTGGTGCGGCTTCGGAACCTTTAAATATCTTGATATATCTCGAGAACTACGCATCTGATCAAAAAATATCATAGAACATAAAAAGTAGGAAACCTAATTTTCTACACAAAAGGTCTCTTAACATTTTGCCGTAGCTCGCTTCGTTTCCGAGATATTTGCAGATTTATCTCAAGGGAAGGGGCCTGACGGACATATTTCGAAATATTTCTTATTCTTGTTGTTCTTCTTCTGCACAGCTAAGCTGGAAGTGGCATTTGCAGCTCGCTATAGTGCAGAGTTATCTCAAAGAAAGGGGCCACGGTGTTTCTGTACCTCTATTATGTTGGTGCAGCTTCGGAGCTTTTAAATATCTTGATATATCTCGAGAACTACGCATCTGATCAAAAAATATCATAGAACATAAAAAGTAGGAAACTTAATTCTCTACAAAAAAGGTCTTTTAACGTTTTGCAATAGCTCGCTTCGTTTCCAAGATATTTGCAGATTTATCTCAAGGGAAGGGTCCTGACGGACATATTTCGAGATATTTCTTCTTCTTGTTGTTCTTCTTCTGCACAGCTAAGCTGGAAGTGGCATTTGCAGCTCGCAATAGTGCAGAGTTATCTCAAAGAAAGGGGCCACGGTGTTTCTGTATCTCTATTATGTTGGTGCGGCTTCGGAACGTTTAAATATCTTGATATATCTCGAGAACTACGCATCTGATCAAAAAATATCATAGAACATAAAAAGTAGGAAACCTAATTTTCTACAAAAAAGGTCTCTTAACATTTTGCCGTAGCTCGCTTCGTTTCCGAGATATTTGCAGATTTATCTCAAGGGAAGGGGCCTGACGGACATATTTCGAAATATTTCTTATTCTTGTTGTTCTTCTTCTGCACAGCTAAGCTGGAAGTGGCATTTGCAGCGCGCAATAGTGCAGAGTTATCTCAAAGAAACGGGCCACGGTGTTTCTGTATCTCTATTATGTTGGTGCGGCTTCGGAACTTTTAAATATCTTGATATATCTCGAGAACTACGCATCTGATCAAAAAATATCATAGAACATAAAAAGTAGGAAACTTAATTCTCTACAAAAAAGGTCCCTTAACATTTTCCCATAACTGGCATCGTTTCCGAGATATTTGCAGATTTATCTCAAGGGAAGGGGCCTGACGGACATATTTCGAGATATTTCTTCTTCTTGTTGTTCTTCTTCTGCACAGCTAAGCTGGAAGTGGCATTTGCAGCTCGCAATAGTGCAGAGTTATCTCAAAGAAAGGGGCCACGGTGTTTCTGTATCTCTATTATGTTGGTGCCGCTTCGGAACTTTTAAATATCAGGATATATCTCGAGAACTACGCATCTGATCAAAAAATATCAGAGAACGTAAATTGTAGGAAACATAATTCTCTACAAAAAAGGTCTCTTAACATTTTGCCATAGCTCGCTTCGTTTCCGAGATATTTGCAGATTTATCTCAAGGGAAGGGGCCTGACGGACATATTTCGAGATATTTCTTCTTCTTGTTGTTCTTCTTCTGCACAGCTAAGCTGGAAGTGGCATTTGCAGCTCGCAATAGTGCAGAGTTATCTCAAAGAAAGGGGCCACGGTGTTTCTGTACCTCTATTATGTTGGTGCAGCTTCGGAGCTTTTAAATATCTTGATATATCTCGAGAACTACGCATCTGATCAAAAATTATCATAGAACATAAAAAGTAGGAAACTTAATTCTCTACAAAAAAGGTCTCTTAACATTTTCCCATAGCTGGCATCGTTTCCGAGATATTTGCAGATTTAGCTCAAGGGAAGGGGCCTGACGGACATATTCCGAGATATTTCTTCTTCTTGTTGTTCCTCTTCTGCACAGCTAAGCTGGAAGTGGCATTTGCAGGTCGCAATAGTGCAGAGTTATCTCAAAGAAAGGGGCCACGGTGTTTCTGTATCTCTATTATGTTGGTGCGGCTTCGGAACTTTTAAATATCTCGATATATCTCGAAAACTACGCTTCTGATCAAAAAATATCAGAGAACGTAAATTGTAGGAAACATAATTGTCTACAAAAAAGGTCTCTTAACATTTTGCCATAGCTCGCTTCGTTTCCGAGATATTTGCAGATTTATCTCAAGGGAAGGGGCCTGACGGACATATTCCGAGATATTTCTTCTTCTTGTTGTTCTTCTTCTGCACAGCTAAGCTGGAAGTGGCATTTGCAGCTCGCAATAGTGCAGAGTTATCTCAAAGAAAGGGGCCACGGTGTTTCTGTATCTCTATTATGTTGGTGCGGCTTCGGAACTTTTAAATATCTTGATATATCTCGAGAACTACGCATCTGATCAAAAAATATCGTAGAACATAAAAAGTAGGAAACTTAATTCTCTACAAATAAGGTCTCTAAACATTTTGCCATAGCTCGCTTGGTTTCCGAGATATTTGCAGATTTATCTCAAGGGAAGGGGCCTGACGGACATATTTCGAGATATTCCTTCTTCTTGTTGTTCTTCTTCTGCACGGCTAAGCTGGAAGTGGCATTTGCAGCTCGCAATAGTGCAGAGTTACCTCAAAGAAAGGGGCCACGGTGTTTCTGTATCTCTATTATGTTGGTGCCGCTTCGGAACTTTTAAATATCAGGATATATCTCGAGAACTACGCATCTGATCAAAAAATATCATAGAACATAAAAAGTAGGAAACTTAATTCTCTACAAAAAAGGTCTCTTAACATTTTCCCATAGCTGGCATCGTTTCCGAGATATTTGCAGATTTATCTCAAGGGAAGGGGCCTGACGGACATATTTCGAGATATTTCTTCATCTTGTTGTTCTTCTTCTGCACAGCTAAGCTGGAAGTGGCATTTGCAGCTCGCAATAGTGCAGAGTTATCGCAAAGAAAGGGGCCACGGTGTTTCTGTATCTCTATTATGTTGGTGCGGCTTCGGAACTTTTAAATATCTTGATATATCTCGAGAACTACGCATCTGATCAAAAAATATCGTAGAACATAAAAAGTAGGAAACTTAATTCTCTACAAATAAGGTCTCTAAACATTTTGCCATAGCTCGCTTGGTTTCCGAGATATTTGCAGATTTATCTCAAGGGAAGGGGCCTGACGGACATATTTCGAGATATTCCTTCTTCTTGTTGTTCTTCTTCTGCACGGCTAAGCTGGAAGTGGCATTTGCAGCTCGCAATAGTGCAGAGTTACCTCAAAGAAAGGGGCCACGGTGTTTCTGTATCTCTATTATGTTGGTGCCGCTTCGGAACTTTTAAATATCAGGATATATCTCGAGAACTACGCATCTGATCAAAAAATATCATAGAACATAAAAAGTAGGAAACTTAATTCTCTACAAAAAAGGTCTCTTAACATTTTCCCATAGCTGGCATCGTTTCCGAGATATTTGCAGATTTATCTCAAGGGAAGGGGCCTGACGGACATATTTCGAGATATTTCTTCATCTTGTTGTTCTTCTTCTGCACAGCTAAGCTGGAAGTGGCATTTGCAGCTCGCAATAGTGCAGAGTTATCGCAAAGAAAGGGGCCACGGTGTTTCTGTATCTCTATTATGTTGGTGCGGCTTCGGAACTTTTAAATATCTTGATATATCTCGAGAACTACGCATCTGATCAAAAAATATCATAGAACATAAAAAGTAGGAAACCTAATTTTCTACAAAAAAGGTCTCTTAACATTTTGCCGTAGCTCGCTTCGTTTCCGAGATATTTGCAGATTTATCTCAAGGGAAGGGGCCTGACGGACATATTTCGAGATATTCCTTCTTCTTGTTGTTCTTCTTCTGCACAGCTAAGCTGGAAGTGGCATTTGCAGCTCGCAATAGTGCAGAGTTACCTCAAAGAAAGGGGCCACGGTGTTTCTGTATCTCTATTATGTTGGTGCCGCTTCGGAACTTTTAAATATCAGGATATATCTCGAGAACTACGCATCTGATCAAAAAATATCATAGAACATAAAAAGTAGGAAACTTAATTCTCTACAAAAAAGGTCTCTTAACATTTTCCCATAGCTGGCATCGTTTCCGAGATATTTGCAGATTTATCTCAAGGGAAGGGGCCTGACGGACATATTTCCAGATATTTCTTCTTCTTGTTGTTCTTCTTCTGCACAGCTAAGCTGGAAGTGGCATTTGCAGCTCGCAATAGTGCAGAGTTACCTCAAAGAAAGGGGCCACGGTGTTTCTGTATCTCTATTATGTTGGTGCGGCTTCGGAACTTTTAAATATCTTGATATATCTCGAGAACTACGCATCTGATCAAAAAATATCATAGAACATAAAAAGTAGGAATCCTAATTTTCTACAAAAAAGGTCTCTTAACATTTTGCCGTAGCTCGCTTCGTTTCCGAGATATTTGCAGATTTATCTCAAGGGAAGGGGCCTGACGGACATATTTCCAGATATTTCTTCTTCTTGTTGTTCTTCTTCTGCACAGCTAAGCTGGAAATGGCATTTGCCGCTCGCAATAGTGCAGAGTTATCTCAAAGAAAGGGGCCACGGTGTTTCTGTATCTCTATTATGTTGGTGCGGCTTCGGAACTTTTCAATATCTTGATATACCTCGAGAACTACGCATCTGATCAAAAAATATCATAGAACATGAAAAGTAGGAAACTTAATTCTCTACAAAAAAGGTCTCTTAACATTTTGCCATAACTCTCTTCGTTTCCGAGATATTTCCAGATTTATCTCAAGGGAAGGGTCCTGACGGACATATTTCGAGATATTTCTTCTTCTTGTTGTTCTTCTTCTGCACAGCTAAGCTGGAAGTGGCATTTGCAGCTCGCAATAGTGCAGAGTTATCTCAAAGAAAGGGGCCACGGTGTTTCTGTATCTCTATTACGTTGGTGCGGCTTCGGAACGTTTAAATATCTTGATATATCTCGAGAACTACGCATCTGATCAAAAAATATCATAGAACATAAAAAGTAGGAAACCTAATTTTCTACAAAAAAGGTCTCTTAACATTTTGCCGTAGCTCGCTTCGTTTCCGAGATATTTGCAGATTTATCTCAAGGGAAGGGGCCTGACGGACATATTTCGAAATATTTCTTATTCTTGTTGTTCTTCTTCTGCACAGCTAAGCTGGAAGTGGCATTTGCAGCGCGCAATAGTGCAGAGTTATCTCAAAGAAACGGGCCACGGTGTTTCTGTATCTCTATTATGTTGGTGCGGCTTCGGAACTTTTAAATATCTTGATATATCTCGAAAACTACGCTTCTGATCAAAAAATATCAGAGAACGTAAATTGTAGGAAACATAATTCTCTACAAAAAAGGTCTCTTAACATTTTGCCATAGCTCGCTTTGTTTCCGAGATATTTGCAGATTTATCTCAAGGGAAGGGGCCTGACGGACATATTTCGAGATATTTCTTCTTCTTGTTGTTCTTCTTCTGCACAGCTAAGCTGGAAGTGGCATTTGCAGCTCGCAATAGTGCAGAGTTATCTCAAAGAAAGGGGCCACGGTGTTTCTGTACCTCTATTATGTTGGTGCAGCTTCGGAGCTTTTAAATATCTTGATATATCTCGAGAACTACGCATCTGATCAAAAAATATCATAGAACATAAATAGTAGGAAACTTAATTCTCTACAAAAAAGGTCTCTTAACATTTTCCCATAACTGGCATCGTTTCCGAGATATTTGCAGATTTATCTCAAGGGAAGGGGCCTGACGGACATATTTCGAGATATTTCTTCTTCTTGTTGTTCTTCTTCTGCACAGCTAAGCTGGAAGTGGCATTTGCAGCTCGCAATAGTGCAGAGTTATCGCAAAGAAAGGGGCCACGGTGTTTCTGTATCTCTATTATGTTGGTGCGGCTTCGGAACCTTTAAATATCTTGATATATCTCGAGAACTACGCATCTGATCAAAAAATATCATAGAACATAAAAAGTAGGAAACCTAATTTTCTACAAAAAAGGTCTCTTAACATTTTCCCATAGCTGGCATCGTTTCCGAGATATTTGCAGATTTAGCTCAAGAGAAGGGGCCTGACGGACATATTCCGAGATATTTCTTCTTCTTGTTGTTCCTCTTCTGCACAGCTAAGCTGGAAGTGGCATTTGCAGGTCGCAATAGTGCAGAGTTATCTCAAAGAAAGGGGCCACGGTGTTTCTGTATCTCTATTATGTTGGTGCGGCTTCGGAACTTTTAAATATCTCGATATATCTCGAAAACTACGCTTCTGATCAAAAAATATCAGAGAACGTAAATTGTAGGAAACATAATTCTCTACAAAAAAGGTCTCTTAACATTTTGCCATAGCTCGCTTCGTTTCCGAGATATTTGCAGATTTATCTCAAGGGAAGGGGCCTGACGGACATATTTCGAGATATTTCTTCTTCTTGTTGTTCTTCTTCTGCACAGCTAAGCTGGAAGTGGCATTTGCAGCTCGCAATAGTGCAGAGTTATCTCAAAGAAAGGGGCCACGGTGTTTCTGTATCTCTATTATGTTGGTGCGGCTTCGGAACTTTTAAATATCTTGATATATCTCGAGAATTACGCATCTGATCAAAAAATATCGTAGAACATAAAAAGTAGGAAACTTAATTCTCTACAAATAAGGTCTCTAAACATTTTGCCATAGCTCGCTTGGTTTCCGAGATATTTGCAGATTTATCTCAAGGGAAGGGGCCTGACGGACATATTTCGAGATATTCCTTCTTCTTGTTGTTCTTCTTCTGCACAGCTAAGCTGGAAGTGGCATTTGCAGCTCGCAATAGTGCAGAGTTACCTCAAAGAAAGGGGCCACGGTGTTTCTGTATCTCTATTATGTTGGTGCCGCTTCGGAACTTTTAAATATCAGGATATATCTCGAGAACTACGCATCTGATCAAAAAATATCATAGAACATAAAAAGTAGGAAACCTAATTTTCTACAAAAAAGGTCTCTTAACATTTTGCCGTAGCTCGCTTCGTTTCCGAGATATTTGCAGATTTATCTCAAGGGAAGGGGCCTGACGGACATATTTCGAGATATTCCTTCTTCTTGTTGTTCTTCTTCTGCACAGCTAAGCTGGAAGTGGCATTTGCAGCTCGCAATAGTGCAGAGTTACCTCAAAGAAAGGGGCCACGGTGTTTCTGTATCTCTATTATGTTGGTGCCGCTTCGGAACTTTTAAATATCTCGATATATCTCGAAAACTACGCTTCTGATCAAAAAATATCAGAGAACGTAAATTGTAGGAAACATAATTCTCTACAAAAAAGGTCTCTTAACATTTTGCCATAGCTCGCTTCGTTTCCGAGATATTTGCAGATTTATCTCAAGGGAAGGGGCCTGACGGACATATTTCGAGATATTTCTTCTTCTTGTTGTTCTTCTTCTGCACAGCTAAGCTGGAAGTGGCATTTGCAGCTCGCAGTAGTGCAGAGTTATCTCAAAGAAAGGGGCCACGGTGTTTCTGTATCTCTATTATGTTGGTGCGGCTTCGGAACTTTTAAATATCTTGATATATCTCGAGAACTACGCATCTGATCAAAAAATATCGTAGAACATAAAAAGTAGGAAACTTAATTCTCTACAAATAAGGTCTCTAAACATTTTGCCATAGCTCGCTTGGTTTCCGAGATATTTGCAGATTTATCTCAAGGGAAGGGTCCTGACGGACATATTTCGAGATATTTCTTCTTCTTGTTGTTCTTCTTCTGCACAGCTAAGCTGGAAGTGGCATTCGCAGCTCGCAATAGTGCAGAGTTATCTCAAAGAAAGGGGCCACGGTGTTTCTGTATCCCTATTATGTTGGTGCGGCTTCGGAACGTTTAAGTATCTTGATATATCTCGAGAACTACGCATCTGATCAAAAAATATCATAGAACATAAAAAGTAGGAAACCTAATTTTCTACAAAAAAGGTCTCTTAACATTTTGCCGTAGCTCGCTTCGTTTCCGAGATATTTGCAGATTCATCTCAAGGGAAGGGGCCTGACGGACATATTTCGAAATATTTCTTATTCTTGTTGTTCTTCTTCTGCACAGCTAAGCTGGAAGTGGCATTTGCAGCTCGCTATAGTGCAGAGTTATCTCAAAGAAAGGGGCCACGGTGTTTCTGTACCTCTATTATGTTGGTGCAGCTTCGGAGCTTTTAAATATCTTGATATATCTCGAGAACGACGCATCTGATCAAAAAATATCATAGAACATAAAAAGTAGGAAACTTAATTCTCTACAAAAAAGGTCTTTTAACGTTTTCCCATAACTGGCATCGTTTCCGAGATATTTGCAGATTTATCTCAAGGGAAGGGGCCTGACGGACATATTTCGAGATATTTCTTCTTCTTGTTGTTCTTCTTCTGCACAGCTAAGCTGGAAGTGGCATTTGCAGCTCGCAATAGTGCAGAGTTATCGCAAAGACAGGGGCCACGGTGTTTCTGTATCTCTATTATGTTGGTGCGGCTTCGGAACCTTTAAATATCTTGATATATCTCGAGAACTACGCATCTGATCAAAAAATATCATAGAACATAAAAAGTAGGAAACCTAATTTTCTACACAAAAGGTCTCTTAACATTTTGCCGTAGCTCGCTTCGTTTCCGAGATATTTGCAGATTTATCTCAAGGGAAGGGGCCTGACGGACATATTTCGAAATATTTCTTATTCTTGTTGTTCTTCTTCTGCACAGCTAAGCTGGAAGTGGCATTTGCAGCTCGCTATAGTGCAGAGTTATCTCAAAGAAAGGGGCCACGGTGTTTCTGTACCTCTATTATGTTGGTGCAGCTTCGGAGCTTTTAAATATCTTGATATATCTCGAGAACTACGCATCTGATCAAAAAATATCATAGAACATAAAAAGTAGGAAACTTAATTCTCTACAAAAAAGGTCTTTTAACGTTTTGCAATAGCTCGCTTCGTTTCCAAGATATTTGCAGATTTATCTCAAGGGAAGGGTCCTGACGGACATATTTCGAGATATTTCTTCTTCTTGTTGTTCTTCTTCTGCACAGCTAAGCTGGAAGTGGCATTTGCAGCTCGCAATAGTGCAGAGTTATCTCAAAGAAAGGGGCCACGGTGTTTCTGTATCTCTATTATGTTGGTGCGGCTTCGGAACGTTTAAATATCTTGATATATCTCGAGAACTACGCATCTGATCAAAAAATATCATAGAACATAAAAAGTAGGAAACCTAATTTTCTACAAAAAAGGTCTCTTAACATTTTGCCGTAGCTCGCTTCGTTTCCGAGATATTTGCAGATTTATCTCAAGGGAAGGGGCCTGACGGACATATTTCGAAATATTTCTTATTCTTGTTGTTCTTCTTCTGCACAGCTAAGCTGGAAGTGGCATTTGCAGCGCGCAATAGTGCAGAGTTATCTCAAAGAAACGGGCCACGGTGTTTCTGTATCTCTATTATGTTGGTGCGGCTTCGGAACTTTTAAATATCAGGATATATCTCGAGAACTACGCATCTGATCAAAAAATATCAGAGAACGTAAATTGTAGGAAACATAATTCTCTACAAAAAAGGTCTCTTAACATTTTGCCATAGCTCGCTTCGTTTCCGAGATATTTGCAGATTTATCTCAAGGGAAGGGGCCTGACGGACATATTTCGAGATATTTCTTCTTCTTGTTGTTCTTCTTCTGCACAGCTAAGCTGGAAGTGGCATTTGCAGCTCGCAATAGTGCAGAGTTATCTCAAAGAAAGGGGCCACGGTGTTTCTGTACCTCTATTATGTTGGTGCAGCTTCGGAGCTTTTAAATATCTTGATATATCTCGAGAACTACGCATCTGATCAAAAATTATCATAGAACATAAAAAGTAGGAAACTTAATTCTCTACAAAAAAGGTCTCTTAACATTTTCCCATAGCTGGCATCGTTTCCGAGATATTTGCAGATTTAGCTCAAGGGAAGGGGCCTGACGGACATATTCCGAGATATTTCTTCTTCTTGTTGTTCCTCTTCTGCACAGCTAAGCTGGAAGTGGCATTTGCAGGTCGCAATAGTGCAGAGTTATCTCAAAGAAAGGGGCCACGGTGTTTCTGTATCTCTATTATGTTGGTGCGGCTTCGGAACTTTTAAATATCTCGATATATCTCGAAAACTACGCTTCTGATCAAAAAATATCAGAGAACGTAAATTGTAGGAAACATAATTGTCTACAAAAAAGGTCTCTTAACATTTTGCCATAGCTCGCTTCGTTTCCGAGATATTTGCAGATTTATCTCAAGGGAAGGGGCCTGACGGACATATTTCGAGATATTTCTTCTTCTTGTTGTTCTTCTTCTGCACAGCTAAGCTGGAAGTGGCATTTGCAGCTCGCAATAGTGCAGAGTTACCTCAAAGAAAGGGGCCACGGTGTTTCTGTATCTCTATTATGTTGGTGCCGCTTCGGAACTTTTAAATATCAGGATATATCTCGAGAACTACGCATCTGATCAAAAAATATCATAGAACATAAAAAGTAGGAAACTTAATTCTCTACAAAAAAGGTCTCTTAACATTTTCCCATAGCTGGCATCGTTTCCGAGATATTTGCAGATTTATCTCAAGGGAAGGGGCCTGACGGACATATTTCGAAATATTTCTTATTCTTGTTGTTCTTCTTCTGCACAGCTAAGCTGGAAGTGGCATTTGCAGCTCGCTATAGTGCAGAGTTATCTCAAGGAAAGGGGCCACGGTGTTTCTGTACCTCTATTATGTTGGTGCAGCTTCGGAGCTTTTAAATATCTTGATATATCTCGAGAACTACGCATCTGATCAAAAAATATCATAGAACATAAAAAGTAGGAAACTTAATTCTCTACAAAAAAGGTCTTTTAACGTTTTCCCATAACTGGCATCGTTTCCGAGATATTTGCAGATTTATCTCAAGGGAAGGGGCCTGACGGACATATTTCGAGATATTCCTTCTTCTTGTTGTTCTTCTTCTGCACAGCTAAGCTGGAAGTGGCATTTGCAGCTCGCAATAGTGCAGAGTTATCGCAAAGAAAGGGGCCACGGTGTTTCTGTATCTCTATTATGTTGGTGCGGCTTCGGAACCTTTAAATATCTTGATATATCTCGAGAACTACGCATCTGATCAAAAAATATCATAGAACATAAAAAGTAGGAAACCTAATTTTCTACACAAAAGGTCTCTTAACATTTTGCCGTAGCTCGCTTCGTTTCCGAGATATTTGCAGATTTATCTCAAGGGAAGGGGCCTGACGGACATATTTCGAAATATTTCTTATTCTTGTTGTTCTTCTTCTGCACAGCTAAGCTGGAAGTGGCATTTGCAGCTCGCTATAGTGCAGAGTTATCTCAAAGAAAGGGGCCACGGTGTTTCTGTACCTCTATTATGTTGGTGCAGCTTCGGAGCTTTTAAATATCTTGATATATCTCGAGAACTACGCATCTGATCAAAAAATATCATAGAACATAAAAAGTAGGAAACTTAATTCTCTACAAAAAAGGTCTTTTAACGTTTTGCAATAGCTCGCTTCGTTTCCAAGATATTTGCAGATTTATCTCAAGGGAAGGGTCCTGACGGACATATTTCGAGATATTTCTTCTTCTTGTTGTTCTTCTTCTGCACAGCTAAGCTGGAAGTGGCATTTGCAGCTCGCAATAGTGCAGAGTTATCTCAAAGAAAGGGGCCACGGTGTTTCTGTATCTCTATTATGTTGGTGCGGCTTCGGAACGTTTAAATATCTTGATATATCTCGAGAACTACGCATCTGATCAAAAAATATCATAGAACATAAAAAGTAGGAAACCTAATTTTCTACAAAAAAGGTCTCTTAACATTTTGCCGTAGCTCGCTTCGTTTCCGAGATATTTGCAGATTTATCTCAAGGGAAGGGGCCTGACGGACATATTTCGAAATATTTCTTATTCTTGTTGTTCTTCTTCTGCACAGCTAAGCTGGAAGTGGCATTTGCAGCGCGCAATAGTGCAGAGTTATCTCAAAGAAACGGGCCACGGTGTTTCTGTATCTCTATTATGTTGGTGCGGCTTCGGAACTTTTAAATATCTTGATATATCTCGAGAACTACGCATCTGATCAAAAAATATCATAGAGCATAAAAAGTAGGAAACTTAATTCTCTACAAAAAAGGTCCCTTAACATTTTCCCATAACTGGCATCGTTTCCGAGATATTTGCAGATTTATCTCAAGGGAAGGGGCCTGACGGACATATTTCGAGATATTTCTTCTTCTTGTTGTTCTTCTTCTGCACAGCTAAGCTGGAAGTGGCATTTGCAGCTCGCAATAGTGCAGAGTTATCTCAAAGAAAGGGGCCACGGTGTTTCTGTACCTCTATTATGTTGGTGCAGCTTCGGAGCTTTTAAATATCTTGATATATCTCGAGAACTACGCATCTGATCAAAAATTATCATAGAACATAAAAAGTAGGAAACTTAATTCTCTACAAAAAAGGTCTCTTAACATTTTCCCATAGCTGGCATCGTTTCCGAGATATTTGCAGATTTAGCTCAAGGGAAGGGGCCTGACGGACATATTCCGAGATATTTCTTCTTCTTGTTGTTCCTCTTCTGCACAGCTAAGCTGGAAGGGGCATTTGCAGGTCGCAATAGTGCAGAGTTATCTCAAAGAAAGGGGCCACGGTGTTTCTGTATCTCTATTATGTTGGTGCGGCTTCGGAACTTTTAAATATCTCGATATATCTCGAAAACTACGCTTCTGATCAAAAAATATCACAGAACGTAAATTGTAGGAAACATAATTGTCTACAAAAAAGGTCTCTTAACATTTTGCCATAGCTCGCTTCGTTTCCGAGATATTTGCAGATTTATCTCAAGGGAAGGGGCCTGACGGACATATTCCGAGATATTTCTTCTTCTTGTTGTTCTTCTTCTGCACAGCTAAGCTGGAAGTGGCATTTGCAGCTCGCAATAGTGCAGAGTTATCTCAAAGAAAGGGGCCACGGTGTTTCTGTATCTCTATTATGTTGGTGCGGCTTCGGAACTTTTAAATATCTTGATATATCTCGAGAACTACGCATCTGATCAAAAAATATCGTAGAACATAAAAAGTAGGAAACTTAATTCTCTACAAATAAGGTCTCTAAACATTTTGCCATAGCTCGCTTGGTTTCCGAGATATTTGCAGATTTATCTCAAGGGAAGGGGCCTGACGGACATATTTCGAGATATTCCTTCTTCTTGTTGTTCTTCTTCTGCACGGCTAAGCTGGAAGTGGCATTTGCAGCTCGCAATAGTGCAGAGTTACCTCAAAGAAAGGGGCCACGGTGTTTCTGTATCTCTATTATGTTGGTGCCGCTTCGGAACTTTTAAATATCAGGATATATCTCGAGAACTACGCATCTGATCAAAAAATATCATAGAACATAAAAAGTAGGAAACTTAATTCTCTACAAAAAAGGTCTCTTAACATTTTCCCATAGCTGGCATCGTTTCCGAGATATTTGCAGATTTATCTCAAGGGAAGGGGCCTGACGGACATATTTCGAGATATTTCTTCTTCTTGTTGTTCTTCTTCTGCACAGCTAAGCTGGAAGTGGCATTTGCAGCTCGCAATAGTGCAGAGTTATCTCAAAGAAAGGGGCCACGGTGTTTCTGTATCTCTATTATGTTGGTGCGGCTTCGGAACTTTTAAATATCTCGATATATCTCGAAAACTACGCTTCTGATCAAAAAATATCATAGAACATAAATTGTAGGAAACCTAATTTTCTACAAAAAAGGTCTCTTAACATTTTGCCGTAGCTCGCTTCGTTTCCGAGATATTTGCAGATTTATCTCAAGGGAAGGGGCCTGACGGACATATTTCGAGATATTCCTTCTTCTTGTTGTTCTTCTTCTGCACAGCTAAGCTGGAAGTGGCATTTGCAGCTCGCAATAGTGCAGAGTTACCTCAAAGAAAGGGGCCACGGTGTTTCTGTATCTCTATTATGTTGGTGCCGCTTCGGAACTTTTAAATATCAGGATATATCTCGAGAACTACGCATCTGATCAAAAAATATCATAGAACATAAAAAGTAGGAAACTTAATTCTCTACAAAAAAGGTCTCTTAACATTTTCCCATAGCTGGCATCGTTTCCGAGATATTTGCATATTTATCTCAAGGGAAGGGGCCTGACGGACATATTTCCAGATATTTCTTCTTCTTGTTGTTCTTCTTCTGCACAGCTAAGCTGGAGGTGGCATTTGCAGCTCGCAATAGTGCAGAGTTACCTCAAAGAAAGGGGCCACGGTGTTTCTGTATCTCTATTATGTTGGTGCCGCTTCGGAACTTTTAAATATCAGGATATATCTCGACAAACTACGCATCTGATCAAAAAATATCATAGAACATAAAAAGTAGGAAACTTAATTCTCTACAAAAAAGGTCTCTTAACATTTTGCCATAGCTCGCATCGTTTCCGAGATATTTGCAGATTTATCTCAAGGGAAGGGGCCTGACGGACATATTTCCAGATATTTCTTCTTCTTGTTGTTCTTCTTCTGCACAGCTAAGTTGGAAGTGGCATTTGCAGCGCGCAATAGTGCAGAGTTATCTCAAAGAAAGGGGCCACGGTGTTTCTGTATCTCTATTATGTTGGTGCGGCTTCGGAACTTTTAAATATCTTGATATATCTCGAGTACTACGCATCTGTTCAAAAAATATCATAGAACATAAAAAGTAGGAATCCTAATTTTCTACAAAAAAGGTCTCTTAACATTTTGCCGTAGCTCGCTTCGTTTCCGAGATATTTGCAGATTTATCTCAAGGGAAGGGGCCTGACGGACATATTTCCAGATATTTCTTCTTCTTGTTGTTCTTCTTCTGCACAGCTAAGCTGGAAATGGCATTTGCCGCTCGCAATAGTGCAGAGTTATCTCAAAGAAAGGGGCCACGGTGTTTCTGTATCTCTATTATGTTGGTGCGGCTCCGGAACTTTTCAATATCTTGATATATCTCGAGAACTACGCATCTGATCAAAAAATATCATAGAACATGAAAAGTAGGAAACTTAATTCTCTACAAAAAAGGTCTCTTAACATTTTGCCATAACTCTCTTCGTTTCCGAGATATTTCCAGATTTATCTCAAGGGAAGGGTCCTGACGGACATATTTCGAGATATTTCTTCTTCTTGTTGTTCTTCTTCTGCACAGCTAAGCTGGAAGTGGCATTTGCAGCTCGCAATAGTGCAGAGTTATCTCAAAGAAAGGGGCCACGGTGTTTCTGTATCTCTATTATGTTGGTGCGGCTTCGGAACGTTTAAATATCTTGATATATCTCGAGAACTACGCATCTGATCAAAAAATATCATAGAACATAAAAAGTAGGAAACCTAATTTTCTACAAAAAAGGTCTCTTAACATTTTGCCGTAGCTCGCTTCGTTTCCGAGATATTTGCAGATTTATCTCAAGGGAAGGGGCCTGACGGACATATTTCGAGATATTTCTTCTTCTTGTTGTTCTTCTTCTGCACAGCTAAGCTGGAAGTGGCATTTGCAGCTCGCAATAGTGCAGAGTTATCGCAAAGAAAGGGGCCACGGTGTTTCTGTATCTCTATTATGTTGGTGCGGCTTCGGAACCTTTAAATATCTTGATATATCTCGAGAACTACGCATCTGATCAAAAAATATCATAGAACATAAAAAGTAGGAAACCTAATTTTCTACAAAAAAGGTCTCTTAACATTTTCCCATAGCTGGCATCGTTTCCGAGATATTTGCAGATTTAGCTCAAGAGAAGGGGCCTGACGGACATATTCCGAGATATTCCTTCTTCTTGTTGTTCTTCTTCTGCACAGCTAAGCTGGAAGTGGCATTTGCAGCTCGCAATAGTGCAGAGTTACCTCAAAGAAAGGGGCCACGGTGTTTCTGTATCTCTATTATGTTGGTGCCGCTTCGGAACTTTTAAATATCAGGATATATCTCGAGAACTACGCATCTGATCAAAAAATATCATAGAACATAAAAAGTAGGAAACCTAATTTTCTACAAAAAATGTCTCTTAACATTTTGCCGTAGCTCGCTTCGTTTCCGAGATATTTGCAGATTTATCTCAAGGGAAGGGGCCTGACGGACATATTTCGAGATATTCCTTCTTCGTGTTGTTCTTCTTCTGCACAGCTAAGCTGGAAGTGGCATTTGCAGCTCGCAATAGTGCAGAGTTACCTCAAAGAAAGGGGCCACGGTGTTTCTGTATCTCTATTATGTTGGTGCCGCTTCGGAACTTTTAAATATCTCGATATATCTCGAAAACTACGCTTCTGATCAAAAAATATCAGAGAACGTAAATTGTAGGAAACATAATTGTCTACAAAAAAGGTCTCTTAACATTTTGCCATAGCTCGCTTCGTTTCCGAGATATTTGCAGATTTATCTCAAGGGAAGGGGCCTGACGGACATATTTCGAGATATTTCTTCTTCTTGTTGTTCTTCTTCTGCACAGCTAAGCTGGAAGTGGCATTTGCAGCTCGCAGTAGTGCAGAGTTATCTCAAAGAAAGGGGCCACGGTGTTTCTGTATCTCTATTATGTTGGTGCGGCTTCGGAACTTTTAAATATCTTGATATATCTCGAGAACTACGCATCTGATCAAAAAATATCGTAGAACATAAAAAGTAGGAAACTTAATTCTCTACAAATAAGGTCTCTAAACATTTTGCCATAGCTCGCTTGGTTTCCGAGATATTTGCAGATTTATCTCAAGGGAAGGGGCCTGACGGACATATTTCGAGATATTCCCTCTCCTTGTTGTTCTTCTTCTGCACAGCTAAGCTGGAAGTGGCATTTGCAGCTCGCAATAGTGCGGAGTTACCTCAAAGAAAGGGGCCACGGTGTTTCTGTATCTCTATTATGTTGGTGCCGCTTCGGAACTTTTAAATATCAGGATATATCTCGAGAACTACGCATCTGATCAAAAAATATCAGAGAACGTAAATTGTAGGAAACATAATTCTCTACAAAAAAGGTCTCTTAACATTTTGCCATAGCTCGCTTCGTTTCCGAGATATTTGCAGATTTATCTCAAGGGAAGGGGCCTGACGGACATATTTCGAGATATTTCTTCTTCTTGTTGTTCTTCTTCTGCACAGCTAAGCTGGAAGTGGCATTTGCAGCTCGCAATAGTGCAGAGTTATCTCAAAGAAAGGGGACACGGTGTTTCTGTACCTCTATTATGTTGGTGCAGCTTCGGAGCTTTTAAATATCTTGATATATCTCGAGAACTACGCATCTGATCAAAAATTATCATAGAACATAAAAAGTAGGAAACTTAATTCTCTACAAAAAAGGTCTCTTAACATTTTGCCATAGCTCGCTTCGTTTCCGAGATATTTGCAGATTTATCTCAAGGGAAGGGGCCTGACGGACATATTTCGAGATATTTCTTCTTCTTGTTGTTCTTCTTCTGCACAGCTAAGCTGGAAGTGGCATTTGCAGCTCGCAATAGTGCAGAGTTATCTCAAAGAAAGGGGCCACGGTGTTTCTGTATCTCTATTATGTTGGTGCGGCTTCGGAACTTTTAAATATCTTGATATATCTCGAGAACTACACATCTGATCAAAAAATATCGTAGAACATAAAAAGTAGGAAACTTAATTCTCTACAAATAAGGTCTCTAAACATTTTGCCATAGCTCGCTTGGTTTCCGAGATATTTGCAGATTTATCTCAAGGGAAGGGGCCTGACGGACATATTTCGAGATATTCCTTCTTCTTGTTGTTCTTCTTCTGCACAGCTAAGCTGGAAGTGGCATTTGCAGCTCGCAATAGTGCAGAGTTACCTCAAAGAAAGGGGCCACGGTGTTTCTGTATCTCTATTATGTTGGTGCCGCTTCGGAACTTTTAAATATCAGGATATATCTCGAGAACTACGCATCTGATCAAAAAATATCATAGAACATAAAAAGTAGGAAACCTAATTTTCTACAAAAAATGTCTCTTAACATTTTGCCGTAGCTCGCTTCGTTTCCGAGATATTTGCAGATTTATCTCAAGGGAAGGGGCCTGACGGACATATTTCGAGATATTCCTTCTTCTTGTTGTTCTTCTTCTGCACAGCTAAGCTGGAAGTGGCATTTGCAGCTCGCAATAGTGCAGAGTTACCTCAAAGAAAGGGGCCACGGTGTTTCTGTATCTCTATTATGTTGGTGCCGCTTCGGAACTTTTAAATATCTCGATATATCTCGAAAACTACGCTTCTGATCAAAAAATATCAGAGAACGAAAATTGTAGGAAACATAATTCTCTACAAAAAAGGTCTCTTAACATTTTGCCATAGCTCGCTTCGTTTCCGAGATATTTGCAGATTTATCTCAAGGGAAGGGGCCTGACGGACATATTTCGAGATATTTCTTCTTCTTGTTGTTCTTCTTCTGCACAGCTAAGCTGGAAGTGGCATTTGCAGCTCGCAGTAGTGCAGAGTTATCTCAAAGAAAGGGGCCACGGTGTTTCTGTATCTCTATTATGTTGGTGCGGCTTCGGAACTTTTAAATATCTTGATATATCTCGAGAACTACGCATCTGATCAAAAAATATCGTAGAACATAAAAAGTAGGAAACTTAATTCTCTACAAATAAGGTCTCTAAACATTTTGCCATAGCTCGCTTGGTTTCCGAGATATTTGCAGATTTATCTCAAGGGAAGGGGCCTGACGGACATATTTCGAGATATTCCCTCTCCTTGTTGTTCTTCTTCTGCACAGCTAAGCTGGAAGTGGCATTTGCAGCTCGCAATAGTGCGGAGTTACCTCAAAGAAAGGGGCCACGGTGTTTCTGTATCTCTATTATGTTGGTGCCGCTTCGGAACTTTTAAATATCAGGATATATCTCGAGAACTACGCATCTGATCAAAAAATATCAGAGAACGTAAATTGTAGGAAACATAATTCTCTACAAAAAAGGTCTCTTAACATTTTGCCATAGCTCGCTTCGTTTCCGAGATATTTGCAGATTTATCTCAAGGGAAGGGGCCTGACGGACATATTTCGAGATATTTCTTCTTCTTGTTGTTCTTCTTCTGCACAGCTAAGCTGGAAGTGGCATTTGCAGCTCGCAATAGTGCAGAGTTATCTCAAAGAAAGGGGCCACGGTGTTTCTGTATCTCTATTATGTTGGTGCGGCTTCGGAACTTTTAAATATCTTGATATATCTCGAGAACTACGCATCTGATCAAAAAATATCGTAGAACATAAAAAGTAGGAAACTTAATTCTCTACAAATAAGGTCTCTAAACATTTTGCCATAGCTCGCTTGGTTTCCGAGATATTTGCAGATTTATCTCAAGGGAAGGGGCCTGACGGACATATTTCGAGATATTCCTTCTTCTTGTTGTTCTTCTTCTGCACAGCTAAGCTGGAAGTGGCATTTGCAGCTCGCAATAGTGCAGAGTTACCTCAAAGAAAGGGGCCACGGTGTTTCTGTATCTCTATTATGTTGGTGCCGCTTCGGAACTTTTAAATATCAGGATATATCTCGAGAACTACGCATCTGATCAAAAAATATCATAGAACATAAAAAGTAGGAAACCTAATTTTCTACAAAAAAGGTCTCTTAACATTTTGCCGTAGCTCGCTTCGTTTCCGAGATATTTGCAGATTTATCTCAAGGGAAGGGGCCTGACGGACATATTTCGAGATATTCCTTCTTCTTGTTGTTCTTCTTCTGCACAGCTAAGCTGGAAGTGGCATTTGCAGCTCGCAATAGTGCAGAGTTACCTCAAAGAAAGGGGCCACGGTGTTTCTGTATCTCTATTATGTTGGTGCCGCTTCGGAACTTTTAAATATCAGGATATATCTCGACAAACTACGCATCTGATCAAAAAATATCATAGAACATCAAAAGTAGGAAACTTAATTCTCTACAAAAAAGGTCTCTTAACATTTTGCCATAGCTCGCATCGTTTCCGAGATATTTGCAGATTTATCTCAAGGGAAGGGGCCTGACGGACATATTTCCAGATATTTCTTCTTCTTGTTGTTCTTCTTCTGCACAGCTAAGTTGGAAGTGGCATTTGCAGCGCGCAATAGTGCAGAGTTATCTCAAAGAAAGGGGCCACGGTGTTTCTGTATCTCTATTATGTTGGTGCGGCTTCGGAACTTTTAAATATCTTGATATATCTCGAGAACTACGCATCTGTTCAAAAAATATCATAGAACATAAAAAGTAGGAATCCTAATTTTCTACAAAAAAGGTCTCTTAACATTTTGCCGTAGCTCGCTTCGTTTCCGAGATATTTGCAGATTTATCTCAAGGGAAGGGGCCTGACGGACATATTTCCAGATATTTCTTCTTCTTGTTGTTCTTCTTCTGCACAGCTAAGCTGGAAATGGCATTTGCCGCTCGCAATAGTGCAGAGTTATCTCAAAGAAAGGGGCCACGGTGTTTCTGTATCTCTATTATGTTGGTGCGGCTTCGGAACTTTCAAATATCTTGATATATCTCGAGAACTACGCATCTGATCAAAAAATATCATAGAACATAAAAAGTAGGAAACCTAATTTTCTACAAAAAAGGTCTCTTAACATTTTGCCGTAGCTCGCTTCGTTTCCGAGATATTTGCAGATTTATCTCAAGGGAAGGGGCCTGACGGACATATTTCGAAATATTTCTTATTCTTGTTGTTCTTCTTCTGCACAGCTAAGCTGGAAGTGGCATTTGCAGCCCGCAGTAGTGCAGAGTTATCTCAAAGAAAGGGGCCACGGTGTCTCTGTACCTCTATTATGTTGGTGCAGCTTCGGAGCTTTTAAATATCTTGATATATCTCGAGAACTACGCATCTGATCAAAAAATATCATAGAACATAAAAAGTAGGAAACTTAATTCTCTACAAAAAAGGTCTCTTAACATTTTGCCATAGCTCGCTTCGTTTCCGAGATATTTGCAGATTTATCTCAAGGGAAGGGTCCTGATGGACATATTTCGAGATATTTCTTCTTCTTGTTGTTCTTCTTCTGCACAGCTAAACTGGAAGTGGCATTGCCAGCTCGCAATCGTGCAGAGTTATCGCAAAGAAAGGGGCTACGGTGTTTCTGTATCTCTATTATGTTGGTGCGGCTTCGGAACTTTTAAATATCTTGATATATCTCGAGAACTACGCATCTGTTCAAAAAATATCATAGAACATAAAAAGTAGGAATCCTAATTTTCTACAAAAAAGGTCTCTTAACATTTTGCCGTAGCTCGCTTCGTTTCCGAGATATTTGCAGATTTATCTCAAGGGAAGGGGCCTGACGGACATATTTCCAGATATTTCTTCTTCTTGTTGTTCTTCTTCTGCACAGCTAAGCTGGAAGTGGCATTTGCCGCTCGCAATAGTGCAGAGTTATCTCAAAGAAAGGGGCCACGGTGTTTCTGTATCTCTATTATGTTGGTGCGGCTCCGGAACTTTCAAATATCTTGATATATCTCGAGAACTACGCATCTGATCAAAAAATATCATAGAACATAAAAAGTAGGAAACCTAATTTTCTACAAAAAAGGTCTCTTAACATTTTGCCGTAGCTCGCTTCGTTTCCGAGATATTTGCAGATTTATCTCAAGGGAAGGGGCCTGACGGACATATTTCGAAATATTTCTGATTCTTGTTGTTCTTCTTCTGCACAGCTAAGCTGGAAGTGGCATTTGCAGCTCGCAATAGTGCAGAGTTATCTCAAAGAAAGGGGCCACGGTGTTTCTGTACCTCTATTATGTTGGTGCAGCTTCGGAGCTTTTAAATATCTTGATATATCTCGAGAACTACGCATCTGATCAAAAAATATCATAGAACATAAAAAGTAGGAAACTTAATTCTCTACAAAAAAGGTCTCTTAACATTTTGCCATAGCTCGCTTCGTTTCCGAGATATTTGCAGATTTATCTCAAGGGAAGGGGCCTGACGGACATATTTCGAGATATTTCTTCTTCTTGTTGTTCTTCTTCTGCACAGCTAAGCTGGAAGTGGCATTTGCAGCGCGCAATAGTGCAGAGTTATCTCAAAGAAAGGGGCCACGGTGTTTCTGTATCTCTATTATGTTGGTGCGGCTTCGGAACTTTCAAATATCTTGATATATCTCGAGAACTACGCATCTGATCAAAAAATATCATAGAACATAAAAAGTAGGAAACCTAATTTTCTACAAAAAAGGTCTCTTAACATTTTGCCGTAGCTCACTTCGTTTCCGAGATATTTGCAGATTTATCTCAAGGGAAGGGGCCTGACGGACATATTTCGAAATATTTCTTATTCTTGTTGTTCTTCTTCTGCACAGCTAAGCTGGAAGTGGCATTTGCAGCTCGCAATAGTGCAGAGTTATCTCAAAGAAAGGGGCCACGGTGTTTCTGAACCTCTATTATGTTGGTGCAGCTTCGGAGCTTTTAAATATCTTGATATATCTCAAGAACTACGCATCTGATCAAAAAATATCATACAACATAAAAAGTAGGAAACTTAATTCTCTACAAAAAAGGTCTCTTAACATTTTGCCATAGCTCGCTTCGTTTCCGAGATATTTGCAGATTTAGCTCAAGGGAAGGGGCCTGACGGACATATTCCGAGATATTTCTTCTTCTTGTTGTTCCTCTTCTGCACAGCTAAGCTGGAAGTGGCATTTGCAGGTCGCAATAGTGCAGAGTTATCTCAAAGAAAGGGGCCACGGTGTTTCTGTATCTCTATTATGTTGGTGCGGCCTCGGAACTTTTAAATATCTCGATATATCTCGAAAACTACGCTTCTGATCAAAAAATATCAGAGAACGTAAACTGTAGGAAACAGAATTCTCTACAAAAAAGGTCTCTTAACATTTTGCCATAGCTCGCTTCGTTTCCGAGATATTTGCAGATTTATCTCAGGGGAAGGGGCCTGACGGACATATTTCGAGATATTTCTTCTTCTTGTTGTTCTTCTTCTGCACAGCTAAGCTGGAAGTGGCATTTGCAGCTCGCAATAGTGCAGAGTTATCTCAAAGAAAGGGGCCACGGTGTTTCTGTACCTCTATTATGTTGGTGCAGCTTCGGAGCTTTTAAATATCTTGATATATCTCGAGAACTACGCATCTGATCAAAAAATATCATAGAACATAAATAGTAGGAAACTTAATTCTCTACAAAAAATGTCTCTTAACATTTTCCCATAACTGGCATCGTTTCCGAGATATTTGCAGATTTATCTCAAGGGAAGGGGCCTGACGGACATATTTCGAGATATTTCTTCTTCTTGTTGTTCTTCTTCTGCACAGCTAAGCTGGAAGTGGCATTTGCAGCTCGCAATAGTGCAGAGTTATCGCAAAGAAAGGGGCCACGGTGTTTCTGTATCTCTATTATGTTGGTGCGGCTTCGGAACCTTTAAATATCTTGATATATCTCGAGAACTACGCATCTGATCAAAAAATATCATAGAACATAAAAAGTAGGAAACCTAATTTTCTACAAAAAAGGTCTCTGAACATTTTGCCGTAGCTCGCTTCGTTTCCGAGATATTTGCAGATTTATCTCAAGGGAAGGGGCCTGACGGACATATTTCGAAATATTTCTTATTCTTGTTGTCCTTCTTCTGCACAGCTAAGCTGGAAGTGGCATTTGCAGCTCGCTATAGTGCAGAGTTATCTCAAAGAAAGGGGCCACGGTGTTTCTGTACCTCTATTATGTTGGTGCAGCTTCGGAGCTTTTAAATATCTTGATATATCTCGAGAACTACGCATCTGATCAAAAAATATCATAGAACATAAAAAGTAGGAAACTTAATTCTCTACAAAAAAGGTCTTTTAACGTTTTGCAATAGCTCGCTTCGTTTCCAAGATATTTGCAGATTTATCTCAAGGGAAGGGTCCTGACGGACATATTTCGAGATATTTCTTCTTCTTGTTGTTCTTCTTCTGCACAGCTAAGCTGGAAGTGGCATTTGCAGCTCGCAATAGTGCAGAGTTATCTCAAAGAAAGGGGCCACGGTGTTTCTGTATCTCTATTATGTTGGTGCGGCTTCGGAACGTTTAAATATCTTGATATATCTCGAGAACTACGCATCTGATCAAAAAATATCATAGAACATAAAAAGTAGGAAACCTAATTTTCTACAAAAAAGGTCTCTTAACATTTTGCCGTAGCTCGCTTCGTTTCCGAGATATTTGCAGATTTATCTCAAGGGAAGGGGCCTGACGGACATATTTCCAGATATTTCTTCTTCTTGTTGTTCTTCTTCTGCACAGCTAAGCTGGAAGTGGCATTTGCCGCTCGCAATAGTGCAGAGTTATCTCAAAGAAAGGGGCCACGGTGTTTCTGTATCTCTATTATGTTGGTGCAGCTTCGGAGCTTTTAAATATCTTGATATATCTCGAGAACTACGCATCTGATCAAAAAATATCATAGAACATAAAAAGTAGGAAACTGAATTCTCTACAAAAAAGGTCTCTTAACATTTTGCCATAGCTCGCGTCGTTTCCGAGATATTTGCAGATTTATCTCAAGGGAAGGGGCCTGACGGACATATTTCGAGATATTTCTTCTTCTTGTTGTTCTTCTTCTGCACAGCTAAGCTGGAAGTGGCATTTGCAGCTCGCAATAGTGCAGAGTTATCTCAAAGAAAGGGGCCACGGTGTTTCTGTATCTCTATTATGTTGGTGCGGCTTCGGAACTTTTAAATATCTTGATATATCTCGAGAACTACGCATCTGATCAAAAAATATCATAGAACATAAAAAGTAGGAAACTTAATTCTCTACAAAAAAGGTCTCTTAACATTTTTCCGTAGCTCGCTTCGTTTCCGAGATATTTGCAGATTTATCTCAAGGGAAGGGGCCTGACGGACATATTTCGAGATATTTCTTCTTCTTGTTGTTCTTCTTCTGCACAGCTAAGCTGGAAGTGGCATTTGCAGCGCGCAATAGTGCAGAGTTATCTCAAAGAAAGGGGCCACGGTGTTTCTGTATCTCTATTATGTTGGTGCGGCTTCGGAACTTTCAAATATCTTGATATATCTCGAGAACTACGCATCTGATCAAAAAATATCATAGAACATAAAAAGTAGGAAACCTAATTTTCTACAAAAAAGGTCTCTTAACATTTTGCCGTAGCTCACTTCGTTTCCGAGATATTTGCAGATTTATCTCAAGGGAAGGGGCCTGACGGACATATTTCCAGATATTTCTTCTTCTTGTTGTTCTTCTTCTGCACAGCTAAGTTGGAAGTGGCATTTGCAGCGCGCAATAGTGCAGAGTTATCTCAAAGAAAGGGGCCACGGTGTTTCTGTATCTCTATTATGTTGGTGCGGCTTCGGAACTTTCAAATATCTTGATATATCTCGAGAACTACGCATCTGATCAAAAAATATCATAGAACATAAAAAGTAGGAAACCTAATTTTCTACAAAAAAGGTCTCTTAACATTTTGCCGTAGCTCGCTTCGTTTCCGAGATATTTGCAGATTTATCTCAAGGGAAGGGGCCTGACGGACATATTTCGAAATATTTCTTATTCTTGTTGTTCTTCTTCTGCACAGCTAAGCTGGAAGTGGCATTTGCAGCCCGCAGTAGTGCAGAGTTATCTCAAAGAAAGGGGCCACGGTGTCTCTGTACCTCTATTATGTTGGTGCAGCTTCGGAGCTTTTAAATATCTTGATATATCTCGAGAACTACGCATCTGATCAAAAAATATCATAGAACATAAAAAGTAGGAAACTTAATTCTCTACAAAAAAGGTCTCTTAACGTTTTGCAATAGCTCGCTTGGTTTCCGAGATATTTGCAGATATATCTCAAGGGAAGGGTCCTGACGGACATATTTCGAGATATTTCTTCTTCTTGTTGTTCTTCTTCTGCACAGCTAAACTGGAAGTGGCATTTCCAGCTCGCAATAGTGCAGAGTTATCTCAAAGAAAGGGGCCACGGTGTTTCTGTATCTCTATTATGTTGGTGCGGCTTCGGAACTTTTAAATATCTCGATATATCTCGAAAACTACGCTTCTGATCAAAAAATATCATAGAACATAAATTGTAGGAAACATAATTCTCTACAAAAAAGGTCTCTTAACATTTTGCCATAGCTCGCTTCGTTTCCGAGATATTTGCAGATTTATCTCAAGGGAAGGGTCCTGATGGACATATTTCGAGATATTTCTTCTTCTTGTTGTTCTTCTTCTGCACAGCTAAACTGGAAGTGGCATTGCCAGCTCGCAATCGTGCAGAGTTATCGCAAAGAAAGGGGCTACGGTGTTTCTGTATCTCTATTATGTTGGTGCGGCTTCGGAACTTTTAAATATCTTGATATATCTCGAGAACTACGCATCTGATCAAAAAATATCATAGAACATAAATAGTAGGAAACTTAATTCTCTACAAAAAATGTCTCTTAACATTTTCCCATAACTGGCATCGTTTCCGAGATATTTGCAGATTTATCTCAAGGGAAGGGGCCTGACGGACATATTTCGAGATATTTCTTCTTCTTGTTGTTCTTCTTCTGCACAGCTAAGCTGGAAGTGGCATTTGCAGCTCGCAATAGTGCAGAGTTATCGCAAAGAAAGGGGCCACGGTGTTTCTGTATCTCTATTATGTTGGTGCGGCTTCGGAACCTTTAAATATCTTGATATATCTCGAGAACTACGCATCTGATCAAAAAATATCATAGAACATAAAAAGTAGGAAACCTAATTTTCTACAAAAAAGGTCTCTGAACATTTTGCCGTAGCTCGCTTCGTTTCCGAGATATTTGCAGATTTATCTCAAGGGAAGGGGCCTGACGGACATATTTCGAAATATTTCTTATTCTTGTTGTCCTTCTTCTGCACAGCTAAGCTGGAAGTGGCATTTGCAGCTCGCTATAGTGCAGAGTTATCTCAAAGAAAGGGGCCACGGTGTTTCTGTACCTCTATTATGTTGGTGCAGCTTCGGAGCTTTTAAATATCTTGATATATCTCGAGAACTACGCATCTGATCAAAAAATATCATAGAACATAAAAAGTAGGAAACTTAATTCTCTACAAAAAAGGTCTTTTAACGTTTTGCAATAGCTCGCTTCGTTTCCAAGATATTTGCAGATTTATCTCAAGGGAAGGGTCCTGACGGACATATTTCGAGATATTTCTTCTTCTTGTTGTTCTTCTTCTGCACAGCTAAGCTGGAAGTGGCATTTGCAGCTCGCAATAGTGCAGAGTTATCTCAAAGAAAGGGGCCACGGTGTTTCTGTATCTCTATTATGTTGGTGCGGCTTCGGAACGTTTAAATATCTTGATATATCTCGAGAACTACGCATCTGATCAAAAAATATCATAGAACATAAAAAGTAGGAAACCTAATTTTCTACAAAAAAGGTCTCTTAACATTTTGCCGTAGCTCGCTTCGTTTCCGAGATATTTGCAGATTTATCTCAAGGGAAGGGGCCTGACGGACATATTTCCAGATATTTCTTCTTCTTGTTGTTCTTCTTCTGCACAGCTAAGCTGGAAGTGGCATTTGCCGCTCGCAATAGTGCAGAGTTATCTCAAAGAAAGGGGCCACGGTGTTTCTGTATCTCTATTATGTTGGTGCAGCTTCGGAGCTTTTAAATATCTTGATATATCTCGAGAACTACGCATCTGATCAAAAAATATCATAGAACATAAAAAGTAGGAAACTGAATTCTCTACAAAAAAGGTCTCTTAACATTTTGCCATAGCTCGCGTCGTTTCCGAGATATTTGCAGATTTATCTCAAGGGAAGGGGCCTGACGGACATATTTCGAGATATTTCTTCTTCTTGTTGTTCTTCTTCTGCACAGCTAAGCTGGAAGTGGCATTTGCAGCTCGCAATAGTGCAGAGTTATCTCAAAGAAAGGGGCCACGGTGTTTCTGTATCTCTATTATGTTGGTGCGGCTTCGGAACTTTTAAATATCTTGATATATCTCGAGAACTACGCATCTGATCAAAAAATATCATAGAACATAAAAAGTAGGAAACTTAATTCTCTACAAAAAAGGTCTCTTAACATTTTTCCGTAGCTCGCTTCGTTTCCGAGATATTTGCAGATTTATCTCAAGGGAAGGGGCCTGACGGACATATTTCGAGATATTTCTTCTTCTTGTTGTTCTTCTTCTGCACAGCTAAGCTGGAAGTGGCATTTGCAGCGCGCAATAGTGCAGAGTTATCTCAAAGAAAGGGGCCACGGTGTTTCTGTATCTCTATTATGTTGGTGCGGCTTCGGAACTTTCAAATATCTTGATATATCTCGAGAACTACGCATCTGATCAAAAAATATCATAGAACATAAAAAGTAGGAAACCTAATTTTCTACAAAAAAGGTCTCTTAACATTTTGCCGTAGCTCACTTCGTTTCCGAGATATTTGCAGATTTATCTCAAGGGAAGGGGCCTGACGGACATATTTCCAGATATTTCTTCTTCTTGTTGTTCTTCTTCTGCACAGCTAAGTTGGAAGTGGCATTTGCAGCGCGCAATAGTGCAGAGTTATCTCAAAGAAAGGGGCCACGGTGTTTCTGTATCTCTATTATGTTGGTGCGGCTTCGGAACTTTCAAATATCTTGATATATCTCGAGAACTACGCATCTGATCAAAAAATATCATAGAACATAAAAAGTAGGAAACCTAATTTTCTACAAAAAAGGTCTCTTAACATTTTGCCGTAGCTCGCTTCGTTTCCGAGATATTTGCAGATTTATCTCAAGGGAAGGGGCCTGACGGACATATTTCGAAATATTTCTTATTCTTGTTGTTCTTCTTCTGCACAGCTAAGCTGGAAGTGGCATTTGCAGCCCGCAGTAGTGCAGAGTTATCTCAAAGAAAGGGGCCACGGTGTCTCTGTACCTCTATTATGTTGGTGCAGCTTCGGAGCTTTTAAATATCTTGATATATCTCGAGAACTACGCATCTGATCAAAAAATATCATAGAACATAAAAAGTAGGAAACTTAATTCTCTACAAAAAAGGTCTCTTAACGTTTTGCAATAGCTCGCTTGGTTTCCGAGATATTTGCAGATATATCTCAAGGGAAGGGTCCTGACGGACATATTTCGAGATATTTCTTCTTCTTGTTGTTCTTCTTCTGCACAGCTAAACTGGAAGTGGCATTTCCAGCTCGCAATAGTGCAGAGTTATCTCAAAGAAAGGGGCCACGGTGTTTCTGTATCTCTATTATGTTGGTGCGGCTTCGGAACTTTTAAATATCTCGATATATCTCGAAAACTACGCTTCTGATCAAAAAATATCATAGAACATAAATTGTAGGAAACATAATTCTCTACAAAAAAGGTCTCTTAACATTTTGCCATAGCTCGCTTCGTTTCCGAGATATTTGCAGATTTATCTCAAGGGAAGGGTCCTGATGGACATATTTCGAGATATTTCTTCTTCTTGTTGTTCTTCTTCTGCACAGCTAAACTGGAAGTGGCATTGCCAGCTCGCAATCGTGCAGAGTTATCGCAAAGAAAGGGGCTACGGTGTTTCTGTATCTCTATTATGTTGGTGCGGCTTCGGAACTTTTAAATATCTTGATATATCTCGAGAACTACGCATCTGTTCAAAAAATATCATAGAACATAAAAAGTAGGAATCCTAATTTTCTACAAAAAAGGTCTCTTAACATTTTGCCGTAGCTCGCTTCGTTTCCGAGATATTTGCAGATTTATCTCAAGGGAAGGGGCCTGTCGGACATATTTCCAGATATTTCTTCTTCTTGTTGTTCTTCTTCTGCACAGCTAAGCTGGAAGTGGCATTTGCCGCTCGCAATAGTGCAGAGTTATCTCAAAGAAAGGGGCCACGGTGTTTCTGTATCTCTATTATGTTGGTGCGGCTCCGGAACTTTCAAATATCTTGATATATCTCGAGAACTACGCATCCGATCAAAAAATATCATAGAACATAAAAAGTAGGAAACCTAATTTTCTACAAAAAAGGTCTCTTAACATTTTGCCGTAGCTCGCTTCGTTTCCGAGATATTTGCAGATTTATCTCAAGGGAAGGGGCCTGACGGACATATTTCGAAATATTTCTGATTCTTGTTGTTCTTCTTCTGCACAGCTAAGCTGGAAGTGGCATTTGCAGCTCGCAATAGTGCAGAGTTATCTCAAAGAAAGGGGCCACGGTGTTTCTGTACCTCTATTATGTTGGTGCAGCTTCGGAGCTTTTAAATATCTTGATATATCTCGAGAACTACGCATCTGATCAAAAAATATCATAGAACATAAAAAGTAGGAAACTTAATTCTCTACAAAAAAGGTCTCTTAACATTTTGCCATAGCTCGCTTCGTTTCCGAGATATTTGCAGATTTATCTCAAGGGAAGGGGCCTGACGGACATATTTCGAGATATTTCTTCTTCTTGTTGTTCTTCTTCTGCACAGCTAAGCTGGAAGTGGCATTTGCAGCGCGCAATAGTGCAGAGTTATCTCAAAGAAAGGGGCCACGGTGTTTCTGTATCTCTATTATGTTGGTGCGGCTTCGGAACTTTCAAATATCTTGATATATCTCGAGAACTACGCATCTGATCAAAAAATATCATAGAACATAAAAAGTAGGAAACCTAATTTTCTACAAAAAAGGTCTCTTAACATTTTGCCGTAGCTCACTTCGTTTCCGAGATATTTGCAGATTTATCTCAAGGGAAGGGGCCTGACGGACATATTTCGAAATATTTCTTATTCTTGTTGTTCTTCTTCTGCACAGCTAAGCTGGAAGTGGCATTTGCAGCTCGCAATAGTGCAGAGTTATCTCAAAGAAAGGGGCCACGGTGTTTCTGAACCTCTATTATGTTGGTGCAGCTTCGGAGCTTTTAAATATCTTGATATATCTCGAGAACTACGCATCTGATCAAAAAATATCATACAACATAAAAAGTAGGAAACTTAATTCTCTACAAAAAAGGTCTCTTAACATTTTGCCATAGCTCGCTTCGTTTCCGAGATATTTGCAGATTTAGCTCAAGGGAAGGGGCCTGACGGACATATTCCGAGATATTTCTTCTTCTTGTTGTTCCTCTTCTGCACAGCTAAGCTGGAAGTGGCATTTGCAGGTCGCAATAGTGCAGAGTTATCTCAAAGAAAGGGGCCACGGTGTTTCTGTATCTCTATTATGTTGGTGCGGCCTCGGAACTTTTAAATATCTCGATATATCTCGAAAACTACGCTTCTGATCAAAAAATATCAGAGAACGTAAATTGTAGGAAACATAATTCTCTACAAAAAAGGTCTCTTAACATTTTGCCATAGCTCGCTTCGTTTCCGAGATATTTGCAGATTTATCTCAAGGGAAGGGGCCTGACGGACATATTTCGAGATATTTCTTCTTCTTGTTGTTCTTCTTCTGCACAGCTAAGCTGGAAGTGGCATTTGCAGCTCGCAATAGTGCAGAGTTATCTCAAAGAAAGGGGCCACGGTGTTTCTGTACCTCTATTATGTTGGTGCAGCTTCGGAGCTTTTAAATATCTTGATATATCTCGAGAACTACGCATCTGATCAAAAAATATCATAGAACATAAATAGTAGGAAACTTAATTCTCTACAAAAAATGTCTCTTAACATTTTCCCATAACTGGCATCGTTTCCGAGATATTTGCAGATTTATCTCAAGGGAAGGGGCCTGACGGACATATTTCGAGATATTTCTTCTTCTTGTTGTTCTTCTTCTGCACAGCTAAGCTGGAAGTGGCATTTGCAGCTCGCAATAGTGCAGAGTTATCGCAAAGAAAGGGGCCACGGTGTTTCTGTATCTCTATTATGTTGGTGCGGCTTCGGAACCTTTAAATATCTTGATATATCTCGAGAACTACGCATCTGATCAAAAAATATCATAGAACATAAAAAGTAGGAAACCTAATTTTCTACAAAAAAGGTCTCTGAACATTTTGCCGTAGCTCGCTTCGTTTCCGAGATATTTGCAGATTTATCTCAAGGGAAGGGGCCTGACGGACATATTTCGAAATATTTCTTATTCTTGTTGTTCTTCTTCTGCACAGCTAAGCTGGAAGTGGCATTTGCAGCTCGCTATAGTGCAGAGTTATCTCAAAGAAAGGGGCCACGGTGTTTCTGTACCTCTATTATGTTGGTGCAGCTTCGGAGCTTTTAAATATCTTGATATATCTCGAGAACTACGCATCTGATCAAAAAATATCGTAGAACATAAAAAGTAGGAAACTTAATTCTCTACAAATAAGGTCTCTAAACATTTTGCCATAGCTCGCTTGGTTTCCGAGATATTTGCAGATTTATCTCAAGGGAAGGGGCCTGACGGACATATTTCGAGATATTCCTTCTTCTTGTTGTTCTTCTTCTGCACAGCTAAGCTGGAAGTGGCATTTGCAGCTCGCAATAGTGCAGAGTTATCTCAAAGAAAGGGGCCACGGTGTTTCTGTATCTCTATTATGTTGGTGCGGCTTCGGAACTTTTAAATATCTTGATATATCTCGAGAACTACGCATCTGATCAAAAAATATCGTAGAACATAAAAAGTAGGAAACTTAATTCTCTACAAATAAGGTCTCTAAACATTTTGCCATAGCTCGCTTGGTTTCCGAGATATTTGCAGATTTATCTCAAGGGAAGGGGCCTGACGGACATATTTCGAGATATTCCTTCTTCTTGTTGTTCTTCTTCTGCACAGCTAAGCTGGAAGTGGCATTTGCAGCTCGCAATAGTGCAGAGTTACCTCAAAGAAAGGGGCCACGGTGTTTCTGTATCTCTATTATGTTGGTGCCGCTTCGGAACTTTTAAATATCAGGATATATCTCGAGAACTACGCATCTGATCAAAAAATATCATAGAACATAAAAAGTAGGAAACTTAATTCTCTACAAAAAAGGTCTCTTAACATTTTTCCGTAGCTCGCTTCGTTTCCGAGATATTTGCAGATTTATCTCAAGGGAAGGGGCCTGACGGACATATTTCGAAATATTTCTTATTCTTGTTGTTCTTCTTCTGCACAGCAAAGCTGGAAGTGGCATTTGCAGCCCGCAGTAGTGCAGAGTTATCTCAAAGAAAGGGGCCACGGTGACTCTGTACCTCTATTATGTTGGTGCAGCTTCGGAGCTTTTAAATATCTTGATATATCTCGAGAACTACGCATCTGATCAAAAAATATCATAGAACATAAAAAGTAGGAAACTTAATTCTCTACAAAAAAGGTCTCTTAACGTTTTGCAATAGCTCGCTTCGTTTCCGAGATATTTGCAGATTTATCTCAAGGGAAGGGTCCTGACGGACATATTTCGAGATATTTCTTCTTCTTGTTGTTCTTCTTCTGCACAGCTAAACTGGAAGTGGCATTTCCAGCTCGCAATAGTGCAGAGTTATCTCAAAGAAAGGGCCACGGTGTTTCTGTATCTCTATTATGTTGGTGCGGCTTCGGAACTTTTAAATATCTCGATATATCTCGAAAACTACGCTTCTGATCAAAAAATATCATAGAACATAAATTGTAGGAAACATAATTCTCTACAAAAAAGGTCTCTTAACATTTTGCCATAGCTCGCTTCGTTTCCGAGATATTTGCAGATTTATCTCAAGGGAAGGGTCCTGATGGACATATTTCGAGATATTTCTTCTTCTTGTTGTTCTTCTTCTGCACAGCTAAACTGGAAGTGGCATTTCCAGCTCGCAATCGTGCAGAGTTATCTCAAAGAAAGGGGCCACGGTGTTTCTGTATCTCTATTATGTTGGTGCGGCTTCGGAACTTTTAAATATCTTGATATATCTCGAGAACTACGCCTCTGATCGAAAAATATCATAGAACATAAAAAGTAGAAAACTTAATTCTCTACAAAAAAGGTCTCTTCACATTTTGCCATAGCTCGCTTCTTTTCCGAGATATTTGCAGATTTATCTCAAGGGAAGGGGCCTGACGGACATATTTCGAGATATTTCTTCTTCTTGTTGTTCTTCTTCTGCACAGCTAAGCTGGAAGTGGCATTTGCAGCTCGCAATAGTGCAGAGTTATCGCAAAGAAAGGGGCTACGGTGTTTCTGTATCTCTATTATGTTGGTGCGGCTTCGGAACTTTCAAATATCTTGATATATCTCGAGAACTACGCATCGGATCAAAAAATATCATAGAACATAAAAAGTAGGAAACTTAATTCTCTACAAAAAAGGTCTCTTAACGTTTTGCAATAGCTCGCTTCGTTTCCGAGATATTTGCAGATTTATCTCAAGGGAAGGGGCCTGACGGACATATTTCGAGATATTTCTTCTTCTTGTTGTTCTTCTTCTGCACAGCTAAGCTGGAAGTGGCATTTGCAGCGCGCAATAGTGCAGAGTTATCTCAAAGAAAGGGGCCACGGTGTTTCTGTATCTCTATTATGTTGGTGCGGCTTCGGAACTTTTAAATATCTTGATATATCTCGAGAACTACGCATCTGTTCAAAAAATATCATAAAACATAAAAAGTAGGAATCCTAATTTTCTACAAAAAAGGTCTCTTAACATTTTGCCGTAGCTCGCTTCGTTTCCGAGATATTTGCAGATTTATCTCAAGGGAAGGGGCCTGACGGACATATTTCCAGATATTTCTTCTTCTTGTTGTTCTTCTTCTGCACAGCTAAGCTGGAAGTGGCATTTGCCGCTCGCAATAGTGCAGAGTTATCTCAAAGAAAGGGGCCACGGTGTTTCTGTATCTCTATTATGTTGGTGCGGCTTCGGAACTTTCAAATATCTTGATATATCTCGAGAACTACGCATCTGATCAAAAAATATCATAGAACATAAAAAGTAGGAAACCTAATTTTCTACAAAAAAGGTCTCTTAACATTTTGGCGTAGCTCACTTCGTTTCCGAGATATTTGCAGATTTATCTCAAGGGAAGGGGCCTGACGGACATATTTCGAAATATTTCTTATTCTTGTTGTTCTTCTTCTGCACAGCTAAGCTGGAAGTGGCATTTGCAGCTCGCAATAGTGCAGAGTTATCTCAAAGAAAGGGGCCACGGTGTTTCTGAACCTCTATTATGTTGGTGCAGCTTCGGAGCTTTTAAATATCTTGATATATCTCGAGAACTACGCATCTGATCAAAAAATATCATAGAACATAAAAAGTAGGAAACTTAATTCTCTACAAAAAAGGTCTCTTAACATTTTGCCATAGCTCGCTTCGTTTCCGAGATATTTGCAGATTTAGCTCAAGGGAAGGGGCCTGACGGACATATTCCGAGATATTTCTTCTTCTTGTTGTTCCTCTTCTGCACAGCTAAGCTGGAAGTGGCATTTGCAGGTCGCAATAGTGCAGAGTTATCTCAAAGAAAGGGGCCACGGTGTTTCTGTATCTCTATTATGTTGGTGCGGCTTCGGAACTTTTAAATATCTCGATATATCTCGAAAACTACGCTTCTGATAAAAAAATATCATAGAACATAAAAAGTAGGAAACTTAATTCTCTACAAAAAAGGTCTCTTAACATTTTGCCATAGCTCGCTTCGTTTCCGAGATATTTGCAGATTTAGCTCAAGGGAAGGGGCCTGACGGACATATTCCGAGATATTTCTTCTTCTTGTTGTTCTTCTTCTGCACAGCTAAGCTGGAAGTGGCATTTGCAGCGCGCAATAGTGCAGAGTTATCTCAAAGAAACGGGCCACGGTGTTTCTGTATCTCTATTATGTTGGTGCGGCTTCGGAACTTTTAAATATCTTGATATATCTCGAGAACTACGCATCTGATCAAAAAATATCATAGAACATAAAAAGTAGGAAACTTAATTCTCTACAAAAAAGGTCTCTTAACATTTTCCCATAACTGGCATCGTTTCCGAGATATTTGCAGATTTATCTCAAGGGAAGGGGCCTGACGGACATATTTCGAGATATTTCTTCTTCTTGTTGTTCTTCTTCTGCACAGCTAAGCTGGAAGTGGCATTTGCAGCTCGCAATAGTGCAGAGTTATCGCAAAGAAAGGGGCCACGATGTTTCTGTATCTCTATTATGTTGGTGCGGCTTCGGAACCTTTAAATATCTTGATATATCTCGAGAACTACGCATCTGATCAAAAAATATCATAGAACATAAAAAGTAGGAAACCTAATTTTCTACAAAAAAGGTCTCTTAACATTTTGCCGTAGCTCGCTTCGTTTCCGAGATATTTGCAGATTTATCTCAAGGGAAGGGGCCTGACGGACATATTTCGAGATATTTCTTCTTCTTGTTGTTCTTCTTCTGCACAGCTAAGCTGGAAGTGGCATTTGCAGCTCGCAATAGTGCAGAGTTATCTCAAAGAAAGGGGCCACGGTGTTTCTGTACCTCTATTATGTTGGTGCAGCTCCGGAGCTTTTAAATATCTTGATATATCTCGAGAACTACGCATCTGATCAAAAAATATCATAGAACATAAATAGTAGGAAACTTAATTCTCTACAAAAAAGGTCTCTTAACATTTTCCCATAACTGGCATCGTTTCCGAGATATTTGCAGATTTATCTCAAGGGAAGGGGCCTGACGGACATATTTCGAGATATTTCTTCTTCTTGTTCTTCTTCTTCTGCACAGCTAAGCTGGAAGTGGCATTTGCAGCTCGCAATAGTGCAGAGTTATCGCAAAGAAAGGGGCCACGGTGTTTCTGTATCTCTATTATGTTGGTGCGGCTTCGGAACCTTTAAATATCTTGATATATCTCGAGAACTACGCATCTGATCAAAAAATATCATAGAACATAAAAAGTAGGAAACCTAATTTTCTACAAAAAAGGTCTCTTAACATTTTGCCGTAGCTCGCTTCGTTTCCGAGATATTTGCAGATTTATCTCAAGGGAAGGGGCCTGACGGACATATTTCGAAATATTTCTTATTCTTGTTGTTCTTCTTCTGCACAGCTAAGCTGGAAGTGGCATTTGCAGCTCGCTATAGTGCAGAGTTATCTCAAAGAAAGGGGCCACGGTGTTTCTGTACCTCTATTATGTTGGTGCAGCTTCGGAGCTTTTAAATATCTTGATATATCTCGAGAACTACGCATCTGATCAAAAAATATCATAGAACATAAAAAGTAGGAAACTTAATTCTCTACAAAAAAGGTCTTTTAACGTTTTGCAATAGCTCGCTTCGTTTCCAAGATATTTGCAGATTTATCTCAAGGGAAGGGTCCTGACGGACATATTTCGAGATATTTCTTCTTCTTGTTGTTCTTCTTCTGCACAGCTAAGCTGGAAGTGGCATTTGCAGCTCGCAATAGTGCAGAGTTATCGCAAAGAAAGGGGCCACGGTGTTTCTGTATCTCTATTATGTTGGCGCGGCTTCGGAACCTTTAAATATCTTGATATATCTCGAGAACTACGCATCTGATCAAAAAATATCATAGAACATAAAAAGTAGGAAACCTAATTTTCTACAAAAAAGGTCTCTTAACATTTTGCCGTAGCTCGCTTCGTTTCCGAGATATTTGCAGATTTATCTCAAGGGAAGGGGCCTGACGGACATATTTCGAAATATTTCTTATTCTTGTTGTTCTTCTTCTGCACAGCTAAGCTGGAAGTGGCATTTGCAGCTCGCTATAGTGCAGAGTTATCTCAAAGAAAGGGGCCACGGTGTTTCTGTACCTCTATTATGTTGGTGCAGCTTCGGAGCTTTTAAATATCTTGATATATCTCGAGAACTACGCATCTGATCAAAAAATATCATAGAATATAAAAAGTAGGAAACTTAATTCTCTACAAAAAAGGTCTTTTAACGTTTTGCAATAGCTCGCTTCGTTTCCAAGATATTTGCAGATTTATCTCAAGGGAAGGGTCCTGACGGACATATTTCGAGATATTTCTTCTTCTTGTTGTTCTTCTTCTGCACAGCTAAGCTGGAAGTGGCATTTGCAGCTCGCAATAGTGCAGAGTTATCTCGAAGAAAGGGGCCACGGTGTTTCTGTATCTCTATTATGTTGGTGCGGCTTCGGAACGTTTAAATATCTTGATATATCTCGAGAACTACGCATCTGATCAAAAAATATCATAGAACATAAAAAGTAGGAAACCTAATTTTCTACAAAAAAGGTCTCTTAACATTTTGCCGTAGCTCGCTTCGTTTCCGAGATATTTGCAGATTTATCTCAAGGGAAGGGGCCTGACGGACATATTTCGAGATATTTCTTCTTCTTGTTGTTCTTCTTCTGCACAGCTAAGCTGGAAGTGGCATTTGCCGCTCGCAATAGTGCAGAGTTATCTCAAAGAAAGGGGCCACGGTGTTTCTGTACCTCTATTATGTTGGTGCAGCTTCGGAGCTTTTAAATATCTTGATATATCTCGAGAACTACGCATCTGATCAAAAAATGTCATAGAACATAAATAGTAGGAAACTTAATTCTCTACAAAAAAGGTCTCTTAACATTTTCCCATAGCTGGCATCGTTTCCGAGATATTTGCAGATTTAGCTCAAGGGAAGGGGCCTGACGGACATATTCCGAGATATTTCTTCTTCTTGTTGTTCCTCTTCTGCACAGCTAAGCTGGAAGTGGCATTTGCAGGTCGCAATAGTGCAGAGTTATCTCAAAGAAAGGGGCCACGGTGTTTCTGTATCTCTATTATGTTGGTGCGGCTTCGGAACTTTTAAATATCTCGATATATCTCGAAAACTACGCTTCTGATAAAAAAATATCAGAGAACGTAAATTGTAGGACACATAATTCTCTACAAAAAAGGTCTCTTAACATTTTGCCGTAGCTCGCTTCGTTTCCGAGATATTTGCAGATTTATCTCAAGGGAAGGGGCCTGACGGACATATTTCGAGATATTTCTTCTTCTTGTTGTTCTTCTTCTGCACAGCTAAGCTGGAAGTGGCATTTGCAGCTCGCAACAGTGCAGAGTTATCCCAAAGAAAGGGGCCACGGTGTTTCTGTATCTCTATTATGTTGGTGCGGCTTCGGAACTTTTACATATCTCGATATATCTCGAAAACTACGCTTCTGATCAAAAAATATCATAGAACATAAATTGTAGGAAACATAATTCTCTACAAAAAAGGTCTCTTAACATTTTCCCATAACTGGCATCGTTTCCGAGATATTTGCAGATTTATCTCAAGGGAAGGGGCCTGACGGACATATTTCGCGATATTTCTTCTTCTTGTTCTTCTTCTTCTGCACAGCTAAGCTGGAAGTGGCATTTGCAGCTCGCAATAGTGCAGAGTTATCGCAAAGAAAGGGGCCACGGTGTTTCTGTATCTCTATTATGTTGGTGCGGCTTCGGAACCTTTAAATATCTTGATATATCTCGAGAACTACGCATCTGATCAAAAAATATCATAGAACATAAAAAGTAGGAAACCTAATTTTCTACAAAAAAGGTCTCTTAACATTTTGCCGTAGCTCGCTTCGTTTCCGAGATATTTGCAGATTTATCTCAAGGGAAGGGGCCTGACGGACATATTTCGAAATATTTCTTATTCTTGTTGTTCTTCCTCTGCACAGCTAAGCTGGAAGTGGCATTTGCAGCTCGCTATAGTGCAGAGTTATCTCAAAGAAAGGGGCCACGGTGTTTCTGTACCTCTATTATGTTGGTGCAGCTTCGGAGCTTTTAAATATCTTGATATATCTCGAGAACTACGCATCTGATCAAAAAATATCATACAACATAAAAAGTAGGAAACTTAATTCTCTACAAAAAAGGTCTTTTAACGTTTTGCAATAGCTCGCTTCGTTTCCAAGATATTTGCAGATTTATCTCAAGGGAAGGGTCCTGACGGACATATTTCGAGATATTTCTTCTTCTTGTTGTTCTTCTTCTGCACAGCTAAGCTGGAAGTGGCATTTGCAGCTCGCAATAGTGCAGAGTTATCGCAAAGAAAGGGGCCACGGTGTTTCTGTATCTCTATTATGTTGGTGCGGCTTCGGAACCTTTAAATATCTTGATATATCTCGAGAACTACGCATCTGATCAAAAAATATCATAGAACATAAAAAGTAGGAAACCTAATTTTCTACAAAAAAGGTCTCTTAACATTTTGCCGTAGCTCGCTTCGTTTCCGAGATATTTGCAGATTTATCTCAAGGGAAGGGGCCTGACGGACATATTTCGAAATATTTCTTATTCTTGTTGTGCTTCTTCTGCACAGCTAAGCTGGAAGTGGCATTTGCAGCTCGCTATAGTGCAGAGTTATCTCAAAGAAAGGGGCCACGGTGTTTCTGTACCTCTATTATGTTGGTGCAGCTTCGGAGCTTTTAAATATCTTGATATATCTCGAGAACTACGCATCTGATCAAAAAATATCATACAACATAAAAAGTAGGAAACTTAATTCTCTACAAAAAAGGTCTTTTAACGTTTTGCAATAGCTCGCTTCGTTTCCAAGATATTTGCAGATTTATCTCAAGGGAAGGGTCCTGACGGACATATTTCGAGATATTTCTTCTTCTTGTTGTTCTTCTTCTGCACAGCTAAGCTGGAAGTGGCATTTGCAGCTCGCAATAGTGCAGAGTTATCTCAAAGAAAGGGGCCACGGTGTTTCTGTATCTCTATTATGTTGGTGCGGCTTCGGAACGTTTAAATATCTTGATATATCTCGAGAACTACGCATCTGATCAAAAAATATCATAGAACATAAAAAGTAGGAAACCTAATTTTCTACAAAAAAGGTCTCTTAACATTTTGCCGTAGCTCGCTTCGTTTCCGAGATATTTGCAGATTTATCTCAAGGGAAGGGGCCTGACGGACATATTTCGAGATATTTCTTCTTCTTGTTGTTCTTCTCCTGCACAGCTAAGCTGGACGTGGCATTTGCAGCTCGCAATAGTGCAGAGTTATCTCAAAGAAAGGGGCCACGGTGTTTCTGTACCTCTATTATGTTGGTGCAGCTTCGGAGCTTTTAAATATCTTGATATATCTCGAGAACTACGCATCTGATCAAAAAATATCATAGAACATAAAAAGTAGGAAACCTAATTTTCTACAAAAAAGGTCTCTTAACATTTTGCCGTAGCTCGCTTCGTTTCCGAGATATTTGCAGATTTATCTCAAGGGAAGGGGCCTGACGGACATATTTCGAGATATTTCTTCTTCTTGTTGTTCTTCTTCTGCACAGCTAAGCTGGAAGTGGCATTTGCAGCTCGCAATAGTGCAGAGTTATCTCAAAGAAAGGGGCCACGGTGTTTCTGTACCTCTATTATGTTGGTGCAGCTTCGGAGCTTTTAAATATCTTGATATATCTCGAGAACTACGCATCTGATCAAAAAATATCATAGAACATAAATAGTAGCAAACTTAATTCTCTACAAAAAAGGTCTCTTAACATTTTGCCATAGCTCGCTTCGTTTCCGAGATATTTGCAGATTTATCTCAAGGGAAGGGGCCTGACGGACATATTTCGAGATATTTCTTCTTCTTGTTGTTCTTCTTCTGCACAGCTAAGCTGGAAGTGGCATTTGCAGCTCGCAATAGTGCAGAGTTATCTCAAAGAAAGGGGCCACGGTGTTTCTGTATCTCTATTATGTTGGTGCGGCTTCGGAACTTTTAAATATCTTGATATATCTCGAGAACTACGCATCTGATCAAAAAATATCATAGAACATAAAAAGTAGGAAACTTAATTCTCTACAAAAATGGTCTCTTAACATTTTGCCATAGCTCGCTTCGTTTCCGAGATATTTGCAGATTTATCTCAAGGGAAGGGGCCTGACGGACATATTTCGAGATATTTCTTCTTCTTGTTGTTCTTCTTCTGCACAGCTAAGCTGGAAGTGGCATTTGCAGCTCGCAGTAGTGTAGAGTTATCTCAAAGAAAGGGGCCACGGTGTTTCTGTATCTCTATTATGTTGGTGCGGCTTCGGAACTTTTAAATATCTTGATATATCTCGAGAACTACGCATCTGATCAGAAAATATCATAGAACATAAAAAGTAGGAAACTTAATTCTCTACAAAAAAGGTCTCTTAACATTTTGCCATAGCTCGCTTCGTTTCCGAGATATTTGCAGATTTATCTCAAGGGAAGGGGCCTGACGGACATATTTCGAGATATTTCTTCTTCTTGTTGTTCTTCTTCTGCACAGCTAAGCTGGAAGTGGCATTTGCAGCTCGCAATAGTGCAGAGTTACCTCAAAGAAAGGGCCCACGGTGTTTCTGTATCTCTATTATGTTGGTGCCGCTTCGGAACTTTTAAGTATCAGGATATATCTCGAGAACTACGCATCTGATCAAAAAATATCATAGAACATAAAAAGTAGGAATCCTAATTTTCTACAAAAAAGGTCTCTTAACATTTTGCCGTAGCTCGCTTCGTTTCCGAGATATTTGCAGATTTATCTCAAGGGAAGGGGCCTGACGGACATATTTCCAGATATTTCTTCTTCTTGTTGTTCTTCTTCTGCACAGCTAAACTGGAAGTGGCATTTGCAGCTCGCAATAGTGCAGAGTTACCTCAAAGAAAGGGGCCACGGTGTTTCTGTATCTCTATTATGTTGGTGCCGCTTCGTAACTTTTAAATATCAGGATATATCTCGAGAACTACGCATCTGATCAAAAAATATCATAGAACATAAAAAGTAGGAAACTTAATTCTCTACAAAAATGGTCTCTTAACATTTTGCCATAGCTCGTTTCGTTTCCGAGATATTTGCAGATTCAGCTCAAAGGAACTGGCTTGACGGACATATTTCGAGATGTTTCTTCTTCTTGTTGTTCTTCCTCTGAACAGCTAAGCTGGAAGTGGCATTTGCAGCTCGCAATAGTGCAGAGTTATCTCAAAGAAAGGGGCCACGGTGTTTCTGTATCTCTATTATGTTGGTGCGGCTTCGGAACTTTTAAATATCTTGATATATCTCGAGAACTACGCATCTGATCAAAAAATATCGTAGAACATAAAAAGTAGGAAACTTAATTCTCTACAAATAAGGTCTCTTAACATTTTGCGATAGCTCGCTTGGTTTCCGAGATATTTGCAGATTTATCTCAAGGGAAGGGGCCTGACGGACATATTTCGAGATATTTCTTCTTCTTGTTGTTCTTCTTCTGCACAGCTAAGCTGGAAGTGGCATTTGCAGCTCGCAATAGTGCAGAGTTACCTCAAAGAAAGGGGCCACGGTGTTTCTGTATCTCTATTATGTTGGTGCCGCTTCGGAACTTTTAAGTATCAGGATATATCTCGAGAACTACGCATCTGATCAAAAAATATCATAGAACATAAAAAGTAGGAATCCTAATTTTCTACAAAAAAGGTCTCTTAACATTTTGCCGTAGCTCGCTTCGTTTCCGAGATATTTGCAGATTTATCTCAAGGGAAGGGGCCTGACGGACATATTTCCAGATATTTCTTCTTCTTGTTGTTCTTCTTCTGCACAGCTAAACTGGAAGTGGCATTTGCAGCTCGCAATAGTGCAGAGTTACCTCAAAGAAAGGGGCCACGGTGTTTCTGTATCTCTATTATGTTGGTGCCGCTTCGTAACTTTTAAATATCAGGATATATCTCGAGAACTACGCATCTGATCAAAAAATATCATAGAACATAAAAAGTAGGAAACTTAATTCTCTACAAAAATGGTCTCTTAACATTTTGCCATAGCTCGTTTCGTTTCCGAGATATTTGCAGATTCAGCTCAAAGGAACTGGCTTGACGGACATATTTCGAGATGTTTCTTCTTCTTGTTGTTCTTCCTCTGAACAGCTAAGCTGGAAGTGGCATTTGCAGCTCGCAATAGTGCAGAGTTATCTCAAAGAAAGGGGCCACGGTGTTTCTGTATCTCTATTATGTTGGTGCGGCTTCGGAACTTTTAAATATCTTGATATATCTCGAGAACTACGCATCTGATCAAAAAATATCATAGAACATAAAAAGTAGGAAACTTAATTCTCTACAAAAAAGGTCTCTTAACATTTTGCCATAGCTCGCTTCGTTTCCGAGATATTTGCATATTTATCTCAAGGGAAGATGCCTGACGGACATATTTCGAGATATTTCTTCTTCTTGTTGTTCTTCTTCTGCACAGCTAAGCTGGAAGTGGCATTTACAGCTCGCAATAGTGCAGAGTTATCTCAAAGAAAGGGGCCACGGTGTTTCTGTATCTCTATTATGTTGGTGCTGCTTCGGAACTTTTAAATATCTTGATATATCTCGAGAACTACGCATCTGATCAAAAAATATCATAGAACATGAAAAGTAGGAAACTTAATTCTCTACAAAAAAGGTCTCTTAACATTTTGCCATAGCTCTCTTCGTTTCCGAGATATTTGCAGATTTATCTCAAGGGAAGGGGCCTGACGGACATATTTCGAGATATTTCTTCTTCTTGTTGTTCTTCTTCTGCACAGCTAAGCTGGAAGTGGCATTTGCAGCTCGCAACAGTGCAGAGTTATCCCAAAGAAAGGGGCCACGGTGTTTCTGTATCTCTATTATGTTGGTGCGGCTTCGGAACTTTTACATATCTCGATATATCTCGAAAACTACGCTTCTGATCAAAAAATATCATAGAACATAAATTGTAGGAAACATAATTCTCTACAAAAAAGGTCTCTTAACATTTTGCCATAGCTCATTTCGTTTCCGAGATATTTGCAGATATATCTCAAGGGAAGGGTCCTGATGGACATATTTCGAGATATTTCTGCTTCTTGTTGTTCTTTTTCTGCACAGCTAAACTGGAAGTGGCATTTCCAGCTCGCAATCGTGCAGAGTTATCTCAAAGAAAGGGGCCACGGTGTTTCTGTATCTCTATTATGTTGGTGCCGCTTCGGAACTTTTAAGTATCAGGATATATCTCGAGAACTACGCATCTGATCAAAAAATATCATAGAACATAAAAAGTAGGAATCCTAATTTTCTACAAAAAAGGTCTCTTAACATTTTGCCGTAGCTCGCTTCGTTTCCGAGATATTTGCAGATTTATCTCAAGGGAAGGGGCCTGACGGACATATTTCCAGATATTTCTTCTTCTTGTTGTTCTTCTTCTGCACAGCTAAACTGGAAGTGGCATTTGCAGCTCGCAATAGTGCAGAGTTACCTCAAAGAAAGGGGCCACGGTGTTTCTGTATCTCTATTATGTTGGTGCCGCTTCGTAACTTTTAAATATCAGGATATATCTCGAGAACTACGCATCTGATCAAAAAATATCATAGAACATAAAAAGTAGGAAACTTAATTCTCTACAAAAATGGTCTCTTAACATTTTGCCATAGCTCGTTTCGTTTCCGAGATATTTGCAGATTCAGCTCAAAGGAACTGGCTTGACGGACATATTTCGAGATGTTTCTTCTTCTTGTTGTTCTTCCTCTGAACAGCTAAGCTGGAAGTGGCATTTGCAGCTCGCAATAGTGCAGAGTTATCTCAAAGAAAGGGGCCACGGTGTTTCTGTATCTCTATTATGTTGGTGCGGCTTCGGAACTTTTAAATATCTTGATATATCTCGAGAACTACGCATCTGATCAAAAAATATCATAGAACATAAAAAGTAGGAAACTTAATTCTCTACAAAAAAGGTCTCTTAACATTTTGCCATAGCTCGCTTCGTTTCCGAGATATTTGCATATTTATCTCAAGGGAAGATGCCTGACGGACATATTTCGAGATATTTCTTCTTCTTGTTGTTCTTCTTCTGCACAGCTAAGCTGGAAGTGGCATTTACAGCTCGCAATAGTGCAGAGTTATCTCAAAGAAAGGGGCCACGGTGTTTCTGTATCTCTATTATGTTGGTGCTGCTTCGGAACTTTTAAATATCTTGATATATCTCGAGAACTACGCATCTGATCAAAAAATATCATAGAACATGAAAAGTAGGAAACTTAATTCTCTACAAAAAAGGTCTCTTAACATTTTGCCATAGCTCTCTTCGTTTCCGAGATATTTGCAGATTTATCTCAAGGGAAGGGGCCTGACGGACATATTTCGAGATATTTCTTCTTCTTGTTGTTCTTCTTCTGCACAGCTAAGCTGGAAGTGGCATTTGCAGCTCGCAACAGTGCAGAGTTATCCCAAAGAAAGGGGCCACGGTGTTTCTGTATCTCTATTATGTTGGTGCGGCTTCGGAACTTTTACATATCTCGATATATCTCGAAAACTACGCTTCTGATCAAAAAATATCATAGAACATAAATTGTAGGAAACATAATTCTCTACAAAAAAGGTCTCTTAACATTTTGCCATAGCTCATTTCGTTTCCGAGATATTTGCAGATATATCTCAAGGGAAGGGTCCTGATGGACATATTTCGAGATATTTCTGCTTCTTGTTGTTCTTTTTCTGCACAGCTAAACTGGAAGTGGCATTTCCAGCTCGCAATCGTGCAGAGTTATCTCAAAGAAAGGGGCCACGGTGTTTCTGTATCTCTATTACGTTGGTGCGGCTTCGGAACTTTTAAATATCTTGATATATCTCGCGAACTACGCATCCGATCAAAAAATATCATAGAACATGAAAAGTAGGAAACTTAATTCTCTACAAAAAAGGTCTCTTAACATTTTGCCATAGCTCTCTTCGTTTCCGAGATATTTGCAGATATATCTCAAGGGAAGGGGCCTGACGGACATATTTCGAGATATTTCTTCTTCTTGTTGTTCTTCTTCTGCACAGCTAAGCTGGAAGTGGCATTTGCGGCTCGCACTAGTGCAGAGTTATCTCAAAGAAAGGGGCCACGGTGTTTCTGTATCTCTATTATGTTGGTGCGTCTTCGGAACTTTTAAATATCTCGATATATCTCGAAAACTACGCTTCTGATCAAAAAATATCATAGAACATAAAAAGTAGGAAACTTAATTCTCTACAAAAAAGGTCTCTTAACATTTTGCCATAGCTCGCTTCGTTTCCGAGATATTTGCATATTTATCTCAAGGGAAGATGCCTGACGGACATATTTCGAGATATTTCTTCTTCTTGTTGTTCTTCTTCTGCACAGCTAAGCTGGAAGTGGCATTTACAGCTCGCAATAGTGCAGAGTTATCTCAAAGAAAGGGGCCACGGTGTTTCTGTATCTCTATTATGTTGGTGCGGCTTCGGAACTTTTAAATATCTTGATATATCTCGAGAACTACGCATCTGATCAAAAAATATCATACAACATAAAAAGTAGGAAACTTAATTCTCTACAAAAAAGGTCTCTTAACATTTTGCCATAGCTCGTTTCGTTTCCGAGATATTTGCAGATTCAGCTCGAAGGAACTGGCCTGACGGACATATTTCGAGATATTTCTTCTTCTTGTTGTTCTTCCTCTGAACAGCTAAGCTGGAAGTGGCATTTGCAGCTCGCAATAGTGCAGAGTTATCTCAAAGAAAGGGGCCACGGTGTTTCTGTATCTCTATTATGTTGGTGCGTCTTCGGAACTTTTAAATATCTCGATATATCTCGAAAACTTCGCTTCTGATCAAAAAATATCATAGAACATAAATTGTAGGAAACATAATTCTCTACAAAAAACGTCTCTTAACATTTTGCCATAGCTCGTTTCGTTTCCGAGATATTTGCAGATTCAGCTCAAAGGAACTGGCCTGACGGACATATTTCGAGATATTTCTTCTTCTTGTTGTTCTTCCTCTGAACAGCTAAGCTGGAAGTGGCATTTGCAGCTCGCAATAGTGCAGAGTTATCTCAAAGAAAGGGGCCACGGTGTTTCTGTATCTCTATTATGTTGGTGCGGCTTCGGAACTTTTAAATATCTTGATATATCTCGAGAACTACGCATCTGATCAAAAAATATCATAGAACATAAAAAGTAGGAAACTTAATTCTCTACAAAAAAGGTCTCTTAACATTTTGCCATAGCTCGCTTCGTTTCCGAGATATTTGCATATTTATCTCAAGGGAAGGGGCCTGACGGACATATTTCGAGATATTTCTTCTTCTTGTTGTTCTTCTTCTGCACAGCTAAGCTCGAAGTGGCATTTGCAGCTCGCAATAGTGCAGAGTTATCTCAAAGAAAGAGGCCACGGTGTTTCTGTACCTCTATTATGTTGGTGCAGCTTCGGAACTTTTAAATATCTTGATATATCTCGAGAACTACGCATCTGATCAAAAAATATCATCGAACATAAAAAGTAGGAAACTTAATTCTCTACAAAAAAGGTCTCTTAACATTTTGCCATAGCTCGCTTCGTTTCCGGGATATTTGCAGATTTATCTCAAGGGAAGTAGCCTGACGGACATATTTCGAGATATTTCTTCTTCTTGTTGTTCTTCCTCTGCACAGCTAAGCTGGAAGTGGCATTTGCAGCTCGCAATAGTGCAGAGTTATCTCAAAGAAAGGGGCCACGGTGTTTCTGTATCTCTATTATGTTGGTGCGGCTTCGGAACTTTTAAATATCTTGATATATCTCGAGAACTACGCATCTGATCAAAAAATATCATAGAACATAAAAAGTAGGAAACTTAATTCTCTACAAAAAAGGTCTCTTAACATTTTGCCATAGCTCGCTTCGTTTCCGAGATATTTGCAGATTTATCTCAAGGGAAGGGTGCTGATGGACATACTTCGAGATATTTCTTCTTCTTGTTGTTCTTTTTCTGCACAGCTAAACTGGAAGTGGCATTTCCAGCTCGCAATCGTGCAGAGTTATCTCAAAGAAAGGGGCCACGGTGTTTCTGTATCTCTATTATGTTGGTGCGGCTTCGGAACTTTTAAATATCTTGATATATCTCGATAACTACGCCTCTGATCGAAAAATATCATAGAACATAAAAAGTAGGAAAGTTAATTCTCTACAAAAAAAGTCTCTTAACATTTTGCCATAGCACGCTTCGTTTCCGAGATATTTGCAGATTTATCTCAAGGGAAGGGGCCTGACGGACATATTTCGAGATATTTCTTCTTCTTGTTGTTCTTCTTCTGCACAGCTAAGCTGGAAGTGGCATTTGCGGCTCGCACTAGTGCAGAGTTATCTCAAAGAAAGGAGCCACGGTGTTTCTGTATCTCTATTATGTTGGTGCGGCTTCGGAACTTTTAAATATGTCGATATATCTCGAAAACTACGCTTCTGATCAAAAAATATCATAGAACATAAATTGTAGGAAACATAATTCTCTACAAGAAACGTCTCTTAGCATTTTGCCATAGCTCGCTTCGTTTCCGAGATATTTGCAGATTCAGCTCAAAGGAACGGGCCTGACGGACATATTTCGAGATACTTCTTCTTCTTGTTGTTCTTCCTCTGCACAGCTAAGCTGGAAGTGGCATTTGCAGCTCGCAATAGTGCAGAGTTATCTCAAAGAAAGGGGCCACGGTGTTTCTGTATCTCTATTATGTTGGTGCGGCTTCGGAACTTTTAAATATCTTGATATATCTCGAGAACTACGCATCTGATCAAAAAATATCATAGAACATGAAAAGTAGGAAACTTAATTCTCTACAAAAAAGGTCTCTTAACATTTTGCCATAGCTCTCTTCGTTTCCGAGATATTTGCAGATTTATCTCAAGGGAAGGGGCCTGACGGACATATTTCGAGATATTTCTTCTTCTTGTTGTTCTTCTTCTGCACAGCTAAGCTGGAAGTGGCATTTGCGGCTCGCACTAGTGCAGAGTTATCTCAAAGAAAGGGGCCACGGTGTTTCTGTATCCCTATTATGTTGGTGCGGCTTCGGAACTTTTAAATATCTGGATATATCTCGAAAACTACGCTTCGGATCAAAAAATATCATAGAACATAAATAGTAGGAAACATAATTCTCTACAAAAAACGTCTCTTAACATTTTGCCATAGCTCGCTTCGTGTCCGAGATATGTGCAGATTTATCTCAAGGGAAGGGGCCTGACGGACATATTTCGAGATATTTCTTCTTCTTGTTGTTGTTCTTCTGCACAGCTAAGCTGGAAGTGGCATTTGCGGCTCGCACTAGTGCAGAGTTATCTCAACGAAAGGGGCCACGGTGTTTCTGTATCTCTATTATGTTGGTGCGGCTTCGGAACTTTTAAATATCTCGATATACCTCGAAAACTACGCTTCTGATCAAAAAATATCATAGAACATAAATTGTAGGAAACATAATTCTCTACAAAAAACGTCTCTTAACATTTTGCCATAGCTCGCTTCGTTTCCGCGATATTTGCAGATTCAGCTCAAAGGAACTGGCCTGACGGACATATTTCGAGATATTTCTTCTTCTTGTTGTTCTTCCTCTGCACAGCTAAGCTGGAAGTGGCATTTGCAGCTCGCAATAGTGCAGAGTTATCTCAAAGAAAGGGGCCACGGTGTTTCTGTATCTCTATTATGTTGGTGCGGCTTCGGAACTTTTAAATATCTTGATATATCTCGAGAACTACGCATCTGATCAAAAAATATCATAGAACATAAAAAGTAGGAAACTTAATTCTCTACAAAAAAGGTCTCTTAACATTTTGCCATAGGTCGCTTCGTTTCCGAGATATTTGCAGATTTATCTCAAGGGAAGGGGCCTAACGGACATATTTCGAGATATTTCTTCTTCTTGTTGTCCTTCTTCTGCACAGCTAAACTGGAAGTGGCATTTCCAGCTCGCAATAGTGCAGAGTTATCTCAAAGAGAGGGGCCACGGTGTTTCTGTATCTCTATTATGTTGGTGCGGCTTCGGAACTTTTAAATACCTTGATATATCTCGAGAACTACGCATCTGATCAAAAAATATCATAGAAGATAAAAAGTAGGAAACTTAATTCTCTACAAAAAAGGTCTCTTAACATTTTGCCATAGCTCGCTTCGTTTCCGAGATATTTGCAGATTTATCTCAAGGGAAGGGGCCTGACGGACATATTTCGAGATATTTCTTCTTCTTGTTGTTCTTCTTCTGCACAGCTAAGCTGGAAGTGGCATTTGCGGCTCGCACTAGTGCAGAGTTATCTCAAAGAAAGGGGCCACGGTGTTTCTGTATCCCTACTATGTTGGTGCGGCTTCGGAACTTTTAAATATCTCGATATATCTCGAAAACTACGCTTCGGATCAAAAAATATCATAGAACATAAATAGTAGGAAACATAATTCTCTACAAAAAACGTCTCTTAACATTTTGCCATAGCTCGCTTCGTTTCCGAGATATGTGCAGATTTATCTCAAGGGAAGGGGCCTGACGGACATATTTCGAGATATTTCTTCTTCTTGTTGTTCTTCTTCTGCACAGCTAAGCTGGAAGTGGCATTTGCGGCTCGCACTAGTGCAGAGTTATCTCAAAGAAAGGGGCCACGGTGTTTCTGTATCTCTATTATGTTGGTGCGGCTTCGGAACTTTTAAATATCTCGATGTATCTCGAAAACTACGCTTCTGATCAAAAAATATCATAGAACATAAATTGTAGGAAACATAATTCTCTATAAAAAACGTCTCTTAACATTTTGCCATAGCTCGCTTCGTTTCCGAGATATTTGCAGATTCATCTCAAAGGAACTGGCCTGACGGACATATTTCGAGATATTTCTTCTTCTTGTTGTTCTTCCTCTGCACAGCTAAGCTGGAAGTGGCATTTGCAGCTCGCAATAGTGCAGAGTTATCTCAAAGAAAGGGGCCAGGGCGTTTCTGTATCTCTATTATGTTGGTGCGGCTTCGGAACTTTTAAATATCTTGATATATCTCGAGAACTACGCATCTGATCAAAAAATATCATAGAACATAAAAAGTAGGAAACTTAATTCTCTACAAAAAAGGTCTCTTAAGATTTTGCCATAGGTCGCTTCGTTTCCGAGATATTTGCAGATTTATCTCAAGGAAAGGGGCCTAACGGACATATTTCGAGATATTTCTTCTTCTTGTTGTTCTTCTTCTGCACAGCTAAGCTGGAAGTGGCATTTGCGGCTCGCACTAGTGCAGAGTTATCTCAAAGAAAGGGGCCACGGTGTTTCTGTATCTCTATTATGTTGGTGCGGCTTCGGAACTTTTAAATATCTCGATGTATCTCGAAAACTACGCTTCTGATCAAAAAATATCATAGAACATAAATTGTAGGAAACATAATTCTCTATAAAAAACGTCTCTTAACATTTTGCCATAGCTCGCTTCGTTTCCGAGATATTTGCAGATTCATCTCAAAGGAACTGGCCTGACGGACATATTTCGAGATATTTCTTCTTCTTGTTGTTCTTCCTCTGCACAGCTAAGCTGGAAGTGGCATTTGCAGCTCGCAATAGTGCAGAGTTATCTCAAAGAAAGGGGCCACGGCGTTTCTGTATCTCTATTATGTTGGTGCGGCTTCGGAACTTTTAAATATCTTGATATATCTCGAGAACTACGCATCTGATCAAAAAATATCATAGAACATAAAAAGTAGGAAACTTAATTCTCTACAAAAAAGGTCTCTTAACATTTTGCCATAGGTCGCTTCGTTTCCGAGATATTTGCAGATTTATCTCAAGGAAAGGGGCCTAACGGACATATTTCGAGATATTTCTTCTTCTTGTTGTCCTTCTTCTGCACAGCTAAGCTGGAAGTGGCATTTGCAGCTCGCAATAGTGCAGAGTTATCTCAAGGAAAGGGGCCACGGTGTTTCTGTATCTCTATTATGTTGGTGCGGCTTCGGAACTTTTAAATATCTGGATATATCTCGAGAACTACGCATCTGATCAAAAAATATCATAGAACATAAAAAGTAGGAAACTTAATTCTCTACAAAAAAGGTCTCTTAACATTTTGCCATAGCTCGCATCGTTTCCGAGATATTTGCAGATTTATCTCAAGGGAAGGGGCCTGACGGACATATTTCGAGATATTTCTTCTTCTTGTTGTTCTTCTTCTGCACAGCTAAGCTGGAAGTGGCATTTGCGGCTCGCACTAGTGCAGAGTTATCTCAAAGAAAGGGGCCACGGTGTTTCTGTATCTCTATTATGTTGGTGCGGCTTCGGAACTTTTAAATATCTCGATATATCTCGAAAACTACGCTTCTGATCAAAAAATATCATAGAACATAAATTGTAGGAAACAGAATTCTCTACAAAAAAGGTCTCTTAACATTTTGCCATAGCTCGCTTCGTTTCCGAGATATTTGCAGATATATCTCAAGGGAAGGGGCCTGCCGGACATATTTCGAGATATTTCTTCTTCTTGTTGTTCTTCTTCTGCACAGCTAAGCTGGAAGTGGCATTTGCGGCTCGCACTAGTGCAGAGTTATCTCAAAGAAAGGGGCCACGGTGTTTCTGTATCTCTATTATGTTGGTGCGGCTTCGGAACTTTTAAATATCTCGATGTATCTCGAAAACTACGCTTCTGATCAAAAAATATCATAGAACATAAATTGTAGGAAACATAATTCTCTATAAAAAACGTCTCTTAACATTTTGCCATAGCTCGCTTCGTTTCCGAGATATTTGCAGATTCATCTCAAAGGAACTGGCCTGACGGACATATTTCGAGATATTTCTTCTTCTTGTTGTTCTTCCTCTGCACAGCTAAGCTGGAAGTGGCATTTGCAGCTCGCAATAGTGCAGAGTTATCTCAAAGAAAGGGGCCACGGCGTTTCTGTATCTCTATTATGTTGGTGCGGCTTCGGAACTTTTAAATATCTTGATATATCTCGAGAACTACGCATCTGATCAAAAAATATCATAGAACATAAAAAGTAGGAAACTTAATTCTCTACAAAAAAGGTCTCTTAACATTTTGCCATAGGTCGCTTCGTTTCCGAGATATTTGCAGATTTATCTCAAGGAAAGGGGCCTAACGGACATATTTCGAGATATTTCTTCTTCTTGTTGTCCTTCTTCTGCACAGCTAAACTGGAAGTGGCATTTCCAGCTCGCAATAGTGCAGAGTTATCTCAAAGAGAGGGGCCACGGTGTTTCTGTATCTCTATTATGTTGGTGCGGCTTCGGAACTTTTATATATCTTGATATATCTCGAAAACTACACTTCGGATCAAAAAATATCATAGAACATAAATAGTAGGAAACATAATTCTCTACAAAAAACGTCTCTTAACATTTTGCCATAGCTTGCTTCGTTTCCGAGATATGTGCAGATTTATCTCAAGGGAAGGGGCCTGACGGACATATTTCGAGATATTTCTTCTTCTTGTTGTTGTTCTTCTGCACAGCTAAGCTGGAAGTGGCATTTGCAGCTCGCAATAGTGCAGAGTTATCTCAAGGAAAGGGGCCACGGTGTTTCTGTATCTCTATTATGTTGGTGCGGCTTCGGAACTTTTAAATATCTGGATATATCTCGAGAACTACGCATCTGATCAAAAAATATCATAGAACATAAAAAGTAGGAAACTTAATTCTCTACAAAAAAGGTCTCTTAACATTTTGCCATAGCTCGCATCGTTTCCGAGATATTTGCAGATTTATCTCAAGGGAAGGGGCCTGACGGACATATTTCGAGATATTTCTTCTTCTTGTTGTTCTTCTTCTGCACAGCTAAGCTGGAAGTGGCATTTGCGGCTCGCACTAGTGCAGAGTTATCTCAAAGAAAGGGGCCACGGTGTTTCTGTATCTCTATTATGTTGGTGCGGCTTCGGAACTTTTAAATATCTCGATATATCTCGAAAACTACGCTTCTGATCAAAAAATATCATAGAACATAAATTGTAGGAAACAGAATTCTCTACAAAAAAGGTCTCTTAACATTTTGCCATAGCTCGCTTCGTTTCCGAGATATTTGCAGATATATCTCAAGGGAAGGGGCCTGCCGGACATATTTCGAGATATTTCTTCTTCTTGTTGTTCTTCTTCTGCACAGCTAAGCTGGAAGTGGCATTTGCGGCTCGCACTAGTGCAGAGTTATCTCAAAGAAAGGGGCCACGGTGTTTCTGTATCTCTATTATGTTGGTGCGGCTTCGGAACTTTTAAATATCTCGATGTATCTCGAAAACTACGCTTCTGATCAAAAAATATCATAGAACATAAATTGTAGGAAACATAATTCTCTATAAAAAACGTCTCTTAACATTTTGCCATAGCTCGCTTCGTTTCCGAGATATTTGCAGATTCATCTCAAAGGAACTGGCCTGACGGACATATTTCGAGATATTTCTTCTTCTTGTTGTTCTTCCTCTGCACAGCTAAGCTGGAAGTGGCATTTGCAGCTCGCAATAGTGCAGAGTTATCTCAAAGAAAGGGGCCACGGTGTTTCTGTATCTCTATTATGTTGGTGCGGCTTCGGAACTTTTAAATATCTTGATATATCTCGAGAACTACGCATCTGATCAAAAAATATCATAGAACATAAAAAGTAGGAAACTTAATTCTCTACAAAAAAGGTCTCTTAACATTTTGCCATAGGTCGCTTCGTTTCCGAGATATTTGCAGATTTATCTCAAGGGAAGGGGCCTAACGGACATATTTCGAGATATTTCTTCTTCTTGTTGTCCTTCTTCTGCACAGCTAAACTGGAAGTGGCATTTCCAGCTCGCAATAGTGCAGAGTTATCTCAAAGAGAGGGGCCACGGTGTTTCTGTATCTCTATTATGTTGGTGCGGCTTCGGAACTTTTAAATACCTTGATATATCTCGAGAACTACGCATCTGATCAAAAAATATCATAGAAGATAAAAAGTAGGAAACTTAATTCTCTACAAAAAAGGTCTCTTAACATTTTGCCATAGCTCGCTTCGTTTCCGAGATATTTGCAGATTTATCTCAAGGGAAGGGGCCTGACGGACATATTTCGAGATATTTCTTCTTCTTGTTGTTCTTCTTCTGCACAGCTAAGCTGGAAGTGGCATTTGCGGCTCGCACTAGTGCAGAGTTATCTCAAGGAAAGGGGCCACGGTGTTTCTGTATCCCTACTATGTTGGTGCGGCTTCGGAACTTTTAAATATCTCGATATATCTCGAAAACTATGCTTCGGATCAAAAAATATCATAGAACATAAATAGTAGGAAACATAATTCTCTACAAAAAACGTCTCTTAACATTTTGCCATAGCTCGCTTCGTTTCCGAGATATGTGCAGATTTATCTCAAGGGAAGGGGCCTGACGGACATATTTCGAGATATTTCTTCTTCTTGTTGTTCTTCTTCTGCACAGCTAAGCTGGAAGTGGCATTTGCAGCTCGCAATAGTGCAGAGTTATCTCAAAGAAAGGGGCCACGGCGTTTCTGTATCTCTATTATGTTGGTGCGGCTTCGGAACTTTTAAATATCTTGATATATCTCGAGAACTACGCATCTGATCAAAAAATATCATAGAACATAAAAAGTAGGAAACTTAATTCTCTACAAAAAAGGTCTCTTAACATTTTGCCATAGGTCGCTTCGTTTCCGAGATATTTGCAGATTTATCTCAAGGAAAGGGGCCTAACGGACATATTTCGAGATATTTCTTCTTCTTGTTGTCCTTCTTCTGCACAGCTAAACTGGAAGTGGCATTTCCAGCTCGCAATAGTGCAGAGTTATCTCAAAGAGAGGGGCCACGGTGTTTCTGTATCTCTATTATGTTGGTGCGGCTTCGGAACTTTTATATATCTTGATATATCTCGAAAACTACACTTCGGATCAAAAAATATCATAGAACATAAATAGTAGGAAACATAATTCTCTACAAAAAACGTCTCTTAACATTTTGCCATAGCTTGCTTCGTTTCCGAGATATGTGCAGATTTATCTCAAGGGAAGGGGCCTGACGGACATATTTCGAGATATTTCTTCTTCTTGTTGTTGTTCTTCTGCACAGCTAAGCTGGAAGTGGCATTTGCAGCTCGCAATAGTGCAGAGTTATCTCAAGGAAAGGGGCCACGGTGTTTCTGTATCTCTATTATGTTGGTGCGGCTTCGGAACTTTTAAATATCTGGATATATCTCGAGAACTACGCATCTGATCAAAAAATATCATAGAACATAAAAAGTAGGAAACTTAATTCTCTACAAAAAAGGTCTCTTAACATTTTGCCATAGCTCGCATCGTTTCCGAGATATTTGCAGATTTATCTCAAGGGAAGGGGCCTGACGGACATATTTCGAGATATTTCTTCTTCTTGTTGTTCTTCTTCTGCACAGCTAAGCTGGAAGTGGCATTTGCGGCTCGCACTAGTGCAGAGTTATCTCAAAGAAAGGGGCCACGGTGTTTCTGTATCTCTATTATGTTGGTGCGGCTTCGGAACTTTTAAATATCTCGATATATCTCGAAAACTACGCTTCTGATCAAAAAATATCATAGAACATAAATTGTAGGAAACAGAATTCTCTACAAAAAAGGTCTCTTAACATTTTGCCATAGCTCGCTTCGTTTCCGAGATATTTGCAGATATATCTCAAGGGAAGGGGCCTGCCGGACATATTTCGAGATATTTCTTCTTCTTGTTGTTCTTCTTCTGCACAGCTAAGCTGGAAGTGGCATTTGCGGCTCGCACTAGTGCAGAGTTATCTCAAAGAAAGGGGCCACGGTGTTTCTGTATCTCTATTATGTTGGTGCGGCTTCGGAACTTTTAAATATCTCGATGTATCTCGAAAACTACGCTTCTGATCAAAAAATATCATAGAACATAAATTGTAGGAAACATAATTCTCTATAAAAAACGTCTCTTAACATTTTGCCATAGCTCGCTTCGTTTCCGAGATATTTGCAGATTCATCTCAAAGGAACTGGCCTGACGGACATATTTCGAGATATTTCTTCTTCTTGTTGTTCTTCCTCTGCACAGCTAAGCTGGAAGTGGCATTTGCAGCTCGCAATAGTGCAGAGTTATCTCAAAGAAAGGGGCCACGGTGTTTCTGTATCTCTATTATGTTGGTGCGGCTTCGGAACTTTTAAATATCTTGATATATCTCGAGAACTACGCATCTGATCAAAAAATATCATAGAACATAAAAAGTAGGAAACTTAATTCTCTACAAAAAAGGTCTCTTAACATTTTGCCATAGGTCGCTTCGTTTCCGAGATATTTGCAGATTTATCTCAAGGGAAGGGGCCTAACGGACATATTTCGAGATATTTCTTCTTCTTGTTGTCCTTCTTCTGCACAGCTAAACTGGAAGTGGCATTTCCAGCTCGCAATAGTGCAGAGTTATCTCAAAGAGAGGGGCCACGGTGTTTCTGTATCTCTATTATGTTGGTGCGGCTTCGGAACTTTTAAATACCTTGATATATCTCGAGAACTACGCATCTGATCAAAAAATATCATAGAAGATAAAAAGTAGGAAACTTAATTCTCTACAAAAAAGGTCTCTTAACATTTTGCCATAGCTCGCTTCGTTTCCGAGATATTTGCAGATTTATCTCAAGGGAAGGGGCCTGACGGACATATTTCGAGATATTTCTTCTTCTTGTTGTTCTTCTTCTGCACAGCTAAGCTGGAAGTGGCATTTGCGGCTCGCACTAGTGCAGAGTTATCTCAAGGAAAGGGGCCACGGTGTTTCTGTATCCCTACTATGTTGGTGCGGCTTCGGAACTTTTAAATATCTCGATATATCTCGAAAACTATGCTTCGGATCAAAAAATATCATAGAACATAAATAGTAGGAAACATAATTCTCTACAAAAAACGTCTCTTAACATTTTGCCATAGCTCGCTTCGTTTCCGAGATATGTGCAGATTTATCTCAAGGGAAGGGGCCTGACGGACATATTTCGAGATATTTCTTCTTCTTGTTGTTCTTCTTCTGCACAGCTAAGCTGGAAGTGGCATTTGCAGCTCGCAATAGTGCAGAGTTATCTCAAAGAAAGGGGCCACGGCGTTTCTGTATCTCTATTATGTTGGTGCGGCTTCGGAACTTTTAAATATCTTGATATATCTCGAGAACTACGCATCTGATCAAAAAATATCATAGAACATAAAAAGTAGGAAACTTAATTCTCTACAAAAAAGGTCTCTTAACATTTTGCCATAGGTCGCTTCGTTTCCGAGATATTTGCAGATTTATCTCAAGGAAAGGGGCCTAACGGACATATTTCGAGATATTTCTTCTTCTTGTTGTTCTTCTTCTGCACAGCTAAGCTGGAAGTGGCATTTGCGGCTCGCACTAGTGCAGAGTTATCTCAAAGAAAGGGGCCACGGTGTTTCTGTATCTCTATTATGTTGGTGCGGCTTCGGAACTTTTAAATATCTCGATGTATCTCGAAAACTACGCTTCTGATCAAAAAATATCATAGAACATAAATTGTAGGAAACATAATTCTCTATAAAAAACGTCTCTTAACATTTTGCCATAGCTCGCTTCGTTTCCGAGATATTTGCAGATTCATCTCAAAGGAACTGGCCTGACGGACATATTTCGAGATATTTCTTCTTCTTGTTGTTCTTCCTCTGCACAGCTAAGCTGGAAGTGGCATTTGCAGCTCGCAATAGTGCAGAGTTATCTCAAAGAAAGGGGCCACGGCGTTTCTGTATCTCTATTATGTTGGTGCGGCTTCGGAACTTTTAAATATCTTGATATATCTCGAGAACTACGCATCTGATCAAAAAATATCATAGAACATAAAAAGTAGGAAACTTAATTCTCTACAAAAAAGGTCTCTTAACATTTTGCCATAGGTCGCTTCGTTTCCGAGATATTTGCAGATTTATCTCAAGGAAAGGGGCCTAACGGACATATTTCGAGATATTTCTTCTTCTTGTTGTCCTTCTTCTGCACAGCTAAACTGGAAGTGGCATTTCCAGCTCGCAATAGTGCAGAGTTATCTCAAAGAGAGGGGCCACGGTGTTTCTGTATCTCTATTATGTTGGTGCGGCTTCGGAACTTTTATATATCTTGATATATCTCGAAAACTACACTTCGGATCAAAAAATATCATAGAACATAAATAGTAGGAAACATAATTCTCTACAAAAAACGTCTCTTAACATTTTGCCATAGCTTGCTTCGTTTCCGAGATATGTGCAGATTTATCTCAAGGGAAGGGGCCTGACGGACATATTTCGAGATATTTCTTCTTCTTGTTGTTGTTCTTCTGCACAGCTAAGCTGGAAGTGGCATTTGCAGCTCGCAATAGTGCAGAGTTATCTCAAGGAAAGGGGCCACGGTGTTTCTGTATCTCTATTATGTTGGTGCGGCTTCGGAACTTTTAAATATCTGGATATATCTCGAGAACTACGCATCTGATCAAAAAATATCATAGAACATAAAAAGTAGGAAACTTAATTCTCTACAAAAAAGGTCTCTTAACATTTTGCCATAGCTCGCATCGTTTCCGAGATATTTGCAGATTTATCTCAAGGGAAGGGGCCTGACGGACATATTTCGAGATATTTCTTCTTCTTGTTGTTCTTCTTCTGCACAGCTAAGCTGGAAGTGGCATTTGCGGCTCGCACTAGTGCAGAGTTATCTCAAAGAAAGGGGCCACGGTGTTTCTGTATCTCTATTATGTTGGTGCGGCTTCGGAACTTTTAAATATCTCGATATATCTCGAAAACTACGCTTCTGATCAAAAAATATCATAGAACATAAATTGTAGGAAACAGAATTCTCTACAAAAAAGGTCTCTTAACATTTTGCCATAGCTCGCTTCGTTTCCGAGATATTTGCAGATATATCTCAAGGGAAGGGGCCTGCCGGACATATTTCGAGATATTTCTTCTTCTTGTTGTTCTTCTTCTGCACAGCTAAGCTGGAAGTGGCATTTGCGGCTCGCACTAGTGCAGAGTTATCTCAAAGAAAGGGGCCACGGTGTTTCTGTATCTCTATTATGTTGGTGCGGCTTCGGAACTTTTAAATATCTCGATGTATCTCGAAAACTACGCTTCTGATCAAAAAATATCATAGAACATAAATTGTAGGAAACATAATTCTCTATAAAAAACGTCTCTTAACATTTTGCCATAGCTCGCTTCGTTTCCGAGATATTTGCAGATTCATCTCAAAGGAACTGGCCTGACGGACATATTTCGAGATATTTCTTCTTCTTGTTGTTCTTCCTCTGCACAGCTAAGCTGGAAGTGGCATTTGCAGCTCGCAATAGTGCAGAGTTATCTCAAAGAAAGGGGCCACGGTGTTTCTGTATCTCTATTATGTTGGTGCGGCTTCGGAACTTTTAAATATCTTGATATATCTCGAGAACTACGCATCTGATCAAAAAATATCATAGAACATAAAAAGTAGGAAACTTAATTCTCTACAAAAAAGGTCTCTTAACATTTTGCCATAGGTCGCTTCGTTTCCGAGATATTTGCAGATTTATCTCAAGGGAAGGGGCCTAACGGACATATTTCGAGATATTTCTTCTTCTTGTTGTCCTTCTTCTGCACAGCTAAACTGGAAGTGGCATTTCCAGCTCGCAATAGTGCAGAGTTATCTCAAAGAGAGGGGCCACGGTGTTTCTGTATCTCTATTATGTTGGTGCGGCTTCGGAACTTTTAAATACCTTGATATATCTCGAGAACTACGCATCTGATCAAAAAATATCATAGAAGATAAAAAGTAGGAAACTTAATTCTCTACAAAAAAGGTCTCTTAACATTTTGCCATAGCTCGCTTCGTTTCCGAGATATTTGCAGATTTATCTCAAGGGAAGGGGCCTGACGGACATATTTCGAGATATTTCTTCTTCTTGTTGTTCTTCTTCTGCACAGCTAAGCTGGAAGTGGCATTTGCGGCTCGCACTAGTGCAGAGTTATCTCAAGGAAAGGGGCCACGGTGTTTCTGTATCCCTACTATGTTGGTGCGGCTTCGGAACTTTTAAATATCTCGATATATCTCGAAAACTATGCTTCGGATCAAAAAATATCATAGAACATAAATAGTAGGAAACATAATTCTCTACAAAAAACGTCTCTTAACATTTTGCCATAGCTCGCTTCGTTTCCGAGATATGTGCAGATTTATCTCAAGGGAAGGGGCCTGACGGACATATTTCGAGATATTTCTTCTTCTTGTTGTTCTTCTTCTGCACAGCTAAGCTGGAAGTGGCATTTGCGGCTCGCACTAGTGCAGAGTTATCTCAAAGAAAGGGGCCACGGTGTTTCTGTATCTCTATTATGTTGGTGCGGCTTCGGAACTTTTAAATATCTCGATGTATCTCGAAAACTACGCTTCTGATCAAAAAATATCATAGAACATAAATTGTAGGAAACATAATTCTCTATAAAAAACGTCTCTTAACATTTTGCCATAGCTCGCTTCGTTTCCGAGATATTTGCAGATTCATCTCAAAGGAACTGGCCTGACGGACATATTTCGAGATATTTCTTCTTCTTGTTGTTCTTCCTCTGCACAGCTAAGCTGGAAGTGGCATTTGCAGCTCGCAATAGTGCAGAGTTATCTCAAAGAAAGGGGCCACGGCGTTTCTGTATCTCTATTATGTTGGTGCGGCTTCGGAACTTTTAAATATCTTGATATATCTCGAGAACTACGCATCTGATCAAAAAATATCATAGAACATAAAAAGTAGGAAACTTAATTCTCTACAAAAAAGGTCTCTTAACATTTTGCCATAGGTCGCTTCGTTTCCGAGATATTTGCAGATTTATCTCAAGGAAAGGGGCCTAACGGACATATTTCGAGATATTTCTTCTTCTTGTTGTTCTTCTTCTGCACAGCTAAGCTGGAAGTGGCATTTGCGGCTCGCACTAGTGCAGAGTTATCTCAAAGAAAGGGGCCACGGTGTTTCTGTATCTCTATTATGTTGGTGCGGCTTCGGAACTTTTAAATATCTCGATGTATCTCGAAAACTACGCTTCTGATCAAAAAATATCATAGAACATAAATTGTAGGAAACATAATTCTCTATAAAAAACGTCTCTTAACATTTTGCCATAGCTCGCTTCGTTTCCGAGATATTTGCAGATTCATCTCAAAGGAACTGGCCTGACGGACATATTTCGAGATATTTCTTCTTCTTGTTGTTCTTCCTCTGCACAGCTAAGCTGGAAGTGGCATTTGCAGCTCGCAATAGTGCAGAGTTATCTCAAAGAAAGGGGCCACGGCGTTTCTGTATCTCTATTATGTTGGTGCGGCTTCGGAACTTTTAAATATCTTGATATATCTCGAGAACTACGCATCTGATCAAAAAATATCATAGAACATAAAAAGTAGGAAACTTAATTCTCTACAAAAAAGGTCTCTTAACATTTTGCCATAGGTCGCTTCGTTTCCGAGATATTTGCAGATTTATCTCAAGGAAAGGGGCCTAACGGACATATTTCGAGATATTTCTTCTTCTTGTTGTCCTTCTTCTGCACAGCTAAACTGGAAGTGGCATTTCCAGCTCGCAATAGTGCAGAGTTATCTCAAAGAGAGGGGCCACGGTGTTTCTGTATCTCTATTATGTTGGTGCGGCTTCGGAACTTTTATATATCTTGATATATCTCGAAAACTACACTTCGGATCAAAAAATATCATAGAACATAAATAGTAGGAAACATAATTCTCTACAAAAAACGTCTCTTAACATTTTGCCATAGCTTGCTTCGTTTCCGAGATATGTGCAGATTTATCTCAAGGGAAGGGGCCTGACGGACATATTTCGAGATATTTCTTCTTCTTGTTGTTGTTCTTCTGCACAGCTAAGCTGGAAGTGGCATTTGCAGCTCGCAATAGTGCAGAGTTATCTCAAGGAAAGGGGCCACGGTGTTTCTGTATCTCTATTATGTTGGTGCGGCTTCGGAACTTTTCAATATCTGGATATATCTCGAGAACTACGCATCTGATCAAAAAATATCATAGAACATAAAAAGTAGGAAACTTAATTCTCTACAAAAAAGGTCTCTTAACATTTTGCCATAGCTCGCATCGTTTCCGAGATATTTGCAGATTTATCTCAAGGGAAGGGGCCTGACGGACATATTTCGAGATATTTCTTCTTCTTGTTGTTCTTCTTCTGCACAGCTAAGCTGGAAGTGGCATTTGCGGCTCGCACTAGTGCAGAGTTATCTCAAAGAAAGGGGCCACGGTGTTTCTGTATCTCTATTATGTTGGTGCGGCTTCGGAACTTTTAAATATCTCGATATATCTCGAAAACTACGCTTCTGATCAAAAAATATCATAGAACATAAATTGTAGGAAACAGAATTCTCTACAAAAAAGGTCTCTTAACATTTTGCCATAGCTCGCTTCGTTTCCGAGATATTTGCAGATATATCTCAAGGGAAGGGGCCTGCCGGACATATTTCGAGATATTTCTTCTTCTTGTTGTTCTTCTTCTGCACAGCTAAGCTGGAAGTGGCATTTGCGGCTCGCACTAGTGCAGAGTTATCTCAAGGAAAGGGGCCACGGTGTTTCTGTATCCCTACTATGTTGGTGCGGCTTCGGAACTTTTAAATATCTCGATATATCTCGAAAACTATGCTTCGGATCAAAAAATATCATAGAACATAAATAGTAGGAAACATAATTCTCTACAAAAAACGTCTCTTAACATTTTGCCATAGCTCGCTTCGTTTCCGAGATATGTGCAGATTTATCTCAAGGGAAGGGGCCTGACGGACATATTTCGAGATATTTCTTCTTCTTGTTGTTCTTCTTCTGCACAGCTAAGCTGGAAGTGGCATTTGCGGCTCGCACTAGTGCAGAGTTACCTCAAAGAAAGGGGCCACGGTGTTTCTGTATCTCTATTATGTTGGTGCGGCTTCGGAACTTTTAAATATCTCGATGTATCTCGAAAACTACGCTTCTGATCAAAAAATATCATAGAACATAAATTGTAGGAAACATAATTCTCTATAAAAAACGTCTCTTAACATTTTGCCATAGCTCGCTTCGTTTCCGAGATATTTGCAGATTCATCTCAAAGGAACTGGCCTGACGGACATATTTCGAGATATTTCTTCTTCTTGTTGTTCTTCCTCTGCACAGCTAAGCTGGAAGTGGCATTTGCAGCTCGCAATAGTGCAGAGTTATCTCAAAGAAAGGGGCCACGGCGTTTCTGTATCTCTATTATGTTGGTGCGGCTTCGGAACTTTTAAATATCTTGATATATCTCGAGAACTACGCATCTGATCAAAAAATATCATAGAACATAAAAAGTAGGAAACTTAATTCTCTACAAAAAAGGTCTCTTAACATTTTGCCATAGGTCGCTTCGTTTCCGAGATATTTGCAGATTTATCTCAAGGAAAGGGGCCTAACGGACATATTTCGAGATATTTCTTCTTCTTGTTGTTCTTCTTCTGCACAGCTAAGCTGGAAGTGGCATTTGCGGCTCGCACTAGTGCAGAGTTATCTCAAAGAAAGGGGCCACGGTGTTTCTGTATCTCTATTATGTTGGTGCGGCTTCGGAACTTTTAAATATCTCGATGTATCTCGAAAACTACGCTTCTGATCAAAAAATATCATAGAACATAAATTGTAGGAAACATAGTTCTCTATAAAAAACGTCTCTTAACATTTTGCCATAGCTCGCTTCGTTTCCGAGATATTTGCAGATTCATCTCAAAGGAACTGGCCTGACGGACATATTTCGAGATATTTCTTCTTCTTGTTGTTCTTCCTCTGCACAGCTAAGCTGGAAGTGGCATTTGCAGCTCGCAATAGTGCAGAGTTATCTCAAAGAAAGGGGCCACGGCGTTTCTGTATCTCTATTATGTTGGAGCGGCTTCGGAACTTTTAAATATCTTGATATATCTCGAGAACTACGCATCTGATCAAAAAATATCATAGAACATAAAAAGTAGGAAACTTAATTCTCTACAAAAAAGGTCTCTTAACATTTTGCCATAGGTCGCTTCGTTTCCGAGATATTTGCAGATTTATCTCAAGGAAAGGGGCCTAACGGACATATTTCCAGATATTTCTTCTTCTTGTTGTCCTTCTTCTGCACAGCTAAACTGGAAGTGGCATTTCCAGCTCGCAATAGTGCAGAGTTATCTCAAAGAGAGGGGCCACGGTGTTTCTGTATCTCTATTATGTTGGTGCGGCTTCGGAACTTTTATATATCTTGATATATCTCGAAAACTACACTTCGGATCAAAAAATATCATAGAACATAAATAGTAGGAAACATAATTCTCTACAAAAAACGTCTCTTAACATTTTGCCATAGCTTGCTTCGTTTCCGAGATATGTGCAGATTTATCTCAAGGGAAGGGGCCTGACGGACATATTTCGAGATATTTCTTCTTCTTGTTGTTGTTCTTCTGCACAGCTAAGCTGGAAGTGGCATTTGCAGCTCGCAATAGTGCAGAGTTATCTCAAGGAAAGGGGCCACGGTGTTTCTGTATCTCTATTATGTTGGTGCGGCTTCGGAACTTTTAAATATCTGGATATATCTCGAGAACTACGCATCTGATCAAAAAATATCATAGAACATAAAAAGTAGGAAACTTAATTCTCTACAAAAAAGGTCTCTTAACATTTTGCCATAGCTCGCATCGTTTCCGAGATATTTGCAGATTTATCTCAAGGGAAGGGGCCTGACGGACATATTTCGAGATATTTCTTCTTCTTGTTGTTCTTCTTCTGCACAGCTAAGCTGGAAGTGGCATTTGCGGCTCGCACTAGTGCAGAGTTATCTCAAAGAAAGGGGCCACGGTGTTTCTGTATCTCTATTATGTTGGTGCGGCTTCGGAACTTTTAAATATCTCGATATATCTCGAAAACTACGCTTCTGATCAAAAAATATCATAGAACATAAATTGTAGGAAACAGAATTCTCTACAAAAAAGGTCTCTTAACATTTTGCCATAGCTCGCTTCGTTTCCGAGATATTTGCAGATATATCTCAAGGGAAGGGGCCTGCCGGACATATTTCGAGATATTTCTTCTTCTTGTTGTTCTTCTTCTGCACAGCTAAGCTGGAAGTGGCATTTGCGGCTCGCACTAGTGCAGAGTTATCTCAAAGAAAGGGGCCACGGTGTTTCTGTATCTCTATTATGTTGGTGCGGCTTCGGAACTTTTAAATATCTCGATGTATCTCGAAAACTACGCTTCTGATCAAAAAATATCATAGAACATAAATTGTAGGAAACATAATTCTCTATAAAAAACGTCTCTTAACATTTTGCCATAGCTCGCTTCGTTTCCGAGATATTTGCAGATTCATCTCAAAGGAACTGGCCTGACGGACATATTTCGAGATATTTCTTCTTCTTGTTGTTCTTCCTCTGCACAGCTAAGCTGGAAGTGGCATTTGCAGCTCGCAATAGTGCAGAGTTATCTCAAAGAAAGGGGCCACGGCGTTTCTGTATCTCTATTATGTTGGTGCGGCTTCGGAACTTTTAAATATCTTGATATATCTCGAGAACTACGCATCTGATCAAAAAATATCATAGAACATAAAAAGTAGGAAACTTAATTCTCTACAAAAAAGGTCTCTTAACATTTTGCCATAGGTCGCTTCGTTTCCGAGATATTTGCAGATTTATCTCAAGGAAAGGGGCCTAACGGACATATTTCGAGATATTTCTTCTTCTTGTTGTTCTTCTTCTGCACAGCTAAGCTGGAAGTGGCATTTGCGGCTCGCACTAGTGCAGAGTTATCTCAAAGAAAGGGGCCACGGTGTTTCTGTATCTCTATTATGTTGGTGCGGCTTCGGAACTTTTAAATATCTCGATGTATCTCGAAAACTACGCTTCTGATCAAAAAATATCATAGAACATAAATTGTAGGAAACATAATTCTCTATAAAAAACGTCTCTTAACATTTTGCCATAGCTCGCTTCGTTTCGGAGATATTTGCAGATTCATCTCAAAGGAACTGGCCTGACGGACATATTTCGAGATATTTCTTCTTCTTGTTGTTCTTCCTCTGCACAGCTAAGCTGGAAGTGGCATTTGCAGCTCGCAATAGTGCAGAGTTATCTCAAAGAAAGGGGCCACGGCGTTTCTGTATCTCTATTATGTTGGTGCGGCTTCGGAACTTTTAAATATCTTGATATATCTCGAGAACTACGCATCTGATCAAAAAATATCATGGAACATAAAAAGTAGGAAACTTAATTCTCTACAAAAAAGGTCTCTTAACATTTTGCCATAGGTCGCTTCGTTTCCGAGATATTTGCAGATTTATCTCAAGGAAAGGGGCCTAACGGACATATTTCGAGATATTTCTTCTTCTTGTTGTCCTTCTTCTGCACAGCTAAACTGGAAGTGGCATTTCCAGCTCGCAATAGTGCAGAGTTATCTCAAAGAGAGGGGCCACGGTGTTTCTGTATCTCTATTATGTTGGTGCGGCTTCGGAACTTTTAAATATCTTGATATATCTCGAGAACTACGCATCTGATCAAAAAATATCATAGAACATAAATTGTAGGAAACATAATTCTCTACAAAAAAGGTCTCTTAACGTTTTGCCATAGCTCGCTTCGTTTCCGAGATATTTGCAGATATATCTCAAGGGAAGGGGCCTGACGGACATATTTCGAGATATTTCTTCTTCTTGTTGTTCTTCTTCTGCACAGCTAAGCTGGAAGTGGCATTTACAGCTCGCAATAGTGCAGAGTTATCTCAAAGAAAGGGGCCACGGTGTTTCTGTATCTCTATTATGTTGGTGCGGCTTCGGAACTTTTAAATATCTTGATATATCTCGAGAACTACGCATCTGATCAAAAAATATCATAGAACATAAAAAGTAGGAAACTTAATTCTCTATAAAAAAGGTCTCTTAACATTTTGCCATAGCTCGCTTCGTTTCCGAGATATTTGCAGATTTATCTCAAGGGAAGGGGCCTGACGGACATATTTCGAGATATTTCTTCTTCTTGTTGTTGTTCTTCTGCACAGCTAAGCTGGAAGTGGCATTTGCAGCTCGCAATAGTGCAGAGTTATCTCAAGGAAAGGGGCCACGGTGTTTCTGTATCTCTATTATGTTGGTGCGGCTTCGGAACTTTTAAATATCTGGATATATCTCGAGAACTACGCATCTGATCAAAAAATATCATACAACATAAAAAGTAGGAAACTTAATTCTCTACAAAAAAGGTCTCTTAACATTTTGCCATAGCTCGCATCGTTTCCGAGATATTTGCAGATTTATCTCAAGGGAAGGGGCCTGACGGACATATTTCGAGATATTTCTTCTTCTTGTTGTCCTTCTTCTGCACAGCTAAGCTGGAAGTGGCATTTGCGGCTCGCACTAGTGCAGAGTTATCTCAAAGAAAGGGGCCACGGTGTTTCTGTATCTCTATTATGTTGGTGCGGCTTCGGAACTTTTAAATATCTCGATATATCTCGAAAACTACGCTTCTGATCAAAAAATATCATAGAACATAAATTGTAGGAAACAGAATTCTCTACAAAAAAGGTCTCTTAACATTTTGCCATAGCTCGCTTCGTTTCCGAGATATTTGCAGATATATCTCAAGGGAAGGGGCCTGCCGGACATATTTCGAGATATTTCTTCTTCTTGTTGTTCTTCTTCTGCACAGCTAAGCTGGAAGTGGCATTTGCGGCTCGCACTAGTGCAGAGTTATCTCAAAGAAAGGGGCCACGGTGTTTCTGTATCTCTATTATGTTGGTGCGGCTTCGGAACTTTTAAATATCTTGATATATCTCGAGAACTACGCATCTGATCAAAAAATATCATAGAACATAAAAAGTAGGAAACTTAATTCTCTATAAAAAAGGTCTCTTAACATTTTGCCATAGCTCGCTTCGTTTCCGAGATATTTGCAGATTTATCTCAAGGGAAGGGGCCTGACGCACATATTTCGAGATATTTCTTCTTCTTGTTGTTCTTCTTCTGCACAGCTAAGCTGGAAGTGGCATTTGCGGCTCGCACTAGTGCACAGTTATCTCAAAGAAAGGGGCCACGGTGTTTCTGTATCTCTAATATGTTGGTGCGGCTTCGGAACTTTTAAGTATCTCGATATATCTCGAAAACTACGCTTCTGATCAAAAAATATCATAGAACATAAATTGTAGGAAACATAATTCTCTACAAAAAACGTCTCTTAACATTTTGCCATAGCTCGCTTCGTTTCCGAGATATTTGCAGATTCAGCTCAAAGGAACTGGCCTGACGGACATATTTCGAGATATTTCTTCTTCTTGTTGTTCTTCCTCTGCACAGCTAAGCTGGAAGTGGCATTTGCAGCTCGCAATAGTGCAGAGTTATCTCAAAGAAAGGGGCCACGGTGTTTCTGTATCTATTATGTTGGTGCGGCTTCGGAACTTTTAAATATCTTGATATATCTCGAGAACTACGCATCTGATCAAAAAATATCATAGAACATAAAAAGTAGGAAACTTAATTCTCTACAAAAAAGGTCTCTTAACATTTTGCCATAGCTCGCTTCGTTTCCGAGATATTTGCAGAATTATCTCAAGGGAAGGGGCCTGACGGACATATTTCGAGATATTTCTTCTTCTTGTTGTTCTTCTTCTGCACAGCTAAGCTGGAAGTGGCATTTGCGGCTCGCACTAGTGCAGAGTTATCTCAAAGAAAGGGGCCACGGTGTTTCTGTATCTCTATTATGTTGGTGCGGCTTCGGAACTTTTAAATATCTTGATATATCTCGAGAACTACGCATCTGATCAAAAAATATCATAGAACATAAAAAGTAGGAAACTTAATTCTCTACAAAAAAGGTCTCTTAACATTTTGCCATAGCTCGCTTCGTTTCCGAGATATTTGCAGATTTATCTCAAGGGAAGGGGCCTGACGGACATATTTCGAGATATTTCTTCTTCTTGTTGTTCTTCTTCTGCACAGCTAAGCTGGAAGTGGCATTTGCGGCTCGCACTAGTGCAGAGTTATCTCAAAGAAAGGGGCCACGGTGTTTCTGTATCTCTATTATGTTGGTGCGGCTTCGGAACTTTTAAATATCTCGATATATCTCGAAAACTACGCTTCTGATCGAAAAATATCATAGAACATAAATTGTAGGAAACATAATTGTCTACAAAAAACGTCTCTTAACATTTTGCCATAGCTCGCTTCGTTTCCGAGCTATTTGCAGATTCAGCTCAAAGGAACTGGCCTGACGGACATATTTCGAGATATTTCTTCTTCTTGTTGTTCTTCTTCTGCACAGCTAAGCTGGAAGTGGCATTTGCAGCTCGCAATAGTGCAGAAATATCTCAAAGAAAGGGGCCACGGTGTTTCTGTATCTCTATTATGTTGGTGCGGCTTCGGAACTTTTAAATATCTTGATATATCTCGAGAACTACGCGTCTGTTCAAAAAATATCATAGAACATAAAAAGTAGGAAACTTAATTCTCTACAAAAAAGGTCTCTTAACATTTTGCCATAGCTCGCTTCGTTTCCGAGATATTTGCATATTTATCTCAAGGGAAGGGGCCTGACGGACATATTTCGAGATATTTCTTCTTCTTGTTGTTCTTCTTCTGCACAGCTAAGCTGGAAGTGGCATTTCCGGCTCGCACTAGTGCAGAGTTATCTCAAAGAAAGGGGCCACGGTGTTTCTGTATCTCTATTATGTTGGTGCGGCTTCGGAACTTTTAAATATCTCGATATATCTCGAAAACTACGCTTCTGATCAAAAAATATCATAGAACATAAATTGTAGGAAACATCATTCTCTACAAAAAACGTCTCTTAACATTTTGCCATAGCTCGCTTCGTTTCCGAGATATTTGCAGATTTATCTCAAGGGAAGGGGCCTAACGGACATATTTCGAGATATTTCTTCTTGTTGTTCTTCTTCTGCACAGCTAAGCTGGAAGTGGCATTTGCGGCTCTCACTAGTGCAGAGTTATCTCAAAGAAAGGGGCCACGGTGTTTCTGTATCTCTATTATGTTGGTGCGGCTTCGGAACTTTTAAATATCTCGATATATCTCGAAAACTACGCTTCTGATCAAAAAATATCATAGAACATAAATTGTAGGAAACATAATTCTCTACAAAAAACGTCTCTTAACATTTTGCCATAGCTCGCTTCGTTTCCGAGATATTTGCAGATTCAGCTCAAAGGAACTGGCCTGACGGACATATTTCGAGATATTTCTTCTTCTTGTTGTTCTTCCTCTGCACAGCTAAGCTGGAAGTGGCATTTGCAGGTCGCAATAGTGCAGAGTTATCTCAAAGAAAGGGGCCACGGTGTTTCTGTATCTCTATTATGTTGGTGCGGCTTCGGAACTTTTAAATATCTCGATATATCTCGAAAACTACGCTTCTGATCAAAAAATATCATAGAACGTAAATTGTAGGAAACATTATTCTCTACAAAAAAGGTCTCTTAACATTTTGCCATAGCTCGCTTCGTTTCCGAGATATTTGCAGATTCATCTCAAGGGAAGGGGTCTGACGGACATATTTCGAGATATTTCTTCTTCTTGTTGTTCTTCTTCTGCACAGCTAAGCTCGAAGCGGCATTTGCAGCTCGCAATAGTGCAGAGTTATCTCAAAGAAAGAGGCCACCGTGTTTCTGTACCTCTATTATGTTGGTGCAGCTTCGGAACTTTTAAATATCTTGATATATCTCGAGAACTACGCATCTGATCAAAAAATATCATCGAACATAAAAAGTAGGAAACTTAATTCTCTACAAAAAAGGTCTCTTAACATTTTGCCATAGCTCGCTTGGTTTCCGAGATATTTGCAGATTTATCTCAAGGGAAGTGGCCTGACGGACATATTTCGAGATATTTCTTCTTCTGCACAGCTGAGCTGGAAGTGGCATTTGCAGGTCGCAATAGTGCAGAATTATCTCAAAGAAAGGGGCCACGGTGTTTCTGTATCTCTATTATGTTGGTGCGGCTTCGGAACTTTTAAATATCTCGATATATCTCGAAAACTACGCTTCTGATCAAAAAATATCATAGAACGTAAATTGTAGGAAACGTTATTCTCTACAAAAAAGGTCTCTTAACATTTTGCCATAGCTCGCTTCGTTTCCGAGATATTTGCATATATATCTCAAGGGAAGGGGCCTGACGGACATATTTCGAGATATTTCTTCTTCTCGTTGTTCTTCTTCTGCACAGCTAAGCTGGAAGTGGCATTTGCGGCTCGCACTAGTGCAGAGTTATCTCAAAGAAAGGGGCCACGGTGTTTCTGTATCTCTATTATGTTGGTGCGGCTTCGGAACTTTTAAATATCTCGATATATCAAGAAAACTACGCTTCTGATCAAAAAATATCATAGAACGTAAATTGTAGGAAACATTATTCTCTACAAAAAAGGTCTCTTAACATTTTGCCATAGCTCGCTTCGTTTCCGAGATATTTGCAGATTTATCTCAAGGGAAGGGGTCTGACGGACATATTTCGAGATATTTCTTCTTCTTGTTGTTCTTCTTCTGCACAGCTAAGCTGGAAGTGGCATTTGCAGCTCGCACTAGTGCAGAGTTATCTCAAAGAAAGGGGCCACGGTGTTTCTGTATCTCTATTATGTTGGTGCGGTTTCGGAACTTTTAAATATCTTGATATATCTCGAGAACTACGCATCTGATCAAAAAATATCATAGAACATAAAAAGCAGGAAACTTGATTCTCTACAAAAAAGGTCTCTTAACATTTTGCCATAGCTCGCTTCGTTTCCGAGATATTTGCAGATTTATCTCAAGGGAAGGGGCCTGACGGACATATTTCGAGATATTTCTTCTTCTTGTTGTTCTTCTTCTGCACAGCTGAGCTGGAAGTGGCATTTGCAGGTCGCAATAGTGCAGAGTTATCTCAAAGAAAGGGGCCACGGTGTTTCTGTATCTCTATTATGTTGGTGCGGCTTCGGAACTTTTAAATATCTCGATATATCTCGAAAACTACGCTTCTGATCAGAAAATATCATAGAACGTAAATTGTAGGAAACATTATTCTCTACAAAAAAGGTCTCTTAACATTTTGCCATAGCTCGCTTCGTTTCCGAGATATTTGCAGATTCATCTCAAGGGAAGGGGTCTGACGGACATATTTCGAGATATTTCTTCTTCTTGTTGTTCTTCTTCTGCACAGCTAAGCTCGAAGCGGCATTTGCAGCTCGCAATAGTGCAGAGTTATCTCAAAGAAAGAGGCCACGGTGTTTCTGTACCTCTATTATGTTGGTGCAGCTTCGGAACTTTTAAATATCTTGATATATCTCGAGAACTACGCATCTGATCAAAAAATATCATCGAACATAAAAAGTAGGAAACTTCATTCTCTACAAAAAAGGTCTCTTAACATTTTGCCATAGCTCGCTTCGTTTCCGAGATATTTGCAGATTTATCTCAAGGGAAGGGGCCTGACGGACATATTTCGAGATATTTCTTCTTCTTGTTGTTCTTCTTCTGCACAGCTAAGCTGGAAGTGGCATTTGCAGCTCGCACTAGTGCAGAGTTATCTCAAAGAAAGGGGCCACGGTGTTTCTGTATCTCTATTATGTTGGTGCGGCTTCGGAACTTTTAAATATCTCGATATATCTCGAAAACTACGCTTCTGATCAAAAAATATCATAGAACATAAAAAGTAGGAAACTTAATTCTCTACAAAAAAGGTCTCTTAACATTTTGCCATAGCTCGCTTCGTTTCCGAGATATTTGCATATTTATCTCAAGGGAAGGGGCCTGACGGACATATTTCGAGATATTTCTTCTTCTTGTTGTTCTTCTTCTGCACAGCTAAGCTGGAAGTGGCATTTCCAGCTCGCAATAGTGCAGAGTTATCTCAATGAAAGGGGCCACGGTGTTTCTGTATCTCTATTATGTTGGTGCGGCTTCGGAACTTTTAAATATCTTGATATATCTCGAGAACTACGCATCTGATCAAAAAATATCATAGAACATAAAAAGTAGGAAACTTAATTCTCTACAAAAAAGGTCTCTTAACATTTTGCCATAGCTCGCTTCGTTTCCGAGATATTTGCATATTTATCTCAAGGGAAGGGGCCTGACGGACATATTTCGAGATATTTCTTCTTCTTGTTGTTCTTCTTCTGCACAGCTAGGCTGGAAGTGGCATTTGCAGCTCGCACTAGTGCAGAGTTATCTCAAAGAAAGGGGCCACGGTGTTTCTGTATCTCTATTATGTTGGTGCGGCTTCGGAACTTTTAAATATCTCGATATATCTCGAAAACTACGCTTCTGATCAAAAAATATCATAGAACATAAAAAGTAGGAAACTTAATTCTCTACAAAAAAGGTCTCTTAACATTTTGCCATAGCTCGCTTCGTTTCCGAGATATTTGCATATTTATCTCAAGGGAAGGGGCCTGACGGACATATTTCGAGATATTTCTTCTTCTTGTTGTTCTTCTTCTGCACAGCTAAGCTGGAAGTGGCATTTGCGGCTCGCACTAGTGCAGAGTTATCTCAAAGAAAGGGGCCACGGTGTTTCTGTATCTCTATTATGTTGGTGCAGCTTCGGAACTTTTAAATATCTTGATATATCTCGAGAACTACGTATCTGATCAAAAAATATCATAGAACATAAAAAGTAGGAAACTTCATTCTCTACAAAAAAGGTCTCTTAACATTTTGCCATAGCTCGCTTCGTTTCCGAGATATTTGCAGATTTATCTCAAGGGAAGTGGCCTGACGGACATATTTCGAGATATTTCTTCTTCTTGTTGTTCTTCTTCTGCACAGCTGAGCTGGAAGTGGCATTTGCAGGTCGCAATAGTGCAGAGTTATCTCAAAGAAAGGGGCCACGGTGTTTCTGTATCTCTATTATGTTGGTGCGGCTTCGGAACTTTTAAATATCTCGATATATCTCGAAAACTACGCTTCTGATCAAAAAATATCATAGAACGTAAATTGTAGGAAACATTATTCTCTACAAAAAAGGTCTCTTAACATTTTGCCATAGCTCGCTTCGTTTCCGAGATATTTGCAGATTCATCTCAAGGGAAGGGGTCTGACGGACATATTTCGAGATATTTCTTCTTCTTGTTGTTCTTCTTCTGCACAGCAAAGCTCAAAGCGGCATTTGCAGCTCGCAATAGTGCAGAGTTATCTCAAAGAAAGAGGCCACGGTGTTTCTGTACCTCTATTATGTTGGTGCAGCTTCGGAACTTTTAAATATCTTGATATATCTCGAGAACTACGCATCTGATCAAAAAATATCATCGAACATAAAAAGTAGGAAACTTAATTCTCTACAAAAAAGGTCTCTTAACATTTTGCCATAGCTCGCTTCGTTTCCGAGATATTTGCAGATTTATCTGAAGGGAAGTGGCCTGACGGACATATTTCGAGATATTTCTTCTTCTTGTTGTTCTTCTTCTGCACAGCTAAGCTGGAAGTGGCATTTCCAGCTCGCAATAGTGCAGAGTTATCTCAATGAAAGGGGCCACGGTGTTTCTGTATCTCTATTATGTTGGTGCGGCTTCGGAACTTTTAAATATCTTGATATATCTCGAGAACTACGCATCTGACCAAAAAATATCATAGAATATAAAAAGTAGGAAACTTAATTCTCTACAAAAAAGGTCTCTTAACATTTTGCCATAGCTCGCTTCGTTTCCGAGATATTTGCATATTTATCTCAAGGGAAGGGGCCTGACGGACATATTTCGAGATATTTCTTCTTCTTGTTGTTCTTCTTCTGCACAGCTAAGCTGGAAGTGGCATTTGCGGCTCTCACTAGTGCAGAGTTATCTCAAAGAAAGGGGCCACGGTGTTTCTGTATCTCTATTATGTTGGTGCGGCTTCGGAACTTTTAAATATCTCGATATATCTCGAAAACTACGCTTCTGATCAAAAAATATCATAGAACATAAATTGTAGGAAACATAATTCTCTACAAGAAAGGTCTCTTAACATTTTGCCATAGCTCGCTTCGTTTCCGAGATATTTGCAGATATATCTCAAGGGAAGGGGCCTGGCGGACATATTTCGAGATATTTCTTCTTCTTGTTGTTCTTCTTCTGCACAGCTAAGCTGGAAGTGGCATTTACAGCTCGCAATAGTGCATAGTTATCTCAAAGAAAGGGGCCACGGTGTTTCTGTATCTCTATTATGTTGGTGCGGCTTCGGAACTTTTAAATATCTTGATATATCTCGAGAACTACGCATCTGATCAAAAAATATCATAGAACATAAAAAGTAGGAAACTTAATTCTCTACAAAAAAGGTCTCTTAACATTTTGCCATAGCTCGCTTCGTTTCCGAGATATTTGCAGATTTATCTCAAGGGAAGGGGCCTGACGGACATATTTCGAGATATTTCTTCTTCTTGTTGTTCTTCTTCTGCACAGCTAAGCTGGAAGTGGCATTTGCAGCTCGCACTAGTGCAGAGTTATCTCAAAGAAAGGGGCCACGGTGTTTCTGTATCTCTATTATGTTGGTGCGGCTTCGGAACTTTTAAGTATCTCGATATATCTCGAAAACTACGCTTCTGATCAAAAAATATCATAGAACATAAAAAGTAGGAAACTTAATTCTCTACAAAAAAGGTCTCTTAACATTTTGCCATAGCTCGCTTCGTTTCCGAGATATTTGCAGATTCATCTCAAGGGAAGGGGTCTGACGGACATATTTCGAGATATTTCTTCTTCTTGTTGTTCTTCTTCTGCACAGCAAAGCTCAAAGCGGCATTTGCAGCTCGCAATAGTGCAGAGTTATCTCAAAGAAAGAGGCCACGGTGTTTCTGTACCTCTATTATGTTGGTGCAGCTTCGGAACTTTTAAATATCTTGATATATCTCGAGAACTACGCATCTGATCAAAAAATATCATCGAACATAAAAAGTAGGAAACTTAATTCTCTACAAAAAAGGTCTCTTAACATTTTGCCATAGCTCGCTTCGTTTCCGAGATATTTGCAGATTTATCTGAAGGGAAGTGGCCTGACGGACATATTTCGAGATATTTCTTCTTCTTGTTGTTCTTCTTCTGCACAGCTAAGCTGGAAGTGGCATTTCCAGCTCGCAATAGTGCAGAGTTATCTCAAAGAAAGGGGCCACGGTGTTTCTGTATCTCTATTATGTTGGTGCGGCTTCGGAACTTTTAAATATCTCGATATATCTCGAAAACTACGCTTCTGATCAAAAAATATCATAGAACATAAATTGTAGGAAACATAATTCTCTACAAGAAAGGTCTCTTAACATTTTGCCATAGCTCGCTTCGTTTCCGAGATATTTGCAGATATATCTCAAGGGAAGGGGCCTGGCGGACATATTTCGAGATATTTCTTCTTCTTGTTGTTCTTCTTCTGCACAGCTAAGCTGGAAGTGGCATTTACAGCTCGCAATAGTGCATAGTTATCTCAAAGAAAGGGGCCACGGTGTTTCTGTATCTCTATTATGTTGGTGCGGCTTCGGAACTTTTAAATATCTTGATATATCTCGAGAACTACGCATCTGATCAAAAAATATCATAGAACATAAAAAGTAGGAAACTTAATTCTCTACAAAAAAGGTCTCTTAACATTTTGCAATAGCTCGCTTCGTTTCCGAGATATTTGCAGATTTATCTCAAGGGAAGGGGCCTGACGGACATATTTCGAGATATTTCTTCTTCTTGTTGTTCTTCTTCTGCACAGCTAAGCTGGAAGTGGCATTTGCAGCTCGCACTAGTGCAGAGTTATCTCAAAGAAAGGGGCCACGGTGTTTCTGTATCTCTATTATGTTGGTGCGGCTTCGGAACTTTTAAATATCTCGATATATCTCGAAAACTACGCTTCTGATCAAAAAATATCATAGAACATAAAAAGTAGGAAACTTAATTCTCTACAAAAAAGGTCTCTAAACATTTTGCCATAGCTCGCATCGTTTCCGAGATATTTGCATATTTATCTCAAGGGAAGGGGCCTGACGGACATATTTCGAGATATTTCTTCTTCTTGTTGTTCTTCTTCTGCACAGCTAAGCTGGAAGTGGCATTTGCGGCTCGCACTAGTGCAGAGTTATCTCAAAGAAAGGGGCCACGGTGTTTCTGTATCTCTATTATGTTGGTGCGGCTTCGGAACTTTTAAATATCTCGATATATCTCGAAAACTACGCTTCTGATCAAAAAATATCATCGAACATAAAAAGTAGGAAACTTAATTCTCTACAAAAAAGGTCTCTTAACATTTTCCCATAGCTCGCTTCGTTTCCGAGATATTTGCAGATTTATCTCAAGGGAAGGGGCCTAACGGACATATTTCGAGATATTTCTTCTTCTTGTTGTTCTTCTTCTGCACAGCTAAACTGGAAGTGGCATTTCCAGCTCGCAATAGTGCAGAGTTATCTCAAAGAAAGGGGCCACGGTGTTTCTGTATCTCTATTATGTTGGTGCGGTTTCGGAACTTTTAAATATCTTGATATATCTCGAGAACTACGCATCTGATCAAAAAATATCATAGAACATAAAAAGTAGGAAACTTAATTCTCTACAAAAAAGGTCTCTTAACATTTTGCCATAGCTCGCTTCGTTTCCGAGATATTTGCAGATTTATCTCAAGGGAAGGGGCCTAACGGACATATTTCGAGATATTTCTTCTTCTTGTTGTTCTTCTTCTGCACAGCTAAACTGGAAGTGGCATTTCCAGCTCGCAATAGTGCAGAGTTATCTCAAAGAAAGGGGCCACGGTGTTTCTGTATCTCTATTATGTTGGTGCGGTTTCGGAACTTTTAAATATCTTGATATATCTCGAGAACTACGCATCTGATCAAAAAATATCATAGAACATAAAAAGTAGGAAACTTAATTCTCTACAAAAAAGGTCTCTTAACATTTTGCCATAGCTCGCTTCGTTTCCGAGATATTTGCAGATTTATCTCAAGGGAAGGGGCCTGACGGACGTATTTCGAGATATTTCTTCTTCTTGTTGTTCTTCTTCTGCACAGCTGAGCTGGAAGTGGCATTTGCAGGTCGCAATAGTGCAGAGTTATCTCAAAGAAAGGGGCCACGGTGTTTCTGTATCTCTATTATGTTGGTGCGGCTTCGGAACTTTTAAATATCTCGATATATCTCGAAAACTACGCTTCTGATCAAAAAATATCATAGAACGTAAATAGTAGGAAACATTATTCTCTACAAAAAAGGTCTCTTAACATTTTGCCATAGCTCGCTTTGTTTCCGAGATATTTGCAGATTCATCTCAAGGGAAGTGGCCTGACGGACATATTTCGAGATATTTCTTCTTCTTGTTGTTCTTCTTCTGCACAGCTAAGCTGGAAGTGGCATTTCCAGCTCGCAATAGTGCAGAGTTATCTCAATGAAAGGGGCCACGGTGTTTCTGTATCTCTATTATGTTGGTGCGGCTTCGGAACTTTTAAATATCTCGATATATCTCGAAAACTACGCTTCTGATCAAAAAATATCATAGAACATAAATTGTAGGAAACATAATTCTCTACAAAAAACGTCTCTTAACATTTTGCCATAGCTCGCTTCGTTTCCGAGATATTTGCAGATTCAGCTCAAAGGAACTGGCCTGACGGACATATTTCGAGATATTTCTTCTTCTTGTTGTTCTTCTTCTGCACAGCTAAGCTGGAAGTGGCATTTGCGGCTCGCACTAGTGCAGAGTTATCTCAAAGAAAGGGGCCACGGTGTTTCTGTATCCCTATTATGTTGGTGCGGCTTCGGAACTTTTAAATATCTTGATATATCTCGAGAACTACGCATCTGATCAAAAAATATCATAGAACATAAAAAGTAGGAAACTTAATTCTCTACAAAAAAGGTCTCTTAACATTTTGCCATAGCTCGCTTCGTTTCCGAGATATTTGCAGATTTATCTCAAGGGAAGGGGCCTGACGGACATATTTCGAGATATTTCTTCTTCTTGTTGTTCTTCTTCTGCACAGCTGAGCTGGAAGTGGCATTTGCAGGTCGCAATAGTGCAGAGTTATCTCAAAGAAAGGGGCCACGGTGTTTCTGTATCTCTATTATGTTGGTGCGGCTTCGGAACTTTTAAATATCTCGATATATCTCGAAAACTACGCTTCTGATCAAAAAATATCATAGAACGTAAATTGTAGGAAACATTATTCTCTACAAAAAAGGTCTCTTAACATTTTGCCATAGCTCGCTTCGTTTCCGAGATATTTGCAGATTCATCTCAAGGGAAGGGGTCTGACGGACATATTTCGAGATATTTCTTCTTCTTGTTGTTCTTCTTCTGCACAGCTAAGCTCAAAGCGGCATTTGCAGCTCGCAATAGTGCAGAGTTATCTCAAAGAAAGAGGCCACGGTGTTTCTGTACCTCTATTATGTTGGTGCAGCTTCGGAACTTTTAAATATCTTGATATATCTCGAGAACTACGCATCTGATCAAAAAATATCATCGAACATAAAAAGTAGGAAACTTAATTCTCTACAAAAAAGGTCTCTTAACATTTTGCCATAGCTCGCTTCGTTTCCGAGATATTTGCAGATTTATCTCAAGGGAAGGGGCCTGACGGACATATTTCGAGATATTTCTTCTTCTTGTTGTTCTTCTTCTGCACAGCTAAGCTGGAAGTGGCATTTGCAGCTCGCACTAGTGCAGAGTTATCTCAAAGAAAGGGGCCACGGTGTTTCTGTATCTCTATTATGTTGGTGCGGCTTCGGAACTTTTAAATATCTCGATATATCTCGAAAACTACGCTTCTGATCAAAAAATATCATAGAACATAAAAAGTAGGAAACTTAATTCTCTACAAAAAAGGTCTCTTAACATTTTGCCATAGCTCGCTTCGTTTCCGAGATATTTGCATATTTATCTCAAGGGAAGGGGCCTGACGGACATATTTCGAGATATTTCTTCTTCTTGTTGTTCTTCTTCTGCACAGCTAAGCTGGAAGTGGCATTTGCGGCTCGCACTAGTGCAGAGTTATCGCAAAGAAAGGGGCCACGGTGTTTCTGTATCTCTATTATGTCGGTGCGGCTTCGGAACTTTTAAATATCTCGATATATCTCGAAAACTACGCTTCTGATCAAAAAATATCATCGAACATAAAAAGTAGGAAACTTAATTCTCTACAAAAAAGGTCTCTTAACATTTTGCCATAGCTCGCTTCGTTTCCGAGATATTTGCAGATTTATCTCAAGGGAAGGGGCCTAACGGACATATTTCGAGATATTTCTTCTTCTTGTTGTTCTTCTTCTGCACAGCTAAACTGGAAGTGGCATTTCCAGCTCGCAATAGTGCAGAGTTATCTCAAAGAAAGGGGCCACGGTGTTTCTGTATCTCTATTATGTTGGTGCGGTTTCGGAACTTTTAAATATCTTGATATATCTCGAGAACTACGCATCTGATCAAAAAATATCATAGAACATAAAAAGTAGGAAACTTAATTCTCTACAAAAAAGGTCTCTTAACATTTTGCCATAGCTCGCTTCGTTTCCGAGATATTTGCAGATTTATCTCAAGGGAAGGGGCCTGACGGACGTATTTCGAGATATTTCTTCTTCTTGTTGTTCTTCTTCTGCACAGCTGAGCTGGAAGTGGCATTTGCAGGTCGCAATAGTGCAGAGTTATCTCAAAGAAAGGGGCCACGGTGTTTCTGTATCCCTATTATGTTGGTGCGGCTTCGGAACTTTTAAATATCTCGATATATCTCGAAAACTACGCTTCTGATCAAAAAATATCATAGAACATAAATTGTAGGAAACATTATTCTCTACAAAAAACGTCTCTTAACATTTTGCCATAGCTCGCTTCGTTTCCGAGATATTTGCAGATTCAGCTCAAAGGAACTGGCCTGACGGACATATTTCGAGATATTTCTTCTTCTTGTTGTTCTTCTTCTGCACAGCTAAGCTGGAAGTGGCATTTGCGGCTCGCACTAGTGCAGAGTTATCTCAAAGAAAGGGGCCACGGTGTTTCTGTATCCCTATTATGTTGGTGCGGCTTCGGAACTTTTAAATATCTTGATATATCTCGAGAACTACGCATCTGATCAAAAAATATCATAGAACATAAAAAGTAGGAAACTTAATTCTCTACAAAAAAGGTCTCTTAACATTTTGCCATAGCTCGCTTCGTTTCCGAGATATTTGCAGATTTATCTCAAGGGAAGGGGCCTGACGGACATATTTCGAGATATTTCTTCTTCTTGTTGTTCTTCTTCTGCACAGCTGAGCTGGAAGTGGCATTTGCAGGTCGCAATAGTGCAGAGTTATCTCAAAGAAAGGGGCCACGGTGTTTCTGTATCTCTATTATGTTGGTGCGGCTTCGGAACTTTTAAATATCTCGATATATCTCGAAAACTACGCTTCTGATCAAAAAATATCATAGAACGTAAATTGTAGGAAACATTATTCTCTACAAAAAAGGTCTCTTAACATTTTGCCATAGCTCGCTTCGTTTCCGAGATATTTGCAGATTCATCTCAAGGGAAGGGGTCTGACGGACATATTTCGAGATATTTCTTCTTCTTGTTGTTCTTCTTCTGCACAGCTAAGCTCAAAGCGGCATTTGCAGCTCGCAATAGTGCAGAGTTATCTCAAAGAAAGAGGCCACGGTGTTTCTGTACCTCTATTATGTTGGTGCAGCTTCGGAACTTTTAAATATCTTGATATATCTCGAGAACTACGCATCTGATCAAAAAATATCATCGAACATAAAAAGTAGGAAACTTAATTCTCTACAAAAAAGGTCTCTTAACATTTTGCCATAGCTCGCTTCGTTTCCGAGATATTTGCAGATTTATCTCAAGGGAAGGGGCCTGACGGACATATTTCGAGATATTTCTTCTTCTTGTTGTTCTTCTTCTGCACAGCTAAGCTGGAAGTGGCATTTGCAGCTCGCACTAGTGCAGAGTTATCTCAAAGAAAGGGGCCACGGTGTTTCTGTATCTCTATTATGTTGGTGCGGCTTCGGAACTTTTAAATATCTCGATATATCTCGAAAACTACGCTTCTGATCAAAAAATATCATAGAACATAAAAAGTAGGAAACTTAATTCTCTACAAAAAAGGTCTCTTAACATTTTGCCATAGCTCGCTTCGTTTCCGAGATATTTGCATATTTATCTCAAGGGAAGGGGCCTGACGGACATATTTCGAGATATTTCTTCTTCTTGTTGTTCTTCTTCTGCACAGCTAAGCTGGAAGTGGCATTTGCGGCTCGCACTAGTGCAGAGTTATCGCAAAGAAAGGGGCCACGGTGTTTCTGTATCTCTATTATGTCGGTGCGGCTTCGGAACTTTTAAATATCTCGATATATCTCGAAAACTACGCTTCTGATCAAAAAATATCATCGAACATAAAAAGTAGGAAACTTAATTCTCTACAAAAAAGGTCTCTTAACATTTTGCCATAGCTCGCTTCGTTTCCGAGATATTTGCAGATTTATCTCAAGGGAAGGGGCCTAACGGACATATTTCGAGATATTTCTTCTTCTTGTTGTTCTTCTTCTGCACAGCTAAACTGGAAGTGGCATTTCCAGCTCGCAATAGTGCAGAGTTATCTCAAAGAAAGGGGCCACGGTGTTTCTGTATCTCTATTATGTTGGTGCGGTTTCGGAACTTTTAAATATCTTGATATATCTCGAGAACTACGCATCTGATCAAAAAATATCATAGAACATAAAAAGTAGGAAACTTAATTCTCTACAAAAAAGGTCTCTTAACATTTTGCCATAGCTCGCTTCGTTTCCGAGATATTTGCAGATTTATCTCAAGGGAAGGGGCCTGACGGACGTATTTCGAGATATTTCTTCTTCTTGTTGTTCTTCTTCTGCACAGCTGAGCTGGAAGTGGCATTTGCAGGTCGCAATAGTGCAGAGTTATCTCAAAGAAAGGGGCCACGGTGTTTCTGTATCCCTATTATGTTGGTGCGGCTTCGGAACTTTTAAATATCTCGATATATCTCGAAAACTACGCTTCTGATCAAAAAATATCATAGAACATAAATTGTAGGAAACTTAATTCTCTACAAAAAAGGTCTCTTAACATTTTGCCATAGCTCGCTTCGTTTCCGGGATATTTGCAGATTTATCTCAAGGGAAGGGGCCTGACGGACATATTTCGAGATATTTCTTCTTCTTGTTGTTCTTCTTCTGCACAGCTAAGCTGGAAGTGGCATTTGCAGCTCGCACTAGTGCAGAGTTATCTCAAAGAAAGGGGCCACGGTGTTTCTGTATCTCTATTATGTTGGTGCGGCTTCGGAACTTTTAAATATCTCGATATATCTCGAAAACTACGCTTCTGATCAAAAAATATCATCGAACATAAAAAGTAGGAAACTTAATTCTCTACAAAAAAGGTCTCTTAACATTTTGCCATAGCTCGCTTCGTTTCCGAGATATTTGCAGATTTATCTCAAGGGAAGGGGCCTAACGGACATATTTCGAGATATTTCTTCTTCTTGTTGTTCTTCTTCTGCACAGCTAAACTGGAAGTGGCATTTCCAGCTCGCAATAGTGCAGAGTTATCTCAAAGAAAGGGGCCACGGTGTTTCTGTATCTCTATTATGTTGGTGCGGTTTCGGAAATTTTAAATATCTTGATATATCTCGAGAACTACGCATCTGATCAAAAAATATCATAGAACATAAAAAGTAGGAAACTTAATTCTCTACAAAAAAGGTCTCTTAACATTTTGCCATAGCTCGCTTCGTTTCCGAGATATTTGCAGATTTATCTCAAGGGAAGGGGCCTGACGGACGTATTTCGAGATATTTCTTCTTCTTGTTGTTCTTCTTCTGCACAGCTGAGCTGGAAGTGGCATTTGCAGGTCGCAATAGTGCAGAGTTATCTCAAAGAAAGGGGCCACGGTGTTTCTGTATCCCTATTATGTTGGTGCGGCTTCGGAACTTTTAAATATCTCGATATATCTCGAAAACTACGCTTCTGATCAAAAAATATCATAGAAGATAAATTGTAGGAAACATAATTCTCTACAAAAAAGGTCTCTTAACATTTTGCCATAGCTCGCTTCGTTTCCGAGATATTTGCAGATTTATCTCAAGGGAAGGGGCCTGACGGACATATTTCGAGATATTTCTTCTTCTTGTTGTTCTTCTTCTGCACAGCTGAGCTGGAAGTGGCATTAGCAGGTCGCAATAGTGCAGAGTTAACTCAAAGAAAGGGGCCACGGTGTTTCTGTATCTCTATTATGTTGGTGCGGCTTCGGAACTTTTAAATATCTCGATATATCTCGAAAACTACGCTTCTGATCAAAAAATATCATAGAACGTAAATTGTAGGAAACATTATTCTCTACAAAAAAGGTCTCTTAACATTTTGCCATAGCTCGCTTCGTTTCCGAGATATTTGCAGATTCATCTCAAGGGAAGGGGTCTGACGGACATATTTCGAGATATTTCTTCTTCTTGTTGTTCTTCTTCTGCACAGCTAAGCTCAAAGCGGCATTTGCAGCTCGCAATAGTGCAGAGTTATCTCAAAGAAAGAGGCCACGGTGTTTCTGTACCTCTATTATGTTGGTGCGGCTTCGGAACTTTTAAATATCTCGATATATCTCGAAAACTACGCTTCTGATCAAAAAATATCATAGAACATAAAAAGTAGGAAACTTAATTCTCTACAAAAAAGGTCTCTTAACATTTTGCCATAGCTCGCTTCGTTTCCGAGATATTTGCATATTTATCTCAAGGGAAGGGGCCTGACGGACATATTTCGAGATATTTCTTCTTCTTGTTGTTCTTCTTCTGCACAGCTAAGCTGGAAGTGGCATTTGCGGCTCGCACTAGTGCAGAGTTATCGCAAAGAAAGGGGCCACGGTGTTTCTGTATCTCTATTATGTCGGTGCGGCTTCGGAACTTTTAAATATCTCGATATATCTCGAAAACTACGCTTCTGATCAAAAAATATCATCGAACATAAAAAGTAGGAAACTTAATTCTCTACAAAAAAGGTCTCTTAACATTTTGCCATAGCTCGCTTCGTTTCCGAGATATTTGCAGATTTATCTCAAGGGAAGGGGCCTGACGGACGTATTTCGAGATATTTCTTCTTCTTGTTGTTCTTCTCCTGCACAGCTGAGCTGGAAGTGGCATTTGCAGGTCGCAATAGTGCAGAGTTATCTCAAAGAAAGGGGCCACGGTGTTTCTGTATCCCTATTATGTTGGTGCGGCTTCGGAACTTTTAAATATCTCGATATATCTCGAAAACTACGCTTCTGATCAAAAAATATCATAGAACATAAATTGTAGGAAACATAATTCTCTACAAAAAACGTCTCTTAACATTTTGCCATAGCTCGCTTCGTTTCCGAGATATTTGCAGATATATCTCAAGGGAAGGGGCCTGACGGACATATTTCGAGATATTTCTTCTTCTTGTTGTTCTTCTTCTGCACAGCTAAGCTGGTAGTGACATTTACAGCTCGCAATAGTGCAGAGTTATCTCAAAGAAGGGGGCCACGGTGTTTCTGTATCTCTATTATGTTGGTGCGGCTTCGGAACTTTTAAATATCTTGATATATCTCGAGAACTACGCATCTGATCAAAAAATATCATAGAACATAAAAAGTAGGAAACTTAATTCTCTACAAAAAAGGTCTCTTAACATTTTGCCATAGCTCGCTTCGTTTCCGAGATATTTGCAGATTTATCTCAAGGGAAGGGGCCTGACGGACATATTTCGAGATATTTCTTCTTCTTGTTGTTCTTCTTCTGCACAGCTAAGCTGGAAGTGGCATTTGCAGCTCGCACTAGTGCAGAGTTATCTCAAAGAAAGGGGCCACGGTGTTTCTGTATCTCTATTATGTTGGTGCGGCTTCGGAACTTTTAAATATCTCGATATATCTCGAAAACTACGCTTCTGATCAAAAAATATCATCGAACATAAAAAGTAGGAAACTTAATTCTCTACAAAAAAGGTCTCTTAACATTTTGCCATAGCTCGCTTCGTTTCCGAGATATTTGCAGATTTATCTCAAGGGAAGGGGCCTAACGGACATATTTCGAGATATTTCTTCTTCTTGTTGTTCTTCTTCTGCACAGCTAAACTGGAAGTGGCATTTCCAGCTCGCAATAGTGCAGAGTTATCTCAAAGAAAGGGGCCACGGTGTTTCTGTATCTCTATTATGTTGGTGCGGTTTCGGAACTTTTAAATATCTTGATATATCTCGAGAACTACGCATCTGATCAAAAAATATCATAGAACATAAAAAGTAGCAAACTTAATTCTCTACAAAAAAGGTCTCTTAACGTTTTGCCATAGCTCGCTTCGTTTCCGAGATATTTGCAGATTTATCTCAAGGGAAGGGGCCTGACGGACGTATTTCGAGATATTTCTTCTTCTTGTTGTTCTTCTTCTGCACAGCTGAGCTGGAAGTGGCATTTGCAGGTCGCAATAGTGCAGAGTTATCTCAAAGAAAGGGGCCACGGTGTTTCTGTATCCCTATTATGTTGGTGCGGCTTCGGAACTTTTAAATATCTCGATATATCTCGAAAACTACGCTTCTGATCAAAAAATATCATAGAACATAAATTGTAGGAAACATAATTCTCTACAAAAAACGTCTCTTAACATTTTGCCATAGCTCGCTTCGTTTCCGAGATATTTGCAGATTCAGCTCAAAGGAACTGGCCTGACGGACATATTTCGAGATATTTCTTCTTCTTGTTGTTCTTCTTCTGCACAGCTAAGCTGGAAGTGGCATTTGCGGCTCGCACTAGTGCAGAGTTATCTCAAAGAAAGGGGCCACGGTGTTTCTGTATCCCTATTATGTTGGTGCGGCTTCGGAACTTTTAAATATCTTGATATATCTCGAGAACTACGCATCTGATCAAAAAATATCATAGAACATAAAAAGTAGGAAACTTAATTCTCTACAAAAAAGGTCTCTTAACATTTTGCCATAGCTCGCTTCGTTTCCGAGATATTTGCAGATTTATCTCAAGGGAAGGGGCCTGACGGACATATTTCGAGATATTTCTTCTTCTTGTTGTTCTTCTTCTGCACAGCTAAGCTGGAAGTGGCATTTGCGGCTCGCACTAGTGCAGAGTTATCTCAAAGAAAGGGGCCACGGTGTTTCTGTATCTCTATTATGTTGGTGCGGCTTCGGAACTTTTAAATATCTCGATATATCTCGAAAACTACGCTTCTGATCAAAAAATATCATAGAACATAAATTGTAGGAAACATAATTCTCTACAAAAAAGGTCTCTTAACATTTTGCCATAGCTCGCTTGGTTTCCGAGATATTTGCAGATTTATCTCAAGGGAAGGGGCCTGAGGGACATATTTCGAGATATTTCTTCTTCTTGTTGTTCTTCTTCTGCACAGCTAAGCTGGAAGTGGCATTTACAGCTCGCAATAGTGCAGAGTTATCTCAAAGAAAGGGGCCACGGTGTTTCTGTATCTCTATTATGTTGGTGCGGCTTCGGAACATTTAAATATCTTGATATATCTCGAGAACTACGCATCTGATCAAAAAATATCATAGAACATGAAAAGTAGGAAACTCAATTCTCTACAAAAAAGGTCTCTTAACATTTTGCCATAGCTCGCTTCGTTTCCGAGATATTTGCAGATTTATCTCAAGGGAAGGGGCCTGACGGACATATTTCGAGATATTTCTTCTTCTTGTTGTTCTTCTTCTGCACAGCTAAGCTGGAAGTGGCATTTGCAGCTCGCACTAGTGCAGAGTTATCTCAAAGAAAGGGGCCACGGTGTTTCTGTATCTCTATTATGTTGGTGCGGCTTCGGAACTTTTAAATATCTCGATATATCTCGAAAACTACGCTTCTGATCAAAAAATATCGTAGAACATAAATTGTAGGAAACATAATTCTCTACAAAAAAGGTCTCTTAACATTTTGCGATAGCTCGCTTCGTTTCCGAGATATTTGCAGATTTATCTCAAGGGAAGGGGCCTGACGGACATATTTCGAGATATTTCTTCTTCTTGTTGTTCTTCTTCTGCACAGCTAAGCTGGAAGTGGCATTTGCGGCTCGCACTAGTGCAGAGTTATCTCAAAGAAAGGGGCCACGGTGTTTCTGTATCCCTATTATGTTGGTGCGGCTTCGGAACTTTTAAATATCTTGATATATCTCGAGAACTACGCATCTGATCAAAAAATATCATAGAACATAAAAAGTAGGAAACTTAATTCTCTACAAAAAAGGTCTCTTAACATTTTGCCATAGCTCGCTTCGTTTCCGAGATATTTGCAGATTTATCTCAAGGGAAGGGGCCTGACGGACATATTTCGAGATATTTCTTCTTCTTGTTGTTCTTCTTCTGCACAGCTAAGCTGGAAGTGGCATTTGCGGCTCGCACTAGTGCAGAGTTATCTCAAAGAAAGGGGCCACGGTGTTTCTGTATCTCTATTATGTTGGTGCGGCTTCGGAACTTTTAAATATCTCGATGTATCTCGAAAACTACGCTTCTGATCAAAAAATATCATAGAACATAAATTGTAGGAAACATAATTCTCTACAAAAAAGGTCTCTTAACATTTTGCCATAGCTCGCTTGGTTTCCGAGATATTTGCAGATTTATCTCAAGGGAAGGGGCCTGAGGGACATATATCGAGATATTTCTTCTTCTTGTTGTTCTTCTTCTGCACAGCTAAGCTGGAAGTGGCATTTACAGCTCGCAATAGTGCAGAGTTATCTCAAAGAAAGGGGCCACGGTGTTTCTGTATCTCTATTATGTTGGTGCGGCTTCGGAACATTTAAATATCTTGATATATCTCGAGAACTACGCATCTGATCAAAAAATATCATAGAACATGAAAAGTAGGAAACTTAATTCTCTACAAAAAAGGTCTCTTAATATTTTGCCATAGCTCGCTTCGTTTCCGAGATATTTGCAGATTTATCTCAAGGGAAGGGGCCTGACGGACATATTTCGAGATATTTCTTCTTCTTGTTGTTCTTCTTCTGCACAGCTAAGCTGGAAGTGGCATTTGCAGCTCGCACTAGTGCAGAGTTATCTCAAAGAAAGGGGCCACGGTGTTTCTGTATCTCTATTATGTTGGTGCGGCTTCGGAACTTTTAAATATCTCGATATATCTCGAAAACTACGCTTCTGATCAAAAAATATCGTAGAACATAAATTGTAGGAAACATAATTCTCTACAAAAAAGGTCTCTTAACATTTTGCGATAGCTCGCTTCGTTTCCGAGATATTTGCAGATTTATCTCAAGGGAAGGGGCCTGACGGACATATTTCGAGATATTTCTTCTTCTTGTTGTTCTTCTTCTGCACAGCTAAGCTGGAAGTGGCATTTGCGGCTCGCACTAGTGCAGAGTTATCTCAAAGAAAGGGGCCACGGTGTTTCTGTATCTCTATTATGTTGGTGCGGCTTCGGAACTTTTAAATATCTTGATATATCTCGAGAACTACGCATCTGATCAAAAAATATCATAGAACATGAAAAGTAGGAAACTTAATTCTCTACAAAAAAGGTCTCTTAACATTTTGCCATAGCTCGCTTCGTTTCCGAGATATTTGCAGATTTATCTCAAGGGAAGGGGCCTGACGGACATATTTCGAGATATTTCTTCTTCTTGTTGTTCTTCTTCTGCACAGCTAAGCTGGAAGTGGCATTTGCAGCTCGCACTAGTGCAGAGTTATCTCAAAGAAAGGGGCCACGGTGTTTCTGTATCTCTATTATGTTGGTGCGGCTTCGGAACTTTTAAATATCTCGATATATCTCGAAAACTACGCTTCTGATCAAAAAATATCGTAGAACATAAATTGTAGGAAACATAATTCTCTACAAAAAAGGTCTCTTAACATTTTGCGATAGCTCGCTTCGTTTCCGAGATATTTGCAGATTTATCTCAAGGGAAGGGGCCTGACGGACATATTTCGAGATATTTCTTCTTCTTGTTGTTCTTCTTCTGCACAGCTAAGCTGGAAGTGGCATTTGCGGCTCGCACTAGTGCAGAGTTATCTCAAAGAAAGGGGCCACGGTGTTTCTGTATCCCTATTATGTTGGTGCGGCTTCGGAACTTTTAAATATCTTGATATATCTCGAGAACTACGCATCTGATCAAAAAATATCATAGAACATGAAAAGTAGGAAACTTAATTCTCTACAAAAAAGGTCTCTTAACATTTTGCCATAGCTCGCTTCGTTTCCGAGATATTTGCAGATTTATCTCAAGGGAAGGGGCCTGACGGACATATTTCGAGATATTTCTTCTTCTTGTTGTTCTTCTTCTGCACAGCTAAGCTGGAAGTGGCATTTGCAGCTCGCACTAGTGCAGAGTTATCTCAAAGAAAGGGGCCACGGTGTTTCTGTATCTCTATTATGTTGGTGCGGCTTCGGAACTTTTAAATATCTCGATATATCTCGAAAACTACGCTTCTGATCAAAAAATATCGTAGAACATAAATTGTAGGAAACATAATTCTCTACAAAAAAGGTCTCTTAACATTTTGCGATAGCTCGCTTCGTTTCCGAGATATTTGCAGATTTATCTCAAGGGAAGGGGCCTGACGGACATATTTCGAGATATTTCTTCTTCTTGTTGTTCTTCTTCTGCACAGCTAAGCTGGAAGTGGCATTTGCGGCTCGCACTAGTGCAGAGTTATCTCAAAGAAAGGGGCCACGGTGTTTCTGTATCTCTATTATGTTGGTGCGGCTTCGGAACTTTTAAATATCTCGATATATCTCGAAAACTACGCTTCTGATCAAAAAATATCGTAGAACATAAATTGTAGGAAACATAATTCTCTACAAAAAAGGTCTCTTAACATTTTGCGATAGCTCGCTTCGTTTCCGAGATATTTGCAGATTTATCTCAAGGGAAGGGGCCTGACGGACATATTTCGAGATATTTCTTCTTCTTGTTGTTCTTCTTCTGCACAGCTAAGCTGGAAGTGGCATTTGCGGCTCGCACTAGTGCAGAGTTATCTCAAAGAAAGGGGCCACGGTGTTTCTGTATCTCTATTATGTTGGTGCGGCTTCGGAACTTTTAAATATCTTGATATATCTCGAGAACTACGCATCTGATCAAAAAATATCATAGAACATGAAAAGTAGGAAACTTAATTCTCTACAAAAAAGGTCTCTTAACATTTTGCCATAGCTCGCTTCGTTTCCGAGAAATTTGCAGATTTATCTCAAGGGAAGGGGCCTGACGGACATATTTCGAGATATTTCTTCTTCTTGTTGTTCTTCTTCTGCACAGCTAAGCTGGAAGTGGCATTTGCAGCTCGCACTAGTGCAGAGTTATCTCAAAGAAAGGGGCCACGGTGTTTCTGTATCTCTATTATGTTGGTGCGGCTTCGGAACTTTTAAATATCTCGATATATCTCGAAAACTACGCTTCTGATCAAAAAATATCGTAGAACATAAATTGTAGGAAACATAATTCTCTACAAAAAAGGTCTCTTAACATTTTGCGATAGCTCGCTTCGTTTCCGAGATATTTGCAGATTTATCTCAAGGGAAGGGGCCTGACGGACATATTTCGAGATATTTCTTCTTCTTGTTGTTCTTCTTCTGCACAGCTAAGCTGGAAGTGGCATTTGCGGCTCGCACTAGTGCAGAGTTATCTCAAAGAAAGGGGCCACGGTGTTTCTGTATCCCTATTATGTTGGTGCGGCTTCGGAACTTTTAAATATCTTGATATATCTCGAGAACTACGCATCTGATCAAAAAATATCATAGAACATAAAAAGTAGGAAACTTAATTCTCTACAAAAAAGGTCTCTTAACATTTTGCCATAGCTCGCTTCGTTTCCGAGATATTTGCAGATTTATCTCAAGGGAAGGGGCCTGACGGACATATTTCGAGATATTTCTTCTTCTTGTTGTTCTTCTTCTGCACAGCTAAGCTGGAAGTGGCATTTGCGGCTCGCTCTAGTGCAGAGTTATCTCAAAGAAAGGGGCCACGGTGTTTCTGTATCTCTATTATGTTGGTGCGGCTTCGGAACTTTTAAATATCTCGATATATCTCGAAAACTACGCTTCTGATCAAAAAATATCATAGAACATAAATTGTAGGAAACATAATTCTCTACAAAAAAGGTCTCTTAACATTTTGCCATAGCTCGCTTGGTTTCCGAGATATTTGCAGATTTATCTCAAGGGAAGGGGCCTGAGGGACATATATCGAGATATTTCTTCTTCTTCTTGTTCTTCTTCTGCACAGCTAAGCTGGAAGTGGCATTTACAGCTCGCAATAGTGCAGAGTTATCTCAAAGAAAGGGGCCACGGTGTTTCTGTATCTCTATTATGTTGGTGCGGCTTCGGAACAGTTAAATATCTTGATATATCTCGAGAACTACGCATCTGATCAAAAAATATCATAGAACATGAAAAGTAGGAAACTTAATTCTCTACAAAAAAGGTCTCTTAACATTTTGCCATAGCTCGCTTCGTTTCCGAGATATTTGCAGATTTATCTCAAGGGAAGGGGCCTGACGGACATATTTCGAGATATTTCTTCTTCTTGTTGTTCTTCTTCTGCACAGCTAAGCTGGAAGTGGCATTTGCAGCTCGCACTAGTGCAGAGTTATCTCAAAGAAAGGGGCCACGGTGTTTCTGTATCTCTATTATGTTGGTGCGGCTTCGGAACTTTTAAATATCTCGATATATCTCGAAAACTACGCTTCTGATCAAAAAATATCGTAGAACATAAATTATAGGAAACATAATTCTCTACAAAAAAGGTCTCTTAACATTTTGCGATAGCTCGCTTCGTTTCCGAGATATTTGCAGATTTATCTCAAGGGAAGGGGCCTGACGGACATATTTCGAGATATTTCTTCTTCTTGTTGTTCTTCTTCTGCACAGCTAAGCTGGAAGTGGCATTTGCGGCTCGCACTAGTGCAGAGTTATCTCAAAGAAAGGGGCCACGGTGTTTCTGTATCTCTATTATGTTGGTGCGGCTTCGGAACTTTTAAATATCTTGAGATATCTCGAGAACTACGCATCTGATCAAAAAATATCATAGAACATGAAAAGTAGGAAACTTAATTCTCTACAAAAAAGGTCACTTAACATTTTGCCATAGCTCGCTTCGTTTCCGAGATATTTGCAGATTTATCTCAAGGGAAGGGGCCTGACGGACATATTTCGAGATATTTCTTCTTCTTGTTGTTCTTCTTCTGCACAGCTAAGCTGGAAGTGGCATTTGCAGCTCGCACTAGTGCAGAGTTATCTCAAAGAAAGGGGCCACGGTGTTTCTGTATCTCTATTATGTTGGTGCGGCTTCGGAACTTTTAAATATCTCGATATATCTCGAAAACTACGCTTCTGATCAAAAAATATCATAGAACATAAATTGTAGGAAACATAATTCTCTACAAAAAGGGTCTCTTAACATTTTGCCATAGCTCGCTTGGTTTCCGAGATATTTGCAGATTTATCTCAAGGGAAGGGGCCTGAGGGACATATATCGAGATATTTCTTCTTCTTCTTGTTCTTCTTCTGCACAGCTAAGCTGGAAGTGGCATTTACAGCTCGCAATAGTGCAGAGTTATCTCAAAGAAAGGGGCCACGGTGTTTCTGTATCTCTATTATGTTGGTGCGGCTTCGGAACAGTTAAATATCTTGATATATCTCGAGAACTACGCATCTGATCAAAAAATATCATAGAACATGAAAAGTAGGAAACTTAATTCTCTACAAAAAAGGTCTCTTAACATTTTGCCATAGCTCGCTTCGTTTCCGAGATATTTGCAGATTTATCTCAAGGGAAGGGGCCTGACGGACATATTTCGAGATATTTCTTCTTCTTGTTGTTCTTCTTCTGCACAGCTAAGCTGGAAGTGGCATTTGCAGCTCGCACTAGTGCAGAGTTATCTCAAAGAAAGGGGCCACGGTGTTTCTGTATCTCTATTATGTTGGTGCGGCTTCGGAACTTTTAAATATCTCGATATATCTCGAAAACTACGCTTCTGATCAAAAAATATCGTAGAACATAAATTGTAGGAAACATAATTCTCTACAAAAAAGGTCTCTTAACATTTTGCGATAGCTCGCTTCGTTTCCGAGATATTTGCAGATTTATCTCAAGGGAAGGGGCCTGACGGACATATTTCGAGATATTTCTTCTTCTTGTTGTTCTTCTTCTGCACAGCTAAGCTGGAAGTGGCATTTGCGGCTCGCACTAGTGCAGAGTTATCTCAAAGAAAGGGGCCACGGTGTTTCTGTATCTCTATTATGTTGGTGCGGCTTCGGAACTTTTAAATATCTTGATATATCTCGAGAACTACGCATCTGACCAAAAAATATCATAGAACATGAAAAGTAGGAAACTTAATTCTCTACAAAAAAGGTCTCTTAACATTTTGCCATAGCTCGCTTCGTTTCCGAGATATTTGCAGATATATCTCAAGGGAAGGGGCCTGACGGACATATTTCGAGATATTTCTTCTTCTTGTTGTTCTTCTTCTGCACAGCTAAGCTGGAAGTGGCATTTGCAGCTCGCACTAGTGCAGAGTTATCTCAAAGAAAGGGGCCACGGTGTTTCTGTATCTCTATTATGTTGGTGCGGCTTCGGAACTTTTAAATATCTTGATATATCTCGAGAACTACGCGTCTGATCAAAAAATATCATAGAACATAAAAAGTAGGAAACATAATTCTCTACAAAAAAGGTCTCTTAACATTTTGCCATAGCTCGCTTCGTTTCCGAGATATTTGGAGATATATCTCAAGGGAAGGGGCCTGACGGACATATTTCGAGATATTTCTTCTTCTTGTTGTTCTTCTTCTGCACAGCTAAGCTGGAAGTGGCATTTGCAGCTCGCACTAGTGCAGAGTTATCTCAAAGAAAGGGGCCACGGTGTTTCTGTATCTCTATTATGTTGGTGCGGCTTCGGAACTTTTAAATATCTCGATATATCTCGAAAACTACGCTTCTGATCAAAAAATATCGTAGAACATAAATTGTAGGAAACATAATTCTCTACAAAAAAGGTCTCTTAACATTTTGCGATAGCTCGCTTCGTTTCCGAGATATTTGCAGATTTATCTCAAGGGAAGGGGCCTGACGGACATATTTCGAGATATTTCTTCTTCTTGTTGTTCTTCTTCTGCACAGCTAAGCTGGAAGTGGCATTTGCGGCTCGCACTAGTGCAGAGTTATCTCAAAGAAAGGGGCCACGGTGTTTCTGTATCCCTATTATGTTGGTGCGGCTTCGGAACTTTTAAATATCTTGATATATCTCGAGAACTACGCATCTGATCAAAAAATATCATAGAACATAAAAAGTAGGAAACTTAATTCTCTACAAAAACGGTCTCTTAACATTTTGCCATAGCTCGCTTCGTTTCCGAGATATTTGCAGATTTATCTCAAGGGAAGGGGCCTGACGGACATATTTCGAGATATTTCTTCTTCTTGTTGTTCTTCTTCTGCACAGCTAAGCTGGAAGTGGCATTTGCGGCTCGCACTGGTGCACAGTTATCTCAAAGAAAGGGGCCACGGTGTTTCTGTATATCTATTATGTTGGTGCGTCTTCGGAACTTTTAAATATCTCGATATATCTCGAAAACTACGCTTCTGATCAAAAAATATCATAGAACATAAAAAGTAGGAAACATAATTCTCTACAAAAAAGGTCTCTTAACATTTTGCCATAGCTCGCTTCGTTTCCGAGATATTTGGAGATATATCTCAAGGGAAGGGGCCTGACGGACATATTTCGAGATATTTCTTCTTCTTGTTGTTCTTCTTCTGCACAGCTAAGCTGGAAGTGGCATTTGCAGCTCGCACTAGTGCAGAGTTATCTCAAAGAAAGGGGCCACGGTGTTTCTGTATCTCTATTATGTTGGTGCGGCTTCGGAACTTTTAAATATCTCGATATATCTCGAAAACTACGCTTCTGATCAAAAAATATCGTAGAACATAAATTGTAGGAAACATAATTCTCTACAAAAAAGGTCTCTTAACATTTTGCGATAGCTCGCTTCGTTTCCGAGATATTTGCAGATTTATCTCAAGGGAAGGGGCCTGACGGACATATTTCGAGATATTTCTTCTTCTTGTTGTTCTTCTTCTGCACAGCTAAGCTGGAAGTGGCATTTGCGGCTCGCACTAGTGCAGAGTTATCTCAAAGAAAGGGGCCACGGTGTTTCTGTATCCCTATTATGTTGGTGCGGCTTCGGAACTTTTAAATATCTTGATATATCTCGAGAACTACGCATCTGATCAAAAAATATCATAGAACATAAAAAGTAGGAAACTTAATTCTCTACAAAAACGGTCTCTTAACATTTTGCCATAGCTCGCTTCGTTTCCGAGATATTTGCAGATTTATCTCAAGGGAAGGGGCCTGACGGACATATTTCGAGATATTTCTTCTTCTTGTTGTTCTTCTTCTGCACAGCTAAGCTGGAAGTGGCATTTGCGGCTCGCACTGGTGCACAGTTATCTCAAAGAAAGGGGCCACGGTGTTTCTGTATATCTATTATGTTGGTGCGTCTTCGGAACTTTTAAATATCTCGATATATCTCGAAAACTACGCTTCTGATCAAAAAATATCATAGAACATAAATTGTAGGAAACATAATTCTCTACAAAAAACGTCTCTTAACATTTTGCCATAGCTCGCTTCGTTTCCGAGATATTTGCAGATTCAGCTCAAAGGAACTGGCCTGACGGACATATTTCGAGATATTTCTTCCTCTTGTTGTTCTTCTTCTGCACAGCTATGCTGGAAGTGGCATTTACAGCTCGCAATAGTGCAGAGTTATCTCAAAGAAAGGGGCCACGGTGTTTCTGTATCTCTATTATGTTGGTGCGGCTTCGGAACTTTTAAATATCTTGATATATCTCGAGAACTACGCATCTGATCAAAAAATATCATGAAACATGAAAAGTAGGAAACTTAATTCTCTACAAAAAAGGTCTCTTAACATTTTGCCATAGCTCGCTTCGTTTCCGAGATATTTGCAGATTTATCTCAAGGGAAGGGGCCTGACGGACATATTTCGAGATATTTCTTCTTCTTGTTATTCTTCTTCTGCACAGCTAAGCTCGAAGTGGCATTTGCAGCTCGCAATAGTGCAGAGTTATTTCAAAGAAAGAGGCCACGGTGTTTCTGTACCTCTATTATGTTGGTGCAGCTTCGGAACTTTTAAATATCTTGATATATCTCGAGAACTACGCATCTGATCAAAAAATATCGTCGAACATAAAAAGTAGGAAACTTAATTCTCTACAAAAAAGGTCTCTTAACATTTTGCCATAGCTCGCTTCGTTTCCGAGATATTTGCAGATTTATCTCAAGGGAAGGGGCCTGACGGACATATTTCGAGATTTTTCTTCTTCTTGTTGTTCTTCTTCTGCGCAGCTAAGCTGGAAGTGGCATTTGCAGCGCGCAATAGTGCAGAGTTATCTCAAAGAAAGGGGCCACGGTGTTTCTGTATCTCTATTATGTTGGTGCGGCTTCGGAACTTTTAAATATCTTGATATATCTCGAGAACTACGCATCTGATCAAAAAATATCATACTACATAAAAAGTAGGAAACTTAATTCTCTACAAGAAAGGTCTCTAAACATTTTGCCATAGCTCGCTTCGTTTCCGAGATATTTGCAGATTTATCTCAAGGGAAGGGGCCTGACGGACATATTTCGAGATATTTCTTCTTCTTGTTGTTCTTCTTCTGTACAGCTAAGCTGGAAGTGGCATTTGCAGCTCGCAATAGTGCAGAGTTATCTCAAAGAGAGGGACCACGGTGTTTCTGTATCTCTATTATGTTGGTGCGGCTTCGGAACTTTTAAGTATCTTGATCTATCTCGAGAACTACGCATCTGATCAAAAAATATCATAGAAGATAAAAAGTAGGAAACTTAATTCTCTACAAAAAAGGGCTCTTAACATTTCGCCATAGCTCGCTTCGTTTCCGAGATATTTGCAGATTTATCTCAAGGGAAGGGGCCTGTCGGACATATTTCGAGATATTTCTTCTTCTTGTTGCTCTTCTTCTGCACAGCTAAGCTGGAAGTGGCATTTGCGGCTCGCACTAGTGCAGAGTTATCTCAAAGAAAGGGGCCACGGTGTTTCTGTATGTCTATTATGTTGGTGCGGCTTCGGAACTTTTAAATATCTCGATATATCTCGAAAACTACGCTTCTGATCAAAAAATATCATAGAACATAAATTGTAGGAAACATAATTCTCTACAAAAAACGTCTCTTAACATTTTGCCATAGCTCGCTTCGTTTCCGAGATATTTGCAGATTCAGCTCAAAGGAACTGGCCTGACGGACATATTTCGAGATATTTCTTCTTCTTGTTGTTCTTCCACTGCACAGCTAAGCTGGAAGTGGCATTTGCAGCTCGCAATAGTGCAGAGTTATCTCAAAGAAAGGGGCCACGGTGTTTCTGTATCTCTATTATGTTGGTGTGGCTTCGGTACTTTTGAATATCTTGATATATCTCGAGAACTACGCATCTGATCAAAAAATATCATAGAACATAAAAAGTAGGAAACTTAATTCTCTACAAAAAAGGTCTCTGAACATTTTGCCATAGCTCGCTTCGTTTCCGAGATATTTGCAGATTTATCTCAAGGGAAGGGGCCTGACGGACATATTTCGAGATATTTCTTCTTCTTGTTGTTCTTCTTCTGCACAGCTAAGCTGGAAGTGGCATTTGCGGCTCGCACTAGTGCAGAGTTATCCCAAAGAAAGGGGCCACGGTGTTTCTGTATCTCTATTATGTTGGTGCGGCTTCGGAACTTTTAAATATCTCGATATATCTCGAAAAGTACGCTTCTGATCAAAAAATATCATAGAACATCAATTGTAGGAAACATAATTCTCTACAAAAAAGGTCTCTTAACATTTTGCCATAGCTCGCTTCGTTTCCGAGATATTTGCAGATTTATCTCAAGGGAAGGGGCCTGACGGACATATTTCGAGATATTTCTTCTTCTTGTTGTTCTTCTTCTGCACAGCTAAGCTGGAAGTGGCATTTGCAGCTCGCAATAGTGCATAGCTATCTGAAAGAAAGGGGCCACGGTGTTTCTGTATCTCTATTATGTTGGTGCGGCTTCGGAACTTTTAAATATCTTGATATATCTCGAGAACTACGCATCTGATCAAAAAATATCATAGAACATAAAAAGTAGGAAACTTAATTCGCTACAAAAAAGGTCTCTTAACATTTTGCCATAGCTCGCTTCGTTTCCGAGATATTTGCAGATTTATCTCAAGGGAAGGGGCCTAACGGACATATTTCGTGATATTTCTTCTTCTTGTTGTTCTTCTTCTGCACAGCTAAGCTGAAAGTGGCATTTGCAGCTCGCAATAGTGCAGAGTTATCTCAAAGAAAGGGGCCACGGTGTTTCTGTATCTCTATTATGTTGGTGCGGCTTCGGAACTTTTAAATATCTTGATATATCTCGAGAACTACGCATCTGATCAAAAAATATCATAGAACATAAAAAGTAGGAAACTTAATTCTCTACAAAAAAGGTCTCTTAACATTTTGCCATAGCTCGCTTCGTTTCCGAGATATTTGCAGATTTATCTCAAGGGAAGGGGCCTGACGGACATATTTCGAGATATTTCTTCTTCTTGTTGTTCTTCTTCTGCACAGCTAAGCTGGAAGTGGCATTTGCAGCTCGCAATAGTGCAGAGTTATCTCAAAGAAAGGGGCCACGGTGTTTCAGTATCTCTATTATGTTGGTGCGGCTTCTTAACTTTTAAATATCTCGATATATCTCGAGAACTACGCATCTGATCAAAAAATATCATACAACATAAAAAGTAGGAAACTCAATTCTCTACAAAAAAGGTCTCTTAACATTTTGCAATAGCTCGCTTCGTTTCCGAGATATTTGCAGATTTATCTCAAGGGAAGGGGCCTGACGGACATATTTCGAGATATTTCTTCTTCTTGTTGTTCTTCTTCTGCACAGCTAAGCTGGAAGTGGCATTTGCAGCTCGCAATAGTGCATAGCTATCTCAAAGAAAGGGGCCACGGTGTTTCTGTATCTCTATTATGTTGGTGCGGCTTCGGAACTTTTAAATATCTTGATATATCTCGAGAACTACGCATCTGATCAAAAAATATCATAGAACATAAAAAGTAGGCAACTTAATTCTCTACAAAAAAGGTCTCTTAACATTTTGCCATAGCTCGCTTCGTTTCCGAGATATTTGCAGATTTATCTCAAGGTAAGGGGCCTGACGGACATATTTCGAGATATTTCTTCTTCTTGTTGTTCTTCCTCTGCACAGCTAAGCTGGAAGTGGCATTTGCAGCTCGCAATAGTGCATAGCTATCTCAAAGAAAGGGGCCACGGTGTTTCTGTATCTCTATTATGTTGGTGCGGCTTCGGAACTTTTAAATATCTTGATATATCTCGAGAACTACGCATCTGATCAAAAAATATCATAGAACATAAAAAGTAGGAAACTTAATTCGCTACAAAAAAGGTGTCTTAACATTTTGCCATAGCTCGCTTCGTTTCCGAGATATTTGCAGATTTATCTCAAGGGAAGGGGCCTAACGGACATATTTCGTGATATTTCTTCTTCTTGTTGTTCTTCTTCTGCACAGCTAAGCTGGAAGTGGCATTTGCAGCTCGCAATAGTGCAGAGTTATCTCAAAGAAAGGGGCCACGGTGTTTCTGTATCTCTATTATGTTGGTGCGGCTTCGGAACTTTTAAATATCTTGATATATCTCGAGAACTACGCATCTGATCAAAAAATATCATAGAACATAAAAAGTAGGCAACTTAATTCTCTACAAAAAAGGTCTCTTAACATTTTGCCATAGCTCGCTTCGTTTCCGAGATATTTGCAGATTTATCTCAAGGGAAGGGGCCTGACGGACATATTTCGAGATATTTCTTCTTCTTGTTGTTCTTCTTCTGCACAGCTAAGCTGGAAGTGGCATTTGCAGCTCGCAATAGTGCATAGCTATCTCAAAGAAAGGGGCCACGGTGTTTCTGTATCTCTATTATGTTGGTGCGGCTTCGGAACTTTTAAATATCTTGATATATCTCGAGAACTACGCATCTGATCAAAAAATATCATAGAACATAAAAAGTAGGCAACTTAATTCTCTACAAAAAAGGTCTCTTAACATTTTGCCATAGCTCGCTTCGTTTCCGAGATATTTGCAGATTTATCTCAAGGTAAGGGGCCTGACGGACATATTTCGAGATATTTCTTCTTCTTGTTGTTCTTCCTCTGCACAGCTAAGCTGGAAGTGGCATTTGCAGCTCGCAATAGTGCATAGCTATCTCAAAGAAAGGGGCCACGGTGTTTCTGTATCTCTATTATGTTGGTGCGGCTTCGGAACTTTTAAATATCTTGATATATCTCGAGAACTACGCATCTGATCAAAAAATATCATAGAACATAAAAAGTAGGAAACTTAATTCGCTACAAAAAAGGTGTCTTAACATTTTGCCATAGCTCGCTTCGTTTCCGAGATATTTGCAGATTTATCTCAAGGGAAGGGGCCTAACGGACATATTTCGTGATATTTCTTCTTCTTGTTGTTCTTCTTCTGCACAGCTAAGCTGGAAGTGGCATTTGCAGCTCGCAATAGTGCAGAGTTATCTCAAAGAAAGGGGCCACGGTGTTTCTGTATCTCTATTATGTTGGTGCGGCTTCGGAACTTTTAAATATCTTGATATATCTCGAGAACTACGCATCTGATCAAAAAATATCATAGAACATAAAAAGTAGGCAACTTAATTCTCTATAAAAAAGGTCTCTTAACATTTTGCCATAGCTCGCTTCGTTTCCGAGATATTTGCAGATTTATCTCAAGGGAAGGGGCCTGACGGACATATTTCGAGATATTTCTTCTTCTTGTTGTTCCTCTTCTGCACAGCTAAGCTGGAAGTGGCATTTGCAGCTCGCAATTGTGCAGAGTTATCTCAAAGAGAGGGGCCACGGTGTTTCTGTATCTCTATTATGTTGGTGCGGCTTCGGAACTTTTAAATATCTTGATATATCTCGAGAACTACGCATCTGATCAGAAAATATCATAGAAGATAAAAAGTAGGAAACTTAATTCTCTACAAAAAAGGTCTCTTAACATTTTGCCATAGCTCGCTTCGTTTCCGAGATATTTGCAGATTTATCTCAATGTAAGGGGCCTGACGGACATATTTCGAGATATTTCTTCTTCTTGTTGTTCTTCTTCTGCACAGCTAAGCTGGAAGTGGCATTTGCAGCTCGCAATAGTGCATAGCTATCTCAAAGAAAGGGGCCACGGTGTTTCTGTATCTCTATTATGTTGGTGCGGCTTCGGAACTTTTAAATATCTTGATATATCTCGAGAACTACGCATCTGATCAAAAAATATCATAGAACATAAAAAGTAGGAAACTTAAGTCGCTACAAAAAAGGTGTCTTAACATTTTGCCATAGCTCGCTTCGTTTCCGAGATATTTGCAGATTTATCTCAAGGGAAGGGGCCTAACGGACATATTTCGTGATATTTCTTCTTCTTGTTGTTCTTCTTCTGCACAGCTAAGCTGGAAGTGGCATTTGCAGCTCGCAATAGTGCAGAGTTATCTCAAAGAAAGGGGCCACGGTGTTTCTGTATCTCTATTATGTTGGTGCGGCTTCTTAACTTTTAAATATCTTGATATATCTCGAGAACTACGCCTCTGATCAAAAAATTTCATAGAACATAAAAAGTAGGAAACTCAATTCTCTACAAAAAAGGTCTCTTAACATTTTGCAATAGCTCGCTTCGTTTCCGAGATATTTGCAGATTTATCTCAAGGGAGGGGCCTGACGGACATATTTCGAGATATTTCTTCTTCTTGTTGTTCTTCTTCTGCACAGCTAAGCTGGAAGTGGCATTTGCGGCTCGCACTAGTGCAGAGTTATCTCAAAGAAAGGGGCCACGGTGTTTCTGTATCTCTATTATGTTGGTGCGGCTTCGGAACTTTTAAATATCTCGATATATCTCGAAAACTACGCTTCTGATCAAAAAATATCATAGAACATAAATTGTAGGAAACATAATTCTCTACAAAAAACGTCTCTTAACATTTTGCCATAGCTCGCTTCGTTTCCGAGATATTTGCAGATTCAGCTCAAAGGAACTGGCCTGACGGACATATTTCGAGATATTTCTTCTTCTTGTTGTTTTTCCTCTGCACAGCTAAGCTGGAAGTGGCATTTGCAGCTCGCAATAGTGCAGAGTTATCTCAAAGAAAGGGGCCACGGTGTTTCTGTATCTCTATTATGTTGGTGCGGCTTCGGAACTTTTAAATATCTTGATATATCTCGAGAACTACGCATCTGATCAAAAAATATCATAGAACATAAAAAGTAGGAAACTTAATTCTCTACAAAAAACGTCTCTCAACATTTTGCCATAGCTCGCTTCGTTTCCGAGATATTTGCAGATTCAGCTCAAAGGAACTGGCCTGACGGACATATTTCGAGATATTTCTTCTTCTTGTTGTTCTTCCACTGCACAGCTAAGCTGGAAGTGGCATTTGCAGCTCGCAATAGTGCATAGCTATCTCAAAGAAAGGGGCCACGGTGTTTCTGTATCTCTATTATGTTGGTGCGGCTTCGGAACTTTTAAATATCTTGATATATCTCGAGAACTACGCATCTGATCAAAAAATATCATAGAACATAAAAAGTAGGAAACTTAATTCGCTACAAAAAAGGTGTCTTAACATTTTGCCATAGCTCGCTTCGTTTCCGAGATATTTGCAGATTTATCTCAAGGGAAGGGGCCTAACGGACATATTTCGTGATATTTCTTCTTCTTGTTGTTCTTCTTCTGCACAGCTAAGCTGGAAGTGGCATTTGCAGCTCGCAATAGTGCAGAGTTATCTCAAAGAAAGGGGCCACGGTGTTTCTGTATCTCTATTATGTTGGTGCGGCTTCTTAACTTTTAAATATCTTGATATATCTCGAGAACTACGCCTCTGATCAAAAAATTTCATAGAACATAAAAAGTAGGAAACTCAATTCTCTACAAAAAAGGTCTCTTAACATTTTGCAATAGCTCGCTTCGTTTCCGAGATATTTGCAGATTTATCTCAAGGGAGGGGCCTGACGGACATATTTCGAGATATTTCTTCTTCTTGTTGTTCTTCTTCTGCACAGCTAAGCTGGAAGTGGCATTTGCGGCTCGCACTAGTGCAGAGTTATCTCAAAGAAAGGGGCCACGGTGTTTCTGTATCTCTATTATGTTGGTGCGGCTTCGGAACTTTTAAATATCTCGATATATCTCGAAAACTACGCTTCTGATCAAAAAATATCATAGAACATAAATTGTAGGAAACATAATTCTCTACAAAAAACGTCTCTTAACATTTTGCCATAGCTCGCTTCGTTTCCGAGATATTTGCAGATTCAGCTCAAAGGAACTGGCCTGACGGACATATTTCGAGATATTTCTTCTTCTTGTTGTTTTTCCTCTGCACAGCTAAGCTGGAAGTGGCATTTGCAGCTCGCAATAGTGCAGAGTTATCTCAAAGAAAGGGGCCACGGTGTTTCTGTATCTCTATTATGTTGGTGCGGCTTCGGAACTTTTAAATATCTTGATATATCTCGAGAACTACGCATCTGATCAAAAAATATCATAGAACATAAAAAGTAGGAAACTTAATTCTCTACAAAAAACGTCTCTTAACATTTTGCCATAGCTCGCTTCGTTTCCGAGATATTTGCAGATTCAGCTCAAAGGAACTGGCCTGACGGACATATTTCGAGATATTTCTTCTTCTTGTTGTTCTTCCACTGCACAGCTAAGCTGGAAGTGGCATTTGCAGCTCGCAATAGTGCAGAGTTATCTCAAAGAAAGGGGCCACGGTGTTTCTGTATCTCTATTATGTTGGTGCGGCTTCGGAACTTTTGAATATCTTGATATATCTCGAGCACTACGCATCTGATCAAAAAATATCATAGAACATAAAAAGTAGGAAACTTAATTCTCTACAAAAAAGATCTCTTAACATTTTGCCATAGCTCGCTTCGTTTCCGAGATATTTGCAGATTTATCTCAAGGGAAGGGGCCTGACGGACATATTTCGAGATATTTCTTCTTCTTGTTGTTCTTCTTCTGCACAGCTAAGCTGGAAGTGGCATTTGCGGCTCGCACTAGTGCAGAGTTATCCCAAAGAAAGGGGCCACGGTGTTTCTGTATCTCTATTATGTTGGTGCGGCTTCGGAACTTTTAAATATCTCGATATATCTCGAAAACTACGCTTCTGATCAAAAAATATCATAGAACATAAATTGTAGGAAACATAATTCTCTACAAAAAAGGTCTCTTAACATTTTGCCATAGCTCGCTTCGTTTCCGAGATATTTGCAGATTTATCTCGAGGGAAGGGGCCTGACGGACATATTTCGAGATATTTCTTCTTCTTGTTGTTCTTCTTCTGCACAGCTAAGCTGAAAGTGGCATTTGCAGCTCGCAATAGTGCAGAGTTATCTCAAAAAAAGGGGCCACGGTGTTTCTGTATCTCTATTATGTTGGTGCGGCTTCGGAACTTTTAAATATCTTGATATATCTCGAGAACTACGCATCTGATCAGAAAATATCATAGAAGATAAAAAGTAGGAAACTTAATTCTCTACAAAAAAGGTCTCTTAACATTTTGCCATAGCTCGCTTCGTTTCCGAGATATTTGCATATTTATCTCAAGGGAAGGGGCCTGACGGACATATTTCCAGATATTTCTTCTTCTTGTTGTTCTTCTTCTGCACAGATAAGCTGGAAGTGGCATTTGCGGCTCGCACTAGTGCAGAGTTATCTCAAAGAAAGGGGCCACGGTGTTTCTGTATCTCTATTATGTTGGTGCGGCTTCGGAACTTTTAAATATCTCGATATATCTCGAAAACTACGCTTCTGATCAAAAAATATCATAGAACATAAATTGTAGGAAACATAATTCTCTATAAAAAACGTCTCTTAACATTTTGCCATAGCTCGCTTCGTTTCCGAGATATTTGCAGATTCAGCTCAAAGGAACTGGCCTGACGGACATATTTCGAGATATTTCTTCTTCTTGTTGTTCCTCTTCTGCACAGCTAAGCTGGAAGTGGCATTTGCAGCTCGCAATTGTGCAGAGTTATCTCAAAGAGAGGGGCCACGGTGTTTCTGTATCTCTATTATGTTGGTGCGGCTTCGGAACTTTTAAATATCTTGATATATCTCGAGAACTACGCATCTGATCAGAAAATATCATAGAAGATAAAAAGTAGGAAACTTAATTCTCTACAAAAAAGGTCTCTTAACATTTTGCCATAGCTCGCTTCGTTTCCGAGATATTTGCAGATTTATCTCAAGGTAAGGGGCCTGACGGACATATTTCGAGATATTTCTTCTTCTTGTTGTTCTTCTTCTGCACAGCTAAGCTGGAAGTGGCATTTGCAGCTCGCAATAGTGCATAGCTATCTCAAAGAAAGGGGCCACGGTGTTTCTGTATCTCTATTATGTTGGTGCGGCTTCGGAACTTTTAAATATCTTGATATATCTCGAGAACTACGCATCTGATCAAAAAATATCATAGAACATAAAACGTAGGAAACTTAATTCGCTACAAAAAAGGTCTCTTAACATTTTGCCATAGCTCGCTTCGTTTCCGAGATATTTGCATATTTATCTCAAGGGAAGGGGCCTGACGGACATATTTCGAGATATTTCTTCTTCTTGTTGTTCTTCTTCTGCACAGATAAGCTGGAAGTGGCATTTGCGGCTCGCACTAGTGCAGAGTTATCTCAAAGAAAGGGGCCACGGTGTTTCTGTATCTCTATTATGTTGGTGCGGCTTCGGAACTTTTAAATATCTTGATATATCTCGAGAACTACGCATCTGATCAAAAAATATCATAGAACATAAAAAGTAGGAAACTTAATTCGCTACAAAAAAGGTGTCTTAACATTTTGCCATAGCTCGCTTCGTTTCCGAGATATTTGCAGATTTATCTCAAGGGAAGGGGCCTAACGGACATATTTCGTGATATTTCTTCTTCTTGTTGTTCTTCTTCTGCACAGCTAAGCTGGAAGTGGCATTTGCAGCTCGCAATAGTGCAGAGTTATCTCAAAGAAAGGGGCCACGGTGTTTCTGTATCTCTATTATGTTGGTGCGGCTTCGGAACTTTTAAATATCTTGATATATCTCGAGAACTACGCATCTGATCAAAAAATATCATAGAACATAAAAAGTAGGCAACTTAATTCTCTACAAAAAAGGTCTCTTAACATTTTGCCATAGCTCGCTTCGTTTCCGAGATATTTGCAGATTTATCTCAAGGGAAGGGGCCTGACGGACATATTTCGAGATATTTCTTCTTCTTGTTGTTCTTCTTCTGCACAGCTAAGCTGGAAGTGGCATTTGCAGCTCGCAATAGTGCATAGCTATCTCAAAGAAAGGGGCCACGGTGTTTCTGTATCTCTATTATGTTGGTGCGGCTTCGGAACTTTTAAATATCTTGATATATCTCGAGAACTACGCATCTGATCAAAAAATATCATAGAACATAAAAAGTAGGCAACTTAATTCTCTACAAAAAAGGTCTCTTAACATTTTGCCATAGCTCGCTTCGTTTCCGAGATATTTGCAGATTTATCTCAAGGTAAGGGGCCTGACGGACATATTTCGAGATATTTCTTCTTCTTGTTGTTCTTCCTCTGCACAGCTAAGCTGGAAGTGGCATTTGCAGCTCGCAATAGTGCATAGCTATCTCAAAGAAAGGGGCCACGGTGTTTCTGTATCTCTATTATGTTGGTGCGGCTTCGGAACTTTTAAATATCTTGATATATCTCGAGAACTACGCATCTGATCAAAAAATATCATAGAACATAAAAAGTAGGAAACTTAATTCGCTACAAAAAAGGTGTCTTAACATTTTGCCATAGCTCGCTTCGTTTCCGAGATATTTGCAGATTTATCTCAAGGGAAGGGGCCTAACGGACATATTTCGTGATATTTCTTCTTCTTGTTGTTCTTCTTCTGCACAGCTAAGCTGGAAGTGGCATTTGCAGCTCGCAATAGTGCAGAGTTATCTCAAAGAAAGGGGCCACGGTGTTTCTGTATCTCTATTATGTTGGTGCGGCTTCGGAACTTTTAAATATCTTGATATATCTCGAGAACTACGCATCTGATCAAAAAATATCATAGAACATAAAAAGTAGGCAACTTAATTCTCTATAAAAAAGGTCTCTTAACATTTTGCCATAGCTCGCTTCGTTTCCGAGATATTTGCAGATTTATCTCAAGGGAAGGGGCCTGACGGACATATTTCGAGATATTTCTTCTTCTTGTTGTTCCTCTTCTGCACAGCTAAGCTGGAAGTGGCATTTGCAGCTCGCAATTGTGCAGAGTTATCTCAAAGAGAGGGGCCACGGTGTTTCTGTATCTCTATTATGTTGGTGCGGCTTCGGAACTTTTAAATATCTTGATATATCTCGAGAACTACGCATCTGATCAGAAAATATCATAGAAGATAAAAAGTAGGAAACTTAATTCTCTACAAAAAAGGTCTCTTAACATTTTGCCATAGCTCGCTTCGTTTCCGAGATATTTGCAGATTTATCTCAAGGGAAGGGGCCTAACGGACATATTTCGTGATATTTCTTCTTCTTGTTGTTCTTCTTCTGCACAGCTAAGCTGGAAGTGGCATTTGCAGCTCGCAATAGTGCAGAGTTATCTCAAAGAAAGGGGCCACGGTGTTTCTGTATCTCTATTATGTTGGTGCGGCTTCGGAACTTTTAAATATCTTGATATATCTCGAGAACTACGCATCTGATCAAAAAATATCATAGAACATAAAAAGTAGGCAACTTAATTCTCTATAAAAAAGGTCTCTTAACATTTTGCCATAGCTCGCTTCGTTTCCGAGATATTTGCAGATTTATCTCAAGGGAAGGGGCCTGACGGACATATTTCGAGATATTTCTTCTTCTTGTTGTTCCTCTTCTGCACAGCTAAGCTGGAAGTGGCATTTGCAGCTCGCAATTGTGCAGAGTTATCTCAAAGAGAGGGGCCACGGTGTTTCTGTATCTCTATTATGTTGGTGCGGCTTCGGAACTTTTAAATATCTTGATATATCTCGAGAACTACGCATCTGATCAGAAAATATCATAGAAGATAAAAAGTAGGAAACTTAATTCTCTACAAAAAAGGTCTCTTAACATTTTGCCATAGCTCGCTTCGTTTCCGAGATATTTGCAGATTTATCTCAATGTAAGGGGCCTGACGGACATATTTCGAGATATTTCTTCTTCTTGTTGTTCTTCTTCTGCACAGCTAAGCTGGAAGTGGCATTTGCAGCTCGCAATAGTGCATAGCTATCTCAAAGAAAGGGGCCACGGTGTTTCTGTATCTCTATTATGTTGGTGCGGCTTCGGAACTTTTAAATATCTTGATATATCTCGAGAACTACGCATCTGATCAAAAAATATCATAGAACATAAAAAGTAGGAAACTTAATTCGCTACAAAAAAGGTGTCTTAACATTTTGCCATAGCTCGCTTCGTTTCCGAGATATTTGCAGATTTATCTCAAGGGAAGGGGCCTAACGGACATATTTCGTGATATTTCTTCTTCTTGTTGTTCTTCTTCTGCACAGCTAAGCTGGAAGTGGCATTTGCAGCTCGCAATAGTGCAGAGTTATCTCAAAGAAAGGGGCCACGGTGTTTCTGTATCTCTATTATGTTGGTGCGGCTTCTTAACTTTTAAATATCTTGATATATCTCGAGAACTACGCCTCTGATCAAAAAATTTCATAGAACATAAAAAGTAGGAAACTCAATTCTCTACAAAAAAGGTCTCTTAACATTTTGCAATAGCTCGCTTCGTTTCCGAGATATTTGCAGATTTATCTCAAGGGAGGGGCCTGACGGACATATTTCGAGATATTTCTTCTTCTTGTTGTTCTTCTTCTGCACAGCTAAGCTGGAAGTGGCATTTGCGGCTCTCACTAGTGCAGAGTTATCTCAAAGAAAGGGGCCACGGTGTTTCTGTATCTCTATTATGTTGGTGCGGCTTCGGAACTTTTAAATATCTCGATATATCTCGAAAACTACGCTTCTGATCAAAAAATATCATAGAACATAAATTGTAGGAAACATAATTCTCTACAAAAAACGTCTCTTAACATTTTGCCATAGCTCGCTTCGTTTCCGAGATATTTGCAGATTCAGCTCAAAGGAACTGGCCTGACGGACATATTTCGAGATATTTCTTCTTCTTGTTGTTTTTCCTCTGCACAGCTAAGCTGGAAGTGGCATTTGCAGCTCGCAATAGTGCAGAGTTATCTCAAAGAAAGGGGCCACGGTGTTTCTGTATCTCTATTATGTTGGTGCGGCTTCGGAACTTTTAAATATCTTGATATATCTCGAGAACTACGCATCTGATCAAAAAATATCATAGAACATAAAAAGTAGGAAACTTAATTCTCTACAAAAAACGTCTCTTAACATTTTGCCATAGCTCGCTTCGTTTCCGAGATATTTGCAGATTCAGCTCAAAGGAACTGGCCTGACGGACATATTTCGAGATATTTCTTCTTCTTGTTGTTCTTCCACTGCACAGCTAAGCTGGAAGTGGCATTTGCAGCTCGCAATAGTGCAGAGTTATCTCAAAGAAAGGGGCCACGGTGTTTCTGTATCTCTATTATGTTGGTGCGGCTTCGGAACTTTTGAATATCTTGATATATCTCGAGCACTACGCATCTGATCAAAAAATATCATAGAACATAAAAAGTAGGAAACTTAATTCTCTACAAAAAAGATCTCTTAACATTTTGCCATAGCTCGCTTCGTTTCCGAGATATTTGCAGATTTATCTCAAGGGAAGGGGCCTGACGGACATATTTCGAGATATTTCTTCTTCTTGTTGTTCTTCTTCTGCACAGCTAAGCTGGAAGTGGCATTTGCGGCTCGCACTAGTGCAGAGTTATCCCAAAGAAAGGGGCCACGGTGTTTCTGTATCTCTATTATGTTGGTGCGGCTTCGGAACTTTTAAATATCTCGATATATCTCGAAAACTACGCTTCTGATCAAAAAATATCATAGAACATAAATTGTAGGAAACATAATTCTCTACAAAAAAGGTCTCTTAACATTTTGCCATAGCTCGCTTCGTTTCCGAGATATTTGCAGATTTATCTCGAGGGAAGGGGCCTGACGGACATATTTCGAGATATTTCTTCTTCTTGTTGTTCTTCTTCTGCACAGCTAAGCTGAAAGTGGCATTTGCAGCTCGCAATAGTGCAGAGTTATCTCAAAAAAAGGGGCCACGGTGTTTCTGTATCTCTATTATGTTGGTGCGGCTTCGGAACTTTTAAATATCTTGATATATCTCGAGAACTACGCATCTGATCAGAAAATATCATAGAAGATAAAAAGTAGGAAACTTAATTCTCTACAAAAAAGGTCTCTTAACATTTTGCCATAGCTCGCTTCGTTTCCGAGATATTTGCATATTTATCTCAAGGGAAGGGGCCTGACGGACATATTTCCAGATATTTCTTCTTCTTGTTGTTCTTCTTCTGCACAGATAAGCTGGAAGTGGCATTTGCGGCTCGCACTAGTGCAGAGTTATCTCAAAGAAAGGGGCCACGGTGTTTCTGTATCTCTATTATGTTGGTGCGGCTTCGGAACTTTTAAATATCTCGATATATCTCGAAAACTACGCTTCTGATCAAAAAATATCATAGAACATAAATTGTAGGAAACATAATTCTCTATAAAAAACGTCTCTTAACATTTTGCCATAGCTCGCTTCGTTTCCGAGATATTTGCAGATTCAGCTCAAAGGAACTGGCCTGACGGACATATTTCGAGATATTTCTTCTTCTTGTTGTTCCTCTTCTGCACAGCTAAGCTGGAAGTGGCATTTGCAGCTCGCAATTGTGCAGAGTTATCTCAAAGAGAGGGGCCACGGTGTTTCTGTATCTCTATTATGTTGGTGCGGCTTCGGAACTTTTAAATATCTTGATATATCTCGAGAACTACGCATCTGATCAGAAAATATCATAGAAGATAAAAAGTAGGAAACTTAATTCTCTACAAAAAAGGTCTCTTAACATTTTGCCATAGCTCGCTTCGTTTCCGAGATATTTGCAGATTTATCTCAAGGTAAGGGGCCTGACGGACATATTTCGAGATATTTCTTCTTCTTGTTGTTCTTCTTCTGCACAGCTAAGCTGGAAGTGGCATTTGCAGCTCGCAATAGTGCATAGCTATCTCAAAGAAAGGGGCCACGGTGTTTCTGTATCTCTATTATGTTGGTGCGGCTTCGGAACTTTTAAATATCTTGATATATCTCGAGAACTACGCATCTGATCAAAAAATATCATAGAACATAAAACGTAGGAAACTTAATTCGCTACAAAAAAGGTCTCTTAACATTTTGCCATAGCTCGCTTCGTTTCCGAGATATTTGCATATTTATCTCAAGGGAAGGGGCCTGACGGACATATTTCGAGATATTTCTTCTTCTTGTTGTTCTTCTTCTGCACAGATAAGCTGGAAGTGGCATTTGCGGCTCGCACTAGTGCAGAGTTATCTCAAAGAGAGGGGCCACGGTGTTTCTGTATCTCTATTATGTTGGTGCGGCTTCGGAACTTTTAAATATCTCGATATATCTCGAAAACTACGCTTCTGATCAAAAAATATCATAGAACATAAATTGTAGGAAACATAATTCTCTACAAAAAACGTCTCTTAACATTTTGCCATAGCTCGCTTCGTTTCCGAGATATTTGCAGATTCAGCTCAAAGGAACTGGCCTGACGGACATATTTCGAGATATTTCTTCTTCTTGTTGTTCCTCTTCTGCACAGCTAAGCTGGAAGTGGCATTTGCAGCTCGCAATTGTGCAGAGTTATCTCAAAGAGAGGGGCCACGGTGTTTCTGTATCTCTATTATGTTGGTGCGGCTTCGGAACTTTTAAATATCTTGATATATCTCGAGAACTACGCATCTGATCAGAAAATATCATAGAAGATAAAAAGTAGGAAACTTAATTCTCTACAAAAAAGGTCTCTTAACATTTTGCCATAGCTCGCTTCGTTTCCGAGATATTTGCAGATTTATCTCAAGGTAAGGGGCCTGACGGACATATTTCGAGATATTTCTTCTTCTTGTTGTTCTTCTTCTGCACAGCTAAGCTGGAAGTGGCATTTGCAGCTCGCAATAGTGCATAGCTATCTCAAAGAAAGGGGCCACGGTGTTTCTGTATCTCTATTATGTTGGTGCGGCTTCGGAACTTTTAAATATCTTGATATATCTCGAGAACTACGCATCTGATCAAAAAATATCATAGAACATAAAAAGTAGGAAACTTAATTCGCTACAAAAAAGGTCTCTTAACATTTTGCCATAGCTCGCTTCGTTTCCGAGATATTTGCAGATTTATCTCAAGGGAAGGGGCCTAACGGACATATTTCGTGATATTTCTTCTTCTTGTTGTTCTTCTTCTGCACAGCTAAGCTGGAAGTGGCATTTGCAGCTCGCAATAGTGCAGAGTTATCTCAAAGAAAGGGGCCACGGTGTTTCTGTATCTCTATTATGTTGGTGCGGCTTCGGAACTTTTAAATATCTTGATATATCTCGAGAACTACGCATCTGATCAAAAAATGTCATAGAACATAAAAAGTAGGCAACTTAATTCTCTACAAAAAAGGTCTCTTAACATTTTGCCATAGCTCGCTTCGTTTCCGAGATATTTGCAGATTTATCTCAAGGGAAGGGGCCTGACGGACATATTTCGAGATATTTCTTCTTCTTGTTGTTCCTCTTCTGCACAGCTAAGCTGGAAGTGGCATTTGCAGCTCGCAATTGTGCAGAGTTATCTCAAAGAGAGGGGCCACGGTGTTTCTGTATCTCTATTATGTTGGTGCGGCTTCGGAACTTTTAAATATCTTGATATATCTCGAGAACTACGCATCTGATCAGAAAATATCATAGAAGATAAAAAGTAGGAAACTTAATTCTCTACAAAAAAGGTCTCTTAACATTTTGCCATAGCTCGCTTCGTTTCCGAGATATTTGCAGATTTATCTCAAGGTAAGGGGCCTGACGGACATATTTCGAGATATTTCTTCTTCTTGTTGTTCTTCTTCTGCACAGCTAAGCTGGAAGTGGCATTTGCAGCTCGCAATAGTGCATAGCTATCTCAAAGAAAGGGGCCACGGTGTTTCTGTATCTCTATTATGTTGGTGCGGCTTCGGAACTTTTAAATATCTTGATATATCTCGAGAACTACGCATCTGATCAAAAAATATCATAGAACATAAAAAGTAGGAAACTTAATTCGCTACAAAAAAGGTCTCTTAACATTTTGCCATAGCTCGCTTCGTTTCCGAGATATTTGCAGATTTATCTCAAGGGAAGGGGCCTAACGGACATATTTCGTGATATTTCTTCTTCTTGTTGTTCTTCTTCTGCACAGCTAAGCTGGAAGTGGCATTTGCAGCTCGCAATAGTGCAGAGTTATCTCAAAGAAAGGGGCCACGGTGTTTCTGTATCTCTATTATGTTGGTGCGGCTTCGGAACTTTTAAATATCTTGATATATCTCGAGAACTACGCATCTGATCAAAAAATGTCATAGAACATAAAAAGTAGGCAACTTAATTCTCTACAAAAAAGGTCTCTTAACATTTTGCCATAGCTCGCTTCGTTTCCGAGATATTTGCAGATTTATCTCAAGGGAAGGGGCCTGACGGACATATTTCGAGATATTTCTTCTTCTTGTTGTTCCTCTTCTGCACAGCTAAGCTGGAAGTGGCATTTGCAGCTCGCAATTGTGCAGAGTTATCTCAAAGAGAGGGGCCACGGTGTTTCTGTATCTCTATTATGTTGGTGCGGCTTCGGAACTTTTAAATATCTTGATATATCTCGAGAACTACGCATCTGATCAGAAAATATCATAGAAGATAAAAAGTAGGAAACTTAATTCTCTACAAAAAAGGTCTCTTAACATTTTGCCATAGCTCGCTTCGTTTCCGAGATATTTGCAGATTTATCTCAAGGTAAGGGGCCTGACGGACATATTTCGAGATATTTCTTCTTCTTGTTGTTCTTCTTCTGCACAGCTAAGCTGGAAGTGGCATTTGCAGCTCGCAATAGTGCATAGCTATCTCAAAGAAAGGGGCCACGGTGTTTCTGTATCTCTATTATGTTGGTGCGGCTTCGGAACTTTTAAATATCTTGATATATCTCGAGAACTACGCATCTGATCAAAAAATATCATAGAACATAAAAAGTAGGAAACTTAATTCGCTACAAAAAAGGTCTCTTAACATTTTGCCATAGCTCGCTTCGTTTCCGAGATATTTGCAGATTTATCTCAAGGGAAGGGGCCTGACGGACATATTTCGAGATATTTCTTCTTCTTGTTGTTCCTCTTCTGCACAGCTAAGCTGGAAGTGGCATTTGCAGCTCGCAATTGTGCAGAGTTATCTCAAAGAGAGGGGCCACGGTGTTTCTGTATCTCTATTATGTTGGTGCGGCTTCGGAACTTTTAAATATCTTGATATATCTCGAGAACTACGCATCTGATCAGAAAATATCATAGAAGATAAAAAGTAGGAAACTTAATTCTCTACAAAAAAGGTCTCTTAACATTTTGCCATAGCTCGCTTCGTTTCCGAGATATTTGCAGATTTATCTCAAGGTAAGGGGCCTGACGGACATATTTCGAGATATTTCTTCTTCTTGTTGTTCTTCTTCTGCACAGCTAAGCTGGAAGTGGCATTTGCAGCTCGCAATAGTGCATAGCTATCTCAAAGAAAGGGGCCACGGTGTTTCTGTATCTCTATTATGTTGGTGCGGCTTCGGAACTTTTAAATATCTTGATATATCTCGAGAACTACGCATCTGATCAAAAAATATCATAGAACATAAAAAGTAGGAAACTTAATTCGCTACAAAAAAGGTCTCTTAACATTTTGCCATAGCTCGCTTCGTTTCCGAGATATTTGCAGATTTATCTCAAGGGAAGGGGCCTAACGGACATATTTCGTGATATTTCTTCTTCTTGTTGTTCTTCTTCTGCACAGCTAAGCTGGAAGTGGCATTTGCAGCTCGCAATAGTGCAGAGTTATCTCAAAGAAAGGGGCCACGGTGTTTCTGTATCTCTATTATGTTGGTGCGGCTTCGGAACTTTTAAATATCTTGATATATCTCGAGAACTACGCATCTGATCAAAAAATGTCATAGAACATAAAAAGTAGGCAACTTAATTCTCTACAAAAAAGGTCTCTTAACATTTTGCCATAGCTCGCTTCGTTTCCGAGATATTTGCAGATTTATCTCAAGGGAAGGGGCCTGACGGACATATTTCGAGATATTTCTTCTTCTTGTTGTTCCTCTTCTGCACAGCTAAGCTGGAAGTGGCATTTGCAGCTCGCAATTGTGCAGAGTTATCTCAAAGAGAGGGGCCACGGTGTTTCTGTATCTCTATTATGTTGGTGCGGCTTCGGAACTTTTAAATATCTTGATATATCTCGAGAACTACGCATCTGATCAGAAAATATCATAGAAGATAAAAAGTAGGAAACTTAATTCTCTACAAAAAAGGTCTCTTAACATTTTGCCATAGCTCGCTTCGTTTCCGAGATATTTGCAGATTTATCTCAAGGTAAGGGGCCTGACGGACATATTTCGAGATATTTCTTCTTCTTGTTGTTCTTCTTCTGCACAGCTAAGCTGGAAGTGGCATTTGCAGCTCGCAATAGTGCATAGCTATCTCAAAGAAAGGGGCCACGGTGTTTCTGTATCTCTATTATGTTGGTGCGGCTTCGGAACTTTTAAATATCTTGATATATCTCGAGAACTACGCATCTGATCAAAAAATATCATAGAACATAAAAAGTAGGAAACTTAATTCGCTACAAAAAAGGTCTCTTAACATTTTGCCATAGCTCGCTTCGTTTCCGAGATATTTGCAGATTTATCTCAAGGGAAGGGGCCTAACGGACATATTTCGTGATATTTCTTCTTCTTGTTGTTCTTCTTCTGCACAGCTAAGCTGGAAGTGGCATTTGCAGCTCGCAATAGTGCAGAGTTATCTCAAAGAAAGGGGCCACGGTGTTTCTGTATCTCTATTATGTTGGTGCGGCTTCGGAACTTTTAAATATCTTGATATATCTCGAGAACTACGCATCTGATCAAAAAATACCATAGAACATAAAAAGTAGGAAACTTAATTCTCTACACATAAGATCTCTTAACATTCTGCCATAGCTCGCTTCGTTTCCGAGATATTTGGAGATTTATCTCAAGGGAAGGGGCCTGACGGACATATTTCGAGATATTTCTTCTTCTTGTTGTTCTTCTTCTGCACAGCTAAACTGGAAGTGGCATTTCCAGCTCGCAATAGTGCAGAGTTATCCCAAAGAAAGGGGCCACGGTGTTTCTGTATCTCTATTATGTTGGTGCGGCTTCGGCACTTTTAAATATCTCGATATATCTCGAAAACTACGCTTCTGATCAAAAAATATCATAGAACATAAATTGTAGGAAACATAATTCTCTACGAGAAAGGTCTCTTAACATTTTGCCATAGCTCGCTTCGTTTCCGAGATATTTGCAGATTTATCTCAAGGGAAGGGTCCTGATGGACATATTTCGAGATATTTCTTCTTCTTGTTGTTCTTCTTCTGCACAGCTAAACTGGAAGTGGCATTTCCAGCTCGCAATCGTGCAGAGTAATCTCAAAGAAAGGGGCCACGGTGTTTCTGTATCTCTATTATGTTGGTGCGGCTTCGGAACTTTTAAATATCTTGATATATCTCGAGAACTACGCCTCTGATCGAAAAATATCATACAACATAAAAAGTAGGAAACTGAATTCTCTACAAAAAAGGTCTCTTAACATTTTGCCATAGCTCGCTTCGTTTCCGAGATATTTGCAGATTTATCTCAAGGGAAGGGGCCGACGGACATATTTCGAGATATTTCTTTTTCTTGTTGTTCTTCTTCTGCACAGCAAAACTGGAAGTGGCATTTCCAGCTCGCAATAGTGCAGAGTTATCCCAAAGAAAGGGGCCACGGTGTTTCTGTATCTCTATTATGTTGGTGCGGCTTCGGAACTTTTAAATATCTCGATATATCTCGAAAACTACGCTTCTGATCAAAAAATATCATAGAACATAAATTGTAGGAAGCATAATTCTCTACAAAAAAGGTCTCTTAACATTTTGCCATAGCTCACTTCGTTTCCGAGATATTTGCAGATTTATCTCAAGGGAAGGGTCCTGATGGACATATTTCGAGATGTTTCTTCTTCTTGTTGTTCTTCTTCTGCACAGCTAAACTGGAAGTGGCATTTCCAGCTCGCAGTAGTGCAGAGTTACCTCAAAGAAAGGGGCCACGGTGTTTCTGTATCTCTATTATGTTGGTGCGGCTTCGGAACTTTTAAATATCTCGATATATCTCGAAAACTACGCTTCTGATCAAAAAATATCAGAGAACGTAAATTGTAGGAAACATAATTCTCTACAAAAAAGGTCTCTTAAGATTTTGCCATAGCTCGCTTCGTTTCCGAGATAATTGCAGATTTATCTCAAGGGAAGGGGCCTGACGGACATATTTCGAGATATTTCTTCTTCTTGTTGTTCTTCCACTGCACAGCTAAGCTGGAAGTGGCATTTGCAGCTCGCAATAGTGCAGAGTTATCTCAAAGAAAGGGGCCACGGTGTTTCTGTATCTCTATTATGTTGGTGCGGCTTCGGAACTTTTAAATATCTTGATATATCTCGAGAACTACGCATCTGATCAAAAAATATCATAGAACATAAAAAGTAGGAAACCTAATTCTCTACAAAAAAGGTCTCTCAACATTTTGCCATAGCTCTCTTCGTTTCCGAGATATTTGCAGATTTATCTCAAGGGAAGGGGCCTGACGGACATATTTCGAGATATTTCTTCTTCTTGTTGTTCTTCTTCTGTACAGCTAAGCTGAAAGTGGCATTTGCAGCTCGCAATAGTGCAGAGTTATCTCAAAGAAAGGGGCCACGGTGTTTCTGTATCTCTATTATGTTGGTGCGGCTTCGGAACTTTTAAATATCTTGATATATCTCGAGAACTACGCATCTGATCAAAAAATATCATAGAACATAAAAAGTAGGAAACTTAATTCTCTACAAAAAACGTCTCTTAACATTTTGCCATAGCTCGCTTCGTTTCCGAGATATTTGCAGATTCAGCTCAAAGGAACTGGCCTGACGGACATATTTCGAGATATTTCTTCTTCTTGTTGTTCTTCTTCTGCACAGCTAAGCTGGAAGTGGCATTTGCGGCTCGCACTAGTGCAGAGTTATCTCAAAGAACGGGGCCACGGTGTTTCTGTATCCCTATTATGTTGGTGCGGCTTCGCAACTTTTAAATATCTTGATATATCTCGTGAACTACGCTTCTGATCAAAAAATATCATAGAACATAAATTGTAGGAAACATAATTCTCTACAAAAAACGTCTCATAACATTTTGCCATAGCTCGCTTCGTTTCCGAGATATTTGCAGATTCAGCTCAAAGGAACTGGCCTGACGGACATATTTCGAGATATTTCTTCTTCTTGTTGTTCTTCCACTGCACAGCTAAGCTGGAAGTGGCATTTGCAGCTCGCAATAGTGCAGAGTTATCTCAAAGAAAGGGGCCACGGTGTTTCTGTATCTCTATTATGTTGGTGCGGCTTCGGAACTTTTGAATATCTTGATATATCTCGAGAACTACGCATCTGATCAAAAAATATCATAGAACATAAAAAGTAGGAAACTTAATTCTCTACAAAAAAGATCTCTTAACATTTTGCCATAGCTCGCTTCGTTTCCGAGATATTTGCAGATTTATCTCAAGGGAAGGGGCCTGACGGACATATTTCGAGATATTTCTTCTTCTTGTTGTTCTTCTTCTGCACAGCTAAGCTGGAAGTGGCATTTGCGGCTCGCACTAGTGCAGAGTTATCCCAAAGAAAGGGGCCACGGTGTTTCTGTATCTCTATTATGTTGGTGCGGCTTCGGAACTTTTAAATATCTCGATATATCTCGAAAACTACGCTTCTGATCAAAAAATATCATAGAACATAAATTGTAGGAAACATAATTCTCTACAAAAAAGGTCTCTTAACATTTTGCCATAGCTCGCTTCGTTTCCGAGATATTTGCAGATTTATCTCAAGGGAAGGGGCCTGACGGACATATTTCGAGATATTTCTGCTTCTTGTTGTTCTTCTTCTGCACAGCTAAGCTGAAAGTGGCATTTGCAGCTCGCAATAGTGCAGAGTTATCTCAAAAAAAGGGGCCACGGTGTTTCTGTATCTCTATTATGTTGGTGCGGCTTCGGAACTTTTAAATATCTTGATATATCTCGAGAACTACGCATCTGATCAAAAAATATCATAGAACATAAAAAGTAGGAAACTTAATTCTCTACAAAAAACGTCTCTTAACATTTTGCCATAGCTCGCTTCGTTTCCGAGATATTTGCAGATTCAGCTCAAAGGAACTGGCCTGACGGACATATTTCGAGATATTTCTTCTTCTTGTTGTTCTTCTTCTGCACAGCTAAGCTGGAAGTGGCATTTGCGGCTCGCACTAGTGCAGAGTTATCTCAAAGAACGGGGCCACGGTGTTTCTGTATCCCTATTATGTTGGTGCGGCTTCGCAACTTTTAAATATCTTGATATATCTCGTGAACTACGCTTCTGATCAAAAAATATCATAGAACATAAATTGTAGGAAACATAATTCTCTACAAAAAACGTCTCTTAACATTTTGCCATAGCTCGCTTCGTTTCCGAGATATTTGCAGATTCAGCTCAAAGGAACTGGCCTGACGGACATATTTCGAGATATTTCTTCTTCTTGTTGTTCTTCCACTGCACAGCTAAGCTGGAAGTGGCATTTGCAGCTCGCAATAGTGCAGAGTTATCTCAAAGAAAGGGGCCACGGTGTTTCTGTATCTCTATTATGTTGGTGCGGCTTCGGAACTTTTAAATATCTTGATATATCTCGAGAACTACGCATCTGATCAAAAAATATCATAGAACATAAAAAGTAGGCAACTTAATTCTCTACAAAAAAGGTCTCTTATCATTTTGCCATAGCTCTCTTCGTTTCCGAGATATTTGCAGATTTATCTCAAGGGAAGGGGCCTGACGGACATATTTCGAGATATTTCTTCTTCTTGTTGTTCTTCTTCTGCACAGCTAAGCTGGAAGTGGCATTTGCAGCTCGCAATAGTGCAGAGTTATCTCAAAGAAAGGGGCCACGGTGTTTCTGTATCTCTATTATGTTGGTGCGGCTTCGGAACTTTTAAATATCTTGATATATCTCGAGAACTACGCATCTGATCAAAAAATATCATAGAACATAAAAAGTAGGAAACCTAATTCTCTACAAAAAAGGTCTCTTAACATTTTGCCATAGCTCTCTTCGTTTCCGAGATATTTGCAGATTTATCTCAAGGGAAGGGGCCTGACGGACATATTTCGAGATATTTCTTCTTCTTGTTGTTCTTCTTCTGTACAGCTAAGCTGAAAGTGGCATTTGCAGCTCGCAATAGTGCAGAGTTATCTCAAAGAAAGGGGCCACGGTGTTTCTGTATCTCTATTATGTTGGTGCGGCTTCGGAACTTTTAAATATCTTGATATATCTCGAGAACTACGCATCTGATCAAAAAATATCATAGAACATAAAAAGTAGGAAACTTAATTCTCTACAAAAAACGTCTCTTAACATTTTGCCATAGCTCGCTTCGTTTCCGAGATATTTGCAGATTCAGCTCAAAGGAACTGGCCTGACGGACATATTTCGAGATATTTCTTCTTCTTGTTGTTCTTCCACTGCACAGCTAAGCTGGAAGTGGCATTTGCAGCTCGCAATAGTGCAGAGTTATCTCAAAGAAAGGGGCCACGGTGTTTCTGTATCTCTATTATGTTGGTGCGGCTTCGGAACTTTTGAATATCTTGATATATCTCGAGAACTACGCATCTGATCAGAAAATATCATAGAACATAAAAAGTAGGAAACCTAATTCTCTACAAAAAAGGTCTCTTAACATTTTGCCATAGCTCTCTTCGTTTCCGAGATATTTGCAGATTTATCTCAAGGGAAGGGGCCTGACGGACATATTTCGAGATATTTCTTCTTCTTGTTGTTCTTCTTCTGTACAGCTAAGCTGAAAGTGGCATTTGCAGCTCGCAATAGTGCAGAGTTATCTCAAAGAAAGGGGCCACGGTGTTTCTGTATCTCTATTATGTTGGTGCGGCTTCGGAACTTTTAAATATCTTGATATATCTCGAGAACTACGCATCTGATCAAAAAATATCATAGAACATAAAAAGTAGGAAACTTAATTCTCTACAAAAAAGGTCGCTTAACATTTTGCCATAGCTCGCTTCGTTTCCGAGATATTTGCATATTTATCTCAAGGGAAGGGGCCTGACGGACATATTTCGAGATATTTCTTCTTCTTGTTGTTCTTCTTCTGCACAGCTAAGCTGGAAGTGGCATTTGCGGCTCGCACTAGTGCAGAGTTATCTCAAAGAAAGGGGCCACGGTGTTTCTGTATCTCTATTATGTTGGTGCGGCTTCGGAACTTTTAAATATCTTGATATATCTCGAGAACTACGCATCTGATCAAAAAATATCATAGAACATAAAAAGTAGGAAACCTAATTCTCTACAAAAAAGGTCTCTTAACATTTTGCAATAGCTCGCTTCGTTTCCGAGATATTTGCAGATTTATCTCAAGGGAGGGGCCTGACGGACATATTTCGAGATATTTCTTCTTCTTGTTGTTCTTCTTCTGCACAGCTAAGCTGGAAGTGGCATTTGCGGCTCGCACTAGTGCAGAGTTATCTCAAAGAAAGGGGCCACGGTGTTTCTGTATCTCTATTATGTTGGTGCGGCGTCGGAACTTTTAAATATCTCGATATATCTCGAAAACTACGCTTCTGATCAAAAAATATCATACAACATAAATTGTAGGAAACATAATTCTCTACAAAAAACGTCTCTTAACATTTTGCCATAGCTCGCTTCGTTTCCGAGATATTTGCAGATTTATCTCAAGGGAGGGGCCTGACGGACATATTTCGAGATATTTCTTCTTCTTGTTGTTCTTCTTCTGCACAGCTAAGCTGGAAGTGGCATTTGCGGCTCGCACTAGTGCAGAGTTATCTCAAAGAAAGGGGCCACGGTGTTTCTGTATCTCTATTATGTTGGTGCGGCGTCGGAACTTTTAAATATCTCGATATATCTCGAAAACTACGCTTCTGATCAAAAAATATCATACAACATAAATTGTAGGAAACATAATTCTCTACAAAAAACGTCTCTTAACATTTTGCCATAGCTCGCTTCGTTTCCGAGATATTTGCAGATTCAGCTCAAAGGAACTGGCCTGACGGACATATTTCGAGATATTTCTTCTTCTTGTTGTTCTTCCTCTGCACAGCTAAGCTGGAAGTGGCATTTGCAGCTCGCAATAGTGCAGAGTTATCTTAAAGAAAGGGGCCACGGTGTTTCTGTATCTCTATTATGTTGGTGCGGCTTCGGAACTTTTAAATATCTTGATATATCTCGAGAACTACGCATCTGATCAAAAAATACCATAGAACATAAAAAGTAGGAAACTTAATTCTCTACACATAAGATCTCTTAACATTTTGCCATAGCTCGCTTCGTTTCCGAGATATTTGGAGATTTATCTCAAGGGAAGGGGCCTGACGGACATATTTCGAGATATTTCTTCTTCTTGTTGTTCTTCTTCTGCACAGCTAAACTGGAAGTGGCATTTCCAGCTCGCAATAGTGCAGAGTTATCCCAAAGAAAGGGGCCACGGTGTTTCTGTATCTCTATTATGTTGGTGCGGCTTCGGCACTTTTAAATATCTCGATATATCTCGAAAACTACGCTTCTGATCAAAAAATATCATAGAACATAAATTGTAGGAAACATAATTCTCTACGAAAAAGGTCTCCTAACATTTTGCCATAGCTCGCTTCGTTTCCGAGATATTTGCAGATTTATCTCAAGGGAAGGGTCCTGATGGACATATTTCGAGATATTTCTTCTTCTTGTTGTTTTTCTTCTGCACAGCTAAACTGGAAGTGGCATTTCCAGCTCGCAATCGTGCAGAGTTATCTCAAAGAAAGGGGCCACGGTGTTTCTGTATCTCTATTATGTTGGTGCGGCTTCGGAACTTTTAAATATCTCGATATATCTCGAAAACTACGCTTCTGATCAAAAAATATCATAAAACATAAATTGTAGGAAACATAATTCTCTACAAAAAAGGTCTCCTAACATTTTGCCATAGCTCGCTTCGTTTCCGAGATATTTGCAGATTTATCTCAAGGGAAGGGGCCTGACGGACATATTTCGAGATATTTCTTCTTCTTGTTGTTCTTCTTCTGCACACCTAAGCTGGAAGTGGCATTTGCAGCGCGCAATAGTGCAGAGCTATCTCAAAGAAAGGGGCCACGGTGTTTCTGTATCTCTATTCTGTTGGTGCGGCTTCGGAACTTTTAAATATCTTGATATATCTCGAGAACTACGCATCTGATCAAAAAATATCGTAGAACATAAAAAGTAGGAAACTTAATTCTCTACAAATAAGGTCTCTTAACATTTTGCCATAGCTCGCTTGGTTTCCGAGATATTTGCAGATTTATCTCAAGGGAAGGGGCCTGACGGACATATTTCGAAATATTTCTTATTCTTGTTGTTCTTCTTCTGCACAGCTAAGCTGGAAGTGGCATTTGCAGCTCGCAATAGTGCAGAGTTATCTCAAAGAAAGGGGCCACGGTGTTTCTGTACCTCTATTATGTTGGTGCAGCTTCGGAGCTTTTAAATATCTTGATATATCTCGAGAACTACGCATCTGATCAAAAAATATCATAGAACATAAAAAGTAGGAAACTTAATTCTCTACAAAAAAGGTCTCTTAACGTTTTGCAATAGCTCGCTTCGTTTCCGAGATATTTGCAGATTTATCTCAAGGGAAGGGTCCTGACGGACATATTTCGAGATATTTCTTCTTCTTGTTGTTCTTCTTCTGCACAGCTAAACTGGAAGTGGCATTTCCAGCTCGCAATAGTGCACAGTTATCCCAAAGAAAGGGGCCACGGTGTTTCCGTATCTCTATTATGTTGGTGCGGCTTCGGAACTTTTAAATATCTTGATATATCTCGAGAACTACGCATCTGATCAAAAAATATCATAGAACATAAAAAGTAGGAAACTTAATTCTCTACAAAAAAGGTCTCTTAACGTTTTGCAATAGCTCGCTTCGTTTCCGAGATATTTGCAGATTTATCTCAAGGGAAGGGGCCTGACGGACATATTTCGAGATATTTCTTCTTCTTGTTGTTCTTCTTCTGCACAGCTAAGCTGGAAGTGGCATTTGCAGCTCGCAATAGTGCACAGTTATCTCAAAGAAAGGGGCCACGGTGTTTCTGTACCTCTATTATGTTGGTGCAGCTTCGGAGCTTTTAAATATCTTGATATATCTCGAGAACTACGCATCTGATCAAAAAATATCATAGAATATAAAAAGTAGGAAACTTAATTCTCTACAAAAAAGGTCTCTTAACGTTTTGCAATAGCTCGCTTCGTTTCCGAGATATTTGCAGATTTATCTCAAGGGAAGGGTCCTGTCGGACATATTTCGAGATATTTCTTCTTCTTGTTGTTCTTCTTCTGCACAGCTAAACTGGAAGTGGCATTTCCAGCTCGCAATAGTGCAGAGTTATCCCAAAGAAAGGGGCCACGGTGTTTCCGTATCTCTATTATGTTGGTGCGGCTTCGGAACTTTTAAATATCTCGATATATCTCGAAAACTACGCTTCTGATCAAAAAATATCATAGAACATAAATTGTAGGAAACATAATTCTCTACAAAAAAGGTCTCCTAACATTTTGCCATAGCTCGCTTCGTTTCCGAGATATTTGCAGATTTATCTCAAGGGAAGGGGCCTGACGGACATATTTCGAGATATTTCTTCTTCTTGTTGTTCTTCTTCTGCACAGCTAAGCTGGAAGTGGCATTTGCAGCGCGCAATAGTGCAGAGCTATCTCAAAGAAAGGGGCCACGGTGTTTCTGTATCTCTATTCTGTTGGTGCGGCTTCGGAACTTTTAAATATCTTGATATATCTCGAGAACTACGCATCTGATCAAAAAATATCGTAGAACATAAAAAGTAGGAAACTTAATTCTCTACAAATAAGGTCTCTTAACACTTTGCAATAGCTCGCTTGGTTTCCGAGATATTTGCAGATTTATCTCAAGGGAAGGGGCCTGACGGACATATTTCGAAATATTTCTTATTCTTGTTGTTCTTCTTCTGCACAGCTAAGCTGGAAGTGGCATTTGCAGCTCGCAATAGTGCAGAGTTATCTCAAAGAAAGGGGCCACGGTGTTTCTGTACCTCTATTATGTTGGTGCAGCTTCGGAGCTTTTAAATATCTTGATATATCTCGAGAACTACGCATCTGATCAAAAAATATCATAGAATATAAAAAGTAGGAAACTTAATTCTCTACAAAAAAGGTCTCTTAACGTTTTGCAATAGCTCGCTTCGTTTCCGAGATATTTGCAGATTTATCTCAAGGGAAGGGTCCTGACGGACATATTTCGAGATATTTCTTCTTCTTGTTGTTCTTCTTCTGCACAGCTAAACTGGAAGTGGCATTTCCAGCTCGCAATAGTGCAGAGTTATCCCAAAGAAAGGGGCCACGGTGTTTCCGTATCTCTATTATGTTGGTGCGGCTTCGGAACTTTTAAATATCTCGATATATCTCGAAAACTACGCTTCTGATCAAAAAATATCATAGAACATAAATTGTAGGAAACATAATTCTCTACAAAAAAGGTCTCCTAACATTTTGCCATAGCTCGCTTCGTTTCCGAGATATTTGCAGATTTATCTCAAGGGAAGGGGCCTGACGGACATATTTCGAGATATTTCTTCTTCTTGTTGTTCTTCTTCTGCACACCTAAGCTGGAAGTGGCATTTGCAGCGCGCAATAGTGCAGAGCTATCTCAAAGAAAGGGGCCACGGTGTTTCTGTATCTCTATTCTGTTGGTGCGGCTTCGGAACTTTTAAATATCTTGATATATCTCGAGAACTACGCATCTGATCAAAAAATATCGTAGAACATAAAAAGTAGGAAACTTAATTCTCTACAAATAAGGTCTCTTAACATTTTGCCATAGCTCGCTTGGTTTCCGAGATATTTGCAGATTTATCTCAAGGGAAGGGGCCTGACGGACATATTTCGAAATATTTCTTATTCTTGTTGTTCTTCTTCTGCACAGCTAAGCTGGAAGTGGCATTTGCAGCTCGCAATAGTGCAGAGTTATCTCAAAGAAAGGGGCCACGGTGTTTCTGTACCTCTATTATGTTGGTGCAGCTTCGGAGCTTTTAAATATCTTGATATATCTCGAGAACTACGCATCTGATCAAAAAATATCATCGAACATAAAAAGTAGGAAACTTAATTCTCTACAAAAAAGGTCTCTTAACGTTTTGCAATAGCTCGCTTCGTTTCCGAGATATTTGCAGATTTATCTCAAGGGAAGGGTCCTGACGGACATATTTCGAGATATTTCTTCTTCTTGTTGTTCTTCTTCTGCACAGCTAAACTGGAAGTGGCATTTCCAGCTCGCAATAGTGCACAGTTATCCCAAAGAAAGGGGCCACGGTGTTTCCGTATCTCTATTATGTTGGTGCGGCTTCGGAACTTTTAAATATCTTGATATATCTCGAGAACTACGCATCTGATCAAAAAATATCATAGAACATAAAAAGTAGGAAACTTAATTCTCTACAAAAAAGGTCTCTTAACGTTTTGCAATAGCTCGCTTCGTTTCCGAGATATTTGCAGATTTATCTCAAGGGAAGGGGCCTGACGGACATATTTCGAGATATTTCTTCTTCTTGTTGTTCTTCTTCTGCACAGCTAATCTGGAAGTGGCATTTGCAGCTCGCAGTAGTGCAGAGTTATCTCAAAGGAAGGGGCCACGGTGTTTCTGTATCTCTATTATGTTGGTGCGGCTTCGGAACTTTTAAATATCTTGCTATATCTCGAGAACTACGCATCTGATCAAAAAATATCATAGAACATAAAAAGTAGGAAACTTAATTCTCTACAAAAAAGGTCTCTTAACATTTTGCCATAGCTCGCTTCGTTTCCGAGATATTTGCAGATTTATCTCAAGGGAAGGGGCCTGACGGACATATTTCGAAATATTTCTTATTCTTGTTGTTCTTCTTCTGCACAGCTAAGCTGGAAGTGGCATTTGCAGCTCGCAATAGTGCAGAGTTATCTCAAAGAAAGGGGCCACGGTGTTTCTGTACCTCTATTATGTTGGTGCAGCTTCGGAGCTTTTAAATATCTTGATATATCTCGAGAACTACGCATCTGATCAAAAAATATCATAGAATATAAAAAGTAGGAAACTTAATTCTCTACAAAAGAGGTCTCTTAACGTTTTGCAATAGCTCGCTTCGTTTCCGAGATATTTGCAGATTTATCTCAAGGGAAGGGTCCTGTCGGACATATTTCGAGATATTTCTTCTTCTTGTTGTTCTTCTTCTGCACAGCTAAACTGGAAGTGGCATTTCCAGCTCGCAATAGTGCAGAGTTATCCCAAAGAAAGGGGCCACGGTGTTTCCGTATCTCTATTATGTTGGTGCGGCTTCGGAACTTTTAAATATCTCGATATATCTCGAAAACTACGCTTCTGATCAAAAAATATCATAGAACATTAATTGTAGGAAACATAATTCTCTACAAAAAAGGTCTCCTAACATTTTGCCATAGCTCGCTTCGTTTCCGAGATATTTGCAGATTTATCTCAAGGGAAGGGTCCTGATGGACATATTTCGAAATATTTCTTATTCTTGTTGTTCTTCTTCTGCACAGCTAAGCTGGAAGTGGCATTTGCAGCTCGCAATAGTGCCGAGTTATCTCAAAGAAAGGGGCCACGGTGTTTCTGTACCTCTATTATGTTGGTGCAGCTTCGGAGCTTTTAAATATCTTGATATATCTCGAGAACTACGCATCTGATCAAAAAATATCATAGAACATAAAAAGTAGGAAACTTAATTCTCTACAAAAAAGGTCTCTCAAGGTTTTGCAATAGCTCGCTTCGTTTCCGAGATATTTGCAGGTTTATCTCAAGGGAAGGGTCCTGACGGACATATTTCGAGATATTTCTTCTTCTTGTTGTTCTTCTTCTGCACAGCTAAACTGGAAGTGGCATTTCCAGCTCGCAATAGTGCACAGCTATCCCAAAGAAAGGGGCCACGGTGTTTCCGTATCTCTATTATGTTGGTGCGGCTTCGGAACTTTTAAATATCTCGATATATCTCGAAAACTACGCTTCTGATCAAAAAATATCAGAGAACCTAAATTATAGGAAACATAATTCTCTACAAAAAAGGTCTCTTAACATTTTGCTATAGCTCGCTTCGTTTCCGAGATATTTGCAGATTTATCTCAAGGGAAGGGTCCTGACGGACATATTTCGAGATATTTCTTCTTCTTGTTGTTCTTCTTCTGCACAGCTAAACTGGAAGTGGCATTTCCAGCTCGCAATCGTGCAGAGTTATCTCAAAGAGAGGGGCCACGGTGTATCTGTATCTCTATTATGTTGGTGCGGCTTCGGAACTTTTAAATATCTTGATATATCTCGAGAACTACCCCTCTGATCGAAAAATATCATAGAACATAAAAAGTAGGAAACTTAATTCTCTACAAAAAAGGTCTCTTAACATTTTGCCGTAGCTCGCTTCGTTTCCGAGATATTTGCAGATTTATCTCAAGGGAAGGGGCCTGACGGACATATTTCGAAATATTTCTTATTCTTGTTGTTCTTCTTCTGCACAGCTAAGCTGGAAGTGGCATTTGCAGCTCGCAATAGTGCAGAGTTATCTCAAAGAAAGGGGCCACGGTGTTTCTGTACCTCTATTATGTTGGTGCAGCTTCGGAGCTTTTAAATATCTTGATATATCTCGAGAACTACTCATCTGATCAAAAAATATCATAGAACATAAAAAGTAGGAAACTTAATTCTCTACAAAAAAGGTCTCTTAACATTTTGCCATAGCTCGCTTCGTTTCCCAGATATTTGCAGATTTATCTCAAGGGAAGGGGCCTGACGGACATATTTCGAGATATTTCTTCTTCTTGTTGTTCTTCTTCTGCACAGCTAAGCTGGAAGTGGCATTTGCAGCGCGCAATAGTGCAGAGTTATCTCAAAGAAAGGGGCCACAGTGTTTCTGTATCTCTATTATGTTGGTGCGGCTTCGGAACTTTTAAATATCTTGATATATCTCGAAAACTACGCTTCTGATCAAAAAATATCAGAGAACGTAAATTGTAGGAAACATAATTCTCTACAAAAAAGGTCTCTTAACATTTTGCCATAGCTCGCTTCGTTTCCGAGATATTTGCAGATTTATCTCAAGGGAAGGGGCCTGACGGACATATTTCGAGATATTTCTTCTTCTTGTTGTTCTTCTTCTGCACAGCTAAGCTGGAAGTGGCATTTGCAGCTCGCAGTAGTGCAGAGTTATCTCAAAGAAAGGGGCCACGGTGTTTCTGTATCTCTATTATGTTGGTGCGGCTTCGGAACTTTTAAATATCTTGATATATCTCGAGAACTACGCTTCTGATCAAAAAATATCGTAGAACATAAAAAGTAGGAAACTTAATTCTCTACAAATAAGGTCTCTTAACATTTTGCCATAGCTCGCTTGGTTTCCGAGATATTTGCAGATTTATCTCAAGGGAAGGGGCCTGACGGACATATTTCCAGATATTTCTTCTTCTTGTTGTTCTTCTTCTGCACGGCTAAGCTGGAAGTGGCATTTGCAGCTCGCAATAGTGCAGAGTTATCTCAAAGAAAGGGGCCACGGTGTTTCTGCATCTCTATTATGTTGGTGCGGCTTCGGAACTTTTAAATATCTTGATATATCTCGAGAACTACGCATCTGATCAAAAAATATCATAGAACATAAAAAGTAGGAAACCTAATTTTCTACAAAAAAGGTCGCTTAATATTTTGCCGTAGCTCGCTTTGTTTCCGAGATATTTGCAGATTTATCTCAAGGGAAGGGGCCTCACGGACATATGTCGAGATATTTCTTCTTCTTGTTGTTCTTCTTCTGCACAGCTAAACTGGAAGTGGCATTTCCAGCTCGCAATAGTGCACAGTTATCCCAAAGAAAGGGGCCACGGTGTTTCCGTATCTCTATTATGTTGGTGCGGCTTCGGAACTTTTAAATATCTTGATATATCTCGAGAACTACGGATCTGATCAAAAAATATCATAGAACATAAAAAGTAGGAAACTTAATTCTCTACAAAAAAGGTCTCTTAACGTTTTGCAATAGCTCGCTTCGTTTCCGAGATATTTGCAGATTTATCTCAAGGGAAGGGGCCTGACGGACATATTTCGAGATATTTCTTCTTCTTGTTGTTCTTCTTCTGCACAGCTAAGCTGGAAGTGGCATTTGCAGCTCGCAGTAGTGCAGAGTTATCTCAAAGAAAGGGGCCACGGTGTTTCTGTATCTCTATTATGTTGGTGCGGCTTCGGAACTTTTAAATATCTTGCTATATCTCGAGAACTACGCATCTGATCAAAAAATATCATAGAACATAAAAAGTAGGAAACTTAATTCTCTACAAAAAAGGTCTCTTAACATTTTGCCATAGCTCGCTTCGTTTCCGAGATATTTGCAGATTTATCTCAAGGGAAGGGGCCTGACGGACATATTTCGAGATATTTCTTCTTCTTGTTGTTCTTCTTCTGCACAGCTAAGCTGGAAGTGGCATTTGCAGCGCACAATAGTGCAGAGCTATCTCAAAGAAAGGGGCCACGGTGTTTCTGTATCTCTATTCTGTTGGTGCGGCTTCGGAACTTTTAAATATCTTGATATATCTCGAGAACTACGCATCTGATCAAAAAATATCGTAGAACATAAAAAGTAGGAAACTTAATTCTCTACAAATAAGGTCTCTTAACATTTTGCCATAGCTCGCTTGGTTTCCGAGATATTTGCAGATTTATCTCAAGGGAAGGGGCCTGACGGACATATTTCGAAATACTTCTTATTCTTGTTGTTCTTCTTCTGCACAGCTAAGCTGGAAGTGGCATTTGCAGCTCGCAATAGTGCAGAGTTATCTCAAAGAAAGGGGCCACGGTGTTTCTGTACCTCTATTATGTTGGTGCAGCTTCGGAGCTTTTAAATATCTTGATATATCTCGAGAACTACGCATCTGATCAAAAAATATCATAGAATATAAAAAGTAGGAAACTTAATTCTCTACAAAAAAGGTCTCTTAACGTTTTGCAATAGCTCGCTTCGTTTCCGAGATATTTGCAGATTTATCTCAAGGGAAGGGTCCTGACGGACATATTTCGAGATATTTCTTCTTCTTGTTGTTCTTCTTCTGCACAGCTAAACTGGAAGTGGCATTTCCAGCTCGCAATAGTGCAGAGTTATCCCAAAGAAAGGGGCCACGGTGTTTCCGTATCTCTATTATGTTGGTGCGGCTTCGGAACTTTTAAATATCTCGATATATCTCGAAAACTACGCTTCTGATCAAAAAATATCATAGAACATAAATTGTAGGAAACATAATTCTCTACAAAAAAGGTCTCCTAACATTTTGCCATAGCTCGCTTCGTTTCCGAGATATTTGCAGATTTATCTCAAGGGAAGGGTCCTGATGGACATATTTCGAAATATTTCTTATTCTTGTTGTTCTTCTTCTGCACAGCTAAGCTGGAAGTGGCATTTGCAGCTCGCAATAGTGCAGAGTTATCTCAAAGAAAGGGGCCACGGTGTTTCTGTACCTCTATTATGTTGGTGCAGCTTCGGAGCTTTTAAATATCTTGATATATCTCGAGAACTACGCATCTGATCAAAAAATATCATAGAACATAAAAAGTAGGAAACATAATTCTCTACAAAAAAGGTCTCTTAACATTTTGCCATAGCTCGCTTCGTTTCCGAGATATTTGCAGATTTATCTCAAGGGAAGGGGCCTGACGGACATATTTCGAGATATTTCTTATTCTTGTTGTTCTTCTTCTGTACAGCTAAGCTGGAAGTGGCATTTGCAGCTCGCAATAGTGCAGAGTTATCTCAAAGAAAGGGGCCACGGTGTTTCTGTACCTCTATTATGTTGGTGCAGCTTCGGAGCTTTTAAATATCTTGATATATCTCGAGAACTACGCATCCGATCAAAAAATATCATAGAACATAAAAAGTAGGAAACTTAATTCTCTACAAAAAAGGTCTCTTAACATTTTGCCATAGCTCGCTTCGTTTCCGAGATATTTGCAGATTTATCTCGAGGGAAGGGGCCTGACGGACATATTTCGAGATATTTCTTCTTCTTGTTGTTCTTCTTCTGCACAGCTAAGCTGGAAGCGGCATTTGCGGCTCGCACTAGTGCAGAGTTATATCAAAGAAAGGGGCCACGGTGTTTCTGTATCTCTATTATGTTGGTGCGGCTTCGGATCTTTTAAATATCTCGATATATCTCGAAAACTACGCATCTGATCAAAAAATATCATAGAACATAAATTGTAGGAAACATAATTGTCTACAAAAAAGGTCTCTTAACATTTTGCCATAGCTCGCTTCGTTTCCGAGATATTTGCAGATATATCTCAAGGGAAGGGGCCTGACGGACATATTTCGAGATATTTCTTCTTCTTGTTGTTCTTCTTCTGCACAGCTAAGCTGGAAGTGGCATTTGCAGCTCGCAATAGTGCAGAGTTATCTCAAAGAAAGGGGCCACGGTGTTTCTGTATCTCTATTATGTTGGTGCGGCTTCGGAACTTTTAAATATCTTGATATATCGCGAGAACTACGCGTCTGATCAAAAAATATCATAGAACATAAAAAGTGGGAAACTTAATTCTCTACAAAAAGGGTCTCTTAACATTTTGCCATAGCTCGTTTCGTTTCCGAGATATTTGCAGATTTATCTCAAGGGAAGGGGCCTGACGGACATATTTCGAGATATTTCTTCTTCTTGTTGTTCTTCTTCTGCACAGCTAAGCTGGAAGTGGCATTTGCGGCTCGCACTAGTGCACAGTTATCTCAAAGAAAGGGGCCACGGTGTTTCTGTATCTCTATTATGTTGGTGCGGCTTCGGAATTTTTAAATATCTTGATATATCTCTAGAACTACGCATCTGATCAAAAAATATCATAGAAGATAAAATATAGGAAACTTAATTCTCTACAAAAAAGGTCTCTTAACATTTTCCCATAGCTGGCATCGTTTCCGAGATATTTGCAGATTTATCTCAAGGGAAGGGGCCTGACGGACATATTCCGAGATATTTCTTCTTCTTGTTGTTCCTCTTCCGCACAGCTAAGCTGGAAGTGGCATTTGCAGCTCGCAATAGTGCAGAGTTATCTCAAAGAAAGGGGCCACGGTGTTTCTGTATCTCTATTATGTTGGTGCGGCTTCGGAACTTTTAAATATCTTGATATATCTCGAGAACTACGCATCTGATCAAAAAATATCATAGAACATAAAAAGCAGGAAACTTAATTCTCTACAAAAAAGGTCTCTTAACATTTTGCCATAGCTCGCTTCGTTTCCGAGATATTTGCAGATTTATCTCAAGGGAAGGGGCCTGACGGACATATTTCGAGATATTTCTTCTTCTTGTTGTTCTTCTTCTGCACAGCTAAGCTGGAAGTGGCATTTGCAGCGCGCAATAGTGCAGAGTTATCTCAAAGAAAGGGGCCACGGTGTTTCTGTATCTCTATTATGTTAGTGCGGCTTCGGAACTTTTAAATATCTTGATATATCTCGAGAACTACGCATCTGTTCAAAAAATATCATAGAACATAAAAAGTAGGAATCCTAATTTTCTACAAAAAAGGTCTCTTAACATTTTGCCGTAGCTCGCTTCGTTTCCGAGATATTTGCAGATTTATCTCAAGGGAAGGGGCCTGACGGACATATTTCCAGATATTTCTTCTTCTTGTTCTTCTTCTTCTGCACAGCTAAGCTGGAAGTGGCATCTGCAGCTCGCAATAGTGCAGAGTTATCTCAAAGAAAGGGGCCACGGTGTTTCTGTATCTCTATTATGTTGGTGCGGCTTCGGAACTTTTAAATATCTGGATATATCTCGAGAACTACGCATCTGATCAAAAAATATCATAGAACATAAAAAGTAGGAAACTTAATTCTCTACAAAAAAGGTCTCTTAACATTTTGCCATAGCTCGCTTCGTTTCCGAGATATTTGCAGATTTATCTCAAGGGAAGGGGCCTGACGGACATATTTCGAGATATTTCTTCTTCTTGTTGTTCTTCTTCTGCACAGCTAAGCTGGAAGTGGCATTTGCAGCTCGCAGTAGTGCAGCGTTATCTCAAAGAAAGGGGCCACGGTGTTTCTGTATCTCTATTATGTTGGTGCGGCTTCGGAACTTTTAAATATCTTGCTATATCTCGAGAACTACGCATCTGATCAAAAAATATCATAGAACATAAAAAGTAGGAAACTTAATTCTCTACAAAAAAGGTCTCTTAACATTTTGCCATAGCTCGCTTCGTTTCCGAGATATTTGCAGATTTATCTCAAGGGAAGGGGCCTGACGGACATATTTCGAGATATTTCTTCTTCTTGTTGTTCTTCTTCTGCACAGCTAAGCTGGAAGTGGCATTTGCAGCGCGCAATAGTGCAGAGCTATCTCAAAGAAAGGGGCCACGGTGTTTCTGTATCTCTATTCTGTTGGTGCGGCTTCGGAACTTTTAAATATCTTGATATATCTCGAGAACTACGCATCTGATCAAAAAATATCGTAGAACATAAAAAGTAGGAAACTTAATTCTCTACAAATAAGGTCTCTTAACATTTTGCCATAGCTCGCTTGGTTTCCGAGATATTTGCAGATTTATCTCAAGGGAAGGGGCCTGACGGACATATTTCGAAATATTTCTTATTCTTGTTGTTCTTCTTCTGCACAGCTAAGCTCGAAGTGGCATTTGCAGCTCGCAATAGTGCAGAGTTATCTCAAAGAAAGGGGCCACGGTGTTTCTGTACCTCTATTATGTTGGTGCAGCTTCGGAGCTTTTAAATATCTTGATATATCTCGAGAACTACGCATCTGATCAAAAAATATCATCCAACATAAAAAGTAGGAAACTTAATTCTCTACAAAAAAGGTCTCTTAACGTTTTGCAATAGCTCGCTTCGTTTCCGAGATATTTGCAGATTTATCTCAAGGGAAGGGTCCTGACGGACATATTTCGAGATATTTCTTCTTCTTGTTGTTCTTCTTCTGCACAGCTAAACTGGAAGTGGCATTTCCAGCTCGCAATAGTGCACAGTTATCCCAAAGAAAGGGGCCACGGTGTTTCCGTATCTCTATTATGTTGGTGCGGCTTCGGAACTTTTAAATATCTTGATATATCTCGAGAACTACGCATCTGATCAAAAAATATCATAGAACATAAAAAGTAGGAAACTTAATTCTCTACAAAAAAGGTCTCTTAACGTTTTGCAATAGCTCGCTTCGTTTCCGAGATATTTGCAGATTTATCTCAAGGGAAGGGGCCTGACGGACATATTTCGAGATATTTCTTCTTCTTGTTGTTCTTCTTCTGCACAGCTAATCTGGAAGTGGCATTTGCAGCTCGCAGTAGTGCAGAGTTATCTCAAAGGAAGGGGCCACGGTGTTTCTGTATCTCTATTATGTTGGTGCGGCTTCGGAACTTTTAAATATCTTGCTATATCTCGAGAACTACGCATCTGATCAAAAAATATCATAGAACATAAAAAGTAGGAAACTTAATTCTCTACAAAAAAGGTCTCTTAACATTTTGCCATAGCTCGCTTCGTTTCCGAGATATTTGCAGATTTATCTCAAGGGAAGGGGCCTGACGGACATATTTCGAAATATTTCTTATTCTTGTTGTTCTTCTTCTGCACAGCTAAGCTGGAAGTGGCATTTGCAGCTCGCAATAGTGCAGAGTTATCTCAAAGAAAGGGGCCACGGTGTTTCTGTACCTCTATTATGTTGGTGCAGCTTCGGAGCTTTTAAATATCTTGATATATCTCGAGAACTACGCATCTGATCAAAAAATATCATAGAATATAAAAAGTAGGAAACTTAATTCTCTACAAAAAAGGTCTCTTAACGTTTTGCAATAGCTCGCTTCGTTTCCGAGATATTTGCAGATTTATCTCAAGGGAAGGGTCCTGTCGGACATATTTCGAGATATTTCTTCTTCTTGTTGTTCTTCTTCTGCACAGCTAAACTGGAAGTGGCATTTCCAGCTCGCAATAGTGCAGAGTTATCCCAAAGAAAGGGGCCACGGTGTTTCCGTATCTCTATTATGTTGGTGCGGCTTCGGAACTTTTAAATATCTCGATATATCTCGAAAACTACGCTTCAGATCAAAAAATATCATAGAACATTAATTGTAGGAAACATAATTCTCTACAAAAAAGGTCTCCTAACATTTTGCCATAGCTCGCTTCGTTTCCGAGATATTTGCAGATTTATCTCAAGGGAAGGGTCCTGATGGACATATTTCGAAATATTTCTTATTCTTGTTGTTCTTCTTCTGCACAGCTAAGCTGGAAGTGGCATTTGCAGCTCGCAATAGTGCCGAGTTATCTCAAAGAAAGGGGCCACGGTGTTTCTGTACCTCTATTATGTTGGTGCAGCTTCGGAGCTTTTAAATATCTTGATATATCTCGAGAACTACGCATCTGATCAAAAAATATCATAGAACATAAAAAGTAGGAAACTTAATTCTCTACAAAAAAGGTCTCTCAAGGTTTTGCAATAGCTCGCTTCGTTTCCGAGATATTTGCAGATTTATCTCAAGGGAAGGGTCCTGACGGACATATTTCGAGATATTTCTTCTTCTTGTTGTTCTTCTTCTGCACAGCTAAACTGGAAGTGGCATTTCCAGCTCGCAATAGTGCACAGCTATCCCAAAGAAAGGGGCCACGGTGTTTCCGTATCTCTATTATGTTGGTGCGGCTTCGGAACTTTTAAATATCTCGATATATCTCGAAAACTACGCTTCTGATCAAAAAATATCAGAGAACCTAAATTATAGGAAACATAATTCTCTACAAAAAAGGTCTCTTAACATTTTGCTATAGCTCGCTTCGTTTCCGAGATATTTGCAGATTTATCTCAAGGGAAGGGTCCTGACGGACATATTTCGAGATATTTCTTCTTCTTGTTGTTCTTCTTCTGCACAGCTAAACTGGAAGTGGCATTTCCAGCTCGCAATCGTGCAGAGTTATCTCAAAGAGAGGGGCCACGGTGTATCTGTATCTCTATTATGTTGGTGCGGCTTCGGAACTTTTAAATATCTTGATATATCTCGAGAACTACCCCTCTGATCGAAAAATATCATAGAACATAAACAGTAGGAAACTTAATTCTCTACAAAAAAGGTCTCTTAACATTTTGCCGTAGCTCGCTTCGTTTCCGAGATATTTGCAGATTTATCTCAAGGGAAGGGGCCTGACGGACATATTTCGAAATATTTCTTATTCTTGTTGTTCTTCTTCTGCACAGCTAAGCTGGAAGTGGCATTTGCAGCTCGCAATAGTGCAGAGTTATCTCAAAGAAAGGGGCCACGGTGTTTCTGTACCTCTATTATGTTGGTGCAGCTTCGGAGCTTTTAAATATCTTGATATATCTCGAGAACTACGCATCTGATCAAAAAATATCATAGAACATAAAAAGTAGGAAACTTAATTCTCTACAAAAATGGTCTCTTAACATTTTGCCATAGCTCGCTTCGTTTCCCAGATATTTGCAGATTTATCTCAAGGGAAGGGGCCTGACGGACATATTTCGAGATATTTCTTCTTCTTGTTGTTCTTCTTCTGCACAGCTAAGCTGGAAGTGGCATTTGCAGCGCGCAATAGTGCAGAGTTATCTCAAAGAAAGGGGCCACAGTGTTTCTGTATCTCTATTATGTTGGTGCGGCTTCGGAACTTTTAAATATCTTGATATATCTCGAAAACTACGCTTCTGATCAAAAAATATCAGAGAACGTAAATTGTAGGAACCATAATTCTCTACAAAAAAGGTCTCTTAACATTTTGCCATAGCTCGCTTCGTTTCCGAGATATTTGCAGATTTATCTCAAGGGAAGGGGCCTGACGGACATATTTCGAGATATTTCTTCTTCTTGTTGTTCTTCTTCTGCACAGCTAAGCTGGAAGTGGCATTTGCAGCTCGCAGTAGTGCAGAGTTATCTCAAAGAAAGGGGCCACGGTGTTTCTGTATCTCTATTATGTTGGTGCGGCTTCGGAACTTTTAAATATCTTGATATATCTCGAGAACTACGCTTCTGATCAAAAAATATCGTAGAACATAAAAAGTAGGAAACTTAATTCTCTACAAATAAGGTCTCTTAACATTTTGCCATAGCTCGCTTGGTTTCCGAGATATTTGCAGATTTATCTCAAGGGAAGGGGCCTGACGGACATATTTCCAGATATTTCTTCTTCTTGTTGTTCTTCTTCTGCACGGCTAAGCTGGAAGTGGCATTTGCAGCTCGCAATAGTGCAGAGTTATCTCAAAGAAAGGGGCCACGGTGTTTCTGCATCTCTATTATGTTGGTGCGGCTTCGGAACTTTTAAATATCTTGATATATCTCGAGAACTACGCATCTGATCAAAAAATATCATAGAACATAAAAAGTAGGAAACCTAATTTTCTACAAAAAAGGTCGCTTAATATTTTGCCGTAGCTCGCTTCGTTTCCGAGATATTTGCAGATTTATCTCAAGGGAAGGGGCCTCACGGACATATGTCGAGATATTTCTTCTTCTTGTTGTTCTTCTTCTGCACAGCTAAACTGGAAGTGGCATTTCCAGCTCGCAATAGTGCACAGTTATCCCAAAGAAAGGGGCCACGGTGTTTCCGTATCTCTATTATGTTGGTGCGGCTTCGGAACTTTTAAATATCTTGATATATCTCGAGAACTACGCATCTGATCAAAAAATATCATAGAACATAAAAAGTAGGAAACTTAATTCTCTACAAAAAAGGTCTCTTAACGTTTTGCAATAGCTCGCTTCGGTTCCGAGATATTTGCAGATTTATCTCAAGGGAAGGGGCCTGACGGACATATTTCGAGATATTTCTTCTTCTTGTTGTTCTTCTTCTGCACAGCTAAGCTGGAAGTGGCATTTGCAGCTCGCAGTAGTGCAGAGTTATCTCAAAGAAAGGGGCCACGGTGTTTCTGTATCTCTATTATGTTGGTGCGGCTTCGGAACTTTTAAATATCTTGCTATATCTCGAGAACTACGCATCTGATCAAAAAATATCATAGAACATAAAAAGTAGGAAACTTAATTCTCTACAAAAAAGGTCTCTTAAGATTTTGCCATAGCTCGCTTCGTTTCCGAGATATTTGCAGATTTATCTCAAGGGAAGGGGCCTGACGGACATATTTCGAGATATTTCTTCTTCTTGTTGTTCTTCTTCTGCACAGCTAAGCTGGAAGTGGCATTTGCAGCTCGCAATAGTGCAGAGTTATCTCAAAGAAAGGGGCCACGGTGTTTCTGTACCTCTATTATGTTGGTGCAGCTTCGGAGCTTTTAAATATCTTGATATATCTCGAGAACTACGCATCTGATCAAAAAATATCATAGAATATAAAAAGTAGGAAACTTAATTCTCTACAAAAAAGGTCTCTTAACGTTTTGCAATAGCTCGCTTCGTTTCCGAGATATTTGCAGATTTATCTCAAGGGAAGGGTCCTGACGGACATATTTCGAGATATTTCTTCTTCTTGTTGTTCTTCTTCTGCACAGCTAAACTGGAAGTGGCATTTCCAGCTCGCAATAGTGCAGAGTTATCCCAAAGAAAGGGGCCACGGTGTTTCCGTATCTCTATTATGTTGGTGCGGCTTCGCAACTTTTAAATATCTCGATATATCTCGAAAACTACGCTTCTGATCAAAAAATATCATAGAACATAAATTGTAGGAAACATAATTCTCTACAAAAAAGGTCTCCTAACATTTTGCCATAGCTCGCTTCGTTTCCGAGATATTTGCAGATTTATCTCAAGGGAAGGGTCCTGATGGACATATTTCGAAATATTTCTTATTCTTGTTGTTCTTCTTCTGCACAGCTAAGCTGGAAGTGGCATTTGCAGCTCGCAATAGTGCAGAGTTATCTCAAAGAAAGGGGCCACGGTGTTTCTGTACCTCTATTATGTTGGTGCAGCTTCGGAGCTTTTAAATATCTTGATATATCTCGAGAACTACGCATCTGATCAAAAAATATCATAGAACATAAAAAGTAGGAAACTTAATTCTCTACAAAAAAGGTCTCTTAAGGTTTTGCAATAGCTCGCTTCGTTTCCGAGATATTTGCAGATTTATCTCAAGGGAAGGGTCCTGACGGACATATTTCGAGATATTTCTTCTTCTTGTTGTTCTTCTTCTGCACAGCTAAACTGGAAGTGGCATTTCCAGCTCGCAATAGTGCACAGTTATCCCAAAGAAAGGGGCCACGGTGTTTCCGTATCTCTATTATGTTGGTGCGGCTTCGGAACTTTTAAATATCTCGATATATCTCGAAAACTACGCTTCTGATCAAAAAATATCAGAGAACCTAAATTGTAGGAAACATAATTCTCTACAAAAAAGGTCTCTTAACATTTTGCCATAGCTCGCTTCGTTTCCGAGATATTTGCAGATTTATCTCAAGGGAAGGGTCCCGACGGACATATTTCGAGATATTTCTTCTTCTTGTTGTTCTTCTTCTGCACAGCTAAACTGGAAGTGGCATTTCCAGCTCGCAATCGTGCAGAGTTATCTCAAAGAGAGGGGCCACGGTGTTTCTGTATCTCTATTATGTTGGTGCGGCTTCGGAACTTTTAAATATCTTGATATATCTCGAGAACTACCCCTCTGATCGAAAAATATCATAGAACATAAAAAGTAGGAAACATAATTCTCTACAAAAAAGGTCTCTTAACATTTTGCCATAGCTCGCTTCGTTTCCGAGATATTTGCAGATTTATCTCGAGGGAAGGGGCCTGACGGACATATTTCGAGATATTTCTTCTTCTTGTTGTTCTTCTTCTGCACAGCTAAGCTGGAAGCGGCATTTGCGGCTCGCACTAGTGCAGAGTTATATCAAAGAAAGGGGCCACGGTGTTTCTGTATCTCTATTATGTTGGTGCGGCTTCGGATCTTTTAAATATCTCGATATATCTCGAAAACTACGCATCTGATCAAAAAATATCATAGAACATAAATTGTAGGAAACATAATTGTCTACAAAAAAGGTCTCTTAACATTTTGCCATAGCTCGCTTCGTTTCCGAGATATTTGCAGATATATCTCAAGGGAAGGGGCCTGACGGACATATTTCGAGATATTTCTTCTTCTTGTTGTTCTTCTTCTGCACAGCTAAGCTGGAAGTGGCATTTGCAGCTCGCAATAGTGCAGAGTTATCTCAAAGAAAGGGGCCACGGTGTTTCTGTATCTCTATTATGTTGGTGCGGCTTCGGAACTTTTAAATATCTTGATATATCGCGAGAACTACGCGTCTGATCAAAAAATATCATAGAACATAAAAAGTGGGAAACTTAATTCTCTACAAAAAGGGTCTCTTAACATTTTGCCATAGCTCGTTTCGTTTCCGAGATATTTGCAGATTTATCTCAAGGGAAGGGGCCTGACGGACATATTTCGAGATATTTCTTCTTCTTGTTGTTCTTCTTCTGCACAGCTAAGCTGGAAGTGGCATTTGCGGCTCGCACTAGTGCACAGTTATCTCAAAGAAAGGGGCCACGGTGTTTCTGTATCTCTATTATGTTGGTGCGGCTTCGGAATTTTTAAATATCTTGATATATCTCTAGAACTACGCATCTGATCAAAAAATATCATAGAAGATAAAATATAGGAAACTTAATTCTCTACAAAAAAGGTCTCTTAACATTTTCCCATAGCTGGCATCGTTTCCGAGATATTTGCAGATTTATCTCAAGGGAAGGGGCCTGACGGACATATTCCGAGATATTTCTTCTTCTTGTTGTTCCTCTTCCGCACAGCTAAGCTGGAAGTGGCATTTGCAGCTCGCAATAGTGCAGAGTTATCTCAAAGAAAGGGGCCACGGTGTTTCTGTATCTCTATTATGTTGGTGCGGCTTCGGAACTTTTAAATATCTTGATATATCTCGAGAACTACGCATCTGATCAAAAAATATCATAGAACATAAAAAGCAGGAAACTTAATTCTCTACAAAAAAGGTCTCTTAACATTTTGCCATAGCTCGCTTCGTTTCCGAGATATTTGCAGATTTATCTCAAGGGAAGGGGCCTGACGGACATATTTCGAGATATTTCTTCTTCTTGTTGTTCTTCTTCTGCACAGCTAAGCTGGAAGTGGCATTTGCAGCGCGCAATAGTGCAGAGTTATCTCAAAGAAAGGGGCCACGGTGTTTCTGTATCTCTATTATGTTGGTGCGGCTTCGGAACTTTTAAATATCTTGATATATCTCGAGAACTACGCATCTGATCAAAAAATATCATAGAACATGAAAAGTAGGAAACTTAATTCTCTACAAAAAAGGTCTCTTAACATTTTGCCATAGCTCTCTTCGTTTCCGAGATATTTGCAGATTTATCTCGAGGGAAGGGGTCTGACGGACATATTTCGAGATATTTCTTCTTCTTGTTGTTCTTCTTCTGCACAGCTAAGCTGGAAGCGGCATTTGCGGCTCGCACTAGTGCAGAGTTATATCAAAGAAAGGGGCCACGGTGTTTCTGTATCTCTATTATGTTGGTGCGGCTTCGGATCTTTTAAATATCTCGATATATCTCGAAAACTACGCATCTGATCAAAAAATATCATAGAACATAAATTGTAGGAAACATAATTGTCTACAAAAAAGGTCTCTTAACATTTTGGCATAGCTCGCTTCGTTTCCGAGATATTTGCAGATATATCTCAAGGGAAGGGGCCTGACGGACATATTTCGAGATATTTCTTCTTCTTGTTGTTCTTCTTCTGCACAGCTAAGCTGGAAGTGGCATTTGCAGCTCGCAATAGTGCAGAGTTATCTCAAAGAAAGGGGCCACGGTGTTTCTGTATCTCTATTATGTTGGTGCGGCTTCGGAACTTGTAAATATCTTGATATATCTCGAGAACTACGCGTCTGATCAAAAAATATCATAGAACATAAAAAGTGGGAAACTTAATTCTCTACAAAAAGGGTCTCTTAACATTTTGCCATAGCTCGCTTCGTTTCCGAGATATTTGCAGATTTATCTCAAGGGAAGGGGCCTGACGGACATATTTCGAGATATTTCTTCTTCTTGTTGTTCTTCTTCTGCACAGCTAAGCTGGAAGTGGCATTTGCGGCTCGCACTAGTGCACAGTTATCTCAAAGAAAGGGGCCACGGTGTTTCTGTATCTCTATTATGTTGGTGCGGCTTCGGAACTTTTAAATATCTTGATATATCTCTAGAACTACGCATCTGATCAAAAAATATCATAGAAGATAAAAAGTAGGAAACTTAATTCTCTACAAAAAAGGTCTCTTAACATTTTCCCATAGCTGGCATCGTTTCCGAGATATTTGCAGATTTATCTCAAGGGAAGGGGCCTGACGGACATATTCCGAGATATTTCTTCTTCTTGTTGTTCCTCTTCTGCACAGCTAAGCTGGAAGTGGCATTTGCAGCTCGCAATAGTGCAGAGTTATCTCAAAGAAAGGGGCCACGGTGTTTCTGTATCTCTATTATGTTGGTGCGGCTTCGGAACTTTTAAATATCTTGATATATCTCGAGAACTACGCATCTGATCAAAAAATATCATAGAACATAAAAAGCAGGAAACTTAATTCTCTACAAAAAAGGTCTCTTAACATTTTGCCATAGCTCGCTTCGTTTCCGAGATATTTGCAGATTTATCTCAAGGGAAGGGGCCTGACGGACATATTTCGAGATATTTCTTCTTCTTGTTGTTCTTCTTCTGCACAGCTAAGCTGGAAGTGGCATTTGCAGCGCGCAATAGTGCAGAGTTATCTCAAAGAAAGGGGCCACGGTGTTTCTGTATCTCTATTATGTTGGTGCGGCTTCGGAACGTTTAAATATCTTGATATATCTCGAGAACTACGCATCTGATCAAAAAATATCATAGAACATGAAAAGTAGGAAACTTAATTCTCTACAAAAAAGGTCTCTTAACATTTTGCCATAGCTCTCTTCGTTTCCGAGATATTTGCAGATTTATCTCAAGGGAAGGGGCCTGACGGACATATTTCAAGATATTTCTTCTTCTTGTTGTTCTTCTTCTGCACAGCTAAGCTGGAAGTGGCATTTGCAGCTCGCAATAGTGCAGAGTTACCTCAAAGAAAGGGGCCACGGTGTTTCTGTATCTCTATTATGTTGGTGCCGCTTCGGAACTTTTAAATATCTGGATATATCTCGAGAACTACGCATCTGATCAAAAAATATCATAGAACATAAAAAGTAGGAAACTTAATTCTCTACAAAAAAGGTCTCTTAACATTTTGCCATAGCTCGCTTCGTTTCCGAGATATTTGCAGATTTATCTCAAGGGAAGGGGCCTGACGGACATATTTCGAGATATTTCTTCTTCTTGTTGTTCTTCTTCTGCACAGCTAAGCTGGAAGTGGCATTTGCAGCTCGCAGTAGTGCAGAGTTATCTCAAAGAAAGGGGCCACGGTGTTTCTGTATCTCTATTATGTTGGTGCGGCTTCGGAACTTTTAAATATCTTGCTATATCTCGAGAACTACGCATCTGATCAAAAAATATCATAGAACATAAAAAGTAGGAAACTTAATTCTCTACAAAAAAGGTCTCTTAACATTTTGCCATAGCTCGCTTCGTTTCCGAGATATTTGCAGATTTATCTCAAGGGAAGGGGCCTGACGGACATATTTCGAGATATTTCTTCTTCTTGTTGTTCTTCTTCTGCACAGCTAAGCTGGAAGTGGCATTTTCAGCGCGCAATAGTGCAGAGCTATCTCAAAGAAAGGGGCCACGGTGTTTCTGTATCTCTATTCTGTTGGTGCAGCTTCGGAACTTTTAAATATCTTGATATATCTCGAGAACTACGCATCTGATCAAAAAATATCGTAGAACATAAAAAGTAGGAAACTTAATTCTCTACAAATAAGGTCTCTTAACATTTTGCCATAGCTCGCTTGGTTTCCGAGATATTTGCAGATTTATCTCAAGGGAAGGGGCCTGACGGACATATTTCGAGATATTTCTTCTTCTTGTTGTTCTTCTTCTGCACAGCCAAGCTGGAAGTGGCATTTGCAGCTCGCAATAGTGCAGAGTTATCTCAAAGAAAGGGGCCACGGTGTTTCTGTATCTCTATTATGTTGGTGCGGCTTCGGAACTTTTAAATATCTTGATATATCTCGAGAACTACGCGTCTGATCAAAAAATATCATAGAACATAAAAAGTGGGAAACTTAATTCTCTACAAAAAGGGTCTCTGAACATTTTGCCATAGCTCGCTTCGTTTCCGAGATATTTGCAGATTTATCTCAAGGGAAGGGGCCTGACGGACATATTTCGAGATATTTCTTCTTCTTGTTGTTCTTCTTCTGCACAGCTAAGCTGGAAGTGGCATTTGCAGCTCGCAATAGTGCAGAGTTATCTCAAAGAAAGGGGCCACGGTGTTTCTGTATCTCTATTATGTTGGTGCGGCTTCGGAACTTTTAAATATCTTGATATATCTCGAGAACTACGCGTCTGATCAAAAAATATCATAGAACATAAAAAGTGGGAAACTTAATTCTCTACAAAAAGGGTCTCTTAACATTTTGCCATAGCTCGCTTCGTTTCCGAGATATTTGCAGATTTATCTCAAGGGAAGGGGCCTGACGGACATATTTCGAGATATTTCTTCTTCTTGTTGTTCTTCTTCTGCACAGCTAAGCTGGAAGTGGCATTTGCGGCTCGCACTAGTGCACAGTTATCTCAAAGAAAGGGGCCACGGTGTTTCTGTATCTCTATTATGTTGGTGCGGCTTCGGAACTTTTAAATATCTTGATATATCTCTAGAACTACGCATCTGATCAAAAAATATCATAGAAGATAAAAAGTAGGAAACTTAATTCTCTACAAAAAAGGTCTCTTAACATTTTCCCATAGCTGGCATCGTTTCCGAGATATTTGCAGATTTATCTCAAGGGAAGGGGCCTGACGGACATATTCCGAGATATTTCTTCTTCTTGTTGTTCTTCTTCTGCACAGCTAAGCTGGAAGTGGCATTTGCAGCGCGCAATAGTGCAGAGTCATCTCAAAGAAAGGGGCCACGGTGTTTCTGTATCTCTATTATGTTGGTGCGGCTTCGGAACTTTTAAATATCTCGATATATCTCGAAAACTACGCTTCTGATCAAAAAATATCATAGAACATAAATTGTAGGAAACATAATTCTCGACAAAAAAGGTCTCTTAACATTTTGCCATAGCTCGCTTCGTTTCCGAGATATTTGCAGATATATCTCAAGGGAAGGGGCCTGACGGACATATTTCAAGATATTTCTTCTTCTTGTTGTTCTTCTTCTGCACAGCTAAGCTGGAAGTGGCATTTACAGCTCGCAATAGTGCAGAGTTATCTCAAAGAAAGGGGCCACGGTGTTTCTGTATCTCTATTATGTTGGTGCGGCTTCGGAACTTTTAAATATCTTGATATATCTCGAGAACTACGCATCTGATCAAAAAATGTCATAGAACGTAAAAAGTAGGAAACTTAATTCTCTACAGAAAAGGTCTCTTAACATTTTGCCATAGCTCGCTTCGTTTCCGAGATATTTGCCGATTTATCTCAAGGGAAGGGGCGTAACGGACATATTTCGAGATATTTCTTCTTCTTGTTGTTCTTCTTCTGCACAGCTAAACTGGAAGTGGCATTTCCAGCTCGCAATAGTGCAGAGTCATCTCAAAGGAAGGGGCCACGGTGTTTCTGTATCTCTATTATGTTGGTGCGGCTTCGGAGCTTTTAAATATCTCGATATATCTCGAAAACTACGCTTCTGACCAAAAAATATCATAGAACATAAATTGTAGGAAACATAATTCTCGACAAAAAAGGTCTCTTAAGATTTTGCCATAGCTCGCTTCGTTTCCGAGATATTTGCAGATTTATCTCAAGGGAAGGGGCCTGACGGACATATTCCGAGATATTTCTTCTTCTTGTTGTTCTTCTTCTGCACAGCTAAGCTGGAAGTGGCATTTGCAGCGCGCAATAGTGCAGAGTCATCTCAAAGAAAGGGGCCACGGTGTTTCTGTATCTCTATTATGTTGGTGCGGCTTCGGAACTTTTAAATATCTCGATATATCTCGAAAACTACGCTTCTGATCAAAAAATATCATAGAACATAAATTGTAGGAAACATAATTCTCGACAAAAAAGGTCTCTTAACATTTTGCCATAGCTCGCTTCGTTTCCGAGATATTTGCAGATATATCTCAAGGGAAGGGGCCTGACGGACATATTTCAAGATATTTCTTCTTCTTGTTGTTCTTCTTCTGCACAGCTAAGCTGGAAGTGGCATTTACAGCTCGCAATAGTGCAGAGTTATCTCAAAGAAAGGGGCCACGGTGTTTCTGTATCTCTATTATGTTGGTGCGGCTTCGGAACTTTTAAATATCTTGATATATCTCGAGAACTACGCATCTGATCAAAAAATGTCATAGAACGTAAAAAGTAGGAAACTTAATTCTCTACAGAAAAGGTCTCTTAACATTTTGCCATAGCTCGCTTCGTTTCCGAGATATTTGCCGATTTATCTCAAGGGAAGGGGCGTAACGGACATATTTCGAGATATTTCTTCTTCTTGTTGTTCTTCTTCTGCACAGCTAAACTGGAAGTGGCATTTCCAGCTCGCAATAGTGCAGAGTCATCTCAAAGGAAGGGGCCACGGTGTTTCTGTATCTCTATTATGTTGGTGCGGCTTCGGAGCTTTTAAATATCTCGATATATCTCGAAAACTACGCTTCTGACCAAAAAATATCATAGAACATAAATTGTAGGAAACATAATTCTCGACAAAAAAGGTCTCTTAAGATTTTGCCATAGCTCGCTTCGTTTCCGAGATATTTGCAGATATATCTCAAGGGAAGGGGCCTGACGGACATATTTCGAGATATTTCTTCTTCTTGTTGTTCTTCTTCTGCACAGCTAAGCTGGAAGTGGCATTTACATCTCGCAATAGTGCAGAGTTATCTCAAAGAAAGGGGCCACGGTGTTTCTGTATCTCTATTATGTTGGTGCGGCTTCGGAACTTTTAAATATCTTGGTATATCTCGAGAACTACGCATCTGATCAAAAAATATCATAGAACATGAAAAGTAGGAAACTTAATTCTCCACAAAAAAGGTCTCTTAACATTTTGCCATAGCTCTCTTCGTTTGCGAGATATTTGCAGATTTATCTCAAGGGAAGGGGCCTGACCGACATATTTCGAGATATTTCTTCTTCTTGTTGTTCTTCTTCTGCACAGCTAAGCTGGAAGTGGCATTTGCAGCTCGCAATAGTGCAGAGTTATCTCAAAGAAAGGGGCCACGGTGTTTCTGTATCTCTATTATGTTGGTGCGGCTTCGGAACTTTTAAATATCTTGATATATCTCGAGAACTACGCATCTGATCAAAAAATATCATAGAACATGAAAAGTAGGAAACTTAATTCTCTACAAAAAAGGTCTCTTAACATTTTGCCATAGCTCTCTTCGTTTCCGAGATATTTGCAGATTTATCTCAAGGGAAGGGGCCTGACGGACATATTTCGAGATATTTCTTCTTCTTGTTGTTCTTCTTCTGCACAGCTAAGCTGGAAGTGGCATTTACAGCTCGCAATAGTGCAGAGTTATCTCAAAGAAAGGGGCCACGGTGTTTCTGTATCTCTATTATGTTGGTGCGGCTTCGGAACTTTTAAATATCTTGATATATCTCGAGAACTACGCATCTGATCAAAAAATATCATAGAACATAAAAAGTAGGAAACTTAATTCTCTACAAAAAAGGTCTCTTAACATTTTGCCATAGCTCTCTTCGTTTCCGAGATATTTGCAGATTTATCTCAAGGGAAGGGGCCTGACGGACATATTTCGAGATACTTCTTCTTCTTGTTGTTCTTCTTCTGCACAGCTAAGCTGTAAGTGGCATTTGCGGCTCGCACTAGTGCAGAGTTATCTCAAAGAAAGGGGCCACGGTGTTTCTGTATCTCTATTATGTTGGTGCGGCTTCGGAACTTTTAAATATCTTAATATATCTCGAGAACTACGCATCTCATCAAAAAATATCATAGAACATAAAAAGTAGGAAACTTAATTCTCTACAAAAAAGGTCTCTTAACATTTTGCCATAGCTCGCTTCGTTTCCGAGATATTTGCAGATTTATCTCAAGGGAAGGGGCCTGACGGACATATTTCGAGATACTTCTTCTTCTTGTTGTTCTTCTTCTGCACAGCTAAGCTGGAAGTGGCATTTGCAGCTCGCAATAGTGCAGAGTTAGCTCAAAGAAAGGGGCCACGGTGTTTCTGTATCTCTATTATGTTGGTGCGGCTTCGGAACCTTTAAATATCTCGATATATCTCGAAAACTACGCTTCTGATCAAAAAATATCATAGAACATAAATTGTAGGAAACATAATTCTCTACAAAAAAGGTCTCTTAACATTTTGCCATAGCTCGCTTCGTTTCCGAGATATTTGCAGATATATCTCAAGGGCAGGGGCCTGACGGACATATTTCGAGATATTTCTTCTTCTTGTTGTTCTTCTTCTGCACAGCTAAGCTGGAAGTGGCATTTACAGCTCGCAATAGTGCAGAGTTATCTCAAAGAAAGGGGCCACGGTGTTTCTGTATCTCTATTATGTTGGTGCGGCTTCGGAACTTTCAAATATCTTGATATATCTCGAGAACTACGCATCTGATCAAAAAATATCATAGAACATAAAAAGTAGGAAACTTAATTCTCTACAAAAAGGTCTCTTAACATTTTGCCATAGCTCGCTTCGTTTCCGAGATATTTGCAGATTTATCTCAAGGGAAGGGGCCTGACGGACATATTTCGAGATATTTCTTCTTCTCGTTGTTCTTCTTCTGCACAGCTAAGCTGTAAGTGGCATTTGCGGCTCGCGCTAGTGCAGAGTTATCTCAAAGAAAGGGGCCACGGTGTTTCTGTATCTCTATTATGTTGGTGCGGCTTCGGAACTTTTAAATATCTTGATATATCTCGAGAACTACGCATCTGATCAAAAAATATCATAGAACATAAAAAGTAGGAAACTTAATTCTCTACAAAAAAGATCTCTTAACATTTTGCCATAGCTCGCTTCGTTTCCGAGATATTTGCAGATTTATCTCAAGGGAAGGGGCCTGACGGACATATTTCGAGATATTTCTTCTTCTCGTTGTTCTTCTTCTGCACAGCTAAGCTGTAAGTGGCATTTGCGGCTCGCGCTAGTGCAGAGTTATCTCAAAGAAAGGGGCCACGGTGTTTCTGTATCTCTATTATGTTGGTGCGGCTTCGGAACTTTTAAATATCTTGATATATCTCGAGAACTACGCATCTGATCAAAAAATATCATAGAACATAAAAAGTAGGAAACTTAATTCTCTACAAAAAAGATCTCTTAACATTTTGCCATAGCTCGCTTCGTTTCCGAGATATTTGCAGATTTATCTCAAGGGAAGGGGCCTGACGGACATATTTCGAGATACTTCTTCTTCTTGTTGTTCTTCTTCTGCACAGCTAAGCTGGAAGTGGCATTTGCGGCTCGCACTAGTGCAGAGTTATCTCAAAGAAAGGAGCCACGGTGTTTCTGTATCTCTATTATGTTGGTGCGGCTTCGGAACTTTTAAATATCTCGATATATCTCGAAAACTACGCTTCTGATCAAAAAATATCATAGAACATAAATTGTAGGAAACATAATTCACTACAAAAAACGTCTCTTAACATTTTGCCATAGCTCTCTTCGTTTCCGAGATATTTGCAGATTTATCTCAAGGGAAGGGGCCTGACGGACATATTTCGAGATATTTCTTCTTCTTGTTGTTCTTCTTCTGCACAGCTAAGCTGGAAGTGGCATTTGCAGCTCGCAATAGTGCAGAGTTATCTCAGAGAAAGGGGCCACGGTGTTTCTGTATCTCTATTATGTTGGTGCGGCTTCGGAACTTTTAAATATCTTGATATATCTCGAGAACTACGCATCTGATCAAAAAATATCATAGAACATAAAAAGTAGGAAACTTAATTCTCTACAAAAAAGGTCTCTTAACATTTTGCCATAGCTCGCTTCGTTCCCGAGATATTTGCAGATTTATCTCAAGGGAAGGGGCCTGACGGACATATTTCGAGATATTTCTTCTTCTTGTTGTTCTTCTTCTGCACAGCTAAGCTGGAAGTGGCATTTGCGGCTCGCACTAGTGCAGAGTTATCTCAAAGAAAGGGGCCACGGTGTTTCTGTATCTCTATTATGTTGGTGCGGCTTCGGAACTTTTAAATATCTCGATATATCACGAAAACTACGCTTCTGATCAAAAAATATCATAGAACATAAAAAGTAGGAAACTTAATTCTCTACAAAAAAGGTCTCTTAACATTTTGCCATAGCTCGCTTCGTTTCCGAGATATTTGCAGATATATCTCAAGGGAAGGGGCCTGACGGACATATTTCGAGATATTTCTTCTTCTTGTTGTTCTTCTTCTGCACAGCTAAGCTGGAAGTGGCATTTGCAGCTCGCAATAGTGCAGAGTTATCTCAAAGAAAGGGGCCACGGTGTTTCTGTATCTCTATTATGTTGGTGCGGCTTCGGAACTTTTAAATATTTCGATATATCTCGAAAACTACGCTTCTGATCAAAAAATATCATAGAACGTAAATTGTAGGAAACATTATTCTCTACAAAAAAGGTCTCTTAACATTTTGCCATAGCTCGCTTCGTTTCCGAGATATTTGCCGATTCAGCTCAAAGGAACGGGCCTGACGGACATATTTCGAGATACTTCTTCTTCTTGTTGTTCTTCCTCTGCACAGCTAAGCTGGAAGTGGCATTTGCAGCTCGCAATAGTGCAGAGTTATCTCAAAGAAAGGGGCCACGGTGTTTCTGTATCTCTATTATGTTGGTGCTGCTTCGGAACTTTTAAATATCTTGATATATCTCGAGAACTACGCATCTGTTCAAAAAATATCATAGAACATGAAAAGTAGGAAACTTAATTCTCTACAAAAAAGGTCTCTTAACATTTTGCCATAGCTCTCTTCGTTTCCGAGATATTTGCAGATTTATCTCAAGGGAAGGGGCCTGACGGACATATTTCGAGATATTTCTTCTTCTTGTTGTTCTTCTTCTGCACAGCTAAGCTGGAAGTGGCATTTGCAGCTCGCAATAGTGCAGAGTTATCTCAGAGAAAGGGGCCACGGTGTTTCTGTATCTCTATTATGTTGGTGCGGCTTCGGAACTTTTAAATATCTCGATATATCTCGAGAACTACGCATCTGATCAAAAAATATTATCGAACATAAAAAGTAGGAAACTTAATTCTCTACAAAAAAGGTCTCTTAACATTTTGCCATAGCTCGCTTCGTTTCCGAGATATTTGCAGATTTATCTCAAGGGAAGGGTCCTGATGGACATATTTCGAGATATTTCTTCTTCTTGTTGTTCTTCTTCTGCACAGCTAAACTGGAAGTGGCATTTCCAGCTCGCAATCGTGCAGAGTTATCTCAAAGAAAGGGGCCACGGTGTTTCTGTATCTCTATTATGTTGGTGCGGCTTCGGAACTTTTAAATATCTTGATATATCTCGAGAACTACGCATCTGATCAAAAAATATCATAGAACATAAAAAGTAGGAAACTTAATTCTCTACAAAAAAGGTCTCTTAACATTTTGCCATAGCTCGCTTCGTTCCCGAGATATTTGCAGATTTATCTCAAGGGAAGGGGCCTGACGGACATATTTCGAGATATTTCTTCCTCTTGTTGTTCTTCTTCTGCACAGCTAAGCTGGAAGTGGCATTTGCGGCTCGCACTAGTGCAGAGTTATCTCAAAGAAAGGGGCCACGGTGTTTCTGTATCTCTATTATGTTGGTGCGGCTTCGGAACTTTTAAATATCTTGATATATCTCGAGAACTACGCATCTGATCAAAAAATATCATAGAACATAAAAAGTAGGAAACTTAATTCTCTACAAAAAAGATCTCTTAACATTTTGCCATAGCTCGCTTCGTTTCCGAGATATTTGCAGATTTATCTCAAGGGAAGGGGCCTGACGGACATATTTCGAGATACTTCTTCTTCTTGTTGTTCTTCTTCTGCACAGCTAAGCTGGAAGTGGCATTTGCGGCTCGCACTAGTGCAGAGTTATCTCAAAGAAAGGAGCCACGGTGTTTCTGTATCTCTATTATGTTGGTGCGGCTTCGGAACTTTTAAATATCTCGATATATCTCGAAAACTACGCTTCTGATCAAAAAATATCATAGAACATAAATTGTAGGAAACATAATTCACTACAAAAAACGTCTCTTAACATTTTGCCATAGCTCGCTTCGTTTCCGAGATATTTGCAGATTCAGCTCAAAGGAACGGGCCTGACGGACATATTTCGAGATACTTCTTCTTCTTGTTGTTCTTCCTCTGCACAGCTAAGCTGGAAGTGGCATTTGCAGCTCGCAATAGTGCAGAGTTATCTCAAAGAAAGGGGCCACGGTGTTTCTGTATCTCTATTATGTTGGTGCTGCTTCGGAACTTTTAAATATCTTGATATATCTCGAGAACTACGCATCTGATCAAAAAATATCATAGAACATGAAAAGTAGGAAACTTAATTCTCTACAAAAAAGGTCTCTTAACATTTTGCCATAGCTCTCTTCGTTTCCGAGATATTTGCAGATTTATCTCAAGGGAAGGGGCCTGACGGACATATTTCGAGATATTTCTTCTTCTTGTTGTTCTTCTTCTGCACAGCTAAGCTGGAAGTGGCATTTGCAGCTCGCAATAGTGCAGAGTTATCTCAGAGAAAGGGGCCACGGTGTTTCTGTATCTCTATTATGTTGGTGCGGCTTCGGAACTTTTAAATATCTTGATATATCTCGAGAACTACGCATCTGATCAAAAAATATCATAGAACATAAAAAGTAGGAAACTTAATTCTCTACAAAAAAGGTCTCTTAACATTTTGCCATAGCTCGCTTCGTTTCCGAGATATTTGCAGATTCAGCTCAAAGGAACTGGCCTGACGGACATATTTCGAGATATTTCTTCTTCTTGTTGTTCTTCCTCTGCACAGCTAAGCTGGAAGTGGCATTTGCAGCTCGCAATAGTGCAGAGTTATCTCAAAGAAAGGGGCCACGGTGTTTCTGTATCTCTATTATGTTGGTGCGGCTTCGGAACTTTTAAATATCTTGATATATCTCGAGAACTACGCATCTCATCAAAAAATATCATAGAACATAAATTGTAGGAAACACAATTCTCTACAAAAAAGGTCTCTCAACATTTTGCCATAGCTCGCTTCGTTTCCGAGATATTTGCAGATTCAGCTCAAAGGAACTGGCCTGACGGACATATTTCGAGATATTTCTTCTTCTTGTTGTTCTTCCTCTGCACAGCTAAGCTGGAAGTGGCATTAGCAGCTCGCAATAGTGCAGAGTTATCTCAAAGAAAGGGGCCACGGTGTTTCTGTATCTCTATTATGTTGGTGCGGCTTCGGAACTTTTAAATATCTTGATATATCTCGAGAACTACGCATCTGATCAAAAAATATCATAGAACATAAAAAGTAGGAAACTTAATTCTCTACAAAAAAGGTCTCTTAACATTTTGCCATAGGTCGCTTCGTTTCCGAGATATTTGCAGATTTATCTCAAGGGAAGGGGCCTAACGGACATATTTCGAGATATTTCTTCTTCTTGTTGTCCTTCTTCTGCACAGCTAAGCTGGAAGTGGCATTTACAGCTCGCAATAGTGCAGAGTTATCTCAAAGAAAGGGGCCACGGTGTTTCTGTATCTCTATTATGTTGGTGCGGCTTCGGAACTTTTAAATATCTTGATATATCTCGAGAACTACGCATCTGATCAAAAAATATCATAGAACATAAAAAGTAGGAAACTTAATTCTCTACAAAAAAGGTCTCTTAACATTTTGCCATAGCTCGCTTCGTTTCCGAGATATTTGCAGATTCAGCTCAAAGGAACTGGCCTGACGGACATATTTCGAGATATTTCTTCTTCTTGTTGTTCTTCCTCTGCACAGCTAAGCTGGAAGTGGCATTTGCAGCTCGCAATAGTGCAGAGTTATCTCAAAGAAAGGGGCCACGGTGTTTCTGTATCTCTATTATGTTGGTGCGGCTTCGGAACTTTTAAATATCTTGATATATCTCGAGATCTACGCATCTCATCAAAAAATATCATAGAACATAAAAAGTAGGAAACTTAATTCTCTACAAAAAAGGTCTCTTAACATTTTGCCATAGCTCGCTTCGTTTCCGAGATATTTGCAGATATATCTCAAGGGAAGGGGCCTGACGGACATATTTCGAGATATTTCTTCTTCTTGTTGTTCTTCTTCTGCACAGCTAAGCTGGAAGTGGCATTTGCGGCTCGCACTAGTGCAGAGTTATCTCAAAGAAAGGGGCCACGGTGTTTCTGTATCTCTATTATGTTGGTGCGGCTTCGGAACTTTTAAATATCTTGATATATCTCGAGAACTACGCATCTGATCAAAAAATATCATAGAACATAAAAAGTAGGAAGCTTAATTCTCTACAAAAGAGGTCTCTTAACATTTTGCCATAGCTCGCTTCGTTTCCGAGATATTTGCAGATTTATCTCAAGGGAAGGGGCCTGACGGACATATTTCGAGATATTTCTTCTTCTTGTTGTCCTTCTTCTGCACAGCTAAGCTGGAAGTGGCATTTACAGCTCGCAATCGTGCAGAGTTATCTCAAAGTAAGGGGCCACGGTGTTTCTGTATCTCTATTATGTTGGTGCGGCTTCGGAACTTTTAAATATCTTGATATATCTCGAGAACTACGCATCTGATCAAAAAATATCATAGAACATAAAAAGTAGGAAACTTAATTCTCTACAAAAAAGGTCTCTTAACATTTCGCCATAGCTCGCTTCGTTTCCGAGATATTTGCAGATTTATCTCAAGGGAAGGGGCCTGACGGACATATTTCGAGATATTTCGTCTTCTTGTTGTTCTTCTTCTGCACAGCTAAGCTGGAAGTGGCATTTGCGGCTCGCACTAGTGCAGGGTTATCTCAAAGAAAGGGGCCACGGTGTTTCTGTATCCCTATTATGTTGGTGCGGCTTCGTAACTCTTAAATATCTCGATATATCTCGAAAACTACGCTTCTGATCAAAAAATATCATAGAACATAAATTGTAGGAAACATAATTCTCTATAAAAAACGTCTCTTAACATTTTGCCATAGCTCGCTTTGTTTCCGAGATATTTGCAGATTTATCTCAAGGGAAGGGGCCTGACGGACATATTTCGAGATATTTCTTCTTCTTGTTGTTCTTCTTCTGCACAGCTAAGCTGGAAGTGGCATTTGCGGCTCGCACTAGTGCAGAGTTATCTGAAAGAAAGGGGCCACGGCGTTTCTGTATCTCTATTATGTTGGTGCGGCTTCGGAACTTTTAAATATCTCGATATATCTCTAAAACTACGCTTCTGATCAAAAAATATCATAGAACATAAAAAGTAGGAAACTTAATTCTCTACAAAAAAGGTCTCTTAACATTTTGCCATAGCTCGCTTGGTTTCCGAGATATTTGCAGATTTATCTCAAGGGAAGGGGCCTAACGGACATATTTCGAGATATTTCTTCTTCTTGTTGTTCTTCTTCTGCACAGCTAAGCTGGAAGTGGCATTTGCAGCTCGCAATAGTGCAGAGTTATCTCAAAGAAAGGGGCCACGGTGTTTCTGTATCTCTATTATGTTGGTGCGGCTTCGGAACTTTTAGATATCTTGATATATCTCGAGAACTACGCATCTGATCAGAAAATATCATAGAACATAAAAAGTAGGAAACCTAATTCTCTACAAAAAAGGTCTCTTAACATTTCGCCATAGCTCGCTTCGTTTCCGAGATATTTGCAGATTTATCTCAAGGGAAGGGGCCTGACGGACATATTTCGAGATATTTCTTCTTCTTGTTGTTCTTCTTCTGCACAGCTAAGCTGGAAGTGGCATTTGCGGCTCGCACTAGTGCAGAGTTATCTCAAAGAAAGGGGCCACGGTGTTTCTGTATCTCTATTATGTTGGTGCGGTTTCGGAACTTTTAAATATCTTGATATATCTCGAGAGCTACGCGTCTGATCAAAAAATATCATAGAACATAAAAAGTAGGAAACATAATTCTCTACAAAAAAGGTCTCTTAACATTTTGCCATAGCTCGCTTCGTTTCCGAGATATTTGCAGATTTATCTCAAGGGAAGGGGCCTGACGGACATATTTCGAGATATTTCTTCTTCTTGATGTTCTTCTTCTGCACAGCTAAGCTGGAAGTGGCATTTACAGCGCGCAATAGTGCAGAGTTATCTCAAAGAAAGGGGCCACGGTGTTTCTGTATCTCTATTATGTTGGTGCGGCTTCGGAACTTTTAAATATCTTGATATATCTCGAGAACTACGCATCTGATCAAAAAATATCATAGAACATAAAAAGTAGGATGCTTAATTCTCTACAAAATAGGTCTCTTAACATTTTGCCATAGCTCGCTTCGTTTCCGAGATATTTGCAGATTTATCTCAAGGGAAGGGGCCTAACGGACATATTTCGAGATATTTCTTCTTCTTGTTGTTCTTCTTCTGCACAGCTATACTGGAAGTGGCATTTCCAGCTCGCAGTAGTGCAGAGTTATCTCAAAGAGAGGGGCCACGGTGTTTCTGTATCTGTATTATGTTGGTGCGGCTTCGGAACTTTTAAATATCTCGATATATCTCGAGAACTACGCATCTGATCAAAAAATATCATAGAACATAAAAAGTAGGAAACTTAATTCTCTACAAAAAAGGTCTCTTAACATTTCGCCATAGCTCGCTTCGTTTCCGAGATATTTGCAGATTTATCTCAAGGGAAGGGGCCTGTCGGACATATTTCGAGATATTTCTTCTTCTTGTTGTCCTTCTTCTGCACAGCTAAGCTGGAAGTGGCATTTACAGCTCGCAATCGTGCAGAGTTATCTCAAAGAAAGGGGCCACGGTGTTTCTGTATCTCTATTATGTTGGTGCGGCTTCGGAACTTTTAAATATCTTGATATATCTCGAGAACTACGCATCTGATCAAAAAATATCATAGAACATAAAAAGTAGGAAACTTAATTCTCTACAAAAAAGGTCTCTTAACATTTCGCCATAGCTCGCTTCGTTTCCGAGATATTTGCAGATTTATCTCAAGGGAAGGGGCCTGACGGACATATTTCGAGATATTTCTTCTTCTTGTTGTTCTTCTTCTGCACAGCTAAGCTGGAAGTGGCATTTGCGGCTCGCACTAGTGCAGGGTTATCTCAAAGAAAGGGGCCACGGTGTTTCTGTATCCCTATTATGTTGGTGCGGTTTCGGAACTTTTAAATATCTTGATATATCTCGAGAGCTCCGCGTCTGATCAAAAAATATCATAGAACATAAAAAGTAGGAAACATAATTCTCTACAAAAAAGGTCTCTTAACATTTTGCCATAGCTCGCTTCGTTTCCGAGATATTTGCAGATTTATCTCAAGGGAAGTGGCCTGACGGACATATTTCGAGATATTTCTTCTTCTTGTTGTTCTTCTTCTGCACAGCTAAGCTGGAAGTGGCATTTGCGGCTCGCTCTAGTGCAGAGTTATCTCAAAGAAAGGGGCCACGGTGTTTCTGTATCTCTATTATGTTGGTGCGGCTTCGGAACTTTTAAATATCTTGATATATCTCGAGAACTACGCATCTGATCCAAAAATATCATAGAACATAAATAGTAGGAAACTTAATTCTCTACAAAAAAGGTCTCTGAACATTTTGCCATAGCTCGCTTCGTTTCCGAGATATTTGCAGATTAATCTCAAGGGAAGGGGCCTGACGGACATATTTCCAGATATTTCTTCTTCTTGTTGTTCTTCTTCTGCACAGCTAAGCTGGAAGTGGCATTTGCAGCTCGCAATAGTGCAGAGTTATCTCAAAGAAAGGGGCCACGGTGTTTCTGTATCTCTATTATGTTGGTGCGGCTTCGGAACTTTTAAATATCTTGATATATCTCGAGAACTACGCATCTGATCAAAAAATATCATAGAACATAAAAAGTAGGAAACTTAATTCTCTACAAAAAAGGTCTCTTAACATTTTGCCATAGCTCGCTTTGTTTCCGAGATATTTGCAGATTTATCTCAAGGGAAGGGGCCTGACGGACATATTTCGAGATATTTCTTCTTCTTGTTGTTCTTCTTCTGCACAGCTAAGCTGGAAGTGGCATTTGCGGCTCGCACTAGTGCAGAGTTATCTCAACGAAAGGGGCCACGGTGTTTCTGTATCTCTATTATGTTGGTGCGGTTTCGGAACTTTTAAATATCTCGATATATCTCGAAAACTACGCTTCTGATCGAAAAATATCATAGAACATAAATTGTAGGAAACATAATTCTCTACAAAAAAGGTCTCTTAACATTTCGCCATAGCTCGCTTCGTTTCCGAGATATTTGCAGATGTATCTCAAGGGAAGGGGCCTGACGGACATATTTCGAGATATTTCTTCTTCTTGTTGTTCTTCTTCTGCACAGCTAAGCTGGAAGTGGCATTTACAGCTCGCAATAGTGCAGAGTTATCTCAAAGAAAGGGGCCACGGTGTTTCTGTATCTCTATTATGTTGGTGCGGCTTCGGAACTTTTAAATATCTTGATATATCTCGAGAACTACGCATCAGATCAAAAAATATCATAGAACATAAAAAGTAGAAAACTTAATTCTCTACAAAAAAGGTCTCTTAACATTTTGCCATAGCTCTCTTCGTTTCCGAGATATTTGCAGATTTATCTCAAGGGAAGGGGCCTGACGGACATATTTCGAGATATTCTTTCTTCTTGTTGTTCTTCTGCACAGCTAAGCTGGAAGTGGCATTTGCAGCTCGCAATAGTGCATAGTTATCTGAAAGAAAGGGGCCACGGTGTTTCTGTATCTCTATTATGTTGGTGCGGTTTCGGAACTTTTAAATATCTTGATATATCTCGAGAGCTACGCGTCTGATCAAAAAATATCATAGAACATAAAAAGTAGGAAACATAATTCTCTACAAAAAAGGTCTCTTAACATTTTGCCATAGCTCGCTTCGTTTCCGAGATATTTGCAGATTTATCTCAAGGGAAGGGGCCTGACGGACATATTTCGAGATATTTCTTCTTCTTGTTGTTCTTCTTCTGCACAGCTAAGCTGGAAGTGGCATTTGCGGCTCGCACTAGTGCAGAGTTATCTCAACGAAAGGGGCCACGGTGTTTCTGTATCTCTATTATGTTGGTGCGGCTTCGGAACTTTTAAATATCTCGATATTATCTCGAAAACTACGCTTCTGATCAAAAAATATCATAGAACATAAATTGTAGGAAACTTAATTCTCTACAAAAAAGGTCTCTTAACATTTTGCCATAGCTCTCTTCGTTTCCGAGATATTTGCAGATATATCTCAAGGGAAGGGGCCTGACGGACATATTTCGAGATATTTCTTCTTCTTGTTGTTCTTCTGCACAGCTAAGCTGGAAGTGGCATTTGCAGCTCGCAATAGTGCATAGTTATCTGAAAGAAAGGGGCCACGGTGTTTCTGTATCTCTATTATGTTGGTGCGGTTTCGGAACTTTTAAATATCTTGATATATCTCGAGAGCTACGCATCTGATCCAAAAATATCATAGAACATAAATAGTAGGAAACATAATTCTCTACAAAAAAGGTCTCTTAACATTTTGCCATAGCTCGCTTCGTTTCCGAGATATTTGCAGATTTATCTCAAGGGAAGTGGCCTGACGGACATATTTCGAGATATTTCTTCTTCTTGTTGTTCTTCTTCTGCACAGCTAAGCTGGAAGTGGCATTTGCGGCTCGCTCTAGTGCAGAGTTATCTCAAAGAAAGGGGCCACGGTGTTTCTGTATCTCTATTATGTTGGTGCGGCTTCGGAACTTTTAAATATCTTGATATATCTCGAGAACTACGCATCTGATCCAAAAATATCATAGAACATAAATAGTAGGAAACTTAATTCTCTACAAAAAAGGTCTCTCAACATTTTGCCATAGCTCGCTTCGTTTCCGAGATATTTGCAGATTTATCTCAAGGGAAGGGGCCTGACGGACATATTTCCAGATATTTCTTTTTCTTGTTGTTCTTCTTCTGCACAGCTAAGCTGGAAGTGGCATTTGCAGCTCGCAATAGTGCAGAGTTATCTCAAAGAAAGGGGCCACGGTGTTTCTGTATCTCTATTATGTTGGTGCGGCTTCGGAACTTTTAAATATCTTGATATATCTCGAGAACTACGCATCTGATCAAAAAATATCATAGAACATAAAAAGTAGGAAACTTAATTCTCTACAAAAAAGGTCTCTTAACATTTTGCCATAGCTCGCTTCGTTTCCGAAATATTTGCAGATTTATCTCAAGGGAAGGGGCCTGACGGACATATTTCGAGATATTTCTTCTTCTTGTTGTTCTTCTTCTGCACAGCTAAGCTGGAAGTGGCATTTGCGGCTCGCACTAGTGCAGAGTTATCTCAACGAAAGGGGCCACGGTGTTTCTGTATCTCTATTATGTTGGTGCGGCTTCGGAACTTTTAAATATCTCGATATATCTCGAAAACTACGCTTCTGATCAAAAAATATCATAGAACATAAATTGTAGGAAACATAATTCTCTACAAAAAAGGTCTCTTAACATTTCGCCATAGCTCGCTTCGTTTCCGAGATATTTGCAGATATATCTCAAGGGAAGGGGCCTGACGGACATATTTCGAGATATTTCTTCTTCTTGTTGTTCTTCTTCTGCACAGCTAAGCTGGAAGTGGCATTTACAGCTCGCAATAGTGCAGAGTTATCTCAAAGAAAGGGGCCACGGTGTTTCTGTATCTCTATTATGTTGGTGCGGCTTCGGAACTTTTAAATATCTTGATATATCTCGAGAACTACGCATCAGATCAAAAAATATTATAGAACATAAAAAGTAGGAAACTTAATTCTCTACAAAAAAGGTCTCTTAACATTTTGCCATAGCTCTCTTCGTTTCCGAGATATTTGCAGATTTATCTCAAGGGAAGGGGCCTGACGGACATATTTCGAGATATTGCTTCTTCTTGTTGTTCTTCTGCACAGCTAAGCTGGAAGTGGCATTTGCAGCTCGCAATAGTGCATAGTTATCTGAAAGAAAGGGGCCACGGTGTTTCTGTATCTCTATTATGTTGGTGCGGCTTCGGAACTTTTAAATATCTTGATATATCTCGAGAACTACGGATCTGATCCAAAAATATCATAGAACATAAATAGTAGGAAACTTAATTCTCTACAAAAAAGGTCTCTCAACATTTTGCCATAGCTCGCTTCGTTTCCGAGATATTTGCAGATTTATCTCAAGGGAAGGGGCCTGACGGACATATTTCCAGATATTTCTTCTTCTTGTTGTTCTTCTTCTGCACAGCTAAGCTGGAAGTGGCATTTGCAGCTCGCAATAGTGCAGAGTTATCTCAAAGAAAGGGGCCACGGTGTTTCTGTATCTCTATTATGTTGGTGCGGCTTCGGAACTTTTAAATATCTCGATATATCTCGAAAACTACGCTTCTGATCAAAAAATATCATAGAACATAAATTGTAGGAAACATAATTCTCTACAAAAAAGGTCTCTTAACATTTCGCCATAGCTCGCTTCGTTTCCGAGATATTTGCAGATATATCTCAAGGGAAGGGGCCTGACGGACATATTTCGAGATATTTCTTCTTCTTGTTGTTCTTCTTCTGCACAGCTAAGCTGGAAGTGGCATTTACAGCTCGCAATAGTGCAGAGTTATCTCAAAGAAAGGGGCCACGGTGTTTCTGTATCTCTATTATGTTGGTGCGGCTTCGGAACTTTTAAATATCTTGATATATCTCGAGAACTACGCATCAGATCAAAAAATATTATAGAACATAAAAAGTAGGAAACTTAATTCTCTACAAAAAAGGTCTCTTAACATTTTGCCATAGCTCTCTTCGTTTCCGAGATATTTGCAGATTTATCTCAAGGGAAGGGGCCTGACGGACATATTTCGAGATATTGCTTCTTCTTGTTGTTCTTCTGCACAGCTAAGCTGGAAGTGGCATTTGCGGCTCGCACTAGTGCAGAGTTATCTCAAAGAAAGGGGCCACGGTGTTTCTGTATCTCTATTATGTTGGTGCGGCTTCGGAACTTTTAAATATCTCGATATATCTCGAAAACTACGCTTCTGATCAAAAAATATCATAGAACATAAATTGTAGGAAACATAATTCTCTACAAAAAAGGTCTCTTAACATTTTGCCATAGCTCTCTTCGTTTCCGAGATATTTGCAGATTTATCTCAAGGGAAGGGGCCTGACGGACATATTTCGAGATATTTCTTCTTCTTGTTGTTCTTCTTCTGCACAGCTAAGCTGGAAGTGGCATTTGCAGCTCGCACTAGTGCAGAGTTATCTCAAAGAAAGGGGCCACGGTGTATCTGTATCTCTATTATGTTGGTGCGGCTTCGGAACTTTTAAATATCTCGATATATCTCGAAAACTACGCTTCTGATCAAAAAATATCATAGAACATAAATTGTAGGAAACATAATTCTCTACAAAAAAGGTCTCTCAACATTTTGCCATAGCTCGCTTCGTTTCCGAGATATTTGCAGATTCATCTCAAGGGAAGGGGTCTGACGGACATATTTCGAGATATTTCTTCTTCTTGTTGTTCTTCTTCTGCACAGCTAAGCTCGAAGTGGCATTTGCAGCTCGCAATAGTGCAGTGTTATCTCAAAGAAAGAGGCCACGGTGTTTCTGTACCTCTATTATGTTGGTGCAGCTTCGGAACTTTTAAATATCTTGATATATCTCGAGAACTACGCATCTGATCAAAAAATATCATCGAACATAAAAAGTAGGAAACTTAATTCTCTACAAAAAAGGTCTCTTAACATTTTGCCATAGCTCGCTTCGTTTCCGAGATATTTGCAGATTCAGCTCAAAGGAACTGGCCTGACGGACATATTTCGAGATATTTCTTCTTCTTGTTGTTCTTCCTCTGCACAGCTAAGCTGGAAGTGGCATTTGCGGCTCGCACTAGTGCAGAGTTATCTCAAAGAAAGGGGCCACGGTGTTTCTGTATCTCTATTATGTTGGTGCGGCTTCGGAACTTTTAAATATCTCGATATATCTCGAAAACTACGCTTCTGATCAAAAAATATCATAGAACATAAAAAGTAGGAAACTTAATTCTCTACAAAAAAGGTCTCTTAACATTTTGCCATAGCTCTCTTCGTTTCCGAGATATTTGCAGATTTATCTCAAGGGAAGGGGCCTGACGGACATATTTCGAGATATTTCTCCTTCTTGTTGTTCTTCTTCTGCACAGCTAAGCTGGAAGTGGCATTTGCAGCTCGCAATAGTGCAGAGTTATCTCAAAGAAAGGGGCCACGGTGTTTCTGTATCTCTATTATGTTGGTGCCGCTTCGGAACTTTTAAATATCTTGATATATCTCGAGAACTACGCGTCTGATCAAAAAATATCATAGAACATAAAAAGTAGGAAACTTAATTCTCTACAAAAAAGGTCTCTTAACATTTTGCCATAGCTCGCTCCGTTTCCGAGATATTTGCAGATTTATCTCAAGGGAAGGGGCCTGACGGACATATTTCGAGATATTTCTTCTTCTTGTTGTTCTTCTTCTGCACAGCTAAGCTGGAAGTGGCATTTGCGGCTCGCACTAGTGCAGAGTTATCTCAAAGAAAGGGGCCACGGTGTTTCTGTATCTCTATTATGTTGGTGCGGCTTCGGAACTTTTAAATATCTCGATATATCTCGAAAACTACGCTTCTGATCAAAAAATATCATAGAACATAAAAAGTAGGAAACTTAATTCTCTACAAAAAAGGTCTCTTAACATTTTGCCATAGCTCGCTTCGTTTCCGAGATATTTGCATATTTATCTCAACGGAAGGGGCCTGACGGACATATTTCGAGATATTTCTTCCTCTTGTTGTTCTTCTTCTGCACGGCTAAGCTGGAAGTGGCATTTGCGGCTCGCACTAGTGCAGAGTTATCTCAAAGAAAGGGGCCACGGTGTTTCTGTATCTCTATTATGTTGGTGCGGCTTCGGAACTTTTAAATATCTCGATATATCTCGAGAACTACGCATCTGATCAAAAAATATCATCGAACATAAAAAGTAGGAAACTTAATTCTCTACAAAAAAGGTCTCTTAACATTTTGCCATAGCTCGCTTCGTTTCCGAGATATTTGCAGATTCAGCTCAAAGGAACTGGCCTGACGGACATATTTCGAGATATTTCTTCTTCTTGTTGTTCTTCCTCTGCACAGCTAAGCTGGAAGTGGCATTTGCGGCTCGCACTAGTGCAGAGTTATCTCAAAGAAAGGGGCCACGGTGTTTCTGTATCTCTATTATGTTGGTGCGGCTTCGGAACTTTTAAATATCTCGATATATCTCGAAAACTACGCTTCTGATCAAAAAATATCATAGAACATAAATTGTAGGAAACATAATTCTCTACAAAAAAGGTCTCTTAACATTTTGCCATAGCTCTCTTCGTTTCCGAGATATTTGCAGATTTATCTCAAGGGAAGGGGCCTGACGGACATATTTCGAGATATTTATTCTTCTTGTTGTTCTTCTTCTGCACAGCTAAGCTGGAAGTGGCATTTGCAGCTCGCACTAGTGCAGAGTTATCTCAAAGAAAGGGGCCACGGTGTTTCTGTATCTCTATTATGTTGGTGGGCTTCGGAACTTTTAAATATCTCGATATATCTCGAAAACTACGCTTCTGATCAAAAAATATCATAGAACATAAATTGTAGGAAACATAATTCTCTACAAAAAAGGTCTCTTAACATTTTGCCATAGCTCTCTTCGTTTCCGAGATATTTGCAGATTTATCTCAAGGGAAGGGGCCTGACGGACATATTTCGAGATATTTCTTCTTCTTGTTGTTCTTCTTCTGCACAGCTAAGCTGGAAGTGGCATTTGCAGCTCGCAATAGTGCAGAGTTATCTCAAAGAAAGGGGCCACGGTGTTTCTGTATCTCTATTATGTTGGTGCGGCTTCGGAACTTTTAAATATCTTGATGTATCTCGAGAACTACGCGTCTGATCAAAAAATATCATAGAACATAAAAAGTAGGAAACTTAATTCTCTAGAACAACGGTCTCTTAACATTTTGCCACAGCTCGCTTCGTTTCCGAGATATTTGCATATTTATCTCAAGGGAAGGGGCCTGACGGACATATTTCGAGATATTTCTTCTTCTTGTTGTTCTTCTTCTGCACAGCTAAGCTGGAAGTGGCATTTGCAGCTCGCAATAGTGCAGAGTTATCTCAAAGAAAGGGGCCACGGTGTTTCTGTATCTCTATTATGTTGGTGCGGCATCGGAACTTTTAAATATCTTGATATATCTCGAGAACTACGCGTCTGATCAAAAAATATCATAGAACATAAAAAGTAGGAAACATAATTCTCTACAAAAAAGGTCTCTTAACATTTTGCCATAGCTCTCTTCGTTTCCGAGATATTTGCAGATTTATCTCAAGGGAAGGGGCCTGACGGACATATTTCGAGATATTTCTTCTTCTTGTTGTTCTTCTTCTGCACAGCTAAGCTGGAAGTGGCATTTGCAGCTCGCAATAGTGCAGAGTTATCTCAAAAAAAGGGGCCACGGTGTTTCTGTATCTCTATTATGTTGGTGCGGCTTCGGAACTTTTAAATATCTTGATATATCTCGAGAACTACGCGTCTGATCAAAAAACATCATAGAACATAAAAAGTAGGAAAATTAATTCTCTACAACAACGGTCTCTTAACATTTTGCCACAGCTCGCTTCGTTTCCGAGATATTTGCATATTTATCTCAAGGGAAGGGGCCTGACGGACATATTTCGAGATATTTCTTCTTCTTGTTGTTCTTCTTCTGCACAGCTAAGCTGGAAGTGGCATTTGCGGCCCGCACTAGTGCAGAGTTATCTCAAAGAAAGGGGCCACGGTGTTTCTGTATCTCTATTATGTTGGTGCGGCTTCGGAACTTTTAAATATCTCGATATATCTCGAAAACTACGCTTCTGATCAAAAAATATCATACAACATAAATTGTAGGAAACATAATTCTCTACAAAAAAGGTCTCTTAACATTTTGCCATAGCTCTCTTCGTTTCCGAGATATTTGCAGATTTATCTCAAGGGAAGGGTCCTGATGGACATATTTCGAGATATTTCTTCTTCTTGTTGTTCTTCTTCTGCACAGCTAAACTGGAAGTGGCATTTCCAGCTCGCAATCGTGCAGAGTTATCTCAAAGAAAGGGGCCATGGTGTTTCTGTATCTCTATTATGTTGGTGCGGCTTCGGAACTTTTAAATATCTTGATATATCTCGAGAACTACGCCTCTGATCGAAAATTATCATAGAACATAAAAAGTCGGAAACTTAATTCTCTACAAAAAAGGTCTCTTAACATTTTGCCATAGCTCGCTTCGTTTCCGAGATATTTGCAGATTCAGCTCAAAGGAACTGGCCTGACGGACATATTTCGAGATATTTCTTCTTCTTGTTGTTCTTCCTCTGCACAGCTAAGCTGGAAGTGGCATTTGCAGCTCGCAATAGTGCAGAGTTATCTCAAAGAAAGGGGCCACGGTGTTTCTGTATCTCTATTATGTTGGTGCGGCTTCGGAACTTTTAAATATCTTGATATATCTCGAGAACTACGCATCTGATCAAAAAATATCATAGAACATAAAAAGTAGGAAACTTAATTCTCTACAAAAAAGGTCTCTTAACATTTTGCCATAGCTCGCTTCGTTTCCGAGATATTTGCAGATTTATCTCAAGGGAAGGGGCCTGACGGACATATTTCGAGATATTTCTTCTTCTTGTTGTTCTTCTTCTGCACAGCTAAGCTGGAAGTGGCATTTGCAGCTCGCACTAGTGCAGAGTTATCTCAAAGAAAGGGGCCAAGGTGTTTCTGTATCTCTATTATGTTGGTGCGGCTTCGGAACTTTTAAATATCTCGATATATCTCGAAAACTACGCTTCTGATCAAAAAATATCATAGAACATAAATTGTAGGAAACATAATTCTCTACAGAAAAGGTCTCTTAACATTTTGCCATAGCTCGCTTCGTTTCCGAGATATTTGCAGATTTATCTCAAGGGAAGGGGCCTGACGGACATATTTCGAGATATTTCTTCTTCTTGTTGTTCTTCTTCTGCACAGCTAAGCTGGAAGTGGCATTTGCGGCTCGCACTAGTGCAGAGTTATCTCAAAGAAAGGGGCCACGGTGTTTCTGTATCTCTATTATGTTGGTGCGGCTTCGGAACTTTCAAATATCTGGATATATCTCGAGAACTACGCATCTGATCAAAAAATATCATAGAACATAAAAAGTAGGAACCTTAATTCTCTACAAAAAAGGTCTCTTAACATTTTGCCATAGCTCGCTTGGTTTCCGAGATATTTGCAGATTTATCTCAAAGGAAGGGGCCTGACGGACATATTTCGAGATATTTCTTCTTCTTGTTGTTCTTCTTCTGCACAGCTAAGCTGGAAGTGGCATTTGCGGCTCGCACTAGTGCAGAGTTATCCCAAAGAAAGGGGCCACGCTGTTTCTGTATCTCTATTATGTTGGTGCGGCTTCGGAACTTTTAAATATCTCGATATATCTCGAAAACTACGCTTCTGATCAAAAAATATCATAGAACATAAATTGTAGGAAACATAATTCTCTACAAAAAACGTCTCTTAACATTTTGCCATAGCTCGCTTCGTTTCCGAGATATTTGCAGATTCAGCTCAAAGGAACTGGCCTGACGGACATATTTCGAGATATTTCTTCTTCTTGTTGTTCTTCCTCTGCACAGCTAAGCTGGAAGTGGCATTTGCGGCTCGCACTAGTGCAGAGTTATCTCAAAGAAAGGGGCCACGGTGTTTCTGTATCTCTATTATGTTGGTGCGGCTTCGGAACTTTTAAATATCTTGATATATCTCGAGAACTACGCACCTGATCAAAAAATATCATAGAACATAAAAAGTAGGAAACTTAATTCTCTACAAAAAAGGTCTCTTAACATTTTGCCATAGCTCGCTTCGTTTCCGAGATATTTGCAGATTTATCTCAAAGGAAGGGGCCTGACGGACATATTTCGAGATATTTCTTCTTCTTGTTGTTCTTCTTCTGCACAGCTAAGCTGGAAGTGGCATTTGCAGCTCGCACTAGTGCAGAGTTATCTCAAAGAAAGGGGCCACGGTGTTTCTGTATCTCTATTATGTTGGTGCGGCTTCGGAACTTTTAAATATCTCGATATATCTCGAAAACTACGCTTCTGATCAAAAAATATCATAGAACATAAATTGTAGAAAACATAATTCTCTACAAAAAAGGTCTCTTAACATTTTGACATAGCTCGCTTCGTTTCCGAGATATGTGCAGATTTATCTCAAGGGAAGGGGCCTGACGGACATATTTCGAGATATTTCTTCTTCTTGTTGTTCTTCTTCTGCACAGCTAAGCTGGAAGTGGCGTTTGCGGCTCGCACTAGTGCAGAGTTATCTCAAAGAAAGGGGCCACGGTGTTTCTGTATCCCTATTATGTTGGTGCGGCATCGGAACTTTTAAATATCTCGATATATCTCGAAAACTACGCTTCTGATCAAAAAATATCATAGAACATAAATTGTAGGAAACATAATTCTCTACAAAAAACGTCTCTTAACATTTTGCCATAGCTCGCTTCGTTTCCGAGATATTTGCAGATTCAGCTCAAAGGAACTGGCCTGACGGACATATTTCGAGATATTTCTTCTTCTTGTTGTTCTTCTTATGCACAGCTAAGCTGGAAGTGGCATTTGCAGCTCGCAATAGTGCAGAGTTATCCCAAAGAAAGGGGCCACGGTGTTTCTGTATCTCTATTATGTTGGTGCGGCTTCGGAACTTTTAAATATCTCGATATATCTCGAAAACTACGCTTCTGATCAAAAAATATCATAGAACATAAATTGTAGGAAACATAATTCTTTTCAAAAAAGGTCTCTTAACATTTTGCCATAGCTCGCTTCGTTTCCGAGATATTTGCATATTTATCTCAAGGGAAGGGGCCTGACGGACATATTTCGAGATATTTCTTCTTCTTGTTGTTCTTCTTCTGCACAGCTAAGCTGGAAGTGGCATTTGCAGCTCGCACTAGTGCAGAGTTATCTCAAAGAAAGGGGCCAAGGTGTTTCTGTATCTCTATTATGTTGGTGCGGCTTCGGAACTTTTAAATATCTCGATATATCTCGAAAACTACGCTTCTGATCAAAAAATATCATAGAACATAAATTGTAGGAAACATAATTGTCTACAGAAAAGGTCTCTTAACATTTTGCCATAGCTCGCTTCGTTTCCGAGATATTTGCAGATTCAGCTCAAAGGAACTGGCCTGACGGACATATTTCGAGATATTTCTTCTTCTTGTTGTTCTTCCTCTGCACAGCTAAGCTGGAAGTGGCATTTGCAGCTCGCAATAGTGCAGAGTTATCTCAAAGAAAGGGGCCACGGTGTTTCTGTATCTCTATTATGTTGGTGCGGCTTCGGAACTTTTAAATATCTTGATATATCTCGAGAACTACGCATCTGATCAAAAAATATCATAGAACATAAAAAGTAGGAAACTTAATTCTCTACAAAAAAGGTCTCTTAACATTTTGCCATAGCTCGCTTCGTTTCCGAGATATTTGCAGATTTATCTCAAGGGAAGGGGCCTGACGGACATATTTCGAGATATTTCTTCTTCTTGTTGTTCTTCTTCTGCACAGCTAAGCTGGAAGTGGCATTTGCAGCTCGCACTAGTGCAGAGTTATCTCAAAGAAAGGGGCCAAGGTGTTTCTGTATCTCTATTATGTTGGTGCGGCTTCGGAACTTTTAAATATCTCGATATATCTCGAAAACTACGCTTCTGATCAAAAAATATCATAGAACATAAATTGTAGGAAACATAATTGTCTACAGAAAAGGTCTCTTAACATTTTGCCATAGCTCGCTTCGTTTCCGAGATATTTGCAGATTCAGCTCAAAGGAACTGGCCTGACGGACATATTTCGAGATATTTCTTCCTCTTGTTGTTCTTCCTCTGCACAGCTAAGCTGGAAGTGGCATTTGCAGCTCGCAATAGTGCAGAGTTATCTCAAAGAAAGGGGCCACGGTGTTTCTGTATCTCTATTATGTTGGTGCGGCTTCGGAACTTTTAAATATCTTGATATATCTCGAGAACTACGCATCTGATCAAAAAATATCATAGAACATAAAAAGTAGGAAACTTAATTCTCTACAAAAAAGTTCTCTTAACATTTTGCCATAGCTCGCTTCGTTTCCGAGATATTTGCAGATTTATCTCAAGGGAAGGGGCCTGACGGACATATTTCGAGATATTTCTTCTTCTTGTTGTTCTTCTTCTGCACAGCTAAGCTGGAAGTGGCATTTGCAGCTCGCACTAGTGCAGAGTTATCTCAAAGAAAGGGGCCAAGGTGTTTCTGTATCTCTATTATGTTGGTGCGGCTTCGGAACTTTTAAATATCTCGATATATCTCGAAAACTACGCTTCTGATCAAAAAATATCATAGAACATAAATTGTAGGAAACATAATTCTCTACAGAAAAGGTCTCTTAACATTTTGCCATAGCTCGCTTCGTTTCCGAGATATTTGCAGATTTATCTCAAGGGAAGGGGCCTGACGGACATATTTCGAGATATTTCTTCTTCTTGTTGTTCTTCTTCTGCACAGCTAAGCTGGAAGTGGCATTTGCGGCTCGCACTAGTGCAGAGTTATCTCAAAGAAAGGGGCCACGGTGTTTCTGTATCTCTATTATGTTGGTGCGGCTTCGGAACTTTCAAATATCTTGATATATCTCGAGAACTACGCATCTGATCAAAAAATATCATAGAACATAAAAAGTAGGAAACTTCATTCTCTACAAAAAAGGTCTCTTAACATTTTGCCATAGCTCGCTTCGTTTCCGAGATATTTGCAGATTTATCTCAAAGGAAGGGGCCTGACGGACATATTTCGAGATATTTCTTCTTCTTGTTGTTCTTCTTCTGCACAGCTAAGCTGGAAGTGGCATTTGCGGCTCGCACTAGTGCAGAGTTATCCCAAAGAAAGGGGCCACGCTGTTTCTGTATCTCTATTATGTTGGTGCGGCTTCGGAACTTTTAAATATCTCGATATATCTCGAAAACTACGCTTCTGATCAAAAAATATCATAGAACCTAAATTGTAGGAAACATAATTCTCTACAAAAAACGTCTCTTAACATTTTGCCATAGCTCGCTTCGTTTCCGAGATATTTGCAGATTCAGCTCAAAGGAACTGGCCTGACGGACATATTTCGAGATATTTCTTCTTCTTGTTGTTCTTCCTCTGCACAGCTAAGCTGGAAGTGGCATTTGCAGCTCGCAATAGTGCAGAGTTATCTCAAAGAAAGGGGCCACGGTGTTTCTGTATCTCTATTATGTTGGTGCGGCTTCGGAACTTTTAAATATCTTGATATATCTCGAGAACTACGCATCTGATCAAAAAATATCATAGAACATAAAAAGTAGGAAACTTAATTCTCTACAAAAAAGGTCTCTTAACATTTTGCCATAGCTCGCTTCGTTTCCGAGATATTTGCAGATTTATCTCAAGGGAAGGGGCCTGACGGACATATTTCGAGATATTTCTTCTTCTTGTTGTTCTTCTTCTGCACAGCTAAGCTGGAAGTGGCATTTGCAGCTCGCACTAGTGCAGAGTTATCTCAAAGAAAGGGGCCAAGGTGTTTCTGTATCTCTATTATGTTGGTGCGGCTTCGGAACTTTTAAATATCTCGATATATCTCGAAAACTACGCTTCTGATCAAAAAATATCATAGAACATAAATTGTAGGAAACATAATTCTCTACAGAAAAGGTCTCTTAACATTTTGCCATAGCTCGCTTCGTTTCCGAGATATTTGCAGATTTATCTCAAGGGAAGGGGCCTGACGGACATATTTCGAGATATTTCTTCTTCTTGTTGTTCTTCTTCTGCACAGCTAAGCTGGAAGTGGCATTTGCGGCTCGCACTAGTGCAGAGTTATCTCAAAGAAATGGGCCACGGTGTTTCTGTATCTCTATTATGTTGGTGCGGCTTCGGAACTTTTAAATATCTTGATATATCTCGAGAACTACGCATCTGATCAAAAAATATCATAGAACATAAAAAGTAGGAAACTTAATTCTCTACAAAAAAGGTCTCTTAACATTTTGCCATAGCTCGCTTCGTTTCCGAGATATTTGCAGATTTATCTCAAAGGAAGGGGCCTGACGGACATATTTCGAGATATTTCTTCTTCTTGTTGTTCTTCTTCTGCACAGCTAAGCTGGAAGTGGCATTTGCAGCTCGCACTAGTGCAGAGTTATCTCAAAGAAAGGGGCCACGGTGTTTCTGTATCTCTATTATGTTGGTGCGGCTTCGGAACTTTTAAATATCTCGATATATCTCGAAAACTACGCTTCTGATCAAAAAATATCATAGAACATAAATTGTAGAAAACATAATTCTCTACAAAAAAGGTCTCTTAACATTTTGACATAGCTCGCTTCGTTTCCGAGATATGTGCAGATTTATCTCAAGGGAAGGGGCCTGACGGACATATTTCGCGATATTTCTTCTTCTTGTTGTTCTTCTTCTGTACAGCTAAGCTGGAAGTGGCATTTGCAGCTCGCACTAGTGCAGAGTTATCTCAAAGAAAGGGGCCAAGGTGTTTCTGTATCTCTATTATGTTGGTGCGGCTTCGGAACTTTTAAATATCTCGATATATCTCGAAAACTACGCTTCTGATCAAAAAATATCATAGAACATAAATTGTAGGAAACATAATTCTCTACAGAAAAGGTCTCTTAACATTTTGCCATAGCTCGCTTCGTTTCCGAGATATTTGCAGATTTATCTCAAGGGAAGGGGCCTGACGGACATATTTCGAGATATTTCTTCTTCTTGTTGTTCTTCTTCTGCACAGCTAAGCTGGAAGTGGCATTTGCGGCTCGCACTAGTGCAGAGTTATCTCAAAGAAAGGGGCCACGGTGTTTCTGTATCTCTATTACGTTGGTGCGGCTTCGGAACTTTTAAATATCTTGATATATCTCGAGAACTACGCATCTGATCAAAAAATATCATAGAACATAAAAAGTAGGAAACTTAATTCTCTACAAAAAAGGTCTCTTAACATTTTGCCATAGCTCGCTTCGTTTCCGAGATATTTGCAGATTTATCTCAAAGGAAGGGGCCTGACGGACATATTTCGAGATATTTCTTCTTCTTGTTGTTCTTCTTCTGCACAGCTAAGCTGGAAGTGGCATTTGCGGCTCGCACTAGTGCAGAGTTATCTCAAAGAAAGGGGCCACGGTGTTTCTGTATCCCTATTATGTTGGTGCGGCATCGGAACTTTTAAATATCTCGATATATCTCGAAAACTACGCTTCTGATCAAAAAATATCATAGAACATAAATTGTAGGAAACATAATTCTCTATAAAAAACGTCTCTTAACATTTTGCCATAGCTCGCTTCGTTTCCGAGATATTTGCAGATTCAGCTCAAAGGAACTGGCCTGACGGACATATTTCGAGATATTTCTTCTTCTTGTTGTTCTTCCTCTGCACAGCTAAGCTGGAAGTGGCATTTGCAGCTCGCAATAGTGCAGAGTTATCTCAAAGAGAGGGGCCACGGTGTTTCTGTATCTCTATTATGTTGGTGCGGCTTCGGAACTTTTAAATATCTTGATATATTTCGAGAACTACGCATCTGATCAAAAAATATCATAGAAGATAAAAAGTAGGAAACTTAATTCTCTACAAAAAAGGTCTCTTAACATTTCGCCATAGCTCGCTTCGTTTCCGAGATATTTGCAGATTTATCTCAAGGGAAGGGGCCTGTCGGACATATTTCGAGATATTTCTTCTTCTTGTTGTTCTTCTTCTGCACAGCTAAGCTGGAAGTGGCATTTGCGGCTCGCACTAGTGCAGAGTTATCTCGAAGAAAGGGGCCACGGTGTTTCTGTATCTCTATTATGTTGGTGCGGCTTCGGAACTTTTAAATATCTCGATATATCTCGAAAACTACGCTTCTGATCAAAAAATATCATAGAACATAAATTGTAGGAAACATAATTCTCTACAAAAAACGTCTCTTAACATTTTGCCATAGCTCGCTTCGATTCCGAGATATTTGCAGATTCAGCTCAAAGGAACGGGCCTGACGGACATATTTCGAGATATTTCTTCTTCTTGTTGTTCTTCTTCTGCACAGCTAAGCTGGAAGTGGCATTTGCAGCTCGCAATAGTGCAGAGTTATCCCAAAGAAAGGGGCCACGGTGTTTCTGTATCTCTATTATGTTGGTGCGGCTTCGGAACTTTTAAATATCTCGATATATCTCGAAAACTACGCTTCTGATCAAAAAATATCATAGAACATAAATTGTAGGAAACATAATTCTTTACAAAAAAGGTCTCTTAACATTTTGCCATAGCTCGCTTCGTTTCCGAGATATTTGCAGATTTATCTCAAGGGAAGGGTCCTGATGGACATATTTCGAGATATTTCTTCTTCTTGTTGTTCTTCTTCTGCACAGCTAAACTGGAAGTGGCATTTCCAGCTCGCAATCGTGCAGAGTTATCTCAAAGAAAGGGGCCATGGTGTTTCTGTATCTCTATTATGTTGGTGCGGCTTCGGAACTTTTAAATATCTTGATATATCTCGAGAACTACGCCTCTGATCGAAAAATATCATAGAACATAAAAAGTCGGAAACTTAATTCTCTACAAAAAAGGTCTCTTAACATTTTGCCATAGCTCGCTTCGTTTCCGAGATATTTGCAGATTTATCTCAAGGGAAGGGGCCTGACGGACATATTTCGAGATATTTCTTCTTTTTGTTGTTCTTCTTCTGCACAGCTAAGCTGGAAGTGGCATTTGCAGCGCGCAATAGTGCAGAGTTATCTCAAAGAAAGGGGCCACGGTGTTTCTGTATCTCTATTATGTTGGTGCGGCTTCGGAACTTTTAAATATCTTGATATATCTCGAGAACTACGCATCTGATCGAAAAATATCATACTACATAAAAAGTAGGAAACTTAATTCTCTACAAGAAAGGTCTCTAAACATTTTGCCATAGCTCGCTTCGTTTCCGAGATATTTGCAGATTTATCTCAAGGGAAGGGGCGTGACGGACATATTTCGAGATATTTCTTATTCTTGTTGTTCTTCTTCTGCACAGCTAAGCTGGAAGTGGCATTTGCAGCTCGCAATAGTGCAGAGTTATCTCAAAGAGAGGGGCCACGGTGTTTCTGTATCTCTATTATGTTGGTGCGGCTTCGGAACTTTTAAAAATCTTGATATATTTCGAGAACTACGCATCTGATCAAAAAATATCATACAAGATAAAAAGTAGGAAACTTAATTCTCTACAAAAAAGGTCTCTTAACATTTCGCCATAGCTCGCTTCGTTTCCGAGATATTTGCAGATTTATCTCAAGGGAAGGGGCCTGACGGACATATTTCGAGATATTTCTTCTTCTTGTTGTTCTTCTTCTGCACAGCTAAGCTGGAAGTGGCATTTGCAGCTCGCACTAGTGCAGAGTTATCTCAAAGAAAGGGGCCACGGTGTTTCTGTATCTCTATTATGTTGGTGCGGCTTCGGAACTTTTAAATATCTCGATATATCTCGAAAACTACGCTTCTGATCAAAAAATATCATAGAACATAAATTGTAGGAAACATAATTCTCTACAGAAAAGGTCTCTAAACATTTTGCCATAGCTCGCTTCGTTTCCGAGATATTTGCAGATTTATCTCAAGGGAAGGGGCGTGACGGACATATTTCGAGATATTTCTTATTCTTGTTGTTCTTCTTCTGCACAGCTAAGCTGGAAGTGGCATTTGCAGCTCGCAATAGTGCAGAGTTATCTCAAAGAGAGGGGCCACGGTGTTTCTGTATCTCTATTATGTTGGTGCGGCTTCGGAACTTTTAAATATCTTGATATATTTCGAGAACTACGCATCTGATCAAAGAATATCATAGAAGATAAAAAGTAGGAAACTTAATTCTCTACAAAAAAGGTCTCTTAACATTTTGCCATAGCTCGCTTCTTTTCCGAGATATTTGCAGATTTATCTCAAGGGAAGGGGCCTGACGGACATATTTCGAGATATTTCTTCTTCTTGTTGTTCTTCTTCTGCACAGCTAAGCTGGAAGTGGCATTTGCGGCTCGCACTAGTGCAGAGTTATCTCAAAGAAAGGGGCCACGGTGTTTCTGTATCTCTATTATGTTGGTGCGGCTTCGGAACTTTTAAATATCTCGATATATCTCGAAAACTACGCTTCTGATCAAAAAATATCATAGAACATAAATTGTAGAAAACATAATTCTCTACAAAAAAGTTCTCTTAACATTTTGCCATAGCTCGCTTCGTTTCCGAGATATTTGCAGATTTATCTCAAGGGAAGGGGCCTGACGGACATATTTCGAGATATTTCTTCTTCTTGTTGTTCTTCTTCTGCACAGCTAAGCCGGAAGTGGCATTTGCGGCTCGCACTAGTGCAGAGTTATCTCAAAGAAAGGGGCCACGGTGTTTCTGTATCCCTATTATGTTGGTGCGGCTTCGGAACTTTTAAATATCTCGATATATCTCGAAAACTACGCTTCTGATCAAAAAATATCATAGAACATAAATTGTAGGAAACATAATTCTCTACAAAAAACGTCTCTTAACATTTTGCCATAGCTCGCTTCGTTTCCGAGATATTTGCAGATTCAGCTCAAAGGAACTGGCCTGACGGACATATTTCGAGATATTTCTTCTTCTTGTTGTTCTTCCTCTGCACAGCTAAGCTGGAAGTGGCATTTGCAGCTCGCCATAGTGCGGAGTTATCTCAAAGAAAGGGGCCACGGTGTTTCTGTATCTCTATTATGTTGGTGCGGCTTCGGAACTTTTAAATATCTTGATATATCTCGAGAACTACGCATCTGATCAAAAAATATCATAGAACATAAAAAGTAGGAAACATAATTCTCTACAAAAAAGGTCTCTTAACATTTTGCCATAGCTCGCTTCGTTTCCGAGATATTTGCAGATTTATCTCAAGGGAAGGGGCCTGACGGACATATTTCGAGATATTTGTTCTTCTTGTTGTTCTTCTTCTGCACAGCTAAGCTGGAAGTGGCATTTGCCCCTCGCACTAGTGCAGAGTTATCTCAACGAAAGGGGCCACGGTGTTTCTGTATCTCTATTATGTTGGTGCGGCTTCGGAACTTTTAAATATCTCGATATATCTCGAAAACTACGCTTCTGATCAAAAAATATCATAGAACATAAATTGTAGGAAGCATAATTCTCTACAAAAAAGGTCTCTTAACATTTTGCCATAGCCCGCTTCGTTTCCGAGATATTTGCAGATATATCTCAAGGGAAGGGGCCTGACGGACATATTTCGAGATATTTCTTCTTCTTGTTGTTCTTCTTCTGCACAGCTAAGCTGGAAGTGGCATTTACAGCTCGCAACAGTGCAGAGTTATCTCAAAGAAAGGGGCCACGGTGTTTCTGTATCTCTACTATGTTGGTGCGGCTTCGGAACTTTTAAATATCTTGATATATCTCGAGAACTACGCATCTGATCAAAAAATATCATAGAACATGAAAAGTAGGAAACTTAATTCTCTACAAAACAGGTCTCTTAACATTTTGCCATAGCTCTCTTCGTTTCCGAGATATTTGCAGATATATTTCAATGGAAGGGGCCTGACGGGCATATTTCGAGATATTTCTTCTTCTTGTTGTTCTTCTTCAGCACAGCTAAGCTGGAAGTGGCATTTGCGGCTCGCACTAGTGCACAGTTATCTCAAAGAAAGGGGCCACGGTGTTTCTGTATCTCTATTATGTTGGTGCGTCTTCGGAACTTTTAAATATCTCGATATATCTCGAAAACTACGCTTCTGATCAAAAAATATCATGGAACATAAATTGTAGGAAACATAATTCTCTACAAAAAACGTCTCTTAACATTTTGCCATAGCTCGCTTCGTTTCCGAGATATTTGCAGATTCAGCTCAAAGGAACTGGCCTGACGGACATATTTCGAGATATTTCTTCTTCTTGTTGTTCTTCTTCTGCACAGCTAAGCTGGAAGTGGCATTTGCAGCTCGCAATAGTGCAGAGTTATCTCAAAGAAAGGGGCCACGGTGTTTCTGTATCTCTATTATGTTGGTGCGGCTTCGGAACTTTTAAATATCTTGATATATCTCGAGAACTACGCGTCTGATCAAAAAATATCATAGAACATAAAAAGTAGGAAACATAATTCTCTACAAAAAAGGTCTCTTAACATTTTGCCATAGCTCGCTTCGTTTCCGAGATATTTGCAGATTTATCTCAAGGGAAGGGGCCTGACGGACATATTTCGAGATATTTGTTCTTCTTGTTGTTCTTCTTCTGCACAGCTAAGCTGGAAGTGGCATTTGCCCCTCGCACTAGTGCAGAGTTATCTCAACGAAAGGGGCCACGGTGTTTCTGTATCTCTATTATGTTGGTGCGGCTTCGGAACTTTTAAATATCTCGATATATCTCGAAAACTACGCTTCTGATCAAAAAATATCATAGAACATAAATTGTAGGAAGCATAATTCTCTACAAAAAAGGTCTCTTAACATTTTGCCATAGCTCGCTTCGTTTCCGAGATATTTGCAGATATATCTCAAGGGAAGGGGCCTGACGGACATATTTCGAGATATTTCTTCTTCTTGTTGTTCTTCTTCTGCACAGCTAAGCTGGAAGTGGCATTTACAGCTCGCAACAGTGCAGAGTTATCTCAAAGAAAGGGGCCACGGTGTTTCTGTATCTCTATTATGTTGGTGCGGCTTCGGAACTTTTAAATATCTTGATATATCTCGAGAACTACGCATCTGATCAAAAAATATCATAGAACATGAAAAGTAGGAAACTTAATTCTCTACAAAACAGGTCTCTTAACATTTTGCCATAGCTCTCTTCGTTTCCGAGATATTTGCAGATTTATCTCAAGGGAAGGGGCCTGGCGGACATATTTCGAGATATTTCTTCTTCTTGTTGTTCTTCTTCTGCACAGCTAAGCTGGAAGTGGCATTTGCGGCTCGCACTAGTGCAGAGTTATCTCAACGAAAGGGGGCACGGTGTTTCTGTATCTCTATTATGTTGGTGCGGCTTCGGAACTTTTAAATATCTTGATATATCTCGAGAACTACGCGTCTGATCAAAAAATATCATAGAACATAAAAAGTAGGAAACTTAATTCTCTACAAAAACGGTCTCTTAACATTTTGCCATAGCTCGCTTCGTTTCCGAGATATTTGCAGATATATTTCAATGGAAGGGGCCTGACGGGCATATTTCGAGATATTTCTTCTTCTTGTTGTTCTTCTTCAGCACAGCTAAGCTGGAAGTGGCATTTGCGGCTCGCACTAGTGCACAGTTATCTCAAAGAAAGGGGCCACGGTGTTTCTGTATCTCTATTATGTTGGTGCGTCTTCGGAACTTTTAAATATCTCGATATATCTCGAAAACTACGCTTCTGATCAAAAAATATCATGGAACATAAATTGTAGGAAACATAATTCTCTACAAAAAACGTCTCTTAACATTTTGCCATAGCTCGCTTCGTTTCCGAGATATTTGCAGATTCAGCTCAAAGGAACTGGCCTGACGGACATATTTCGAGATATTTCTTCTTCTTGTTGTTCTTCTTCTGCACAGCTAAGCTGGAAGTGGCATTTGCAGCTCGCAATAGTGCAGAGTTATCTCAAAGAAAGGGGCCACGGTGTTTCTGTATCTCTATTATGTTGGTGCGGCTTCGGAACTTTTAAATATCTTGATATATCTCGAGAACTACGCGTCTGATCAAAAAATATCATAGAACATAAAAAGTAGGAAACATAATTCTCTACAAAAAAGGTCTCTTAACATTTTGCCATAGCTCGCTTCGTTTCCGAGATATTTGCAGATTTATCTCAAGGGAAGGGGCCTGACGGACATATTTCGAGATATTTGTTCTTCTTGTTGTTCTTCTTCTGCACAGCTAAGCTGGAAGTGGCATTTGCCCCTCGCACTAGTGCAGAGTTATCTCAACGAAAGGGGCCACGGTGTTTCTGTATCTCTATTATGTTGGTGCGGCTTCGGAACTTTTAAATATCTCGATATATCTCGAAAACTACGCTTCTGATCAAAAAATATCATAGAACATAAATTGTAGGAAGCATAATTCTCTACAAAAAAGGTCTCTTAACATTTTGCCATAGCTCGCTTCGTTTCCGAGATACTTGCAGATATATCTCAAGGGAAGGGGCCTGACGGACATATTTCGAGATATTTCTTCTTCTTGTTGTTCTTCTTCTGCACAGCTAAGCTGGAAGTGGCATTTACAGCTCGCAATAGTGCAGAGTTATCTCAAAGAAAGGGGCCACGGTGTTTCTGTATCTCTATTATGTTGGTGCGGCTTCGGAACTTTTAAATATCTTGATATATCTCGAGAACTACGTATCTGATCAAAAAATATCATAGAACATAAAAAGTAGGAAACTTAATTCTCTACAAAAAAGGTCTCTTAACATTTTGCCATAGCTCGCTTCGTTTCCGAGATATTTGCATATTTATCTCAAGGGAAGGGGCCTGACGGACATATTTCGAGATATTTCTTCTTCTTGTTGTTCTTCTTCTGCACAGCTAAGCTGGAAGTGGCATTTGCGGCTCGCACTAGTGCAGGGTTATCTCAAAGAAAGGGGCCACGGTGTTTCTGTATCTCTATTATGTTGGTGCGGCTTCGGAACTTTTAAATATCTCGATATATCTCGAAAACTACGCTTCTGATCAAAAAATATCATAGAACATAAATTGTAGGAAACATAATTCTCTACAAAAAACGTCTCTTAACATTTTGCCATAGCTCGCTTCGTTTCCGAGATATTTGCAGATTCAGCTCAAAGGAACTGGCCTGACGGACATATTTCGAGATATTTCTTCTTCTTGTTGTTCTTGCTCTGCACAGCTAAGCTGGAAGTGGCATTTGCAGCTCGCAATGGTGCAGAGTTATCTCAAAGAAAGGGGCCACGGTGTTTCTGTATCTCTATTATGTTGGTGCGGCTTCGGAACTTTTAAATATCTTGATATATCTCGAGAACTACGCATCTAATCAAAAAATATCATAGAACATAAAAAGTAGGAAACATAATTCTCTACAAAAAAGGTCTCTTAACATTTTGCCATAGCACGCTTCGTTTCCGAGATATTTGCATATTTATCTCAAGGGAAGGGGCCTGACGGACATATTTCGAGATATTTCTTCTTCTTGTTGTTCTTCTTCTGCACAGCTAAGCTGGAAGTGGCATTTACAGCTCGCAATAGTGCAGAGTTATCTCAAAGAAAGGGGCCACGGTGTTTCTGTATCTCTATTATGTTGGTGCGGCTTCGGAACTTTTAAATATCTTGATATATCTCGAGAACTACGTATCTGATCAAAAAATATCATAGAACATAAAAAGTAGGAAACTTAATTCTCTACAAAAAAGGTCTCTTAACATTTTGCCATAGCTCGCTTCGTTTCCGAGATATTTGCATATTTATCTCAAGGGAAGGGGCCTGACGGACATATTTCGAGATATTTCTTCTTCTTGTTGTTCTTCTTCTGCACAGCTAAGCTGGAAGTGGCATTTGCGGCTCGCACTAGTGCAGGGTTATCTCAAAGAAAGGGGCCACGGTGTTTCTGTATCTCTATTATGTTGGTGCGGCTTCGGAACTTTTAAATATCTCGATATATCTCGAAAACTACGCTTCTGATCAAAAAATATCATAGAACATAAATTGTAGGAAACATAATTCTCTACAAAAAAGGTCTCTTAACATTTTGCCATAGCTCGCTTCGTTTCCGAGATATTTGCAGATATATCTCAAGGGAAGGGGCCTGACGGACATATTTCGAGATATTTCTTCTTCTTGTTGTTCTTCTTCTGCACAGCTAAGCTGGAAGTGGCATTTACAGCTCGCAATAGTGCAGAGTTATCTCAAAGAAAGGGGCCACGGTGTTTCTGTATCTCTATTATGTTGGTGCGGCTTCGGAACTTTTAAATATCTTGATATATCTCGAGAACTACGTATCTGATCAAAAAATATCATAGAACATAAAAAGTAGGAAACTTAATTCTCTACAAAAAAGGTCTCTTAACATTTTGCCATAGCTCGCTTCGTTTCCGAGATATTTGCATATTTATCTCAAGGGAAGGGGCCTGACGGACATATTTCGAGATATTTCTTCTTCTTGTTGTTCTTCTTCTGCACAGCTAAGCTGGAAGTGGCATTTGCGGCTCGCACTAGTGCAGAGTTATCTCAAAGAAAGGGGCCACGGTGTTTCTGTATCTCTATTATGTAGGTGCGGCTTCGGAACTTTTAAATATCTCGATATATCTCGAAAACTACGCTTCTGATCAAAAAATATCATAGAACCTAAATTGTAGGAAACATAATTCTCTACAAAAAAGGTCTCTTAACATTTTGCCATAGCTCGCTTCGTTTCCGAGATATTTGCAGATATATCTCAAGGGAATGGGCCTGACGGACATATTTCGAGATATTTCTTCTTCTTGTTGTTCTTCTTCTGCACAGCTAAGCTGGAAGTGGCATTTGCAGCTCGCAATAGTGCAGAGTTATCTCAAAGAAAGGGGCCACGGTGTTTCTGTATCTCTATTATGTTGGTGCGGCTTCGGAACTTTTAAATATCTTGATATATCTCGAGAACTACGCATCTGATCAAAAAATATCATATCACATGAAAAGTAGGAAACTTAATTCTCTACAAAAAAGGTCTCTTAACATTTTGCCATAGCTCGCTTCGTTTCCGAGATATTTGCAGATTCATCTCAAGGGAAGGGGCCTGACGGACATATTTCGAGATATTTCTTCTTCTTGTTGTTCTTCTTCTGCACAGCTAAGCTGGAAGTGGCATTTGCGGCTCGCACTAGTGCAGAGTTATCTCAAAGAAAGGGGCCACGGTGTTTCTGTATCTCTATTATGTTGGTGCGGCTTCGGAACTTTTAAATATCTCGATATATCTCGAAAACTACGCTTCTGATCAAAAAATATCATAGAACATAAATTGTAGCAAACATAATTCTCTACAAAAAAGGTCTCTTAACATTTTGCCATAGCTCGCTTCGTTTCCGAGATATTTGCAGATATATCTCAAGGGAAGGGGCCTGACGGACATATTTCGAGATATTTCTTCTTCTTGTTGTTCTTCTTCTGCACAGCTAAGCTGGAAGTGGCATTTACAGCTCGCAATAGTGCAGAGTTATCTCAAAGAAAGGGGCCACGGTGTTTCTGTATCTCTATTATGTTGGTGCGGCTTCGGAACTTTTAAATATCTTGATATATCTCGAGAACTACGTATCTGATCAAAAAATATCATAGAACATAAAAAGTAGGAAACTTAATTCTCTACAAAAAAGGTCTCTTAACATTTTGCCATAGCTCGCTTCGTTTCCGAGATATTTGCATATTTATCTCAAGGGAAGGGGCCTGACGGACATATTTCGAGATATTTCTTCTTCTTGTTGTTCTTCTTCTGCACAGCTAAGCTGGAAGTGGCATTTGCGGCTCGCACTAGTGCAGGGTTATCTCAAAGAAAGGGGCCACGGTGTTTCTGTATCTCTATTATGTTGGTGCGGCTTCGGAACTTTTAAATATCTTGATATATCTCGAGAACTACGCATCTGATCAAAAAATATCATAGAACATAAAAAGTAGGAAACTTAATTCTCTACAAAAAAGGTCTCTTAACATTTTGCCATAGCACGCTTCGTTTCCGAGATATTTGCATATTTATCTCAAGGGAAGGGGCCTGACGGACATATTTCGAGATATTTCTTCTTCTTGTTGTTCTTCTTCTGCACAGCTAAGCTGGAAGTGGCATTTGCGGCTCGCACTAGTGCAGAGTTATCTCAAAGAAAGGGGCCACGGTGTTTCTGTATCTCTATTATGTTGGTGCGGCTTCGGAACTTTTAAATATCTCGATATATCTCGAAAACTACGCTTCTGATCAAAAAATATCATAGAACATAAATTGTAGGAAACATAATTCTCTACAAAAAAGGTCTCTTAACATTTTGCCATAGCTCGCTTCGTTTCCGAGATATTTGCAGATATATCTCAAGGGAAGGGGCCTGACGGACATATTTCGAGATATTTCTTCTTCTTGTTGTTCTTCTTCTGCACAGCTAAGCTGGAAGTGGCATTTACAGCTCGCAATAGTGCAGAGTTATCTCAAAGAAAGGGGCCACGGTGTTTCTGTATCTCTATTATGTTGGTGCGGCTTCGGAACTTTTAAATATCTTGATATATCTCGAGAACTACGTATCTGATCAAAAAATATCATAGAACATAAAAAGTAGGAAACTTAATTCTCTACAAAAAAGGTCTCTTAACATTTTGCCATAGCTCGCTTCGTTTCCGAGATATTTGCATATTTATCTCAAGGGAAGGGGCCTGACGGACATATTTCGAGATATTTCTTCTTCTTGTTGTTCTTCTTCTGCACAGCTAAGCTGGAAGTGGCATTTGCGGCTCGCACTAGTGCAGAGTTATCTCAAAGAAAGGGGCCACGGTGTTTCTGTATCTCTATTATGTTGGTGCGGCTTCGGAACTTTTAAATATCTCGATATATCTCGAAAACTACGCTTCTGATCAAAAAATATCATAGAAACTAAATTGTAGGAAACATAATTCTCTACAAAAAAGGTCTCTTAACATTTTGCCATAGCTCGCTTCGTTTCCGAGATATTTGCAGATATATCTCAAGGGAATGGGCCTGACGGACATATTTCGAGATATTTCTTCTTCTTGTTGTTCTTCTTCTGCACAGCTAAGCTGGAAGTGGCATTTGCAGCTCGCAATAGTGCAGAGTTATCTCAAAGAAAGGGGCCACGGTGTTTCTGTATCTCTATTATGTTGGTGCGGCTTCGGAACTTTTAAATATCTTGATATATCTCGAGAACTACGTATCTGATCAAAAAATATCATAGAACATAAAAAGTAGGAAACTTAATTCTCTACAAAAAAGGTCTCTTAACATTTTGCCATAGCTCGCTTCGTTTCCGAGATATTTGCATATTTATCTCAAGGGAAGGGGCCTGACGGACATATTTCGAGATATTTCTTCTTCTTGTTGTTCTTCTTCTGCACAGCTAAGCTGGAAGTGGCATTTGCGGCTCGCACTAGTGCAGGGTTATCTCAAAGAAAGGGGCCACGGTGTTTCTGTATCTCTATTATGTTGGTGCGGCTTCGGAACTTTTAAATATCTCGAAATATCTCGAAAACTACGCTTCTGATCAAAAAATATCATAGAACATAAATTGTAGGAAACATAATTCTCTACAAAAAACGTCTCTTAACATTTTGCCATAGCTCGCTTCGTTTCCGAGATATTTGCAGATTCAGCTCAAAGGAACTGGCCTGACGGACATATTTCGAGATATTTCTTCTTCTTGTTGTTCTTGCTCTGCACAGCTAAGCTGGAAGTGGCATTTGCAGCTCGCAATGGTGCAGAGTTATCTCAAAGAAAGGGGCCACGGTGTTTCTGTATCTCTATTATGTTGGTGCGGCTTCGGAACTTTTAAATATCTTGATATATCTCGAGAACTACGCATCTAATCAAAAAATATCATAGAACATAAAAAGTAGGAAACTTAATTCTCTACAAAAAAGGTCTCTTAACATTTTGCCATAGCACGCTTCGTTTCCGAGATATTTGCATATTTATCTCAAGGGAAGGGGCCTGACGGACATATTTCGAGATATTTCTTCTTCTTGTTGTTCTTCTTCTGCACAGCTAAGCTGGAAGTGGCATTTGCGGCTCGCACTAGTGCAGAGTTATCTCAAAGAAAGGGGCCACGGTGTTTCTGTATCTCTATTATGTTGGTGCGGCTTCGGAACTTTTAAATATCTCGATATATCTCGAAAACTACGCTTCTGATCAAAAAATATCATAGAACATAAATTGTAGGAAACATAATTCTCTACAAAAAAGGTCTCTTAACATTTTGCCATAGCTCGCTTCGTTTCCGAGATATTTGCATATTTATCTCAAGGGAAGGGGCCTGACGGACATATTTCGAGATATTTCTTCTTCTTGTTGTTCTTCTTCTGCACAGCTAAGCTGGAAGTGGCATTTGCGGCTCGCACTAGTGCAGAGTTATCTCAAAGAAAGGGGCCACGGTGTTTCTGTATCTCTATTATGTTGGTGCGGCTTCGGAACTTTTAAATATCTCGATATATCTCGAAAACTACGCTTCTGATCAAAAAATATCATAGAACCTAAATTGTAGGAAACATAATTCTCTACAAAAAAGGTCTCTTAACATTTTGCCATAGCTCGCTTCGTTTCCGAGATATTTGCAGATATATCTCAAGGGAATGGGCCTGACGGACATATTTCGAGATATTTCTTCTTCTTGTTGTTCTTCTTCTGCACAGCTAAGCTGGAAGTGGCATTTGCAGCTCGCAATAGTGCAGAGTTATCTCAAAGAAAGGGGCCACGGTGTTTCTGTATCTCTATTATGTTGGTGCGGCTTCGGAACTTTTAAATATCTTGATATATCTCGAGAACTACGCATCTGATCAAAAAATATCATATCACATGAAAAGTAGGAAACTTAATTCTCTACAAAAAAGGTCTCTTAACATTTTGCCATAGCTCGCTTCGTTTCCGAGATATTTGCAGATTCATCTCAAGGGAAGGGGCCTGACGGACATATTTCGAGATATTTCTTCTTCTTGTTGTTCTTCTTCTGCACAGCTAAGCTGGAAGTGGCATTTGCGGCTCGCACTAGTGCAGAGTTATCTCAAAGAAAGGGGCCACGGTGTTTCTGTATCTCTATTATGTTGGTGCGGCTTCGGAACTTTTAAATATCTCGATATATCTCGAAAACTACGCTTCTGATCAAAAAATATCATAGAGCATAAATTGTAGCAAACATAATTCTCTACAAAAAAGGTCTCTTAACATTTTGCCATAGCTCGCTTCGTTTCCGAGATATTTGCAGATATATCTCAAGGGAAGGGGCCTGACGGACATATTTCGAGATATTTCTTCTTCTTGTTGTTCTTCTTCTGCACAGCTAAGCTGGAAGTGGCATTTACAGCTCGCAATAGTGCAGAGTTATCTCAAAGAAAGGGGCCACGGTGTTTCTGTATCTCTATTATGTTGGTGCGGCTTCGGAACTTTTAAATATCTTGATATATCTCGAGAACTACGTATCTGATCAAAAAATATCATAGAACATAAAAAGTAGGAAACTTAATTCTCTACAAAAAAGGTCTCTTAACATTTTGCCATAGCTCGCTTCGTTTCCGAGATATTTGCATATTTATCTCAAGGGAAGGGGCCTGACGGACATATTTCGAGATATTTCTTCTTCTTGTTGTTCTTCTTCTGCACAGCTAAGCTGGAAGTGGCATTTGCGGCTCGCACTAGTGCAGAGTTATCTCAAAGAAAGGGGCCACGGTGTTTCTGTATCTCTATTATGTTGGTGCGGCTTCGGAACTTTTAAATATCTCGATATATCTCGAAAACTACGCTTCTGATCAAAAAATATCATAGAACATAAATTGTAGGAAACATAATTCTCTACAAAAAAGGTCTCTTAGCATTTTGCCATAGCTCGCTTCGTTTCCGAGATATTTGCAGATATATCTCAAGGGAAGGGGCCTGACGGACATATTTCGAGATATTTCTTCTTCTTGTTGTTCTTCTTCTGCACAGCTAAGCTGGAAGTGGCATTTACAGCTCGCAATAGTGCAGAGTTATCTCAAAGAAAGGGGCCACGGTGTTTCTGTATCTCTATTATGTTGGTGCGGCTTCGGAACTTTTAAATATCTTGATATATCTCGAGAACTACGTATCTGATCAAAAAATATCATAGAACATAAAAAGTAGGAAACTTAATTCTCTACAAAAAAGGTCTCTTAACATTTTGCCATAGCTCGCTTCGTTTCCGAGATATTTGCATATTTATCTCAAGGGAAGGGGCCTGACGGACATATTTCGAGATATTTCTTCTTCTTGTTGTTCTTCTTCTGCACAGCTAAGCTGGAAGTGGCATTTGCGGCTCGCACTAGTGCAGAGTTATCTCAAAGAAAGGGGCCACGGTGTTTCTGTATCTCTATTATGTTGGTGCGGCTTCGGAACTTTTAAATATCTCGATATATCTCGAAAACTACGCTTCTGATCAAAAAATATCATAGAAACTAAATTGTAGGAAACATAATTCTCTACAAAAAAGGTCTCTTAACATTTTGCCATAGCTCGCTTCGTTTCCGAGATATTTGCAGATATATCTCAAGGGAATGGGCCTGACGGACATATTTCGAGATATTCCTTCTTCTTGTTGTTCTTCTTCTGCACAGCTAAGCTGGAAGTGGCATTTGCAGCTCGCAATAGTGCAGAGTTATCTCAAAGAAAGGGGCCACGGTGTTTCTGTATCTCTATTATGTTGGTGCGGCTTCGGAACTTTTAAATATCTTGATATATCTCGAGAACTACGTATCTGATCAAAAAATATCATAGAACATAAAAAGTAGGAAACTTAATTCTCTACAAAAAAGGTCTCTTAACATTTTGCCATAGCTCGCTTCGTTTCCGAGATATTTGCATATTTATCTCAAGGGAAGGGGCCTGACGGACATATTTCGAGATATTTCTTCTTCTTGTTGTTCTTCTTCTGCACAGCTAAGCTGGAAGTGGCATTTGCGGCTCGCACTAGTGCAGGGTTATCTCAAAGAAAGGGGCCACGGTGTTTCTGTATCTCTATTATGTTGGTGCGGCTTCGGAACTTTTAAATATCTTGATATATCTCGAGAACTACGCATCTGATCAAAAAATATCATAGAACATAAAAAGTAGGAAACTTAATTCTCTACAAAAAAGGTCTCTTAACATTTTGCCATAGCACGCTTCGTTTCCGAGATATTTGCATATTTATCTCAAGGGAAGGGGCCTGACGGACATATTTCGAGATATTTCTTCTTCTTGTTGTTCTTCTTCTGCACAGCTAAGCTGGAAGTGGCATTTGCGGCTCGCACTAGTGCAGAGTTATCTCAAAGAAAGGGGCCACGGTGTTTCTGTATCTCTATTATGTTGGTGCGGCTTCGGAACTTTTAAATATCTCGATATATCTCGAAAACTACGCTTCTGATCAAAAAATATCATAGAACATAAATTGTAGGAAACATAATTCTCTACAAAAAAGGTCTCTTAACATTTTGCCATAGCTCGCTTCGTTTCCGAGATATTTGCAGATATATCTCAAGGGAAGGGGCCTGACGGACATATTTCGAGATATTTCTTCTTCTTGTTGTTCTTCTTCTGCACAGCTAAGCTGGAAGTGGCATTTACAGCTCGCAATAGTGCAGAGTTATCTCAAAGAAAGGGGCCACGGTGTTTCTGTATCTCTATTATGTTGGTGCGGCTTCGGAACTTTTAAATATCTTGATATATCTCGAGAACTACGTATCTGATCAAAAAATATCATAGAACATAAAAAGTAGGAAACTTAATTCTCTACAAAAAAGGTCTCTTAACATTTTGCCATAGCTCGCTTCGTTTCCGAGATATTTGCATATTTATCTCAAGGGAAGGGGCCTGACGGACATATTTCGAGATATTTCTTCTTCTTGTTGTTCTTCTTCTGCACAGCTAAGCTGGAAGTGGCATTTGCGGCTCGCACTAGTGCAGAGTTATCTCAAAGAAAGGGGCCACGGTGTTTCTGTATCTCTATTATGTTGGTGCGGCTTCGGAACTTTTAAATATCTCGATATATCTCGAAAACTACGCTTCTGATCAAAAAATATCATAGAAACTAAATTGTAGGAAACATAATTCTCTACAAAAAAGGTCTCTTAACATTTTGCCATAGCTCGCTTCGTTTCCGAGATATTTGCAGATATATCTCAAGGGAATGGGCCTGACGGACATATTTCGAGATATTTCTTCTTCTTGTTGTTCTTCTTCTGCACAGCTAAGCTGGAAGTGGCATTTGCGGCTCGCACTAGTGCAGGGTTATCTCAAAGAAAGGGGCCACGGTGTTTCTGTATCTCTATTATGTTGGTGCGGCTTCGGAACTTTTAAATATCTCGATATATCTCGAAAACTACGCTTCTGATCAAAAAATATCATAGAACATAAATTGTAGCACACATAATTCTCTACAAAAAAGGTCTCTTAACATTTTGCCATAGCTCGCTTCGTTTCCGAGATATTTGCAGATATATCTCAAGGGAAGGGGCCTGACGGACATATTTCGAGATATTTCTTCTTCTTGTTGTTCTTCTTCTGCACAGCTAAGCTGGAAGTGGCATTTACAGCTCGCAATAGTGCAGAGTTATCTCAAAGAAAGGGGCCACGGTGTTTCTGTATCTCTATTATGTTGGTGCGGCTTCGGAACTTTTAAATATCTTGATATATCTCGAGAACTACGTATCTGATCAAAAAATATCATAGAACATAAAAAGTAGGAAACTTAATTCTCTACAAAAAAGGTCTCTTAACATTTTGCCATAGCTCGCTTCGTTTCCGAGATATTTGCATATTTATCTCAAGGGAAGGGGCCTGACGGACATATTTCGAGATATTTCTTCTTCTTGTTGTTCTTCTTCTGCACAGCTAAGCTGGAAGTGGCATTTGCGGCTCGCACTAGTGCAGGGTTATCTCAAAGAAAGGGGCCACGGTGTTTCTGTATCTCTATTATGTTGGTGCGGCTTCGGAACTTTTAAATATCTTGATATATCTCGAGAACTACGCATCTGATCAAAAAATATCATAGAACATAAAAAGTAGGAAACTTAATTCTCTACAAAAAAGGTCTCTTAACATTTTGCCATAGCACGCTTCGTTTCCGAGATATTTGCATATTTATCTCAAGGGAAGGGGCCTGACGGACATATTTCGAGATATTTCTTCTTCTTGTTGTTCTTCTTCTGCACAGCTAAGCTGGAAGTGGCATTTGCGGCTCGCACTAGTGCAGAGTTATCTCAAAGAAAGGGGCCACGGTGTTTCTGTATCTCTATTATGTTGGTGCGGCTTCGGAACTTTTAAATATCTCGATATATCTCGAAAACTACGCTTCTGATCAAAAAATATCATAGAACATAAATTGTAGGAAACATAATTCTCTACAAAAAAGGTCTCTTAACATTTTGCCATAGCTCGCTTCGTTTCCGAGATATTTGCAGATATATCTCAAGGGAAGGGGCCTGACGGACATATTTCGAGATATTTCTTCTTCTTGTTGTTCTTCTTCTGCACAGCTAAGCTGGAAGTGGCATTTACAGCTCGCAATAGTGCAGAGTTATCTCAAAGAAAGGGGCCACGGTGTTTCTGTATCTCTATTATGTTGGTGCGGCTTCGGAACTTTTAAATATCTTGATATATCTCGAGAACTACGTATCTGATCAAAAAATATCATAGAACATAAAAAGTAGGAAACTTAATTCTCTACAAAAAAGGTCTCTTAACATTTTGCCATAGCTCGCTTCGTTTCCGAGATATTTGCATATTTATCTCAAGGGAAGGGGCCTGACGGACATATTTCGAGATATTTCTTCTTCTTGTTGTTCTTCTTCTGCACAGCTAAGCTGGAAGTGGCATTTGCGGCTCGCACTAGTGCAGAGTTATCTCAAAGAAAGGGGCCACGGTGTTTCTGTATCTCTATTATGTTGGTGCGGCTTCGGAACTTTTAAATATCTCGATATATCTCGAAAACTACGCTTCTGATCAAAAAATATCATAGAAACTAAATTGTAGGAAACATAATTCTCTACAAAAAAGGTCTCTTAACATTTTGCCATAGCTCGCTTCGTTTCCGAGATATTTGCAGATATATCTCAAGGGAATGGGCCTGACGGACATATTTCGAGATATTTCTTCTTCTTGTTGTTCTTCTTCTGCACAGCTAAGCTGGAAGTGGCATTTGCAGCTCGCAATAGTGCAGAGTTATCTCAAAGAAAGGGGCCACGGTGTTTCTGTATCTCTATTATGTTGGTGCGGCTTCGGAACTTTTAAATATCTTGATATATCTCGAGAACTACGCATCTGATCAAAAAATATCATATCACATGAAAAGTAGGAAACTTAATTCTCTACCAAAAAGGTCTCTTAACATTTTGCCATAGCTCTCTTCGTTTCCGAGATATTTGCAGATTTATCTCAAGGGAAGGGGCCTGACGGACATATTTCGAGATATTTCTTCTTCTTGTTGTTCTTCTTCTGCACAGCTAAGCTGGAAGTGGCATTTGCGGCTTGCACTAGTGCAGAGTTATCTCAATGAAAGGGGCCGCGGTGTTTCTGTATCCCTATTATGTTGGTGCGGCTTCGGAACTTTTAAATATTTCGATATATCTCGAAAACTACGCTTCTGATCAAAAAATATCATAGAACCTAAATTGTAGGAAACATAATTCTCTACAAAAAAGGTCTCTTAAGATTTTGCCATAGCTCGCTTCGTTTCCGAGATATTTGCAGATATATCTCAAGGGAAGGGGCCTGACGGACATATTTCGAGATATTTCTTCTACTTGTTGTTCTTCTTCTGCACAGCTAAGCTGGAAGTGGCATTTGCGGCTCGCACTAGTGCACAGTTATCTCAAAGAAAGGGGCCACGGTGTTTCTGTATCTCTATTATGTTGGTGCGGCTTCGGAACTTTTAAGTATCTCGATATATCTCGAAAACTACGCTTCTGATCAAAAAATATCATAGAACATAAATTGTAGGAAACATAATTCTCTACAAAAAATGTCTCTTAACATTTTGCCATAGCTCGCTTCGTTTCCGAGATATTTGCAGATTCAGCTCAAAGGAACTGGCCTGACGGACATATTTCGAGATATTTCTTCTTCTTGTTGTTCTTCTTCTGCACAGCTAAGCTGGAAGTGGCATTTGCAGCTCGCAATAGTGCAGAGTTATCTCAAAGAAAGGGGCCACGGTGTTTCTGTATCTCTATTATGTTGGTGCGGCTTCGGAACTTTTAAATATCTTGATATATCTCGAGAACTACGCATCTGATCAAAAAATATCATAGAACATGAAAAGTAGGAAACTTAATTCTCTACCAAAAAGGTCTCTTAACATTTTGCCATAGCTCTCTTCGTTTCCGAGATATTTGCAGATTTATCTCAAGGGAAGGGGCCTGACGGACATATTTCGAGATATTTCTTCTTCTTGTTGTTCTTCTTCTGCACAGCGAAGCTGGAAGTGGCATTTGCGGCTCGCACTAGTGCAGAGTTATCTCAATGAAAGGGGCCACGGTGTTTCTGTATCTCTATTATGTTGGTGCGGCTTCGGAACTTTTAAATATCTTGATATATCTCGAGAACTTCGCGTCTGATCAAAAAATATCATACAACATAAAAAGTAGGAAACTTAATTCTCTACAAAAAAGGTCTCTTAACATTTTGCCATAGCTCGCTTCGTTTCCGAGATATTTGCAGATTTATCTCAAGGGAAGTGGCCTGACGGACATATTTCGAGATATTTCTTCTTCTTGTTGTTCTTCTTCTGCACAGCTAAGCTGGAAGTGGCATTTGCAGCTCGCAATAGTGCAGAGATATCTCAAAGAAAGGGGCCACGGTGTTTCTGTATCTCTATTATGTTGGTGCGGCTTCGGAACTTTTAAATATCTTGATATATCTCGAGAACTACGCATCTGATCAAAAAATATCATAGAACACAAAAAGTAAGAAACATAATTCTCTACAAAAAAGGTCTCTTAACATTTTGCCATAGCTCGCTTCGTTTCCGAGATATTTGCAGATTTATCTCAAGGGAAGGGGCCTGACGGACATATTTCGAGATATTTCTTCTACTTGTTGTTCTTCTTCTGCACAGCTAAGCTGGAAGTGGCATTTGCGGCTCGCACTAGTGCACAGTTATCTCAAAGAAAGGGGCCACGGTGTTTCTGTATCTCTATTATGTTGATGCGGCTTCGGAACTTTTAAGTATCTCGATATATCTCGAAAACTACGCTTCTGATCAAAAAATACCATAGAACATAAATTGTAGGAAACATAATTCTCTACAAAAAATGTCTCTTAACATTTTGCCATAGCTCGCTTCGTTTCCGAGATATTTGCAGATTCAGCTCAAAGGAACTGGCCTGACGGACATATTTCGAGATATTTCTTCTTCTTGTTGTTCTTCTTCTGCACAGCTAAGCTGGAAGTGGCATTTGCAGCTCGCAATAGTGCAGAGTTATCTCAAAGAAAGGGGCCACGGTGTTTCTGTATCTCTATTATGTTGGTGCGGCTTCGGAACTTTTAAATATCTTGATATATCTCGAGAACTACGCATCTGATCAAAAAATATCATAGAACGTGGAAAGTAGGAAACTTAATTCTCTACCAAAAAGGTCTCTTAACATTTTGCCATAGCTCTCTTCGTTTCCGAGATATTTGCAGATTTATCTCAAGGGAAGGGGCCTGACGGACATATTTCGAGATATTTCTTCTTCTTGTTGTTCTTCTTCTGCACAGCTAAACTGGAAGTGGCATTTCCAGCTCGCAATAGTGCAGAGTTATCTCAAAGAAAGGGGCCACGGTGTTTCTGTATCGCTATTATGTTGGTGCGGCTTCGGAACTTTTAAATATCTTGATATATCTCGAGAACTACGCATCTGATAAAAAAATATCATAGAACATAAAAAGTAGGAAACTTAATTCTCTACAAAAAAGGTCTCTTAACATTTTGCCATAGCTCGCTTCGTTTCCGAGATATTTGCAGATTTATCTCAAGGGAAGGGGCCTGACGGACATATTTCGAGATATTTCTTCTTCTTGTTGTTCTTCTTCTGCACAGTTAAGCTGGAAGTGGCATTTGCGGCTCGTACTAGTGCAGAGTTATCTCAACGAAAGGGGCCACGGTGTTTCTGTATCTCTATTATGTTGGTGCGGCTTCGGAACTTTTAAATATCTTGATATATCTCGAGAACTACGCGTCCGATCAAAAAATATCATAGAACATAAAAAGTAGGAAACTTAATTCTCTACAAAAACGGTTTCTTAACATTTTGCCATAGCTCGCTTCGTTTCCGAGATATTTGCAGATATATTTCAAGGGAAGGGGCCTGACGGACATATTTCGAGATATTTCTTCTTCTTGTTGTTCTTCTTCTGCACAGCTAAGCTGGAAGTGGCATTTGCGGCTCGCACTAGTGCAGAGTTATCTCAAAGAAAGGGGCCACGGTGTTTCTGTATCTCTATTATGTTGGTGCGGCTTCGGAACTTTTAAATATCTCGATATATCTCGAAAACTACGCTTCTGATCAAAAAATATCATAGAACATAAATTGTAGGAAACATAATTCTCTACAAAAAACGTCTCTTAACATTTTGCCATAGCTCGCTTCGTTTCCGAGATATTTGCAGATTCAGCTCAAGGGAAGGGGCCTGACGGACATATTTCGAGATATTTCTTCTTCTTGTTGTTCTTCTTCTGCACAGCTAAGCTGGAAGTGGCATTTACAGCTCGCAATAGTGCAGAGTTATCTCAAAGAAAGGGGCCACGGTGTTTCTGTATCTCTATTATGTTGGTGCGGCTTCGGAACTTTTAAATATCTTGATATATCTCGAGAACTACGTATCTGATCAAAAAATATCATAGAACATAAAAAGTAGGAAACTTAATTCTCTACAAAAAAGGTCTCTTAACATTTTGCCATAGCTCGCTTCGTTTCCGAGATATTTGCATATTTATCTCAAGGGAAGGGGCCTGACGGACATATTTCGAGATATTTCTTCTTCTTGTTGTTCTTCTTCTGCACAGCTAAGCTGGAAGTGGCATTTGCGGCTCGCACTAGTGCAGAGTTATCTCAAAGAAAGGGGCCACGGTGTTTCTGTATCTCTATTATGTTGGTGCGGCTTCGGAACTTTTAAATATCTCGATATATCTCGAAAACTACGCTTCTGATCAAAAAATATCATAGAACCTAAATTGTAGGAAACATAATTCTCTACAAAAAAGGTCTCTTAACATTTTGCCATAGCTCGCTTCGTTTCCGAGATATTTGCAGATATATCTCAAGGGAAGGGGCCTGACGGACATATTTCGAGATATTTCTTCTTCTTGTTGTTCTTCTTCTGCACAGCTAAGCTGGAAGTGGCATTTGCAGCTCGCAATAGTGCAGAGTTATCTCAAAGAAAGGGGCCACGGTGTTTCTGTATCTCTATTATGTTGGTGCGGCTTCGGAACTTTTAAATATCTTGATATATCTCGAGAACTACGCATCTGATCAAAAAATATCATATCACATGAAAAGTAGGAAACTTAATTCTCTACCAAAAAGGTCTCTTAACATTTTGCCATAGCTCTCTTCGTTTCCGAGATATTTGCAGATTTATCTCAAGGGAAGGGGCCTGACGGACATATTTCGAGATATTTCTTCTTCTTGTTGTTCTTCTTCTGCACAGCTAAGCTGGAAGTGGCATTTGCGGCTTGCACTAGTGCAGAGTTATCTCAATGAAAGGGGCCACGGTGTTTCTGTATCTCTATTATGTTGGTGCGGCTTCGGAACTATTAAATATCTCAATATATCTCGAAAACTACGCTACTGATCAAAAAATATCATAGAACCTAAATTGTAGGAAACATAATTCTCTACAAAAAAGGTCTCTTAAGATTTTGCCATAGCTCGCTTCGTTTCCGAGATATTTGCAGATATATCTCAAGGGAAGGGGCCTGACGGACATATTTCGAGATATTTCTTCTTCTTGTTGTTCTTCTTCTGCACAGCTAAGCTGGGAGTGGCATTTGCAGCTCGCAATAGTGCAGAGTTATCTCAAAGAAAGGGGCCACGGTGTTTCTGTATCTCTATTATGTTGGTGCGGCTTCGGAACTTTTAAATATCTTGATATATCTCGAGAACAACGCATCTGATCAAAAAATATCATAGAACATAAAAAGTAGGAAACTTAATTCTCTACAAAAAAGGTCTCTTAACATTTTGCCATAGCTCACTTCGTTTCCGAGATATTTGCATATTTATCTCAAGGGAAGGGGCCTGACGGACATATTTCGAGATATTTCTTCTTCTTGTTGTTCTTCTTCTGCACAGCTAAGCTGGAAGTGGCATTTGCGGCTCGCACTAGTGCAGAGTTATCTCAAAGAAAGGGGCCACGGTGTTTCTGTATCTCTATTATGTTGGTGCGGCTTCGGAACTTTTAAATATCTCGATATATCTCGAGAACTACGCATCTGATCAAAAAATATCATAGAACATAAAAAGTAGGAAACTTAATTCTCTACAAAAAAGGTCTCTTAACATTTTGCCATAGCTCGCTTCGTTTCCGAGATATTTGCAGATTTATCTCAAGGGAAGGGGTCTGACGGACATATTTCGAGATATTTCTTCTTCTTGTTGTTCTTCTTCTGCACAGCTAAACTGGAAGTGGCATTTCCAGCTCGCAATAGTGCAGAGTTATCTCAAAGAAAGGGGCCACGGTGTTTCTGTATCGCTATTATGTTGGTGCGGCTTCGGAACTTTTAAATATCTTGATATATCTCGAGAACTACGCATCTGATAAAAAAATATCATAGAACATAAAAAGTAGGAAACTTAATTCTCTACAAAAAAGGTCTCTTAACATTTTGCCATAGCTCGCTTCGTTTCCGAGATATTTGCAGATTTATCTCAAGGGAAGGGGCCTAACGGACATATTTCGAGATATTTCTTCTTCTTGTTGTTCTTCTTCTGCACAGTTAAGCTGGAAGTGGCATTTGCGGCTCGCACTAGTGCAGAGTTATCTCAACGAAAGGGGCCACGGTGTTTCTGTATCTCTCTTATGTTGGTGCGGCTTCGGAACTTTTAAATATCTTGATATATCTCGAGAACTACGCGTCCGATCAAAAAATATCATACAACATAAAAAGTAGGAAACTTAATTCTCTACAAAAACGGTTTCTTAACATTTTGCCATAGCTCGCTTCGTTTCCGAGATATTTGCAGATATATTTCAAGGGAAGGGGCCTGACGGACATATTTCGAGATATTTCTTCTTCTTGTTGTTCTTCTTCTGCACAGCTAAGCTGGAAGTGGCATTTGCGGCTCGCACTAGTGCAGAGTTATCTCAAAGAAAGGGGCCACGGTGTTTCTGTATCTCTATTATGTTGGTGCGGCTTCGGAACTTTTAAATATCTCGATATATCTCGAAAACTACGCTTCTGATCAAAAAATATCATAGAACATAAATTGTAGGAAACATAATTCTCTACAAAAAACGTCTCTTAACATTTTGCCATAGCTCGCTTCGTTTCCGAGATATTTGCAGATTCAGCTCAAAGGAACTGGCCTGACGGACATATTTCGAGATATTTCTTCTTCTTGTTGTTCTTCCTCCGCACAGCTAAGCTGGAAGTGGCATTTGCAGCTCGCAATAGTGCAGAGTTATCTCAAAGAAAGGGGCCACGGTGTTTCTGTATCTCTATTATGTTGGTGCGGCTTCGGAACTTTTAAATATCTCGATATATCTCGAAAACTACGCTTCTGATCAAAAAATATCATAGAACATAAATTGTAGGAAACATAATTCTCTACAAAAAAGGTCTCTTAACATTTTGCCATAGCTCGCTTCGTTTCCGAGATATTTGCAGATTTATCTCAAGGGAAGGGTCCTGATGGACATATTTCGAGATATTTCTTCTTCTTGTTGTTCTTCTTCTGCACAGCTAAGCTGGAAGTGGCATTTGCAGTTCGCAATAGTGCAGAGTTATCTCAAAGAAAGGGGCCACGGTGTTTCTGTATCTCTATTATGTTGGTGCGGCTTCGGAACTTTTAAATATCTTGATATATCTCGAGAACTACGCATCTGATCAAAAAATATCGTAGAACATAAAAAGTAGGAAACTTAATTCTCTACAAATAAGGTCTCTTAACATTTTGCCATAGCTCGCTTGGTTTCCGAGATATTTGCAGATTTATCTCAAGGGAAGGGGCCTGACGGACATATTTCGAGATATTTCTTCTTCTTGTTGTTCTTCTTCTGCACAGCTAAGCTGGAAGTGGCATTTGCAGCTCGCAATAGTGCAGAGTTACCTCAAAGAAAGGGGCCACGGTGTTTCTGTATCTCTATTATGTTGGTGCCGCTTCGGAGCTTTTAAATATCTGGATATATCTCGAGAACTACGCATCTGATCAAAAAATATCATAGAACATAAATAGTAGGAAACTTAATTCTCTACAAAAAAGGTCTCTTAACATTTTGCCATAGCTCGCTTCGTTTCCGAGATATTTGCAGATTTATCTCAAGGGAAGGGGTCTGACGGACATGTTTCGAGATATTTCTTCTTCTTGTTGTTCTTCTTCTGCACAGCTAAGCTGGAAGTGGCATTTGCAGCTCGCAGTAGTGCAGAGTTATCTCAAAGAAAGGGGCCACGGTGTTTCTGTATCTCTATTATGTTGGTGCGGCTTCGGAACTTTTAAATATCTTGATATATCTCGAGAACTACGCATCTGATCAAAAAATATCATAGAACATAAAAAGTAGGAAACTTAATTCTCTACAAAAAAGGTCTCTTAACATTTTGCCATAGCTCGCTTCGTTTCCGAGATATTTGCAGATTTATCTCAATGGAAGGGGCCTGACGGGCATATTTCGAGATATTTCTTCTTCTTGTTGTTCTTCTTCTGCACAGCTAAGCTGGAAGTGGCATTTGCAGCGCGCAATAGTGCAGAGTTATCTCAAAGAAAGGGGCCACGGTGTTTCTGTATCTCTATTATGTTGGTGCGGCTTCGGAACTTTTAAATATCATGATATATCTCGAGAACTACGCATCCGATCAAAAAATATCATAGAACATAAAAAGTAGGAAACTTAATTCTCTACAAAAAAGGACTCTCAACATTTTGCCATAGCTCGCTTCGTTTCCGAGATATTTGCAGATATATCTCAAGGGAAGGGGCCTGACAGACATATTTCGAGATATTTCTTCTTCTTGTTGTTCTTCTTCTGCACAGCTAAGCTGGAAGTGGCATTTGCGGCTCGCACTAGTGCAGAGTTATCTCAAAGAAAGGGGCCACGGTGTTTCGGTATCTCTATTATGTTGGTGCGGCTTCGGAACTTTTAAATATCTCGATATATCTCGAGAACTACGCGTCTGATCAAAAAATATCATAGAACATAAAAAGTAGGAAACTTAATTCTCTACAAAAAAGGTCTCTTAACATTTTGCCATAGCTCGCTTCGTTTCCGAGATATTTGCAGATATATCTCAAGGGAAGGGGCCTGACGGACATATTTCGAGATATTTCTTCTTCTTGTTGTTCTTCTTCTGCACAGCTAAGCTGGGAGTGGCATTTGCAGCTCGCAATAGTGCAGAGTTATCTCAAAGAAAGGGGCCACGGTGTTTCTGTATCTCTATTATGTTGGTGCGGCTTCGGAACTTTTAAATATCTTGATATATCTCGAGAACAACGCATCTGATCAAAAAATATCATAGAACATAAAAAGTAGGAAACTTAATTCTCTACAAAAAAGGTCTCTTAACATTTTGCCATAGCTCACTTCGTTTCCGAGATATTTGCATATTTATCTCAAGGGGAGGGGCCTGACGGACATATTTCGAGATATTTCTTCTTCTTGTTGTTCTTCTTCTGCACAGCTAAGCTGGAAGTGGCATTTGCGGCTCGCACTAGTGCAGAGTTATCTCAAAGAAAGGGGCCACGGTGTTTCTGTATCTCTATTATGTTGGTGCGGCTTCGGAACTTTTAAATATCTCGATATATCTCGAGAACTACGCATCTGATCAAAAAATATCATAGAACATAAAAAGTAGGAAACTTAATTCTCTACAAAAAAGGTCTCTTAACATTTTGCCATAGCTCGCTTCGTTTCCGAGATATTTGCAGATTTATCTCAAGGGAAGGGGTCTGACGGACATATTTCGAGATATTTCTTCTTCTTGTTGTTCTTCTTCTGCACAGCTAAGCTGGAAGTGGCATTTGCAGCTCGCAGTAGTGCAGAGTTATCTCAAAGAAAGGGGCCACGGTGTTTCTGTATCTCTATTATGTTGGTGCGGCTTCGGAACTTTTAAATATCTTGATATATCTCGAGAACTACGCATCTGATCAAAAAATATCATAGAACATAAAAAGTAGGAAACTTAATTCTCTACAAAAAAGGTCTCTTAACATTTTGCCATAGCTCGCTTCGTTTCCGAGATATTTGCAGATATATCTCAAGGGAAGGGGCCTGACGGACATATTTCGAGATATTTCTTCTTCTTGTTGTTCTTCTTCTGCACAGCTAAGCTGGGAGTGGCATTTGCAGCTCGCAATAGTGCAGAGTTATCTCAAAGAAAGGGGCCACGGTGTTTCTGTATCTCTATTATGTTGGTGCGGCTTCGGAACTTTTAAATATCTTGATATATCTCGAGAACAACGCATCTGATCAAAAAATATCATAGAACATAAAAAGTAGGAAACTTAATTCTCTACAAAAAAGGTCTCTTAACATTTTGCCATAGCTCACTTCGTTTCCGAGATATTTGCATATTTATCTCAAGGGGAGGGGCCTGACGGACATATTTCGAGATATTTCTTCTTCTTGTTGTTCTTCTTCTGCACAGCTAAGCTGGAAGTGGCATTTGCGGCTCGCACTAGTGCAGAGTTATCTCAAAGAAAGGGGCCACGGTGTTTCTGTATCTCTATTATGTTGGTGCGGCTTCGGAACTTTTAAATATCTCGATATATCTCGAGAACTACGCATCTGATCAAAAAATATCATAGAACATAAAAAGTAGGAAACTTAATTCTCTACAAAAAAGGTCTCTTAACATTTTGCCATAGCTCGCTTCGTTTCCGAGATATTTGCAGATTTATCTCAAGGGAAGGGGTCTGACGGACATATTTCGAGATATTTCTTCTTCTTGTTGTTCTTCTTCTGCACAGCTAAGCTGGAAGTGGCATTTGCAGCTCGCAGTAGTGCAGAGTTATCTCAAAGAAAGGGGCCACGGTGTTTCTGTATCTCTATTATGTTGGTGCGGCTTCGGAACTTTTAAATATCTTGATATATCTCGAGAACTACGCATCTGATCAAAAAATATCATAGAACATAAAAAGTAGGAAACTTAATTCTCTACAAAAAAGGTCTCTTAACATTTTGCCATAGCTCGCTTCGTTTCCGAGATATTTGCAGATATATCTCAAGGGAAGGGGCCTGACGGACATATTTCGAGATATTTCTTCTTCTTGTTGTTCTTCTTCTGCACAGCTAAGCTGGGAGTGGCATTTGCAGCTCGCAATAGTGCAGAGTTATCTCAAAGAAAGGGGCCACGGTGTTTCTGTATCTCTATTATGTTGGTGCGGCTTCGGAACTTTTAAATATCTTGATATATCTCGAGAACAACGCATCTGATCAAAAAATATCATAGAACATAAAAAGTAGGAAACTTAATTCTCTACAAAAAAGGTCTCTTAACATTTTGCCATAGCTCACTTCGTTTCCGAGATATTTGCATATTTATCTCAAGGGAAGGGGCCTGACGGACATATTTCGAGATATTTCTTCTTCTTGTTGTTCTTCTTCTGCACAGCTAAGCTGGAAGTGGCATTTGCGGCTCGCACTAGTGCAGAGTTATCTCAAAGAAAGGGGCCACGGTGTTTCTGTATCTCTATTATGTTGGTGCGGCTTCGGAACTTTTAAATATCTCGATATATCTCGAGAACTACGCATCTGATCAAAAAATATCATAGAACATAAAAAGTAGGAAACTTAATTCTCTACAAAAAAGGTCTCTTAACATTTTGCCATAGCTCGCTTCGTTTCCGAGATATTTGCAGATTTATCTCAAGGGAAGGGGTCTGACGGACATATTTCGAGATATTTCTTCTTCTTGTTGTTCTTCTTCTGCACAGCTAAGCTGGAAGTGGCATTTGCAGCTCGCAGTAGTGCAGAGTTATCTCAAAGAAAGGGGCCACGGTGTTTCTGTATCTCTATTATGTTGGTGCGGCTTCGGAACTTTTAAATATCTTGATATATCTCGAGAACTACGCATCTGATCAAAAAATATCATCGACCATAAAAAGTAGGAAACTTAATTCTCTACAAAAAAGGTCTCTTAACATTTTGCCATAGCTCGCTTCGTTTCCGAGATATTTGCAGATTTATCTCAATGGAAGGGGCCTGACGGGCATATTTCGAGATATTTCTTCTTCTTGTTGTTCTTCTTCTGCACAGCTAAGCTGGAAGTGGCATTTGCAGCGCGCAGAAGTGCAGAGTTATCTCAAAGAAAGGGGCCACGGTGTTTCTGTATCTCTATTATGTTGGTGCGGCTTCGGAACTTTTAAATATCTTGATATATCTCGAGAACAACGCATCTGATCAAAAAATATCATAGAACATAAAAAGTAGGAAACTTAATTCTCTACAAAAAAGGTCTCTTAACATTTTGCCATAGCTCGCTTCGTTTCCGAGATATTTGCATATTTATCTCAAGGGAAGGGGCCTGACGGACATATTTCGAGATATTTCTTCTTCTTGTTGTTCTTCTTCTGCACAGCTAAGCTGGAAGTGGCATTTACAGCTCGCAATAGTGCAGAGTTATCTCAAAGAAAGGGGCCACGGTGTTTCTGTATCTCTATTATGTTGGTGCGGCTTCGGAACTTTCAAATATCTTGATATATCTCGAGAACTACGCGTCTGATCAAAAAATATCATAGAACATAAAAAGTAGGAAACTTAATTCTCTACAAAAAAGGTCTCTTAACATTTTGCCATAGCTCGCTTCGTTTCCGAGATATTTGCAGATTTATCTCAAGGGAAGGGGTCTGACGGACATATTTCGAGATATTTCTTCATCTTGTTGCTCTTCTTCTGCACAGCTAAGCTGGAAGTGGCATTTGCAGCTCGCAGTAGTGCAGAGTTATCTCAAAGAAAGGGGCCACGGTGTTTCTGTATCTCTATTATGTTGGTGCGGCTTCGGAACTTTTAAATATCTTGATATATCTCGAGAACTACGCATCTGATCAAAAAATATCATAGAACATAAAAAGTAGGAAACTTAACTCTCTACAAAAAAGGTCTCTTAACATTTTGCCACAGCTCGCTTCGTTTCCGAGATATTTGCAGATTTATCTCAATGGAAGGGGCCTGACGGGCATATTTCGAGATATTTCTTCTTCTTGTTGTTCTTCTTCTGCACAGCTAAGCTGGAAGTGGCATTTGCGGCTCGCACTAGTGCAGAGTTATCTCAAAGAAAGGGGCCACGGTGTTTCTGTATCTCTATTATGTTGGTGCGGCTTCGGAACTTTTAAATATCTCGATATATCTCGAAAACTACGCTTCTAATCAAAAAATATCATAGAACATAAATTGTAGGAAACATAATTCTCTACAAAAAAGGTCTGTTAACATTTTGCCATAGCTCGCTTCGTTTCCGAGATATTTGCAGATATATCTCAAGGGAAGGGGCCTGACGGACATATTTCGAGATATTTCTTCTTCTTGTTGTTCTTCTTCTGCACAGCTAAGCTGGAAGTGGCATTTACAGCTCGCAATAGTGCAGAGTTATCTCAAAGAAAGGGGCCACGGTGTTTCTGTATCTCTATTATGTTGGTGCGGCTTCGGAACTTTTAAATATCTTGATATATCTCGAGAACTACGCGTCTGATCAAAAAATATCATAGAACATAAAAAGTAGGAAACTTAATTCTCTACAAAAACGGTCTCTTAACATTTTGCCATACCTCACTTCGTTTCCGAGATATTTGCAGATATATCTCAAGGGAAGGGGCCTGACGGACATATTTCGAGATATTTCTTCTTCTTGTTGTTCTTCTTCTGCACAGCTAAGCTGGAAGTGGCATTTGCAGCTCGCAATAGTGCAGAGTTATCTCAAAGAAAGGGGCCACGGTGTTTCTGTATCTCTATTATGTTGGTGCGGCTTCGGAACTTTTAAATATCTTGATATATCTCGAGAACTACGCATCTGATCAAAAAATATCGTAGAACATAAAAAGTAGGAAACTTAATTCTCTACAAATAAGGTCTCTTAACATTTTGCCATAGCTCGCTTCGTTTCCGAGATATTTGCAGATTTCTCTCGAGGGAAGGGGCCTGACGGACATATTTCGAGATATTTCTTCTTCTTGTTGTTCTTCTTCTGCACAGCTAAGCTGGAAGCGGCATTTGCGGCTCGCACTAGTGCAGAGTTATCTCAAAGAAAGGGGCCACGGTGTTTCTGTATCTCTATTATGTTGGTGCGGCTTCGGAACTTTTAAATATCTTGATATATCTCGAGAACTACGCCTCTGATCGAAAAATATCATAGACCGTAAAAAGTAGGAAACTTAATTCTCTACAAAAAAGGTCTCTTAACATTTTGCCATAGCTCGCTTCGTTTCCGATATATTTGCAGATTTATCTCAAGGGAAGGGGCCTGACGGACATATTTCGAGATATTTCTTCTTCTTGTTGTTCTTCTTCTGCACAGCTAAGCTGGAAGTGGCATTTGCAGCGCGCAATAGTGCAGAGTTATCTCAAGGAAAGGGGCCACGGTGTTTCTGTATCTCTATTATGTTGGTGCGGCTTCGGAACTTTTAAATATCTTGATATATCTCGAGAACTACGCCTCTGATCGAAAAATATCATAGAACATAAAAAGTAGGAAACTTAATTCTCTACAAATAAGGTCTCTTAACATTTTGCCATAGCTCGCTTCGTTTCCGAGATATTTGCAGATTTATCTCGAGGGAAGGGGCCTGACGGACATATTTCGAGATATTTCTTCTTCTTGTTGTTCTTCTTCTGCACAGCTAAGCTGGAAGCGGCATTTGCGGCTCGCACTAGTGCAGAGTTATCTCAAAGAAAGGGGCCACGGTGTTTCTGTATCTCTATTATGTTGGTGCGGCTTCGGAACTTTTAAATATCTTGATATATCTCGAGAACTACGCCTCTGATCGAAAAATATCATAGACCGTAAAAAGTAGGAAACTTAATTCTCTACAAAAAAGGTCTCTTAACATTTTGCCATAGCTCGCTTCGTTTCCGATATATTTGCAGATTTATCTCAAGGGAAGGGGCCTGACGGACATATTTCGAGATATTTCTTCTTCTTGTTGTTCTTCTTCTGCACAGCTAAGCTGGAAGTGGCATTTGCAGCGCGCAATAGTGCAGAGTTATCTCAAGGAAAGGGGCCACGGTGTTTCTGTATCTCTATTATGTTGGTGCGGCTTCGGAACTTTTAAATATCTTGATATATCTCGAGAACTACGCCTCTGATCGAAAAATATCATAGAACATAAAAAGTAGGAAACTTAATTCTCTACAAAAAAGGTCTCTTAACATTTTCCCATAGCTGGCATCGTTTCCGAGATATTTGCAGATTTATCTCAATGGAAGGGGCCTGACGGGCATATTTCGAGATATTTCTTCTTCTTGTTGTTCTTCTTCTGCACAGCTAAGCTGGAAGTGGCATTTGCAGCGCGCAGAAGTGCAGAGTTATCTCAAAGAAAGGGGCCACGGTGTTTCTGTATCTCTATTATGTTGGTGCGGCTTCGGAACTTTTAAATATCTTGATATATCTCGAGAACAACGCATCTGATCAAAAAATATCATAGAACATAAAAAGTAGGAAACTTAATTCTCTACAAAAAAGGTCTCTTAACATTTTGCCATAGCTCGCTTCGTTTCCGAGATATTTGCATATTTATCTCAAGGGAAGGGGCCTGACGGACATATTTCGAGATATTTCTTCTTCTTGTTGTTCTTCTTCTGCACAGCTAAGCTGGAAGTGGCATTTACAGCTCGCAATAGTGCAGAGTTATCTCAAAGAAAGGGGCCACGGTGTTTCTGTATCTCTATTATGTTGGTGCGGCTTCGGAACTTTCAAATATCTTGATATATCTCGAGAACTACGCGTCTGATCAAAAAATATCATAGAACATAAAAAGTAGGAAACTTAATTCTCTACAAAAAGGGTCTCTTAACATTTTGCCATAGCTCGCTTCGTTTCCGAGATATTTGCAGATTTATCTCAAGGGAAGGGGTCTGACGGACATATTTCGAGATATTTCTTCATCTTGTTGTTCTTCTTCTGCACAGCTAAGCTGGAAGTGGCATTTGCAGCTCGCAGTAGTGCAGAGTTATCTCAAAGAAAGGGGCCACGGTGTTTCTGTATCTCTATTATGTTGGTGCGGCTTCGGAACTTTTAAATATCTTGATATATCTCGAGAACTACGCATCTGATCATAAATATCATACAACATAAAAAGTAGGAAACTTAACTCTCTACAAAAAAGGTCTCTTAACATTTTGCCACAGCTCGCTTCGTTTCCGAGATATTTGCAGATTTATCTCAATGGAAGGGGCCTGACGGGCATATTTCGAGATATTTCTTCTTCTTGTTGTTCTTCTTCTGCACAGCTAAGCTGGAAGTGGCATTTGCGGCTCGCACTAGTGCAGAGTTATCTCAAAGAAAGGGGCCACGGTGTTTCTGTATCTCTATTATGTTGGTGCGGCTTCGGAACTTTTAAATATCTCGATATATCTCGAAAACTACGCTTCTAATCAAAAAATATCATAGAACATAAATTGTAGGAAACATAATTCTCTACAAAAAAGGTCTGTTAACATTTTGCCATAGCTCGCTTCGTTTCCGAGATATTTGCAGATATATCTCAAGGGAAGGGGCCTGACGGACATATTTCGAGATATTTCTTCTTCTTGTTGTTCTTCTTCTGCACAGCTAAGCTGGAAGTGGCATTTACAGCTCGCAATAGTGCAGAGTTATCTCAAAGAAAGGGGCCACGGTGTTTCTGTATCTCTATTATGTTGGTGCGGCTTCGGAACTTTTAAATATCTTGATATATCTCGAGAACTACGCGTCTGATCAAAAAATATCATAGAACATAAAAAGTAGGAAACTTAATTCTCTACAAAAACGGTCTCTTAACATTTTGCCATACCTCACTTCGTTTCCGAGATATTTGCAGATATATCTCAAGGGAAGGGGCCTGACGGACATATTTCGAGATATTTCTTCTTCTTGTTGTTCTTCTTCTGCACAGCTAAGCTGGAAGTGGCATTTGCAGCTCGCAATAGTGCAGAGTTATCTCAAAGAAAGGGGCCACGGTGTTTCTGTATCTCTATTATGTTGGTGCGGCTTCGGAACTTTTAAATATCTTGATATATCTCGAGAACTACGCATCTGATCAAAAAATATCGTAGAACATAAAAAGTAGGAAACTTAATTCTCTACAAATAAGGTCTCTTAACATTTTGCCATAGCTCGCTTCGTTTCCGAGATATTTGCAGATTTATCTCGAGGGAAGGGGCCTGACGGACATATTTCGAGATATTTCTTCTTCTTGTTGTTCTTCTTCTGCACAGCTAAGCTGGAAGCGGCATTTGCGGCTCGCACTAGTGCAGAGTTATCTCAAAGAAAGGGGCCACGGTGTTTCTGTATCTCTATTATGTTGGTGCGGCTTCGGAACTTTTAAATATCTCGATATATCTCGAAAACTACGCTTCTAATCAAAAAATATCATAGAACATAAATTGTAGGAAACATAATTCTCTACAAAAAAGGTCTGTTAACATTTTGCCATAGCTCGCTTCGTTTCCGAGATATTTGCAGATATATCTCAAGGGAAGGGGCCTGACGGACATATTTCGAGATATTTCTTCTTCTTGTTGTTCTTCTTCTGCACAGCTAAGCTGGAAGTGGCATTTACAGCTCGCAATAGTGCAGAGTTATCTCAAAGAAAGGGGCCACGGTGTTTCTGTATCTCTATTATGTTGGTGCGGCTTCGGAACTTTTAAATATCTTGATATATCTCGAGAACTACGCGTCTGATCAAAAAATATCATAGAACATAAAAAGTAGGAAACTTAATTCTCTACAAAAACGGTCTCTTAACATTTTGCCATACCTCACTTCGTTTCCGAGATATTTGCAGATATATCTCAAGGGAAGGGGCCTGACGGACATATTTCGAGATATTTCTTCTTCTTGTTGTTCTTCTTCTGCACAGCTAAGCTGGAAGTGGCATTTGCAGCTCGCAATAGTGCAGAGTTATCTCAAAGAAAGGGGCCACGGTGTTTCTGTATCTCTATTATGTTGGTGCGGCTTCGGAACTTTTAAATATCTTGATATATCTCGAGAACTACGCATCTGATCAAAAAATATCGTAGAACATAAAAAGTAGGAAACTTAATTCTCTACAAATAAGGTCTCTTAACATTTTGCCATAGCTCGCTTCGTTTCCGAGATATTTGCAGATTTATCTCGAGGGAAGGGGCCTGACGGACATATTTCGAGATATTTCTTCTTCTTGTTGTTCTTCTTCTGCACAGCTAAGCTGGAAGCGGCATTTGCGGCTCGCACTAGTGCAGAGTTATCTCAAAGAAAGGGGCCACGGTGTTTCTGTATCTCTATTATGTTGGTGCGGCTTCGGAACTTTTAAATATCTTGATATATCTCGAGAACTACGCCTCTGATCGAAAAATATCATAGACCGTAAAAAGTAGGAAACTTAATTCTCTACAAAAAAGGTCTCTTAACATTTTGCCATAGCTCGCTTCGTTTCCGATATATTTGCAGATTTATCTCAAGGGAAGGGGCCTGACGGACATATTTCGAGATATTTCTTCTTCTTGTTGTTCTTCTTCTGCACAGCTAAGCTGGAAGTGGCATTTGCAGCGCGCAATAGTGCAGAGTTATCTCAAGGAAAGGGGCCACGGTGTTTCTGTATCTCTATTATGTTGGTGCGGCTTCGGAACTTTTAAATATCTTGATATATCTCGAGAACTACGCCTCTGATCGAAAAATATCATAGAACATAAAAAGTAGGAAACTTAATTCTCTACAAAAAAGGTCTCTTAACATTTTCCCATAGCTGGCATCGTTTCCGAGATATTTGCAGATTTAGCTCAAGGGAAGGGGCCTGACGGACATATTCCGAGATATTTCTTCTTCTTGTTGTTCCTCTTCTGCACAGCTAAGCTGGAAGTGGCATTTGCAGGTCGCAATAGTGCAGAGTTATCTCAAAGAAAGGGGCCACGGTGTTTCTGTATCTCTATTATGTTGGTGCGGCTTCGGAACTTTTAAATATCTTGATATATCTCGAGAACTACGCATCTGATCAAAAAATATCATACTACATAAAAAGTAGGAAACTTAATTCTCTACAAGAAAGGTCTCTAAACATTTTGCCATAGCTCGCTTCGTTTCCGAGATATTTGCAGATTTATCTCAAGGGAAGGGGCTTGACGGACATATTTCGAGATGTTTCTTCGTCTTGTTGTTCTTCTTCTGCACAGCTAAGCTGGAAGTGGCATTTGCAGCTCGCAATAGTGCAGAGTTATCTCAAAGAAAGAGGCCACGGTGTTTCTGTACCTCTATTATGTGGGTGCAGCTTCGGAACTTTTAAATATCTTGATATATCTCGAGAACTATGCATCTGATCAAAAAATATCATCGAACATAAAAAGTAGGAAACTTAATTCTCTACAAAAAAGGTCTCTTAACATTTTGCCATAGCTCGCTTCGTTTCCGAGATATTTGCAGATTTATCTCAATGGAAGGGGCCTGACGGGCATATTTCGAGATATTTCTTCTTCTTGTTGTTCTTCTTCTGCACAGCTAAGCTGGAAGTGGCATTTGCAGCGCGCAATAGTGCAGAGTTATCTCAAAGAAAGGGGCCACGGTGTTTCTGTATCTCTATTATGTTGGTGCGGCTTCGGAACTTTTAAATATCTTGATATATCTCGAGAACTGCGTATCTGATCAAAAAATATCATAGAACATAAAAAGTAGGAAACTTAATTCTCTACAAAAAAGGTCTTTCAACATTTTGCCATAGCTCGCTTCGTTTCCGAGATATTTGCAGATATATCTCAAGGGAAGGGGCCTGACAGACATATTTCGAGATATTTCTTCTTCTTGTTGTTCTTCTTCTGCACAGCTAAGCTGGAAGTGGCATTTGCAGCTCGCAATAGTGCAGAGTTATCTCAAAGAAAGGGGCCACGGTGTTTCTGTATCTCTATTATGTTGGTGCGGCTTCGGAACTTTTAAATATCTTGATATATCTCGAGAACAACGCATCTGATCAAAAAATATCATAGAACATAAAAAGTAGGAAACTTAATTCTCCACAAAAAAGGTCTCTTAACATTTTGCCATAGCTCGCTTCGTTTCCGAGATATTTGCATATTTATCTCAAGGGAAGGGGCCTGACAGACATATTTCGAGATATTTCTTCTTCTTGTTGTTCTTCTTCTGCACAGCTAAGCTGGAAGTGGCATTTGCAGCTCGCAATAGTGCAGAGTTATCTCAAAGAAAGGGGCCACGGTGTTTCTGTATCTCTATTATGTTGGTGCGGCTTCGGAACTTTTAAATATCTTGATATATCTCGAGAACAACGCATCTGATCAAAAAATATCATAGAACATAAAAAGTAGGAAACTTAATTCTCTACAAAAAAGGTCTCCTAACATTTTGCCATAGCTCGCTTCGTTTCCGAGATATTTGCATATTTATCTCAAGGGAAGGGGCCTGACGGACATATTTCGAGATATTTCTTCTTCTTGTTGTTCTTCTTCTGCACAGCTAAGCTGGAAGTGGCATTTGCGGCTCGCACTAGTGCAGAGTTATCTCAAAGAAAGGGGCCACGGTGTTTCTGTATCTCTATAATGTTGGTGCGGCTTCGGAACTTTTAAATATCTCGATATATCTCGAGAACTACGCATCTGATCAAAAAATATCATAGAACATAAAAAGTAGGAAACTTAATTCTCTACAAAAAAGGTCTCTTAACATTTTGCCATAGCTCGCTTCGTTTCCGAGATATTTGCAGATTTATCTCAAGGGAAGGGGTCTGACGGACATATTTCGAGATATTTCTTCTTCTTGTTGTTCTTCTTCTGCACAGCTAAGCTGGAAGTGACATTTGCAGCTCGCAGTAGTGCAGAGTTATCTCAAAGAAAGGGGCCACGGTGTTTCTGTATCTCTATTATGTTGGTGCGGCTTCGGAACTTTTATATATCTTGATATATCTCGAGAACTACGCATCTGATCAAAAAATATCATAGAACATAAAAAGTAGGAAACTTAATTCTCTACAAAAAAGGTCTCTTAACATTTTGCCATAGCTCGCTTCGTTTCCGAGATATTTGCAGATTTATCTCAATGGAAGGGGCCTGACGGGCATATTTCGAGATATTTCTTCTTCTTGTTGTTCTTCTTCTGCACAGCTAAGCTGGAAGTGGCATTTGCGGCTCGCACTAGTGCAGAGTTATCTCAAAGAAAGGGGCCACGGTGTTTCTGTATCTCTATTATGTTGGTGCGGCTTCGGAACTTTTAAATATCTCGATATATCTCGAAAACTACGCTTCTGATCAAAAAATATCATAGAACATAAATTGTAGGAAACATAATTCTCTACAAAAAAGGTCTCTTAACATTTTGCCATAGCTCGCTTCGTTTCCGAGATATTTGCAGATATATCTCAAGGGAAGGGGCCTGACGGACATATTTCGAGATATTTCTTCTTCTTGTTGTTCTTCTTCTGCACAGCTAAGCTGGAAGTGGCATTTACAGCTCGCAATAGTGCAGAGTTATCTCAAAGAAAGGGGCCACGGTGTTTCTGTATCTCTATTATGTTGGTGCGGCTTCGGAACTTTTAAATATCTTGATATATCTCGAGAACTACGCGTCTGATCAAAAAATATCATAGAACATAAAAAGTAGGAAACTTAATTCTCTACAAATACGGTCTCTTAACATTTTGCCATAGCTCACTTCGTTTCCGAGATATTTGCAGATATATCTCAAGGGAAGGGGCCTGACGGACATATTTCGAGATATTTCTTCTTCTTGTTGTTCTTCTTCTGCACAGCTAAGCTGGAAGTGGCATTTGCGGCTCGCACTAGTGCACAGTTATCTCAAAGAAAGGGGCCACGGTGTTTCTGTATCTCTATTATGTTGGTGCGTCTTCGGAACTTTTAAATATCTCGATATATCTCGAAAACTACGCTTCTGATCAAAAAATATCATAGAACGTAAATTGTAGGAAACATTATTCTCTACAAAAAAGGTCTCTTAACATTTTGCCATAGCTCGCTTCGTTTCCGAGATATTTGCAGATTTATCTCAAGGGATGGGGCCTGACGGACATATTTCGAGATATTTCTTCTTCTTGTTGTTCTTCTTCTGCACAGCTAAGCTGGAAGTGGCATTTGCAGCGCGCAATAGTGCAGAGTTATCTCAAAGAAAGGGGCCACGGTGTTTCTGTATCTCTATTATGTTGGTGCGGCTTCGGAACTTTTAAATATCTTGATATATCTCGAGAACTACGCATCTGATCAAAAAATATCATACTACATAAAAAGTAGGAAACTTAATTCTGTACAAGAAAGGTCTCTAAACATTTTGCCATAGCTCGCTTCGTTTCCGAGATATTTGCAGATTTATCTGAAGGGAAGGGGCCTGACGGACATATTTCGAGATGTTTCTTCTTCTTGTTGTTCTTCTTCTGCACAGCTAAGCTGGAAGTGGCATTTGCAGCTCGCAATAGTGCAGAGTTATCTCAAAGAAAGAGGCCACGGTGTTTCTGTACCTCTATTATGTGGGTGCAGCTTCGGAACTTTTAAATATCTTGATATATCTCGAGAACTACGCATATGATCAAAAAATATCATCGAACATAAAAGGTAGGAAACTTAATTCTCTACAAAAAAGGTCTCTTAACATTTTGCCATAGCTCGCTTCGTTTCCGAGATATTTGCAGATTTATCTCAAGGGAAGTGGCCTGACGGACATATTTCGAGATATTTCTTCTTCTTGTTGTTCTTCTTCTGCACAGCTAAGCTGGAAGTGGCATTTGCAGCTCGCAATAGTGCAGAGTTACCTCAAAGAAAGGGGCCACGGTGTTTCTGTATCTCTATTATCTTGGTGCCGCTTCGGAACTTTTAAATATCTGGATATATCTCGAGAACTACGCATCTGATCAAAAAATCTCATAGAACATAAAAAGTAGGAAACTTAATTCTCTACAAAAAAGGTCTCTTAACATTTTGCCATAGCTCGCTTCGTTTCCGAGATATTTGCCGATTTATCTCAATGGAAGGGGCCTGACGGGCATATTTCGAGATATTTCTTCTTCTTGTTGTTCTTCTTCTGCACAGCTAAGCTGGAAGTGGCATTTGCAACGCGCAATAGTGCAGAGTTATCTCAAAGAAAGGGGCCACGGTGTTTCTGTATCTCTATTATGTTGGTGCGGCTTCGGAACTTTCAAATATCTTGATATATCTCGAGAACTACGCGTCTGATCAAAAAATATCATAGAACATAAAAAGTAGGAAACTTAATTCTCTACAAAAAGGGTCTCTTAACATTTTGCCATAGCTCGCTTCGTTTCCGAGATATTTGCAGATTTATCTCAAGGGAAGGGGTCTGACGGACATATTTCGAGATATTTCTTCATCTTGTTGTTCTTCTTCTGCACAGCTAAGCTGGAAGTGGCATTTGCAGCTCGCAGTAGTGCAGAGTTATCTCAAAGAAAGGGGCCACGGTGTTTCTGTATCTCTATTATGTTGGTGCGGCTTCGGAACTTTTAAATATCTTGATATATCTCGAGAACTACGCATCTGATCATAAATATCATACAACATAAAAAGTAGGAAACTTAACTCTCTACAAAAAAGGTCTCTTAACATTTTGCCACAGCTCGCTTCGTTTCCGAGATATTTGCAGATTTATCTCAATGGAAGGGGCCTGACGGGCATATTTCGAGATATTTCTTCTTCTTGTTGTTCTTCTTCTGCACAGCTAAGCTGGAAGTGGCATTTGCGGCTCGCACTAGTGCAGAGTTATCTCAAAGAAAGGGGCCACGGTGTTTCTGTATCTCTATTATGTTGGTGCGGCTTCGGAACTTTTAAATATCTCGATATATCTCGAAAACTACGCTTCTAATCAAAAAATATCATAGAACATAAATTGTAGGAAACATAATTCTCTACAAAAAAGGTCTGTTAACATTTTGCCATAGCTCGCTTCGTTTCCGAGATATTTGCAGATATATCTCAAGGGAAGGGGCCTGACGGACATATTTCGAGATATTTCTTCTTCTTGTTGTTCTTCTTCTGCACAGCTAAGCTGGAAGTGGCATTTACAGCTCGCAATAGTGCAGAGTTATCTCAAAGAAAGGGGCCACGGTGTTTCTGTATCTCTATTATGTTGGTGCGGCTTCGGAACTTTTAAATATCTTGATATATCTCGAGAACTACGCGTCTGATCAAAAAATATCATAGAACATAAAAAGTAGGAAACTTAATTCTCTACAAAAACGGTCTCTTAACATTTTGCCATACCTCACTTCGTTTCCGAGATATTTGCAGATATATCTCAAGGGAAGGGGCCTGACGGACATATTTCGAGATATTTCTTCTTCTTGTTGTTCTTCTTCTGCACAGCTAAGCTGGAAGTGGCATTTGCAGCTCGCAATAGTGCAGAGTTATCTCAAAGAAAGGGGCCACGGTGTTTCTGTATCTCTATTATGTTGGTGCGGCTTCGGAACTTTTAAATATCTTGATATATCTCGAGAACTACGCATCTGATCAAAAAATATCGTAGAACATAAAAAGTAGGAAACTTAATTCTCTACAAATAAGGTCTCTTAACATTTTGCCATAGCTCGCTTCGTTTCCGAGATATTTGCAGATTTATCTCGAGGGAAGGGGCCTGACGGACATATTTCGAGATATTTCTTCTTCTTGTTGTTCTTCTTCTGCACAGCTAAGCTGGAAGCGGCATTTGCGGCTCGCACTAGTGCAGAGTTATCTCAAAGAAAGGGGCCACGGTGTTTCTGTATCTCTATTATGTTGGTGCGGCTTCGGAACTTTTAAATATCTCGATATATCTCGAAAACTACGCTTCTAATCAAAAAATATCATAGAACATAAATTGTAGGAAACATAATTCTCTACAAAAAAGGTCTGTTAACATTTTGCCATAGCTCGCTTCGTTTCCGAGATATTTGCAGATATATCTCAAGGGAAGGGGCCTGACGGACATATTTCGAGATATTTCTTCTTCTTGTTGTTCTTCTTCTGCACAGCTAAGCTGGAAGTGGCATTTACAGCTCGCAATAGTGCAGAGTTATCTCAAAGAAAGGGGCCACGGTGTTTCTGTATCTCTATTATGTTGGTGCGGCTTCGGAACTTTTAAATATCTTGATATATCTCGAGAACTACGCGTCTGATCAAAAAATATCATAGAACATAAAAAGTAGGAAACTTAATTCTCTACAAAAACGGTCTCTTAACATTTTGCCATACCTCACTTCGTTTCCGAGATATTTGCAGATATATCTCAAGGGAAGGGGCCTGACGGACATATTTCGAGATATTTCTTCTTCTTGTTGTTCTTCTTCTGCACAGCTAAGCTGGAAGTGGCATTTGCAGCTCGCAATAGTGCAGAGTTATCTCAAAGAAAGGGGCCACGGTGTTTCTGTATCTCTATTATGTTGGTGCGGCTTCGGAACTTTTAAATATCTTGATATATCTCGAGAACTACGCATCTGATCAAAAAATATCGTAGAACATAAAAAGTAGGAAACTTAATTCTCTACAAATAAGGTCTCTTAACATTTTGCCATAGCTCGCTTCGTTTCCGAGATATTTGCAGATTTATCTCGAGGGAAGGGGCCTGACGGACATATTTCGAGATATTTCTTCTTCTTGTTGTTCTTCTTCTGCACAGCTAAGCTGGAAGCGGCATTTGCGGCTCGCACTAGTGCAGAGTTATCTCAAAGAAAGGGGCCACGGTGTTTCTGTATCTCTATTATGTTGGTGCGGCTTCGGAACTTTTAAATATCTTGATATATCTCGAGAACTACGCCTCTGATCGAAAAATATCATAGACCGTAAAAAGTAGGAAACTTAATTCTCTACAAAAAAGGTCTCTTAACATTTTGCCATAGCTCGCTTCGTTTCCGATATATTTGCAGATTTATCTCAAGGGAAGGGGCCTGACGGACATATTTCGAGATATTTCTTCTTCTTGTTGTTCTTCTTCTGCACAGCTAAGCTGGAAGTGGCATTTGCAGCGCGCAATAGTGCAGAGTTATCTCAAGGAAAGGGGCCACGGTGTTTCTGTATCTCTATTATGTTGGTGCGGCTTCGGAACTTTTAAATATCTTGATATATCTCGAGAACTACGCCTCTGATCGAAAAATATCATAGAACATAAAAAGTAGGAAACTTAATTCTCTACAAAAAAGGTCTCTTAACATTTTCCCATAGCTGGCATCGTTTCCGAGATATTTGCAGATTTAGCTCAAGGGAAGGGGCCTGACGGACATATTCCGAGATATTTCTTCTTCTTGTTGTTCCTCTTCTGCACAGCTAAGCTGGAAGTGGCATTTGCAGGTCGCAATAGTGCAGAGTTATCTCAAAGAAAGGGGCCACGGTGTTTCTGTATCTCTATTATGTTGGTGCGGCTTCGGAACTTTTAAATATCTTGATATATCTCGAGAACTACGCATCTGATCAAAAAATATCATACTACATAAAAAGTAGGAAACTTAATTCTCTACAAGAAAGGTCTCTAAACATTTTGCCATAGCTCGCTTCGTTTCCGAGATATTTGCAGATTTATCTCAAGGGAAGGGGCTTGACGGACATATTTCGAGATGTTTCTTCGTCTTGTTGTTCTTCTTCTGCACAGCTAAGCTGGAAGTGGCATTTGCAGCTCGCAATAGTGCAGAGTTATCTCAAAGAAAGAGGCCACGGTGTTTCTGTACCTCTATTATGTGGGTGCAGCTTCGGAACTTTTAAATATCTTGATATATCTCGAGAACTATGCATCTGATCAAAAAATATCATCGAACATAAAAAGTAGGAAACTTAATTCTCTACAAAAAAGGTCTCTTAACATTTTGCCATAGCTCGCTTCGTTTCCGAGATATTTGCAGATTTATCTCAATGGAAGGGGCCTGACGGGCATATTTCGAGATATTTCTTCTTCTTGTTGTTCTTCTTCTGCACAGCTAAGCTGGAAGTGGCATTTGCAGCGCGCAATAGTGCAGAGTTATCTCAAAGAAAGGGGCCACGGTGTTTCTGTATCTCTATTATGTTGGTGCGGCTTCGGAACTTTTAAATATCTTGATATATCTCGAGAACTGCGTATCTGATCAAAAAATATCATAGAACATAAAAAGTAGGAAACTTAATTCTCTACAAAAAAGGTCTTTCAACATTTTGCCATAGCTCGCTTCGTTTCCGAGATATTTGCAGATATATCTCAAGGGAAGGGGCCTGACAGACATATTTCGAGATATTTCTTCTTCTTGTTGTTCTTCTTCTGCACAGCTAAGCTGGAAGTGGCATTTGCAGCTCGCAATAGTGCAGAGTTATCTCAAAGAAAGGGGCCACGGTGTTTCTGTATCTCTATTATGTTGGTGCGGCTTCGGAACTTTTAAATATCTTGATATATCTCGAGAACAACGCATCTGATCAAAAAATATCATAGAACATAAAAAGTAGGAAACTTAATTCTCCACAAAAAAGGTCTCTTAACATTTTGCCATAGCTCGCTTCGTTTCCGAGATATTTGCATATTTATCTCAAGGGAAGGGGCCTGACAGACATATTTCGAGATATTTCTTCTTCTTGTTGTTCTTCTTCTGCACAGCTAAGCTGGAAGTGGCATTTGCAGCTCGCAATAGTGCAGAGTTATCTCAAAGAAAGGGGCCACGGTGTTTCTGTATCTCTATTATGTTGGTGCGGCTTCGGAACTTTTAAATATCTTGATATATCTCGAGAACAACGCATCTGATCAAAAAATATCATAGAACATAAAAAGTAGGAAACTTAATTCTCTACAAAAAAGGTCTCCTAACATTTTGCCATAGCTCGCTTCGTTTCCGAGATATTTGCATATTTATCTCAAGGGAAGGGGCCTGACGGACATATTTCGAGATATTTCTTCTTCTTGTTGTTCTTCTTCTGCACAGCTAAGCTGGAAGTGGCATTTGCGGCTCGCACTAGTGCAGAGTTATCTCAAAGAAAGGGGCCACGGTGTTTCTGTATCTCTATAATGTTGGTGCGGCTTCGGAACTTTTAAATATCTCGATATATCTCGAGAACTACGCATCTGATCAAAAAATATCATAGAACATAAAAAGTAGGAAACTTAATTCTCTACAAAAAAGGTCTCTTAACATTTTGCCATAGCTCGCTTCGTTTCCGAGATATTTGCAGATTTATCTCAAGGGAAGGGGTCTGACGGACATATTTCGAGATATTTCTTCTTCTTGTTGTTCTTCTTCTGCACAGCTAAGCTGGAAGTGACATTTGCAGCTCGCAGTAGTGCAGAGTTATCTCAAAGAAAGGGGCCACGGTGTTTCTGTATCTCTATTATGTTGGTGCGGCTTCGGAACTTTTATATATCTTGATATATCTCGAGAACTACGCATCTGATCAAAAAATATCATAGAACATAAAAAGTAGGAAACTTAATTCTCTACAAAAAAGGTCTCTTAACATTTTGCCATAGCTCGCTTCGTTTCCGAGATATTTGCAGATTTATCTCAATGGAAGGGGCCTGACGGGCATATTTCGAGATATTTCTTCTTCTTGTTGTTCTTCTTCTGCACAGCTAAGCTGGAAGTGGCATTTGCGGCTCGCACTAGTGCAGAGTTATCTCAAAGAAAGGGGCCACGGTGTTTCTGTATCTCTATTATGTTGGTGCGGCTTCGGAACTTTTAAATATCTCGATATATCTCGAAAACTACGCTTCTGATCAAAAAATATCATAGAACATAAATTGTAGGAAACATAATTCTCTACAAAAAAGGTCTCTTAACATTTTGCCATAGCTCGCTTCGTTTCCGAGATATTTGCAGATATATCTCAAGGGAAGGGGCCTGACGGACATATTTCGAGATATTTCTTCTTCTTGTTGTTCTTCTTCTGCACAGCTAAGCTGGAAGTGGCATTTACAGCTCGCAATAGTGCAGAGTTATCTCAAAGAAAGGGGCCACGGTGTTTCTGTATCTCTATTATGTTGGTGCGGCTTCGGAACTTTTAAATATCTTGATATATCTCGAGAACTACGCGTCTGATCAAAAAATATCATAGAACATAAAAAGTAGGAAACTTAATTCTCTACAAATACGGTCTCTTAACATTTTGCCATAGCTCACTTCGTTTCCGAGATATTTGCAGATATATCTCAAGGGAAGGGGCCTGACGGACATATTTCGAGATATTTCTTCTTCTTGTTGTTCTTCTTCTGCACAGCTAAGCTGGAAGTGGCATTTGCGGCTCGCACTAGTGCACAGTTATCTCAAAGAAAGGGGCCACGGTGTTTCTGTATCTCTATTATGTTGGTGCGTCTTCGGAACTTTTAAATATCTCGATATATCTCGAAAACTACGCTTCTGATCAAAAAATATCATAGAACGTAAATTGTAGGAAACATTATTCTCTACAAAAAAGGTCTCTTAACATTTTGCCATAGCTCGCTTCGTTTCCGAGATATTTGCAGATTTATCTCAAGGGATGGGGCCTGACGGACATATTTCGAGATATTTCTTCTTCTTGTTGTTCTTCTTCTGCACAGCTAAGCTGGAAGTGGCATTTGCAGCGCGCAATAGTGCAGAGTTATCTCAAAGAAAGGGGCCACGGTGTTTCTGTATCTCTATTATGTTGGTGCGGCTTCGGAACTTTTAAATATCTTGATATATCTCGAGAACTACGCATCTGATCAAAAAATATCATACTACATAAAAAGTAGGAAACTTAATTCTGTACAAGAAAGGTCTCTAAACATTTTGCCATAGCTCGCTTCGTTTCCGAGATATTTGCAGATTTATCTGAAGGGAAGGGGCCTGACGGACATATTTCGAGATGTTTCTTCTTCTTGTTGTTCTTCTTCTGCACAGCTAAGCTGGAAGTGGCATTTGCAGCTCGCAATAGTGCAGAGTTATCTCAAAGAAAGAGGCCACGGTGTTTCTGTACCTCTATTATGTGGGTGCAGCTTCGGAACTTTTAAATATCTTGATATATCTCGAGAACTACGCATATGATCAAAAAATATCATCGAACATAAAAGGTAGGAAACTTAATTCTCTACAAAAAAGGTCTCTTAACATTTTGCCATAGCTCGCTTCGTTTCCGAGATATTTGCAGATTTATCTCAAGGGAAGTGGCCTGACGGACATATTTCGAGATATTTCTTCTTCTTGTTGTTCTTCTTCTGCACAGCTAAGCTGGAAGTGGCATTTGCAGCTCGCAATAGTGCAGAGTTACCTCAAAGAAAGGGGCCACGGTGTTTCTGTATCTCTATTATCTTGGTGCCGCTTCGGAACTTTTAAATATCTGGATATATCTCGAGAACTACGCATCTGATCAAAAAATCTCATAGAACATAAAAAGTAGGAAACTTAATTCTCTACAAAAAAGGTCTCTTAACATTTTGCCATAGCTCGCTTCGTTTCCGAGATATTTGCCGATTTATCTCAATGGAAGGGGCCTGACGGGCATATTTCGAGATATTTCTTCTTCTTGTTGTTCTTCTTCTGCACAGCTAAGCTGGAAGTGGCATTTGCAACGCGCAATAGTGCAGAGTTATCTCAAAGAAAGGGGCCACGGTGTTTCTGTATCTCTATTATGTTGGTGCGGCTTCGGAACTTTTAAATATCTTGATATATCTCGAGAACTACGCATCCGATCAAAAAATATCATAGAACACAAAAAGTAGGAAACTTAATTCTCTACAAAAAAGGTCTCTTTACATTTTGCCATAGCTCGCTTCGTTTCCGAGATATTTGCAGATTTATCTCAAGGGAAGGGGCCTGACGGACATATTTCGAGATATTTCTTCTTCTTGTTGTTCTTCTTCTGCACAGCTAAGCTGGAAGTGGCATTTGCAGGTCGCAATAGTGCAGAGTTATCTCAAAGAAAGGGGCCACGGTGTTTCTGTATCTCTATTATGTTGGTGCGGCTTCGGAACTTTTAAATATCTTGATATATCTCGAGAACTACGCATCCGATCAAAAAATATCATAGAACATAAAAAGTAGGAAACTTAATTCTCTACAAAAAAGGTCTCTCAACATTTTGCCATAGCTCGCTTCGTTTCCGAGATATTTGCAGATATATCTCAAGGGAAGGGGCCTGACAGACATATTTCGAGATATTTCTTCTTCTTGTTGTTCTTCTTCTGCACAGCTAAGCTGGAAGTGGCATTTGCAGCTCGCAATAGTGCAGAGTTATCTCAAAGAAAGGGGCCACGGTGTTTCTGTATCTCTATTATGTTGGTGCGGCTTCGGAACTTTTAAATATCTTGATATATCTCGAGAACAACGCATCTGATCAAAAAATATCATAGAACATAAAAAGTAGGAAACTTAATTCTCTACAAAAAAGGTCTCTTAACATTTTGCCATAGCTCGCTTCGTTTCCGAGATATTTGCATATTTATCTCAAGGGAAGGGGCCTGACAGACATATTTCGAGATATTTCTTCTTCTTGTTGTTCTTCTTCTGCACAGCTAAGCTGGAAGTGGCATTTGCAGCTCGCAATAGTGCAGAGTTATCTCAAAGAAAGGGGCCACGGTGTTTCTGTATCTCTATTATGTTGGTGCGGCTTCGGAACTTTTAAATATCTTGATATATCTCGAGAACAACGCATCTGATCAAAAAATATCATAGAACATAAAAAGTAGGAAACTTAATTCTCTACAAAAAAGGTCTCTTAACATTTTGCCATAGCTCGCTTCGTTTCCGAGATATTTGCATATTTATCTCAAGGGAAGGGGCCTGACGGACATATTTCGAGATATTTCTTCTTCTTGTTGTTCTTCTTCTGCACAGCTAAGCTGGAAGTGGCATTTGCGGCTCGCACTAGTGCAGAGTTATCTCAAAGAAAGGGGCCACGGTGTTTCTGTATCTCTATAATGTTGGTGCGGCTTCGGAACTTTTAAATATCTCGATATATCTCGAGAACTACGCATCTGATCAAAAAATATCATACAACATAAAAAGTAGGAAACTTAATTCTCTACAAAAAAGGTCTCTTAACATTTTGCCATAGCTCGCTTCGTTTCCGAGATATTTGCAGATTTATCTCAAGGGAAGGGGTCTGACGGACATATTTCGAGATATTTCTTCTTCTTGTTGTTCTTCTTCTGCACAGCTAAGCTGGAAGTGGCATTTGCAGCTCGCAGTAGTGCAGAGTTATCTCAAAGAAAGGGGCCACGGTGTTTCTGTATCTCTATTATGTTGGTGCGGTTTCGGAACTTTTAAATATCTTGATATATCTCGAGAACTACGCATCTGATCAAAAAATATCATAGAACATAAAAAGTAGGAAACTTAATTCTCTACAAAAAAGGTCTCTTAACATTTTGCCATAGCTCGCTTCGTTTCCGAGATATTTGCAGATTTATCTCAATGGAAGGGGCCTGACGGGCATATTTCGAGATATTTCTTCTTCTTGTTGTTCTTCTTCTGCACAGCTAAGCTGGAAGTGGCATTTGCGGCTCGCACTAGTGCAGAGTTATCTCAAAGAAAGGGGCCACGGTGTTTCTGTATCTCTATTATGTTGGTGCGGCTTCGGAACTTTTAAATATCTCGATATATCTCGAAAACTACGCTTCTGATCAAAAAATATCATAGAACATAAATTGTAGCAAACATAATTCTCTACAAAAAAGGTCTCTTAACATTTTGCCATAGCTCGCTTCGTTTCCGAGATATTTGCAGATATATCTCAAGGGAAGGGGCCTGACGGACATATTTCGAGATATTTCTTCTTCTTGTTGTTCTTCTTCTGCACAGCTAAGCTGGAAGTGGCATTTGCAGCGCGCAATAGTGCAGAGTTATCTCAAAGAAAGGGGCCACGGTGTTTCTGTATCTCTATTATGTTGGTGCGGCTTCGGAACTTTTAAATATCTTGATATATCTCGAGAACTACGCATCCGATCAAAAAATATCATAGAACACAAAAAGTAGGAAACTTAATTCTCTACAAAAAAGGTCTCTTTACATTTTGCCATAGCTCGCTTCGTTTCCGAGATATTTGCAGATTTATCTCAAGGGAAGGGGCCTGACGGACATATTTCGAGATATTTCTTCTTCTTGTTGTTCTTCTTCTGCACAGCTAAGCTGGAAGTGGCATTTGCAGGTCGCAATAGTGCAGAGTTATCTCAAAGAAAGGGGCCACGGTGTTTCTGTATCTCTATTATGTTGGTGCGGCTTCGGAACTTTTAAATATCTTGATATATCTCGAGAACTACGCATCCGATCAAAAAATATCATAGAACATAAAAAGTAGGAAACTTAATTCTCTACAAAAAAGGTCTCTCAACATTTTGCCATAGCTCGCTTCGTTTCCGAGATATTTGCAGATATATCTCAAGGGAAGGGGCCTGACAGACATATTTCGAGATATTTCTTCTTCTTGTTGTTCTTCTTCTGCACAGCTAAGCTGGAAGTGGCATTTGCAGCTCGCAATAGTGCAGAGTTATCTCAAAGAAAGGGGCCACGGTGTTTCTGTATCTCTATTATGTTGGTGCGGCTTCGGAACTTTTAAATATCTTGATATATCTCGAGAACAACGCATCTGATCAAAAAATATCATAGAACATAAAAAGTAGGAAACTTAATTCTCTACAAAAAAGGTCTCTTAACATTTTGCCATAGCTCGCTTCGTTTCCGAGATATTTGCATATTTATCTCAAGGGAAGGGGCCTGACAGACATATTTCGAGATATTTCTTCTTCTTGTTGTTCTTCTTCTGCACAGCTAAGCTGGAAGTGGCATTTGCAGCTCGCAATAGTGCAGAGTTATCTCAAAGAAAGGGGCCACGGTGTTTCTGTATCTCTATTATGTTGGTGCGGCTTCGGAACTTTTAAATATCTTGATATATCTCGAGAACAACGCATCTGATCAAAAAATATCATAGAACATAAAAAGTAGGAAACTTAATTCTCTACAAAAAAGGTCTCTTAACATTTTGCCATAGCTCGCTTCGTTTCCGAGATATTTGCATATTTATCTCAAGGGAAGGGGCCTGACGGACATATTTCGAGATATTTCTTCTTCTTGTTGTTCTTCTTCTGCACAGCTAAGCTGGAAGTGGCATTTGCGGCTCGCACTAGTGCAGAGTTATCTCAAAGAAAGGGGCCACGGTGTTTCTGTATCTCTATAATGTTGGTGCGGCTTCGGAACTTTTAAATATCTCGATATATCTCGAGAACTACGCATCTGATCAAAAAATATCATACAACATAAAAAGTAGGAAACTTAATTCTCTACAAAAAAGGTCTCTTAACATTTTGCCATAGCTCGGTTCGTTTCCGAGATATTTGCAGATTTATCTCAAGGGAAGGGGTCTGACGGACATATTTCGAGATATTTCTTCTTCTTGTTGTTCTTCTTCTGCACAGCTAAGCTGGAAGTGGCATTTGCAGCTCGCAGTAGTGCAGAGTTATCTCAAAGAAAGGGGCCACGGTGTTTCTGTATCTCTATTATGTTGGTGCGGCTTCGGAACTTTTAAATATCTTGATATATCTCGAGAACTACGCATCTGATCAAAAAATATCATAGAACATAAAAAGTAGGAAACTTAATTCTCTACAAAAAAGGTCTCTTAACATTTTGCCATAGCTCGCTTCGTTTCCGAGATATTTGCAGATTTATCTCAATGGAAGGGGCCTGACGGGCATATTTCGAGATATTTCTTCTTCTTGTTGTTCTTCTTCTGCACAGCTAAGCTGGAAGTGGCATTTGCGGCTCGCACTAGTGCAGAGTTATCTCAAAGAAAGGGGCCACGGTGTTTCTGTATCTCTATTATGTTGGTGCGGCTTCGGAACTTTTAAATATCTCGATATATCTCGAAAACTACGCTTCTGATCAAAAAATATCATAGAACATAAATTGTAGCAAACATAATTCTCTACAAAAAAGGTCTCTTAACATTTTGCCATAGCTCGCTTCGTTTCCGAGATATTTGCAGATATATCTCAAGGGAAGGGGCCTGACGGACATATTTCGAGATATTTCTTCTTCTTGTTGTTCTTCTTCTGCACAGCTAAGCTGGAAGTGGCATTTACAGCTCGCAATAGTGCAGAGTTATCTCAAAGAAAGGGGCCACGGTGTTTCTGTATCTCTATTATGTTGGTGCGGCTTCGGAACTTTTAAATATCTTGATATATCTCGAGAACTACGCATCTGATCAAAAAATATCATACTACATAAAAAGTAGGAAACTTAATTCTCTACAAGAAAGGTGTCTAAACATTTTGCCATAGCTCGCTTCGTTTCCGAGATATTTGCAGATTTATCTCAAGGGAAGGGGCCTGACGGACATATTTCGAGATGTTTCTTCTTCTTGTTGTTCTTCTTCTGCACAGCTAAGCTGGAAGTGGCATTTGCAGCTCGCAATAGTGCAGAGTTATCTCAAAGAAAGAGGCCACGGTGTTTCTGTACCTCTATTATGTGGGTGCAGCTTCGGAACTTTTAAATATCTTGATATATCTCGAGAACTACGCATATGATCAAAAAATATCATCGAACATAAAAAGTAGGAAACTTAATTCTCTACAAAAAAGGTCTCTTAACATTTTGCCATAGCTCGCTTCGTTTCCGAGATATTTGCAGATTTATCTCAAGGGAAGTGGCCTGACGGACATATTTCGAGATATTTCTTCTTCTTGTTGTTCTTCTTCTGCACAGCTAAGCTGGAAGTGGCATCGCAATAGTGCAGAGTTATCCCAAAGAAAGGGGCCACGGTGTTTCTGCATCTCTATTATGTTGGTGCGGCTTCGGAACTTTTAAATATCTCGATATATCTCGAAAACTACGCTTCTGATCAAAAAATATCGGAGAACGTAAATTGTAGGAAAGATAATTCTGTACAAAAAAGGTCTCTTAACATTTTGCCATAGCTCGTTTCGTTTCCGAGATATTTGCAGATTTATCTCAAGGGAAGGGGCCTGACGGACATATTTCGAGATATTTCTTCTTCTTGTTGTTCTTCTTCTGCACAGCTAAGCTGGAAGTGGCATTTGCAGCTCGCAATAGTGCAGAGTTATCTCAAAGAAAGGGGCCACGGTGTTTCTGTATCTCTATTATGTTGGTGCGGCTTCGGAACTTTTAAATATCTTGATATATCTCGAGAACTACGCATCTGATCAAAAAATATCGTAGAACATAAAAAGTAGGAAACTTAATTCTCTACAAATAAGGTCTCTTAACATTTTGCCATAGCTCGCTTGGTTTCCGAGATATTTGCAGATTTATCTCAAGGGAAGGGGCCTGACGGACATATTTCGAGATATTTCTTCTTCTTGTTGTTCTTCTTCTGCACAGCTAAGCTGGAAGTGGCATTTGCAGCTCGCAATAGTGCAGAGTTACCTCAAAGAAAGGGGCCACGGTGTTCCTGTATCTCTATTATCTTGGTGCCGCTTCGGAACTTTTAAATATCTGGATATATCTCGAGAACTACGCATCTGATCAAAAAATATCATAGAACATAAAAAGTAGGAAACTTAATTCTCTACAAAAAAGGTCTCTTAACATTTTGCCATAGCTCGCTTCGTTTCCGAGATATTTGCCGATTTATCTCAATGGAAGGGGCCTGACGGGCATATTTCGAGATATTTCTTCTTCTTGTTGTTCTTCTTCTGCACAGCTAAGCTGGAAGTGGCATTTGCAGCGCGCAATAGTGCAGAGTTATCTCAAAGAAAGGGGCCACGGTGTTTCTGTATCTCTATTATGTTGGTGCGGCTTCGGAACTTTTAAATATCTTGATATATCTCGAGAACTACGCATCCGATCAAAAAATATCATAGAACACAAAAAGTAGGAAACTTAATTCTCTACAAAAAAGGTCTCTTTACATTTTGCCATAGCTCGCTTCGTTTCCGAGATATTTGCAGATTTATCTCGAGGGAAGGGGCCTGACGGACATATTTCGAGATATTTCTTCTTCTTGTTGTTCTTCTTCTGCACAGCTAAGCTGGAAGCGGCATTTGCGGCTCGCACTAGTGCAGAGTTATCTCAAAGAAAGGGGCCACGGTGTTTCTGTATCTCTATTATGTTGGTGCGGCTTCGGAACTTTTAAATATCTTGATATATCTCGAGAACTACGCCTCTGATCGAAAAATATCATAGACCGTAAAAAGTAGGAAACTTAATTCTCTACAAAAAAGGTCTCTTAACATTTTGCCATAGCTCGCTTCGTTTCCGAGATATTTGCAGATTTATCTCAAGGGAAGGGGCCTGACGGACATATTTCGAGATATTTCTTCTTCGTGTTGTTCTTCTTCTGCACAGCTAAGCTGGAAGTGGCATTTGTGGCTCGCACTAGTGCAGAGTTATCTCAAAGAAAGGGGCCACGGTGTTTCTGTATCTCTATTATGTTGGTGCGGCTTCGGAACTTTTAAATATCTCGATATATCTCGAAAACTACGCTTCTGATCAAAAAATATCATAGAACATAAATTGTAGGAAACATAATTCTCTACAAAAAAGGTCTCTTAACATTTTGCCATAGCTCGCTTCGTTTCCGAGATATTTGCAGATATATCTCAAGGGAAGGGGCCTGACGGACATATTTCGAGATATTTCTTCTTCTTGTTGTTCTTCTTCTGCACAGCTAAGCTGGAAGTGGCATTTACAGCTCGCAATAGTGCAGAGTTATCTCAAAGAAAGGGGCCACGGTGTTTCTGTATCTCTATTATGTTGGTGCGGCTTCGGAACTTTTAAATATCTTGATATATCTCGAGAACTACGCGTCTGATCAAAAAATATCATAGAACATAAAAAGTAGGAAACTTAATTCTCTACAAAAACGGTCTCTTAACATTTTGCCATACCTCACTTCGTTTCCGAGATATTTGCAGATATATCTCAAGGGAAGGGGCCTGACGGACATATTTCGAGATATTTCTTCTTCTTGTTGTTCTTCTTCTGCACAGCTAAGCTGGAAGTGGCATTTGCGGCTCGCACTAGTGCACAGTTATCTCAAAGAAAGGGGCCACGGTGTTTCTGTATCTCTATTATGTTGGTGCGTCTTCGGAACTTTTAAATATCTCGATATATCTCGAAAACTACGCTTCTGATCAAAAAATATCATAGAACGTAAATTGTAGGAAACATTATTCTCTACAAAAAAGGTCTCTTAACATTTTGCCATAGCTCGCTTCGTTTCCGAGATATTTGCAGATTTATCTCAAGGGATGGGGCCTGACGGACATATTTCGAGATATTTCTTCTTCTTGTTGTTCTTCTTCTGCACAGCTAAGCTGGACGTGGCATTTGCAGCGCGCAATAGTGCAGAGTTATCTCAAAGAAAGGGGCCACGGTGTTTCTGTATCTCTATTATGTTGGTGCGGCTTCGGAACTTTTAAATATCTTGATATATCTCGAGAACTACGCATCTGATCAAAAAATATCATACTACATAAAAAGTAGGAAACTTAATTCTCTACAAGAAAGGTCTCTAAACATTTTGCCATAGCTCGCTTCGTTTCCGAGATATTTGCAGATTTATCTCAAGGGAAGGGGCCTGACGGACATATTTCGAGATGTTTCTTCTTCTTGTTGTTCTTCTTCTGCACAGCTAAGCTGGAAGTGGCATTTGCAGCTCGCAATAGTGCAGAGTTATCTCAAAGAAAGAGGCCACGGTGTTTCTGTACCTCTATTATGTGGGTGCAGCTTCGGAACTTTTAAATATCTTGATATATCTCGAGAACTACGCATCTGATCAAAAAATATCATCGAACATAAAAAGTAGGAAACTTAATTCTCTACAAAAAAGGTCTCTTAACATTTTGCCATAGCTCGCTTCGTTTCCGAGATATTTGCAGATTTATCTCAAGGGAAGTGGCCTGACGGACATATTTCGAGATATTTCTTCTTCTTGTTGTTCTTCTTCTGCACAGCTAAGCTGGAAGTGGCATCGCAATAGTGCAGAGTTATCCCAAAGAAAGGGGCCACGGTGTTTCTGCATCTCTATTATGTTGGTGCGGCTTCGGAACTTTTAAATATCTCGATATATCTCGAAAACTACGCTTCTGATCAAAAAATATCGGAGAACGTAAATTGTAGGAAAGATAATTCTGTACAAAAAAGGTCTCTTAACATTTTGCCATAGCTCGTTTCGTTTCCGAGATATTTGCAGATTTATCTCAAGGGAAGGGGCCTGACGGACATATTTCGAGATATTTCTTCTTCTTGTTGTTCTTCTTCTGCACAGCTAAGCTGGAAGTGGCATTTGCAGCTCGCAATAGTGCAGAGTTATCTCAAAGAAAGGGGCCACGGTGTTTCTGTATCTCTATTATGTTGGTGCGGCTTCGGAACTTTTAAATATCTTGATATATCTCGAGAACTACGCATCTGATCAAAAAATATCGTAGAACATAAAAAGTAGGAAACTTAATTCTCTACAAATAAGGTCTCTTAACATTTTGCCATAGCTCGCTTGGTTTCCGAGATATTTGCAGATTTATCTCAAGGGAAGGGGCCTGACGGACATATTTCGAGATATTTCTTCTTCTTGTTGTTCTTCTTCTGCACAGCTAAGCTGGAAGTGGCATTTGCAGCTCGCAATAGTGCAGAGTTACCTCAAAGAAAGGGGCCACGGTGTTTCTGTATCTCTATTATCTTGGTGCCGCTTCGGAACTTTTAAATATCTGGATATATCTCGAGAACTACGCATCTGATCAAAAAATATCATAGAACATAAAAAGTAGGAAACTTAATTCTCTACAAAAAAGGTCTCTTAACATTTTGCCATAGCTCGCTTCGTTTCCGAGATATTTGCCGATTTATCTCAATGGAAGGGGCCTGACGGGCATATTTCGAGATATTTCTTCTTCTTGTTGTTCTTCTTCTGCACAGCTAAGCTGGAAGTGGCATTTGCAGCGCGCAATAGTGCAGAGTTATCTCAAAGAAAGGGGCCACGGTGTTTCTGTATCTCTATTATGTTGGTGCGGCTTCGGAACTTTTAAATATCTTGATATATCTCGAGAACTACGCATCCGATCAAAAAATATCATAGAACACAAAAAGTAGGAAACTTAATTCTCTACAAATAAGGTCTCTTAACATTTTGCCATAGCTCGCTTGGTTTCCGAGATATTTGCAGATATATCTCAAGGGAAGGGGCCTGACGGACATATTTCGAGATATTTCTTCTTCTTGTTGTTCTTCTTCTGCACAGCTAAGCTGGAAGCGGCATTTGCGGCTCGCACTAGTGCAGAGTTATCTCAAAGAAAGGGGCCACGGTGTTTCTGTATCTCTATTATGTTGGTGCGGCTTCGGAACTTTTAAATATCTTGATATATCTCGAGAACTACGCCTCTGATCGAAAAATATCATAGACCGTAAAAAGTAGGAAACTTAATTCTCTACAAAAAAGGTCTCTTAACATTTTGCCATAGCTCGCTTCGTTTCCGAGATATTTGCAGATTTATCTCAAGGGAAGGGGCCTGACGGACATATTTCGAGATATTTCTTCTTCGTGTTGTTCTTCTTCTGCACAGCTAAGCTGGAAGTGGCATTTGTGGCTCGCACTAGTGCAGAGTTATCTCAAAGAAAGGGGCCACGGTGTTTCTGTATCTCTATTATGTTGGTGCGGCTTCGGAACTTTTAAATATCTCGATATATCTCGAAAACTACGCTTCTGATCAAAAAATATCATAGAACATAAATTGTAGGAAACATAATTCTCTACAAAAAAGGTCTCTTAACATTTTGCCATACCTCACTTCGTTTCCGAGATATTTGCAGATATATCTCAAGGGAAGGGGCCTGACGGACATATTTCGAGATATTTCTTCTTCTTGTTGTTCTTCTTCTGCACAGCTAAGCTGGAAGTGGCATTTGCGGCTCGCACTAGTGCACAGTTATCTCAAAGAAAGGGGCCACGGTGTTTCTGTATCTCTATTATGTTGGTGCGTCTTCGGAACTTTTAAATATCTCGATATATCTCGAAAACTACGCTTCTGATCAAAAAATATCATAGAACGTAAATTGTAGGAAACATTATTCTCTACAAAAAAGGTCTCTTAACATTTTGCCATAGCTCGCTTCGTTTCCGAGATATTTGCAGATTTATCTCAAGGGATGGGGCCTGACGGACATATTTCGAGATATTTCTTCTTCTTGTTGTTCTTCTTCTGCACAGCTAAGCTGGACGTGGCATTTGCAGCGCGCAATAGTGCAGAGTTATCTCAAAGAAAGGGGCCACGGTGTTTCTGTATCTCTATTATGTTGGTGCGGCTTCGGAACTTTTAAATATCCTGATATATCTCGAGAACTACGCATCTGATCAAAAAATATCATACTACATAAAAAGTAGGAAACTTAATTCTCTACAAGAAAGGTCTCTAAACATTTTGCCATAGCTCGCTTCGTTTCCGAGATATTTGCAGATTTATCTCAAGGGAAGGGGCCTGACGGACATATTTCGAGATGTTTCTTCTTCTTGTTGTTCTTCTTCTGCACAGCTAAGCTGGAAGTGGCATTTGCAGCTCGCAATAGTGCAGAGTTATCTCAAAGAAAGAGGCCACGGTGTTTCTGTACCTCTATTATGTGGGTGCAGCTTCGGAACTTTTAAATATCTTGATATATCTCGAGAACTACGCATCTGATCAAAAAATATCATCGAACATAAAAAGTAGGAAACTTAATTCTCTACAAAAAAGGTCTCTTAACATTTTGCCATAGCTCGCTTCGTTTCCGAGATATTTGCAGATTTATCTCAAGGGAAGTGGCCTGACGGACATATTTCGAGATATTTCTTCTTCTTGTTGTTCTTCATCTGCACAGCTAAGCTGGAAGTGGCATCGCAATAGTGCAGAGTTATCCCAAAGAAAGGGGCCACGGTGTTTCTGCATCTCTATTATGTTGGTGCGGCTTCGGAACTTTTAAATATCTCGATATATCTCGAAAACTACGCTTCTGATCAAAAAATATCGGAGAACGTAAATTGTAGGAAAGATAATTCTGTACAAAAAAGGTCTCTTAACATTTTGCCATAGCTCGTTTCGTTTCCGAGATATTTGCAGATTTATCTCAAGGGAAGGGGCCTGACGGACATATTTCGAGATATTTCTTCTTCTTGTTGTTCTTCTTCTGCACAGCTAAGCTGGAAGTGGCATTTGCAGCTCGCAATAGTGCAGAGTTATCTCAAAGAAAGGGGCCACGGTGTTTCTGTATCTCTATTATGTTGGTGCGGCTTCGGAAGTTTTAAATATCTTGATATATCTCGAGAACTACGCATCTGATCAAAAAATATCGTAGAACATAAAAAGTAGGAAACTTAATTCTCTACAAATAAGGTCTCTTAACATTTTGCCATAGCTCGCTTGGTTTCCGAGATATTTGCAGATTTATCTCAAGGGAAGGGGCCTGACGGACATATTTCGAGATATTTCTTCTTCTTGTTGTTCTTCTTCTGCACAGCTAAGCTGGAAGTGGCATTTGCAGCTCGCAATAGTGCAGAGTTACCTCAAAGAAAGGGGCCACGGTGTTTCTGTATCTCTATTATCTTGGTGCCGCTTCGGAACTTTTAAATATCTGGATATATCTCGAGAACTACGCATCTGATCAAAAAATATCATAGAAAATAAAAAGTAGGAAACTTAATTCTCTACAAAAAAGGTCTCTTAACATTTTGCCATAGCTCGCTTCGTTTCCGAGATATTTGCCGATTTATCTCAATGGAAGGGGCCTGACGGGCATATTTCGAGATATTTCTTCTTCTTGTTGTTCTTCTTCTGCACAGCTAAGCTGGAAGTGGCATTTGCAGCGCGCAATAGTGCAGAGTTATCTCAAAGAAAGGGGCCACGGTGTTTCTGTATCTCTATTATGTTGGTGCGGCTTCGGAACTTTTAAATATCTTGATATATCTCGAGAACTACGCATCCGATCAAAAAATATCATAGAACACAAAAAGTAGGAAACTTAATTCTCTACAAAAAAGGTCTCTTTACATTTTGCCATAGCTCGCTTCGTTTCCGAGATATTTGCAGATTTATCTCGAGGGAAGGGGCCTGACGGACATATTTCGAGATATTTCTTCTTCTTGTTGTTCTTCTTCTGCACAGCTAAGCTGGAAGCGGCATTTGCGGCTCGCACTAGTGCAGAGTTATCTCAAAGAAAGGGGCCACGGTGTTTCTGTATCTCTATTATGTTGGTGCGGCTTCGGAACTTTTAAATATCTTGATATATCTCGAGAACTACGCCTCTGATCGAAAAATATCATAGACCGTAAAAAGTAGGAAACTTAATTCTCTACAAAAAAGGTCTCTTAACATTTTGCCATAGCTCGCTTCGTTTCCGAGATATTTGCAGATTTATCTCAAGGGAAGGGGCCTGACGGACATATTTCGAGATATTTCTTCTTCTTGTTGTTCTTCTTCTGCACAGCTAAGCTGGAAGTGGCATTTGCGGCTCGCACTAGTGCAGAGTTATCTCAAAGAAAGGGGCCACGGTGTTTCTGTATCTCTATTATGTTGGTGCGGCTTCGGAACTTTTAAATATCTCGATATATCTCGAAAACTACGCTTCTGATCAAAAAATATCATAGAACATAAATTGTAGGAAACATAATTCTCTACAAAAAAGGTCTCTTAACATTTTGCCATAGCTCGCTTCGTTTCCGAGATATTTGCAGATATATCTCAAGGGAAGGGGCCTGACGGACATATTTCGAGATATTTCTTCTTCTTGTTGTTCTTCTTCTGCACAGCTAAGCTGGAAGTGGCATTTACAGCTCGCAATAGTGCAGAGTTATCTCAAAGAAAGGGGCCACGGTGTTTCTGTATCTCTATTATGTTGGTGCGGCTTCGGAACTTTTAAATATCTTGATATATCTCGAGAACTACGCGTCTGATCAAAAAATATCATAGAACATAAAAAGTAGGAAACTTAATTCTCTACAAAAACGGTCTCTTAACATTTTGCCATACCTCACTTCGTTTCCGAGATATTTGCAGATATATCTCAAGGGAAGGGGCCTGACGGACATATTTCGAGATATTTCTTCTTCTTGTTGTTCTTCTTCTGCACAGCTAAGCTGGAAGTGGCATTTGCGGCTCGCACTAGTGCACAGTTATCACAAAGAAAGGGGCCACGGTGTTTCTGTATCTCTATTATGTTGGTGCGTCTCCGGAACTTTTAAATATCTCGATATATCTCGAAAACTACGCTTCTGATCAAAAAATATCATAGAACGTAAATTGTAGGAAACATTATTCTCTACAAAAAAGGTCTCTTAACATTTTGCCATAGCTCGCTTCGTTTCCGAGATATTTGCAGATTTATCTCAAGGGATGGGGCCTGACGGACATATTTCGAGATATTTCTTCTTCTTGTTGTTCTTCTTCTGCACAGCTAAGCTGGACGTGGCATTTGCAGCGCGCAATAGTGCAGAGTTATCTCAAAGAAAGGGGCCACGGTGTTTCTGTATCTCTATTATGTTGGTGCGGCTTCGGAACTTTTAAATATCTTGATATATCTCGAGAACTACGCATCTGATCAAAAAATATCATACTACATAAAAAGTAGGAAACTTAATTCTCTACAAGAAAGGTCTCTAAACATTTTGCCATAGCTCGCTTCGTTTCCGAGATATTTGCAGATATATCTCAAGGGAAGGGGCCTGACGGACATATTTCGAGATGTTTCTTCTTCTTGTTGTTCTTCTTCTGCACAGCTAAGCTGGAAGTGGCATTTGCAGCTCGCAATAGTGCAGAGTTATCTCAAAGAAAGAGGCCACGGTGTTTCTGTACCTCTATTATGTGGGTGCAGCTTCGGAACTTTTAAATATCTTGATATATCTCGAGAACTACGCATCTGATCAAAAAATATCATCGAACATAAAAAGTAGGAAACTTAATTCTCTACAAAAAAGGTCTCTTAACATTTTGCCATAGCTCGCTTCGTTTCCGAGATATTTGCAGATTTATCTCAAGGGAAGTGGCCTGACGGACATATTTCGAGATATTTCTTCTTCTTGTTGTTCTTCTTCTGCACAGCTAAGCTGGAAGTGGCATCGCAATAGTGCAGAGTTATCCCAAAGAAAGGGGCCACGGTGTTTCTGCATCTCTATTATGTTGGTGCGGCTTCGGAACTTTTAAATATCTCGATATATCTCGAAAACTACGCTTCTGATCAAAAAATATCGGAGAACGTAAATTGTAGGAAACATAATTCTGTACAAAAAAGGTCTCTTAACATTTTGCCATAGCTCGTTTCGTTTCCGAGATATTTGCAGATTTATCTCAAGGGAAGGGGCCTGACGGACATATTTCGAGATATTTCTTCTTCTTGTTGTTCTTCTTCTGCACAGCTAAGCTGGAAGTGGCATTTGCAGCACGCAATAGTGCAGAGTTATCTCAAAGAAAGGGGCCACGGTGTTTCTGTATCTCTATTATGTTGGTGCGGCTTCGGAACTTTTAAATATCTTGATATATCTCGAGAACTACGCATCTGATCAAAAAATATCGTAGAACATAAAAAGTAGGAAACTTAATTCTCTACAAATAAGGTCTCTTAACATTTTGCCATAGCTCGCTTGGTTTCCGAGATATTTGCAGATTTATCTCAAGGGAAGGGGCCTGACGGACATATTTCGAGATATTTCTTCTTCTTGTTCTTCTTCTTCTGCACAGCTAAGCTGGAAGTGGCATTTGCAGCTCGCAATAGTGCAGAGTTACCTCAAAGAAAGGGGCCACGGTGTTTCTGTATCTCTATTATCTTGGTGCCGCTTCGGAACTTTTAAATATCTGGATATATCTCGAGAACTACGCATCTGATCAAAAAATATCATAGAACATAAAAAGTAGGAAACTTAATTCTCTACAAAAAAGGTCTCTTAACATTTTGCCATAGCTCGCTTCGTTTCCGAGATATTTGCCGATTTATCTCAATGGAAGGGGCCTGACGGGCATATTTCGAGATATTTCTTCTTCTTGTTGTTCTTCTTCTGCACAGCTAAGCTGGAAGTGGCATTTGCAGCGCGCAATAGTGCAGAGTTATCTCAAAGAAAGGGGCCACGGTGTTTCTGTATCTCTATTATGTTGGTGCGGCTTCGGAACTTTTAAATATCTTGATATATCTCGAGAACTACGCCTCTGATCGAAAAATATCATAGACCATAAAAAGTAGGAAACTTAATTCTCTACAAAAAAGGTCTCTTAACATTTTGCCATAGCTCGCTTCGTTTCCGAGATATTTGCAGATTTATCTCAAGGGAAGGGGCCTGACGGACATATTCCGAGATATTTCTTCTTCTTGTTGTTCCTCTTCTGCACAGCTAAGCTGGAAGTGGCATTTGCAGGTCGCAGTAGTGCAGAGTTATCTCAAAGAAAGGGGCCACGGTGTTTCTGTATCTCTATTATGTTGGTGCGGCTTCGGAACTTTTAAATATCTCGATATATCTCGAAAACTACGCTTCTGATCAAAAAATATCAGAGAACGTAAATTGTAGGAAACATAATTCTCTACAAAAAAGGTCTCTTAACATTTTGCCATAGCTCGCTTGGTTTCCGAGATATTTGCAGATTTATCTCAAGGGAAGGGGCCTGACGGACATATTTCGAGATATTTCTTCTTCTTGTTGTTCTTCTTCTGCACAGCTAAGCTGGAAGTGGCATTTGCAGCTCGCAATAGTGCAGAGTTATCTCAAAGAAAGGGGCCACGGTGTTTCTGTATCTATTATGTTGGTGCGGCTTCGGAACTTTTAAATATCTCGATATATCTCGAAAACTACGCTTCTGATCAAAAAATATCAGAGAACGTAAATTGTAGGAAACATAATTCTCTACAAAAAAGGTCTCTTAACATTTTGCCATAGCTCGCTTGGTTTCCGAGATATTTGCAGATTTATCTCAAGGGAAGGGGCCTGACGGACATATTTCGAGATATTTCTTCTTCTTGTTGTTCTTCTTCTGCACAGCTAAGCTGGAAGTGGCATTTACAGCTCGGAATAGTGCAGAGTTATCTCAAAGAAAGGGGCCACGGTGTTTCTGTATCTCTATTATGTTGGTGCGGCTTCGGAACTTTTAAATATCTTGATATATCTCGAGAACTACGCATCTGATCAAAAAATATCATAGAACATAAAAAGTAGGAAACTTAATTCTCTACAAAAAACGTCTCTTAACATTTTGCAATAGCTCGCTTCGTTTCCGAGATATTTGTAGATTTATCTCAAGGGAAGGGGCCTGACGGACATATTTCGAGATATTTCTTCTTCTTGTTGTTCTTCTTCTGCACAGCTAAGCTGGAAGTGGCATTTGCGGCTCGCACTAGTGCAGAGTTATCTCAAAGAAAGGGGCCACGGTGTTTCTGTATCCCTATTATGTTGGTGCGGCTTCGGAACTTTTAAATATCTCGATATATCTCGAGAACTACGCTTCTGATCAAAAAATATCATAGAACATAAAAAGTAGGAAACTTAATTCTCTACAAAAAAGGTCTCTCAACATTTTGCCATAGCTCGCTTCGTTTCCGAGATATTTGCAGATATATCTCAAGGGAAGGGGCCTGACAGACATATTTCGAGATATTTCTTCTTCTTGTTGTTCTTCTTCTGCACAGCTAAGCTGGAAGTGGCATTTGCAGCTCGCAATAGTGCAGAGTTATCTCAAAGAAAGGGGCCACGGTGTTTCTGTATCTCTATTATGTTGGTGCGGCTTCGGAACTTTTAAATATCTTGATATATCTCGAGAACAACGCATCTGATCAAAAAATATCATAGAACATAAAAAGTAGGAAACTTAATTCTCTACAAAAAAGGTCTCTTAACATTTTGCCATAGCTCGCTTCGTTTCCGAGATATTTGCATATTTATCTCAAGGGAAGGGGCCTGACGGACATATTTCGAGATATTTCTTCTTCTTGTTGTTCTTCTTCTGCACAGCTAAGCTGGAAGTGGCATTTGCGGCTCGCACTAGTGCAGAGTTATCTCAAAGAAAGGGGCCACGGTGTTTCTGTATCTCTATAATGTTGGTGCGGCTTCGGAACTTTTAAATATCTCGATATATCTCGAGAACTACGCATTTGATCAAAAAATATCATAGAACATAAAAAGTAGGAAACTTAATTCTCTACAAAAAAGGTCTCTTAACATTTTGCCATAGCTCGCTTCGTTTCCGAGATATTTGCAGATTTATCTCAAGGGAAGGGGTCTGACGGACATATTTCGAGATATTTCTTCTTCTTGTTGTTCTTCTTCTGCACAGCTAAGCTGGAAGTGGCATTTGCAGCTCGCAGTAGTGCAGAGTTATCTCAAAGAAAGGGGCCACGGTGTTTCTGTATCTCTATTATGTTGGTGCGGCTTCGGAACTTTTAAATATCTTGATATATCTCGAGAACTACGCGTCTGATCAAAAAATATCATAGAACATAAAAAGTAGGAAACTTAATTCTCTACAAAAACGGTCTCTTAACATTTTGCCATAGCTCACTTCGTTTCCGAGATATTTGCAGATATATCTCAAGGGAAGGGGCCTGACGGACATATTTCGAGATATTTCTTCTTTTTGTTGTTCTTCTTCTGCACAGCTAAGCTGGAAGTGGCATTTGCGGCTCGCACTAGTGCACAGTTATCTCAAAGAAAGGGGCCACGGTGTTTCTGTATCTCTATTATGTTGGTGCGTCTTCGGAACTTTTAAATATCTCGATATATCTCGAAAACTACGCTTCTGATCAAAAAATATCATAGAACGTAAATTGTAGGAAACATTATTCTCTACAAAAAAGGTCTCTTAACATTTTGCCATAGCTCGCTTCGTTTCCGAGATATTTGCAGATTTATCTCAAGGGATGGGGCCTGACGGACATATTTCGAGATATTTCTTCTTCTTGTTGTTCTTCTTCTGCACAGCTAAGCTGGAAGTGGCATTTGCAGCGCGCAATAGTGCAGAGTTATCTCAAAGAAAGGGGCCACGGTGTTTCTGTATCTCTATTATGTTGGTGCGGCTTCGGAACTTTTAAATATCTTGATATATCTCGAGAACTACGCATCTGATCAAAAAATATCATACTACATAAAAAGTAGGAAACTTAATTCTCTACAAGAAAGGTCTCTAAACATTTTGCCATAGCTCGCTTCGTTTCCGAGATATTTGCAGATTTATCTCAAGGGAAGGGGCCTGACGGACATATTTCGAGATGTTTCTTCTTCTTGTTGTTCTTCTTCTGCACAGCTAAGCTGGAAGTGGCATTTGCAGCTCGCAATAGTGCAGAGTTATCTCAAAGAAAGAGGCCACGGTGTTTCTGTACCTCTATTATGTGGGTGCAGCTTCGGAACTTTTAAATATCTTGATATATCTCGAGAACTACGCATCTGATCAAAAAATATCATCGAACATAAAAAGTAGGAAACTTAATTCTCTACAAAAAAGGTCTCTTAACATTTTGCCATAGCTCGCTTCGTTTCCGAGATATTTGCAGATTTATCTCAAGGGAAGTGGCCTGACGGACATATTTCGAGATATTTCTTCTTCTTGTTGTTCTTCTTCTGCACAGCTAAGCTGGAAGTGGCATCGCAATAGTGCAGAGTTATCCCAAAGAAAGGGGCCACGGTGTTTCTGCATCTCTATTATGTTGGTGCGGCTTCGGAACTTTTAAATATCTCGATATATCTCGAAAACTACGCTTCTGATCAAAAAATATCGGAGAACGTAAATTGTAGGAAAGATAATTCTGTACAAAAAAGGTCTCTTAACATTTTGCCATAGCTCGTTTCGTTTCCGAGATATTTGCAGATTTATCTCAAGGGAAGGGGCCTGACGGACATATTTCGAGATATTTCTTCTTCTTGTTGTTCTTCTTCTGCACAGCTAAGCTGGAAGTGGCATTTGCAGCACGCAATAGTGCAGAGTTATCTCAAAGAAAGGGGCCACGGTGTTTCTGTATCTCTATTATGTTGGTGCGGCTTCGGAACTTTTAAATATCTTGATATATCTCGAGAACTACGCATCTGATCAAAAAATATCGTAGAACATAAAAAGTAGGAAACTTAATTCTCTACAAATAAGGTCTCTTAACATTTTGCCATAGCTCGCTTGGTTTCCGAGATATTTGCAGATTTATCTCAAGGGAAGGGGCCTGACGGACATATTTCGAGATATTTCTTCTTCTTGTTGTTCTTCTTCTGCACAGCTAAGCTGGAAGTGGCATTTGCAGCTCGCAATAGTGCAGAGTTACCTCAAAGAAAGGGGCCACGGTGTTTCTGTATCTCTATTATCTTGGTGCCGCTTCGGAACTTTTAAATATCTGGATATATCTCGAGAACTACGCATCTGATCAAAAAATATCATAGAACATAAAAAGTAGGAAACTTAATTCTCTACAAAAAAGGTCTCTTAACATTTTCCCATAGCTGGCATCGTTTCCGAGATATTTGCAGATTTAGCTCAAGGGAAGGGGCCTGACGGACATATTCCGAGATATTTCTTCTTCTTGTTGTTCCTCTTCTGCACAGCGAAGCTGGAAGTGGCATTTGCAGGTCGCAATAGTGCAGAGTTATCTCAAAGAAAGGGGCCACGGTGTTTCTGTATCTATTATGTTGGTGCGGCCTCGGAACTTTTAAATATCTTGATATATCTCGAGAACTACGCCTCTGATCGAAAAATATCATAGACCATAAAAAGTAGGAAACTTAATTCTCTACAAAAAAGGTCTCTTAACATTTTACCATAGCTCGCTTCGTTTCCGAGATATTTGCAGATTTATCTCAAGGGAAGGGGCCTGACGGACATATTCCGAGATATTTCTTCTTCTTGTTGTTCCTCTTCTGCACAGCTAAGCTGGAAGTGGCATTTGCAGGTCGCAATAGTGCAGAGTTATCTCAAAGAAAGGGGCCACGGTGTTTCTGTATCTCTATTATGTTGGTGCGGCTTCGGAACTGTTAAATATCTCGATATATCTCGAAAACTACGCTTCTGATCAAAAAATATCAGAGAACGTAAATTGTAGGAAACATAATTCTCTACAAAAAAGGTCTCTTAACATTTTGCCATAGCTCGCTTTGTTTCCGAGATATTTGCAGATTTATCTCAAGGGAAGGGGCCTGACGGACATATTTCGAGATATTTCTTCTTCTTGTTGTTCTTCTTCTGCACAGCTAAGCTGGAAGTGGCATTTGCAGCACGCAATAGTGCAGAGTTATCTCAAAGAAAGGGGCCACAGTGTTTCTGTATCTCTATTATGTTGGTGCGGCTTCGGAACTTTTAAATATCTTGATATATCTCGAGAACTACGCATCTGATCAAAAAATATCGTAGAACATAAAAAGTAGGAAACTTAATTCTCTACAAAAAAGGTCTCTTAACATTTTGCCATAGCTCGCTTCGTTTCCGAGATATTTGCCGATTTATCTCAATGGAAGGGGCCTGACGGGCATATTTCGAGATATTTCTTCTTCTTGTTGTTCTTCTTCTGCACAGCTAAGCTGGAAGTGGCATTTGCAGCGCGCAATAGTGCAGAGTTATCTCAAAGAAAGGGGCCACGGTGTTTCTGTATCTCTATTATGTTGGTGCGGCTTCGGAACTTTTAAATATCTTGATATATCTCGAGAACTACGCATCCGATCAAAAAATATCATAGAACACAAAAAGTAGGAAACTTAATTCTCTACAAAAAAGGTCTCTTTACATTTTGCCATAGCTCGCTTCGTTTCCGAGATATTTGCAGATTTATCTCGAGGGAAGGGGCCTGACGGACATATTTCGAGATATTTCTTCTTCTTGTTGTTCTTCTTCTGCACAGCTAAGCTGGAAGCGGCATTTGCGGCTCGCACTAGTGCAGAGTTATCTCAAAGAAAGGGGCCACGGTGTTTCTGTATCTCTATTATGTTGGTGCGGCTTCGGAACTTTTAAATATCTTGATATATCTCGAGAACTACGCCTCTGATCGAAAAATATCATAGACCATAAAAAGTAGGAAACTTAATTCTCTACAAAAAAGGTCTCTTAACATTTTGCCATAGCTCGCTTCGTTTCCGAGATATTTGCAGATTTATCTCAAGGGAAGGGGCCTGACGGACATATTCCGAGATATTTCTTCTTCTTGTTGTTCCTCTTCTGCACAGCTAAGCTGGAAGTGGCATTTGCAGGTCGCAGTAGTGCAGAGTTATCTCAAAGAAAGGGGCCACGGTATTTCTGTATCTCTATTATGTTGGTGCGGCTTCGGAACTTTTAAATATCTCGATATATCTCGAAAACTACGCTTCTGATCAAAAAATATCAGAGAACGTAAATTGTAGGAAACATAATTCTCTACAAAAAAGGTCTCTTAACATTTTGCCATAGCTCGCTTGGTTTCCGAGATATTTGCAGATTTATCTCAAGGGAAGGGGCCTGACGGACATATTTCGAGATATTTCTTCTTCTTGTTGTTCTTCTTCTGCACAGCTAAGCTGGAAGTGGCATTTACAGCTCGGAATAGTGCAGAGTTATCTCAAAGAAAGGGGCCACGGTGTTTCTGTATCTCTATTATGTTGGTGCGGCTTCGGAACTTTTAAATATCTTGATATATCTCGAGAACTACGCATCTGATCAAAAAATATCATAGAACATAAAAAGTAGGAAACTTAATTCTCTACAAAAAACGTCTCTTAACATTTTGCAATAGCTCGCTTCGTTTCCGAGATATTTGCAGATTTATCTCAAGGGAAGGGGTCTGACGGACATATTTCGAGATATTTCTTCTTCTTGTTGTTCTTCTTCTGCACAGCTAAGCTGGAAGTGGCATTTGCAGCTCGCAGTAGTGCAGAGTTATCTCAAAGAAAGGGGCCACGGTGTTTCTGTATCTCTATTATGTTGGTGCGGCTTCGGAACTTTTAAATATCTTGATATATCTCGAGAACTACGCGTCTGATCAAAAAATATCATAGAACATAAAAAGTAGGAAACTTAATTCTCTACAAAAACGGTCTCTTAACATTTTGCCATAGCTCACTTCGTTTCCGAGATATTTGCAGATATATCTCAAGGGAAGGGGCCTGACGGACATATTTCGAGATATTTCTTCTTCTTGTTGTTCTTCTTCTGCACAGCTAAGCTGGAAGTGGCATTTGCGGCTCGCACTAGTGCACAGTTATCTCAAAGAAAGGGGCCACGGTGTTTCTGTATCTCTATTATGTTGGTGCGTCTTCGGAACTTTTAAATATCTCGATATATCTCGAAAACTACGCTTCTGATCAAAAAATATCATAGAACGTAAATTGTAGGAAACATTATTCTCTACAAAAAAGGTCTCTTAACATTTTGCCATAGCTCGCTTGGTTTCCGAGATATTTGCAGATTTATCTCAAGGGAAGGGGCCTGACGGACATATTTCGAGATATTTCTTCTTCTTGTTGTTCTTCTTCTGCACAGCTAAGCTGGAAGTGGCATTTGCAGCTCGCAATAGTGCAGAGTTACCTCAAAGAAAGGGGCCACGGTGTTTCTGTATCTCTATTATCTTGGTGCCGCTTCGGAACTTTTAAATATCTGGATATATCTCGAGAACTACGCATCTGATCAAAAAATATCATAGAACATAAAAAGTAGGAAACTTAATTCTCTACAAAAAAGGTCTCTTAACATTTTCCCATAGCTGGCATCGTTTCCGAGATATTTGCAGATTTAGCTCAAGGGAAGGGGCCTGACGGACATATTCCGAGATATTTCTTCTTCTTGTTGTTCCTCTTCTGCACAGCGAAGCTGGAAGTGGCATTTGCAGGTCGCAATAGTGCAGAGTTATCTCAAAGAAAGGGGCCACGGTGTTTCTGTATCTCTATTATGTTGGTGCGGCTTCGGAACTTTTAAATATCTCGATGTATCTCGAAAACTACGCTTCTGATCAAAAAATATCAGAGAACGTAAATTGTAGGAAACATAATTCTCTACAAAAAAGGTCTCTTAACATTTTGCCATAGCTCGCTTGGTTTCCGAGATATTTGCAGATTTATCTCAAGGGAAGGGGCCTGACGGACATATTTCGAGATATTTCTTCTTCTTGTTGTTCTTCTTCTGCACAGCTAAGCTGGAAGTGGCATTTGCAGCTCGCAATAGTGCAGAGTTATCTCAAAGAAAGGGGCCACGGTGTTTCTGTATCTATTATGTTGGTGCGGCCTCGGAACTTTTAAATATCTTGATATATCTCGAGAACTACGCCTCTGATCGAAAAATATCATAGACCATAAAAAGTAGGAAACTTAATTCTCTACAAAAAAGGTCTCTTAACATTTTACCATAGCTCGCTTCGTTTCCGAGATATTTGCAGATTTATCTCAAGGGAAGGGGCCTGACGGACATATTCCGAGATATTTCTTCTTCTTGTTGTTCCTCTTCTGCACAGCTAAGCTGGAAGTGGCATTTGCAGGTCGCAATAGTGCAGAGTTATCTCAAAGAAAGGGGCCACGGTGTTTCTGTATCTCTATTATGTTGGTGCGGCTTCGGAACTGTTAAATATCTCGATATATCTCGAAAACTACGCTTCTGATCAAAAAATATCAGAGAACGTAAATTGTAGGAAACATAATTCTCTACAAAAAAGGTCTCTTAACATTTTGCCATAGCTCGCTTTGTTTCCGAGATATTTGCAGATTTATCTCAAGGGAAGGGGCCTGACGGACATATTTCGAGATATTTCTTCTTCTTGTTGTTCTTCTTCTGCACAGCTAAGCTGGAAGTGGCATTTGCAGCACGCAATAGTGCAGAGTTATCTCAAAGAAAGGGGCCACGGTGTTTCTGTATCTCTATTATGTTGTTGCGGCTTCGGAACTTTTAAATATCTTGATATATCTCGAGAACTACGCATCTGATCAAAAAATATCGTAGAACATAAAAAGTAGGAAACTTAATTCTCTACAAAAAAGGTCTCTTAACATTTTGCCATAGCTCGCTTCGTTTCCGAGATATTTGCCGATTTATCTCAATGGAAGGGGCCTGACGGGCATATTTCGAGATATTTCTTCTTCTTGTTGTTCTTCTTCTGCACAGCTAAGCTGGAAGTGGCATTTGCAGCGCGCAATAGTGCAGAGTTATCTCAAAGAAAGGGGCCACGGTGTTTCTGTATCTCTATTATGTTGGTGCGGCTTCGGAACTTTTAAATATCTTGATATATCTCGAGAACTACGCATCCGATCAAAAAATATCATAGAACACAAAAAGTAGGAAACTTAATTCTCTACAAAAAAGGTCTCTTTACATTTTGCCATAGCTCGCTTCGTTTCCGAGATATTTGCAGATTTATCTCGAGGGAAGGGGCCTGACGGACATATTTCGAGATATTTCTTCTTCTTGTTGTTCTTCTTCTGCACAGCTAAGCTGGAAGCGGCATTTGCGGCTCGCACTAGTGCAGAGTTATCTCAAAGAAAGGGGCCACGGTGTTTCTGTATCTCTATTATGTTGATGCGGCTTCGGAACTTTTAAATATCTTGATATATCTCGAGAACTACGCCTCTGATCGAAAAATATCATAGACCGTAAAAAGTAGGAAACTTAATTCTCTACAAAAAAGGTCTCTTAACATTTTGCCATAGCTCGCTTCGTTTCCGAGATATTTGCAGATTTATCTCAAGGGAAGGGGCCTGACGGACATATTTCGAGATATTTCTTCTTCTTGTTGTTCTTCTTCTGCACAGCTAAGCTGGAAGTGGCATTTGCAGCGCGCAATAGTGCAGAGTTATCTCAAAGAAAGGGGCCAAGGTGTTTCTGTATCTCTATTATGTTGGTGCGGCTTCGGAACTTTTAAATATCTTGATATATCTCGAGAACTACGCCTCTGATCGAAAAATATCATAGAACATAAAAAGTAGGAAACTTAATTCTCTACAAAAAAGGTCTCTTAACATTTTCCCATAGCTGGCATCGTTTCCGAGATATTTGCAGATTTAGCTCAAGGGAAGGGGCCTGACGGACATATTCCGAGATATTTCTTCTTCTTGTTGTTCCTCTTCTGCACAGCTAAGCTGGAAGTGGCATTTGCAGCGCGCAATAGTGCAGAGTTATCTCAAAGAAAGGGGCCACGGTGTTTCTGTATCTCTATTATGTTGGTGCGGCTTCGGAACTTTTAAATATCTTGATATATCTCGAGAACTACGCATCCGATCAAAAAATATCATAGAACACAAAAAGTAGGAAACTTAATTCTCTACAAAAAAGGTCTCTTTACATTTTGCCATAGCTCGCTTCGTTTCCGAGATATTTGCAGATTTATCTCGAGGGAAGGGGCCTGACGGACATATTTCGAGATATTTCTTCTTCTTGTTGTTCTTCTTCTGCACAGCTAAGCTGGAAGTGGCATTTGCAGGTCGCAATAGTGCAGAGTTATCTCAAAGAAAGGGGCCACGGTGTTTCTGTATCTCTATTATGTTGGTGCGGCTTCGGAACTTTTAAATATCTCGATGTATCTCGAAAACTACGCTTCTGATCAAAAAATATCAGAGAACGTAAATTGTAGGAAACATAATTCTCTACAAAAAAGGTCTCTTAACATTTTGCCATAGCTCGCTTGGTTTCCGAGATATTTGCAGATTTATCTCAAGGGAAGGGGCCTGACGGACATATTTCGAGATATTTCTTCTTCTTGTTGTTCTTCTTCTGCACAGCTAAGCTGGAAGTGGCATTTGCAGCTCGCAATAGTGCAGAGTTATCTCAAAGAAAGGGGCCACGGTGTTTCTGTATCTATTATGTTGGTGCGGCCTCGGAACTTTTAAATATCTTGATATATCTCGAGAACTACGCCTCTGATCGAAAAATATCATAGACCATAAAAAGTAGGAAACTTAATTCTCTACAAAAAAGGTCTCTTAACATTTTACCATAGCTCGCTTCGTTTCCGAGATATTTGCAGATTTATCTCAAGGGAAGGGGCCTGACGGACATATTCCGAGATATTTCTTCTTCTTGTTGTTCCTCTTCTGCACAGCTAAGCTGGAAGTGGCATTTGCAGGTCGCAATAGTGCAGAGTTATCTCAAAGAAAGGGGCCACGGTGTTTCTGTATCTCTATTATGTTGGTGCGGCTTCGGAACTGTTAAATATCTCGATATATCTCGAAAACTACGCTTCTGATCAAAAAATATCAGAGAACGTAAATTGTAGGAAACATAATTCTCTACAAAAAAGGTCTCTTAACATTTTGCCATAGCTCGCTTGGTTTCCGAGATATTTGCAGATTTATCTCAAGGGAAGGGGCCTGACGGACATATTTCGAGATATTTCTTCTTCTTGTTGTTCTTCTTCTGCACAGCTAAGCTGGAAGTGGCATTTGCAGCACGCAATAGTGCAGAGTTATCTCAAAGAAAGGGGCCACGGTGTTTCTGTATCTCTATTATGTTGGTGCGGCTTCGGAACTTTTAAATATCTTGATATATCTCGAGAACTACGCATCTGATCAAAAAATATCGTAGAACATAAAAAGTAGGAAACTTAATTCTCTACAAATAAGGTCTCTTAACATTTTGCCATAGCTCGCTTGGTTTCCGAGATATTTGCAGATTTATCTCAAGGGAAGGGGCCTGACGGACATATATCGAGATATTTCTTCTTCTTGTTGTTCTTCTTCTGCACAGCTAAGCTGGAAGTGGCATTTGCAGCTCGCAATAGTGCAGAGTTACCTCAAAGAAAGGGGCCACGGTGTTTCTGTATCTCTATTATCTTGGTGCCGCTTCGGAACTTTTAAATATCTGGATATATCTCGAGAACTACGCATCTGATCAAAAAATATCATAGAACACAAAAAGTAGGAAACTTAATTCTCTACAAAAAAGGTCTCTTTACATTTTGCCATAGCTCGCTTCGTTTCCGAGATATTTGCAGATTTATCTCGAGGGAAGGGGCCTGACGGACATATTTCGAGATATTTCTTCTTCTTGTTGTTCTTCTTCTGCACAGCTAAGCTGGAAGCGGCATTTGCGGCTCGCACTAGTGCAGAGTTATCTCAAAGAAAGGGGCCACGGTGTTTCTGTATCTCTATTATGTTGATGCGGCTTCGGAACTTTTAAATATCTTGATATATCTCGAGAACTACGCCTCTGATCGAAAAATATCATAGACCGTAAAAAGTAGGAAACTTAATTCTCTACAAAAAAGGTCTCTTAACATTTTGCCATAGCTCGCTTCGTTTCCGAGATATTTGCAGATTTATCTCAAGGGAAGGGGCCTGACGGACATATTTCGAGATATTTCTTCTTCTTGTTGTTCTTCTTCTGCACAGCTAAGCTGGAAGTGGCATTTGCAGCGCGCAATAGTGCAGAGTTATCTCAAAGAAAGGGGCCAAGGTGTTTCTGTATCTCTATTATGTTGGTGCGGCTTCGGAACTTTTAAATATCTTGATATATCTCGAGAACTACGCCTCTGATCGAAAAATATTATAGAACATAAAAGGTAGGAAACTTAATTCTCTACAAAAAAGGTCTCTTAACATTTTCCCATAGCTGGCATCGTTTCCGAGATATTTGCAGATTTAGCTCAAGGGAAGGGGCCTGACGGACATATTCCGAGATATTTCTTCTTCTTGTTGTTCCTCTTCTGCACAGCGAAGCTGGAAGTGGCATTTGCAGGTCGCAATAGTGCAGAGTTATCTCAAAGAAAGGGGCCACGGTGTTTCTGTATCTCTATTATGTTGGTGCGGCTTCGGAACTTTTAAATATCTCGATATATCTCGAAAACTACGCTTCTGATCAAAAAATATCAGAGAACGTAAATTGTAGGAAACATAATTCTCTACAAAAAAGGTCTCTTAACATTTTGCCATAGCTCGCTTGGTTTCCGAGATATTTGCAGATTTATCTCAAGGGAAGGGGCCTGACGGACATATTTCGAGATATTTCTTCTTCTTGTTGTTCTTCTTCTGCACAGCTAAGCTGGAAGTGGCATTTGCAGCTCGCAATAGTGCAGAGTTATCTCAAAGAAAGGGGCCACGGTGTTTCTGTATCTATTATGTTGGTGCGGCCTCGGAACTTTTAAATATCTTGATATACCTCGAGAACTACGCCTCTGATCGAAAAATATCATAGACCATAAAAAGTAGGAAACTCAATTCTCTACAAAAAAGGTCTCTTAACATTTTGCCATAGCTCGCTTCGTTTCCGAGATATTTGCAGATTTATCTCAAGGGAAGGGGCCTGACGGACATATTCCGAGATATTTCTTCTTCTTGTTGTTCCTCTTCTGCACAGCTAAGCTGGAAGTGGCATTTGCAGGTCGCAATAGTGCAGAGTTATCTCAAAGAAAGGGGCCACGGTGTTTCTGTATCTCTATTTTGTTGGTGCGGCTTCGGAACTTTTAAATATCTCGATATATCTCGAAAACTACGCTTCTGATCAAAAAATATCAGAGAACGTAAATTGTAGGAAACATAATTCTCTACAAAAAAGGTCTCTTAACATTTTGCCATAGCTCGCTTGGTTTCCGAGATATTTGCAGATTTATCTCAAGGGAAGGGGCCTGACGGACATATTTCGAGATATTTCTTCTTCTTGTTGTTCTTCTTCTGCACAGCTAAGCTGGAAGTGGCATTTACAGCTCGGAATAGTGCAGAGTTATCTCAAAGAAAGGGGCCACGGTGTTTCTGTATCTCTATTATGTTGGTGCGGCTTCGGAACTTTTAAATATCTTGATATATCTCGAGAACTACGCATCTGATCAAAAAATATCATAGAACATAAAAAGTAGGAAACTTAATTCTCTACAAAAAAGGTCTCTTAACATTTTGCCATAGCTCGCTTCGTTTCCGAGATATTTGCATATTTATCTCAAGGGAAGGGGCCTGACGGACATATTTCGAGATATTTCTTCTTCTTGTTGTTCTTCTTCTGCACAGCTAAGCTGGAAGTGGCATTTGCGGCTCGCACTAGTGCAGAGTTATCTCAAAGAAAGGGGCCACGGTGTTTCTGTATCTCTATAATGTTGGTGCGGCTTCGGAACTTTTAAATATCTCGATATATCTCGAGAACTACGCATCTGATCAAAAAATATCATAGAACATAAAAAGTAGGAAACTTAATTCTCTACAAAAAAGGTCTCTTAACATTTTGCCATAGCTCGCTTCGTTTCCGAGATATTTGCAGATTTATCTCAAGGGAAGGGGTCTGACGGACATATTTCGAGATATTTCTTCTTCTTGTTGTTCTTCTTCTGCACAGCTAAGCTGGAAGTGGCATTTGCAGCTCGCAGTAGTGCAGAGTTATCTCAAAGAAAGGGGCCACGGTGTTTCTGTATCTCTATTATGTTGGTGCGGCTTCGGAACTTTTAAATATCTTGATATATCTCGAGAACTACGCATCTGATCAAAAAATATCATAGAACATAAAAAGTAGGAAACTTAATTCTCTACAAAAAAGGTCTCTTAACATTTTGCCATAGCTCGCTTCGTTTCCGAGATATTAGCAGATTTATCTCAATGGAAGGGGCCTGGCGGGCATATTTCGAGATATTTCTTCTTCTGGTTGTTCTTCTTCTGCACAGCTAAGCTGGAAGTGGCATTTGCGGCTCGCACTAGTGCAAAGTTATCTCAAAGAAAGGGGCCACGGTGTTTCTGTATCTCTATTATGTTGGTGCGGCTTCGGAACTTTTAAATATCTCGATATATCTCGAAAACTACGCTTCTGATCAAAAAATATCATAGAACATAAATTGTAGGAAACATAATTCTCTACAAAAAAGGTCTCTTAACATTTTGCCATAGCTCGCTTGGTTTCCGAGATATTTGCAGATATATCTCAAGGGAAGGGGCCTGACGGACATATTTCGAGATATTTCTTCTTCTTGTTGTTCTTCTTCTGCACAGCTAAGCTGGAAGTGGCATTTACAGCTCGCAATAGTGCAGAGTTATCTCAAAGAAAGGGGCCACGGTGTTTCTGTATCTCTATTATGTTGGTGCGGCTTCGGAACTTTTAAATATCTTGATATATCTCGAGAACTACGCGTCTGATCAAAAAATATCATAGAACATAAAAAGTAGGAAACTTAATTCTCTACAAAAACGGTCTCTTAACATTTTGCCATAGCTCACTTCGTTTCCGAGATATTTGCAGATATATCTCAAGGGAAGGGGCCTGACGGACATATTTCGAGATATTTCTTCTTCTTGTTGTTCTTCTTCTGCACAGCTAAGCTGGAAGTGGCATTTGCGGCTCGCACTAGTGCACAGTTATCTCAAAGAAAGGGACCACGGTGTTTCTGTATCTCTATTATGTTGGTGCGGCTTCGGAACTTTTAAATATCTTGATATATCTCGAGAACTACGCATCTGATCAAAAAATATCATACTACATAAAAAGTAGGAAACTTAATTCTCTACAAGAAAGGTCTCTAAACATTTTGCCATAGCTCGCTTCGTTTCCGAGATATTTGCAGATTTATCTCAAGGGAAGGGGCCTGACGGACATATTTCGAGATGTTTCTTCTTCTTGTTGTTCTTCTTCTGCACAGCGAAGCTGGAAGTGGCATTTGCAGGTCGCAATAGTGCAGAGTTATCTCAAAGAAAGGGGCCACGGTGTTTCTGTATCTCTATTATGTTGGTGCGGCTTCGGAACTTTTAAATATCTCGATATATCTCGAAAACTACGCTTCTGATCAAAAAATATCAGAGAACGTAAATTGTAGGAAACATAATTCTCTACAAAAAAGGTCTCTTAACATTTTGCCATAGCTCGCTTGGTTTCCGAGATATTTGCAGATTTATCTCAAGGGAAGGGGCCTGACGGACATATTTCGAGATATTTCTTCTTCTTGTTGTTCTTCTTCTGCACAGCTAAGCTGGAAGTGGCATTTGCAGCTCGCAATAGTGCAGAGTTATCTCAAAGAAAGGGGCCACGGTGTTTCTGTATCTATTATGTTGGTGCGGCCTCGGAACTTTTAAATATCTTGATATACCTCGAGAACTACGCCTCTGATCGAAAAATATCATAGACCATAAAAAGTAGGAAACTCAATTCTCTACAAAAAAGGTCTCTTAACATTTTGCCATAGCTCGCTTCGTTTCCGAGATATTTGCAGATTTATCTCAAGGGAAGGGGCCTGACGGACATATTCCGAGATATTTCTTCTTCTTGTTGTTCCTCTTCTGCACAGCTAAGCTGGAAGTGGCATTTGCAGGTCGCAATAGTGCAGAGTTATCTCAAAGAAAGGGGCCACGGTGTTTCTGTATCTCTATTTTGTTGGTGCGGCTTCGGAACTTTTAAATATCTCGATATATCTCGAAAACTACGCTTCTGATCAAAAAATATCAGAGAACGTAAATTGTAGGAAACATAATTCTCTACAAAAAAGGTCTCTTAACATTTTGCCATAGCTCGCTTGGTTTCCGAGATATTTGCAGATTTATCTCAAGGGAAGGGGCCTGACGGACATATTTCGAGATATTTCTTCTTCTTGTTGTTCTTCTTCTGCACAGCTAAGCTGGAAGTGGCATTTACAGCTCGGAATAGTGCAGAGTTATCTCAAAGAAAGGGGCCACGGTGTTTCTGTATCTCTATTATGTTGGTGCGGCTTCGGAACTTTTAAATATCTTGATATATCTCGAGAACTACGCATCTGATCAAAAAATATCATAGAACATAAAAAGTAGGAAACTTAATTCTCTACAAAAAAGGTCTCTTAACATTTTGCCATAGCTCGCTTCGTTTCCGAGATATTTGCATATTTATCTCAAGGGAAGGGGCCTGACGGACATATTTCGAGATATTTCTTCTTCTTGTTGTTCTTCTTCTGCACAGCTAAGCTGGAAGTGGCATTTGCGGCTCGCACTAGTGCAGAGTTATCTCAAAGAAAGGGGCCACGGTGTTTCTGTATCTCTATAATGTTGGTGCGGCTTCGGAACTTTTAAATATCTCGATATATCTCGAGAACTACGCATCTGATCAAAAAATATCATAGAACATAAAAAGTAGGAAACTTAATTCTCTACAAAAAAGGTCTCTTAACATTTTGCCATAGCTCGCTTCGTTTCCGAGATATTTGCAGATTTATCTCAAGGGAAGGGGTCTGACGGACATATTTCGAGATATTTCTTCTTCTTGTTGTTCTTCTTCTGCACAGCTAAGCTGGAAGTGGCATTTGCAGCTCGCAGTAGTGCAGAGTTATCTCAAAGAAAGGGGCCACGGTGTTTCTGTATCTCTATTATGTTGGTGCGGCTTCGGAACTTTTAAATATCTTGATATATCTCGAGAACTACGCATCTGATCAAAAAATATCATAGAACATAAAAAGTAGGAAACTTAATTCTCTACAAAAAAGGTCTCTTAACATTTTGCCATAGCTCGCTTCGTTTCCGAGATATTAGCAGATTTATCTCAATGGAAGGGGCCTGGCGGGCATATTTCGAGATATTTCTTCTTCTTGTTGTTCTTCTTCTGCACAGCTAAGCTGGAAGTGGCATTTGCGGCTCGCACTAGTGCAAAGTTATCTCAAAGAAAGGGGCCACGGTGTTTCTGTATCTCTATTATGTTGGTGCGGCTTCGGAACTTTTAAATATCTCGATATATCTCGAAAACTACGCTTCTGATCAAAAAATATCATAGAACATAAATTGTAGGAAACATAATTCTCTACAAAAAAGGTCTCTTAACATTTTGCCATAGCTCGCTTCGTTTCCGAGATATTTGCAGATATATCTCAAGGGAAGGGGCCTGACGGACATATTTCGAGATATTTCTTCTTCTTGTTGTTCTTCTTCTGCACAGCTAAGCTGGAAGTGGCATTTACAGCTCGCAATAGTGCAGAGTTATCTCAAAGAAAGGGGCCACGGTGTTTCTGTATCTCTATTATGTTGGTGCGGCTTCGGAACTTTTAAATATCTTGATATATCTCGAGAACTACGCGTCTGATCAAAAAATATCATAGAACATAAAAAGTAGGAAACTTAATTCTCTACAAAAACGGTCTCTTAACATTTTGCCATAGCTCACTTCGTTTCCGAGATATTTGCAGATATATCTCAAGGGAAGGGGCCTGACGGACATATTTCGAGATATTTCTTCTTCTTGTTGTTCTTCTTCTGCACAGCTAAGCTGGAAGTGGCATTTGCGGCTCGCACTAGTGCACAGTTATCTCAAAGAAAGGGACCACGGTGTTTCTGTATCTCTATTATGTTGGTGCGGCTTCGGAACTTTTAAATATCTTGATATATCTCGAGAACTACGCATCTGATCAAAAAATATCATACTACATAAAAAGTAGGAAACTTAATTCTCTACAAGAAAGGTCTCTAAACATTTTGCCATAGCTCGCTTCGTTTCCGAGATATTTGCAGATTTATCTCAAGGGAAGGGGCCTGACGGACATATTTCGAGATGTTTCTTCTTCTTGTTGTTCTTCTTCTGCACAGCTAAGCTGGAAGTGGCATTTGCAGTTCGCAATAGTGCAGAGTTATCTCAAAGAAAGAGGCCACGGTGTTTCTGTACCTCTATTATGTGGGTGCAGCTTCGGAACTTTTAAATATCTTGATATATCTCGAGAACTACGCATCTGATCAAAAAATATCATCGAACATAAAAAGTAGGAAACTTAATTCTCTACAAAAAAGGTCTCTTAACATTTTGCCATAGCTCGCTTCGTTTCCGAGATATTTGCAGATTTATCTCAAGGGAAGTGGCCTGACGGACATATTTCGAGATATTTCTTCTTCTTGTTGTTCTTCTTCTGCACAGCTAAGCTGGAAGTGGCATCGCAATAGTGCAGAGTTATCCCAAAGAAAGGGGCCACGGTGTTTCTGCATCTCTATTATGTTGGTGCGGCTTCGGAACTTTTAAATATCTCGATATATCTCGAAAACTACGCTTCTGATCAAAAAATATCGGAGAACGTAAATTGTAGGAAAGATAATTCTGTACAAAAAAGGTCTCTTAACATTTTGCCATAGCTCGTTTCGTTTCCGAGATATTTGCAGATTTATCTCAAGGGAAGGGGCCTGACGGACATATTTCGAGATATTTCTTCTTCTTGTTGTTCTTCTTCTGCACAGCTAAGCTGGAAGTGGCATTTGCAGCACGCAATAGTGCAGAGTTATCTCAAAGAAAGGGGCCACGGTGTTTCTGTATCTCTATTATGTTGGTGCGGCTTCGGAACTTTTAAATATCTTGATATATCTCGAGAACTACGCATCTGATCAAAAAATATCGTAGAACATAAAAAGTAGGAAACTTAATTCTCTACAAATAAGGTCTCTTAACATTTTGCCATAGCTCGCTTGGTTTCCGAGATATTTGCAGATTTATCTCAAGGGAAGGGGCCTGACGGACATATTTCGAGATATTTCTTCTTCTTGTTGTTCTTCTTCTGCACAGCTAAGCTGGAAGTGGCATTTGCAGCTCGCAATAGTGCAGAGTTACCTCAAAGAAAGGGGCCACGGTGTTTCTGTATCTCTATTATCTTGGTGCCGCTTCGGAACTTTTAAATATCTGGATATATCTCGAGAACTACGCATCTGATCAAAAAATATCATAGAACATAAAAAGTAGGAAACTTAATTCTCTACAAAAAAGGTCTCTTAACATTTTGCCATAGCTCGCTTCGTTTCCGAGATATTTGCCGATTTATCTCAATGGAAGGGGCCTGACGGGCATATTTCGAGATATTTCTTCTTCTTGTTGTTCTTCTTCTGCACAGCTAAGCTGGAAGTGGCATTTGCAGCGCGCAATAGTGCAGAGTTATCTCAAAGAAAGGGGCCACGGTGTTTCTGTATCTCTATTATGTTGGTGCGGCTTCGGAACTTTTAAATATCTTGATATATCTCGAGAACTACGCATCCGATCAAAAAATATCATAGAACACAAAAAGTAGGAAACTTAATTCTCTACAAAAAAGGTCTCTTTACATTTTGCCATAGCTCGCTTCGTTTCCGAGATATTTGCAGATTTATCTCGAGGGAAGGGGCCTGACGGACATATTTCGAGATATTTCTTCTTCTTGTTGTTCTTCTTCTGCACAGCTAAGCTGGAAGTGGCATTTGCGGCTCGCACTAGTGCAGAGTTATCTCAAAGAAAGGGGCCACGGTGTTTCTGTATCCCTATTATGTTGGTGCGGCTTCGGAACTTTTAAATATCTCGATATATCTCGAGAACTACGCTTCTGATCAAAAAATATCATAGAATATAAATTGTAGGAAACATAATTCTCTACAAAAAAGGTCTCTTAACATTTTGCCATAGCTCGCTTCGTTTCCGAGATATTTGCAGATATATCACAAGGGAAGGGGCCTGACGGACATATTTCGAGATATTTCTTCTTCTTGTTGTTCTTCTTCTGCACAGCTAAGCTGGAAGTGGCATTTACAGCTCGGAATAGTGCAGAGTTATCTCAAAGAGAGGGGCCACGGTGTTTCTGTGTCTCTATTATGTTGGTGCGGCTTCGGAACTTTTAAATATCTTGATATATCTCGAGAACTACGCATCTGATCAAAAAATATCATAGAACATAAAAAGTAGGAAACTTAATTCTCTACAAAAAAGGTCTCTTAACATTTTGCCATAGCTCGCTTCGTTTCCGAGATATTTGCAGATTTATCTCAAGGGAAGGGGCCTAACGGACATATTTCGAGATATTTCTTCTTCTTGTTGTTCGTCTTCTGCACAGCTAAACTGGAAGTGGCATTTCCAGCTCGCAATAGTGCAGAGTTATCTCAAAGAGAGGGGCCACGGTGTTTCTGTATCTCTATTATGTTGGTGCGGCTTCGGAACTTTTAAATATCTTGATATATCTCGAGAACTACGCATCTGATCAAAAAATATCATAGAACATGAAAAGTAGGAAACTTAATTCTCTACAAAAAAGGTCTCTTAACATTTTGCCATAGCTCTCTTCGTTTCCGAGATATTTGCAGATTTATCTCAAGGGAAGGGGCCTGACGGACATATTTCGAGATATTTCTTCTTCTTGTTGTTCTTCTTCTGCACAGCTAAGCTGGAAGTGGCATTTGCGGCTCGCACTAGTGCAGAGTTATCTCAAAGAAAGGGGCCACGGTGTTTCGGTATCCCTATTATGTTGGTGCGGCTTCGGAACTTTTAAATATCTCAATATATCTCGAGAACTACGCTTCTGATCAAAAAATATCATAGAACATAAATTGTAGGAAACATAATTCTCTACAAAAAACGTCTCTTAACATTCTGCCATAGCTCGCTTCGTTTCCGAGATATTTGCAGATTTATCTCAAGGGAAGGGGCCTGACGGACATATTTCGAGATATTTCTTCTTCTTGTTGTTCTTCTTCTGCACAGCTAAGCTGGAAGTGGCATTTGCGGCTCGCACTAGTGCAGAGTTATCTCAAAGAAAGGGGCCACGGTGTTTCTGTATCCCTATTATGTTGGTGCGGCTTCGGAACTTTTAAATATCTCGATATATCTCGAGAACTACGCTTCTGATCAAAAAATATCATAGAACATAAATTGTAGGAAACATAATTCTCTACAAAAAAGGTCTCTTAACATTTTGCCATAGCTCGCTTCGTTTCCGAGATATTTGCAGATATATCTCAAGGGAAGGGGCCTGACGGACATATTTCGAGATATTTCTTCTTCTTGTTGTTCTTCCTCTGCACAGCTAAGCTGGAAGTGGCATTTGCAGCTCGCAATAGTGCAGAGTTATCTCAAAGAAAGGGGACACGGTGTTTCTGTATCTCTATTATGTTGGTGCGGCTTCGGAACTTTTAAATATCTTGATATATCTCGAGAACTACGCATCTGATCAAAAAATATCATACAACATAAAAAGTAGGAAACTTAATTCTCTACAAAAAAGGTCTCTTAACATTTTGCCATAGCTCGCTTCGTTTCCGAGATATTTGCAGATTTATCTCAAGGGAAGGGGCCTGACGGACATATTTCGAGATATTTCTTCTTCTTCTTGTTCTTCTTCTGCACAGCTAAGCTGGAAGTGGCATTTGCAGCGCGCAATAGTGCAGAGTTATCTCAAAGAAAGGGGCCACGGTGTTTCTGTATCTCTATTATGTTGGTGCGGCTTCGGAACTTTTAAATATCTTGATATATCTCGAGAACTACGCGTCTGATCAAAAAATATCATAGAACATAAAAAGTAGGAAACTTAATTCTCTACAAAAACGGTCTCTTAACATTTTGCCATAGCTCGCTTCGTTTCCGAGATATTTGCAGATATATCTCAAGGGAAGGGGCCTGACGGACATATTTCGAGATATTTCTTCTTCTTGTTGTTCTTCTTCTGCACAGCTAAGCTGGAAGTGGCATTTGCGGCTCGCACTAGTGCACAGTTATCTCAAAGAAAGGGGCCACGGTGTTTCTGTATCTCTATTATGTTGGTGCGGCTTCGGAACTTTTAAATATCTCGATATATCTCGAAAACTACGCTTCTGATCAAAAAATATCATAGAACATAAATTGTAGGAAACATAATTCTCTACAAAAAAGGTCTCTTAACATTTTGCCATAGCTCGCTTCGTTTCCGAGATATTTGCAGATATATCTCAAGGGAAGGGGCCTGACGGACATATTTCGAGATATTTCTTCTTCTTGTTGTTCTTCTTCTGCACAGCTAAGCTGGTAGTGGCATTTGCGGCTCGCACTAGTGCAGAGTTATCTCAAAGAAAGGGGCCACGGTGTTTCTGTGTCCCTATTATGTTGGTGCGGCTTCGGAACTTTTAAATATCTCGATATATCTCGAGAACTACGCTTCTGATCAAAAAATATCATAGAACATAAATTGTAGAAAACATAATTCTCTACAAAAAAGGTCTCTTAACATTTTGCCATAGCTCGCTTCGTTTCCGAGATATTTGCAGATATATCTCAAGGGAAGGGGCCTGACGGACATATTTCGAGATATTTCTTCTTCTTGTTGTTCTTCTTCTGCACAGCTAAGCTGGAAGTGGCATTTACAGCTCGGAATAGTGCTGAGTTATCTCAAAGAGAGGGGCCACGGTGTTTCTGTATCTCTATTATGTTGGTGCGGCTTCGGAACTGTTAAATATCTTGATATATCTCGAGAACTACGCATCTGATCAAAAAATATCATAGAACATGAAAAGTAGGAAACTTAATTCTCTACAAAAAAGGTCTCTTAACATTTTGCCATAGCTCTCTTGGTTTCCGAGATATTTGCAGATTTATCTCAAGGGAAGGGGCCTGACGGACATATTTCGAGATATTTCTTCTTCCTGTTGTTCCTCTTCTGCACAGCTAAGCTGGAAGTGGCATTTGCGGCTCGCACTAGTGCAGAGTTATCTCAAAGAAAGGGGCCACGGTGTTTCTGTATCCCTATTATGTTGGTGCGGCTTCGGAACTTTCAAATATCTCGATATATCTCGAGAACTACGCTTCTGATCAAAAAATATCATAGAACATAAATTGTAGGAAACATAATTCTCTACAAAAAACGTCTCTTAACATTTTGCCATAGCTCGCTTCGTTTCCGAGATATTTGCAGATTCAGCTCAAAGGAACTGGCCTGACGGACATATTTCGAGATATTTCTTCTTCTTGTTGTTCTTCCTCTGCACAGCTAAGCTGGAAGTGGCATTTGCAGCTCGCAATAGTGCAGAGTTATCTCAAAGAAAGGGGCCACGGTGTTTCTGTATCTCTATTATGTTGGTGCGGCTTCGGAACTTTTAAATATCTTGATATATCTCGAGAACTACGCATCTGATCAAAAAATATCATAGAACATAAAAAGTAGGAAACTTAATTCTCTACAAAAAAGGTCTCTTAACATTTTGCCATAGCTCGCTTCGTTTCCGAGATATTTGCAGATTTATCTCCAGGGAAGGGGACTAACGGACATATTTCGGGATATTTCTTCTTCTTGTTGTTCTTCTTCTGCACAGCTAAACTGGAAGTGGCATTTCCAGCTCGCAATAGTGCAGAGTTATCTCAAAGAAAGGGGCCACGGTGTTTCTGTATCTCTATTATGTTGGTGCGGCTTCGGAACTTTTAAATATCTCGATATATCTCGAAAACTACGCTTCTGATCAAAAAATATCATAGAACATAAATTGTAGGAAACATAATTCTCGACAAAAAAGGTCTCTTAACATTTTGCCATAGCTCGCTTCGTTTCCGAGATATTTGCAGATATATCTCAAGGGAAGGGGCCTGACGGACATATTTCGAGATATTTCTTCTTCTTGTTGTTCTTCTTCTGCACAGCTAAGCTGGAAGTGGCATTTGCAGCTCGCAATAGTGCAGAGTTATCTCAAAGAAAGGGGCCACGGTGTTTCTGTATCTCTATTATGTTGGTGGGGCTTCGGAACTTTTAAATATCTTGATATATCTCGAGAACTACGCGTCTGATCAAAAAATATCATAGAACATAAAAAGTAGGAAACTTAATTCTCTACAAAAACGGTCTCTTAACATTTTGCCATAGCTCGCTTCGTTTCCGAGATATTTGCAGATATATCTCAAGGGAAGGGGCCTGACGGACATATTTCGAGATATTTCTTCTTCTTGTTGTTCTTCTTCTGCACAGCTAAGCTGGTAGTGGCATTTGCGGCTCGCACTAGTGCAGAGTTATCTCAAAGAAAGGGGCCACGGTGTTTCTGTGTCCCTATTATGTTGGTGCGGCTTCGGAACTTTTAAATATCTCGATATATCTCGAGAACTACGCTTCTGATCAAAAAATATCATAGAACATAAATTGTAGAAAACATAATTCTCTACAAAAAAGGTCTCTTAACATTTTGCCATAGCTCGCTTCGTTTCCGAGATATTTGCAGATATATATCAAGGGAAGGGGCCTGACGGACATATTTCGAGATATTTCTTCTTCTTGTTGTTCTTCTTCTGCACAGCTAAGCTGGAAGTGGCATTTGCAGCTCGCAAAAGTGCAGAGTTATCTCAAAGAAAGGGGCCACGGTGTTTCTGTATCTCTATTATGTTGGTGCGGCTTCGGAACTTTTAAATATCTTGATATATCTCGAGAACTACGCGTCTGATCAAAAAATATCATAGAACATAAAAAGTAGGAAACTTAATTCTCTACAAAAACGGTCTCTTAACATTTTGCCATAGCTCGCTTCGTTTCCGAGATATTTGCAGATATATCTCAAGGGAAGGGGCCTGACGGACATATTTCGAGATATTTCTTCTTCTTGTTGTTCTTCTTTTGCACAGCTAAGCTGGAAGTGGCATTTGCGGCTCGCACTAGTGCACAGTTATCTCAAAGAAAGGGGCCACGGTGTTTCTGTATCTCTATTATGTTGGTGCGGCTTCGGAACTTTTAAATATCTCGATATATCTCGAAAACTACGCTTCTGATCAAAAAATATCATAGAACACAAATTGTAGGAAACATAATTCTCTACAAAAAAGGTCTCTTAACATTTTGCCATAGCTCGCTTCGTTTCCGAGATATTTGCAGATATATCTCAAGGGAAGGGGCCTGACGGACATATTTCGAGATATTTCTTCTTCTTGTTGTTCTTCTTCTGCACAGCTAAGCTGGAAGTGGCATTTACAGCTCGGAATAGTGCAGAGTTATCTCAAAGAAAGGGGCCACGGTGTTTCTGTATCTCTATTATGTTGGTGCGGCTTCGGAACTTTTAAATATCTTGATATATCTCGAGAACTACGCATCTGATCAAAAAATATCATAGAGCATAAAAAGTAGGAAACTTAATTCTCTACAAAAAACGTCTCTTAACATTTTGCCATAGCTCGCTTCGTTTCCGAGATATTTGCAGATATATCTCAAGGGAAGGGGCCTGACGGACATATTTCGAGATATTTCTTCTTCTTGTTGTTCTTCTTCTGCACAGCTAAGCTGGAAGTGGCATTTACAGCTCGGAATAGTGCAGAGTTATCTCAAAGAAAGGGGCCACGGTGTTTCTGTATCTCTATTATGTTGGTGCGGCTTCGGAACTTTTAAATATCTTGATATATCTCGAGAACTACGCATCTGATCAAAAAATATCATAGAACATAAAAAGTAGGAAACTTAATTCTCTACAAAAAACGTCTCTTAACATTTTGCCATAGCTCGCTTCGTTTCCGAGATATTTGCAGATTTATCTCAAGGGAAGGGGCCTGACGGACATATTTCGAGATATTTCTTCTTCTTGTTGTTCTTCTTCTGCACAGCTAAGCTGGAAGTGGCATTTGCGGCTCGCACTAGTGCAGAGTTATCTCAAAGAAAGGGGCCACGGTGTTTCTGTATCCCTATTATGTTGGTGCGGCTTCGGAACTTTTAAATATCTCGATATATCTCGAGAACTACGCTTCTGATCAAAAAATATCATAGAATATAAATTGTAGGAAACATAATTCTCTACAAAAAAGGTCTCTTAACATTTTGCCATAGCTCGCTTCGTTTCCGAGATATTTGCAGATATATCACAAGGGAAGGGGCCTGACGGACATATTTCGAGATATTTCTTCTTCTTGTTGTTCTTCTTCTGCACAGCTAAGCTGGAAGTGGCATGTACAGCTCGGAATAGTGCAGAGTTATCTCAAAGAAAGGGGCCACGGTGTTTCTGTATCTCTATTATGTTGGTGCGGCTTCGGAACTTTTAAATATCTCGATATATCTCGAAAACTACGCTTCTGATCAAAAAATATCATAGAACATAAATTGTAGGAAACATAATTCTCGACAAAAAAGGTCTCTTAACATTTTGCCATAGCTCGCTTCGTTTCCGAGATATTTGCAGATATATCTCAAGGGAAGGGGCCTGACGGACATATTTCGAGATATTTCTTCTTCTTGTTGTTCTTCTTCTGCACAGCTAAGCTGGAAGTGGCATTTGCAGCTCGCAATAGTGCAGAGTGATCTCAAAGAAAGGGGCCACGGTGTTTCTGTATCTCTATTATGTTGGTGCGGCTTCGGAACTTTTAAATATCTTGATATATCTCGAGAACTACGCGTCTGATCAAAAAATATCATAGAACATAAAAAGTAGGAAACTTAATTCTCTACAAAAACGGTCTCTTAACATTTTGCCATAGCTCGCTTCGTTTCCGAGATATTTGCAGATTTATCTCAAGGGAAGGGGACTAACGGACATATTTCGAGATATTTCTTCTTCTTGTTGTTCTTCTTCTGCACAGCTAAACTGGAAGTGGCATTTCCAGCTCGCAATAGTGCAGAGTTATCTCAAAGAAAGGGGCCACGGTGTTTCTGTATCTCTATTATGTTGGTGCGGCTTCGGACCTTTTAAATATCTCGATATATCTCGAAAACTACGCTTCTGATCAAAAAATATCATAGAACATAAATTGTAGGAAACATAATTCTCGACAAAAAAGGTCTCTTAACATTTTGCCATAGCTCGCTTCGTTTCCGAGATATTTGCAGATATATCTCAAGGGAAGGGGCCTGACGGACATATTTCGAGATATTTCTTCTTCTTGTTGGTCTTCTTCTGCACAGCTAAGCTGGAAGTGGCATTTGCAGCTCGCAATAGTGCAGAGTGATCTCAAAGAAAGGGGCCACGGTGTTTCTGTATCTCTATTATGTTGGTGCGGCTTCGGAACTTTTAAATATCTTGATATATCTCGAGAACTACGCGTCTGATCAAAAAATATCATAGAACATAAAAAGTAGGAAACTTAATTCTCTACAAAAACGGTCTCTTAACATTTTGCCATAGCTCGCTTCGTTTCCGAGATATTTGCAGATATATCTCAAGGGAAGGGGCCTGACGGACATATTTCGAGATATTTCTTCTTCTTGTTGTTCTTCTTCTGCACAGCTAAGCTGGAAGTGGCATTTGCAGCTCGCAATAGTGCAGTTATCTCAAAGAAAGGGGCCACGGTGTTTCTGTATCTCTATTATGTTGGTGGGGCTTCGGAACTTTTAAATATCTTGATATATCTCGAGAACTACGCGTCTGATCAAAAAATATCATAGAACATAAAAAGTAGGAAACTTAATTCTCTACAAAAACGGTCTCTTAACATTTTGCCATAGCTCGCTTCGTTTCCGAGATATTTGCAGATATATCTCAAGGGAAGGGGCCTGACGGACATATTTCGAGACATTTCTTCTTCTTGTTGTTCTTCTTCTGCACAGCTAAGCTGGAAGTCGCATTTGCGGCTCGCACTAGTGCACAGTTATCTCAAAGAAAGGGGCCACGGTGTTTCTGTATCTCTATTATGTTGGTGCGGCTTCGGAACTTTTAAATATCTCGATATATCTCGAAAACTACGCTTCTGATCAAAAAATATCATAGAACATAAATTGTAGGAAACATAATTCTCTACAAAAAAGGTCTCTTAACATTTTGCCATAGCTCGCTTCGTTTCCGAGATATTTGCAGATATATCTCAAGGGAAGGGGCCTGACGGACATATTTCGAGATATTTCTTCTTCTTGTTGTTCTTCTTCTGCACAGCTAAGCTGGTAGTGGCATTTGCGGCTCGCACTAGTGCAGAGTTATCTCAAAGAAAGGGGCCACGGTGTTTCTGTGTCCCTATTATGTTGGTGCGGCTTCGGAACTTTTAAATATCTCGATATATCTCGAGAACTACGCTTCTGATCAAAAAATATCATAGAACATAAATTGTAGAAAACATAATTCTCTACAAAAAAGGTCTCTTAACATTTTGCCATAGCTCGCTTCGTTTCCGAGATATTTGCAGATATATATCAAGGGAAGGGGCCTGACGGACATATTTCGAGATATTTCTTCTTCTTGTTGTTCTTCTTCTGCACAGCTAAGCTGGAAGTGGCATTTACAGCTCGGAATAGTGCTGAGTTATCTCAAAGAGAGGGGCCACGGTGTTTCTGTATCTCTATTATGTTGGTGCGGCTTCGGAACTTTTAAATATCTTGATATATCTCGAGAACTACGCATCTGATCAAAAAATATCATAGAACATGAAAAGTAGGAAACTTAATTCTCTACAAAAAAGGTCTCTTAACATTTTGCCATAGCTCTCTTGGTTTCCGAGATATTTGCAGATTTATCTCAAGGGACGGGGCCTGACGGACATATTTCGAGATATTTCTTCTTCCTGTTGTTCCTCTTCTGCACAGCTAAGCTGGAAGTGGCATTTGCGGCTCGCACTAGTGCAGTGTTATCTCAAAGAAAGGGGCCACGGTGTTTCTGTATCCCTATTATGTTGGTGCGGCTTCGGAACTTTTAAATATCTCGATATATCTCGAGAACTACGCTTCTGATCAAAAAATATCATAGAACATAAACTGTAGGAAACATAATTCTCTACAAAAAACGTCTCTTAACATTTTGCCATAGCTCGCTTCGTTTCCGAGATATTTGCAGATTCAGCTCAAAGGAACTGGCCTGACGGACATATTTCGAGATATTTCTTCTTCTTGTTGTTCTTCCTCTGCACAGCTAAGCTGGAAGTGGCATTTGCAGCTCGCAATAGTGCAGAGTTATCTCAAAGAAAGGGGCCACGGTGTTTCTGTATCTCTATTATGTTGGTGCGGCTTCGGAACTTTTAAATATCTTGATATATCTCGAGAACTACGCGTCTGATCAAAAAATATCATAGAACATAAAAAGTAGGAAACTTAATTCTCTACAAAAACGGTCTCTTAACATTTTGCCATAGCTCGCTTCGTTTCCGAGATATTTGCAGATATATCTCAAGGGAAGGGGCCTGACGGACATATTTCGAGATATTTCTTCTTCTTGTTGTTCTTCTTCTGCACAGCTAAGCTGGAAGTGGCATTTGCGGCTCGCACTAGTGCACAGTTATCTCAAAGAAAGGGGCCACGGTGTTTCTGTATCTCTATTATGTTGGTGCGGCTTCGGAACTTTTAAATATCTCGATATATCTCGAAAACTACGCTTCTGATCAAAAAATATCATAGAACATAAATTGTAGGAAACGTAATTCTCTACAAAAAAGGTCTCTTAACATTTTGCCATAGCTCGCTTCGTTTCCGAGATATTTGCAGATATATCTCAAGGGAAGGGGCCTGACGGACATATTTCGAGATATTTCTTCTTCCTGTTGTTCCTCTTCTGCACAGCTAAGCTGGAAGTGGCATTTGCGGCTCGCACTAGTGCAGAGTTATCTCAAAGAAAGGGGCCACGGTGTTTCTGTATCCCTATTATGTTGGTGCGGCTTCGGAACTTTTAAATATCTCGATATATCTCGAGAACTACGCTTCTGATCAACAAATATCATAGAACATAAATTGTAGGAAACATAATTCTCTACAAAAAACGTCTCTTAACATTTTGCCATAGCTCGCTTCGTTTCCGAGATATTTGCAGATTCAGCTCAAAGGAACTGGCCTGACGGACATATTTCGAGATATTTCTTCTTCTTGTTGTTCTTCCTCTGCACAGCTAAGCTGGAAGTGGCATTTGCAGCTCGCAATAGTGCAGAGTTATCTCAAAGAAAGGGGCCACGGTGTTTCTGTATCTCTATTATGTTGGTGCGGCTTCGGAACTTTTAAATATCTTGATATATCTCGAGAACTACGCATCTGATCAAAAAATATCATAGAACATAAAAAGTAGGAAACTTAATTCTCTACAAAAAAGGTCTCTTAACATTTTGCCATAGCTCGCTTCGTTTCCGAGATATTTGCAGATTTATCTCAAGGGAAGGGGCCTAACGGACATATTTCGAGATATTTCTTCTTCTTGTTGTTCTTCTTCTGCACAGCTAAACTGGAAGTGGCATTTCCAGCACGCAATAGTGCAGAGTTATCTCAAAGAAAGGGGCCACGGTGTTTCTGTATCTCTATTATGTTGGTGCGGCTTCGGAACTTTTAAATATCTCGATATATCTCGACCACTACGCTTCTGATCAAAAAATATCATAGAACATAAATTGTAGGAAACATAATTCTCGACAAAAAAGGTCTCTTAACATTTTGCCATAGCTCGCTTCCTTTCCGAGATATTTGCAGATATATCTCAAGGGAAGGGGCCTGACGGACATATTTCGAGATATTTCTTCTTCTTGTTGTTCTTCTTCTGCACAGCTAAGCTGGAGGTGGCATTTGCAGCGCGCAATAGTGCAGAGTTATCTCAAAGAAAGGGGCCACGGTGTTTCTGTATCTCTATTATGTTGGTGCGGCTTCGGAACTTTTAAATATCTTGATATATCTCGAGAACTACGCATCTGATCAAAAAATATCATAGAACATAAAAAGTAGGAAACTTAATTCTCTACAAAAAAGGTCTCTTAACATTTTGCCATAGCTCGCTTCGTTTCCGAGATATTTGCAGATTTATCTCAAGGGAAGGGGACTAACGGACATATTTCGAGACATTTCTTCTTCTTGTTGTTCTTCTTCTGCACAGCTAAACTGGAAGTGGCATTTCCAGCTCGCAATAGTGCAGAGTTATCTCAAAGAAAGGGGCCACGGTGTTTCTGTATCTCTATTATGTTGGTGCGGCTTCGGAACTTTTAAATATCTCGATATATCTCGAAAACTACGCTTCTGATCAAAAAATATCATAGAACATAAATTGTAGGAAACATAATTCTCGACAAAAAAGGTCTCTTAACATTTTGCCATAGCTCGCTTCGTTTCCGAGATATTTGCAGATATATCTCAAGGGAAGGGGCCTGACGGACATATTTCGAGATATTTCTTCTTCTTGTTGTTCTTCTTCTGCACAGCTAAGCTGGAAGTGGCATTTGCAGCTCGCAATAGTGCAGAGTTATCTCAAAGAAAGGGGCCACGGTGTTTCTGTATCTCTATTATGTTGGTGGGGCTTCGGAACTTTTAAATATCTTGATATATCTCGAGAACTACGCGTCTGATCAAAAAATATCATAGAACATAAAAAGTAGGAAACTTAATTCTCTACAAAAACGGTCTCTTAACATTTTGCCATAGCTCGCTTCGTTTCCGAGATATTTGCAGATATATCTCAAGGGAAGGGGCCTGACGGACATATTTCGAGATATTTGTTCTTCTTGTTGTTCTTATTCTGCACAGCTAAGCTGGAAGTCGCATTTGCGGCTCGCACTAGTGCACAGTTATCTCAAAGAAAGGGGCCACGGTGTTTCTGTATCTCTATTATGTTGGTGCGGCTTCGGAACTTTTAAATATCTCGATATATCTCGAAAACTACGCTTCTGATCAAAAAATATCATAGAACATAAATTGTAGGAAACATAATTCTCTACAAAAAAGGTCTCTTAACATTTTGCCATAGCTCGCTTCGTTTCCGAGATATTTGCAGATATATCTCAAGGGAAGGGGCCTGACGGACATATTTCGAGATATTTCTTCTTCTTGTTGTTCTTCTTCTGCACAGCTAAGCTGGTAGTGGCATTTGCGGCTCGCACTAGTGCAGAGTTATCTCAAAGAAAGGGGCCACGGTGTTTCTGTGTCCCTATTATGTTGGTGCGGCTTCGGAACTTTTAAATATCTCGATATATCTCGAGAACTACGCTTCTGATCAAAAAATATCATAGAACATAAATTGTAGAAAACATAATTCTCTACAAAAAAGGTCTCTTAACATTTTGCCATAGCTCGCTTCGTTTCCGAGATATTTGCAGATATATATCAAGGGAAGGGGCCTGACGGACATATTTCGAGATATTTCTTCTTCTTGTTGTTCTTCTTCTGCACAGCTAAGCTGGAAGTGGCATTTACAGCTCGGAATAGTGCTGAGTTATCTCAAAGAAAGGGGCCACGGTGTTTCTGTATCTCTATTATGTTGGTGCGGCTTCGGAACTTTTAAATATCTCGATATATCTCGACCACTACGCTTCTGATCAAAAAATATCATAGAACATAAATTGTAGGAAACATAATTCTCGACAAAAAAGGTCTCTTAACATTTTGCCATAGCTCGCTTCGTTTCCGAGATATTTGCAGATATATCTCAAGGGAAGGGGCCTGACGGACATATTTCGAGATATTTCTTCTTCTTGTTGTTCTTCTTCTGCACAGCTAAGCTGGAAGTGGCATTTGCAGCTCGCAATAGTGCAGAGTTATCTCAAAGAAAGGGGCCACGGTGTTTCTGTATCTCTATTATGTTGGTGCGGCTTCGGAACTTTTAAATATCTTGATATATCTCGAGAACTACGCGTCTGATCAAAAAATATCATAGAACATAAAAAGTAGGAAACTTAATTCTCTACAAAAACGGTCTCTTAACATTTTGCCATAGCTCGCTTCGTTTCCGAGATATTTGCAGATATATCTCAAGGGAAGGGGCCTGACGGACATATTTCGAGATATTTCTTCTTCTTGTTGTTCTTCTTCTGCACAGCTAAGCTGGAAGTGGCATTTGCGGCTCGCACTAGTGCACAGTTATCTCAAAGAAAGGGGCCACGGTGTTTCTGTATCTCTATTATGTTGGTGCGGCTTCGGAACTTTTAAATATCTCGATATATCTCGAAAACTACGCTTCTGATCAAAAAATATCATAGAACATAAATTGTAGGAAACGTAATTCTCTACAAAAAAGGTCTCTTAACATTTTGCCATAGCTCGCTTCGTTTCCGAGATATTTGCAGATATATCTCAAGGGAAGGGGCCTGACGGACATATTTCGAGATATTTCTTCTTCCTGTTGTTCCTCTTCTGCACAGCTAAGCTGGAAGTGGCATTTGCGGCTCGCACTAGTGCAGAGTTATCTCAAAGAAAGGGGCCACGGTGTTTCTGTATCCCTATTATGTTGGTGCGGCTTCGGAACTTTTAAATATCTCGATATATCTCGAGAACTACGCTTCTGATCAAAAAATATCATAGAACATAAATTGTAGGAAACATAATTCTCTACAAAAAACGTCTCTTAACATTTTGCCATAGCTCGCTTCGTTTCCGAGATATTTGCAGATTCAGCTCAAAGGAACTGGCCTGACGGACATATTTCGAGATATTTCTTCTTCTTGTTGTTCTTCCTCTGCACAGCTAAGCTGGAAGTGGCATTTGCAGCTCGCAATAGTGCAGAGTTATCTCAAAGAAAGGGGCCACGGTGTTTCTGTATCTCTATTATGTTGGTGCGGCTTCGGAACTTTTAAATATCTTGATATATCTCGAGAACTACGCATCTGATCAAAAAATATCATAGAACATAAAAAGTAGGAAACGTAATTCTCTACAAAAAAGGTCTCTTAACATTTTGCCATAGCTCGCTTCGTTTCCGAGATATTTGCAGATTTATCTCAAGGGAAGGGGCCTAACGGACATATTTCGAGATATTTCTTCTTCTTGTTGTTCTTCTTCTGCACAGCTAAACTGGAAGTGGCATTTCCAGCACGCAATAGTTCAGAGTTATCTCAAAGAAAGGGGCCACGGTGTTTCTGTATCTCTATTATGTTGGTGCGGCTTCGGAACTTTTAAATATCTCGATATATCTCGACCACTACGCTTCTGATCAAAAAATATCATAGAACATAAATTGTAGGAAACATAATTCTCGACAAAAAAGGTCTCTTAACATTTTGCCATAGCTCGCTTCCTTTCCGAGATATTTGCAGATATATCTCAAGGGAAGGGGCCTGACGGACATATTTCGAGATATTTCTTCTTCTTGTTGTTCTTCTTCTGCACAGCTAAGCTGGAGGTGGCATTTGCAGCGCGCAATAGTGCAGAGTTATCTCAAAGAAAGGGGCCACGGTGTTTCTGTATCTCTATTATGTTGGTGCGGCTTCGGAACTTTTAAATATCTTGATATATCTCGAGAACTACGCATCTGATCAAAAAATATCATAGAACATAAAACGTAGGAAACTTAATTCTCTACAAAAAAGGTCTCTTAAGATTTTGCCATAGCTCGCTTCGTTTCCGAGATATTTGCAGATTTATCTCAAGGGAAGGGGACTAACGGACATATTTCGAGACATTTCTTCTTCTTGTTGTTCTTCTTCTGCACAGCTAAACTGGAAGTGGCATTTCCAGCTCGCAATAGTGCAGAGTTATCTCAAAGAAAGGGGCCACGGTGTTTCTGTATCTCTATTATGTTGGTGCGGCTTCGGAACTTTTAAATATCTCGATATATCTCGAAAACTACGCTTCTGATCAAAAAATATCATAGAACATAAATTGTAGGAAACATAATTCTCGACAAAAAAGGTCTCTTAACATTTTGCCATAGCTCGCTTCGTTTCCGAGATATTTGCAGATATATCTCAAGGGAAGGGGCCTGACGGACATATTTCGAGATATTTCTTCTTCTTGTTGTTCTTCTTCTGCACAGCTAAGCTGGAAGTGGCATTTGCAGCTCGCAATAGTGCAGAGTTATCTCAAAGAAAGGGGCCACGGTGTTTCTGTATCTCTATTATGTTGGTGGGGCTTCGGAACTTTTAAATATCTTGATATATCTCGAGAACTACGCGTCTGATCAAAAAATATCATAGAACATAAAAAGTAGGAAACTTAATTCTCTACAAAAACGGTCTCTTAACATTTTGCCATAGCTCGCTTCGTTTCCGAGATATTTGCAGATATATCTCAAGGGAAGGGGCCTGACGGACATATTTCGAGATATTTGTTCTTCTTGTTGTTCTTATTCTGCACAGCTAAGCTGGAAGTCGCATTTGCGGCTCGCACTAGTGCACAGTTATCTCAAAGAAAGGGGCCACGGTGTTTCTGTATCTCTATTATGTTGGTGCGGCTTCGGAACTTTTAAATATCTCGATATATCTCGACCACTACGCTTCTGATCAAAAAATATCATAGAACATAAATTGTAGGAAACATAATTCTCGACAAAAAAGGTCTCTTAACATTTTGCCATAGCTCGCTTCCTTTCCGAGATATTTGCAGATATATCTCAAGGGAAGGGGCCTGACGGACATATTTCGAGATATTTCTTCTTCTTGTTGTTCTTCTTCTGCACAGCTAAGCTGGAGGTGGCATTTGCAGCGCGCAATAGTGCAGAGTTATCTCAAAGAAAGGGGCCACGGTGTTTCTGTATCTCTATTATGTTGGTGCGGCTTCGGAACTTTTAAATATCTTGATATATCTCGAGAACTACGCGTCTGATCAAAAAATATCATAGAACATAAAAAGTAGGAAACTTAATTCTCTACAAAAACGGTCTCTTAACATTTTGCCATAGCTCGCTTCGTTTCCGAGATATTTGCAGATATATCTCAAGGGAAGGGGCCTGACGGACATATTTCGAGATATTTCTTCTTCTTGTTGTTCTTCTTCTGCACAGCTAAGCTGGAAGTCGCATTTGCGGCTCGCACTAGTGCACAGTTATCTCAAAGAAAGGGGCCACGGTGTTTCTGTATCTCTATTATGTTGGTGCGGCTTCGGAACTTTTAAATATCTCGATATATCTCGAAAACTACGCTTCTGATCAAAAAATATCATAGAACATAAATTGTAGGAAACATAATTCTCTACAAAAAAGGTCTCTTAACATTTTGCCATAGCTCGCTTCGTTTCCGAGATATTTGCAGATATATCTCAAGGGAAGGGGCCTGACGGACATATTTCGAGATATTTCTTCTTCTTGTTGTTCTTCTTCTGCACAGCTAAGCTGGTAGTGGCATTTGCGGCTCGCACTAGTGCAGAGTTATCTCAAAGAAAGGGGCCACGGTGTTTCTGTATCTCTATTATGTTGGTGCGGCTTCGGAACTTTTAAATATCTCGATATATCTCGAAAACTACGCTTCTGATCAAAAAATATCATAGAACATAAATTGTAGGAAACATAATTCTCTACAAAAAACGTCTCTTAACATTTTGCCATAGCTCGCTTCGTTTCCGAGATATTTGCAGAACCAGCTCAAAGGAACTGGCCTGACGGACATATTTCGAGATATTTCTTCTTCTTGTTGTTCTTCCTCTGCACAGCTAAGCTGGAAGTGGCATTTGCAGCTCGCAATAGTGCAGAGTTATCTCAAAGAAAGGGGCCACGGTGTTTCTGTATCTCTATTATGTTGGTGCGGCTTCGGAACTTTTAAATATCTTGATATATCTCGAGAACTACGCATCTGATCAAAAAATATCATAGAACATAAAAAGTAGGACACTTAATTCTCTACAAAAAAGGTCTCTTATCATTTTGCCATAGCTCTCTTCGTTTCCGAGATATTTGCAGATTTATCTCAAGGGAAGGGGCCTGACGGACATATTTCGAGATATTTCTTCTTCTTGTTGTTCTTCTTCTGCACAGCTAAGCTGGAAGTGGCATTTGCAGCTCGCAATAGTGCAGAGTTATCTCAAAGAAAGGGGCCACGGTGTTTCTGTATCTCTATTATGTTGGTGCGGCTTCGGAACTTTTAAATATCTTGATATATCTCGAGAACTACGCATCTGATCAAAAAATATCATAGAACATAAAACGTAGGAAACTTAATTCTCTACAAAAAAGGTCTCTTAACATTTTGCCATACCTCGCTTCGTTTCCGAGATATTTGCAGATTTATCTCAAGGGAAGGGGCCTAACGGACATATTTCGAGATATTTCTTCTTCTTGTTGTTCTTCTTCTGCACAGCTAAGCTGGAACTGGCATTTCCAGCTCGCAATAGTGCAGAGTTAACTCAAAGAAAGGGGCCACGGTGTTTCTGTATCTCTATTATGTTGGTGCGGCTTCGGAACTTTTAAATATCTTGATATATCTCGAGAACTACGCATCTGATCAAAAAATATCATAGAACATAAAACGTAGGAAACTTAATTCTCTACAAAAAAGGTGTCTTAACATTTTGCCATAGCTCGCTTCGTTTCCGAGATATTTGCATATTTATCTCAAGGGAAGGGGCCTAACGGACATATTTCGAGATATTTCTTCTTCTTGTTGTTCTTCTTCTGCACAGCTAAACTGGAAGTGGCATTTCCAGGTCGCAATAGTGCAGAGTTATCTCAAAGAAAGGAGCCACGGTGTTTCTGTATCTCTATTATGTTGGTGCGGCTTCGGAACTTTTAAATATCTTGATATATCTCGAGAACTACGCGTCTGATCAAAAAATATCATAGAACATAAAAAGTAGGAAACATAATTCTCTACAAAAAAGGTCTCTTAACATTTTGCCATAGCTCGCTTCGTTTCCGAGATATTTGCAGATTTATCTCAAGGGAAGGGGCCTGACGGACATATTTCGAGATATTTCTTCTTCTTGTTGTTCCTCTTCTGCACAGCTAAGCTGGAAGTGGCATTTGCAGCTCGCAATAGTGCAGAGTTATCTCAAAGAAAGGGGCCACGGTGTTTCTGTATCTCTATTATGTTGGTGCGGCTTCGGAACTTTTAAATATCTTGATATATCTCGAGAACTACGCGTCTGATCAAAAAATATCATAGAACATAAAAAGTAGGAAACATAATTCTCTACAAAAAAGGTCTCTTAACATTTTGCCATAGCTCGCTTCGTTTCCGAGATATTTGCAGATTTATCTCAAGGGAAGGGGCCTGACGGACATATTTCGAGATATTTCTTCTTCTTGTTGTTCCTCTTCTGCACAGCTAAGCTGGAAGTGGCATTTGCAGCTCGCAATTGTGCAGAGTTATCTCAAAGAGAGGGGCCACGGTGTTTCTGTATCTCTATTATGTTGGTGCGGCTTCGGAACTTTTAAATATCTTGATATATCTCGAGAACTACGCATCTGATCAGAAAATATCATAGAAGATAAAAAGTAGGAAACTTAATTCTCTACAAAAAAGGTCTCTTAACATTTTGCCATAGCTCGCTTCGTTTCCGAGATATTTGCAGATTTATCTCAAGGGAAGGGGCCTGACGGACATATTTCGAGATATTTGTTCTTCTTGTTGTTCCTCTTCTGCACAGCTAAGCTGGAAGTGGCATTTGCAGCTCGCAATTGTGCAGAGTTATCTCAAAGAGAGGGGCCACGGTGTTTCTGTATCTCTATTATGTTGGTGCGGCTTCGGAACTTTTAAATATCTTGATATATCTCGAGAACTACGCATCTGATCAGAAAATATCATAGAAGATAAAAAGTAGGAAACTTAATTCTCTACAAAAAAGGTCTCTTAACATTTTGCCATAGCTCGCTTCGTTTCCGAGATATTTGCAGATTTATCTCAAGGGAAGGGGCCTGACGGACATATTTCGAGATATTTGTTCTTCTTGTTGTTCCTCTTCTGCACAGCTAAGCTGGAAGTGGCATTTGCAGGTCGCAATAGTGCAGAGTTATCTCAAAGAAAGGGGCTACGGTGTTTCTGTATCTCTATTATGTTGGTGCGGCTTCGATACTTTTAAATATCTCGATATATCTCGAAAACTGCGCTTCTGATCAAAAAATATCAGAGAACGTAAATTGTAGGAAACATAATTCTCTACAAAAAAGGTCTCTTAAAATTTTGCCATAGCTCGCTTCGTTTCCGAGATATTTGCAGATTTATCTCAAGGGAAGGGGCCTGACGGACATATTTCGAGATATTTCTTCTTCTTGTTGTTCTTCTTCTGCACAGCTAAGCTGGAAGTGGCATTTGCAGCTCGCAATAGTGCAGAGTTATCTCAAAGAAAGGGGCCACGGTGTTTCTGTATCTCTATTATGTTGGTGCCGCTTCGGAACTTTTAAATATCTGGATATATCTCGAGAACTACGCATCTGATCAAAAAATATCATAGAACATAAAAAGTAGGAAACTTAATTCTCTACAAAAAAGGTCTCTTAACATTTTGCCATAGCTCGCTTCGTTTCCGAGATATTTGCAGATTTATCCCAAGGGAAGGGGCCTGACGGACATATTTCGAGATATTTCTTCTTCTTGTTGTTCTTCTTCTGCACAGCTAAGCTGGAAGTGGCATTTGCAGCTCGCAGTAGTGCAGAGTTATCTCAAAGAAAGGGGCCACGGTGTTTCTGTATCTCTATTATGTTGGTGCGGCTTCGGAACTTTTAAATATCTTGATATATCTCGAGAACTACGCATCTGATCAAAAAATATCATAGAACATAAAAAGTAGGAAACTTAATTCTCTACAAAAAAGGTCTCTTAAGATTTTGCCATAGCTCGCTTCGTTTCCGAGATATTTGCAGATTTATCTCAAGGGAAGGGGCCTGACGGACATATTTCGAGATATTTCTTCTTCTTGTTGTTCTTCTTCTGCACAGCTAAGCTGGAAGTGGCATTTGCAGCTCGCAATAGTGCAGAGTTATCTCAAAGAAAGGGGCCACGGTGTTTCTGTATCTCTATTATGTTGGTGCGGCTTCGGAACTTTTAAATATCTTGATATATCTCGAGAACTACGCATCTGATCAAAAAATATCGTAGAACATAAAAAGTAGGAAACTGAATTCTCTACAAATAAGGTCTCTTAACATTTTGCCATAGCTCGCTTGGTTTCCGAGATATTTGCAGATTTATCTCAAGGGAAGGGGCCTGAGGGACATATTTCGAGATATTTCTTCTTCTTGTTGTTCTTCTTCTGCACAGCTAAGCTGGAAGTGGCATTTGCAGCTCGCAATAGTGCAGAGTTACCTCAAAGAAAGGGGCCACGGTGTTTCTGTATCTCTATTATGTTGGTGCCGCTTCGGAACTTTTAAATATCTTGATATATCTCGAGAACTACGCATCTGATCAAAAAATATCATAGAACATAAAAAGTAGGAAACTTAATTCTCTACAAAAAAGGTCTCTTAACATTTTGCCATAGCTCGCTTCGTTTCCGAGATATTCGCAGATTTATCTCAAGGGAAGGGGCCTGACGGACATATTTCGAGATATTTCTTCTTCTTGTTGTTCTTCTTCTGCACAGCTAAGCTGGAAGTGCCATTTGCAGCGCGCAATAGTGCAGAGTTATCTCAAAGAAAGGGGCCACGGTGTTTCTGTATCTCTATTATGTTGGTGCGGCTTCGGAACTTTTAAATATCTTGATATATCTCGAGAACTACGCATCTGTTCAAAAAATATCATAGAACATAAAAAGTAGGAATCCTAATTTTCTACAAAAAAGGTCTCTTAACATTTTGCCGTAGCTCGCTTCGTTTCCGAGATATTTGCAGATTTATCTCAAGGGAAGGGGCCTGACGGACATATTTCGAGATATTTCTTCTTCTTGTTGTTCTTCTTCTGCACAGCTAAGCTGGAAGTGGCATTTGCAGGTCGCAATCGTGCAGAGTTATCTCAAAGAAAGGGGCCACGGTGTTTCTGTATCTCTATTATGTTGGTGCGGCTTCGGAACTTTTAAATATCTCGATATATCTCGAAAACTACGCTTCTGATCAAAAAATATCAGAGAACGTAAATTGTAGGAAACATAATTCTCTACAAAAAAGGTCTCTTAAGATTTTGCCATAGTTCGCTTGGTTTCCGAGATATTTGCAGATTTATCTCAAGGGAAGGGGCCTGACGGACATATTTCGAGATATTTCTTCTTCTTGTTGTTCTTCTTCTGCACAGCTAAGCTGGAAGTGGCATTTGCAGCTCGCAATAGTGCAGAGTTATCTCAAAGAAAGGGGCCACGGTGTTTCTGTATCTCTATTATGTTGGTGCTGCTTCGGAACTTTTAAATATCTCGATATATCTCGAAAACTACGCTTCTGATCAAAAAATATCAGAGAACGTAAATTGTAGGAAACATAATTCTCTACAAAAAAGGTCTCTTAAGATTTTGCCATAGCTCGCTTCGTTTCCGAGATATTTGCAGATTTATCTCAAGGGAAGGGGCCTGACGGACATATTTCGAGATATTTCTTCTTCTTGTTGTTCTTCTTCTGCACAGCTAAGCTGGAAGTGGCATTTGCAGCGCGCAATAGTGCAGAGTTATCTCAAAGAAAGGGGCCACGGTGTTTCTGTATCTCTATTATGTTAGTGCGGCTTCGGAACTTTTAAATATCTTGATATATCTCGAGAACTACGCATCTGGTCAAAAAATATCATAGAACATAAAAAGTAGGAATCCTAATTTTCTACAAAAAAGGTCTCTTAACATTTTGCCGTAGCTCGCTTCGTTTCCGAGATATTTGCAGATTTATCTCAAGGGAATGGGCCTGACGGACATATTTCCAGATATTTCTTCTTCTTGTTGTTCTTCTTCTGCACAGCTAAGCTGGAAGTGGCATTTGCAGCTCGCAATAGTGCAGAGTTATCTCAAAGAAAGAGGCCACGGTGTTTCTGTATCTCTATTATGTTGGTGCGGCTTCGGAACTTTTAAATATCTTGATATATCTCGAGAGCTACGCATCTGATCAAAAAATATCGTAGAACATAAAAAGTAGGAAACTTAATTCTCTACAAATAAGGTCTCTTAACATTTTGCCATAGCTCGCTTGGTTTCCGAGATATTTGCAGATTTATCTCAAGGGAAGGGGCCTGAGGGACATATTTCGAGATATTTCTTCTTCTTGTTGTTCTTCTTCTGCACAGCTAAGCTGGAAGTGGCATTTGCAGCTCGCAATAGTGCAGAGTTACCTCAAAGAAAGGGGCCACGGTCTTTCTGTATCTCTATTATGTTGGTGCGGCTTCGGAACTTTTAAATATCTTGATATATCTCGAGAACTACGCATCTGATCAAAAAATATCGTAGAACATAAAAAGTAGGAAACTGAATTCTCTACAAATAAGGTCTCTTAACATTTTGCCATAGCTCGCTTGGTTTCCGAGATATTTGCAGATTTATCTCAAGGGAAGGGGCCTGAGGGACATATTTCGAGATATTTCTTCTTCTTGTTGTTCTTCTTCTGCACAGCTAAGCTGGAAGTGGCATTTGCAGGTCGCAATCGTGCAGAGTTATCTCAAAGAAAGGGGCCACGGTGTTTCTGTATCTCTATTATGTTGGTGCGGCTTCGGAACTTTTAAATATCTCGATATATCTCGAAAACTACGCTTCTGATCAAAAAATATCAGAGAACGTAAATTGTAGGAAACATAATTCTCTACAAAAAAGGTCTCTTAAGATTTTGCCATAGTTCGCTTCGTTTCCGAGATATTTGCAGATTTATCTCAAGGGAAGGGGCCTGACGGACATATTTCGAGATATTTCTTCTTCTTGTTGTTCTTCTTCTGCACAGCTAAGCTGGAAGTGGCATTTGCAGCTCGCAATAGTGCAGAGTTATCTCAAAGAAAGGGGCCACGCTGTTTCTGTATCTCTATTATGTTGGTGCTGCTTCGGAACTTTTAAATATCTCGATATATCTCGAAACCTACGCTTCTGATCAAAAAATATCAGAGAACGTAAATTGTAGGAAACATAATTCTCTACAAAAAAGGTCTCTTAAGATTTTGCCATAGCTCGCTTCGTTTCCGAGATATTTGCAGATTTATCTCAAGGGAAGGGGCCTGACGGACATATTTCGAGATATTTCTTCTTCTTGTTGTTCTTCTTCTGCACAGCTAAGCTGGAAGTGGCATTTGCAGCGCGCAATAGTGCAGAGTTATCTCAAAGAAAGGGGCCACGGTGTTTCTGTATCTCTATTATGTTAGTGCGGCTTCGGAACTTTTAAATATCTTGATATATCTCGAGAACTACGCATCTGGTCAAAAAATATCATAGAACATAAAAAGTAGGAATCCTAATTTTCTACAAAAAAGGTCTCTTAACATTTTGCCGTAGCTCGCTTCGTTTCCGAGATATTTGCAGATTTATCTCAAGGGAAGGGGCCTGACGGACATATTTCCAGATATTTCTTCTTCTTGTTGTTCTTCTTCTGCACAGCTAAGCTGGAAGTGGCATTTGCAGCTCGCAATAGTGCAGAGTTATCTCAAAGAAAGGGGCCACGGTGTTTCTGTATCTCTATTATGTTGGTGCGGCTTCGGAACTTTTAAATATCTCGATATATCTCGAAAACTACGCTTCTGATCAAAAAATATCAGAGAACGTAAATTGTAGGAAACATAATTCTCTACAAAAAAGGTCTCTTAAGATTTTGCCATAGTTCGCTTCGTTTCCGAGATATTTGCAGATTTATCTCAAGGGAAGGGGCCTGACGGACATATTTCGAGATATTTCTTCTTCTTGTTGTTCTTCTTCTGCACAGCTAAGCTGGAAGTGGCATTTGCAGCTCGCAATAGTGCAGAGTTATCTCAAAGAAAGAGGCCACGGTGTTTCTGTATCTCTATTATGTTGGTGCGGCTTCGGGACTTTTAAATATCTTGATATATCTCGAGAACTACGCATCTGATCAAAAAATATCGTAGAACATAAAAAGTAGGAAACTTAATTCTCTACAAATAAGGTCTCTTAACATTTTGCCATAGCTCGCTTGGTTTCCGAGATATTTGCAGATTTATCTCGAGGGAAGGGGCCTGAGGGACATATTTCGAGATATTTCTTCTTCTTGTTGTTCTTCTTCTGCACAGCTAAGCTGGAAGTGGCATTTGCAGCTCGCAATAGTGCAGAGTTACCTCAAAGAAAGGGGCCACGGTGTTTCTGTATCTCTATTATGTTGGTGCGGCTTCGGAACTTTTAAATATCTTGATATATCTCGAGAACTACGCATCTGATCAAAAAATATCATAGAACATAAAAAGTAGGAAACTTAATTCTCTACAAAAAAGGTCTCTTAACATTTTGCCATAGCTCGCTTCGTTTCCGCGATATTTGCAGATTTATCTCAAGGGAAGGGGCCTGACGGACATATTTCGAGATATTTCTTCTTGTTGTTGTTCTTCTTCTGCACAGCTAAGCTGGAAGTGGCATTTGCAGCGCGCAATAGTGCTGAGTTATCTCAAAGAAAGGGGCCACGGTGTTTCTGTATCTCTATTATGTTAGTGCGGCTTCGGAACTTTTAAATATCTTGATATATCTCGAGAACTACGCATCTGTGCAAAAAATATCATAGAACATAAAAAGTAGGAATCCTAATTTTCTACAAAAAAGGTCTCTTAACATTTTGCCGTAGCTCGCTTCGTTTCCGAGATATTTGCAGATTTATCTCAAGGGAAGGGGCCTGACGGACATATTTCCAGATATTTCTTCTTCTTGTTGTTCTTCTTCTGCACAGCTAAGCTGGAAGTGGCATCTGCAGCTCGCAATAGTGCAGAGTTATCTCAAAGAAAGGGGCCACGGTGTTTCTGTACCTCTATTATGTTGGTGCAGCTTCGGAGCTTTTAAATATCTTGATATATCTCGAGAACTACGCATCTGATCAAAAAATATCATAGAACATAAAAAGTAGGAAACTTAATTCTCTACAAAAAAGGTCTCTTAACGTTTTGCAATAGCTCGCTTCGTTTCCGAGATATTTGCAGATTTATCTCAAGGGAAGGGTCCTGACGGACATATTTCGAGATATTTCTTCTTCTTGTTGTTCTTCTTCTGCACAGCTAAACTGGAAGTGGCATTTCCAGCTCGCAATAGTGCAGAGTTATCCGAAAGAAAGGGGCCACGGTGTTTCCGTATCTCTATTATGTTGGTGCGGCTTCGGAACTTTTAAATATCTCGATATATCTCGAAAACTACGCTTCTGATCAAAAAATATCATAGAACATAAATTGTAGGAAACATAATTCTCTACAAAAAAGGTCTCTTAACATTTTCCCATAGCTGGCATCGTTTCCGAGATATTTGCAGATTTAGCTCAAGGGAAGGGGCCTGACGGACATATTCCGAGATATTTCTTCTTCTTGTTGTTCCTCTTCTGCACAGCTAAGCTGGAAGTGGCATTTGCAGGTCGCAATAGTGCAGAGTTATCTCAAAGAAAGGGGCCACGGTGTTTCTGTATCTCTATTATGTTGGTGCGGCTTCGGAACTTTTAAATATCTCGATATATCTCGAAAACTACGCTTCTGATCAAAAAATATCAGAGAACGTAAATTGTAGGAAACATAATTCTCTACAAAAAAGGTCTCTTAACATTTTGCCATAGCTCGCTTCGTTTCCGAGATATTTGCAGATTTATCTCAAGGGAAGGGGCCTGACGGACATATTTCGAGATATTTCTTCTTCTTGTTGTTCTTCTTCTGCACAGCTAAGCTGGAAGTGGCATTTGCAGCTCGCAATAGTGCAGAGTTATCTCAAAGAAAGGGGCCACGGTGTTTCTGTATCTCTATTATGTTGGTGCTGCTCCGGAACTTTTAAATATCTCGATATATCTCGAAAACTACGCTTCTGATCAAAAAATATCAGAGAACGTAAATTGTAGGAAACATAATTCTCTACAAAAAAGGTCTCTTAACATTTTGCCATAGCTCGCTTCGTTTCCGAGATATTTGCAGATTTATCTCAAGGGAAGGGGCCTGACGGACATATTTCGAGATATTTCTTCTTCTTGTTGTTCTTCTTCTTCACAGCTAAGCTGGAAGTGGCATTTGCAGCTCGCAATAGTGCAGAGTTATCTCAAAGAAAGGGGCCACGGTGTTTCTGTATCTCTATTATGTTGGTGCGGCTTCGGAACTTTTAAATATCTTGATAGATCTCGAGAACTACGCATCTGATCAAAAAATACCATAGAACATAAAAAGTAGGAAACTTAATTCTCTACAAATAAGGTCTCTTAACATTTTGCCATAGCTCGCTCCGTTTCCGAGATATTTGCAGATTTATCTCAAGGGAAGGGGCCTGACGGACATATTTCGAGATATTTCTTCTTCTTGTTGTTCTTCTTCTGCACAGCTAAGCTGGAAGTGGCATTTGCAGCTCGCAATAGTGCAGAGTTATCTCAAAGAAAGGGGCCACGGTGTTTCTGTATCTCTATTATGTTGGTGCGGCTTCGGAACTTTTAAATATCTTGATATATCTCGAGAACTACGCATCTGTTCAAAAAATATCATAGAACATAAAAAGTAGGAATCCTAATTTTCTACAAAAAAGGTCTCTTAACATTTTGCGGTAGCTCGCTTCGTTTCCGAGAAATTTGCAGATTTATCTCAAGGGAAGGGGCCTGACGGACATATTTCGAGATATTTCTTCTTTTTGTTGTTCTTCTTCTGCACAGCTAAGCTGGAAGTGGCATTTGCAGCTCGCAATAGTGCAGAGTTATCTCAAAGAAAGGGGCCACGGTGTTTCTGTATCTCTATTATGTTGGTGCGGCTTCGGAACTTTTAAATATCTTGATATATCTCGAGAACTACGCATCCGATCAAAAAATATCATAGAACATAAAAAGTAGGAAACTTAATTCTCTACAAAAAAGGTCTCTTAACATTTTGCCATAGCTCGCTTCGTTTCCGAGATATTTGCAGATTTATCTCGAGGGAAGGGGCCTGACGGACATATTTCGAGATATTTCTTCTTCTTGTTGTTCTTCTTCTGCACAGCTAAGCTGGAAGCGGCATTTGCGGCTCGCACTAGTGCAGAGTTATCTCAAAGAAAGGGGCCACGGTGTTTCTGTATCTCTATTATGTTGGTGCGGCTTCGGAACTTTTAAATATCTTGATATATCTCGAGAACTACGCATCCGATCAAAAAATATGATAGAACATAAAAAGTAGGAAACTTAATTCTCTACAAAAAAGGTCTCTTAACATTTTGCCATAGCTCGCTTCGTTTCCGAGATATTTGCAGATTTATCTCGAGGGAAGGGGCCTGACGGACATATTTCGAGATATTTCTTCTTCTTGTTGTTCTTCTTCTGCACAGCTAAGCTGGAAGCGGCATTTGCGGCTCGCACTAGTGCAGAGTTATATCAAAGAAAGGGGCCACGGTGTTTCTGTATCTCTATTATGTTGGTGCGGCTTCGGATCTTTTAAATATCTCGATATATCTCGAAAACTACGCATCTGATCAAAAAATATCATACAACATAAATTGTAGGAAACATAATTCTCTACAAAAAAGGTCGCTTAACATTTTGCCATAGCTCGCTTCGTTTCCGAGATATTTGCAGATATATCTCAAGGGAAGGGGCCTGACGGACATATTTCGAGATATTTCTTCTTCTTGTTGTTCTTCTTCTGCACAGCTAAGCTGGAAGTGGCATTTGCAGCTCGCAATAGTGCAGAGTTATCTCAAAGAAAGGGGCCACGGTGTTTCTGTATCTCTATTATGTTGGTGCGGCTTCGGAACTTTTAAATATCTTGATATATCTCGAGAACTACGCGTCTGATCAAAAAATATCATAGAACATAAAAAGTGGGAAACTTAATTCTCTACAAAAAGGGTCTCTTAACATTTTGCCATAGCTCGCTTCGTTTCCGAGATATTTGCAGATTTATCTCAAGGGAAGGGGCCTGACGGACATATTTCGAGATATTTCTTCTTCTTGTTGTTCTTCTTCTGCACAGCTAAGCTGGAAGTGGCATTTGCGGCTCGCACTAGTGCACAGTTATCTCAAAGAAAGGGGCCACGGTGTTTCTGTATCTCTATTATGTTGGTGCGGCTTCGGATCTTTTAAATATCTTGATATATCTCGAGAACTACGCATCTGATCAAAAAATATCATAGAACATGAAAAGTAGGAAACTTAATTCTCTACAAAAAAGGTCTCTTAACATTTTGCCATAGCTCGCTTCGTTTCCGAGATATTTGCAGGATTATCTCAAGGGAAGGGGCCTAACGGACATATTTCGAGATATTTCTTCTTCTTGTTGTTCTTCTTCTGCACAGCTAAACTGGAAGTGGCATTTCCAGCTCGCAATAGTGCAGAGTCATCTCAAAGAAAGGGGCCACGGTGTTTCTGTATCTCTATTATGTTGGTGCGGCTTCGGAACTTTTAAATATCTCGATATATCTCGAAAACTACGCTTCTGATCAAAAAATATCAGAGAGCATAAATTGTAGGAAACATAATTCTCTACAAAAAAGGTCTCTTAACATTTTGCAATAGCTCGCTTCGTTTCCGAGATATTTGCAGATACATCTCAAGGGAAGGGGCCTGACGGACATATTTCGAGATATTTCTTCTTCTTGTTGTTCTTCTTCTGCACAGCTAAGCTGCAAGTGGCATTTGCAGCTCGCAATAGTGCAGAGTTATCTCAAAGAAAGGGGCCACGGTGTTTCTGTATCTCTATTATGTTGGTGCAGCTTCGGAACTTTTAAATATCTTGATATATCTCGAGAACTACGCGTCTGATCAAAAAATATCATAGAACATAAAAAGTGGGAAACTTAATTCTCTACAAAAAGGGTCTCTTAACATTTTGCCATAGCTCGCTTCGTTTCCGAGATATTTGCAGATTTATCTCAAGGGAAGGGGCCTGACGGACATATTTCGAGATATTTCTTCTTCTTGTTGTTCTTCTTCTGCACAGCTAAGCTGGAAGTGGCATTTGCGGCTCGCACTAGTGCAGAGTTATCTCAAAGAAAGGGGCCACGGTGTTTCTGTATCTCTATTATGTTGGTGCGGCTTCGGAACTTTTAAATATCTTGATATATCTCGAGAACTACGCATCCGATCAAAAAATATCATAGAACATAAAAAGTAGGAAACTTAATTCTCTACAAAAAAGGTCTCTTAACATTTTGCTATAGCTCGCTTCGTTTCCGAGATATTTGCAGATTTATCTCGAGGGAAGGGGCCTGACGGACATATTTCGAGATATTTCTTCTTCTTGTTGTTCTTCTTCTGCACAGCTAAGCTGGAAGCGGCATTTGCGGCTCGCACTAGTGCAGAGTTATATCAAAGAAAGGGGCCACGGTGTTTCTGTATCTCTATTATGTTGGTGCGGCTTCGGAACTTTTAAATATCTCGATATATGTCGAAAACTACGCTTCTGATCAAAAAATATCAGAGAACGTAAATTGTAGGAAACATAATTCTCTACAAAAAAGGTCTCTTAAGATTTTGCCATAGCTCGCTTCGTTTCCGAGATATTTGCAGATTTATCTCAAGGGAAGGGGCCTGACGGACATATTTCGAGATATTTCTTCTTCTTGTTGTTCTTCTTCTGCACAGCTAAGCTGGAAGTGGCATTTGCAGCTCGCAATAGTGCAGAGTTACCTCAAAGAAAGGGGCCACGGTGTTTCTGTATCTCTATTATGTTGGTGCCGCTTCGGAACTTTTAAATATCTGGATATATCTCGAGAACTACGCATCTGATCAAAAAATATCATAGAACATAAAAAGTAGGAAACTTAATTCTCTACAAAAAAGGTCTCTTAACATTTTGCCATAGCTCGCTTCGTTTCCGAGATATTTGCAGATTTATCCCAAGGGAAGGGGCCTGACGGACATATTTCGAGATATTTCTTCTTCTTCTTGTTCTTCTTCTGCACAGCTAAGCTGGAAGTGGCATTTGCAGCTCGCAGTAGTGCAGAGTTATCTCAAAGAAAGGGGCCACGGTGTTTCTGTATCTCTATTATGTTGGTGCGGCTTCGGAACTTTTAAATATCTTGATATATCTCGAGAACTACGCATCTGATCAAAAAATATCATAGAACATAAAAAGTAGGAAACTTAATTCTCTACGAAAAAGGTCTCTTAACATTTTGCCATAGCTCGCTTCGTTTCCGAGATATTTGAGGATTTATCTCAAGGGAAGGGTCCTGACGGACATATTTCGAGATATTTCTTCTTCTTGTTGTTCTTCTTCTGCACAGCTAAACTGGAAGTGGCATTTCCAGCTCGCAATAGTGCAGAGTTATCCCAAAGAAAGGGGCCACGATGTTTCTGTATCTCTATTATGTTGGTGCGGCTTCGGAACTTTTAAATATCTCGATATATCTCGAAAACTACGCTTCTGATCAAAAAATATCATAGAACATAAATTGTAGGAAACATAATTCTCTACAAAAAAGGTCTCTTAACATTTTGCAATAGCTCGCTTCGTTTCCGAGATATTTGCAGATTTATCTCAAGGGAAGTGGCCTGACGGACATATTTCGAGATATTTCTTCTTCTTGTTGTTCTTCTTCTGCACAGCTAAGCTGGAAGTGGCATTTGCAGCTCGCAATTGTGCAGAGTTATCTCAAAGAGAGGGGCCACGGTGTTTCTGTATCTCTATTATGTTGGTGCGGCTTCGGAACTTTTAAATATCTTGATATATCTCGAGAACTACGCATCTGTTCAAAAAATATCATAGAACATAAAAAGTAGGAATCCTAATTTTCTCCAAAATAGGTCTCTTAACATTTTGCCGTAGCTCGCTTCGTTTCCGAGATATTTGCAGATTTATCTCAAGGGAAGGGGCCTGACGGACATATTTCCAGATATTTCTTCTTCTTGTTGTTCTTCTTCTGCACAGCTAAGCTGGAAGTGGCATTTGCAGCTCGCAATAGTGCAGAGTTATCTCAAAGAAAGGGGCCACGGTGTTTCTGTATCTCTATTATGTTGGTGCGGCTTCGGAACTTTTAAATATCTCGATATATCTCGAAAACTACGCTTCTGATCAAAAAATATCAGAGAACGTAAATTGTAGGAAACATAATTCTCTACAAAAAAGGTCTCTTAAGATTTTGCCATAGCTCGCTTCGTTTCCGAGATATTTGCAGATTTATCTCAAGGGAAGGGGCCTGACGGACATATTTCGAGATATTTCTTCTTCTTGTTGTTCTTCTTCTGCACAGCTAAGCTGGAAGTGGCATTTGCAGCTCGCAATAGTGCAGAGTTATCTCAAAGAAAGGGGCCACGGTGTTTCTGTATCTCTATTATGTTGGTGCGGCTTCGGAACTTTTAAATATCTTGATATATCTCGAGAACTACGCATCTGATCAAAAAATATCGTAGAACATAAAAAGTAGGAAACTTAATTCTCTACAAATAAGGTCTCTTAACATTTTGCCATAGCTCGCTTGGTTTCCGAGATATTTGCAGATTTATCTCAAGGGAAGGGGCCTGAGGGACATATTTCGAGATATTTCTTCTTCTTGTTGTTCTTCTTCTGCACAGCTAAGCTGGAAGTGGCATTTGCAGCTCGCAATAGTGCAGAGTTACCTCAAAGAAAGGGGCCACGGTGTTTCTGTATCTCTATTATGTTGGTGCCGCTTCGGAACTTTTAAATATCTTGATATATCTCGAGAACCACGCATCTGATCAAAAAATATCATAGAACATAAAAAGTAGGAAACTTAATTCTCTACAAAAAAGGTCTCTTAACATTTTGCCATAGCTCGCTTCGTTTCCGAGATATTTGCAGATTTATCTCAAGGGAAGGGGCCTGACGGACATATTTCGAGATATTTCTTCTTCTTGTTGTTCTTCTTCTGCACAGCTAAGCTGGAAGTGCCATTTGCAGCGCGCAATAGTGCAGAGTTATCTCAAAGAAAGGGGCCACGGTGTTTCTGTATCTCTATTATGTTGGTGCGGCTTCGGAACTTTTAAATATCTTGATATATTTCGAGAACTACGCATCTGTTCAAAAAATATTATAGAACATAAAAAGTAGGAATCCTAATTTTCTACAAAAAAGGTCTCTTAACATTTTGCCGTAGCTCGCTTCGTTTCCGAGATATTTGCAGATTTATCTCAAGGGAAGGGGCCTGACGGACATATTTCGAGATATTTCTTCTTCTTGTTGTTCTTCTTCTGCACAGCTAAGCTGGAAGTGGCATTTGCAGGTCGCAATAGTGCAGAGTTATCTCAAAGAAAGGGGCCACGGTGTTTCTGTATCTCTATTATGTTGGTGCGGCTTCGGAACTTTTAAATATCTCGATATATCTCGAAAACTACGCTTCTGATCAAAAAATATCAGAGAACGTAAATTGTAGGAAACATAATTCTCTACAAAAAAGGTCTCTTAACATTTTGCCATAGCTCGCTTCGTTTCCGAGATATTTGCAGATTTATCTCAAGGGAAGGGGCCTGACGGACATATTTCGAGATATTTCTTCTTCTTGTTGTTCTTCTTCTGCACAGCTAAGCTGGAAGTGGCATTTGCAGCTCGCAGTAGTGCAGAGTTATCTCAAAGAAAGGGGCCACGGTGTTTCTGTATCTCTATTATGTTGGTGCGGCTTCGGAACTTTTAAATATCTTGATATATCTCGAGAACTACGCATCTGATCAAAAAATATCATAGAACATAAAAAGTAGGAAACTTAATTCTCTACAAAAAAGGTCTCTTAACATTTTGCCATAGCTCGCTTCGTTTCCGAGATAATTGCAGATTTATCTCAAGGGAAGGGGCCTGACGGACATATTTCGAGATATTTCTTCTTCTTGTTGTTCTTCTTCTGCACAGCTAAGCTGGAAGTGGCATTTGCAGCGCGCAATAGTGCAGAGTTATCTCAAAGAAAGGGGCCACGGTGTTTCTGTATCTCTATTATGTTAGTGCGGCTTCGGAACTTTTAAATATCTTGATATATCTCAAGAACTACGCATCTGGTCAAAAAATATCATAGAACATAAAAAGTAGGAATCCTAATTTTCTACAAAAAAGGTCTCTTAACATTTTGCCGTAGCTCGCTTCGTTTCCGAGATATTTGCAGATTTATCTCAAGGGAAGGGGCCTGACGGACATATTTCCAGATATTTCTTCTTCTTGTTGTTCTTCTTCTGCACAGCTAAGCTGGAAGTGGCATTTGCAGCTCGCAGTAGTGCAGAGTTATCTCAAAGAAAGGGGCCACGGTGTTTCTGTATCTCTATTATGTTGGTGCGGCTTCCGAACTTTTAAATATCTCGATATATCTCGAAAACTACGCTTCTGATCAAAAAATATCAGAGAGCGTAAATTGTAGGAAACATAATTCTCTACAAAAAAGGTCTCTTAAGATTTTGCCATAGTTCGCTTCGTTTCCGAGATATTTGCAGATTTATCTCAAGGGAAGGGGCCTGACGGACATATTTCGAGATATTTCTTCTTCTTGTTGTTCTTCTTCTGCACAGCTAAGCTGGAAGTGGCATTTGCAGCTCGCAATAGTGCAGAGTTATCTCAAAGAAAGAGGCCACGGTGTTTCTGTATCTCTATTATGTTGGTGCGGCTTCGGAACTTTTAAATATCTTGATATATCTCGAGAACTACGCATCTGATCAAGAAATATCGTAGAACATAAAAAGTAGGAAACTTAATTCTCTACAAAAAAGGTCTCTTAACATTTTGCCATAGCTCGCTTCGTTTCCGCGATATTTGCAGATTTATCTCAAGGGAAGGGGCCTGACGGACATATTTCGAGATATTTCTTCTTGTTGTTGTTCTTCTTCTGCACAGCTAAGCTGGAAGTGGCATTTGCAGCGCGCAATAGTGCAGAGTTATCTCAAAGAAAGGGGCCACGGTGTTTCTGTATCTCTATTATGTTAGTGCGGCTTCGGAACTTTTAAATATCTTGATATATCTCGAGAACTACGCCTCTGATCGAAAAATATCGTAGAACATAAAAAGTAGGAAACTTAATTCTCTACAAAAAAGGTCTCTTAACATTTTGCCATAGCTCGCTTGGTTTCCGAGATATTTGCAGATTTATCTCAAGGGAAGGGGCCTGACGGACATATTTCCAGATATTTCTTCTTCTTGTTGTTCTTCTTCTGCACAGCTAAGCTGGAAGTGGCATCTGCAGCTCGCAATAGCGCAGAGTTATCTCAAAGAAATGGGCCACGGTGTTTCTGTACCTCTATTATGTTGGTGCAGCTTCGGGGCTTTTAAATATCTTGATATATCTCGAGAACTACGCATCTGATCAAAAAATATCATAGAACATAAAAAGTAGGAAACTTAATTCTCTACAAAAAAGGTCTCTTAACGTTTTGCAATAGCTCGCTTCGTTTCCGAGATATTTGCAGATTTATCTCAAGGGAAGGGTCCTGACGGACATATTTCGAGATATTTCTTCTTCTTGTTGTTCTTCTTCTGCACAGCTAAACTGGAAGTGGCATTTCCAGCTCGCAATAGTGCAGAGTTATCTCAAAGAAAGGAGCCACGGTGTTTCTGTATCTCTATTATGTTGGTGCGGCTTCGGAACTTTTAAATATCTTGATATATCTCGAGAACTACGCGTCTGATCAAAAAATATCATAGAACATAAAAAGTAGGAAACATAATTCTGTACAAAAAAGGTCTCTTAACGTTTTGCCATAGCTCGCTTCGTTTCCGAGATATTTGCAGATTTATCTCAAGGGAAGGGGCCTGACGGACATATTTCGAGATATTTCTTCTTCTCGTTGTTCTTCTTCTGCACAGCTAAGCTGTAAGTGGCATTTGCGGCTCGCGCTAGTGCAGAGTTATCTCAAAGAAAGGGGCCACGGTGTTTCTGTATCTCTATTATGTTGGTGGGGCTTCGGAACTTTTAAATATCTTGATATATCTCGAAAACTACGCCTCTGATCGAAAAATATCATAGAACATAAAAAGTAGGAAACTTAATTCTCTACAAAAAAGGTATCTTAACATTTTGCCATAGCTCGCTTCGTTTCCGAGATATTTGCAGATTTATCTCAAGGGAAGCGGCCTGACGGACATATTTCGAGATATTTCTTCTTCTTGTTGTTCTTCTTCTGCACAGCTAAGCTGGAAGTGGCATTTGCAGCTCGCAATAGTGCAGAGTTATCTCAAAGAAAGAGGCCACGGTGTTTCTGTATCTCTATTATGTTGGTGCGGCTTCGGAACTTTTAAATATCTTGATATATCTCGAGAACTACGCATCTGTTCAAAAAATATCATAGAACATAAAAAGTAGGAATCCTAATTTTCTACAAAAAAGGTCTCTTAACATTTTGCCGTAGCTCGCTTCGTTTCCGAGATATTTGCAGATTTATCTCAAGGGAAGGGGCCTGACGGACATATTTCCAGATATTTCTTCTTCTTGTTGTTCTTCTTCTGCACAGCTAAGCTGGAAGTGGCATCTGCAGCGAGCAATAGTGCAGAGTTATCTCAAAGAAAGGGGCCACGGTGTTTCTGTACCTCTATTATGTTGGTGCAGCTTCGGAGCTTTTAAATATCTTGATATATCTCGAGAACTACGCATCTGATCAAAAAATATCATAGAACATAAAAAGTAGGAAACTTAATTCTCTACAAAAAAGGTCTCTTAACATTTTCCCATAGCTGGCATCGTTTCCGAGATATTTGCAGATTTAGCTCAAGGGAAGGGGCCTGACGGACATATTCCGAGATATTTCTTCTTCTTGTTGTTCCTCTTCTGCACAGCTAAGCTGGAAGTGGCATTTGCAGCTCGCAATAGTGCAGAGTTATCTCAAAGAAAGGGGCCACGGTGATTCTGTATCTCTATTATGTTGGTGCTGCTTCGGAACTTTTAAATATCTCGATATATCTCGAAAACTACGCTTCTGATCAAAAAATATCAGAGAACGTAAATTGTAGGAGACATAATTCTCTACAAAAAAGGTCTCTTAACATTTTGCCATAGCTCGCTTCGTTTCCGAGATATTTGCAGATTTATCTCAAGGGAAGGGGCCTGACGGACATATTTCGAGATACTTCTTCTTCTTGTTGTTCTTCTTCTTCACAGCTAAGCTGGAAGTGGCATTTCCAGCTCGCAATAGTGCAGAGTTATCTCAAAGAAAGGAGCCACGGTGTTTCTGTATCTCTATTATGTTGGTGCGGCTTCGGAACTTTTAAATATCTTGATATATCTCGAGAACTACGCGTCTGATCAAAAAATATCATAGAACATAAAAAGTAGGAAACATAATTCTGTACAAAAAAGGTCTCTCAACATTTTGCCATAGCTCGCTTCGTTTCCGAGATATTTGCAGATTTATCTCAAGGGAAGGGGCCTGACGGACATATTTCGAGATATTTCTTCTTCTCGTTGTTCTTCTTCTGCACAGCTAAGCTGTAAGTGGCATTTGCGGCTCGCGCTAGTGCAGAGTTATCTCAAAGAAAGGGGCCACGGTGTTTCTGTATCTCTATTATGTTGGTGCGGCTTGGGAACTTTTAAGTATCTCGATATATCTCGAAAACTACGCTTCTGATCAAAAAATATCATAGAACATAAATTGTAGGAAACATAATTCTCTACAAAAAACGTCTCTTAACATTTTGCCATAGCTCGCTTCGTTTCCGAGATATTTGCAGATTCAGCTCAAAGGAACTGGCCTGACGGACATATTTCGAGATATTTGTTCTTCTTGTTGTTCTTCTTCTGCACAGCTAAACTGGAAGTGGCATTTGCAGCTCGCAATAGTGCAGAGTTATCTCAAAGAAAGGGGCCACGGTGTTTCTGTATCTCTATTATGTTGGTGGGGCTTCGGAACTTTTAAATATCTTGATATATCTCGAGAACTACGCCTCTGATCGAAAAATATCATAGAACATAAAAAGTAGGAAACTTAATTCTCTACAAAAAAGGTATCTTAACATTTTGCCATAGCTCGCTTCGTTTCCGAGATATTTGCAGATTTATCTCAAGGGAAGCGGCCTGACGGACATATTTCGAGATATTTCTTCTTCTTGTTGTTCTTCTTCTGCACAGCTAAGCTGGAAGTGGCATTTGCAGCTCGCAATAGTGCAGAGTTATCTCAAAGAAAGAGGCCACGGTGTTTCTGTATCTCTATTATGTTGGTGCGGCTTCGGAACTTTTAAATATCTTGATATATCTCGAGAACTACGCATCTGTTCAAAAAATATCATAGAACATAAAAAGTAGGAATCCTAATTTTCTACAAAAAAGGTCTCTTAACATTTTGCCGTAGCTCGCTTCGTTTCCGAGATATTTGCAGATTTATCTCAAGGGAAGGGGCCTGACGGACATATTTCCAGATATTTCTTCTTCTTGTTGTTCTTCTTCTGCACAGCTAAGCTGGAAGTGGCATCTGCAGCTCGCAATAGTGCAGAGTTATCTCAAAGAAAGGGGCCACGGTGTTTCTGTACCTCTATTATGTTGGTGCAGCTTCGGAGCTTTTAAATATCTTGATATATCTCGAGAACTACGCATCTGATCAAAAAATATCATAGAACATAAAAAGTAGGAAACTTAATTCTCTACAAAAAAGGTCTCTTAACATTTTCCCATAGCTGGCATCGTTTCCGAGATATTTGCAGATTTAGCTCAAGGGAAGGGGCCTGACGGACATATTCCGAGATATTTCTTCTTCTTGTTGTTCCTCTTCTGCACAGCTAAGCTGGAAGTGGCATTTGCAGGTCGCAATAGTGCAGAGTTATCTCAAAGAAAGGGGCCACGGTGTTTCTGTATCTCTATTATGTTGGTGCGGCTTCGGAACTTTTAAATATCTCGATATATCTCGAAAACTACGCTTCTGATCAAAAAATATCAGAGAACGTAAATTGTAGGAAACATAATTCTCTACAAAAAAGGTCTCTTAACATTTTGCCATAGCTCGCTTCGTTTCCGAGATATTTGCAGATTTATCTCAAGGGAAGGGGCCTGACGGACATATTTCGAGATATTTCTTCTTCTTGTTGTTCTTCTTCTGCACAGCTAAGCTGGAAGTGGCATTTGCAGCTCGCAATAGTGCAGAGTTATCTCAAAGAAAGGGGCCACGGTGATTCTGTATCTCTATTATGTTGGTGCTGCTTCGGAACTTTTAAATATCTCGATATATCTCGAAAACTACGCTTCTGATCAAAAAATATCAGAGAACGTAAATTGTAGGAAACATAATTCTCTACAAAAAAGGTCTCTTAACATTTTGCCATAGCTCGCTTCGTTTCCGAGATATTTGCAGATTTATCTCAAGGGAAGGGGCCTGACGGACATATTTCGAGATACTTCTTCTTCTTGTTGTTCTTCTTCTTCACAGCTAAGCTGGAAGTGGCATTTGCAGCTCGCAATAGTGCAGAGTTATCTCAAAGAAAGGGGCCACGGTGTTTCTGTATCTCTATTATGTTGGTGCGGCTTCGGAACTTTTAAATATCTTGATATATCTCGAGAACTACGCATCTGATCAAAAAATACCATAGAACATAAAAAGTAGGAAACTTAATTCCCTACAAATAAGGTCTCTTAACATTTTGCCATAGCTCGCTTCGTTTCCGAGATATTTGCAGATTTATCTCAAGGGAAGGGGCCTGACGGACATATTTCGAGATATTTCTTCTTCTTGTTGTTCTTCTTCTGCACAGCTAAGCTGGAAGAGGCATTTGCAGCTCGCAATAGTGCAGAGTTATCTCAAAGAAAGGGGCCACGGTGTTTCTGTATCTCTATTATGTTGGTGCGGCTTCGGAACTTTTAAATATCTTGATATATCTCGAGAACTACGCATCCGATCAAAAAATATCATAGAACATAAAAAGTAGGAAACTTAATTCTCTACAAAAAAGGTCTCTTAACATTTTGCCATAGCTCGCTTCGTTTCCGAGATATTTGCAGATTTATCTCGAGGGAAGGGGCCTGACGGACATATTTCGAGATATTTCTTCTTCTTGTTGTTCTTCTTCTGCACAGCTAAGCTGGAAGCGGCATTTGCGGCTCGCACTAGTGCAGAGTTATATCAAAGAAAGGGGCCACGGTGTTTCTGTATCTCTATTATGTTGGTGCGGCTTCGGATCTTTTAAATATCTCGATATATCTCGAAAACTACGCATCTGATCAAAAAATATCATAGAACATAAATTGTAGGAAACATAATTCTCTACAAAAAAGGTCTCTTAACATTTTGCCATAGCTCGCTTCGTTTCCGAGATATTTGCAGATATATCTCAAGGGAAGGGGCCTGACGGACATATTTCGAGATATTTCTTCTTCTTGTTGTTCTTCTTCTGCACAGCTAAGCTGGAAGTGGCATTTGCAGCTCGCAATAGTGCAGAGTTATCTCAAAGAAAGGGGCCACGGTGTTTCTGTATCTCTATTATGTTGGTGCGGCTTCGGAACTTTTAGATATCTTGATATATCTCGAGAACTACGCGTCTCATCAAAAAATATCATAGAACATAAAAAGTGGGAAACTTAATTCTCTACAAAAAGGGTCTCTTAACATTTTGCCATAGCTCGCTTCGTTTCCGAGATATTTGCAGATTTATCTCAAGGGAAGGGGCCTGACGGACATATTTCGAGATATTTCTTCTTCTTGTTGTTCTTCTTCTGCACAGCTAAGCTGGAAGTGGCATTTGCGGCTCGCACTAGTGCAGAGTTATCTCAAAGAAAGGCGCCACGGTGTTTCTGTATCTCTATTATGTTGGTGCGGCTTCGGAACTTTTAAATATCTTGATATATCTCGAGAACTACGCATCCGATCAAAAAATATCATAGAAGATAAAAAGTAGGAAACTTAATTCTCTACAAAAAAGGTCTCTTAACATTTTGCCATAGCTCGCTTCGTTTCCGAGATATTTGCAGATTTATCTCGAGGGAAGGGGCCTGACGGACATATTTCGAGATATTTCTTCTTCTTGTTGTTCTTCTTCTGCACAGCTAAGCTGGAAGCGGCATTTGCGGCTCGCACTAGTGCAGAGTTATATCAAAGAAAGGGGCCACGGTGTTTCTGTATCTCTATTATGTTGGTGCGGCTTCGGATCTTTTAAATATCTCGATATATCTCGAAAACTACGCATCTGATCAAAAAATATCATAGAACATAAATTGTAGGAAACATAATTCTCTACAAAAAAGGTCGCTTAACATTTTGCCATAGCTCGCTTCGTTTCCGAGATATTTGCAGATATATCTCAAGGGAAGGGGCCTGACGGACATATTTCGAGATATTTCTTCTTCTTGTTGTTCTTCTTCTGCACAGCTAAGCTGGAAGTGGCATTTGCAGCTCGCAATAGTGCAGAGTTATCTCAAAGAAAGGGGCCACGGTGTTTCTGTATCTCTATTATGTTGGTGCGGCTTCGGAACTTTTAAATATCTTGATATATCTCGAGAACTACGCGTCTGATCAAAAAATATCATAGAACATAAAAAGTGGGAAACTTAATTCTCTACAAAAAGGGTCTCTTAACATTTTGCCATAGCTCGCTTCGTTTCCGAGATATTTGCAGATTTATCTCAAGGGAAGGGGCCTGACGGACATATTTCGAGATATTTCTTCTTCTTGTTGTTCTTCTTCTGCACAGCTAAGCTGGAAGTGGCATTTGCAGCGCGCAATAGTGCAGAGTTATCTCAAAGAAAGGGGCCACGGTGTTTCTGTATCTCTATTATGTTGGTGCGGCTTCGGAACTTTTAAATATCTTGATATATCTCGAGAACTACGCATCTGATCAAAAAATATCATAGAACATGAAAAGTAGGAAACTTAATTCTCTACAAAAAAGGTCTCTTAACATTTTGCCATAGCTCGCTTCGTTTCCGAGATATTTGCAGATTTATCTCAAGGGAAGGGGCCTAACGGACATATTTCGAGATATTTCTTCTTCTTGTCGTTCTTCTTCTGCACAGCTAAACTGGAAGTGGCATTTCCAGCTCGCAATAGTGCAGAGTCATCTCAAAGAAAGGGGCCACGGTGTTTCTGTATCTCTATTATGTTGGTGCGGCTTCGGATCTTTTAAATATCTCGATATATCTCGAAAACTACGCTTCTGATCAAAAAATATCATAGAACATAAATTGTAGGAAACATAATTCTCGACAAAAAAGGTCTCTTAACATTTTGCCATAGCTCGCTTCGTTTCCGAGATATTTGCAGATATATCTCAACGGAAGGGGCCTGACGGACATATTTCGAGATATTTCTTCTTCATGTTGTTCTTCTTCTGCACAGCTAAGCTGGAAGTGGCATTTACAGCTCGCAATAGTGCAGAGTTATCTCAAAGAAAGGGGCCACGGTGTTTCTGTATCTCTATTATGTTGGTGCGGCTTCGGAACTTTTAAATATCTTGATATATCTCGAGAACTACGCATCTGATCAAAAAATGTCATAGAACGTAAAAAGTAGGAAACTTAATTCTCTACAAAAAAGGTCTCTTAACATTTTGCCATAGCTCTCTTCGTTTCCGAGATATTTCCAGATTTATCTCAAGGGAAGGGGCCTGACGGACATATTTCGAGATATTTCTTCTTCTTGTTGTTCTTCTTCTGCACAGCTAAGCTGGAAGTGGCATTTGCAGCTCGCAATAGTGCAGAGTTATCTCAAAGAAAGGGGCCACGGTGTTTCTGTATCTCTATTATGTTGGTGCGGCTTCGGAACTTTTAAATATCTTGATATATCTCGAGAACTGCGCATCTGATCAAAAAATATCGTAGATCATAAAAAGTAGGAAACTTAATTCTCTACAAAAAAGGTCTCTTAACATTTTGCCATAGCTCGCTTCGTTTCCGAGATATTTGCAGATTTATCTCAAGGGAAGGGGCCTGACGGACATATTTCGAGATATTTCTTCTTCTTGTTGTTCTTCTTCTGCACAGCTAAGCTGGAAGTGGCATTTGCGGCTCGCACTAGTGCAGAGTTAGCTCAAAGAAAGGGGCCACGGTGTTTCTGTATCTCTATTATGTTGGTGCGGCTTCGGAACTTTTAAATATCTTGATATATCTCGAGAACTACGCATCTGATCAAAAAATACCATCGAACATAAAAAGTAGGAAACTTAATTCCCTACAAATAAGGTCTCTTAACATTTTGCCATAGCTCGCTTCGTTTCCGAGAAATTTGCAGATTTATCTCAAGGGAAGGGGCCTGACGGACATATTTCGAGATATTTCTTCTTCTTGTTGTTCTTCTTCTGCACAGCTAAGCTGGAAGAGGCATTTGCAGCTCGCAATAGTGCAGAGTTATCTCAAAGAAAGGAGCCACGGTGTTTCTGTATCTCTATTATGTTGGTGCGGCTTCGGAACTTTTAAATATCTTGATATATCTCGAGAACTACGCATCTGATCAAAAAATATCATAGAACATAAAATGTAGGAAACTTAATTCTCTACAAAAAAGGTCTCTTAACATTTTGCCATAGCTCGCTTCGTTTCCGAGATATTTGCAGATTTATCTCAAGGGAAGGGGCCTGACGGACATATTTCGAGATATTTCTTCTTCTCGTTGTTCTTCTTCTGCACAGCTAAGCTGTAAGTGGCATTTGCGGCTCGCGCTAGTGCAGAGTTATCTCAAAGAAAGGGGCCACGGTGTTTCTGTATCTCTATTATGTTGGTGCGGCTTCGGAACTTTTAAATATCTTGATATATCTCGAGAACTACGCATCTGATCAAAAAATATCATAGAACATAAAAAGTAGGAAACTTAATTCTCTACAAAAAAGATCTCTCAACATTTTGCCATAGCTCGCTTCGTTTCCGAGATATTTGCAGATTTATCTCAAGGGAAGGGGCCTGACGGACATATTTCGAGATATTTCTTCTTCTCGTTGTTCTTCTTCTGCACAGCTAAGCTGTAAGTGGCATTTGCGGCTCGCGCTAGTGCAGAGTTATCTCAAAGAAAGGGGCCACGGTGTTTCTGTATCTCTATTATGTTGGTGGGGCTTCGGAACTTTTAAATATCTTGATATATCTCGAGAACTACGCATCTGATCAAAAAATATCATAGAACATAAAAAGTAGGAAACTTAATTCTCTACAAAAAAGATCTCTTAACATTTTGCCATAGCTCGCTTCGTTTCCGAGATATTTGCAGATTTATCTGAAGGGAAGGGGCCTGACGGACATATTTCGAGATACTTCTTCTTCTTGTTGTTCTTCTTCTGCACAGCTAAGCTGGAAGTGGCATTTGCAGCTCGCAATAGTGCAGAGTTATCTCAAAGAAAGGGGCCACGGTGTTTCTGTATCTCTATTATGTTGGTGCGGCTTCGGAACTTTTAGATATCTTAATATATCTCGAGAACTACGCATCTGATCAAAAAATATCATAGAACATAAAAAGTAGGAAACTTAATTCTCTACAAAAATGGTCTCTTAACATTTTGCCATAGCTCGCTTCGTTTCCGAGATATTTGCAGATTTATCTCAAGGGAAGGGGCCTCGCGGACATATTTCGAGATATTTCTTCTTCTTGTTGTTCTTCTTCTGCACAGCTAAGCTGGAAGTGGCATTTGCGGCTCGCACTAGTGCAGAGTTAGCTCAAAGAAAGGGGCCACGGTGTTTCTGTATCTCTATTATGTTGGTGCGGCTTCGGAACTTTTAAATATCTTGATATATCTCGAGAACTACGCATCTGATCAAAAAATACCATCGAACATAAAAAGTAGGAAACTTAATTCCCTACAAATAAGGTCTCTTAACATTTTGCCATAGCTCGCTTCGTTTCCGAGAAATTTGCAGATTTATCTCAAGGGAAGGGGCCTGACGGACATATTTCGAGATATTTCTTCTTCTCGTTGTTCTTCTTCTGCACAGCTAAGCTGTAAGTGGCATTTGCGGCTCGCGCTAGTGCAGAGTTATCTCAAAGAAAGGGGCCACGGTGTTTCTGTATCTCTATTATGTTGGTGCGGCTTCGGAACTTTTAAATATCTTGATATATCTCGAGAACTACGCATCTGATCAAAAAATATCATAGAACATAAAAAGTAGGAAACTTAATTCTCTACAAAAAAGATCTCTCAACATTTTGCCATAGCTCGCTTCGTTTCCGAGATATTTGCAGATTTATCTCAAGGGAAGGGGCCTGACGGACATATTTCGAGATATTTCTTCTTCTCGTTGTTCTTCTTCTGCACAGCTAAGCTGTAAGTGGCATTTGCGGCTCGCGCTAGTGCAGAGTTATCTCAAAGAAAGGGGCCACGGTGTTTCTGTATCTCTATTATGTTGGTGCGGCTTCGGAACTTTTAAATATCTTGATATATCTCGAGAACTACGCATCTGATCAAAAAATATCATAGAACATAAAAAGTAGGAAACTTAATTCTCTACAAAAAAGATCTCTTAACATTTTGCCATAGCTCGCTTCGTTTCCGAGATATTTGCAGATTTATCTCAAGGGAAGGGGCCTGACGGACATATTTCGAGATACTTCTTCTTCTTGTTGTTCTTCTTCTGCACAGCTAAGCTGGAAGTGGCATTTGCAGCTCGCAATAGTGCAGAGTTATCTCAAAGAAAGGGGCCACGGTGTTTCTGTATCTCTATTATGTTGGTGCGGCTTCGGAACTTTTAGATATCTTAATATATCTCGAGAACTACGCATCTGATCAAAAAATATCATAGAACATAAAAAGTAGGAAACTTAATTCTCTACAAAAATGGTCTCTTAACATTTTGCCATAGCTCGCTTCGTTTCCGAGATATTTGCAGATTTATCTCAAGGGAAGGGGCCTCGCGGACATATTTCGAGATATTTCTTCTTCTTGTTGTTCTTCTTCTGCACAGCTAAGCTGGAAGTGGCATTTGCAGCTCGCAATAGTGCAGAGATATCTCAAAGAAAGGGGCCACGGTGTTTCTGTATCTCTATTATGTTGGTGCGGCTTCGGAACTTTTAAATATCTTGATATATCTCGAGAACTACGCGTCTGATCAAAAAATATCATAGAACATAAAAAGTAGGAAACATAATTCTGTACAAAAAAGGTCTCCTAACATTTTGCCATAGCTCGCTTCGTTTCCGAGATATTTGCAGATTTATCTCAAGCGAAGGGGCCTGACGGACATATTTCGAGATATTTCTTCTTCTTGTTGTTCTTCTTCTGCACAGCTAAGCTGGAAGTGGCATTTGCGGCTCGCACTAGTGCACAGTTATCTCAAAGAAAGGGGCCACGGTGTTTCTGTATCTCTATTATGTTGGTGCGGCTTCGGAACTTTTAAGTATCTCGATATATCTCGAAAACTACGCTTCTGATCAAAAAATATCGTAGAACATAAATTGTAGGAAACATAATTCTCTACAAAAAACGTCTCTTAACATTTTGCCATAGCTCGCTTCGTTTCCGAGATTTTTGCAGATTCAGCTCAAAGGAACTGGCCTGACGGACATATTTCGAGATATTTCTTCTTCTTGTTGTTCTTCCTCTGCACAGCTAAGCTGGAAGTGGCATTTGCAGCTCGCAATAGTGCAGAGTTATCTCAAAGAAAGGGGCCACGGTGTTTCTGTATCTCTATTATGTTGGTGGGGCTTCGGAACTTTTAAATATCTTGATATATCTCGAGAACTACGCATCTGATCAAAAAATATCATAGAACATAAAAAGTAGGACACTTAATTCTCTACAAAAAAGGTCGCTTAACATTTTGCCATAGCTCGCTTCGTTTCCGAGATATTTGCATATTTATCTCAAGGGAAGGGGCCTGACGGACATATTTCGAGATATTTCTTCTTCTTGTTGTTCTTCTTCTGCACAGCTAAGCTGGAAGTGGCATTTGCGGCTCGCACTAGTGCAGAGTTATCTCAAAGAAAGGGGCCACGGTGTTTCTGTATCTCTATTATGATGGTGCGGCTTCGGAACTTTTAAATATCTCGATATATCTCGAAAACTACGCTTCTGATCAAAAAATATCATAGAACATAAATTGTAGGAAACATAATTCTCTACAAAAAAGGTCTCTCAACATTTTGCCATAGCTCGCTTCGTTTCCGAGATATTTGCAGATATATCTCAAGGGCAGGGGCCTGACGGACATATTTCGAGATATTTCTTCTTCTTGTTGTTCTTCTTCTGCACAGCTAAGCTGGAAGAGGCATTTGCAGCTCGCAATAGTGCAGAGTTATCTCAAAGAAAGGAGCCACGGTGTTTCTGTATCTCTATTATGTTGGTGCGGCTTCGGAACTTTTAAATATCTTGATATATCTCGAGAACTACGCATCTGATCAAAAAATATCATAGAACATAAAATGTAGGAAACTTAATTCTCTACAAAAAAGGTCTCTTAACATTTTGCCATAGCTCGCTTCGTTTCCGAGATATTTGCAGATTTATCTCAAGGGAAGGGGCCTGACGGACATATTTCGAGATATTTCTTCTTCTCGTTGTTCTTCTTCTGCACAGCTAAGCTGTAAGTGGCATTTGCGGCTCGCGCTAGTGCAGAGTTATCTCAAAGAAAGGGGCCACGGTGTTTCTGTATCTCTATTATGTTGGTGCGGCTTCGGAACTTTTAAATATCTTGATATATCTCGAGAACTACGCATCTGATCAAAAAATATCATAGAACATAAAAAGTAGGAAACTTAATTCTCTACAAAAAAGATCTCTCAACATTTTGCCATAGCTCGCTTCGTTTCCGAGATATTTGCAGATTTATCTCAAGGGAAGGGGCCTGACGGACATATTTCGAGATATTTCTTCTTCTCGTTGTTCTTCTTCTGCACAGCTAAGCTGTAAGTGGCATTTGCGGCTCGCGCTAGTGCAGAGTTATCTCAAAGAAAGGGGCCACGGTGTTTCTGTATCTCTATTATGTTGGTGCGGCTTCGGAACTTTTAAATATCTTGATATATCTCGAGAACTACGCATCTGATCAAAAAATATCATAGAACATAAAAAGTAGGAAACTTAATTCTCTACAAAAAAGATCTCTTAACATTTTGCCATAGCTCGCTTCGTTTCCGAGATATTTGCAGATTTATCTCAAGGGAAGGGGCCTGACGGACATATTTCGAGATACTTCTTCTTCTTGTTGTTCTTCTTCTGCACAGCTAAGCTGGAAGTGGCATTTGCAGCTCGCAATAGTGCAGAGTTATCTCAAAGAAAGGGGCCACGGTGTTTCTGTATCTCTATTATGTTGGTGCGGCTTCGGAACTTTTAGATATCTTAATATATCTCGAGAACTACGCATCTGATCAAAAAATATCATAGAACATAAAAAGTAGGAAACTTAATTCTCTACAAAAATGGTCTCTTAACATTTTGCCATAGCTCGCTTCGTTTCCGAGATATTTGCAGATTTATCTCAAGGGAAGGGGCCTCGCGGACATATTTCGAGATATTTCTTCTTCTTGTTGTTCTTCTTCTGCACAGCTAAGCTGGAAGTGGCATTTGCAGCTCGCAATAGTGCAGAGATATCTCAAAGAAAGGGGCCACGGTGTTTCTGTATCTCTATTATGTTGGTGCGGCTTCGGAACTTTTAAATATCTTGATATATCTCGAGAACTACGCGTCTGATCAAAAAATATCATAGAACATAAAAAGTAGGAAACATAATTCTGTACAAAAAAGGTCTCCTAACATTTTGCCATAGCTCGCTTCGTTTCCGAGATATTTGCAGATTTATCTCAAGCGAAGGGGCCTGACGGACATATTTCGAGATATTTCTTCTTCTTGTTGTTCTTCTTCTGCACAGCTAAGCTGGAAGTGGCATTTGCGGCTCGCACTAGTGCACAGTTATCTCAAAGAAAGGGGCCACGGTGTTTCTGTATCTCTATTATGTTGGTGCGGCTTCGGAACTTTTAAGTATCTCGATATATCTCGAAAACTACGCTTCTGATCAAAAAATATCGTAGAACATAAATTGTAGGAAACATAATTCTCTACAAAAAACGTCTCTTAACATTTTGCCATAGCTCGCTTCGTTTCCGAGATTTTTGCAGATTCAGCTCAAAGGAACTGGCCTGACGGACATATTTCGAGATATTTCTTCTTCTTGTTGTTCTTCCTCTGCACAGCTAAGCTGGAAGTGGCATTTGCAGCTCGCAATAGTGCAGAGTTATCTCAAAGAAAGGGGCCACGGTGTTTCTGTATCTCTATTATGTTGGTGGGGCTTCGGAACTTTTAAATATCTTGATATATCTCGAGAACTACGCATCTGATCAAAAAATATCATAGAACATAAAAAGTAGGACACTTAATTCTCTACAAAAAAGGTCGCTTAACATTTTGCCATAGCTCGCTTCGTTTCCGAGATATTTGCATATTTATCTCAAGGGAAGGGGCCTGACGGACATATTTCGAGATATTTCTTCTTCTTGTTGTTCTTCTTCTGCACAGCTAAGCTGGAAGTGGCATTTGCGGCTCGCACTAGTGCAGAGTTATCTCAAAGAAAGGGGCCACGGTGTTTCTGTATCTCTATTATGATGGTGCGGCTTCGGAACTTTTAAATATCTCGATATATCTCGAAAACTACGCTTCTGATCAAAAAATATCATAGAACATAAATTGTAGGAAACATAATTCTCTACAAAAAAGGTCTCTCAACATTTTGCCATAGCTCGCTTCGTTTCCGAGATATTTGCAGATATATCTCAAGGGCAGGGGCCTGACGGACATATTTCGAGATATTTCTTCTTCTTGTTGTTCTTCTTCTGCACAGCTAAACTGGAAGTGGCATTTCCAGCTCGCAATAGTGCAGAGTTATCTCAAAGAAAGGAGCCACGGTGTTTCTGTATCTCTATTATGTTGGTGCGGCTTCGGAACTTTTAAATATCTTGATATATCTCGAGAACTACGCATCTGATCAAAAAATATCATAGAAGATAAAATGTAGGAAACTTAATTCTCTACAAAAAAGGTCTCTTAACATTTTGGTATAGCTCGCTTCGTTTCCGAGATATTTGCAGATTTATCTCAAGGGAAGGGGCCTGACGGACATATTTCGAGATATTTCTTCTTCTCGTTGTTCTTCTTCTGCACAGCTAAGCTGTAAGTGGCATTTGCGGCTCGCACTAGTGCAGAGTTATCTCAAAGAAAGGGGCCACGGTGTTTCTGTATCTCTATTATGTTGGTGCGGCTTCGGAACTTTTAAATATCTTGATATATCTCGAGAACTACGCCTCTGATCGAAAAATATCATAGAACATAAAAAGTACGAAACTTAATTCTCTACAAAAAAGGTCTCTTAACATTTTGCCATAGCTCGCTTCGTTTCCGAGATATTTGCAGATTTATCTCAAGGGAAGGGGCCTGACGGACATATTTCGAGATATTTCTTCTTCTTGTTGTTCTTCTTCTGCACAGCTGAGCTGGAAGTGGCATTTGCAGGTCGCAATAGTGCAGAGTTATCTCAAAGAAAGGGGCCACGGTGTTTCTGTATCTCTATTATGTTGGTGCGGCTTCGGAACTTTTAAATATCTCGATATATCTCGAAAACTACGCTTCTGATCAAAAAATATCACACAACATAAATTGTAGGAAACATAATTCTCTACAAAAAACGTCTCTTAACATTTTGCCATAGCTCGCTTCGTTTCCGAGATATTTGCAGATTCAGCTCAAAGGAACTGGCCTGACGGACATATTTCGAGATATTTCTTCTTCTTGTTGTTCTTCCTCTGCACAGCTAAGCTGGAAGTGGCATTTGCAGCTCGCAATAGTGCAGAGTTATCTCAAAGAAAGGGGCCACGGTGTTTCTGTATCTCTATTATGTTGGTGCGGCTTCGGAACTTTTAAATATCTTGATATATCTCGAGAACTACGCCTCTGATCAAAAAATATCATAGAACGTAAATTGTAGGAAACATTATTCTCTACAAAAAAGGTCTCTTAACATTTTGCCATAGCTCGCTTCGTTTCCGAGATATTTGCAGATTTATCTCAAGAGAAGGGGCCTGTCGGACATATTTCGAGATATTTCTTCTTCTTGTTGTTCTTCTTCTGCACAGCTAAGCTGGAAGTGGCATTTGCGGCTCGCACTAGTGCAGAGTTATCTCAAAGAAAGGGGCCACGGTGTTTCTGTATCTCTATTATGTTGGTGCGGCTTCGGAACTTTTGAATATCTCGATATATCTCGAAAACTACGCTTCTGATCAAAAAATATCATAGAACATAAATTGTAGGAAACATAATTCTCTACAAAAAACGTCTCTTAACATTTTGCCATAGCTCGCTTCGTTTCCGAGATATTTGCAGATTCAGCTCAAAGGAACGGGCCTGACGGACATATTTCGAGATACTTCTTCTTCTTGTTGTTCTTCCTCTGCACAGCTAAGCTGGAAGTGGGATTTGCAGCTCGCAATAGTGCAGAGTTATCTCAAAGAAAGTGGCCACGGTGTTTCTGTATCTCTATTATGTTGGGGCGGCTTCGGAACTTTTAAATATCTTGATATATCTCGAGAACTACGCATCTGATCAAAAAATATCATAGAACATAAAAAGTAGGAAACTTAATTCTCTACAAAAAAGGTCTCTTAACATTTTGCCATAGCTCGCTTCGTTTCCGAGATATTTGCAGATTTATCTCAAGGGAAGGGGCCTGACGGACATATTTCGAGATATTTCTTCTTCTTGTTGTTCTTCTTCTGCACAGCTGAGCTGGAAGTGGCATTTGCAGGTCGCAATAGTGCAGAGTTATCTCAAAGAAAGGGGCCACGGTGTTTCTGTATCTCTATTATGTTTGTGCGGCTTCGGAACTTTTAAATATCTCGATATATCTCGAAAACTACGCTTCTGATCAAAAAATATCATAGAACATAAATTGTAGGAAACATAATTCTCTACAAAAAACGTCTCTTAACATTTTGCCATAGCTCGCTTCGTTTCCGAGATATTTGCAGATTCAGCTCAAAGGAACTGGCCTGACGGACATATTTCGAGATATTTCTTCTTCTTGGTGTTCTTCCTCTGCACAGCTAAGCTGGAAGTGGCATTTGCAGCTCGCAATAGTGCAGAGTTATCTCAAAGAAAGGGGCCACGGTGTTTCTGTATCTCTATTATGTTGGTGCGGCTTCGGAACTTTTAAGTATCTTGATATATCTCGAGAACTACGCATCTGATCAAAAAATATCATAGAACATAAATTGTAGGAAACATAATTCTCTACAAAAAAGGTATCTTAACATTTTGCCATAGCTCGCTTCGTTTCCGAGATATTTGCAGATATATCTCAAGGGAAGGGGCCTGCCGGACATATTTCGAGATATTTCTTCTTCTTGTTGTTCTTCTTCTGCACAGCTAAGCTGGAAGTGGCATTTACAGCTCGCAATAGTGCAGAGTTATCTCAAAGAAAGGGGCCACGGTGTTTCTGTATCTCTATTATGTTGGTGCTGCTTCGGAACTTTTAAATATCATGATATATCTCGAGAACTACGCATCTGAACAAAAAATATCGTAGAACATGAAAAGTAGGAAACTTAATTCTCTACAAAAAAGGTCTCTTAACATTTTGCCATAGCTCTCTTCCTTTCCGAGATATTTGCAGATTTATCTCAAGGGAAGGGGCCTGACGGACATATTTCGAGATATTTCTTCTTCTTGTTGTTCTTCTTCTGCACAGCTAAGCTGGAAGTGGCATTTGCAGCTCGCAATAGTGCAGAGTTATCTCAAAGAAAGGGGCCACGGTGTTTCTGTATCTCTATTATGTTGGTGCGGCTTCGGAACTTTTAAATATCTTGATATATCTCGAGAACTGCGCATCTGATCAAAAAATATCATAGAACATAAAAAGTAGGAAACTTAATTCTCTACAAAAAAGGTCTCTTAACATTTTGCCATAGCTCGCTTCGTTTCCGAGATATTTGCAGATTTATCTCAAGGGAAGGGTCCTGATGGACATATTTCGAGATATTTCTTCTTCTTGTTGTTCTTCTTCTGCACAGCTAAACTGGAAGTGGCATTTCCAGCTCGCAATCGTGCAGAGTTATCTCAAAGAAAGGGGCCACGGTGTTTCTGTATCTCTATTATGTTGGTGCGGCTTCGGAACTTTTAAATATCTTGATATATCTCGAGAACTACGCCTCTGATCGAAAAATATCATAGAACATAAAAAGTAGGAAACTTAATTCTCTACAAAAAAGGTCTCTTAACATTTTGCCATAGCTCGCTTCGTTTCCGAGATATTTGCAGATTTATCTCAAGGGAAGGGGCCTGACGGACATATTTCGAGATATTTCTTCTTCTTGTTGTTCTTCTTCTGCACAGCTAAGCTGGAAGTGGCATTTGCGGCTCGCACTAGTGCAGAGTTATCTCAAAGAAAGGAGCCACGGTGTTTCTGTATCTCTATTATGTTGGTGCGGCTTCGGAACTTTTAAATATCTCGATATATCTCGAAAACTACGCTTCTGATCAAAAAATATCATAGAACATAAATTGTAGGAACCATAATTCACTACAAAAAACGTCTCTTAACATTTTGCCATAGCTCGCTTCGTTTCCGAGATATTTGCAGATTCAGCTCAAAGGAACGGGCCTGACGGACATATTTCGAGGTACTTCTTCTTCTTGTTGTTCTTCCTCTGCACAGCTAAGCTGGAAGTGGCATTTGCAGCTCGCAATAGTGCAGAGTTATCTCAAAGAAAGGGGCCACGGTGTTTCTGTATCTCTATTATGTTGGTGCGGCTTCGGAACTTTTAAATATCTTGATATATCTCGAGAACTACGCATCTGATCAAAAAATATCATAGAACATAAAAAGTAGGAAACTTAATTCTCTACAAAAAAGGTCTCTTAACATTTTGCCATAGCTCGCTTCGTTCCCGAGATATTTGCTGATTTATCTCAAGGGAAGGGGCCTGACGGACATATTTCGAGATATTTCTTCTTCTTGTTGTTCTTCTTCTGCACAGCTAAGCTGGAAGTGGCGTTTGCGGCTCGCACTAGTGCAGAGTTATCTCAAAGAAAGGAGCCACGGTGTTTCTGTATCTCTATTATGTTGGTGCGGCTTCGGAACTTTTAAATATCTCGATATATCTCGAAAACTACGCTTCTGATCAAAAAATATCATAGAACATAAATTGTAGGAAACATAATTCACTACAAAAAACGTCTCTTAACATTTTGCCATAGCTCGCTTCGTTTCCGAGATATTTGCAGATTCAGCTCAAAGGAACGGGCCTGACGGACATATTTCGAGATACTTCTTCTTCTTGTTGTTCTTCCTCTGCACAGCTAAGCTGGAAGTGGCATTTGCAGCTCGCAATAGTGCAGAGTTATCTCAAAGAAAGGGGCCACGGTGTTTCTGTATCTCTATTATGTTGGTGCGGCTTCGGAACTTTTAAATATCTTGATATATCTCGAGAACTACGCCTCTGATCGAAGAATATCATAGAACGTAAAAAGTAGGAAACTTAATTCTCTACAAAAAAGGTCTCTTAACATTTTGCCATAGCTCGCTTCGTTTCCGAGATATTTGCAGATTTATCTCAAGGGAAGGGGCCTGACGGACATATTTCGAGATATTTCTTCTTCTTGTTGTTCTTCTTCTGCACAGCTAAGCTGGAACTGGCATTTGCAGCGCGCAATAGTGCAGATTTATCTCAAAGAAAGGGGCCACGGTGTTTCTGTATCTCTATTATGTTGGTGCGGCTTCGGAACTTTTAAATATCTTGATACATCTCGAGAACTACGCATCTGATGAAAAAATATCATAGAAGATAAAAAGTAGGAAACTTAATTCTCTACAAAAAAGGTCTCTTAACATTTCGCCATAGCTCGCTTCGTTTCCGAGATATTTGCAGATTTATCTCAAGGGAAGGGGCCTGTCGGACATATTTCGAGATATTTCTTCTTCTTGTTGTTCTTCTTCTGCACAGCTAAACTGGAAGTGGCATTTCCAGCTCGCAATCGTGCAGAGTTATCTCAAAGAACGGGGCCACGGTGTTTCTGTATCTCTATTATGTTGGTGCGGCTTCGGAACTTTTAAATATCTTGATATATCTCGAGAACTACGCCTCTGATCGAAGAATATCATAGAACGTAAAAAGTAGGAAACTTAATTCTCTACAAAAAAGGTCTCTTAACATTTTGCCATAGCTCGCTTCGTTTCCGAGATATTTGCAGATTTATCTCAAGGGAAGGGGCCTGACGGACATATTTCGAGATATTTCTTCTTCTTGTTGTTCTTCTTCTGCACAGCTGAGCTGGAAGTGGCATTTGCAGGTCGCAATAGTGCAGAGTTATCTCAAAGAAAGGGGCCACGGTGTTTCTGTATCTCTATTATGTTGGTGCGGCTTCGGAACTTTTAAATATCTCGATATATCTCGAAAACTACGCTTCTGATCAAAAAATATCACACAACATAAATTGTAGGAAAAATAATTCTCTACAAAAAACGTCTCTTAACATTTTGCCATAGCTCGCTTCGTTTCCGAGATATTTGCAGATTCAGCTCAAAGGAACTGGCCTGACGGACATATTTCGAGATATTTCTTCTTCTTGTTGTTCTTCCTCTGCACAGCTAAGCTGGAAGTGGCATTTGCAGCTCGCAATAGTGCAGAGTTATCTCAAAGAAAGGGGCCACGGTGTTTCTGTATCTCTATTATGTTGGTGCGGCTTCGGAACTTTTAAATATCTTGATATATCTCGAGAACTACGCCTCTGATCAAAAAATATCATAGAACGTAAATTGTAGGAAACATTATTCTCTACAAAAAAGGTCTCTTAACATTTTGCCATAGCTCGCTTCGTTTCCGAGATATTTGCAGATTTATCTCAAGGGAAGGGGCCTGACGGACATATTTCGAGATATTTCTTCTTCTTGTTGTTCTTCTTCTGCACAGCTAAGCTGGAAGTGGCATTTGCAGCGCGCAATAGTGCAGAGTTATCTCAAAGAAAGGGGCCACGGTGTTTCTGTATCTCTATTATGTTGGTGCGGCTTCGGAACTTTTAAATATCTTGATACATCTCGAGAACTACGCATCTGATCAAAAAATATCATAGAAGATAAAGAGTAGGAAACTTAATTCTCTACAAAAAAGGTCTCTTAACATTTTGCCATAGCTCGCTTCGTTTCCGAGATATTTGCAGATTTATCTCAAGGGAAGGGGCCTGACGGACATATTTCGAGATATTTCTTCTTCTTGTTGTTCTTCTTCTGCACAGCTGAGCTGGAAGTGGCATTTGCAGGTCGCAATAGTGCAGAGTTATCTCAAAGAACGGGGCCACGGTGTTTCTGTATCTCTATTATGTTTGTGCGGCTTCGGAACTTTTAAATATCTCGATATATCTCGAAAACTACGCTTCTGATCAAAAAATATCATAGAACATAAATTGTAGGAAACATAATTCTCTACAAAAAACGTCTCTTAACATTTTGCCATAGCTCGCTTCGTTTCCGAGATATTTGCAGATTCAGCTCAAAGGAACTGGCCTGACGGACATATTTCGAGATATTTCTTCTTCTTGGTGTTCTTCCTCTGCACAGCTAAGCTGGAAGTGGCATTTGCAGCTCGCAATAGTGCAGAGTTATCTCAAAGAAAGGGGCCACGGTGTTTCTGTATCTCTATTATGTTGGTGCGGCTTCGGAACTTTTAAATATCTTGATATATCTCGAGAACTACGCATCTGATCAAAAAATATCATAGAACATAAATTGTAGCAAACATAATTCTCTACAAAAAAGGTATCTTAACATTTTGCCATAGCTCGCTTCGTTTCCGAGATATTTGCAGATATATCTCAAGGGAAGGGGCCTGCCGGACATATTTCGAGATATTTCTTCTTCTTGTTGTTCTTCTTCTGCACAGCTAAGCTGGAAGTGGCATTTACAGCTCGCAATAGTGCAGAGTTATCTCAAAGAAAGGGGCCACGGTGTTTCTGTATCTCTATTATGTTGGTGCTGCTTCGGAACTTTTAAATATCTTGATATATCTCGAGAACTACGCATCTGATCAAAAAATATCGTAGAACATGAAAAGTAGGAAACTTAATTCTCTACAAAAAAGGTCTCTTAACATTTTGCCATAGCTCTCTTCCTTTCCGAGATATTTGCAGATTTATCTCAAGGGAAGGGGCCTGACGGACATATTTCGAGATATTTCTTCTTCTTGTTGTTCTTCTTCTGCACAGCTAAGCTGGAAGTGGCATTTGCAGCTCGCAATAGTGCAGAGTTATCTCAAAGAAAGGGGCCACGGTGTTTCTGTATCTCTATTATGTTGGTGCGGCTTCGGAACTTTTAAATATCTTGATATATCTCGAGAACTACGCATCTGATCAAAAAATATCATAGAACATAAAAAGTAGGAAACTTAATTCTCTACAAAAAAGGTCTCTTAACATTTTGCCATAGCTCGCTTCGTTTCCGAGATATTTGCAGATTTATCTCAAGGGAAGGGTCCTGATGGACATATTTCGAGATATTTCTTCTTCTTGTTGTTCTTCTTCTGCACAGCTAAACTGGAAGTGGCATTTCCAGCTCGCAATCGTGCAGAGTTATCTCAAAGAAAGGGGCCACGGTGTTTCTGTATCTCTATTATGTTGGTGCGGCTTCGGAACTTTTAAATATCTTGATATATCTCGAGAACTACGCCTCTGATCGAAAAATATCATAGAACATAAAAAGTAGGAAACTTAATTCTCTACAAAAAAGGTCTCTTAACATTTTGCCATAGCTCGCTTCGTTTCCGAGATATTTGCAGATTTATCTCAAGGGAAGGGGCCTGACGGACATATTTCGAGATATTTCTTCTTCTTGTTGTTCTTCTTCTGCACAGCTAAGCTGGAAGTGGCATTTGCGGCTCGCACTAGTGCAGAGTTATCTCAAAGAAAGGAGCCACGGTGTTTCTGTATCTCTATTATGTTGGTGCGGCTTCGGAACTTTTAAATATCTCGATATATCTCGAAAACTACGCTTCTGATCAAAAAATATCATAGAACATAAATTGTAGGAAACATAATTCACTACAAAAAACGTCTCTTAACATTTTGCCATAGCTCGCTTCGTTTCCGAGATATTTGCAGATTCAGCTCAAAGGAACGGGCCTGACGGACATATTTCGAGATACTTCTTCTTCTTGTTGTTCTTCCTCTGCACAGCTAAGCTGGAAGTGGCATTTGCAGCTCGCAATAGTGCAGAGTTATCTCAAAGAAAGGGGCCACGGTGTTTCTGTATCTCTATTATGTTGGTGCGGCTTCGGAACTTTTAAATATCTTGATATATCTCGAGAACTACGCATCTGATCAAAAAATATCATAGAACATAAAAAGTAGGAAACTTAATTCTCTACAAGAAAGGTCTCTTAACATTTTGCCATAGCTCGCTTCGTTCCCGAGATATTTGCTGACTTATCTCAAGGGAAGGGGCCTGACGGACATATTTCGAGATATTTCTTCTTCTTGTTGTTCTTCTTCTGCACAGCTAAGCTGGAAGTGGCGTTTGCGGCTCGCACTAGTGCAGAGTTATCTCAAAGAAAGGAGCCACGGTGTTTCTGTATCTCTATTATGTTGGTGCGGCTTCGGAACTTTTAAATATCTCGATATATCTCGAAAACTACGCTTCTGATCAAAAAATATCATAGAACATAAATTGTAGGAAACATAATTCACTACAAAAAACGTCTCTTAACATTTTGCCATAGCTCGCTTCGTTTCCGAGATATTTGCAGATTCAGCTCAAAGGAACGGGCCTGACGGACATATTTCGAGATACTTCTTCTTCTTGTTGTTCTTCCTCTGCACAGCTAAGCTGGAAGTGGCATTTGCAGCTCGCAATAGTGCAGAGTTATCTCAAAGAAAGGGGCCACGGTGTTTCTGTATCTCTATTATGTTGGTGCGGCTTCGGAACTTTTAAATATCTTGATATATCTCGAGAACTACGCCTCTGATCGAAGAATATCATAGAACGTAAAAAGTAGGAAACTTAATTCTCTACAAAAAAGGTCTCTTAACATTTTGCCATAGCTCGCTTCGTTTCCGAGATATTTGCAGATTTATCTCAAGGGAAGGGGCCTGACGGACATATTTCGAGATATTTCTTCTTCTTGTTGTTCTTCTTCTGCACAGCTAAGCTGGAACTGGCATTTGCAGCGCGCAATAGTGCAGATTTATCTCAAAGAAAGGGGCCACGGTGTTTCTGTATCTCTATTATGTTGGTGCGGCTTCGGAACTTTTAAATATCTTGATACATCTCGAGAACTACGCATCTGATGAAAAAATATCATAGAAGATAAAAAGTAGGAAACTTAATTCTCTACAAAAAAGGTCTCTTAACATTTTGCCATAGCTCGCTTCGTTCCCGAGATATTTGCTGATTTATCTCAAGGGAAGGGGCCTGACGGACATATTTCGAGATATTTCTTCTTCTTGTTGTTCTTCTTCTGCACAGCTAAGCTGGAAGTGGCGTTTGCGGCTCGCACTAGTGCAGAGTTATCTCAAAGAAAGGAGCCACGGTGTTTCTGTATCTCTATTATGTTGGTGCGGCTTCGGAACTTTTAAATATCTCGATATATCTCGAAAACTACGCTTCTGATCAAAAAATATCATAGAACATAAATTGTAGGAAACATAATTCACTACAAAAAACGTCTCTTAACATTTTGCCATAGCTCGCTTCGTTTCCGAGATATTTGCAGATTCAGCTCAAAGGAACGGGCCTGACGGACATATTTCGAGATACTTCTTCTTCTTGTTGTTCTTCCTCTGCACAGCTAAGCTGGAAGTGGCATTTGCAGCTCGCAATAGTGCAGAGTTATCTCAAAGAAAGGGGCCACGGTGTTTCTGTATCTCTATTATGTTGGTGCGGCTTCGGAACTTTTGAATATCTTGATATATCTCGAGAACTACGCCTCTGATCGAAGAATATCATAGAACGTAAAAAGTAGGAAACTTAATTCTCTACAAAAAAGGTCTCTTAACATTTTGCCATAGCTCGCTTCGTTTCCGAGATATTTGCAGATTTATCTCAAGGGAAGGGGCCTGACGGACATATTTCGAGATATTTCTTCTTCTTGTTGTTCTTCTTCTGCACAGCTAAGCTGGAAGTGGCATTTGCAGCGCGCAATAGTGCAGATTTATCTCAAAGAAAGGGGCCACGGTGTTTCTGTATCTCTATTATGTTGGTGCGGCTTCGGAACTTTTAAATATCTTGATACATCTCGAGAACTACGCATCTGATCAAAAAATATCATAGAAGATAAAAAGTAGGAAACTTAATTCTCTACAAAAAAGGTCTCTTAACATTTCGCCATAGCTCGCTTCGTTTCCGAGATATTTGCCGATTTATCTCAAGGGAAGGGGCCTGTCGGACATATTTCGAGATATTTCTTCTTCTTGTTGTTCTTCTTCTGCACAGCTAAACTGGAAGTGGCATTTCCAGCTCGCAATCGTGCAGAGTTATCTCAAAGAACGGGGCCACGGTGTTTCTGTATCTCTATTATGTTGGTGCGGCTTCGGAACTTTTAAATATCTTGATATATCTCGAGAACTACGCCTCTGATCGAAGAATATCATAGATCGTAAAAAGTAGGAAACTTAATTCTCTACAAAAAAGGTCTCTTAACATTTTGCCATAGCTCGCTTCGTTTCCGAGATATTTGCAGATTTATCTCAAGGGAAGGGGCCTGACGGACATATTTCGAGATATTTCTTCTTCTTGTTGTTCTTCTTCTGCACAGCTAAGCTGGAAGTGGCATTTGCAGCGCGCAATAGTGCAGAGTTATCTCAAAGAAAGGGGCCACGGTGTTTCTGTATCTCTATTATGTTGGTGCGGCTTCGGAACTTTTAAATATCTTGATACATCTCGAGAACTACGCATCTGATGAAAAAATATCATAGAAGATAAAAAGTAGGAAACTTAATTCTCTACAAAAAAGGTCTCTTAACATTTCGCCATAGCTCGCTTCGTTTCCGAGATATTTGCAGATTTATCTCAAGGGAAGGGGCCTGTCGGACATATTTCGAGATATTTCTTCTTCTTGTTGTTCTTCTTCTGCACAGCTAAGCTGGAAGTGGCATTTGCGGCTCGCACTAGTGCAGAGTTATCTCAAAGAAAGGGGCCACGGTGTTTCTGTATCTCTATTATGTTGGTGCTGCTTCGGAACTTTTAAATATCTTGATATATCTCGAGAACTACGCATCTGATCAAAAAATATCGTAGAACATGAAAAGTAGGAAACTTAATTCTCTACAAAAAAGGTCTCTTAACATTTTGCCATAGCTCGCTTCGTTTCCGAGATATTTGCAGATTTATCTCAAGGGAAGGGGCCTGACGGACATATTTCGAGATATTTCTTCTTCTTGTTGTTCTTCTTCTGCACAGCTAAGCTGGAAGTGGCGTTTGCAGCTCGCACTAGTGCAGAGTTATCTCAAAGAAAGGAGCCACGGTGTTTCTGTATCTCTATTATGTTGGTGCGGCTTCGGAACTTTTAAATATATCGATATATCTCGAAAACTACGCTTCTGATCAAAAAATATCGTAGAACATAAATTGTAGGAAACATAATTCACTACAAAAAACGTCTCTTAACATTTTGCCATAGCTCGCTTCGTTTCCGAGATATTTGCAGAATCAGCTCAAAGGAACGGGCCTGACGGACATATTTCGAGATATTTCTTCTTCTTGTTGTTCTTCTTCTGCACAGCTAAGCTGGAAGTGGCATTTGCGGCTCGCACTAGTGCACAGTTATCTCAAAGAAAGGAGCCACGGTGTTTCTGTATCTCTATTATGTTGGTGCGGCTTCGGAACTTTTAAATATCTTGATATATCTCGAGAACTACGCATCTGATCAAAAAATATCATAGAACATAAAAAGTAGGAAACTTAATTCTCTACAAAAAAGGTCTCTTAACATTTTGCCATAGCTCGCTTCGTTTCCGAGATATTTGCAGATTCAGCTCAAAGGAACGGGCCTGACGGACATATTTCGAGATACTTCTTCTTCTTGTTGTTCTTCCTCTGCACAGCTAAGCTGGAAGTGGCATTTGCAGCTCGCAATAGTGCAGAGTTATCTCAAAGAAAGGGGCCACGGTGTTTCTGTATCTCTATTATGTTGGTGCGGCTTCGGAAGTTTTAAATATCTTGATATATCTCGAGAACTACGCATCTGATCAAAAAATATCATAGAACACAAAAAGTAGGAAACTTAATTCTCTACAAAAAAGGTCTCTTAACATTTTGCCATAGCTCGCTTCGTTTCCGAGATATTTGCAGATATATCTCAAGGGAAGGGGCCTGCCGGACATATTTCGAGATATTTCTTCTTCTTGTTGTTCTTCTTCTGCACAGCTAAGCTGGAAGTGGCATTTACAGCTCGCAATAGTGCAGAGTTATCTCAAAGAAAGGGGCCACGGTGTTTCTGTATCTCTATTATGTTGGTGCTGCTTCGGAACTTTTAAATATCTTGATATATCTCGAGAACTACGCATCTGATCAAAAAATATCATAGAACATGAAAAGTAGGAAACTTAATTCTCTACAAAAAAGGTCTCTTAACATTTTGCCATAGCTCTCTTCGTTTCCGAGATATTTGCAGATTTATCTCAAGGGAAGCGTCCTGATGGACATATTTCGAGATATTTCTTCTTCTTGTTGTTCTTCTTCTGCACAGCTAAACTGGAAGTGGCATTTCCAGCTCGCAATCGTGCAGAGTTATCTCAAAGAAAGGGGCCACGGTGTTTCTGTATCTCTATTATGTTGGTGCGGCTTCGGAACTTTTAAATATCTTGATATATCTCGAGAACTACGCCTCTGATCGAAAAATATCACAGAACATAAAAAGTAGGAAACTTAATTCTCTACAAAAAAGGTATCTTAACATTTTGCCATACCTCGCTTCGTTTCCGAGATATTTGCAGATTTATCTCAAGGGAAGGGGCCTGACGGACATATTTCGAGATATTTCTTCTTCTTGTTGTTCTTCTTCTGCACAGCTAAGCTGGAAGTGGCATTTGCAGCTCGCAATAGTGCAGAGTTATCTCAAAGAAAGGGGCCACGGTGTTTCTGTATCTCTATTATGTTGGTGCGGCTTCGGAACTTTTAAATATCTCGATATATCTCGAAAACTACGCTTCTGATCAAAAAATATCATAGAACATAAATTGTAGGAAACATAATTCTCTACAAAAAAGGTATCTTAACATTTTGCCATAGCTCGCTTCGTTTCCGAGATATTTGCAGATATATCTCAAGGGAAGGGGCCTGCCGGACATATTTCGAGATATTTGTTCTTCTTGTTGTTCTTCTTCTGCACAGCTAAGCTGGAAGTGGCATTTGCAGCTCGCAATAGTGCAGAGTTATCTCAAAGAAAGGGGCCACGGTGTTTCTGTATCTCTATTATGTTGGTGCTGCTTCGGAACTTTTAAATATCTTGATATATCTCGAGAACTACGCATCTGATCAAAAAATATCATAGAACATGAAAAGTAGGAAACTTAATTCTCTACAAAAAAGGTCTCTTAACATTTTGCCATAGCTCTCTTCGTTTCCGAGATATTTGCAGATTTATCTCAAGGGAAGGGTCCTGATGGACATATTTCGAGATATTTCTTCTTCTTGTTGTTCTTCTTCTGCACAGCTAAACTGGAAGTGGCATTTCCAGCTCGCAATCGTGCAGAGTTATCTCAAAGAAAGGGGCCACGGTGTTTCTGTATCTCTATTATGTTGGTGCGGCTTCGGAACTTTTAAATATCTTGATATATCTCGAGAACTACGCATCTGATCAAAAAATATCATAGAACATAAAAAGTAGGAAACTTAATTCTCTACAAAAAAGGTCTCTTAACATTTTGCCATAGCTCGCTTCGTTTCCGAGATATTTGCAGATTTATCTCAAGGGAAGGGGCCTGTCGGACATATTTCGAGATATTTCTTCTTCTTGTTGTTCTTCTTCTGCACAGCTAAGCTGGAAGTGGCATTTGCGGCTCGCACTAGTGCAGAGTTATCTCAAAGAAAGGGGCCACGGTGTTTCTGTATCTCTATTATGTTGGTGCGGCTTCGGAACTTTTAAATATCTCGATATATCTCGAAAACTACGCTTCTGATCAAAAAATATCATAGAACATAAATTGTAGGAATCATAATTCTCTACAAAAAACGTCTCTTAACATTTTGCCATAGCTCGCTTCGTTTCCGAGATATTTGCAGATTCAGCTCAAAGGAACGGGCCTGACGGACATATTTCGAGATACTTCTTCTTCTTGTTGTTCTTCCTCTGCACAGCTAAGCTGGAAGTGGCATTTGCAGCTCGCAATAGTGCAGAGTTATCTCAAAGAAAGGGGCCACGGTGTTTCTGTATCTCTATTATGTTGGTGCGGCTTCGGAACTTTTAAATATCTTGATATATCTCGAGAACTACGCATCTGATCAAAAAACATCATAGAACATAAAAAGTAGGAAACTTAATTCTCTACAAAAAAGGTCTCTTAACATTTTGCCATAGCTCGCTTCGTTTCCGAGATATTTGCAGATTTATCTCAAGGGAAGGGGCCTGTCGGACATATTTCGAGATATTTCTTCTTCTTGTTGTTCTTCTTCTGCACAGCTAAGCTGGAAGTGGCATTTGCGGCTCGCACTAGTGCAGAGTTATCTCAAAGAAAGGGGCCACGGTGTTTCTGTATCTCTATTATGTTGGTGCGGCTTCGGAACTTTTAAATATCTCGATATATCTCGAAAACTACGCTTCTGATCAAAAAATATCATAGAACATAAATTGTAGGAAACATAATTCTCTACAAAAAACGTCTCTTAACATTTTGCCATAGCCCGCTTCGTTTCCGAGATATTTGCAGATTCAGCTCAAAGGAACGGGCCTGACGGACATATTTCGAGATACTTCTTCTTCTTGTTGTTCTTCCTCTGCACAGCTAAGCTGGAAGTGGCATTTGCAGCTCGCAATAGTGCAGAGTTATCTCAAAGAAAGGGGCCACGGTGTTTCTGTATCTCTATTACGTTGGTGCGGCTTCGGAACTTTTAAATATCTTGATATATCTCGAGAACTACGCATCTGATCAAAAAACATCATAGAACATAAAAAGTAGGAAACTTAATTCTCTACAAAAAAGGTCTCTTAACATTTTGCCATAGCTCGCTTCGTTTCCGAGATATTTGCAGATTTATCTCAAGGGAAGGGGCCTGACGGACATATTTCGAGATATTTCTTCTTCTTGTTGTTCTTCTTCTGCACAGCTGAGCTGGAAGTGGCATTTGCAGGTCGCAATAGTGCAGAGTTATCTCAAAGAAAGGGGCCACGGTGTTTCTGTATCTCTATTATGTTGGTGCGGCTTCGGAACTTTTAAATATCTCGATATATCTCGAAAACTACGCTTCTGATCAAAAAATATCATAGAACATAAATTGTAGGAAACATAATTCTCTACAAAAAAGGTATCTTAACATTTTGCCATAGCTCGCTTCGTTTCCGAGATATTTGCAGATATATCTCAAGGGAAGGGGCCTGACGGACATATTTCGAGATATTTCTTCTTCTTGTTGTTCTTCTTCTGCACAGCTGAGCTGGAAGTGGCATTTGCAGGTCGCAATAGTGCAGAGTTATCTCAAAGAAAGGGGCCACGGTGTTTCTGTATCTCTATTATGTTGGTGCGGCTTCGGAACTTTTAAATATCTCGATATATCTCGAAAACTACGCTTCTGATCAAAAAATATCATAGAACATAAATTGTAGGAAACATAATTCTCTACAAAAAAGGTATCTTAACATTTTGCCATAGCTCGCTTCGTTTCCGAGATATTTGCAGATATATCTCAAGGGAAGGGGCCTGCCGGACATATTTCGAGATATTTCTTCTTCTTGTTGTTCTTCTTCTGCACAGCTAAGCTGGAAGTGGCATTTACAGCTCGCAATAGTGCAGAGTTATCTCAAAGAAAGGGGCCACGGTGTTTCTGTATCTCTATTATGTTGGTGCTGCTTCGGAACTTTTAAATATCTTGATATATCTCGAGAACTACGCATCTGATCAAAAAATATCATAGAACATGAAAAGTAGGAAACTTAATTCTCTACAAAAAAGGTCTCTTAACATTTTGCCATAGCTCTCTTCGTTTCCGAGATATTTGCAGATTTATCTCAAGGGAAGGGTCCTGATGGACATATTTCGAGATATTTCTTCTTCTTGTTGTTCTTCTTCTGCACAGCTAAACTGGAAGTGGCATTTCCAGCTCGCAATCGTGCAGAGTTATCTCAAAGAAAGGGGCCACGGTGTTTCTGTATCTCTATTATGTTGGTGCGGCTTCGGAACTTTTAAATATCTTGATATATCTCGAGAACTACGCATCTGATCAAAAAATATCATAGAACATAAAAAGTAGGAAACTTAATTCTCTACAAAAAAGGTCTCTTAACATTTTGCCATAGCTCGCTTCGTTTCCGAGATATTTGCAGATTTATCTCAAGGGAAGGGGCCTGTCGGACATATTTCGAGATATTTCTTCTTCTTGTTGTTCTTCTTCTGCACAGCTAAGCTGGAAGTGGCATTTGCGGCTCGCACTAGTGCAGAGTTATCTCAAAGAAAGGGGCCACGGTGTTTCTGTATCTCTATTATGTTGGTGCGGCTTCGGAACTTTTAAATATCTCGATATATCTCGAAAACTACGCTTCTGATCAAAAAATATCATAGAACATAAATTGTAGGAATCATAATTCTCTACAAAAAACGTCTCTTAACATTTTGCCATAGCTCGCTTCGTTTCCGAGATATTTGCAGATTCAGCTCAAAGGAACGGGCCTGACGGACATATTTCGAGATACTTCTTCTTCTTGTTGTTCTTCCTCTGCACAGCTAAGCTGGAAGTGGCATTTGCAGCTCGCAATAGTGCAGAGTTATCTCAAAGAAAGGGGCCACGGTGTTTCTGTATCTCTATTATGTTGGTGCGGCTTCGGAACTTTTAAATATCTTGATATATCTCGAGAACTACGCATCTGATCAAAAAACATCATAGAACATAAAAAGTAGGAAACTTAATTCTCTACAAAAAAGGTCTCTTAACATTTTGCCATAGCTCGCTTCGTTTCCGAGATATTTGCAGATTTATCTCAAGGGAAGGGGCCTGTCGGACATATTTCGAGATATTTCTTCTTCTTGTTGTTCTTCTTCTGCACAGCTAAGCTGGAAGTGGCATTTGCGGCTCGCACTAGTGCAGAGTTATCTCAAAGAAAGGGGCCACGGTGTTTCTGTATCTCTATTATGTTGGTGCGGCTTCGGAACTTTTAAATATCTCGATATATCTCGAAAACTACGCTTCTGATCAAAAAATATCATAGAACATAAATTGTAGGAAACATAATTCTCTACAAAAAACGTCTCTTAACATTTTGCCATAGCTCGCTTCGTTTCCGAGATATTTGCAGATTCAGCTCAAAGGAACGGGCCTGACGGACATATTTCGAGATACTTCTTCTTCTTGTTGTTCTTCCTCTGCACAGCTAAGCTGGAAGTGGCATTTGCAGCTCGCAATAGTGCAGAGTTATCTCAAAGAAAGGGGCCACGGTGTTTCTGTATCTCTATTACGTTGGTGCGGCTTCGGAACTTTTAAATATCTTGATATATCTCGAGAACTACGCATCTGATCAAAAAACATCATAGAACATAAAAAGTAGGAAACTTAATTCTCTACAAAAAAGGTCTCTTAACATTTTGCCATAGCTCGCTTCGTTTCCGAGATATTTGCAGATTTATCTCAAGGGAAGGGGCCTGACGGACATATTTCGAGATATTTCTTCTTCTTGTTGTTCTTCTTCTGCACAGCTGAGCTGGAAGTGGCATTTGCAGGTCGCAATAGTGCAGAGTTATCTCAAAGAAAGGGGCCACGGTGTTTCTGTATCTCTATTATGTTGGTGCGGCTTCGGAACTTTTAAATATCTCGATATATCTCGAAAACTACGCTTCTGATCAAAAAATATCATAGAACATAAATTGTAGGAAACATAATTCTCTACAAAAAAGGTATCTTAACATTTTGCCATAGCTCGCTTCGTTTCCGAGATATTTGCAGATATATCTCAAGGGAAGGGGCCTGACGGACATATTTCGAGATATTTCTTCTTCTTGTTGTTCTTCTTCTGCACAGCTGAGCTGGAAGTGGCATTTGCAGGTCGCAATAGTGCAGAGTTATCTCAAAGAAAGGGGCCACGGTGTTTCTGTATCTCTATTATGTTGGTGCGGCTTCGGAACTTTTAAATATCTCGATATATCTCGAAAACTACGCTTCTGATCAAAAAATATCATAGAACATAAATTGTAGGAAACATAATTCTCTACAAAAAAGGTATCTTAACATTTTGCCATAGCTCGCTTCGTTTCCGAGATATTTGCAGATATATCTCAAGGGAAGGGGCCTGCCGGACATATTTCGAGATATTTCTTCTTCTTGTTGTTCTTCTTCTGCACAGCTAAGCTGGAAGTGGCATTTACAGCTCGCAATAGTGCAGAGTTATCTCAAAGAAAGGGGCCACGGTGTTTCTGTATCTCTATTATGTTGGTGCTGCTTCGGAACTTTTAAATATCTTGATATATCTCGAGAACTACGCATCTGATCAAAAAATATCATAGAACATGAAAAGTAGGAAACTTAATTCTCTACAAAAAAGGTCTCTTAACATTTTGCCATAGCTCTCTTCGTTTCCGAGATATTTGCAGATTTATCTCAAGGGAAGGGTCCTGATGGACATATTTCGAGATATTTCTTCTTCTTGTTGTTCTTCTTCTGCACAGCTAAACTGGAAGTGGCATTTCCAGCTCGCAATCGTGCAGAGTTATCTCAAAGAAAGGGGCCACGGTGTTTCTGTATCTCTATTATGTTGGTGCGGCTTCGGAACTTTTAAATATCTTGATATATCTCGAGAACTACGCATCTGATCAAAAAATATCATAGAATATAAAAAGTAGGAAACTTAATTCTCTACAAAAAAGGTCTCTTAACATTTTGCCATAGCTCGCTTCGTTTCCGAGATATTTGCAGATTTATCTCAAGGGAAGGGGCCTGTCGGACATATTTCGAGATATTTCTTCTTCTTGTTGTTCTTCTTCTGCACAGCTAAGCTGGAAGTGGCATTTGCGGCTCGCACTAGTGCAGAGTTATCTCAAAGAAAGGGGCCACGGTGTTTCTGTATCTCTATTATGTTGGTGCGGCTTCGGAACTTTTAAATATCTCGATATATCTCGAAAACTACGCTTCTGATCAAAAAATATCATAGAACATAAATTGTAGGAAACATAATTCTCTACAAAAAACGTCTCTTAACATTTTGCCATAGCTCGCTTCGTTTCCGAGATATTTGCAGATTCAGCTCAAAGGAACGGGCCTGACGGACATATTTCGAGATACTTCTTCTTCTTGTTGTTCTTCCTCTGCACAGCTAAGCTGGAAGTGGCATTTGCAGCTCGCAATAGTGCAGAGTTATCTCAAAGAAAGGGGCCACGGTGTTTCTGTATCTCTATTATGTTGGTGCGGCTTCGGAACTTTTAAATATCTTGATATATCTCGAGAACTACGCATCTGATCAAAAAACATCATAGAACATAAAAAGTAGGAAACTTAATTCTCTACAAAAAAGGTCTCTTAACATGTTGCCATAGCTCGCTTCGTTTCCGAGATATTTGCAGATTTATCTCAAGGGAAGGGGCCTGACGGACATATTTCGAGATATTTCTTCTTCTTGTTGTTCTTCTTCTGCACAGCTGAGCTGGAAGTGGCATTTGCAGGTCGCAATCGTGCAGAGTTATCTCAAAGAAAGGGGCCACGGTGTTTCTGTATCTCTATTATGTTGGTGCGGCTTCGGAACTTTTAAATATCTTGATATATCTCGAGAACTACGCATCTGATCAAAAAATATCATAGAATATAAAAAGTAGGAAACTTAATTCTCTACAAAAAAGGTCTCTTAACATTTTGCCATAGCTCGCTTCGTTTCCGAGATATTTGCAGATTTATCTCAAGGGAAGGGGCCTGTCGGACATATTTCGAGATATTTCTTCTTCTTGTTGTTCTTCTTCTGCACAGCTAAGCTGGAAGTGGCATTTGCGGCTCGCACTAGTGCAGAGTTATCTCAAAGAAAGGGGCCACGGTGTTTCTGTATCTCTATTATGTTGGTGCGGCTTCGGAACTTTTAAATATCTCGATATATCTCGAAAACTACGCTTCTGATCAAAAAATATCATAGAACATAAATTGTAGGAAACATAATTCTCTACAAAAAACGTCTCTTAACATTTTGCCATAGCTCGCTTCGTTTCCGAGATATTTGCAGATTCAGCTCAAAGGAACGGGCCTGACGGACATATTTCGAGATACTTCTTCTTCTTGTTGTTCTTCCTCTGCACAGCTAAGCTGGAAGTGGCATTTGCAGCTCGCAATAGTGCAGAGTTATCTCAAAGAAAGGGGCCACGGTGTTTCTGTATCTCTATTATGTTGGTGCGGCTTCGGAACTTTTAAATATCTTGATATATCTCGAGAACTACGCATCTGATCAAAAAACATCATAGAACATAAAAAGTAGGAAACTTAATTCTCTACAAAAAAGGTCTCTTAACATTTTGCCATAGCTCGCTTCGTTTCCGAGATATTTGCAGATTTATCTCAAGGGAAGGGGCCTGACGGACATATTTCGAGATATTTCTTCTTCTTGTTGTTCTTCTTCTGCACAGCTGAGCTGGAAGTGGCATTTGCAGGTCGCAATAGTGCAGAGTTATCTCAAAGAAAGGGGCCACGGTGTTTCTGTATCTCTATTATGTTGGTGCGGCTTCGGAACTTTTAAATATCTCGATATATCTCGAAAACTACGCTTCTGATCAAAAAATATCATAGAACATAAATTGTAGGAAACATAATTCTCTACAAAAAAGGTATCTTAACATTTTGCCATAGCTCGCTTCGTTTCCGAGATATTTGCAGATATATCTCAAGGGAAGGGGCCTGCCGGACATATTTCGAGATATTTCTTCTTCTTGTTGTTCTTCTTCTGCACAGCTAAGCTGGAAGTGGCATTTACAGCTCGCAATAGTGCAGAGTTATCTCAAAGAAAGGGGCCACGGTGTTTCTGTATCTCTATTATGTTGGTGCTGCTTCGGAACTTTTAAATATCTTGATATATCTCGAGAACTACGCATCTGATCAAAAAATATCATAGAACATGAAAAGTAGGAAACTTAATTCTCTACAAAAAAGGTCTCTTAACATTTTGCCATAGCTCTCTTCGTTTCCGAGATATTTGCAGATTTATCTCAAGGGAAGGGTCCTGATGGACATATTTCGAGATATTTCTTCTTCTTGTTGTTCTTCTTCTGCACAGCTAAACTGGAAGTGGCATTTCCAGCTCGCAATCGTGCAGAGTTATCTCAAAGAAAGGGGCCACGGTGTTTCTGTATCTCTATTATGTTGGTGCGGCTTCGGAACTTTTAAATATCTTGATATATCTCGAGAACTACGCATCTGATCAAAAAATATCATAGAATATAAAAAGTAGGAAACTTAATTCTCTACAAAAAAGGTCTCTTAACATTTTGCCATAGCTCGCTTCGTTTCCGAGATATTTGCAGATTTATCTCAAGGGAAGGGGCCTGTCGGACATATTTCGAGATATTTCTTCTTCTTGTTGTTCTTCTTCTGCACAGCTAAGCTGGAAGTGGCATTTGCGGCTCGCACTAGTGCAGAGTTATCTCAAAGAAAGGGGCCACGGTGTTTCTGTATCTCTATTATGTTGGTGCGGCTTCGGAACTTTTAAATATCTCGATATATCTCGAAAACTACGCTTCTGATCAAAAAATATCATAGAACATAAATTGTAGGAAACATAATTCTCTACAAAAAACGTCTCTTAACATTTTGCCATAGCTCGCTTCGTTTCCGAGATATTTGCAGATTTATCTCAAGGGAAGGGGCCTGACGGACATATTTCGAGATATTTCTTCTTCTTGTTGTTCTTCCTCTGCACAGCTAAGCTGGAAGTGGCATTTGCAGCTCGCAATAGTGCAGAGTTATCTCAAAGAAAGGGGCCACGGTGTTTCTGTATCTCTATTATGTTGGTGCGGCTTCGGAACTTTTAAATATCTTGATATATCTCGAGAACTACGCATCTGATCAAAAAACATCATAGAACATAAAAAGTAGGAAACTTAATTCTCTACAAAAAAGGTCTCTTAATATTTTGCCATAGCTCGCTTCGTTTCCGAGATATTTGCAGATTTATCTCAAGGGAAGGGGCCTGACGGACATATTTCGAGATATTTCTTCTTCTTGTTGTTCTTCTTCTGCACAGCTGAGCTGGAAGTGGCATTTGCAGGTCGCAATAGTGCAGAGTTATCTCAAAGAATGGGGCCACGGTGTTTCTGTATCTCTATTATGTTGGTGCGGCTTCGGAACTTTTAAATATCTTGATATATCTCGAGAACTGCGCCTCTGATCGAAAAATATCATAGAACATAAAAAGTAGGAAACTTAATTCTCTACAAAAAAGGTCTCTTAACATTTTGCCATAGCTCGCTTCGTTTCCGAGATATTTGCAGATTTATCTCAAGGGAAGGGGCCTGACGGACATATTTCGAGATATTTCTTCTTCTTGTTGTTCTTCTTCTGCACAGCTAAGCTGGAAGTGGCATTTGCAGCGCGCAATAGTGCAGAGTTATCTCAAAGAAAGGGGCCACGGTGTTTCTGTATCTCTATTATGTTGGTGCGGCTTCGGAACTTTTAAATATCTTGATATATCTCGAGAACTACGCATCTGGTCAAAAAATATCATAGAAGATAAAAAGTAGGAAACTTAATTCTCTACAAAAAAGGTCTCTTAACATTTCGCCATAGCTCGCTTCGTTTCCGAGATATTTGCAGATTCAGCTCAAAGGAACGGGCCTGACGGACATATTTCGAGATACTTCTTCTTCTTGTTGTTCTTCCTCTGCACAGCTAAGCTGGAAGTGGCATTTGCAGCTCGCAATAGTGCAGAGTTATCTCAAAGAAAGGGGCCACGGTGTTTCTGTATCTCTATTATGTTGGTGCGGCTTCGGAACTTTTAAATATCTTGATATATCTCGAGAACTACGCATCTGATCAAAAAATGTCATAGAACATAAAAAGTAGGAAACTTAATTCTCTACAAAAAATGTCTCTTAACATTTCGCCATAGCTCGCTTCGTTTCCGAGATATTTGCAGATTCAGCTCAAAGGAACGGGCCTGACGGACATATTTCGAGATACTTCTTCTTCTTGTTGTTCTTCCTCTGCACAGCTAAGCTGGAAGTGGCATTTGCAGCTCGCAATAGTGCAGAGTTATCTCAAAGAAAGGGGCCACGGTGTTTCTGTATCTCTATTATGTTGGTGCGGCTTCGGAACTTTTAAATATCTTGATATATCTCGAGAACTACGCATCTGATCAAAAAATGTCATACAACATAAAAAGTAGGAAACTTAATTCTCTACAAAAAAGGTCTCTTAACATTTTGCCATAGCTCGCTTCGTTTCCGAGATATTTGCAGATTTATCTCAAGGGAAGGGGCCTGACGGACATATTTCGAGATATTTCTTCTTCTTGTTGTTCTTCTTCTGCACAGCTAAGCTGGAAGTGGCATTTGCGGCTCGCACTAGTGCAGAGTTATCTCAAAGAAAGGGGCCACGGTGTTTCTGTATCTCTATTATGTTGGTGCGGCTTCGGAACTTTTAAATATCTTGATATATCTCGAGAACTACGCACCTGATCAAAAAATATCATAGAAGATAAAAAGTAGGAAACTTAATTCTCTACAGAAAAGGTCTCTTAACATTTCGCCATAGCTCGCTTCGTTTCCGAGATATTTGCAGATTTATCTCAAGGGAAGGGGCCTGTCGGACATATTTCGAGATATTTCTTCTTCTTGTTGTTCTTCTTCTGCAAAGCTAAGCTGGAAGTGGCATTTGCGGCTCGCACTAGTGCAGAGTTATCTCAAAGAAAGGGGCCACGGTGTTTCTGTATCTCTATTATGTTGGTGCGGCTTCGGAACTTTTAAATATCTCGATATATCTCGAAAACTACGCTTCTGATCAAAAAATATCATAGAACATAAATTGTAGGAAACCTAATTCTCTACAAAAAACGTCTCTTAACATTTTGCCATAGCTCGCTTCGTTTCCGAGATATTTGCAGATTCAGCTCAAAGGAACTGGCCTGACGGACATATTTCGAGATATTTCTTCTTCTTGTTGTTCTTCCTCTGCACAGCTAAGCTGGAAGTGACATTTGCAGCTCGCAATAGTGCAGAGTTATCTCAAAGAAAGGGGCCACGGTGTTTCTGTATCTCTATTATGTTAGTGCGGCTTCGGAACTTTTAAATATCTTGATATATCTCGAGAACTACGCATCTGATCAAAAAATATCATAGAACATAAAAAGTAGGAAACTTAATTCTCTACAAAAAAGGTCTCTTAACATTTTGCCATAGCTCGCTTCGTTTCCGAGATATTAGCAGATTTATCTCAAGGGAAGGGGCCTGACGGACATATTTCGAGATATTTCTTCTTCTTGTTGTTCTTCTTCTGCACAGCTAAGCTGGAAGTGGCATTTGCGGCTCGCACTAGTGCAGAGTTATCTCAAAGAAAGGGGCCACGGTGTTTCTGTATCTCTATTATGTTGGTGCGGCTTCGGAACTTTTAAATATCTCGATATATCTCGAAAACTACGCTTCTGATCAAAAAATATCATAGAACATAAATTGTAGGAAACATAATTCTCTACAAAAAAGGTATCTTAACATTTTGCCATAGCTCGCTTCGTTTCCGAGATATTTGCAGATATATCTCAAGGGAAGGGGCCTGCCGGACATATTTCGAGATATTTCTTCTTCTTGTTGTTCTTCTTCTGCACAGCTAAGCTGGAAGTGGCATTTACAGCTCGCAATAGTGCAGAGTTATCTCAAAGAAAGGGGCCACGGTGTTTCTGTATCTCTATTATGTTGGTGCTGCTTCGGAACTTTTAAATATCTTGATATATCTCGAGAACTACGCATCTGATCAAAAAATATCATAGAACATGAAAAGTAGGAAACTTAATTCTCTACAAAAAAGGTCTCTTAACATTTTGCCATAGCTCTCTTCGTTTCCGAGATATTTGCAGATTTATCTCAAGGGAAGGGTCCTGATGGACATATTTCGAGATATTTCTTCTTCTTGTTGTTCTTCTTCTGCACAGCTAAACTGGAAGTGGCATTTCCAGCTCGCAATCGTGCAGAGTTATCTCAAAGAAAGGGGCCACGGTGTTTCTGTATCTCTATTATGTTGGTGCGGCTTCGGAACTTTTAAATATCTTGATATATCTCGAGAACTACGCATCTGATCAAAAAATATCATAGAACATAAAAAGTAGGAAACTTAATTCTCTACAAAAAAGGTCTCTTAACATTTTGCCATAGCTCGCTTCGTTTCCGAGATATTTGCAGATTTATCTCAAGGGAAGGGGCCTGTCGGACATATTTCGAGATATTTCTTCTTCTTGTTGTTCTTCTTCTGCACAGCTAAGCTGGAAGTGGCATTTGCGGCTCGCACTAGTGCAGAGTTATCTCAAAGAAAGGGGCCACGGTGTTTCTGTATCTCTATTATGTTGGTGCGGCTTCGGAACTTTTAAATATCTCGATATATCTCGAAAACTACGCTTCTGATCAAAAAATATCATAGAACATAAATTGTAGGAAACATAATTCTCTACAAAAAACGTCTCTTAACATTTTGCCATAGCTCGCTTCGTTTCCGAGATATTTGCAGATTCAGCTCAAAGGAACGGGCCTGACGGACATATTTCGAGATACTTCTTCTTCTTGTTGTTCTTCCTCTGCACAGCTAAGCTGGAAGTGACATTTGCAGCTCGCAATAGTGCAGAGTTATCTCAAAGAAAGGGGCCACGGTGTTTCTGTATCTCTATTATGTTAGTGCGGCTTCGGAACTTTTAAATATCTTGATATATCTCGAGAACTACGCATCTGATCAAAAAATATCATAGAACATAAAAAGTAGGAAACTTAATTCTCTACAAAAAAGGTCTCTTAACATTTTGCCATAGCTCGCTTCGTTTCCGAGATATTAGCAGATTTATCTCAAGGGAAGGGGCCTGACGGACATATTTCGAGATAGTTCTTCTTCTTGTTGTTCTTCTTCTGCACAGCTAAGCTGGAAGTGGCATTTGCGGCTCGCACTAGTGCAGAGTTATCTCAAAGAAAGGGGCCACGGTGTTTCTGTATCTCTATTATGTTGGTGCGGCTTCGGAACTTTTAAATATCTCGATATATCTCGAAAACTACGCTTCTGATCAAAAAATATCATAGAACATAAATTGTAGGAAACAGAATTCTCTACAAAAAAGGTCTCTTAACATTTTGCCAAAGCTCGCTTCGTTTCCGAGATATTTGCAGATATATCTCAAGGGAAGGGGCCTGACGGACATATTTCGAGATATTTCTACTTCTTGTTGTTCTTCTTCTGCACAGCTAAGCTGGAAGTGGCATTTACAGCTCGCAATAGTGCAGAGTTATCTCAAAGAAAGGGGCCACGGTGTTTCTGTATCTCTATTATGTTGGTGCGGCTTTGGAACTTTTAAATATCTTGATATATCTCGAGAACTACGCATCTGATCAAAAAATATCATAGAACATAAAAAGTAGGAAACTTAATTCTCTACAAAAAAGGTCTCTTAACATTTTGCCATAGCTCGCTTCGTTTCCGAGATATTTGCAGATTTATCTCAAGGGAAGGGGCCTGTCGGACATATTTCGAGATATTTCTTCTTCTTGTTGTTCTTCTTCTGCACAGCTAAGCTGGAAGTGGCATTTGCGGCTCGCACTAGTGCAGAGTTATCTCAAAGAAAGGGGCCACGGTGTTTCTGTATCTCTATTATGTTGGTGCGGCTTCGGAACTTTTAAATATCTCGATATATCTCGAAAACTACGCTTCTGATCAAAAAATATCATAGAACATAAATTGTAGGAAACATAATTCTCTACAAAAAATGTCTCTTAACATTTTGCCATAGCTCGCTTCGTTTCCGAGATATTTGCAGATTCAGCTCAAAGGAACGGGCCTGACGGACATATTTCGAGATACTTCTTCTTCTTGTTGTTCTTCCTCTGCACAGCTAAGCTGGAAGTGGCATTTGCAGCTCGCAATAGTGCAGAGTTATCTCAAAGAAAGGGGCCACGGTGTTTCTGTATCTCTATTATGTTGGTGCGGCTTCGGAACTTTTAAATATCTTGATATATCTCGAGAACTACGCATCTGATCAAAAAACATCATAGAACATAAAAAGTAGGAAACTTAATTCTCTACAAAAAAGGTCTCTTAACATTTTGCCATAGCTCGCTTCGTTTCCGAGATATTTGCAGATTTATCTCAAGGGAAGGGGCCTGACGGACATATTTCGAGATATTTCTTCTTCTTGTTGTTCTTCTTCTGCACAGCTGAGCTGGAAGTGGCATTTGCAGGTCGCAATAGTGCAGAGTTATCTCAAAGAAAGGGGCCACGGTGTTTCTGTATCTCTATTATGTTGGTGCGGCTTCGGAACTTTTAAATATCTCGATATATCTCGAAAACTACGCTTCTGATCAAAAAATATCATAGAACATAAATTGTAGGAAACATAATTCTCTACAAAAAAGGTATCTTAACATTTTGCCATAGCTCGCTTCGTTTCCGAGATATTTGCAGATATATCTCAAGGGAAGGGGCCTGCCGGACATATTTCGAGATATTTCTTCTTCTTGTTGTTCTTCTTCTGCACAGCTAAGCTGGAAGTGGCATTTACAGCTCGCAATAGTGCAGAGTTATCTCAAAGAAAGGGGCCACGGTGTTTCTGTATCTCTATTATGTTGGTGCTGCTTCGGAACTTTTAAATATCTTGATATATCTCGAGAACTACGCATCTGATCAAAAAATATCATAGAACATGAAAAGTAGGAAACTTAATTCTCTACAAAAAAGGTCTCTTAACATTTTGCCATAGCTCTCTTCGTTTCCGAGATATTTGCAGATTTATCTCAAGGGAAGGGTCCTGATGGACATATTTCGAGATATTTCTTCTTCTTGTTGTTCTTCTTCTGCACAGCTAAACTGGAAGTGGCATTTCCAGCTCGCAATCGTGCAGAGTTATCTCAAAGAAAGGGGCCACGGTGTTTCTGTATCTCTATTATGTTGGTGCGGCTTCGGAACTTTTAAATATCTTGATATATCTCGAGAACTACGCATCTGATCAAAAAATATCATAGAACATAAAAAGTAGGAAACTTAATTCTCTACAAAAAAGGTCTCTTAACATTTTGCCATAGCTCGCTTCGTTTCCGAGATATTTGCAGATTTATCTCAAGGGAAGGGGCCTGTCGGACATATTTCGAGATATTTCTTCTTCTTGTTGTTCTTCTTCTGCACAGCTAAGCTGGAAGTGGCATTTGCGGCTCGCACTAGTGCAGAGTTATCTCAAAGAAAGGGGCCACGGTGTTTCTGTATCTCTATTATGTTGGTGCGGCTTCGGAACTTTTAAATATCTCGATATATCTCGAAAACTACGCTTCTGATCAAAAAATATCATAGAACATAAATTGTAGGAAACATAATTCTCTACAAAAAACGTCTCTTAACATTTTGCCATAGCTCGCTTCGTTTCCGAGATATTTGCAGATTCAGCTCAAAGGAACGGGCCTGACGGACATATTTCGAGATACTTCTTCTTCTTGTTGTTCTTCCTCTGCACAGCTAAGCTGGAAGTGGCATTTGCAGCTCGCAATAGTGCAGAGTTATCTCAAAGAAAGGGGCCACGGTGTTTCTGTATCTCTATTATGTTGGTGCGGCTTCGGAACTTTTAAATATCTTGATATATCTCGAGAACTACGCATCTGATCAAAAAACATCATAGAACATAAAAAGTAGGAAACTTAATTCTCTACAAAAAAGGTCTCTTAACATTTTGCCATAGCTCGCTTCGTTTCCGAGATATTTGCAGATTTATCTCAAGGGAAGGGGCCTGACGGACATATTTCGAGATATTTCTTCTTCTTGTTGTTCTTCTTCTGCACAGCTGAGCTGGAAGTGGCATTTGCAGGTCGCAATAGTGCAGAGTTATCTCAAAGAAAGGGGCCACGGTGTTTCTGTATCTCTATTATGTTGGTGCGGCTTCGGAACTTTTAAATATCTCGATATATCTCGAAAACTACGCTTCTGATCAAAAAATATCATAGAACATAAATTGTAGGAAACATAATTCTCTACAAAAAAGGTATCTTAACATTTTGCCATAGCTCGCTTCGTTTCCGAGATATTTGCAGATATATCTCAAGGGAAGGGGCCTGCCGGACATATTTCGAGATATTTCTTCTTCTTGTTGTTCTTCTTCTGCACAGCTAAGCTGGAAGTGGCATTTACAGCTCGCAATAGTGCAGAGTTATCTCAAAGAAAGGGGCCACGGTGTTTCTGTATCTCTATTATGTTGGTGCTGCTTCGGAACTTTTAAATATCTTGATATATCTCGAGAACTACGCATCTGATCAAAAAATATCATAGAACATGAAAAGTAGGAAACTGAATTCTCTAAAAAAAAGGTCTGTTAACATTTCGCCATAGCTCGCTTCGTTTCCGAGATATTTGCAGATTCAGCTCAAAGGAACGGGCCTGACGGACATATTTCGAGATACTTCTTCTTCTTGTTGTTCTTCCTCTGCACAGCTAAGCTGGAAGTGGCATTTGCAGCTCGCAATAGTGCAGAGTTATCTCAAAGAAAGGGGCCACGGTGTTTCTGTATCTCTATTATGTTGGTGCGGCTTCGGAACTTTTAAATATCTTGATATATCTCGAGAACTACGCACCTGATCAAAAAATATCATAGAAGATAAAAAGTAGGAAACTTAATTCTCTACAGAAAAGGTCTCTTAACATTTCGCCATAGCTCGCTTCGTTTCCGAGATATTTGCAGATTTATCTCAAGGGAAGGGGCCTGTCGGACATATTTCGAGATATTTCTTCTTCTTGTTGTTCTTCTTCTGCACAGCTAAGCTGGAAGTGGCATTTGCGGCTCGCACTAGTGCAGAGTTATCTCAAAGAAAGGGGCCACGGTGTTTCTGTATCTCTATTATGTTGGTGCGGCTTCGGAACTTTTAAATATCTCGATATATCTCGAAAACTACGCTTCTGATCAAAAAATATCATAGAACATAAATTGTAGGAAACCTAATTCTCTACAAAAAACGTCTCTTAACATTTTGCCATAGCTCGCTTCGTTTCCGAGATATTAGCAGATTTATCTCAAGGGAAGGGGCCTGACGGACATATTTCGAGATATTTCTTCTTCTTGTTGTTCTTCTTCTGCACAGCTAAGCTGGAAGTGGCATTTGCGGCTCGCACTAGTGCAGAGTTATCTCAAAGAAAGGGGCCACGGTGTTTCTGTATCTCTATTATGTTGGTGCGGCTTCGGAACTTTTAAATATCTCGATATATCTCGAAAACTACGCTTCTGATCAAAAAATATCATAGAACATAAATTGTAGGAAACAGAATTCTCTACAAAAAAGGTCTCTTAACATTTTGCCAAAGCTCGCTTCGTTTCCGAGATATTTGCAGATATATCTCAAGGGAAGGGGCCTGACGGACATATTTCGAGATATTTCTACTTCTTGTTGTTCTTCTTCTGCACAGCTAAGCTGGAAGTGGCATTTACAGCTCGCAATAGTGCAGAGTTATCTCAAAGAAAGGGGCCACGGTGTTTCTGTATCTCTATTATGTTGGTGCGGCTTTGGAACTTTTAAATATCTTGATATATCTCGAGAACTACGCATCTGATCAAAAAATATCATAGAACATAAAAAGTAGGAAACTTAATTCTCTACAAAAAAGGTCTCTTAACATTTTGCCATAGCTCGCTTCGTTTCCGAGATATTTGCAGATTTATCTCAAGGGAAGGGGCCTGACGGACATATTTCGAGATATTTCTTCTTCTTGTTGTTCTTCTTCTGCACAGCTAAGCTGGAAGTGGCATTTACAGCTCGCAATCGTGCAGAGTTATCTCAAAGAAAGGGGCCACGGTGTTTCTGTATCTCTTATTATGTTGTTGCGGCTTCGGAACTTTTAAATATCTTGATATATCTCGAGAACTACGCATCTGATCAAAAAATATCATAGAACATAAAAAGTAGGAAACTTAATTCTCCACAATAAGGGTCTCTTAACATTTTGCCATAGCTCGCTTCGTTTCCGAGATATTTGCAGATATATCTCAAGGGAAGGGGCCTGACGGACATATTTCGAGATATTTCTTCTTCTTGTTGTTCTTCCTCTGCACAGCTAAGCTGGAAGTGGCATTTGCAGCTCGCAATAGTGCAGAGTTATCTCAAAGAAAGGGGCCACGGTGTTTCTGTATCTCTATTATGTTGGTGCGGCTTCGGAACTTTTAAATATCTTGATATATCTCGAGAACTACGCATCTGATCAAAAAATATCATACAACATAAAAAGTAGGAAACTTAATTCTCTACAAAAAAGGTCTCTTAACATTTTGCCATAGCTCGCTTCGTTTCCGAGATATTTGCAGATTTATCTCAAGGGAAGGGGCCTGACGGACATATTTCGAGATATTTCTTCTTCTTGTTGTTCTTCTTCTGCACAGCTAAGCTGGAACTGGCATTTGCGGCTCGCACTAGTGCAGAGTTATCTCAAAGAAAGGGGCCACGGTGTTTCTGTATCTCTATTATGTTGGTGCGGCTTCGGAACTTTTAAATATCTCGATGTATCTCGAAAACTACGCTTCTGATCAAAAAATATCATAGAACATAAATTGTAGGAAGCATAATTCTCTACAAAAAAGGTCTCTTAACATTTTGCCATAGCTCGCTTCGTTTCCGAGATATTTGCAGATATATCTCAAGGGAAGGGGCCTGACGGACATATTTCGAGATATTTCTTCTTCTTGTTGTTCTTCTTCTGCACAGCTAAGCTGGAAGTGGCATTTACAGCTCGCAATAGTGCAGAGTTATCTCAAAGAAAGGGGCCACGGTGTTTCTGTATCTCTATTATGTTGGTGCGGCTTCGGAACTTTTAAATATCTTGATATATCTCGAGAACTACGCATCTGATCAAAAAATATCATAGAACATAAAAAGTAGGAAACTTAATTCTCTACAAAAAAGGTCTCTTAACATTTTGCCATAGCTCGCTTCGTTTCCGAGATATTTGCAGATTTATCTCAAGGGAAGGGGCCTGACGGACATATTTCGAGATATTTCTTCTTCTTGTTGTTCTTCTTCTGCACAGCTAAGCTGGAAGTGGCATTTGCGGCTCGCACTAGTGCAGAGTTATCTCAAAGAAAGGGGCCACGGTGTTTCTGTATCCCTATTATGTTGGTGCGGCTTCGGAACTTTTAAATATCTCGATATATCTCGAAAACTACGCTTCTGATCAAAAAATATCATAGAACATAAATTGTAGGAAACATAATTCTCTACAAAAAACGTCTCTCAACATTTTGCCATAGCTCGCTTCGTTTCCGAGATATTTGCAGATTCAGCTCAAAGGAACTGGCCTGACGGACATATTTCGAGATATTTCTTCTTCTTGTTGTTCTTCCTCTGCACAGCTAAGCTGGAAGTGGCATTTGCAGCTCGCAATAGTGCAGAGTTATCTCAAAGAAAGGGGCCACGGTGTTTCTGTATCTCTATTATGTTGGTGCGGCTTCGGAACTTTTAAATATCTTGATATATCTCGAGAACTACGCATCTGATCAAAAAATATCATACAACGTAAAAAGTAGGAAACTTAATTCTCTACAAAAAAGGTCTCTTAACATTTTGCCATAGCTCGCTTCGTTTCCGAGATATTTGCAGATTTATCTCAAGGGAAGGGGCCTGACGGACATATTTCGAGATATTTCTTCTTCTTGTTGTTCTTCTTCTGCACAGCTAAGCTGGAACTGGCATTTGCGGCTCGCACTAGTGCAGAGTTATCTCAAAGAAAGGGGCCACGGTGTTTCTGTATCTCTATTATGTTGGTGCGGCTTCGGAACTTTTAAATATCTCGATGTATCTCGAAAACTACGCTTCTGATCAAAAAACATCATAGAACATAAATTGTAGGAAGCATAATTCTCTACAAAAAAGGTCTCTTAACATTTTGCCATAGCTCGCTTCGTTTCCGAGATATTTGCAGATATATCTCAAGGGAAGGGGCCTGACGGACATATTTCGAGATATTTCTTCTTCTTGTTGTTCTTCTTATGCACAGCTAAGCTGGAAGTGGCATTTGCGACTCGCACTAGTGCAGAGTTATCTCAAAGAAAGGGACCACGGTGTTTCTGTATCTCTATTATGTTGGTGCGGCTTCGGAACTTTTAAATATCTCGATATATCTCGAAAACTACGCTTCTGATCAAAAAATATCATAGAACATAAATTGTAGGAAACATAATTCTCTATAAAAAACGTCTCTTAACATTTTGCCATAGCTCGCTTCGTTTCCGAGATATTTGCAGATTCAGCTCAAAGGAACTGGCCTGACGGACATATTTCGAGATATTTCTTCTTCTTGTTGTTCTTCCTCTGCACAGCTAAGCTGGAAGTGGCATTTGCAGCTCGCAATAGTGCAGAGTTATCTCAAAGAAAGGGGCCACGGTGTTTCTGTATCTCTATTATGTTGGTGCGGCTTCGGAACTTTTAAATATCTTGATATATCTCGAGAACTACGCATCTGATCAAAAAATATCATAGAACATAAAAAGTAGGAAACTTAATTCTCTACAAAAAAGGTCTCTTAACATTTCGCCATAGCTCGCTTCGTTTCCGAGATATTTGCAGATTTATCTCAAGGGAAGGGGCCTGACGGACATATTTCGAGATATTTCTTCTTCTTGTTGTCCTTCTTCTGCACAGCTAAGCTGGAAGTGGCATTTACAGCTCGCAATCGTGCAGAGTTATCTCAAAGAAAGGGGCCACGGTGTTTCTGTATCTCTATTATGTTGGTGCGGCTTCGGAACTTTTAAATATCTTGATATATCTCGAGAACTACGCATCTGATCAAAAAATATCATAGAACATAAAAAGTAGGAAACTTAATTCTCTACAAAAAAGGTCTCTTAACATTTTGCCATAGCTCGCTTCGTTTCCGAGATATTTGCAGATATATCTCAAGGGAAGGGGCCTGACGGACATATTTCGAGATATTTCTTCTTCTTGTTGTTCTTCTTCTGCACAGCTAAGCTGGAAGTGGCATTTACAGCTCGCAATAGTGCAGAGTTATCTCAAAGAAAGGGGCCACGGTGTTTCTGTATCTCTATTATGTTGGTGCGGCTTCGGAACTTTTAAATATCTTAATATATCTCGAGAACTACGCATCTGATCAAAAAATATCATAGAAGATAAAAAGTAGGAAACATAATTCTCTACAAAAAAGGTCTCTTAACATTTTGCCATAGCTCGCTTCGTTTCCGAGATATTTGCAGATTCAGCTCAAAGGAACTGGCCTGACGGACATATTTCGAGATATTTCTTCTTCTTGTTGTTCTTCCTCTGCACAGCTAAGCTGGAAGTGGCATTTGCAGCTCGCAATAGTGCAGAGTTATCTCAAAGAAAGGGGCCACGGTGTTTCTGTATCTCTATTATGTTGGTGCGGCTTCGGAACTTTTAAATATCTTGATATATCTCGAGAACTACGCATCTGATCAAAAAATATCATAGAACATAAAAAGTAGGAAACTTAATTCTCTACAAAAAAGGTCTCTTAACATTTTGCCATAGCTCGCTTCGTTTCCGAGATATTTGCAGATATATCTCAAGGGAAGGGGCCTGACGGACATATTTCGAGATATTTCTTCTTCTTGTTGTTCTTCTTCTGCACAGCTAAGCTGGAAGTGGCATTTACAGCTCGCAATAGTGCAGAGTTATCTCAAAGAAAGGGGCCACGGTGTTTCTGTATCTCTATTATGTTGGTGCGGCTTCGGAACTTTTAAATATCTTAATATATCTCGAGAACTACGCATCTGATCAAAAAATATCATAGAAGATAGAAAGTAGGAAACTTAATTCTCTACAAAAAAGGTCTCTTAACATTTTGCCATAGCTCGCTTCGTTTCCGAGATATTTGCAGATTCAGCTCAAAGGAACTGGCCTGACGGACATATTTCGAGATATTTCTTCTTCTTGTTGTTCTTCCTCTGCACAGCTAAGCTGGAAGTGGCATTTGCAGCTCGCAATAGTGCAGAGTTATCTCAAAGAAAGGGGCCACGGTGTTTCTGTATCTCTATAATGTTGGTGCGGCTTCGGAACTTTTAAATATCTTGATATATCTCGAGAACTACGCATCTGATCAAAAAATATCATACAACATAAAAAGTAGGAAACTTAATTCTCTACAAAAAAGGTCTCTTAACATTTTGCCATAGCTCGCTTCGTTTCCGAGATATTTGCAGATTTATCTCAAGGGAAGGGGCCTGACGGACATATTTCGAGATATTTCTTCTCCTTGTTGTTCTTCTTCTGCACAGCTAAGCTGGAACTGGCATTTGCGGCTCGCACTAGTGCAGAGTTATCTCAAAGAAAGGGGCCACGGTGTTTCTGTATCTCTATTATGTTGGTGCGGCTTCGGAACTTTTAAATATCTCGATGTATCTCGAAAACTACGCTTCTGATCAAAAAATATCATAGAACATAAATTGTAGGAAGCATAATTCTCTACAAAAAAGGTCTCTTAACATTTTGCCATAGCTCGCTTCGTTTCCGAGATATTTGCAGATATATCTCAAGGGAAGGGGCCTGACGGACATATTTCGAGATATTTCTTCTTCTTGTTGTTCTTCTTCTGCACAGCTAAGCTGGAAGTGGCATTTGCGGCTCGCACTAGTGCAGAGTTATCTCAAAGAAAGGGGCCACGGAGTTTCTGTATCCCTATTATGTTGGTGCGGCTTCGGAACTTTTAAATATCTCGATATATCTCGAGAACTACGCATCTGATCAAAAAATATCATAGAACATAAAAAGTAGGAAACTTAATTCTCTACAAAAAAGGTCTCTTAACATTTTGCCATAGCTCGCTTTGTTTCCGAGATATTTGCAGATATATCTCAAGGGAAGGGGCCTGACGGACATATTTCGAGATATTTCTTCTTCTTGTTGTTCTTCTTCTGCACAGCTAAGCTGGAAGTGGCATTTACAGCTCGCAATAGTGCAGAGTTATCTCAAAGAAAGGGGCCACGGTGTTTCTGTATCTCTATTATGTTGGTGCGGCTTCGGAACTTTTAAATATCTTGATATATCTCGAGAACTACGCATCTGATCAAAAAATATCATAGAACATGAAAAGTAGGAAGCATAATTCTCTACAAAAAAGGTCTCTTAACATTTTGCCATAGCTCGCTTCGTTTCCGAGATATTTGCAGATATATCTCAAGGGAAGGGGCCTGACCGACATATTTCGAGATATTTCTTCTTCTTGTTGTTCTTCTTCTGCACAGCTAAGCTGGAAGTGGCATTTGCGGCTCGCACTAGTGCAGAGTTATCTCAAAGAAAGGGGCCACGGTGTTTCTGTATCCCTATTATGTTGGTGCGGCTTCGGAACTTTTAAATATCTCGATATATCTCGAAAACTACGCTTCTGATCAAAAAATATCATAGAACATAAATTGTAGGAAACATAATTCTCTATAAAAAACGTCTCTTAACATTTTGCCATAGCTCGCTTCATTTCCGAGATATTTGCAGATTCAGCTCAAAGGAACTGGCCTGACGGACATATTTCGAGATATTTCTTCTTCTTGTTGTTCTTCCTCTGCACAGCTAAGCTGGAAGTGGCATTTGCAGCTCGCAATAGTGCAGAGTTATCTCAAAGAAAGGGGCCACGGTGTTTCTGTATCTCTATTATGTTGGTGCGGCTTCGGAGCTTTTAAATATCTTGATATATCTCGAGAACTACGCATCTGATCAAAAAATATCATAGAACATAAAAAGTAGGAAACTTAATTCTCTACAAAAAAGGTCTCTTAACATTTTGCCATAGCTCGCTTCGTTTCCGAGATATTTGCAGATATATCTCAAGGGAAGGGGCCTGACGGACATATTTCGAGATATTTCTTCTTCTTGTTGTTCTTCTTCTGCACAGCTAAGCTGGAAGTGGCATTTACAGCTCGCAATAGTGCAGAGTTATCTCAAAGAAAGGGGCCACGGTGTTTCTGTATCTCTATTATGTTGGTGCGGCTTCGGAACTTTTAAGTATCTTAATATATCTCGAGAACTACGCATCTGATCAAAAAATATCATAGAAGATAGAAAGTAGGAAACTTAATTCTCTACAAAAAAGGTCTCTTAACATTTTGCCATAGCTCGCTTCGTTTCCGAGATATTTGCAGATTCAGCTCAAAGGAACTGGCCTGACGGACATATTTCGAGATATTTCTTCTTCTTGTTGTTCTTCCTCTGCACAGCTAAGCTGGAAGTGGCATTTGCAGCTCGCAATAGTGCAGAGTTATCTCAAAGAAAGGGGCCACGGTGTTTCTGTATCTCTATTATGTTGGTGCGGCTTCGGAACTTTTAAATATCTTGATATATCTCGAGAACTACGCATCTGATCAAAAAATATCATACAACATAAAAAGTAGGAAACTTAATTCTCTACAAAAAAGGTCTCTTAACATTTTGCCATAGCTCCCTTCGTTTCCGAGATATTTGCAGATTTATCTCAAGGGAAGGGGCCTGACGGACATATTTCGAGATATTTCTTCTTCTTGTTGTTCTTCTTCTGCACAGCTAAGCTGGAACTGGCATTTGCGGCTCGCACTAGTGCAGAGTTATCTCAAAGAAAGGGGCCACGGTGTTTCTGTATCTCTATTATGTTGGTGCGGCTTCGGAACTTTTAAATATCTCGATGTATCTCGAAAACTACGCTTCTGATCAAAAAATATCATAGAACATAAATTGTAGGAAGCATAATTCTCTACAAAAAAGGTCTCTTAACATTTTGCCATAGCTCGCTTCGTTTCCGAGATATTTGCAGATATATCTCAAGGGAAGGGGCCTGACGGACATATTTCGAGATATTTCTTCTTCTTGTTGTTCTTCTTCTGCACAGCTAAGCTGGAAGTGGCATTTGCGGCTCGCACTGGTGCAGAGTTATCTCAAAGAAAGGGGCCACGGTGTTTCTGTATCCCTATTATGTTGGTGCGGCTTCGGAACTTTTAAATATCTCGATATATCTCGAGAACTACGCATCTGATCAAAAAATATCATAGAACATAAAAAGTAGGAAACTTAATTCTCTACAAAAAAGGTCTCTTAACATTTTGCCATAGCTCGCTTTGTTTCCGAGATATTTGCAGATATATCTCAAGGGAAGGGGCCTGACGGACATATTTCGAGATATTTCTTCTTCTTGTTGTTCTTCTTCTGCACAGCTAAGCTGGAAGTGGCATTTACAGCTCGCAATAGTGCAGAGTTATCTCAAAGAAAGGGGCCACGGTGTTTCTGTATCTCTATTATGTTGGTGCGGCTTCGGAACTTTTAAATATCTTGATATATCTCGAGAACTACGCATCTGATCAAAAAATATCATAGAACATGAAAAGTAGGAAGCATAATTCTCTACAAAAAAGGTCTCTTAACATTTTGCCATAGCTCGCTTCGTTTCCGAGATATTTGCAGATATATCTCAAGGGAAGGGGCCTGACCGACATATTTCGAGATATTTCTTCTTCTTGTTGTTCTTCTTCTGCACAGCTAAGCTGGAAGTGGCATTTGCGGCTCGCACTAGTGCAGAGTTATCTCAAAGAAAGGGGCCACGGTGTTTCTGTATCCCTATTATGTTGGTGCGGCTTCGTAACTTTTAAATATCTCGATATATCTCGAAAACTACGCTTCTGATCAAAAAATATCATAGAACATAAATTGTAGGAAACATAATTCTCTATAAAAAACGTCTCTTAACATTTTGCCATAGCTCGCTTCATTTCCGAGATATTTGCAGATTCAGCTCAAAGGAACTGGCCTGACGGACATATTTCGAGATATTTCTTCTTCTTGTTGTTCTTCCTCTGCACAGCTAAGCTGGAAGTGGCATTTGCAGCTCGCAATAGTGCAGAGTTATCTCAAAGAAAGGGGCCACGGTGTTTCTGTATCACTATTATGTTGGTGCGGCTTCGGAGCTTTTAAATATCTTGATATATCTCGAGAACTACGCATCTGATCAAAAAATATCATAGAACATAAAAAGTAGGAAACTTAATTCTCTACAAAAAAGGTCTCTTAACATTTCGCCATAGCTCGCTTCGTTTCCGAGATATTTGCAGATTTATCTCAAGGGAAGGGGCCTGACGGACATATTTCGAGATATTTCTTCTTCTTGTTGTTCTTCTTCTGCACAGCTAAGCTGGAAGTGGCATTTACAGCTCGCAATAGTGCAGAGTTATCTCAAAGAAAGGGGCCACGGTGTTTCTGTATCTCTATTATGTTGGTGCGGCTTCGGAACTTTTAAATATCTTGATATATCTCGAGAACTACGCATCTGATCAAAAAATATCATAGAACATGAAAAGTAGGAAGCATAATTCTCTACAAAAAAGGTCTCTTAACATTTTGCCATAGCTCACTTCGTTTCCGAGATATTTGCAGATATATCTCAAGGGAAGGGGCCTGACCGACATATTTCGAGATATTTCTTCTTCTTGTTGTTCTTCTTCTGCACAGCTAAGCTGGAAGTGGCATTTGCGGCTCGCACTAGTGCAGAGTTATCTCAAAGAAAGGGGCCACGGTGTTTCTGTATCCCTATTATGTTGGTGCGGCTTCGGAACTTTTAAATATCTCGATATATCTCGAAAACTACGCTTCTGATCAAAAAATATCATAGAACATAAATTGTAGGAAACATAATTCTCTATAAAAAACGTCTCTTAACATTTTGCCATAGCTCGCTTCATTTCCGAGATATTTGCAGATTCAGCTCAAAGGAACTGGCCTGACGGACATATTTCGAGATATTTCTTCTTCTTGTTGTTCTTCCTCTGCACAGCTAAGCTGGAAGTGGCATTTGCAGCTCGCAATAGTGCAGAGTTATCTCAAAGAAAGGGGCCACGGTGTTTCTGTATCTCTATTATGTTGGTGCGGCTTCGGAGCTTTTAAATATCTTGATATATCTCGAGAACTACGCATCTGATCAAAAAATATCATAGAACATAAAAAGTAGGAAACTTAATTCTCTACAAAAAAGGTCTCTTAACATTTTGCCATAGCTCGCTTCGTTTCCGAGATATTTGCAGATATATCTCAAGGGAAGGGGCCTGACGGACATATTTCGAGATATTTCTTCTTCTTGTTGTTCTTCTTCTGCACAGCTAAGCTGGAAGTGGCATTTACAGCTCGCAATAGTGCAGAGTTATCTCAAAGAAAGGGGCCACGGTGTTTCTGTATCTCTATTATGTTGGTGCGGCTTCGGAACTTTTAAGTATCTTAATATATCTCGAGAACTACGCATCTGATCAAAAAATATCATAGAAGATAGAAAGTAGGAAACTTAATTCTCTACAAAAAAGGTCTCTTAACATTTTGCCATAGCTCGCTTCGTTTCCGAGATATTTGCAGATTCAGCTCAAAGGAACTGGCCTGACGGACATATTTCGAGATATTTCTTCTTCTTGTTGTTCTTCTTCTGCACAGCTAAGCTGGAAGTGGCATTTGCGGCTCGCACTGGTGCAGAGTTATCTCAAAGAAAGGGGCCACGGTGTTTCTGTATCCCTATTATGTTGGTGCGGCTTCGGAACTTTTAAATATCTCGATATATCTCGAGAACTACGCATCTGATCAAAAAATATCATAGAACATAAAAAGTAGGAAACTTAATTCTCTACAAAAAAGGTCTCTTAACATTTTGCCATAGCTCGCTTTGTTTCCGAGATATTTGCAGATATATCTCAAGGGAAGGGGCCTGACGGACATATTTCGAGATATTTCTTCTTCTTGTTGTTCTTCTTCTGCACAGCTAAGCTGGAAGTGGCATTTACAGCTCGCAATAGTGCAGAGTTATCTCAAAGAAAGGGGCCACGGTGTTTCTGTATCTCTATTATGTTGGTGCGGCTTCGGAACTTTTAAATATCTTGATATATCTCGAGAACTACGCATCTGATCAAAAAATATCATAGAACATGAAAAGTAGGAAGCATAATTCTCTACAAAAAAGGTCTCTTAACATTTTGCCATAGCTCGCTTCGTTTCCGAGATATTTGCAGATATATCTCAAGGGAAGGGGCCTGACCGACATATTTCGAGATATTTCTTCTTCTTGTTGTTCTTCTTCTGCACAGCTAAGCTGGAAGTGGCATTTGCGGCTCGCACTAGTGCAGAGTTATCTCAAAGAAAGGGGCCACGGTGTTTCTGTATCCCTATTATGTTGGTGCGGCTTCGTAACTTTTAAATATCTCGATATATCTCGAAAACTACGCTTCTGATCAAAAAATATCATAGAACATAAATTGTAGGAAACATAATTCTCTATAAAAAACGTCTCTAAACATTTTGCCATAGCTCGCTTCATTTCCGAGATATTTGCAGATTCAGCTCAAAGGAACTGGCCTGACGGACATATTTCGAGATATTTCTTCTTCTTGTTGTTCTTCCTCTGCACAGCTAAGCTGGAAGTGGCATTTGCAGCTCGCAATAGTGCAGAGTTATCTCAAAGAAAGGGGCCACGGTGTTTCTGTATCACTATTATGTTGGTGCGGCTTCGGAGCTTTTAAATATCTTGATATATCTCGAGAACTACGCATCTGATCAAAAAATATCATAGAACATAAAAAGTAGGAAACTTAATTCTCTACAAAAAAGGTCTCTTAACATTTCGCCATAGCTCGCTTCGTTTCCGAGATATTTGCAGATTTATCTCAAGGGAAGGGGCCTGACGGACATATTTCGAGATATTTCTTCTTCTTGTTGTTCTTCTTCTGCACAGCTAAGCTGGAAGTGGCATTTACAGCTCGCAATAGTGCAGAGTTATCTCAAAGAAAGGGGCCACGGTGTTTCTGTATCTCTATTATGTTGGTGCGGCTTCGGAACTTTTAAATATCTTGATATATCTCGAGAACTACGCATCTGATCAAAAAATATCATAGAACATGAAAAGTAGGAAGCATAATTCTCTACAAAAAAGGTCTCTTAACATTTTGCCATAGCTCGCTTCGTTTCCGAGATATTTGCAGATATATCTCAAGGGAAGGGGCCTGACCGACATATTTCGAGATATTTCTTCTTCTTGTTGTTCTTCTTCTGCACAGCTAAGCTGGAAGTGGCATTTGCGGCTCGCACTAGTGCAGAGTTATCTCAAAGAAAGGGGCCACGGTGTTTCTGTATCCCTATTATGTTGGTGCGGCTTCGGAACTTTTAAATATCTCGATATATCTCGAAAACTACGCTTCTGATCAAAAAATATCATAGAACATAAATTGTAGGAAACATAATTCTCTATAAAAAACGTCTCTTAACATTTTGCCATAGCTCGCTTCATTTCCGAGATATTTGCAGATTCAGCTCAAAGGAACTGGCCTGACGGACATATTTCGAGATATTTCTTCTTCTTGTTGTTCTTCCTCTGCACAGCTAAGCTGGAAGTGGCATTTGCAGCTCGCAATAGTGCAGAGTTATCTCAAAGAAAGGGGCCACGGTGTTTCTGTATCTCTATTATGTTGGTGCGGCTTCGGAGCTTTTAAATATCTTGATATATCTCGAGAACTACGCATCTGATCAAAAAATATCATAGAACATAAAAAGTAGGAAACTTAATTCTCTACAAAAAAGGTCTCTTAACATTTTGCCATAGCTCGCTTCGTTTCCGAGATATTTGCAGATATATCTCAAGGGAAGGGGCCTGACGGACATATTTCGAGATATTTCTTCTTCTTGTTGTTCTTCTTCTGCACAGCTAAGCTGGAAGTGGCATTTACAGCTCGCAATAGTGCAGAGTTATCTCAAAGAAAGGGGCCACGGTGTTTCTGTATCTCTATTATGTTGGTGCGGCTTCGGAACTTTTAAGTATCTTAATATATCTCGAGAACTACGCATCTGATCAAAAAATATCATAGAAGATAGAAAGTAGGAAACTTAATTCTCTACAAAAAAGGTCTCTTAACATTTTGCCATAGCTCGCTTCGTTTCCGAGATATTTGCAGATTCAGCTCAAAGGAACTGGCCTGACGGACATATTTCGAGATATTTCTTCTTCTTGTTGTTCTTCCTCTGCACAGCTAAGCTGGAAGTGGCATTTGCAGCTCGCAATAGTGCAGAGTTATCTCAAAGAAAGGGACCACGGTGTTTCTGTATCTCTATTATGTTGGTGCGGCTTCGGAACTTTTAAATATCTTGATATATCTCGAGAACTACGCATCTGATCAAAAAATATCATACAACATAAAAAGTAGGAAACTTAATTCTCTACAAAAAAGGTCTCTTAACATTTTGCCATAGCTCGCTTCGTTTCCGAGATATTTGCAGATTTATCTCAAGGGAAGGGGCCTGACGGACATATTTCGAGATATTTCTTCTTCTTGTTGTTCTTCTTCTGCACAGCTAAGCTGGAACTGGCATTTGCGGCTCGCACTAGTGCAGAGTTATCTCAAAGAAAGGGGCCACGGTGTTTCTGTATCTCTATTATGTTGGTGCGGCTTCGGAACTTTTAAATATCTCGATGTATCTCGAAAACTACGCTTCTGATCAAAAAATATCATAGAACATAAATTGTAGGAAGCATAATTCTCTACAAAAAAGGTCTCTTAACATTTTGCCATAGCTCGCTTCGTTTCCGAGATATTTGCAGATATATCTCAAGGGAAGGGGCCTGACGGACATATTTCGAGATATTTCTTCTTCTTGTTGTTCTTCTTCTGCACAGCTAAGCTGGAAGTGGCATTTGCGGCTCGCACTGGTGCAGAGTTATCTCAAAGAAAGGGGCCACGGTGTTTCTGTATCCCTATTATGTTGGTGCGGCTTCGGAACTTTTAAATATCTCGATATATCTCGAGAACTACGCATCTGATCAAAAAATATCATAGAACATAAAAAGGAGGAAACTTAATTCTCTACAAAAAAGGTCTCTTAACATTTTGCCATAGCTCGCTTTGTTTCCGAGATATTTGCAGATATATCTCAAGGGAAGGGGCCTGACGGACATATTTCGAGATATTTCTTCTTCTTGTTGTTCTTCTTCTGCACAGCTAAGCTGGAAGTGGCATTTACAGCTCGCAATAGTGCAGAGTTATCTCAAAGAAAGGGGCCACGGTGTTTCTGTATCTCTATTATGTTGGTGCGGCTTCGGAACTTTTAAATATCTTGATATATCTCGAGAACTACGCATCTGATCAAAAAATATCATAGAACATGAAAAGTAGGAAGCATAATTCTCTACAAAAAAGGTCTCTTAACATTTTGCCATAGCTCGCTTCGTTTCCGAGATATTTGCAGATATATCTCAAGGGAAGGGGCCTGACCGACATATTTCGAGATATTTCTTCTTCTTGTTGTTCTTCTTCTGCACAGCTAAGCTGGAAGTGGCATTTGCGGCTCGCACTAGTGCAGAGTTATCTCAAAGAAAGGGGCCACGGTGTTTCTGTATCCCTATTATGTTGGTGCGGCTTCGTAACTTTTAAATATCTCGATATATCTCGAAAACTACGCTTCTGATCAAAAAATATCATAGAACATAAATTGTAGGAAACATAATTCTCTATAAAAAACGTCTCTTAACATTTTGCCATAGCTCGCTTCATTTCCGAGATATTTGCAGATTCAGCTCAAAGGAACTGGCCTGACGGACATATTTCGAGATATTTCTTCTTCTTGTTGTTCTTCCTCTGCACAGCTAAGCTGGAAGTGGCATTTGCAGCTCGCAATAGTGCAGAGTTATCTCAAAGAAAGGGGCCACGGTGTTTCTGTATCACTATTATGTTGGTGGGGCTTCGGAGCTTTTAAATATCTTGATATATCTCGAGAACTACGCATCTGATCAAAAAATATCATAGAACATAAAAAGTAGGAAACTTAATTCTCTACAAAAAAGGTCTCTTAACATTTCGCCATAGCTCGCTTCGTTTCCGAGATATTTGCAGATTTATCTCAAGGGAAGGGGCCTGACGGACATATTTCGAGATATTTCTTCTTCTTGTTGTCCTTCTTCTGCACAGCTAAGCTGGAAGTGGCATTTACAGCTCGCAATCGTGCAGAGTTATCTCAAAGAAAGGGGCCACGGTGTTTCTGTATCTCTATTATGTTGGTGCGGCTTCGGAACTTTTAAATATCTTGATATATCTCGAGAACTACGCATCTGATCAAAAAATATCATAGAACATAAAAAGTAGGAAACTTAATTCTCTACAAAAAAGGTCTCTTAACATTTCGCCATAGCTCGCTTCGTTTCCGAGATATTTGCAGATTTATCTCAAGGGAAGGGGCCTGACGGACATATTTCGAGATATTTCTTCTTCTTGTTGTTCTTCCTCTGCACAGCTAAGCTGGAAGTGGCATTTGCAGCTCGCAATGGTGCAGAGTTATCTCAAAGAAAGGGGCCACGGTGTTTCTGTATCTCTATTATGTTGGTGCGGCTTCGGAGCTTTTAAATATCTTGATATATCTCGAGAACTACGCATCTGATCAAAAAATATCATAGAACATAAAAAGTAGGAAACTTAATTCTCTACAAAAAAGGTCTCTTAACATTTCGCCATAGCTCGCTTCGTTTCCGAGATATTTGCAGATTTATCTCAAGGGAAGGGGCCTGACGGACATATTTCGAGATATTTCTTCTTCTTGTTGTCCTTCTTCTGCACAGCTAAGCTGGAAGTGGCATTTACAGCTCGCAATCGTGCAGAGTTATCTCAAAGAAAGGGGCCACGGTGTTTCTGTATCTCTATTATGTTGGTGCGGCTTCGGAACTTTTAAATATCTTGATATATCTCGAGAACTACGCATCTGATCAAAAAATATCATAGAACATAAAAAGTAGGAAACTTAATTCTCTACAAAAAAGGTCTCTTAACATTTCGCCATAGCTCGCGTCGTTTCCGAGATATTTGCAGATTTATCTCAAGGGAAGGGGCCTGACGGACATATTTCGAGATATTTCTTCTTCTTGTTGTTCTTCTTCTGCACAGCTAAGCTGGAAGTGGCATTTGCGGCTCGCACTAGTGCAGAGTTATCTCAAAGAAAGGGGCCACCGTGTTTCTGTATCTCTATTATGTTGGTGCGGTTTCGGAACTTTTAAATATCTTGATATATCTCGAGAACTACGCATCTGATCAAAAAATATCATAGAACATAAAAAGTAGGAAACTTAATTCTCTGCAAATAAGGTCTCTTAACATTTTGCCATAGCTCGCTTCGTTTCCGAGATATTTGCAGATTTATCTCAAGGGAAGGGGCCTGACGGACATATTTCGAGATATTTCTTCTTCTTGTTGTTCTTCCTCTGCACAGCTAAGCTGGAAGTGGCATTTGCAGCTCGCAATGGTGCAGAGTTATCTCAAAGAAAGGGGCCACGGTGTTTCTGTATCTCTATTATGTTGGTGCGGCTTCGGAGCTTTTAAATATCTTGATATATCTCGAGAACTACGCATCTGATCAAAAAATATCATAGAACATAAAAAGTAGGAAACTTAATTCTCTACAAAAAAGGTCTCTTAACATTTCGCCATAGCTCGCTTCGTTTCCGAGATATTTGCAGATTTATCTCAAGGGAAGGGGCCTGACGGACATATTTCGAGATATTTCTTCTTCTTGTTGTTCTTCTTCTGCACAGCTAAGCTGGAAGTGGCATTTGCGGCTCGCACTAGTGCAGAGTTATCTCAAAGAAAGGGGCCACCGTGTTTCTGTATCTCTATTATGTTGGTGCGGTTTCGGAACTTTTAAATATCTTGATATATCTCGAGAACTACGCATCTGATCAAAAAATATCATAGAACATAAAAAGTAGGAAACTTAATTCTCTGCAAATAAGGTCTCTTAACATTTTGCCATAGCTCGCTTCGTTTCCGAGATATTTGCAGATTTATCTCAAGGGAAGGGGCCTGACGGACATATTTCGAGATATTTCTTCTTCTTGTTGTTCTTCCTCTGCACAGCTAAGCTGGAAGTGGCATTTGCAGCTCGCAATGGTGCAGAGTTATCTCAAAGAAAGGGGCCACGGTGTTTCTGTATCTCTATTATGTTGGTGCGGCTTCGGAGCTTTTAAATATCTTGATATATCTCGAGAACTACGCATCTGATCAAAAAATATCATAGAACATAAAAAGTAGGAAACTTAATTCTCTACAAAAAAGGTCTCTTAACATTTCGCCATAGCTCGCTTCGTTTCCGAGATATTTGCAGATTTATCTCAAGGGAAGGGGCCTGACGGACATATTTCGAGATATTTCTTCTTCTTGTTGTTCTTCTTCTGCACAGCTAAGCTGGAAGTGGCATTTGCGTCTCGCACTAGTGCAGAGTTATCTCAAAGAAAGGGGCCACCGTGTTTCTGTATCTCTATTATGTTGGTGCGGTTTCGGAACTTTTAAATATCTTGATATATCTCGAGAACTACGCATCTGATCAAAAAATATCATAGAACATAAAAAGTAGGAAACTTAATTCTCTGCAAATAAGGTCTCTTAACATTTTGCCATAGCTCGCTTCGTTTCCGAGATATTTGCAGATTTATCTCAAGGGAAGGGGCCTGACGGACATATTTCGAGATATTTCTTCTTCTTGTTGTTCTTCTTCTGCACAGCTAAGCTGGAAGTGGCATTTGCGGCTCGCACTAGTGCAGAGTTATCTCAAGGAAAGGGGCCACCGTGTTTCTGTATCTCTATTATGTTGGTGCGGTTTCGGAGCTTTTAAATATCTTGATATATCTCGAGAACTACGCATCTGATCAAAAAATATCATAGAACATAAAAAGTAGGAAACTTAATTCTCTGCAAATAAGGTCTCTTAAGATTTTGCCATAGCTCGCTTCGTTTCCGAGATATTTGCAGATTTATCTAAAGGGAAGGGGCCTGACGGACATATTTCGAGATATTTCTTCTTCTTGTTGTTCTTCTTCTGCGCAGCTAAGCTGGAAGTGGCATTTGCAGCTCGCAATAGTGCAGAGATATCTCAAAGAAAGGGGCCACGCTGTTTCTGTATCTCTATTATGTTGGTGCGGCTTCGGAACTTTTAAATATCTTGATATATCTCGAGAGCTACGCGTCTGATCAAAAAATATCATAGAACATAAAAAGTAGGAAACATAATTCTCTACAAAAAAGGTCTCTTAACATTTTGCCATAGCTCGCTTCGTTTCCGAGATATTTGCAGATTTATCTCAAGGGAAGGGGCCTGACGGACATATTTCGAGATATTTCTTCTTCTTGTTGTTCTTCTTCTGCACAGCTAAGCTGGAAGTGGCATTTGCGGCTCGCACTAGTGCAGAGTTATCTCAAGGAAAGGGGCCACCGTGTTTCTGTATCTCTATTATGTTGGTGCGGCGTCGGAACTTTTAAATATCTTGATATATCTCGAGAACTACGCATCTGATCAAAAAATATCATAGAACATAAAAAGTAGGAAACTTAATTCTCTACAAAAAAGGTCTCTTAACATTTTGCCATAGCTCGCTTCGTTTCCGAGATATTTGCAGATTTATCTCAAGGGAAGGGGCCTGACGGACATATTTCGAGATATGTCTTCTTCTTGTTGTTCTTCTTCTGCACAGCTAAGCTGGAAGTGGCATTTACAGCTCGCAATAGTGCAGAGTTATCTCAAAGAAAGGGGCCACGGTGTTTCTGTATCTCTATTATGTTGGTGCGGCTTCGGAACTTTTAAATATCTTGATATATCTCGAGAACTACGCATCAGATCAAAAAATATCATAGAACATAAAAAGTAGGAAACTTAATTCTCTACAAAAAAGGTCTCTTAACATTTTGCCATAGCTCTCTTCGTTTCCGAGATATTTGTAGATTTATCTCAAGGGAAGGGGCCTGACGGACATGTTTCGAGATATTTCTTCTTCTTGATGTTCTTCTTCTGCACAGCTAAGCTGGAAGTGGCATTTGCAGCTCGCAATAGTGCAGAGTTATCTCAAAGAAAGGGGCCACGGTGTTTCTGTATCTCTATTATGTTGGTGCGGCTTCGGAACTTTTAAATATCTTGATATATCTCGAGAACTACGCATCAGATCAAAAAATATCATAGAACATAAAAAGTAGGAAACTTAATTCTCTACGAAAAAGGTCTCTTAACATTTTGCCATAGCTCTCTTCGTTTCCGAGATATTTGCAGATTTATCTCAAGGGAAGGGGCCTGACGGACATATGTCGAGATATTTCTTCTTCTTGATGTTCTTCTTCTGCACAGCTAAGCTGGAAGTGGCATTTGCAGCTCGCAATAGTGCAGAGTTATCTCAAAGAAAGGCGCCACGGTGTTTCTGTATCTCTATTATGTTGGTGCGGCTTCGGAACTTTTAAATATCTTGATATATCTCGAGAACTACGCATCTGATCAAAAAATATCATAGAACATAAAACGTAGGAAACTTAATTCTCTACAAAAAAGGTCTCTCAACATTTTGCCATAGCTCGCTTCGTTTCCGAGATATTTGCAGATTTATCTCAAGGGAAGGGGCCTGACGGACATATTTCGAGATATTTCTTCTTCTTGTTGTTCTTCCTCTGCACAGCTAAGCTGGAAGTGGCATTTGCAGCTCGCAATGGTGCAGAGTTATCTCAAAGAAAGGGGCCACGGTGTTTCTGTATCTCTATTATGTTGGTGCGGCTTCGGAGCTTTTAAATATCTTGATATATCTCGAGAACTACGCATCTGATCAAAAAATATCATACAACATAAAAAGTAGGAAACTTAATTCTCTACAAAAAAGGTCTCTTAACATTTCGCCATAGCTCGCTTCGTTTCCGAGATATTTGCAGATTTATCTCAAGGGAAGGGGCCTGACGGACATATTTCGAGATATTTCTTCTTCTTGTTGTCCTTCTTCTGCACAGCTAAGCTGGAAGTGGCATTTACAGCTCGCAATCGTGCAGAGTTATCTCAAAGAAAGGGGCCACGGTGTTTCTGTATCTCTATTATGTTGGTGCGGCTTCGGAACTTTTAAATATCTTGATATATCTCGAGAACTACGCATCTGATCAAAAAATATCATAGAACATAAAAAGTAGGAAACTTAATTCTCTACAAAAAAGGTCTCTTAACATTTCGCCATAGCTCGCTTCGTTTCCGAGATATTTGCAGATTTATCTCAAGGGAAGGGGCCTGACGGACATATTTCGAGATATTTCTTCTTCTTGTTGTTCTTCTTCTGCACAGCTAAGCTGGAAGTGGCATTTGCGTCTCGCACTAGTGCAGAGTTATCTCAAAGAAAGGGGCCACCGTGTTTCTGTATCTCTATTATGTTGGTGCGGTTTCGGAACTTTTAAATATCTTGATATATCTCGAGAACTACGCATCTGATCAAAAAATATCATAGAACATAAAAAGTAGGAAACTTAATTCTCTGCAAATAAGGTCTCTTAACATTTTGCCATAGCTCGCTTCGTTTCCGAGATATTTGCAGATTTATCTCAAGGGAAGGGGCCTGACGGACATATTTCGAGATATTTCTTCTTCTTGTTGTTCTTCTTCTGCACAGCTAAGCTGGAAGTGGCATTTGCGGCTCGCACTAGTGCAGAGTTATCTCAAGGAAAGGGGCCACCGTGTTTCTGTATCTCTATTATGTTGGTGCGGTTTCGGAACTTTTAAATATCTTGATATATCTCGAGAACTACGCATCTGATCAAAAAATATCATAGAACATAAAAAGTAGGAAACTTAATTCTCTGCAAATAAGGTCTCTTAAGATTTTGCCATAGCTCGCTTCGTTTCCGAGATATTTGCAGATTTATCTCAAGGGAAGGGGCCTGACAGACATATTTCGAGATATTTCTTCTTCTTGTTGTTCTTCTTCTGCGCAGCTAAGCTGGAAGTGGCATTTGCAGCTCGCAATAGTGCAGAGATATCTCAAAGAAAGGGGCGACGCTGTTTCTGTATCTCTATTATGTTGGTGCGGCTTCGGAACTTTTAAATATCTTGATATATCTCGAGAGCTACGCGTCTGATCAAAAAATATCATAGAACATAAAAAGTAGGAAACATAATTCTCTACAAAAAAGGTCTCTTAACATTTTGCCATAGCTCGCTTCGTTTCCGAGATATTTGCAGATTTATCTCAAGGGAAGGGGCCTGACGGACATATTTCGAGATATGTCTTCTTCTTGTTGTTCTTCTTCTGCACAGCTAAGCTGGAAGTGGCATTTACAGCTCGCAATAGTGCAGAGTTATCTCAAAGAAAGGGGCCACCGTGTTTCTGTATCTCTATTATGTTGGTGCGGCATCGGAACTTTTAAATATCTTGATATATCTCGAGAACTACGCATCAGATCAAAAAATATCATAGAACATAAAAAGTAGGAAACTTAATTCTCTACAAAAAAGGTCTGTTAACATTTTGCCATAGCTCTCTTCGTTTCTGAGATATTTGCAGATTTATCTCAAGGGAAGGGGCCTGACGGACATGTTTCGAGATATTTCTTCTTCTTGATGTTCTTCTTCTGCACAGCTAAGCTGGAAGTGGCATTTGCAGCTCGCAATAGTGCAGAGTTATCTCAAAGAAAGGGGCCACGGTGTTTCTGTATCTCTATTATGTTGGTGCGGCTTCGGAACTTTTAAATATCTTGATATATCTCGAGAACTACGCATCAGATCAAAAAATATCATAGAACATAAAAAGTAGGAAACTTAATTCTCTACGAAAAAGGTCTCTTAACATTTTGCCATAGCTCTCTTCGTTTCCGAGATATTTGCAGATTTATCTCAAGGGAAGGGGCCTGACGGACATATTTCGAGATATTTCTTCTTCTTGATGTTCTTCTTCTGCACAGCTAAGCTGGAAGTGGCATTTGCAGCTCGCAATAGTGCAGAGTTATCTCAAAGAAAGGCGCCACGGTGTTTCTGTATCTCTATTATGTTGGTGCGGCTTCGGAACTTTTAAATATCTTGATATATCTCGAGAACTACGCATCTGATCAAAAAATATCATAGAACATAAAACGTAGGAAACTTAATTCTCTACAAAAAAGGTCTCTCAACATTTTGCCATAGCTCGCTTCGTTTCCGAGATATTTGCAGATTTATCTCAAGGGAAGGGGCCTGACGGACATATTTCGAGATATTTCTTCTTCTTGTTGTTCTTCTTCTGCACAGCTAAGCTGGAAGTGGCATTTGCGGCTCGCAATAGTGCAGAGTTATCTCAAAGAAAGGGGCCACGGTGTTTCTGTATCTCTATTATGTTGGTGCGGCTTCGGAACTTTTAAATATCTTGATATATCTCGAGAACTACGCATCAGATCAAAAAATATCATAGAACATAAAAAGTAGGAAACTTGATTCTCTACAAAAAAGGTCTCTTAACATTTTGCCATAGCTCTCTTCGTTTCCGAGATATTTGCAGATTTATCTCAAGGGAAGGGGCCTGACGGACATATTTCGAGATATTTCTTCTTCTTGGTGTTCTTCTTCTGCACAGCTAAGCTGGAAGTGGCATTTGCAGCTCGCAATAGTGCAGAGTTATCTCAAAGAAAGGGGCCACGGTGTTTCTGTATCTCTATTATGTTGGTGCGGCTTCGGAACTTTTAAATATCTTGATATATCTCGAGAACTACGCATCTGATCAAAAAATATCATAGAACATAAAAAGTAGGAAACTTAATTCTCTACAAAAAAGGTCTCTTAACATTTTGCCATAGCTCGCTTCGTTTCCGAGATATTTGCAGATTTATCTCAAGGGAAGGGGCCTGACGGACATATTTCGAGATATGTCTTCTTCTTGTTGTTCTTCTTCTGCACAGCTAAGCTGGAAGTGGCATTTACAGCTCGCAATAGTGCAGAGTTATCTCAAAGAAAGGGGCCACGGTGTTTCTGTATCCCTATTATGTTGGTGCGGCTTCGGAACTTTTAAATATCTCGATATATCTCGAAAACTACGCTTCTGATCAAAAAATATCATAGAACATAAATTGTAGGAAACATAATTCTCTACAAAAAACGTCTCTTAACATTTTGCCATAGCTCGCTTCGTTTCCGAGATATTTGCAGATTTATCTCAAGGGAAGGGGCCTGACGGATATATTTCGAGATATTTCTTCTTCTTGTTGTTCTTCTTCTGCACAGCTAAGCTGGAAGTGGCATTTGCGGCTCGCACTAGTGCAGAGTTATCTCAAAGAAAGGGGCCACGGTGTTTCTGTATCCCTATTATGTTGGTGCGGCTTCGGAACTTTTAAATATCTCGATATATCTCGAAAACTACGCTTCTGATCAAAAAATATCATAGAACATAAATTGTAGGAAACATAATTCTCTACAAAAAACGTCTCTTAACATTTTGCCATAGCTCGCTTCGTTTCCGAGATATTTGCAGATTTATCTCAAGGGAAGGGGCCTGACGGACATATTTCGAGATATTCCTTCTTCTTGTTGTTCGTCTTCTGCACAGCTAAGGTGGAAGTGGCATTTGCGGCTCGCACTAGTGCAGAGTTATCTCAAAGAAAGGGGCCACGGTGTTTCTGTATCCCTATTATGTTGGTGCGGCTTCGGAACTTTTAAATATCTCGATATATCTCGAAAACTACGCTTCTGATCAAAAAATATCATAGAACATAAATTGTAGGAAACATAATTCTCTACAAAACACGTCTCTTAACATTTTGCCATAGCTCGCTTCGTTTCCGAGATATTTGCAGATTTATCTCAAGGGAAGGGGCCTGACGGACATATTTCGAGATATTTCTTCTTCTTGTTGTTCTTCTTCTGCACAGCTAAGCTGGAAGTGGCATTTGCGGCTCGCACTAGTGCAGAGTTATCTCAACGAAAGGGGCCACGGTGTTTCTGTATCTCTATTATGTTGGTGCGGCTTCGGAACTTTTAAATATCTCGATATATCTCGAAAACTACGCTTCTGATCAAAAAATATCATAGAACATAAATTGTAGGAAACATAATTCTCTACAAAAAAGGTCTCTTAACATTTTGCCATAGCTCGCTTCGTTTCCGAGATATTTGCAGATATATCTCAAGGGAAGGGGCCTGACGGACATATTTCGAGATATTTCTTCTTCTTGTTGTTCTTCTTCTGCACAGCTAAGCTGGAAGTGGCATTTACAGCTCGCAATAGTGCAGAGTTATCTCAAAGAAAGGGGCCACGGTGTTTCTGTATCTCTATTATGTTGGTGCGGCTTCGGAACTTTTAAATATCTTGATATATCTCGAGAACTACGCATCAGATCAAAAAATATCATAGAACATAAATTGTAGGAAACATAATTCTCTACAAAAAAGGTCTCTTAACATTTTGCCATAGCTCGCTTCGTTTCCGAGATATTTGCAGATATATCTCAAGGGAAGGGGCCTGACGGACATATTTCGTGATATTTCTTCTTCTTGTTGTTCTTCTTCTGCACAGCTAAGCTGGAAGTGGCATTTACAGCTCGCAATAGTGCAGAGTTATCTCAAAGAAAGGGGCCACGGTGTTTCTGTATCTCTATTATGTTGGTGCGGCTTCGGAACTTTTAAATATCTTGATATATCTCGAGAACTACGCATCTGATCAAAAAATATCATAGAACATAAAAAGTATGAAACTTAATTCTCTACAAAAAAGGTCTCTTAACATTTTGCCATAGCTCGCTTCGTTTCCGAGATATTTGCAGATTTATCTCAAGGGAAGGGGCCTGACGGACATATTTCGAGATATTTCTTCTTCTTGTTGTTCTTCTTCTGCACAGCTAAACTGGAAGTGGCATTTCCAGCTCGCAATAGTGCAGAGTTATCTCAAAGAGAGGGGCCACAGTGTTTCTGTATCTCTATTATGTTGGTGCGGCTTCGGAACTTTTAAATATCTTGATATATCTCGAGAACTACGCATCTGATCAAAAAATATCATAGAACATAAAAAGTAGGAAACTTAATTCTCTAGAAAAAAGGTCTCTCAACATTTTGCCATAGCTCGCTTCGTTTCCGAGATATTTGCAGATATATCTCAAGGGAAGGGGCCTGACGGACATATTTCGAGATATGTCTTCTTCTTGTTGTTCTTCTTCAGCACAGCTAAGCTGGAAGTGGCATTTACAGCTCGCAATAGTGCAGAGTTATCTCAAAGAGAGGGGCCACGGTGTTTCTGTATCTCTATTATGTTGGTGCGGCTTCGGAACTTTTAAATATCTTGATATATCTCGAGAACTACGCATCTGATCAAAAAATATCATAGAACATAAAAAGTAGGAAACTTAATTCTCTACAAAAAAGGTCTCCTAACATTTTGCCATAGCTCGCTTCGTTTCCGAGATATTTGCAGATTTATCTCAAGGGAAGGGGCCTGACGGACATATTTCGAGATATTTCTTCTTCTTGTTGTTCTTCTTCTGCACAGCTAAGCTGGAAGTGGCATTTGCGGCTCGCACTAGTGCAGAGTTATCTCAACGAAAGGGGCCACGGTGTTTCTGTATCTCTATTATGTTGGTGCGGCTTCGGAACTTTTAAATATCTTGATATATCTCGAGAACTACGCATCTGATCAAAAAATATCATAGAACATAAAAAGTAGGAAACTTAATTCTCTACAGAAAAGGTCTCTCAACATTTTGCCATAGCTCGCTTCGTTTCCGAGATATTTGCAGATTTATCTCAAGGGAAGGGGCCTGACGGACATATTTCGAGATATTCCTTCTTCTTGTTGTTCGTCTTCTGCACAGCTAAGGTGGAAGTGGCATTTGCGGCTCGCACTAGTGCAGAGTTATCTCAAAGAAAGGGGCCACGGTGTTTCTGTATCCCTATTATGTTGGTGCGGCTTCGGAACTTTTAAATATCTCGATATATCTCGAAAACTACGCTTCTGATCAAAAAATATCATAGAACATAAATTGTAGGAAACATAATTCTCTACAAAAAACGTCTCTTAACATTTTGCCATAGCTCGCTTCGTTTCCGAGATATTTGCAGATTTATCTCAAGGGAAGGGGCCTGACGGACATATTTCGAGATATTTCTTCTTCTTGTTGTTCTTCTTCTGCACAGCTAAACTGGAAGTGGCATTTCCAGCTCGCAATAGTGCAGAGTTATCTCAAAGAGAGGGGCCCCGGTGTTTCTGTATCTCTATTATGTTGGTGCGGCTTAGGAACTTTTAAATATCTTGATATATCTCGAGAACTACGCATCTGATCAAAAAATATCATAGAACATAAAAAGTAGGAAACTTAATTCTCTACAAAAAAGGTCTCTTAACATTTTGCCATAGCTCGCTTCGTTTCCGAGATATTTGCAGATATATCTCAAGGGAAGGGGCCTGACGGACATATTTCGAGATATTTCTTCTTCTTGTTGTTCTTCTTCTGCACAGCTAAGCTGGAAGTGGCATTTGCGGCTCGCACTAGTGCAGAGTTATCTCAAAGAAAGGGGCCACGGTGTTTCTGTATCCCTATTATGTTGGTGCGGCTTCGGAACTTTTAAATATCTCGATATATCTCGAAAACTACGCTTCTAATCAAAAAATATCATAGAACATAAATTGTAGGAAACATAATTCTCTACAAAAAACGTCTCTTAACATTTTGCCATAGCTCGCTTCGTTTCCGAGATATTTGCAGATTTATCTCAAGGGAAGGGGCCTGACGGACATATTTCGAGATATTTCTTCTTCTTGTTGTTCTTCTTCTGCACAGCTAAGCTGGAAGTGGCATTTACAGCTCGCAATAGTGCAGAGTTATCTCAAAGAGAGGGGCCACGGTGTTTCTGTATCTCTATTATGTTGGTGCGGCTTCGGAACTTTTAAATATCTTGATATATCTCGAGAACTACGCATCTGATCAAAAAATATCATAGAACATAAAAAGTAGGAAACTTAATTCTCTACAAAAAAGGTCTCCTAACATTTTGCCATAGCTCGCTTCGTTTCCGAGATATTTGCAGATTTATCTCAAGGGAAGGGGCCTGACGGACATATTTCGAGATATTTCTTCTTCTTGTTGTTCTTCTTCTGTACAGCTAAGCTGGAAGTGGCATTTGCGGCTCGCACTAGTGCAGAGTTATCTCAACGAAAGGGGCCACGGTGTTTCTGTATCTCTATTATGTTGGTGCGGCTTCGGAACTTTTAAATATCTCGATATATCTCGAAAACTACGCTTCAGATCAAAAAATATCATAGAACATAAATTGTAGGAAACATAATTCTCTACAAAAAAGGTCTCCTAACATTTTGCCATAGCTCGCTTCGTTTCCGAGATATTTGCAGATATATCTCAAGGGAAGGGGCCTGACGGACATATTTCGAGATATTTCTTCTTCTTGTTGTTCTTCTTCTGCACAGCTAAACTGGAAGTGGCATTTCCAGCTCGCAATAGTGCAGAGTTATCTCAAAGAGAGGGGCCACGGTGTTTCTGTATCTCTATTATGTTGGTGCGGCTTCGGAACTTTTAAATATCTTGATATATCTCGAGAACTACGCATCTGATCAAAAAATATCATAGAACATAAAAAGTAGGAAACTTAATTCTCTACAAAAAAGGTCTCTCAACATTTTGCCATAGCTCGCTTCGTTTCCGAGATATTTGCAGATTTATCTCAAGGGAAGGGGCCTGACGGACATATTTCGAGATATTCCTTCTTCTTGTTGTTCGTCTTCTGCACAGCTAAGGTGGAAGTGGCATTTGCGGCTCGCACTAGTGCAGAGTTATCTCAAAGAAAGGGGCCACGGTGTTTCTGTATCCCTATTATGTTGGTGCGGCTTCGGAACTTTTAAATATCTCGATATATCTCGAAAACTACGCTTCTGATCAAAAAATATCATAGAACATAAATTGTAGGAAACATAATTCTCTACAAAAAGGGTCTCTTAACATTTTGCCATAGCTCGCTTCGTTTCCGAGATATTTGCAGATATATCTCAAGGGAAGGGGCCTGACGGACATATTTCGTGATATTTCTTCTTCTTGTTGTTCTTCTTCTGCACAGCTAAGCTGGAAGTGGCATTTACAGCTCGCAATAGTGCAGAGTTATCTCAAAGAAAGGGGCCACGGTGTTTCTGTATCTCTATTATGTTGGTGCGGCTTCGGAACTTTTAAATATCTTGATATATCTCGAGAACTACGCATCTGATCAAAAAATATCATAGAACATAAAAAGTATGAAACTTAATTCTCTACAAAAAAGGTCTCTTAACATTTTGCCATAGCTCGCTTCGTTTCCGAGATATTTGCAGATTTATCTCAAGGGAAGGGGCCTGACGGACATATTTCGAGATATTTCTTCTTCTTGTTGTTCTTCTTCTGCACAGCTAAACTGGAAGTGGCATTTCCAGCTCGCAATAGTGCAGAGTTATCTCAAAGAGAGGGGCCACAGTGTTTCTGTATCTCTATTATGTTGGTGCGGCTTCGGAACTTTTAAATATCTTGATATATCTCGAGAACTACGCATCTGATCAAAAAATATCATAGAACATAAAAAGTAGGAAACTTAATTCTCTACAAAAAAGGTCTCTCAACATTTTGCCATAGCTCGCTTCGTTTCCGAGATATTTGCAGATATATCTCAAGGGAAGGGGCCTGACGGACATATTTCGAGATATGTCTTCTTCTTGTTGTTCTTCTTCAGCACAGCTAAGCTGGAAGTGGCATTTACAGCTCGCACTAGTGCAGAGTTATCTCAAAGAGAGGGGCCACGGTGTTTCTGTATCTCTATTATGTTGGTGCGGCTTCGGAACTTTTAAATATCTTGATATATCTCGAGAACTACGCATCTGATCAAAGAATATCATAGAACATAAAAAGTAGGAAACTTAATTCTCTACAAAAAAGGTCTCCTAACATTTTGCCATAGCTCGCTTCGTTTCCGAGATATTTGCAGATTTATCTCAAGGGAAGGGGCCTGACGGACATATTTCGAGATATTTCTTCTTCTTGTTGTTCTTCTTCTGCACAGCTAAGCTGGAAGTGGCATTTGCGGCTCGCACTAGTGCAGAGTTATCTCAACGAAAGGGGCCACGGTGTTTCTGTATCTCTATTATGTTGGTGCGGCTTCGGAACTTTTAAATATCTCGATATATCTCGAAAACTACGCTTCAGATCAAAAAATATCATAGAACATAAATTGTAGGAAACATAATTCTCTACAAAAAAGGTCTCCTAACATTTTGCCATAGCTCGCTTCGTTTCCGAGATATTTGCAGATATATCTCAAGGGAAGGGGCCTGACGGACATATTTCGAGATATTTCTTCTTCTTGTTGTTCTTCTTCTGCACAGCTAAACTGGAAGTGGCATTTCCAGCTCGCAATAGTGCAGAGTTATCTCAAAGAGAGGGGCCACGGTGTTTCTGTATCTCTATTATGTTGGTGCGGCTTCGGAACTTTTAAATATCTTGATATATCTCGAGAACTACGCATCTGATCAAAAAATATCATAGAACATAAAAAGTAGGAAACTTAATTCTCTACAAAAAAGGTCTCTCAACATTTTGCCATAGCTCGCTTCGTTTCCGAGATATTTGCAGATATATCTCAAGGGAAGGGGCCTGACGGACATATTTCGAGATATGTCTTCTTCTTGTTGTTCTTCTTCAGCACAGCTAAGCTGGAAGTGGCATTTACAGCTCGCAATAGTGCAGAGTTATCTCAAAGAGAGGGGCCACGGTGTTTCTGTATCTCTATTATGTTGGTGCGGCTTCGGAACTTTTAAATATCTTGATATATCTCGAGAACTACGCATCTGATCAAAGAATATCATAGAACATAAAAAGTAGGAAACTTAATTCTCTACAAAAAAGGTCTCCTAACATTTTGCCATAGCTCGCTTCGTTTCCGAGATATTTGCAGATTTATCTCAAGGGAAGGGGCCTGACGGACATATTTCGAGATATTTCTTCTTCTTGTTGTTCTTCTTCTGCACAGCTAAGCTGGAAGTGGCATTTGCGGCTCGCACTAGTGCAGAGTTATCTCAACGAAAGGGGCCACGGTGTTTCTGTATCTCTATTATGTTGGTGCGGCTTCGGAACTTTTAAATATCTCGATATATCTCGAAAACTACGCTTCAGATCAAAAAATATCATAGAACATAAATTGTAGGAAACATAATTCTCTACAAAAAAGGTCTCCTAACATTTTGCCATAGCTCGCTTCGTTTCCGAGATATTTGCAGATATATCTCAAGGGAAGGGGCCTGACGGACATATTTCGAGATATTTCTTCTTCTTGTTGTTCTTCTTCTGCACAGCTAAACTGGAAGTGGCATTTCCAGCTCGCAATAGTGCAGAGTTATCTCAAAGAGAGGGGCCACGGTGTTTCTGTATCTCTATTATGTTGGTGCGGCTTCGGAACTTTTAAATATCTTGATATATCTCGAGAACTACGCATCTGATCAAAAAATATCATAGAACATAAAAAGTAGGAAACTTAATTCTCTACAAAAAAGGTCTCTCAACATTTTGCCATAGCTCGCTTCGTTTCCGAGATATTTGCAGATATATCTCAAGGGAAGGGGCCTGACGGACATATTTCGAGATATGTCTTCTTCTTGTTGTTCTTCTTCAGCACAGCTAAGCTGGAAGTGGCATTTACAGCTCGCAATAGTGCAGAGTTATCTCAAAGAGAGGGGCCACGGTGTTTCTGTATCTCTATTATGTTGGTGCGGCTTCGGAACTTTTAAATATCTTGATATATCTCGAGAACTACGCATCTGATCAAAGAATATCATAGAACATAAAAAGTAGGAAACTTAATTCTCTACAAAAAAGGTCTCCTAACATTTTGCCATAGCTCGCTTCGTTTCCGAGATATTTGCAGATTTATCTCAAGGGAAGGGGCCTGACGGACATATTTCGAGATATTTCTTCTTCTTGTTGTTCTTCTTCTGCACAGCTAAGCTGGAAGTGGCATTTGCGGCTCGCACTAGTGCAGAGTTATCTCAACGAAAGGGGCCACGGTGTTTCTGTATCTCTATTATGTTGGTGCGGCTTCGGAACTTTTAAATATCTCGATATATCTCGAAAACTACGCTTCAGATCAAAAAATATCATAGAACATAAATTGTAGGAAACATAATTCTCTACAAAAAAGGTCTCCTAACATTTTGCCATAGCTCGCTTCGTTTCCGAGATATTTGCAGATATATCTCAAGGGAAGGGGCCTGACGGACATATTTCGAGATATTTCTTCTTCTTGTTGTTCTTCTTCTGCACAGCTAAACTGGAAGTGGCATTTCCAGCTCGCAATAGTGCAGAGTTATCTCAAAGAGAGGGGCCACGGTGTTTCTGTATCTCTATTATGTTGGTGCGGCTTCGGAACTTTTAAATATCTTGATATATCTCGAGAACTACGCATCTGATCAAAAAATATCATAGAACATAAAAAGTAGGAAACTTAATTCTCTACAAAAAAGGTCTCTCAACATTTTGCCATAGCTCGCTTCGTTTCCGAGATATTTGCAGATTTATCTCAAGGGAAGGGGCCTGACGGACATATTTCGAGATATTCCTTCTTCTTGTTGTTCGTCTTCTGCACAGCTAAGGTGGAAGTGGCATTTGCGGCTCGCACTAGTGCAGAGTTATCTCAAAGAAAGGGGCCACGGTGTTTCTGTATCCCTATTATGTTGGTGCGGCTTCGGAACTTTTAAGTATCTCGATATATCTCGAAAACTACGCTTCTGATCAAAAAATATCATAGAACATAAATTGTAGGAAACATAATTCTCTACAAAAAACGTCTCTTAACATTTTGCCATAGCTCGCTTCGTTTCCGAGATATTTGCAGATTTATCTCAAGGGAAGGGGCCTGACGGACATATTTCGAGATATTTCTTCTTCTTGTTGTTCTTCTTCTGCACAGCTAAACTGGAAGTGGCATTTCCAGCTCGCAATAGTGCAGAGTTATCTCAAAGAGAGGGGCCACGGTGTTTCTGTATCTCTATTATGTTGGTGCGGCTTCGGAACTTTTAAATATCTTGATATATCTCGAGAACTACGCATCTGATCAAAAAATATCATAGAACATAAAAAGTAGGAAACTTAATTCTCTACAAAAAAGGTCTCTCAACATTTTGCCATAGCTCGCTTCGTTTCCGAGATATTTGCAGATTTATCTCAAGGGAAGGGGCCTGACGGACATATTTCGAGATATTTCTTCTTCTTGTTGTTCTTCTTCTGCACAGCTAAGCTGGAAGTGGCATTTGCGGCTCGCACTAGTGCAGAGTTATCTCAAAGAAAGGGGCCACGGTGTTTCTGTATCCCTATTATGTTGGTGCGGCTTCGGAACTTTTAAATATCTCGATATATCTCGAAAACTACGCTTCTGATCAAAAAATATCATAGAACATAAATTGTAGGAAACATAATTCTCTACAAAAAAGGTCTCTTAACATTTTGCCATAGCTCGCTTCGTTTCCGAGATATTTGCAGATTTATCTCAAGGGAAGGGGCCTGACGGACATATTTCGAGATATTTCTTCTTCTTGTTGTTCTTCTTCTGCACAGCCAAGCTGGAAGTGGCATTTGCGGCTCGCGCTAGTGCAGAGTTATCTCAACGAAAGGGGCCACGGTGTTTCTGTATCTCTATTATGTTGGTGCGGCTTCGGAACTTTTAAATATCTCGATATATCTCAAAAACTACGCTTCTGATCAAAAAATATCATAGAACATAAATTGTAGGAAACATAATTCTCTACAAAAAAGGTCTCTTAACATTTTGCCATAGCTCGCTTCGTTTCCGAGATATTTGCAGATATATCTCAAGGGAAGGGGCCTGACGGACATATTTCGAGATATTTCTTCTTCTTGTTGTTCTTCTTCTGCACAGCTAAGCTGGAAGTGGCATTTACAGCTCGCAATAGTGCAGAGTTATCTCAAAGAAAGGGGCCACGGTGTTTCTGTATCTCTATTATGTTGGTGCGGCTTCGGAACTTTTAAATATCTTGATATATCTCGAGAACTACGCATCTGATCAAAAAATATCATAGAACATAAAAAGTAGGAAACTTAATTCTCTACAAAAAAGGTCTCTTAACATTTTACCATAGCTCGCTTCGTTTCCGAGATATTTGCAGATTTATCTCAAGGGAAGGGGCCTGACGGACATATTTCGAGATATTTCTTCTTCTTGTTGTTCTTCTTCTGCACAGCTAAGCTGGAAGTGGCATTTGCAACTCGCACTAGTGCAGAGTTATCTCAAAGAAAGGGGCCACGGTGTTTCTGTATCTCTATTATGTTGGTGCGGCTTCGGAACTTTTAAATATCTCGATATATCTCAAAAACTACGCTTCTGATCAAAAAATATCATAGAACATAAATTGTAGGAAACATAATTGTCTACAAAAAAGGTCTCTTAACATTTTGCCATAGCTCGCTTCGTTTCCGAGATATTTGCAGATTTATCTCAAGGGAAGGGGCCTAACGGACATATTTCGAGATATTTTTTCTTCTTGTTGTTCTTCTTCTGCACAGCTAAACTGGAAGTGGCATTTCCAGCTCGCAATAGTGCAGAGTTATCTCAAAGAGAGGGGCCACGGTGTTTCTGTATCGCTATTATGTTGGTGCGGCTTCGGAACTTTTAAATATCTTGATATATCTCGAGAGCTACGCGTCTGATCAAAAAATATCATAGAACATAAAAAGTAGGAAACATAATTCTCTACAAAAAAGGTCTCTTAACATTTTGCCATAGCTCGCTTCGTTTCCGAGATATTTGCAGATTTATCTCAAGGGAAGTGGCCTGACGGACATATTTCGAGATATTTGTTCTTCTTGTTGTTCTTCTTCTGCACAGCTAAGCTGGAAGTGGCATTTGCGGCTCGCACTAGTGCAGAGTTATCTCAAACAAAGGGGCCACGGTGTTTCTGTATCTCTATTATGTTGGTGCGGCTTCGGAACTTTTAAATATCTTGATATATCTCGAGAACTACGCATCTGATCAAAAAATATCATAGAACATAAAAAGTAGGAAACTTAATTCTCTACAAAAAAGGTGCAGAGGAAGAACAACAAGAAGAAGAAGTATCTCGAAATATGTCCGTCAGGCCCGTTCCTTTGAGCTGAATCTGCAAATATCTCGGAAACGAAGCGAGCTATGGCAAAATGTTAAGATACGTTTTTTGTAGAGAATTATGTTTCCTACAATTTATGCTCTATGATATTTTTTGATCAGAAGCGTAGTTTTCGAGATATATCAAGATATTTAAAAGTTCCGAAGCTGCACCAACATAATAGAGGTACAGAAACACCGTGGCCTCTTTCTTTGAGATAACTCTGCACTATTGCGAGCTGCAAATGCCGCTTCGAGATTAGCTGTGCAGAAGAAGAACAACAAGAAGAAGAAATATCTCGAAATATGTCCGTCAGACCCCTTCCCTTGAGATGAATCTGCAAATATCTCGGAAACGAAGCGAGCTATGGCAAAATGTTAAGAGACCTTTTTTGTAGAGAATAATGTTTCCTACAATTTACGTTCTATGATATTTTTTGATCAGAAGCGTAGTTTTCGAGATATATCGAGATATTTAAAAGTTCCGAAGCCGCACCAACATAATAGAGATACAGAAACACCGTGGCCCCTTTCTTTGAGATAACTCTGCACTATTGCGACCTGCAAATGCCACTTCCAGCTCAGCTGTGCAGAAGAAGAACAACAAGAAGAAGAAATATCTCGAAATATGTCCGTCAGGCCCCTTCCCTTGAGATAAATCTGCAAATATCTCGGAAACGAAGCGAGCTATGGCAAAATGTTAAGAGACATTTTTTGTAGAGAATTAAGTTTCCTACTTTTTATGTTCTATGATATTTTTTGATCAGATGCGTAGTTCTCGAGATATATCAAGATATTTAAAAGTTCCGAAGCCGCACCAACATAATAGAGATACAGAAACACCGTGGCCCCTTTCTTTGAGATAACTCTGCACTATTGCGAGCTGGAAATGCCACTTCCAGTTTAGCTGTGCAGAAGAAGAACAACAAGAAGAAGAAATATCTCGAAATATGTCCGTTAGACCCCTTCCCTTGAGATAAATCTGCAAATATCTCGGAAACGAAGCGAGCTATGGCAAAATGTTAAGAGACGTTTTTTGTAGAGAATTAAGTTTCCTACTTTTTATGTTCTATCATATTTTTTGATCAGAAGCGTAGTTTTCGAGATACATCGAGATATTTAAAAGTTCCGAAGCCGCACCAACATAATAGAGATACAGAAACACCGTGGCCCCTTTCTTTGAGATAACTCTGCACTAGTGCGAGCCGCAAATGCCACTTCCAGCTTAGCTGTGCAGAAGAACAACAAGAAGAAGAAATATCTCGAAATATGTCCGTCAGGCCCCTTCCCTTGAGATAAATATGCAAATATCTCGGTAACGAAGCGAGCTATGGCAAAATGTTAAGAGACCTTTTTTGTAGAGAATTAAGTTTCCTATTTTTTTTCTTCTATGATATTTTTTGATCAGATGCGTAGTTCTCGAGATATATCAAGATATTTAAAAGTTCCGAAGCCGCACCAACATAATAGAGATACAGAAACACCGTGGCCCCTCTCTTTGAGATAACTCTGCACTATTGCGAGCTGCAAATGCCACTTCCAGCTTAGCTGTGCAGAAGAAGAACAACAAGAAGAAGAAATATCTCGAAATATGTCCGTCAGGCCCCTTCCCTTGAGATAAATCTGCAAATATCTCGGAAACGAAGCGAGCTATGGCAAAATGTTTAGAGACCTTTCTTGTAGAGAATTAAGTTTCCTACTTTTTATGTAGTATGATATTTTTTGATCAGATGCGTAGTTCTCGAGATATATCAAGATATTTAAAACTTCCGAAGCCGCACCAACATAATAGAGATACAGAAACACCGTGGCCCCTTTCTTTGGGATAACTCTGCACTATTGCGAGCTGCAAATGCCACTTCCAGCTTAGCTGTGCAGAACAAGAACATCAAGAAGAAGAAATATCTCGAAATATGTCCGTCAGGCCACTTCCCTTGAGATAAATCTGCAAATATCTCGGAAACGAAGCGAGCTATGGCAAAATGTTAAGAGACCTTTTTTGTAGAGAATTATGTTTCCTACTTTTTATGTTCGATGATATTTTTTGATCAGATGCGTAGTTCTCGAGATATATCAAGATATTTAAAAGTTCCGAAGCTGCACCAACATAATAGAGGTACAGAAACACCGTGGCCTCTTTCTTTGAGATAACTCTGCACTATTGCGAGCTGCAAATGCCGCTTCGAGCTTAGCTGTGCAGAAGAAGAACAACAAGAAGAAGAAATATCTCGAAATATGTCCGTCAGACCCCTTCCCTTGAGATGAATCTGCAAATATCTCGGAAACGAAGCGAGCTATGGCAAAATGTTAAGAGACCTTTTTTGTAGAGAATAATGTTTCCTACAATTTACGTTCTATGATATTTTTTGATCAGAAGCGTAGTTTTCGAGATATATCGAGATATTTAAAAGTTCCGAAGCCGCACCAACATAATAGAGATACAGAAACACCGTGGCCCCTTTCTTTGAGATAACTCTGCACTATTGCGAGCTGTAAATGCCACTTCCAGCTTAGCTGTGCAGAAGAAGAACAACAAGAAGAAGAAATATCACGAAATATGTCCGTCAGGCCCCTTCCCTTGAGATATATCTGCAAATATCTCGGAAACGAAGCGAGCTATGGCAAAATGTTAAGAGACCTTTTTCGTAGAGAATTAAGTTTCCTACTTTTTATGTTCTATGATATTTTTTGATCAGATGCGTAGTTCTCGAGATATATCAAGATATTTAAAAGTTCCGAAACCGCACCAACATAATAGAGATACAGAAACACCGTGGCCCCTTTCTTTGAGATAACTCTGCACTAGTGCGAGCCGCAAATGCCACTTCCAGCTTAGCTGTGCAGAAGAAGAACAACAAGAAGAAGAAATATCTCGAAATATGTCCGTCAGGGCCCTTCCCTTGAGATAAATCTGCAAATATCTCGGAAACGAAGCGAGCTATGGCAAAATGTTAAGAGACCTTTTTTGTAGAGAATTAAGTTTCCTACTTTTTATGTTCTATGATATTTTTTGATCAGAAGCGTAGTTTTCGAGATATATCGAGATATTTAAAAGTTCCGAAGCCGCACCAACATAATAGAGATACAGAAACACCGTGGCCCCTTTCTTTGAGATAACTCTGCACTAGTGCGAGCTGCAAATGCCACTTCCAGCTTAGCTGTGCAGAAGAAGAACAACAAGAAGAAGAAATATCTCGAAATATGTCCGTCAGGCCCCTTCCCTTGAGATAAATCTGCAAATATCTCGGAAACGAAGCGAGCCATGGCAAAATGTTAAGAGACCTTTTTTGTAGAGAATTATGTTTCCTACTTTTTATGTTCGATGATATTTTTTGATCAGATGCGTAGTTCTCGAGATATATCAAGATATTTAAAAGTTCCGAAACTGCACCAACATAATAGAGGTACAGAAACACCGTGGCCTCTTTCTTTGAGATAACTCTGCACTATTGCGAGCTGCAAATGCCGCTTCGAGCTTAGCTGTGCAGAAGAAGAACAACAAGAAGAAGAAATATCTCGAAATATGTCCGTCAGACCCCTTCCCTTGAGATGAATCTGCAAATATCTCGGAAACGAAGCGAGCTATGGCAAAATGTTAAGAGACCTTTTTTGTAGAGAATAATGTTTCCTACAATTTACGTTCTATGATATTTTTTGATCAGAAGCGTAGTTTTCGAGATATATCGAGATATTTAAAAGTTCCGAAGCCGCACCAACATAATAGAGATACAGAAACACCGTGGCCCCTTTCTTTGAGATAACTCTGCACTATTGCGACCTGCAAATGCCACTTCCAGCTCAGCTGTGCAGAAGAAGAACAACAAGAAGAAGAAATATCTCGAAATGTGTCCGTCAGGCCCCTTCCCTTGAGATAAATCTGCAAATATCTCGGAAACGAAGCGAGCTATGGCAAAATGTTAAGAGACCTTTTTCGTAGAGAATTAAGTTTCCTACTTTTTATGTTCTATGATATTTTTTGATCAGATGCGTAGTTCTCGAGATATATCAAGATATTTAAAAGTTCCGAAACCGCACCAACATAATAGAGATACAGAAACACCGTGGCCCCTTTCTTTGAGATAACTCCGCACTATTGCGAGCTGGAAATGCCACTTCCAGTTTAGCTGTGCAGAAGAAGAACAACAAGAAGAAGAAATATCTCGAAATATGTCCGTTAGGCCCCTTCCCTTGAGATAAATCTGCAAATATCTCGGAAACGAAGCGAGCTATGGCAAAATGTTAAGAGACCTTTTTTGTAGAGAATTAAGTTTTCTACTTTTTATGTTGTATGATATTTTTTGATCAGAAGCGTAGTTTTCGAGATATATCGAGATATTTAAAAGTTCCGAAGCCGCACCAACATAATAGAGATACAGAAACACCGTGGCCCCTTTCTTTGAGATAACTCTGCACTAGTGCGAGCCGCAAATGCCACTTCCAGCTTAGCTGTGCAGAAGAAGAACAACAAGAAGAAGAAATATCTAGAAATATGTCCGTCAGGCCCCTTCCCTTGAGATAAATATGCAAATATCTCGGAAACGAAGCGAGCTATGGCAAAATGTTAAGAGACCTTTCTTGTAGAGAATTAAGTTTCCTAATTTTTATGTTCTACGACATTTTTTGATCAGATGCGTAGTTCTCGAGATATATCAAGATATTTAAAAGTTCCGAAGCCGCACCAACATAATAGAGATACAGAAACACCGTGGCCCCTTTCTTTAAGATAACTCTGCACTATTGCGAGCTGCAAATGCCACTTCCAGCTTAGCTGTGCAGAGGAAGAACAACAAGAAGAAGAAATATCTCGAAATATGTCCGTCAGGCCAGTTCCTTTGAGCTGTATCTGCAAATATCTCGGAAACGAAGCGAGCTATGGCAAAATGTTAAGAGACCTTTTTTGTAGAGAATTAAGTTTCCTACTTTTTATGTTCGATGATATTTTTTGATCAGATGCGTAGTTCTCGAGATATATCAAGATATTTAAAAGTTCCGAAGCTGCACCAACATAATAGAGGTACAGAAACACCGTGGCCTCTTTCTTTGAGATAACTCTGCACTATTGCGAGCTGCAAATGCCACTTCGAGCTTAGCTGTGCAGAAGAAGAACAATCTCGAGCACTACGCGTCTGATCAAAAAATATCATAAAACATAAAAAGTAGGAAACTTAATTCTCTACAAAAAAGGTCTCTTAACATTTTGCCATAGCTCGCTTCGTTTCCGAGATATTTGCAGATTTATCTCAAGGGAAGGGGCCTGACGGACATATTTCGAGATATTTCTTCTTCTTGTTGTTCTTCTTCTGCACAGCTAAGCTGGAAGTGGCATTTGCGGCTCGCACTAGTGCAGAGTTATCTCAACGAAAGGGGCCACGGTGTTTCTGTATCTCTATTATGTTGGTGCGGCTTCGGAACTTTTAAATATCTCGATATATCTCGAAAACTACGCTTCTGATCAAAAAATATCATAGAACATAAATTGTAGGAAGCATAATTCTCTACAAAAAAGGTCTCTTAACATTTTGCCATAGCTCGCTTCGTTTCCGAGATATTTGCAGATATATCTCAAGGGAAGCGGCCTGACGGACATATTTCGAGATATTTCTTCTTCTTGTTGTTCTTCTTCTGCACAGCTAAGCTGGAAGTGGCATTTGCAGCTCGCACTAGTGCAGAGTTATCTCAAAGAAAGGGGCCACGGTGTTTCTGTATCTCTATTATGTTGGTGCGGCTTCGGAACTTTTAAATATCTCGATATATCTCGAAAACTACGCTTCTGATCAAAAAATACCATAGAACATAAATTGTAGGAAACATAATTCTCTACAAAAAAGGTCTCTTAACATTTTGCCATAGCTCGCTTGGTTTCCGAGATATTTGCAGATTTATCTCAAGGGAAGGGGCCTGACGGACATATTTCGAGATATTTCTTCTTCTTGTTGTTCTTCTTCTGCACAGCTAAGCTGGAAGTGGCATTTGCGGCTCGCACTAGTGCGGAGTTATCTCAAAGAAAGGGGCCACGGTGTTTCTGTATCTCTATTATGTTGGTGCGGCTTCGGAACTTTTAAATATCTCGATATATCTCGAAAACTACGCTTCTGATCAAAAAATATCATAGAGCATAAATTGTAGGAAACATAATTCTCTACAAAAAACGTATCTTAACATTTTGCCATAGCTCGCTTCGTTTCCGAGATATTTGCAGATTCAGCTCAAAGGAACGGGCCTGACGGACATATTTCGAGATACTTCTTCTTCTTGTTGTTCTTCCTCTGCACAGCTAAGCTGGAAGTGGCATTTGCAGCTCGCAATAGTGCAGAGTTATCTCAAAGAAAGGGGCCACGGTGTTTCTGTATCTCTATTATGTTGGTGCGGCTTCGGAACTTTTAAATATCTTGATATATCTCGAGAACTACGCATCTGATCAAAAAATATCATAGAACATAAAAAGTAGAAAACTTAATTCTCTATAAAAAAGGTCTCTTAACATTTTGCCATAGCTCGCTTCGTTTCCGAGATATTTCCAGATTTATCTAAAGGGAAGGGGCCTGACGGACATATTTCGAGATATTTCTTCTTCTTGTTGTTCTTCTTCTGCACAGCTAAGCTGGAAGTGGCATTTGCAGCTCGCACTAGTGCAGAGTTATCTCAAAGAAAGGGGCCACGGTGTTTCTGTATCTCTATTATGTTGGTGCGGCTTCGGAACTTTTAAATATCTCGATATATCTCGAAAACTACGCTTCTGATCAAAAAATATCATAGAACATAAAAAGTAGGAAACTTAATTCTCTACAAAAAAGGTCTCTTAACATTTTGCCATAGCTTGCTTCGTTTCCGAGATATTTGCAGATTTATCTCAAGGGAAGGGCCCTGACGGACATATTTCGAGATATTTCTTCTTCTTGTTGTTCTTCTTCTGCACAGCTAAGCTGGAAGTGGCATTTACAGCTCGCAATAGTGCAGAGTTATCTCAAAGAAAGGGGCCACGGTGTCTCTGTATCTCTATTATGTTGGTGTGGCTTCGGAACTTTTAAATATCTTGATATATCTCGAGAACTACGCTTCTGATCAAAAAATATCATAGAACATAAATTGTAGGAAACATAATTCTCTACAAAAAACGTCTCTTAACATTTTCCCATAGCTGGCATCGTTTCCGAGATATTTGCAGATTTAGCTCAAGGGAAGGGGCCTGACGAACATATTTCGAGATATTTCTTCTTCTTGTTGTTCTTCTTCTGCACAGCTAAGCTCGAAGCGGCATTTGCAGCTCGCAATAGTGCAGAGTTATCTCAAAGAAAGAGGCCACGGTGTTTCTGTACCTCTATTATGTTGGTGCAGCTTCGGAGCTTTTAAATATCTTGATATATCTCGAGAACTACGCATCTGATCAAAAAATATCATCGAACATAAAAAGTAGGAAACTTAATTCTCTACAAAAAAGGTCTCTTAAGATTTTGCCATAGTTCGCTTCGTTTCCGAGATATTTGCAGATTCATCTCAAGGGAAGGGGTCTGACGGACATATTTCGAGATATTTCTTCTTCTGCACAGCTAAGCTCGAAGTGGCATTTGCAGCTCGCAATAGTGCAGAGTTATCTCAAAGAAAGAGGCCACGGTGTTTCTGTACCTCTATTATGTTGGTGCAGCTTCGGAGCTTTTAAATATCTTGATATATCTCGAGAACTACGCATCTGATCAAAAAATATCATCGAACATAAAAAGTAGGAAACTTAATTCTCTACAAAAAAGGTCTCCTAACATTTTGCCATAGCTCGCTTCGTTTCCGAGATATTTGCAGATTTATCTCAAGGGAAGGGCCCTGACGGACATATTTCGAGATATTTCTTCTTCTTGTTGTTCTTCTTCTGCACAGCTAAGCTGGAAGTGGCATTTACAGCTCGCAATAGTGCAGAGTTATCTCAAAGAAAGGGGCCACGGTGTCTCTGTATCTCTATTATGTTGGTGTGGCTTCGGAACTTTTAAATATCTTGATATATCTCGAGAACTACGCTTCTGATCAAAAAATATCATAGAACATAAATTGTAGGAAACATAATTCTCTACAAAAAACGTCTCTTAACATTTTCCCATAGCTGGCATCGTTTCCGAGATATTTGCAGATTTAGCTCAAGGGAAGGGGCCTGACGAACATATTTCGAGATATTTCTTCTTCTTGTTGTTCTTCTTCTGCACAGCTAAGCTCGAAGCGGCATTTGCAGCTCGCAATAGTGCAGAGTTATCTCAAAGAAAGAGGCCACGGTGTTTCTGTACCTCTATTATGTTGATGCAGCTTCGGAGCTTTTAAATATCTTGATATATCTCGAGAACTACGCATCTGATCAAAAAATATCATCGAACATAAAAAGTAGGAAACTTAATTCTCTACAAAAAAGGTCTCTTAACATTTTGCCATAGTTCGCTTCGTTTCCGAGATATTTGCAGATTCATCTCAAGGGAAGGGGTCTGACGGACATATTTCGAGATATTTCTTCTTCTGCACAGCTAAGCTCGAAGTGGCATTTGCAGCTCGCAATAGTGCAGAGTTATCTCAAAGAAAGAGGCCACGGTGTTTCTGTACCTCTATTATGTTGGTGCAGCTTCGGAACTTTTAAATATCTTGATATATCTCGAGAACTACGCATCTGATCAAAAAATATCATCGAACATAAAAAGTAGGAAACTTAATTCTCTACAAAAAAGGTCTCTTAACATTTTGGCATAGCTCGCTTCGTTTCCGAGATATTTGCAGATTTATCTCAAGGGAAGTGGCCTGACGGACATATTTCGAGATATTTCTTCTTCTTGTTGTTCTTCTTCTGCACAGCTAAGCTGGAAGTGGCATTTGCAGCTCGCAATAGTGCAGAGTTATCCCAAAGAAAGGGGCCACGGTGTTTCTGTATCTCTATTATGTTGGTGCGGCTTCGGAACTTTTAAATATCTCGATATATCTCGAAAACTACGCTTCTGATAAAAAATATCATACAACATAAAAAGTAGGAAACTTAATTCTCTACAAAAAAGGTCTCTTAACGTTTTGCAATAGCTCGCTTCTTTTCCGAGATATTTGCAGATTTATCTCAAGGGAAGGGTCCTGACGGACATATTTCGAGATATTTCTTCTTCTTGTTGTTCTTCTTCTGCACAGCTAAACTGGAAGTGGCATTTCCAGCTCGCAATAGTGCAGAGTTATCCCAAAGAAAGGGGCCACGATGTTTCTGTATCTCTATTATGTTGGTGCGGCTTCCGAACTTTTAAATATCTCGATATATCTCGAAAACTACGCTTCTGATCAAAAAATATCATAGAACATAAATTGTAGGAAACATAATTCTCTACAAAAAAGGTCTCTTAACATTTTGCCATAGCTCGCTTCGTTTCCGAGATATTTGCAGATTTATCTCAAGGGAAGGGGCCTGACGGACATATTTCGAGATATTTCTTCTTCTTGTTGTTCTTCTTCTGCACAGCTAAGCTGGAAGTGGCATTTGCAGCTCGCACTAGTGCAGAGTTATCTCAAAGAAAGGGGCCACGGTGTTTCTGTATCTCTATTATGTTGGTGCGGCTTCGGAACTTTTAAATATCTCGATATATCTCGAAAACTACGCTTCTGATCAAAAAATATCATAGAACATAAAAAGTAGGAAACTTAATTCTCTACAAAAAAGGTCTCTTAACATTTTGCCATAGCTCGCTTCGTTTCCGAGATATTTGCAGATTTATCTCAAGGGAAGTGGCCTGACGGACATATTTCGAGATATTTCTTCTTCTTGTTGTTCTTCTTCTGCACAGCTAAGCTGGAAGTGGCATTTGCAGCTCGCAATAGTGCAGAGTTATCCCAAAGAAAGGGGCCACGGTGTTTCTGTATCTCTATTATGTTGGTGCGGCTTCGGAACTTTTAAATATCTCGATATATCTCGAAAACTACGCTTCTGATCAAAAAATATCATACAACATAAATTGTAGGAAACATAATTCTCTACAAAAAAGGTCTCTTAACATTTTGCCATAGCTCGCTTCGTTTCCGAGATATTTGCAGATTTATCTCAAGGGAAGGGGCCTGACGGACATATTTCGAGATATTTCTTCCTCTTGTTGTTCTTCTTCTGCACAGCTAAGCTGGAAGTGGCATTTGCAGCGCGCAATAGTGCAGAGTTATCTCATAGAAAGGGGCCACGGTGTTTCTGTATCTCTATTATGTTGGTGCGGCTTCGGAACTTTTAAATATCTTGATATATCTCGAGAACTACGCTTCTGATCAAAAAATATCGTCGAACGTAAAAAGTAGGAAACATAATTCTCTACAAAAAAGGTCTCTTAACATTTTGCCATAGCTCGCTTCATTTCCGAGATATTTGCAGATTTATCTCAAGGGAAGTGGCCTGACGGACATATTTCGAGATATTTCTTCTTCTTGTTGTTCTTCTTCTGCACAGCTAAGCTGGAAGTGGCATTTGCGGCTCGCACTAGTGCAGAGTTATCTCCAAGAAAGGGGCCACGGTGTTTCTGTATCTCTATTATGTTGGTGCGGCTTCGGAACTTTTAAATATTTTGATATATCTCGACAACTACGCATCTGATCAAAAAATATCATAGAACATGAAAAGTAGGAAACTTAATTCTCTACAAAAAAGGTCTCTTAACATTTTGCCATAGCTCTCTTCGTTTCCGAGATATTTGCAGATTTATCTCAAGGGAAGGGGCCTGACGGACATATTTCGAGATATTTCTTCTTCTTGTTGTTCTTCTTCTGCACAGCTAAGCTGGAAGTGGCATTTGCAGCTCGCAATAGTGCAGAGTTATCTCAAAGAAAGGGGCCACGGTGTTTCTGTATCTCTATTATGTTGGTGCGGCTTCGGAACTTTTAAATATCTTGATATATCTCGAGAACTACGCGTCTGATCAAAAAATATCATAGAACATAAAAAGTAGGAAACATAATTCTCTACAAATACGGTCTCTTAACATTTTGCAATAGCTCGCTTCGTTTCCGAGATATTTGCAGATATATCTCAAGGGAAGGGGCCTGACGGACATATTTCGAGATATTTCTTCTTCTTGTTGTTCTTTTTCTGCACAGCTAAGCTGGAAGTGGCATTTGCGGCTCGCACTGGTGCACAGTTATCTCAAAGAAAGGGGCCACGGTGTTTCTGTATCTCTATTATGTTGGTGCGTCTTCGGAACTTTTAAATATCTCGATATATCTCGAAGACTACGCTTCTGATCAAAAAATATCATAGAACATAAATTGTAGGAAACATAATTCTCTACAAAAAACGTCTCTTAACATTTTGCCATAGCTCGCTTCGTTTCCGAGATATTTGCATATTTATCTCAGGGGAAGGGGCTTGACGGACATATTTCGAGATATTTCTTCTTCTTGTTGTTCTTCTTCTGCACAGCTAAGCTGGAAGTGGCATTTGCGGCTCGCACTAGTGCAGAGTTATCTCAAAGAAAGGGGCCACGGTGTTTCTGTATCTCTATTATGTTGGTGCGGCTTCGGAACTTTTAAATATCTTGATATATCTCGAGAACTACGCATCTGATCAAAAAATATCATAGAACATAAAAAGTAGGAAACTTAATTCTCTACAAAAGAGGTCTCTTAACGTTTTGCAATAGCTCGCTTCGTTTCCGAGATATTTGCAGATTTATCTCAAGGGAAGGGGCCTGACGGACATATTTCGAGATATTTCTTCTTCTTGTTGTTCTTCTTCTGCACAGCTAAACTGGAAGTGGCATTTCCAGCTCGCAATAGTGCAGAGTTATCCCAAAGAAAGGGGCCACGATGTTTCTGTATCTCTATTATGTTGGTGCGGCTTCGGAACTTTTAAATATCTCGATATATCTCGAAAACTACGCTTCTGATCAAAAAATATCAGAGAACGTAAATTGTAGGAAACTTAATTCTCTACAAAAAACGTCTCTTAACATTTTGCCATAGCTCGCTTCGTTTCCGAGATATTTGCATATTTATCTCAGGGGAAGGGGCTTGACGGACATATTTCGAGATATTTCTTCTTCTTGTTGTTCTTCTTCTGCACAGCTAAGCTGGAAGTGGCATTTGCGGCTCGCACTAGTGCAGAGTTATCTCAAAGAAAGGGGCCACGGTGTTTCTGTATCTCTATTATGTTGGTGCGGCTTCGGAACTTTTAAATATCTTGATATATCTCGAGAACTACGCATCTGATCAAAAAATATCATAGAACATAAAAAGTAGGAAACTTAATTCTCTACAAAAAAGGTCTCTTAACATTTTGCCATAGCTCGCTTCGTTTCCGAGATATTTGCAGATTCATCTCAAGGGAAGGGGTCTGACGGACATATTTCGAGATATTTCTTCTTCTTGTTGTTCTTCTTCTGCACAGCTAAGCTGGAAGTGGCATTTGCAGCTCGCAATAGTGCAGAGTTATCCCAAAGAAAGGGGCCACGGTGTTTCTGTATCTCTATTATGTTGGTGCGGCTTCGGAACTTTTAAATATCTCGATATATCTCGAAAACTACGCTTCTGATAAAAAATATCATACAACATAAAAAGTAGGAAACTTAATTCTCTACAAAAAAGGTCTCTTAACGTTTTGCAATAGCTCGCTTCGTTTCCGAGATATTTGCAGATTTATCTCAAGGGAAGGGTCCTGACGGACATATTTCGAGATATTTCTTCTTCTTGTTGTTCTTCTTCTGCACAGCTAAACTGGAAGTGGCATTTGCGGCTCGCACTAGTGCAGAGTTATCTCAAAGAAAGGGGCCACGGTGTTTCTGTATCCCTATTATGTTGGTGCGGCTTCGGAACTTTTAAATATCTCGATATATCTCGAAAACTACGCTTCTGATCAAAAAATATCATAGAACATAAATTGTAGGAAACATAATTCTCTACAAAAAACGTCTCTTAAGATTTTGCCATAGCTCGCTTCGTTTCCGAGATATTTGCAGATTCAGCTCAAAGGAACTGGCCTGACGGACATATTTCGAGATATTTCTTCTTCTTGTTGTTCTTCCTCTGCACAGCTAAGCTGGAAGTGGCATTTGCAGCTCGCAATAGTGCAGAGTTATCTCAAAGAAAGGGGCCACGGTGTTTCTGTATCTCTATTATGTTGGTGCGGCTTCGGAACTTTTAAATATCTTGATATATCTCGAGAACTACGCATCTGATCATAAAATATCATAGAACATAAAAAGTAGGAAACTTAATTCTCTACAAAAAAGGTCTCTTAACATTTTGCCATAGCTCGCTTCGTTTCCGAGATATTTGCAGATTTATCTCAAGGGAAGGGGCCTGACGGATATATTTCGAGATATTTCTTCTTCTTGTTGTTCTTCTTCTGCACAGCTAAGCTGGAAGTGGCACTTGCAGCTCGCACTAGTGCAGAGTTATCTCAAAGAAAGGGGCCACGGTGTTTCTGTATCTCTATTATGTTGGTGCGGCTTCGGAACTTTTAAATATCTCGATATATCTCGAAAACTACGCTTCTGATCAAAAAATTTCGTAGAACATAAATTGTAGGAAACATAATTCTCTACAAAAAAGGTCTCTTAACATTTTGCGATAGCTCGCTTCGTTTCCGAGATATTTGCAGATTTATCTCAAGGGAAGGGGCCTGACGGACATATTTCGAGATATTTCTTCTTCTTGTTGTTCTTCTTCTGCACAGCTGAGCTGGAAGTGGCATTTGCGGCCCGCACTAGTGCAGAGTTATCTCAAAGAAAGGGGCCACGGTGTTTCTGTATCTCTATTATGTTGGTGCGGCTTCGGAACTTTTAAATATCTCGATATATCTCGAAAACTACGCTTCTGATCAAAAAATATCATAGAACATAAATTGTAGGAAACATAATTCTCTACAAAAAAGGTCTCTTAACATTTTGCCATAGCTCGCTTCGTTTCCGAGATATTTGCAGATATATCTCAAGGGAAGGAGCCTGACGGACATATTTCGAGATATTTCTTCTTCTTGTTGTTCTTCTTCTGCACAGCTAAGCTGGAAGTGGCATTTACAGCTCGCAATAGTGCAGAGTTATCTCAAAGAAAGGGGCCACGGTGTTTCTGTATCTCTATTATGTTGGTGCGGCTTCGGAACTTTTAAATATCTTGATATATCTCGAGAACTACGCATCTGATCAAAAAATATCATAGAACGTGAAAAGTAGGAAACTTAATTCTCTACAAAAAAGGTCTCTTAACATTTTGCCATAGCTCTCTTCGTTTCCGAGATATTTGCAGATTTATCTCAAGGGAAGGGGCCTGACGGACATATTTCGAGATATTTCTTCTTCTTGTTGTCCTTCTTCTGCACAGCTAAGCTGGAAGTGGCATTTGCAGCTCGCAATAGTGCAGAGTTATCTCAAAGAAAGGGGCCACGGTGTTTCTGTATCTCTATTATGTTGGTGCGGCTTCGGAACTTTTAAATATCTTGATATATCTCGAGAACTACGCGTCTGATCAAAAAATATCATAGAACATAAAAGGTAGGAAACATAATTCTCTACAAAAACGGTCTCTTAACATTTTGCAATAGCTCGCTTCGTTTCCGAGATATTTGCAGATATATCTCAAGGGAAGGGGCCTGACGGACATATTTCGAGATATTTCTTCTTCTTGTTGTTCTTCTTCTGCACAGCTAAGCTGGAAGTGGCATTTGCGGCTCGCACTGGTGCACAGTTATCTCAAAGAAAGGGGCCACGGTGTTTCTGTATCTCTATTATGTTGGTGCGTCTTCGGAACTTTTAAATATCTCGATATATCTCGAAGACTACGCTTCTGATCAAAAAATATCATAGAACATAAATTGTAGGAAACATAATTCTCTACAAAAAACGTCTCTTAACATTTTGCCATAGCTCGCTTCGTTTCCGAGATATTTGCATATTTATCTCAGGGGAAGGGGCTTGACGGACATATTTCGAGATATTTCTTCTTCTTGTTGTTCTTCTTCTGCACAGCTAAGCTGGAAGTGGCATTTGCGGCTCGCACTAGTGCAGAATTATCTCAAAGAAAGGGGCCACGGTGTTTCTGTATCTCTATTATGTTGGTGCGGCTTCGAAACTTTTAAATATCTTGATATATCTCGAGAACTACGCATCTGATCAAAAAATATCATAGAACATAAAAAGTAGGAAACTTAATTCTCTACAAAAAAGTTCTCTTAACATTTTGCCATAGCTCGCTTCGTTTCCGAGATATTTGCAGATTTATCTCAAGGGAAGGGGCCTGACGGACATATTTCGAGATATTTCTTCTTCTTGTTGTTCTTCTTCTGCACAGCTGAGCTGGAAGTGGCATTTGCAGGTCGCAATAGTGCAGAGTTATCTCAAAGAAAGGGGCCACGGTGTTTCTGTATCTCTATTATGTTGGTGCGGCTTCGGAACTTTTAAATATCTCGATATATCTCGAAAACTACGCTTCTGATCAAAAAATGTCATAGAACGTAAATTGTAGGAAATATTATTCTCTACAAAAAAGGTCTCTTAACATTTTGCCATAGCTCGCTTCGTTTCCGAGATACTTGCAGATTCATCTCAAGGGAAGGGGTCTGACGGACATATTTCGAGATATTTCTTCTTCTTGTTGTTCTTCTTCTGCACAGCTAAGCTCGAAGTGGCATTTGCAGCTCGCAATAGTGCAGAGTTATCTCAAAGAAAGAGGCCACGGTGTTTCTGTATCTCTATTATGTTGGTGCAGCTTCGGAACTTTTAAATATCTTGATATATCTCGAGAACTACGCTTCTGATCAAAAAATATCGTCGAACATAAAAAGTAGGAAACATAATTCTCTACAAAAAAGGTCTCTTAACATTTTGCCATAGCTCGCTTCGTTTCCGAGATATTTGCAGATTTATCTCAAGGGAAGTGGCCTGGCGGACATATTTCGAGATATTTCTTCTTCTTGTTGTTTTTCTTCTGCACAGCTAAGCTGGAAGTGGCATTTGCGGCTCGCACTAGTGCAGAGTTATCTCAAAGAAAGGGGCCACGGTGTTTCTGTATCTCTATTATGTTGGTGCGGCTTCGGAACTTTTAAATATCTTGATATATCTCGAGAACTACGCGTCTGATCAAAAAATATCATAGAACATAAAAAGTAGGAAACATAATTCTCTACAAAAACGGTCTCTTAACATTTTGCAATAGCTCGCTTCGTTTCCGAGATATTTGCAGATATATCTCAAGGGAAGGGGCCTGACGGACATATTTCGAGATATTTCTTCTTCTTGTTGTTCTTCTTCTGCACAGCTAAGCTGGAAGTGGCATTTGCGGCTCGCACTGGTGCACAGTTATCTCAAAGAAAGGGGCCACGGTGTTTCTGTATCTCTATTATGTTGGTGCGTCTTCGGAACTTTTAAATATCTCGATATATCTCGAAGACTACGCTTCTGATCAAAAAATATCATAGAACATAAATTGTAGGAAACATAATTCTCTACAAAAAACGTCTCTTAACATTTTGCCATAGCTCGCTTCGTTTCCGAGATATTTGCATATTTATCTCAGGGGAAGGGGCTTGACGGACATATTTCGAGATATTTCTTCTTCTTGTTGTTCTTCTTCTGCACAGCTAAGCTGGAAGTGGCATTTGCGGCTCGCACTAGTGCAGAGTTATCTCAAAGAAAGGGGCCACGGTGTTTCTGTATCTCTATTATGTTGGTGCGGCTTCGGAACTTTTAAATATCTTGATATATCTCGAGAACTACGCATCTGATCAAAAAATATCATAGAACATAAAAAGTAGGAAACTTAATTCTCTACAAAAAAGGTCTCTCAACATTTTGCCATAGCTCGCTTCGTTTCCGAGATATTTGCAGATTTATCTCAAGGGAAGGGGCCTGACGGACATATTTCGAGATATTTCTTCTTCTTGTTGTTCTTCTTCTGCACAGCTGAGCTGGAAGTGGCATTTGCAGGTCGCAATAGTGCAGAGTTATCTCAAAGAAAGGGGCCACGGTGTTTCTGTATCTCTATTATGTTGGTGCGGCTTCGGAACTTTTAAATATCTCGATATATCTCGAAAGCTACGCTTCTGATCAAAAAATATCATAGACCGTAAATTGTAGGAAACATAATTCTCTACAAAAAAGGTCTCTTAACATTTTGCCATAGCTCGCTTCGTTTCCGAGATATTTGCAGATATATCTCAAGGGAAGGGGTCTGACGGACATATTTCGAGATATTTCTTCTTCTTGTTGTTCTTCTTCTGCACAGCTAAGCTGGAAGTGGCATTTGCGGCTCGCACTAGTGCAGAGTTATCCCAAAGAAAGGGGCCACGATGTTTCTGTATCTCTATTATGTTGGTGCGTCTTCGGAACTTTTAAATATCTCGATATATCTCGAAGACTACGCTTCTGATCAAAAAATATCATAGAACATAAATTGTAGGAAACATAATTCGCTACAAAAAACGTCTCTTAACATTTTGCCATAGCTCGCTTCGTTTCCGAGATATTTGCATATTTATCTCAGGGGAAGGGGCTTGACGGACATATTTCGAGATATTTCTTCTTCTTGTTGTTCTTCTCCTGCACAGCTAACCTGGAAGTGGCATTTGCGGCTCGCACTAGTTCAGAGTTATCTCAAAGAAAGGGGCCACGGTGTTTCTGTATCTCTATTATGTTGGTGCGGCTTCGGAACTTTTAAATATCTTGATATATCTCGAGAACTACGCATCTGATCAAAAAATATCATAGAACATAAAAAGTAGGAAACTTAATTCTCTACAAAAAAGGTCTCTTAACATTTTGCCATAGCTCGCTTCGTTTCCGAGATATTTGCAGATTTATCTCAAGGGAAGGGGCCTGACGGACATATTTCGAGATATTTCTTCTTCTTGTTGTTCTTCTTCTGCACAGCTGAGCTGGAAGTGGCATTTGCAGGTCGCAATAGTGCAGAGTTATCTCAAAGAAAGGGGCCACGGTGTTTCTGTATCTCTATTATGTTGGTGCGGCTTCGGAACTTTTAAATATCTCGATATATCTCGAAAACTACGCTTCTGATCAAAAAATATCATAGAACATAAATTGTAGGAAACATAATTCTCTACAAAAAAGGTCTCTTAACATTTTGCCATAGCTCGCTTCGTTTCCGAGATATTTGCAGATATATCTCAAGGGAAGGGGCCTGACGGACATATTTCGAGATATTTCTTCTTCTTGTTGTTCTTCTTCTGCACAGCTAAGCTGGAAGTGGCATTTACAGCTCGCAATAGTGCAGAGTTATCTCAAAGAAAGGGGCCACGGTGTTTCTGTATCTCTATTATGTTGGTGCGGCTTCGGAACTTTTAAATATCTTGATATATCTCGAGAACTACGCATCTGATCAAAAAATATCATAGAACATAAAAAGTAGGAAACCTAATTCTCTACAAAAAAGGTCTCTTAACATTTTGCCGTAGCTCTCTTCGTTTCCGAGATATTTGCAGATTTATCTCAAGGGAAGGGGCCTGACGGACATATTTCGAGATATTTCTTCTTCTTGTTGTTCTTCTTCTGCACAGCTAAGCTGAAAGTGGCATTTGCAGCTCGCAATAGTGCAGAGTTATCTCAAAGAAAGGGGCCACGGTGTTTCTGTATCTCTATTATGTTGGTGCGGCTTCGGAACTTTTAAATATCTTGATATATCTCCAGAACTACGCATCTGATCAGGAAATATCATAGAAGATAAAAAGTAGGAAACTTAATTCTCTACAAAAAAGGTCTCTTAACATTTTGCCATAGCTCGCTTCGTTTCCGAGATATTTGCAGATTTATCTCAAGGTAAGGGGCCTGACGGACATATTTCGAGATATTTCTTCTTCTTGTTGTTCTTCTTCTGCACAGCGAAGCTGGAAGTGGCATTTGCAGCTCGCAATAGTGCAGAGTTATCTCAAAGAGAGGGGCACGGTGTTTCTGTATCCCTATTATGTTGGTGCGGCTACGGAACTTTTAAATATCTTGATATATCTCGAGAACTACGCATCTGATCAAAAAATATCATAGAACATAAAACGTACGAAACTTAATTCTCTACAAAAAAGGTCTCTTAACATTTTGCCATAGCTCGCTTCGTTTCCGAGATATTTGCAGATTTATCTCAAGGGAAGGGGCCTAACGGACATATTTCGAGATATTTCTTCTTCTTGTTGTTCTTCTTCTGCACAGCTAAACTGGAAGTGGCATTTCCAGGTCGCAATAGTGCAGAGTTATCTCAAAGAAAGGAGCCACGGTGTTTCTGTATCTCTATTATGTTGGTGCGGCTTCGGAACTTTTAAATATCTTGATATATCTCGAGAACTACGCGTCTGATCAAAAAATATCATAGAACATAAAAAGTAGGAAACATAATTCTCTACAAAAAAGGTCTCTTAACATTTTGCCATAGCTCGCTTCGTCTCCGAGATATTTGCAGATATATCTCAAGGGAAGGGGCCTGACGGACATATTTCGAGATATTTCTTCTTCTTGTTGTTCTTCTTCTGCACAGCTAAGCTGGAAGTGGCATTTACAGCTCGCAATAGTGCAGAGTTATCTCAAAGAAAGGGGCCACGGTGTTTCTGTATCTCTATTATGTTGGTGCGGGTTCGGAACTTTTAAATATCTTGATATATCTCGAGAACTACGCATCTGATCAAAAAATATCATAGAACATAAAAAGTGGGAAACCTAATTCTCTACAAAAAAGGTCTCTTAACATTTTGCCATAGCTCTCTTCGTTTCCGAGATATTTGCAGATTTATCTCAAGGGAAGGGGCCTGACGGACATATTTCGAGATATTTCTTCTTCTTGTTGTTCTTCTTCTGCACAGCTAAGCTGGAAGTGGCATTTACAGCTCGCAATAGTGCAGAGTTATCTCAAAGAAAGGGGCCACGGTGTTTCTGTATCTCTATTATGTTGGTGCGGGTTCGGAACTTTTAAATATCTTGATATATCTCGAGAACTACGCATCTGATCAAAAAATATCATAGAACATAAAAAGTAGGAAACTTAATTCTCTACAAAAAAGTCTCTTAACATTTTGCCATAGCTCGCTTCGTTTCCGAGATATTTGCAGATTTATCTCAAGGGAAGGGGCCTAACGGACATACTTCCAGATATTTCTTCTTCTTGTTGTTCTTCTTCTGCACAGCTAAACTGGAAGTGGCATTTCCAGCTCGCAATAGTGCAGAGTTATCTCAAAGAGAGGGGCACGGTGTTTCTGTATCCCGATTATGTTGGTGCGGCTTCGGAACTTTTAAATATCTTGATATATCTCGAGAACTACGCATCTGATCAAAAAATATCATAGAACATAAAAAGTAGGAAACTTAATTCGCTACAAAAAAGGTCTCTTAACATTTTGCCATAGCTCGCTGCGTTTCCGAGATATTTGCAGATTTATCTCAAGGGAAGGGGCCTAACGGACATATTTCGTGATATTTCTTCTTCTTGTTGTTCTTCTTCTGCACAGCTAAGCTGGAAGTGGCATTTGCAGCTCGCAATAGTGCAGAGTTATCTCAAAGAAAGGGGCCACGGTGTTTCTGTATCTCTATTATGTTGGTGCGGCTTCGGAACTTTTAAATATCTTGATATATCTCGAGAACTACGCATCTGATCAAAAAATATCATAGAACATAAAAAGTAGGAAACTTAATTCTCTACAAAAGAGGTCTCTTAACGTTTTGCAATAGCTCGCTTCGTTTCCGAGATATTTGCAGATTTATCTCAAGGGAAGGGGCCTGACGGACATATTTCGAGATATTTCTTCTTCTTGTTGTTCTTCTTCTGCACAGCTAAACTGGAAGTGGCATTTCCAGCTCGCAATAGTGCAGAGTTATCCCAAAGAAAGGGGCCACGATGTTTCTGTATCTCTATTATGTTGGTGCGGCTTCGGAACTTTTAAATATCTCGATATATCTCGAAAACTACGCTTCTGATCAAAAAATATCAGAGAACGTAAATTGTAGGAAACATAATTCTCTACAAAAAAGGTCTCTTAAGATTTTGCCATTCCTCGCTTCGTTTCCGAGATATTTGCAGATTTATTTCAAGGGAAGGGGCCTGACGGACATATTTCGAGATATTTCTTCTTCTTGTTGTTCTTCTTCTGCACAGCTAAGCTGGAAGTGGCATTTGCAGCTCGCAATAGTGCAGAGTTATCTCAAAGAAAGGGGCCACGGTGTTTCTGTATCTCTATTATGTTGGTGCGGCTTCGGAACTTTTAAATATCTTGATATATCTCGAGAACTACGCATCTGATCAAAAAATATCGTAGAACATAAAAAGTAGGAAACTTAATTCTCTACAAATAAGGTTTCTTAACATTTTGCCATAGCTCGCTTGGTTTCCGAGATATTTGCAGATTTATCTCAAGGGAAGGGGCCTGACGGACATATTTCGAGATATTTCTTCTTCTTGTTGTTCTTCTTCTGCACAGCTAAGCTGGAAGTGGCATTTGCAGCTCGCAGTAGTGCAGAGTTATCTCAAAGAAAGGGGCCACGGTGTTTCTGTATCTCTATTATGTTGGTGCGGCTTCGGAACTTTTAAATATCTTGATATATCTCGAGAACTACGCATCTGATCAAAAAATATCATAGAACATAAAAAGTAGGAAACTTAATTCTCTACAAAAAAGGTCTCTCAACATTTTGCCATAGCTCGCTTCGTTTCCGAGATATTTGCAGATTTATCTCAAGGGAAGGGGCCTGACGGACATATTTCGAGATATTTCTTCTTCTTGTTGTTCTTCTTCTGCACAGCTAAGCTGGAAGTGGCATTTGCAGCGCGCAATAGTGCAGAGTTATCTCAAAGAAAGGGGCCACGGTGTTTCTGTATCTCTATTATGTTAGTGCGGCTTCGGAACTTTTAAATATCTTGATATATCTCGAGAACTGCGCATCTGATCAAAAAATATCATAGAACATAAAAAGTAGGAAACTTAATTCTCTACAAAAAAGGTCTCTTAACATTTTGCCATAGCTCGCTTCGTTTCCGAGATATTTGCAGATTTATCTCAAGGGAAGGGGCCTGACGGACATATTTCGAGATATTTCTTCTTCTTGTTGTTCTTCTTCTGCACAGCTAAGCTGGAAGTGGCATTTGCAGCTCGCAGTAGTGCAGAGTTATCTCAAAGAAAGATGCCACTGTGTTTCTGTATCTCTATTATGTTGGTGCGGCTTCGGAACTTTTAAATATCTCGATATATCTCGAAAACTACGCTTCTGATCAAAAAATATCATAGAACATAAATTGTAGGAAACATAATTCTCTACAAAAAAGGTCTCCTAACATTTTGCATTAGCTCGCTTCGTTTCCGAGATATTTGCAGATTTATCTCAAGGGAAGGGTCCTGATGGACATATTTCGAGATATTTCTTCTTCTTGTTGTTCTTCTTCTGCACAGCTAAACTGGAAGTGGCATTTGCAGCTCGCAATAGTGCAGAGTTATCTCAAAGAAAGGGGCCACGGTGTTTCTGTACCTCTATTATGTTGGTGCAGCTTCGGAGCTTTTAAATATCTTGATATATCTCGAGAACTACGCATCTGATCAAAAAATATCATAGAACATAAAAAGTAGGAAACTTAATTCTCTACAAAAAAGGTCTCTTAACGTTTTGCAATAGCTCGCTTCGTTTCCGAGATATTTGCAGATTTATCTCAAGGGAAGGGTCCTGACGGACATATTTCGAGATATTTCTTCTTCTTGTTGTTCTTCTTCTGCACAGCTAAACTGGAAGTGGCATTTCCAGCTCGCAATCGTGCAGAGTTATCGCAAAGAAAGGGGCCACGGTGTTTCTGTATCTCTATTATGTTGGTGCGGCTTCGGAACTTTTAAATATCTTGATATATCTCGAGAACTACGCATCTGATCAAAAAATATCATAGAACATAAAAAGTAGGAAACCTAATTTTCTACAAAAAAGGTCGCTTAACATTTTGCCGTAGCTCGCTTCGTTTCCGAGATATTTGCAGATTTATCTCAAGGGAAGGGGCCTGACGGACATATTTCGAAATATTTCTTATTCTTGTTGTTCTTCTTCTGCACAGCTAACCTGGAAGTGGCATTTGCAGCTCGCAATAGTGCAGAGTTATCTCAAAGAAAGGGGCCACGGTGTTTCTGTACCTCTATTATGTTGGTGCAGCTTCGGAGCTTTTAAATATCTTGATATATCTCGAGAACTACGCATCTGATCAAAAAATATCATAGAACATAAAAAGTAGGAAACTTAATTCTCTACAAAAAAGGTCTCTCAGCGTTTTGCAATAGCTCGCTTCGTTTCCGAGATATTTGCAGATTTATCTCAAGGGAAGGGTCCTGACGGACATATTTCGAGATATTTCTTCTTCTTGTTGTTCTTCTTCTGCACAGATAAACTGGAAGTGGCATTTCCAGCTCGCAATAGTGCAGAGTTATCCCAAAGAAAGGGGCCACGGTGTTTCCGTATCTCTATTATGTTGGTGCGGCTTCGGAACTTTTAAATATCTCGATATATCTCGAAAACTACGCCTCTGATCAAAAAATATCATAGAACATAAATTGTAGGAAACATAATTCTCTACAAAAAAGGTCTCCTAACATTTTGCATTAGCTCGCTTCGTTTCCGAGATATTTGCAGATTTATCTCAAGGGAAGGGTCCTGATGGACATATTTCGAGATATTTCTTCTTCTTGTTGTTCTTCTTCTGCACAGCTAAACTGGAAGTGGCATTTGCAGCTCGCAATAGTGCAGAGTTATCTCAAAGAAAGGGGCCACGGTGTTTCTGTACCTCTATTATGTTGGTGCAGCTTCGGAGCTTTTAAATATCTTGATATATCTCGAGAACTACGCATCTGATCAAAAAATATCATAGAACATAAAAAGTAGGAAACTTAATTCTCTACAAAAAAGGTCTCTTAACGTTTTGCAATAGCTCGCTTCGTTTCCGAGATATTTGCAGATTTATCTCAAGGGAAGGGTCCTGACGGACATATTTCGAGTTATTTCTTCTTCTTGTTGTTCTTCTTCTGCACAGCTAAACTGGAAGTGGCATTTCCAGCTCGCAATCGTGCAGAGTTATCGCAAAGAAAGGGGCCACGGTGTTTCTGTATCTCTATTATGTTGGTGCGGCTTCGGAACTTTTAAATATCTTGATATATCTCGAGAACTACGCATCTGATCAAAAAATATCATAGAACATAAAAAGTAGGAAACCTAATTTTCTACAAAAAAGGTCGCTTAACATTTTGCCGTAGCTCGCTTCGTTTCCGAGATATTTGCAGATTTATCTCAAGGGAAGGGGCCTGACGGACATATTTCGAAATATTTCTTATTCTTGTTGTTCTTCTTCTGCACAGCTAACCTGGAAGTGGCATTTGCAGCTCGCAATAGTGCAGAGTTATCTCAAAGAAAGGGGCCACGGTGTTTCTGTACCTCTATTATGTTGGTGCAGCTTCGGAGCTTTTAAATATCTTGATATATCTCGAGAACTACGCATCTGATCAAAAAATATCATAGAACATAAAAAGTAGGAAACTTAATTCTCTACAAAAAAGGTTTCTCAGCGTTTTGCAATAGCTCGCTTCGTTTCCGAGATATTTGCAGATTTATCTCAAGGGAAGGGTCCTGACGGACATATTTCGAGATATTTCTTCTTCTTGTTGTTCTTCTTCTGCACAGATAAACTGGAAGTGGCATTTCCAGCTCGCAATCGTGCAGAGTTATCTCAAAGAAAGGGGCCACGGTGTTTCTGTATCTCTATTATGTTGGTGCGGCTTCGGAACTTTTAAATATCTTGATATATCTCGAGAACTACGCATCTGATCAAAAAATATCATAGAACATAAAAAGTAGGAAACCTAATTTTCTACAAAAAAGGTCTCTTAACATTTTGCCGTAGCTCGCTTCGTTTCCGAGATATTTGCAGATTTATCTCAAGGGAAGGGGCCTGACGGACATATTTCGAAATATTTCTTATTCTTGTTGTTCTTCTTCTGCACAGCTAAGCTGGAAGTGGCATTTGCGGCTCGCACTAGTGCAGAGTTATCTCAAAGAAAGGGGCCACGGTGTTTCTGTATCTCTATTATGTTGTTGCGGCTTCGGAACTTTTAAATATCTTGATATATCTCGAGAACTACGCATCTGATCAAAAAATATCATAGACCATAAAAAGTAGGAAACCTAATTCTCTACAAAAAAGGTCTCTTAACATTTTGCCATAGCTCGCTTCGTTTCCGAGATATTTGCAGATTTATCTCAAGGGAAGGGGCCTGACGGACATATTTCGAAATATTTCTTATTCTTGTTGTTCTTCTTCTGCACAGCTAAGCTGGAAGTGGCATTTGCAGCTCGCAATAGTGCAGAGTTATCTCAAAGAAAGGGGCCACGGTGTTTCTGTACCTCTATTATGTTGGTGCAGCTTCGGAGCTTTTAAATATCTTGATATATCTCGAGAACTACGCATCTGATCAAAAAATATCATAGAACATAAAAAGTAGGAAACTTAATTCTCTACAAAAAAGGTCTCTCAGCGTTTTGCAATAGCTCGCTTCGTTTCCGAGATATTTGCAGATTTATCTCAAGGGAAGGGTCCTGACGGACATATTTCGAGATATTTCTTCTTCTTGTTGTTCTTCTTCTGCACAGCTAAACTGGAAGTGGCATTTGCGGCTCGCACTAGTGCAGAGTTATCTCAAAGAAAGGGGCCACGGTGTTTCTGTATCTCTATTATGTTGGTGCGGCTTCGGAACTTTTAAATATCTTGATATATCTCGAGAACTACGCATCTGATGAAAAAATATCATAGAACATAAAAAGTAGGAAACCTAATTTTCTACAAAAAAGGTCGCTTAACATTTTGCCGTAGCTCGCTTCGTTTCCGAGATATTTGCAGATTTATCTCAAGGGAAGGGGCCTGACGGACATATTTCGAAATATTTCTTATTCTTGTTGTTCTTCTTCTGCACAGCTAAGCTGGAAGTGGCATTTGCAGCTCGCAATAGTGCAGAGTTATCTCAAAGAAAGGGGCCACGGTGTTTCTGTACCTCTATTATGTTGGTGCAGCTTCGGAGCTTTTAAATATCTTGATATATCTCGAGAACTACGCATCTGATCAAAAAATATCATAGAACATAAAAAGTAGGAAACTTAATTCTCTACAAAAAAGGTCTCTCAGCGTTTTGCAATAGCTCGCTTCGTTTCCGAGATATTTGCAGATTTATCTCAAGGGAAGGGTCCTGACGGACATATTTCGAGATATTTCTTCTTCTTGTTGTTCTTCTTCTGCACAGCTAAACTGGAAGTGGCATTTGCAGCTCGCAATAGTGCAGAGTTATCTCAAAGAAAGGGGCCACGGTGTTTCTGTTCCTCTATTATGTTGGTGCAGCTTCGGAGCTTTTAAATATCTTGATATATCTCGAGAACTACGCATCTGATCAAAAAATATCATAGAACATAAAAAGTAGGAAACTTAATTCTCTACAAAAAAGGTCTCTTAACGTTTTGCAATAGCTCGCTTCGTTTCCGAGATATTTGCAGATTTATCTCAAGGGAAGGGTCCTGACGGACATATTTCGAGGTATTTCTTCTTCTTGTTGTTCTTCTTCTGCACAGCTAAACTGGAAGTGGCATTTCCAGCTCGCAATCGTGCAGAGTTATCGCAAAGAAAGGGGCCACGGTGTTTCTGTATCTCTATTATGTTGGTGCGGCTTCGGAACTTTTAAATATCTTGATATATCTCGAGAACTACGCATCTGATCAAAAAATATCATAGAACATAAAAAGTAGGAAACCTAATTTTCTACAAAAAAGGTCGCTTAACATTTTGCCGTAGCTCGCTTCGTTTCCGAGATATTTGCAGATTTATCTCAAGGGAAGGGGCCTGACGGACATATTTCGAAATATTTCTTCTTCTTGTTGTTCTTCTTCTGCACAGATAAACTGGAAGTGGCATTTCCAGCTCGCAATAGTGCAGAGTTATCCCAAAGAAAGGGGCCACGGTGTTTCCGTATCTCTATTATGTTGGTGCGGCTTCGGAACTTTTAAATATCTCGATATATCTCGAAAACTACGCTTCTGATCAAAAAATATCATAGAACATAAATTGTAGGAAACATAATTCTCTACAAAAAAGGTCTCCTAACATTTTGCATTAGCTCGCTTCGTTTCCGAGATATTTGCAGATTTATCTCAAGGGAAGGGTCCTGATGGACATATTTCGAGATATTTCTTCTTCTTGTTGTTCTTCTTCTGCACAGCTAAACTGGAAGTGGCATTTCCAGCTCGCAATCGTGCAGAGTTATCTCAAAGAAAGGGGCCACGGTGTTTCTGTATCTCTATTATGTTGGTGCGGCTTCGGAACTTTTAAATATCTTGATATATCTCGAGAACTACGCATCTGATCAAAAAATATCATAGAACATAAAAAGTAGGAAACCTAATTTTCTACAAAAAAGGTCTCTTAACATTTTGCCGTAGCTCGCTTCGTTTCCGAGATATTTGCAGATTTATCTCAAGGGAAGGGGCCTGACGGACATATTTCGAAATATTTCTTATTCTTGTTGTTCTTCTTCTGCACAGCTAAGCTGGAAGTGGCATTTGCGGCTCGCACTAGTGCAGAGTTATCTCAAAGAAAGGGGCCACGGTGTTTCTGTATCTCTATTATGTTGTTGCGGCTTCGGAACTTTTAAATATCTTGATATATCTCGAGAACTACGCATCTGATCAAAAAATATCATAGAACATAAAAAGTAGGAAACCTAATTCTCTACAAAAAAGGTCTCTTAACATTTTGCCATAGCTCGCTTCGTTTCCGAGATATTTGCAGATTTATCTCAAGGGAAGGGGCCTGACGGACATATTTCGAGATATTTCTTCTTCTTGTTGTTCTTCTTCTGCACAGCTAAGCTGGAAGTGGCATTTGCGGCTCGCACTAGTGCAGAGTTATCTCAAAGAAAGGGGCCACGGTGTTTCTGTATCTCTATTATGTTGGTGCGGCTTCGGAACTTTTAAATATCTTGATATATCTCGAGAACTACGCATCTGATGAAAAAATATCATAGAACATAAAAAGTAGGAAACCTAATTTTCTACAAAAAAGGTCGCTTAACATTTTGCCGTAGCTCGCTTCGTTTCCGAGATATTTGCAGATTTATCTCAAGGGAAGGGGCCTGACGGACATATTTCGAAATATTTCTTATTCTTGTTGTTCTTCTTCTGCACAGCTAACCTGGAAGTGGCATTTGCAGCTCGCAATAGTGCAGAGTTATCTCAAAGAAAGGGGCCACGGTGTTTCTGTACCTCTATTATGTTGGTGCAGCTTCGGAGCTTTTAAATATCTTGATATATCTCGAGAACTACGCATCTGATCAAAAAATATCATAGAACATAAAAAGTAGGAAACTTAATTCTCTACAAAAAAGGTCTCTCAGCGTTTTGCAATAGCTCGCTTCGTTTCCGAGATATTTGCAGATTTATCTCAAGGGAAGGGTCCTGACGGACATATTTCGAGATATTTCTTCTTCTTGTTGTTCTTCTTCTGCACAGATAAACTGGAAGTGTCATTTCCAGCTCGCAATAGTGCAGAGTTATCCCAAAGAAAGGGGCCACGGTGTTTCCGTATCTCTATTATGTTGGTGCGGCTTCGGAACTTTTAAATATCTCGATATATCTCGAAAACTACGCTTCTGATCAAAAAATATCATAGAACATAAATTGTAGGAAACATAATTCTCTACAAAAAAGGTCTCCTAACATTTTGCATTAGCTCGCTTCGTTTCCGAGATATTTGCAGATTTATCTCAAGGGAAGGGTCCTGATGGACATATTTCGAGATATTTCTTCTTCTTGTTGTTCTTCTTCTGCACAGCTAAACTGGAAGTGGCATTTCCAGCTCGCAATCGTGCAGAGTTATCTCAAAGAAAGGGGCCACGGTGTTTCTGTATCTCTATTATGTTGGTGCGGCTTCGGAACTTTTAAATATCTTGATATATCTCGAGAACTACGCATCTGATCAAAAAATATCATAGAACATAAAAAGTAGGAAACCTAATTTTCTACAAAAAAGGTCTCTTAACATTTTGCCGTAGCTCGCTTCGTTTCCGAGATATTTGCAGATTTATCTCAAGGGAAGGGGCCTGACGCACATATTTCGAAATATTTCTTATTCTTGTTGTTCTTCTTCTGCACAGCTAAGCTGGAAGTGGCATTTGCGGCTCGCACTAGTGCAGAGTTATCTCAAAGAAAGGGGCCACGGTGTTTCTGTATCTCTATTATGTTGTTGCGGCTTCGGAACTTTTAAATATCTTGATATATCTCGAGAACTACGTATCTGATCAAAAAATATCATAGAACATAAAAAGTAGGAAACCTAATTCTCTACAAAAAAGGTCTCTTAACATTTTGCCATAGCTCGCTTCGTTTCCGAGATATTTGCAGATTTATCTCAAGGGAAGGGGCCTGACGGACATATTTCGAGATATTTCTTCTTCTTGTTGTTCTTCTTCTGCACAGCTAAGCTGGAAGTGGCATTTGCGGCTCGCACTAGTGCAGAGTTATCTCAAAGAAAGGGGCCACGGTGTTTCTGTATCTCTATTATGTTGGTGCGGCTTCGGAACTTTTAAATATCTTGATATATCTCGAGAACTGCGCATCTGATCAAAAAATATCATAGAACATAAAAAGTAGGAAACTTAATTCTCTACAAAAAAGGTCTCTTAACATTTTGCCATAGCTCGCTTTGTTTCCGAGATATTTGCAGATTTATCTCAAGGGAAGGGGCCTCACGGACATATTTCGAGATATTTCTTCTTCTTTTTGTTCTTCTTCTGCACAGCTAAGCTGGAAGTGGCATTTGCGGCTCGCACTAGTGCAGAGTTATCTCAAAGAAAGGGGCCACGGTGTTTCTGTAACTCTATTATGTTGGTGCGGCTTCGGAACTTTTAAATATCTTGATATATCTCGAGAACTACGCATCTGATCAAAAAATATCATAGAACATAAAAAGTAGGAAACCTAATTCTCTACAAAAAAGGTCTCTTAACATTTTGCCATAGCTCGCTTCGTTTCCGAGATATTTGCAGATTTATCTCAAGGGAAGGGGCCTGACGGACATATTTCGAGATATTTCTTCTTCTTGTTGTTCTTCTTCTGCACAGCTAAGCTGGAAGTGGCATTTGCGGCTCGCACTAGTGCAGAGTTATCTCAAAGAAAGGGGCCACGGTGTTTCTGTATCTCTATTATGTTGGTGCGGCTTCGGAACTTTTAAATATCTCGATATATCTCGAAAACTACGCTTCTGATCAAAAAATATCATAGAAGATAAATTGTAGGAAACATAATTCTCTACAAAAAAGGTCTCTTAACATTTTGCCATAGCTCGCTTCGTTTCCGAGATATTTGCAGATATATCTCAAGGGCAGGGGCCTGACGGACATATTTCGAGATATTTCTTCTTCTTGTTGTTCTTCTTCTGCACAGCTAAGCTGGAGGTGGCATTTACAGCTCGCAACAGTGCAGAGTTATCTCAAAGAAAGGGGCCACGGTGTTTCTGTATCTCTATTATGTTGGTGCGGCTTCGGAACTTTTAAATATCTTGATATATCTCGAGAACTACGCATCTGATGAAAAAATATCATAGAACATAAAAAGTAGGAAACTTAATTCTCTACAAAAAAGGTCTCTTGACATTTTGCCATAGCTCTCTTCGTTTCCGAGATATTTGCAGATTTATCTCAAGGGAAGGGGCCTGACGGACATATTTCGAGATACTTCTTCTTCTTGTTGTTCTTCTTCTGCACAGCTAAGCTGGAAGTGGCATTTGCAGCTCGCAATAGTGCAGAGTTATCTCAAAGAAAGGGGCCACGGTGTTTCTGTATCTCTATTATGTTGGTGCGGCTTCGGAACTTTTAAATATCTTGATATATCTCGAGAACTACGCGCCTGATCAAAAAATATCATAGAACATAAAAAGTAGGAAACATAATTCTGTACAAAAAAGGTCTCTTAACATTTTGCCATAGCTCGCTTCGTTTCCGAGATATTTGCAGATTTATCTCAAGGGAAGGGGCCTAACGGACATATTTCGAGATATTTCTTCTTCTTGTTGTTCTTCTTCTGCACAGCTAAGCTGGAAGTGGCATTTGCGGCTCGCACTAGTGCAGAGTTATCTCAAAGAAAGGGGCCACGGTGTTTCTGTATCTCTATTATGTTGGCGCGGTTTCGGAACTTTTAAATATCTTGATATATCTCGAGAACTACGCATCTGATCAAAAAATATCATAGAACATAAAAAGTAGGAAACTTAATTCTCTACAAATAAGGTCTCTTAACATTTTGCCATAGCTCGCTTCGTTTCCGAGATATTTGCAGATTTATCTCAAGGGAAGGGGCCTCACGGACATATTTCGAGATATTTCTTCTTCTTGTTGTTCTTCTTCTGCACAGCTAAGCTGGAAGTGGCATTTGCAGCTCGCAATAGTGCAGAGATATCTCAAAGAAAGGGGCCACGGTGTTTCTGTATCTCTATTATGTTGGTGCGGCTTCGGAACTTTTAAATATCTTGATATATCTCGAGAACTACGCGTCTGATCAAAAAATATCATAGAACATAAAAAGTAGGAAACATAATTCTGTACAAAAAAGGTCTCTTAACATTTTGCCATAGCTCGCTTCGTTTCCGAGATATTTGCAGATTTATCTCAAGGGAAGGGGCCTGACGGACATATTTCGAGATATTTCTTCTTCTTGTTGTTCTTCTTCTGCACAGCTAAGCTGGAAGTGGCATTTGCGGCTCGCACTAGTGCACAGTTATCTCAAAGAAAGGGGCCACGGTGTTTCTGTATCTCTATTATGTTGGTGCGGCTTCGGAACTTTTAAGTATCTCGATATATCTCGAAAACTACGCTTCTGATCAAAAAATATCATAGAACATAAATTGTAGAAAACATAATTCTCTACAGAAAACGTCTCTTAACATTTTGCCATAGCTCGCTTGGTTTCCGAGATATTTGCAGATTTATCTCAAGGGAAGGGTCCTGACGGACATATTTCGAGATATTTCTTCTTCTTGTTGTTCTTCTTCTGCACAGCTAAACTGGAAGTGGCATTTCCAGCTCGCAATCGTGCAGAGTTATCGCAAAGAAAGGGGCCACGGTGTTTCTGTATCTCTATTATGTTGGTGCGGCTTCGGAACTTTTAAATATCTTGATATATCTCGAGAACTACGCATCTGATCAAAAAATATCATAGAACATAAAAAGTAGGAAACCTAATTTTCTACAAAAAAGGTCGCTTAACATTTTGCCGTAGCTCGCTTCGTTTCCGAGATATTTGCAGATTTATCTCAAGGGAAGGGGCCTGACGGACATATTTCGAAATATTTCTTATTCTTGTTGTTCTTCTTCTGCACAGCTAACCTGGAAGTGGCATTTGCAGCTCGCAATAGTGCAGAGTTATCTCAAAGAAAGGGGCCACGGTGTTTCTGTACCTCTATTATGTTGGTGCAGCTTCGGAGCTTTTAAATATCTTGATATATCTCGAGAACTACGCATCTGATCAAAAAATATCATAGAACATAAAAAGTAGGAAACTTAATTCTCTACAAAAAAGGTCTCTCAGCGTTTTGCAATAGCTCGCATCGTTTCCGAGATATTTGCAGATTTATCTCAAGGGAAGGGTCCTGACGGACATATTTCGAGATATTTCTTCTTCTTGTTGTTCTTCTTCTGCACAGATAAACTGGAAGTGGCATTTGCAGCTCGCAATAGTGCAGAGTTATCCCAAAGAAAGGGGCCACGGTGTTTCCGTATCTCTATTATGTTGGTGCGGCTTCGGAACTTTTAAATATCTCGATATATCTCGAAAACTACGCTTCTGATCAAAAAATATCATAGAACATAAATTGTAGGAAACATAATTCTCTACAAAAAAGGTCTCCTAACATTTTGCATTAGCTCGCTTCGTTTCCGAGATATTTGCAGATTTATCTCAAGGGAAGGGTCCTGATGGACATATTTCGAGATATTTCTTCTTCTTGTTGTTCTTCTTCTGCACAGCTAAACTGGAAGTGGCATTTCCAGCTCGCAATCGTGCAGAGTTATCTCAAAGAAAGGGGCCACGGTGTTTCTGTATCTCTATTATGTTGGTGCGGCTTCGGAACTTTTAAATATCTTGATATATCTCGAGAACTACGCATCTGATCAAAAAATATCATAGAACATAAAAAGTAGGAAACCTAATTTTCTACAAAAAAGGTCTCTTAACATTTTGCCGTAGCTCGCTTCCTTTCCGAGATATTTGCAGATTTATCTCAAGGGAAGGGGCCTGACGGACATATTTCGAAATATTTCTTATTCTTGTTGTTCTTCTTCTGCACAGCTAAGCTGGAAGTGGCATTAGCAGCTCGCAATAGTGCAGAGTTATCTCAAAGAAAGGGGCCACGGTGTTTCTGTACCTCTATTATGTTGGTGCAGCTTCGGAGCTTTTAAATATCTTGATATATCTCGAGAACTACGCATCTGATCAAAAAATATCATAGAACATAAAAAGTAGGAAACTTAATTCTCTACAAATAAGGTCTCTTAACATTTTGCCATAGCTCGCTTCGTTTCCGAGATATTTGCAGATTTATCTCAAGGGAAGGGGCCTGACGGACATATTTCGAGATATTTCTTCTTCTTGTTGTTCTTCTTCTGCACAGCTAAGCTGGAAGTGGCATTTGCGGCTCGCACTAGTGCACAGTTATCTCAAAGAAAGGGGGCACGGTGTTTCTGTATCTCTATTATGTTGGTGCGGCTTCGGAACTTTTAAGTATCTCGATATATCTCGAAAACTACGCTTCTGATCAAAAAATATCATAGAACATAAATTGTAGGAAACATAATTCTCTACAGAAAACGTCTCTTAACATTTTGCCATAGCTCGCTTCGTTTCCGAGATATTTGCAGATTCAGCTCAAAGGAACTGGCCTGACGGACATATTTCGAGATATTTCTTCTTCTTGTTGTTCTTCCTCTGCACAGCCAAGCTGGAAGTGGCATTTGCAGCTCGCAATAGTGCAGAGTTATCTCAAAGAAAGGGGCCACGGTGTTTCTGTATCTCTATTATGTTGGTGGGGCTTCGGAACTTTTAAATATCTTGATATATCTCGAGAACTACGCATCTGATCAAAAAATACCATAGAACATAAAAAGTAGGAAACTTAATTCTCTACAAAAAAGGTCGCTTAACATTTTGCCATAGCTCGCTTCGTTTCCGAGATATTTGCATATTTATCTCAAGGGAAGGGGCCTGACGGACATATTTCGAGATATTTCTTCTTCTTGTTGTTCTTCTTCTGCACAGCTAAACTGGAAGTGGCATTTGCAGCTCGCAATAGTGCAGAGTTATCTCAAAGAAAGGGGCCACGGTGTTTCTGTACCTCTATTATGTTGGTGCAGCTTCGGAGCTTTTAAATATCTTGATATATCTCGAGAACTACGCATCTGATCAAAAAATATCATAGAACATAAAAAGTAGGAAACTTAATTCTCTACAAAAAAGGTCTCTTAACGTTTTGCAATAGCTCGCTTCGTTTCCGAGATATTTGCAGATTTATCTCAAGGGAAGGGTCCTGACGGACATATTTCGAGACATTTCTTCTTCTTGTTGTTCTTCTTCTGCACAGATAAACTGGAAGTGGCATTTCCAGCTCGCAATAGTGCAGAGTTATCCCAAAGAAAGGGGCCACGGTGTTTCCGTATCTCTATTATGTTGGTGCGGCTTCGGAACTTTTAAATATCTCGATATATCTCGAAAACTACGCTTCTGATCAAAAAATATCATAGAACATAAATTGTAGGAAACATAATTCTCTACAAAAAAGGTCTCCTAACATTTTGCATTAGCTCGCTTCGTTTCCGAGATATTTGCAGATTTATCTCAAGGGAAGGGTCCTGATGGACATATTTCGAGATATTTCTTCTTCTTGTTGTTCTTCTTCTGCACAGCTAAACTGGAAGTGGCATTTCCAGCTCGCAATCGTGCAGAGTTATCTCAAAGAAAGGGGCCACGGTGTTTCTGTATCTCTATTATGTTGGTGCGGCTTCGGAACTTTTAAATATCTTGATATATCTCGAGAACTACGCATCTGATCAAAAAATATCATAGAACATAAAAAGTAGGAAACCTAATTTTCTACAAAAAAGGTCTCTTAACATTTTGCCGTAGCTCGCTTCGTTTCCGAGATATTTGCAGATTTATCTCAAGGGAAGGGGCCTGACGGACATATTTCGAAATATTTCTTATTCTTGTTGTTCTTCTTCTGCACAGCTAAGCTGGAAGTGGCATTTGCAGCTCGCAATAGTGCAGAGTTATCTCAAAGAAAGGGGCCACGGTGTTTCTGTACCTCTATTATGTTGGTGCAGCTTCGGAGCTTTTAAATATCTTGATATATCTCGAGAACTACGCATCTGATCAAAAAATATCATAGAACATAAAAAGTAGGAAACTTAATTCTCTACAAATAAGGTCTCTTAACATTTTGCCATAGCTCGCTTCGTTTCCGAGATATTTGCAGATTTATCTCAAGGGAAGGGGCCTGACGGACATATTTCGAGATATTTCTTCTTCTTGTTGTTCTTCTTCTGCACAGCTAAGCTGGAAGTGGCATTTGCGGCTCGCACTAGTGCACAGTTATCTCAAAGAAAGGGGCCACGGTGTTTCTGTATCTCTATTATGTTGGTGCGGCTTCGGAACTTTTAAGTATCTCGATATATCTCGAAAACTACGCTTCTGATCAAAAAATATCATAGAACATAAATTGTAGGAAACATAATTCTCTACAGAAAACGTCTCTTAACATTTTGCCATAGCTCGCTTCGTTTCCGAGATATTTGCAGATTCAGCTCAAAGGAACTGGCCTGACGGACATATTTCGAGATATTTCTTCTTCTTGTTGTTCTTCCTCTGCACAGCTAAGCTGGAAGTGGCATTTGCAGCTCGCAATAGTGCAGAGTTATCTCAAAGAAAGGGGCCACGGTGTTTCTGTATCTCTATTATGTTGGTGGGGCTTCGGAACTTTTAAATATCTTGATATATCTCGAGAACTACGCATCTGATCAAAAAATACCATAGAACATAAAAAGTAGGAAACTTAATTCTCTACAAAAAAGGTCGCTTAACATTTTGCCATAGCTCGCTTCGTTTCCGAGATATTTGCATATTTATCTCAAGGGAAGGGGCCTGACGGACATATTTCGAGATATTTCTTCTTCTTGTTGTTCTTCTTCTGCACAGCTAAACTGGAAGTGGCATTTGCAGCTCGCAATAGTGCAGAGTTATCTCAAAGAAAGGGGCCACGGTGTTTCTGTACCTCTATTATGTTGGTGCAGCTTCGGAGCTTTTAAATATCTTGATATATCTCGAGAACTACGCATCTGATCAAAAAATATCATAGAACATAAAAAGTAAGAAACTTAATTCTCTACAAAAAAGGTCTCTTAACGTTTTGCAATAGCTCGCTTCGTTTCCGAGATATTTGCAGATTTATCTCAAGGGAAGGGTCCTGACGGACATATTTCGAGATATTTCTTCTTCTTGTTGTTCTTCTTCTGCACAGCTAAACTGGAAGTGGCATTTCCAGCTCGCAATCGTGCAGAGTTATCGCAAAGAAAGGGGCCACGGTGTTTCTGTATCTCTATTATGTTGGTGCGGCTTCGGAACTTTTAAATATCTTGATATATCTCGAGAACTACGCATCTGATCAAAAAATATCATAGAACATAAAAAGTAGGAAACCTAATTTTCTACAAAAAAGGTCGCTTAACATTTTGCCGTAGCTCGCTTCGTTTCCGAGATATTTGCAGATTTATCTCAAGGGAAGGGGCCTGACGGACATATTTCGAAATATTTCTTATTCTTGTTGTTCTTCTTCTGCACAGCTAACCTGGAAGTGGCATTTGCAGCTCGCAATAGTGCAGAGTTATCTCAAAGAAAGGGGCCACGGTGTTTCTGTCCCTCTATTATGTTGGTGCAGCTTCGGAGCTTTTAAATATCTTGATATATCTCGAGAACTACGCATCTGATCAAAAAATATCATAGAACATAAAAAGTAGGAAACTTAATTCTCTACAAAAAATGTCTCTCAGCGTTTTGCAATAGCTCGCTTCGTTTCCGAGATATTTGCAGATTTATCTCAAGGGAAGGGTCCAGACGGACATATTTCGAGATATTTCTTCTTCTTGTTGTTCTTCTTCTGCACAGATAAACTGGAAGTGGCATTTCCAGCTCGCAATAGTGCAGAGTTATCCCAAAGAAAGGGGCCACGGTGTTTCTGTACCTCTATTATGTTGGTGCAGCTTCGGAGCTTTTAAATATCTTGATATATCTCGAGAACTACGCATCTGATCAAAAAATATCATAGAACATAAAAAGTAGGAAACTTAATTCTCTACAAAAAAGGTCTCTTAACATTTTGCCATAGCTCGCTTCGTTTCCGAGATATTTGCAGATTTATCTCAAGGGAAGGGGCCTGACGGACATATTTCGAGATATTTCTTCTTCTTGTTGTTCTTCTTCTGCACAGCTAAGCTGGAAGTGGCATTTGCAGCGCGCAATAGTGCAGAGTTATCTCAAAGAAAGGGGCCACGGTGTTTCTGTATCTCTATTATGTTGGTGCGGCTTCGGAACTTTTAAATATCTGGATATATCTCGAGAACTGCGCATCTGATCAAAAAATATCATAGAACATAAAAAGTAGGAAACTTAATTCTCTACAAAAAAGGTCCCTTAACATTTTGCCATAGCTCGCTTTGTTTCCGAGATATTTGCAGATTTATCTCAAGGGAAGGGGCCTGACGGACATATTTCGAGATATTTCTTCTTCTTGTTGTTCTTCTTCTGCACAGCTAAGCTGGAAGTGGCATTTGCGGCTCGCACTAGTGCAGAGTTATCTCAAAGAAAGGGGCCACGGTGTTTCTGTATCTCTATTATGTTGTTGCGGCTTCGGAACTTTTAAATATCTTGATATATCTCGAGAACTACGCATCTGATCAAAAAATATCATAGAACATAAAAAGTAGGAAACTTAATTCTCTACAAAAAAGGTCTCTTAACATTTTGCCATAGCTCGCTTTGTTTCCGAGATATTTGCAGATTTATCTCAAGGGAAGGGGCCTCACGGACATATTTCGAGATATTTCTTCTTCTTGTTGTTCTTCTTCTGCACAGCTAAGCTGGAAGTGGCATTTGCGGCTCGCACTAGTGCAGAGTTATCTCAAAGAAAGGGGCCACGGTGTTTCTGTAACTCTATTATGTTGGTGCGGCTTCGGAACTTTTAAATATCTTGATATATCTCGAGAACTACGCATCTGATCAAAAAATATCATAGAACATAAAAAGTAGGAAAGCTAATTCTCTACAAAAAAGGTCTCTTAACATTTTGCCATAGCTCGCTTCGTTTCCGAGATATTTGCAGATTTATCTCAAGGGAAGGGGCCTGACGGACATATTTCGCGATATTTCTTCTTCTTGTTGTTCTTCTTCTGCACAGCTAAGCTGGAAGTGGCATTTGCGGCTCGCACTAGTGCAGAGTTATCTCAAAGAAAGGGGCCACGGTGTTTCTGTATCTCTATTATGTTGGTGCGGCTTCGGAACCTTTAAATATCTCGATATATCTCGAAAACTACGCTTCTGATCAAAAAATATCATAGAAGATAAATTGTAGGAAACATAATTCTCTACAGAAAAGGTCTCTTAACATTTTGCCATAGCTCGCTTCGTTTCCGAGATATTTGCAGATATATCTCAAGGGCAGGGGCCTGACGGACATATTTCGAGATATTTCTTCTTCTTGTTGTTCTTCTTCTGCACAGCTAAGCTGGAAGTGGCATTTACAGCTCGCAACAGTGCAGAGTTATCTCAAAGAAAGGGGCCACGGTGTTTCTGTATCTCTATTATGTTAGTGCGGCTTCGGAACTTTTAAATATCTTGATATATCTCGAGAACTACGCATCTGATCAAAAAATATCATAGAACATAAAAAGTAGGAAACTTAATTCTCTACAAAAAAGGTCTCTTAACATTTTGCCATAGCTCTCTTCGTTTCCGAGATATTTGCAGATTTATCTCAAGGGAAGGGGCCTGACGGACATATTTCGAGATACTTCTTCTTCTTGTTGTTCTTCTTCTGCACAGCTAAGCTGGAAGTGGCATTTGCAGCTCGCAATAGTGCAGAGTTATCTCAAAGAAAGGGGCCACGGTGTTTCTGTATCTCTATTATGTTGGTGCGGCTTCGGAACTTTTAAATATCTTAATATATCTCGAGAACTACGCATCTGATCAAAAAATATCATAGAACATAAAAAGTAGGATACTTAATTCTCTACAAAAAAGGTCTCTTAACATTTTGCCATAGCTCGCTTCGTTTCCGAGATATTTGCAGATTTATCTCAAGGGAAGGGGCCTAACGGACATATTTCGGGATATTTCTTCTTCTTGTTGTTCTTCTTCTGCACAGCTAAACTGGAAGTGGCATTTGCAGCTCGCAATAGTGCAGAGATATCTCAAAGAAAGGGGCCACGGTGTTTCTGTATCTCTATTATGTTGGTGCGGCTTCGGAACTTTTAAATATCTTGATATATCTCGAGAACTACGCGCCTGATCAAAAAATATCATAGAACATAAAAAGTAGGAAACATAGTTCTGTACAAAAAAGGTCTCTTAACATTTTGCCATAGCTCGCTTCGTTTCCGAGGTATTTGCAGATTTATCTCAAGGGAAGGGGCCTGACGGACATATTTCGAGATATTTCTTCTTCTTGTTGTTCTTCTTCTGCACAGCTAAGCTGGAAGTGGCATTTACAACTCGCACTAGTGCACAGTTATCTCAAAGAAAGGGGCCACGGTGTTTCTGTATCTCTATTATGTTGGTGCGGCTTCGGAACTTTTAAGTATCTCGATATATCTCGAAAACTACGCATCTGATCAAAAAATACCATAGAACATAAAAAGTAGGAAACTTAATTCTCTACAAAAAAGGTCGCTTAACATTTTGCCATAGCTCGCTTCGTTTCCGAGATATTTGCATATTTATCTCAAGGGAAGGGGCCTGACGGACATATTTCGAGATATTTCTTCTTCTTGTTGTTCTTCCTCTGCACAGCTAAGCTGGAAGTGGCATTTGCAGCTCGCAATAGTGCAGAGATATCTCAAAGAAAGGGGCCACGGTGTTTCTGTATCTCTATTATGTTGGTGCGGCCTCGGAACTTTGAAATATCTTGATATATCTCGAGAACTACGCGTCTGATCAAAAAATATCATAGAACATAAAAAGTAGGAAACATAATTCTGTACAAAAAAGGTCTCTTAACATTTTGCCATAGCTCGCTTCGTTTCCGAGATATTTGCAGATTTATCTCAAGGGAAGGGGCCTGACGGACATATTTCGAGATATTTCTTCTTCTTGTTGTTCTGCTTCTGCACAGCTAAGCTGGAAGTGGCATTTGCGGCTCGCACTAGTGCACAGTTATCTCAAAGAAAGGGGCCACGGTGTTTCTGTATCTCTATTATGTTGGTGCGGCTTCGGAACTTTTAAGTATCTCGATATATCTCGAAAACTACGCTTCTGATCAAAAAATATCATAGAACATAAATTGTAGGAAACATAATTCTCTACAAAAAACGTCTCTTAACATTTTGCCATAGCTCGCTTCGTTTCCGAGATATTTGCAGATTTATCTCAAGGGAAGGGGCCTGACGGACATATTTCGAGATATTTCTTCTTCTCGTTGTTCTTCTTCTGCACAGCTAAGCTGTAAGTGGCATTTGCGGCTCGCGCTAGTGCAGAGTTATCTCAAAGAAAGGGGCCACGGTGTTTCTGTATCTCTATTATGTTGGTGCGGCTTCGGAACTTTTAAATATCTTGATATATCTCGAGAACTACGCATCTGATCAAAAAATATCATAGAACATAAAAAGTATGAAACTTAATTCTCTACAAAAAAGATCTCTTAACATTTTGCCATAGCTCGCTTCGTTTCCGAGATATTTGCAGATTTATCTCAAGGGAAGGGGCCTGACGGACATATTTCGAGATACTTCTTCTTCTTGTTGTTCTTCTTCTGCACAGCTAAGCTGGAAGTGGCATTTGCAGCTCGCAATAGTGCAGAGTTATCTCAAAGAAAGGGGCCACGGTGTTTCTGTATCTCTATTATGTTGGTGCGGCTTCGGAACTTTTAAATATCTTAATATATCTCGAGAACTACGCATCTGATCAAAAAATATCATAGAACATAAAAAGTAGGAAACTTAATTCTCTACAAAAAAGGTCTCTTAACATTTTGCCATAGCTCGCTTCGATTCCGAGATATTTGCAGATTTATCTCAAGGGAAGGGGCCTGACGGACATATTTCGAGATATTTCTTCTTCTTGTTGTTCTTCTGCTGCACAGCTAAGCTGGAAGTGGCATTTGCGGCTCGCACTAGTGCAGAGTTATCTCAAAGAAAGGGGCCACGGTGTTTCTGTATCTCTATTATGTTGGTGCGGCTTCGGAACTTTTAAATATCTCGATACATCTCGAAAACTACGCTTCTGATCAAAAAATATCATAGAACATAAATTGTAGGAAACAGAATTCTCTACAAAAAAGGTATCTTAACATTTTGCCATAGCTCGCTTCGTTTCCGAGATATTTGCAGATATATCTCAAGGGAAGGGGCCTGACGGACATATTTCGAGATATTTCTTCTTCTTGTTGTTCTTCTTCTGCACAGCTAAGCTGGAAGTGGCATTTACAGCTCGCAATAGTGCAGAGTTATCTCAAAGAAAGGGGCCACGGTGTTTCTGTATCTCTATTATGTTGGTGCGGCTTCGGAACTTTTAAATATCTTGATATATCTCGAGAACTACGCATCTGATCAAAAAATATCATAGAAGATAAAAAGTAGGAAACTTAATTCTCTACAAAAAAGGTCTCTTAACATTTTGCCATACCTCGCTTCGTTTCCGAGATATTTGCAGATTTATCTCAAGGGAAGGGGCCTGACGGACATATTTCGAGATATTTCTTCTTCTTGTTGTTCTTCTTCTGCACAGCTAAGCTGGAAGTGGCATGTGCAGCTCGCAATAGTGCAGAGTTATCTCAAAGAAAGGGGCCACGGTGTTTCTGTATCTCTATTATGTTGGTGCGGCTTCGGAACTTTTAAATGTCTTGATATATCTCGAGAACTACGCATCTGATCAAAAAATATCATAGAACATAAAAAGTAGGAAACTTAATTGTCTACAAAAAAGGTCTCTTAACATTTTGCCATAGCTCGCTTCGTTTCCGAGATATTTGCAGATTAATCTCAAGGGAAGGGGCCTGACGGACATATTTCGAGATATTTCTTCTTCTTGTTGTTCTTCTGCACAGCTAAGCTGGAAGTGGCATTTGCAGCTCGCAATAGTGCATAGTTATCTGAAAGAAAGGGGCCACGGTGTTTCTGTATCTCTATTATGTTGGTGCGGCTTCGGAACTTTTAAATATCTTGATATATCTCGAGAACTACGCATCTAATCAAAAAATATCATAGAACATAAAAAGTAGGAAACTTAATTCTCTACAAAAAAGGTCTCTTAACATTTTGCCATAGCTCGCTTCGTTTCCGAGATATTTGCAGATTTATCTCAAGGGAAGGGGCCTGACGGACATATTTCGAGATATTTCTTCTTCTTGTTGTTCTTCTTCTGCACAGCTAAGCTGGAAGTGGCATTTGCGGCTCGCACTAGTGCAGAGTTATCTCAAAGAAAGGGGCCACGGTGTTTCTGTATCTCTATTATGTTGGTGCGGCTTCGGAACTTTTAAATATCTCGATATATCTCGAAAACTACGCTTCTGATCAAAAAATATCATAGAACATAAATTGTAGGAAACATAATTCTCTACAAAAAAGGTCTCTTAACATTTTGTCATAGCTCGCTTCGTTTCCGAGATATTTGCAGATATATCTCAAGGGAAGGGGCCTGACGGACATATTTCGAGATATTTCTTCTTCTTGTTGTTCTTCTTCTGCACAGCTAAACTGGAAGTGGCATTTCCAGCTCGCAGTAGTGCAGAGTTATCTCAAAGAGAGGGGCCACGGTGTTTCTGTATCTCTATTATGTTGGTGCGGCTTCGGAACTTTTAAATATCTTGATATATCTCGAGAACTACGCATTTGATCAAAAAATATCATAGAAGATAAAAAGTAGGAAACTTAATTCTCTACAAAAAAGGTCTCTTAACATTTTGCCATAGCTCGCTTCGTTTCCGAGATATTTGCAGATTTATCTCAAGGGAAGGGGCCTGACGGACATATTTCGAGATATTTCATCTTCTTGTTGTTCTTCTTCTGCACAGCTAAGCTGGAAGTGGCATTTGCGGCTCGCACTAGTGCAGAGTTATCTCAAAGAAAGGGGCCACGGTGTTTCTGTATCTCTATTATGTTGGTGCGGCTTCGGAACTTTTAAATATCTCGATATATCTCGAAAACTACGCTTCTGATCAAAAAATATCATAGAAGATAAATTGTAGGAAACATAATTCTCTACAAAAAAGGTCTCTTAACATTTTGCCATAGCTCGCTTCGTTTCCGAGATATTTGCAGATATATCTCAAGGGAAGGGGCCTGACGGACATATTTCGAGATATTTCTTCTTCTTGTTGTTCTTCTTCTGCACAGCTAAGCTGGAAGTGGCATTTGCGGCTCGCACTAGTGCAGAGTTATCTCAAAGAAAGGGGCCACGGTGTTTCTGTATCTCTATTATGTTGGTGCGGCTTCGGAACTTTTAAATATCTCGATATATCTCGAAAACTACGCTTCTGATCAAAAAATATCATAGAACATAAATTGTAGGAAACATAATTCTCTACAAAAAAGGTCTCTTAACATTTTGCCATAGCTAGCTTCGTTTCCGAGATATTTGCAGATATATCTCAAGGGAAGGGGCCTGACGGACATATTTCGAGATATTTCTTCTTCTTGTTGTTCTTCTTCTGCACAGCTAAGCTGGAAGTGGCATTTACAGCTCGCAATAGTGCAGAGTTATCTCAAAGAAAGGGGCCACGGTGTTTCTGTATCTCTATTATGTTGGTGCGGCTTCGGAACTTTTAAATATCTTGATATATCTCGAGAACTACGCATCTGATCAAAAAATATCATAGAACATAAAAAGTAGGAAACTTAATTCTCTACAAAAAAGGTCTCTTAACAATTGGCCATACCTCGCTTCGTTTCCGAGATATTTGCAGATTTATCTCAAGGGAAGGGGCCTGACGGACATATTTCGAGATATTTCTTCTTCTTGTTGTTCTTCTTCTGCACAGCTAAGCTGGAAGTGGCATTTGCGGCTCGCACTAGTGCAGAGTTATCTCAAAGAAAGGGGCCACGGTGTTTCTGTATCCCTATTATGTTGGTGCGGTTTCGGAACTTTTAAATATCTCGATATATCTCGAGAACTACGCTTCTGATCAAAAAATATCGTAGAACATAAATTGTAGGAAACTTAATTCTCTACAAAAAAGGTCTCTTAACAATTGGCCATAGCTCGCTTCGTTTCCGAGATATTTGCAGATTTATCTCAAGGGAAGGGGCCTGACGGACATATTTCGAGATATTTCTTCTTCTTGTTGTTCTTCTTCTGCACAGCTAAGCTGGAAGTGGCATTTGCGGCTCGCACTAGTGCAGAGTTATCTCAAAGAAAGGGGCCACGGTGTTTCTGTATCCCTATTATGTTGGTGCGGCTTCGGAACTTTTAAATATCTCGATATATCTCGCAAACTACGCTTCTGATCAAAAAATATCGTAGAACATAAATTGTAGGAAACATAATTCTCTACAAAAAACGTCTCTTAAGATTTTGCCATAGCTCGCTTCGTTTCCGAGATATTTGCAGATTTATCTCAAGGGAAGGGGCCTGACGGACATATTTCGAGATATTTCTTCTTCTTGTTGTTCTTCTTCTGCACAGCTAAGCTGGAAGTGGCATTTGCGGCTCGCACTAGTGCAGAGTTATCTCAACGAAAGGGGCCACGGTGTTTCTGTATCTCTATTATGTTGGTGCGGCTTCGGAACTTTTAAATATCTTGATATATCTCGAGAACTACGCATCTAATCAAAAAATATCATAGAACATAAAAAGTAGGAAACTTAATTCTCTACAAAAAAGGTCTCTTAACATTTTGCCATAGCTCGCTTCGTTTCCGAGATATTTGCAGATTTATCTCAAGGGAAGGGGCCTGACGGACATATTTCGAGATATTTCTTCTTCTTGTTGTGCTTCTTCTGCACAGCTAAGCTGGAAGTGGCATTTGCGGCACGCACTAGTGCAGAGTTATCTCAAAGAAAGGGGCCACGGTGTTTCTGTATCTCTATTATGTTGGTGCGGCTTCGGAACTTTTAAATATCTCGATATATCTCGAAAACTACGCTTCTGATCAAAAAATATCATAGAACATAAATTGTAGGAAACATAATTCTCTACAAAAAAGGTCTCTTAACATTTTGTCATAGCTCGCTTCGTTTCCGAGATATTTGCAGATATATCTCAAGGGAAGGGGCCTGACGGACATATTTCGAGATATTTCTTCTTCTTGTTGTTCTTCTTCTGCACAGCTAAACTGGAAGTGGCATTTCCAGCTCGCAGTAGTGCAGAGTTATCTCAAAGAGAGGGGCCACGGTGTTTCTGTATCTCTATTATGTTGGTGCGGCTTCGGAACTTTTAAATATCTTGATATATCTCGAGAACTACGCATTTGATCAAAAAATATCATAGAAGATAAAAAGTAGGAAACTTAATTCTCTACAAAAAAGGTCTCTTAACATTTTGCCATAGCTCGCTTCGTTTCCGAGATATTTGCAGATTTATCTCAAGGGAAGGGGCCTGACGGACATATTTCGAGATATTTCTTCTTCTTGTTGTTCTTCTTCTGCACAGCTAAGCTGGAAGTGGCATTTGCGGCTCGCACTAGTGCAGAGTTATCTCAAAGAAAGGGGCCACGGTGTTTCTGTATCTCTATTATGTTGGTGCGGCTTCGGAACTTTTAAATATCTCGATATATCTCGAAAACTACGCTTCTGATCAAAAGATATCATAGAACATAAATTGTAGGAAACATAATTCTCTACAAAAAAGGTCTCTTAACATTTTGCCATAGCTCGCTTCGTTTCCGAGATATTTGCAGATATATCTCAAGGGAAGGGGCCTGACGGACATATTTCGAGATATTTCTTCTTCTTGTTGTTCTTCTTCTGCACAGCTAAGCTGGAAGTGGCATTTGCGGCTCGCACTAGTGCAGAGTTATCTCAAAGAAAGTGGCCACGGTGTTTCTGTATCTCTATTATGTTGGTGCGGCTTCGGAACTTTTAAATATCTCGATATATCTCGAAAACTACGCTTCTGATCAAAAAATATCATAGAACATAAATTGTAGGAAACATAATTCTCTACAAAAAAGGTCTCTTAACATTTTGCCATAGCTAGCTTCGTTTCCGAGATATTTGCAGATATATCTCAAGGGAAGGGGCCTGACGGACATATTTCGAGATATTTCTTCTTCTTGTTGTTCTTCTTCTGCACAGCTAAGCTGGAAGTGGCATTTACAGCTCGCAATAGTGCAGAGTTATCTCAAAGAAAGGGGCCACGGTGTTTCTGTATCTCTATTATGTTGGTGCGGCTTCGGAACTTTTAAATATCTTGATATATCTCGAGAACTACGCATCTGATCAAAAAATATCATAGAACATAAAAAGTAGGAAACTTAATTCTCTACAAAAAAGGTCTCTTAACAATTGGCCATACCTCGCTTCGTTTCCGAGATATTTGCAGATTTATCTCAAGGGAAGGGGCCTGACGGACATATTTCGAGATATTTCTTCTTCTTGTTGTTCTTCTTCTGCACAGCTAAGCTGGAAGTGGCATTTGCGGCTCGCACTAGTGCAGAGTTATCTCAAAGAAAGGGGCCACGGTGTTTCTGTATCCCTATTATGTTGGTGCGGTTTCGGAACTTTTAAATATCTCGATATATCTCGAGAACTACGCTTCTGATCAAAAAATATCGTAGAACATAAATTGTAGGAAACTTAATTCTCTACAAAAAAGGTCTCTTAACAATTGGCCATAGCTCGCTTCGTTTCCGAGATATTTGCAGATTTATCTCAAGGGAAGGGGCCTGACGGACATATTTCGAGATATTTCTTCTTCTTGTTGTTCTTCTTCTGCACAGCTAAGCTGGAAGTGGCATTTGCGGCTCGCACTAGTGCAGAGTTATCTCAAAGAAAGGGGCCACGGTGTTTCTGTATCCCTATTATGTTGGTGCGGCTTCGGAACTTTTAAATATCTCGATATATCTCGAAAACTACGCTTCTGATCAAAAAATATCGTAGAACATAAATTGTAGGAAACATAATTCTCTACAAAAAACGTCTCTTAAGATTTTGCCATAGCTCGCTTCGTTTCCGAGATATTTGCAGATTTATCTCAAGGGAAGGGGCCTGACGGACATATTTCGAGATATTTCTTCTTCTTGTTGTTCTTCTTCTGCACAGCTAAGCTGGAAGTGGCATTTGCGGCTCGCACTAGTGCAGAGTTATCTCAACGAAAGGGGCCACGGTGTTTCTGTATCTCTATTATGTTGGTGCGGCTTCGGAACTTTTAAATATCTCGATATATCTCGAAAACTACGCTTCTGATCAAAAAATATCATAGAACATAAAAAGTAGGAAACTTAATTCTCTACAAAAAAGGTCTCTTAACATTTTACCATAGCTCGCTTCGTTTCCGAGATATTTGCAGATTTATCTCAAGGGAAGGGGCCTGACGGACATATTTCGAGATATTTCTTCTTCTTGTTGTTCTTCTTCTGCACAGCTAAGCTGGAAGTGGCATTTGCGGCTCGCACTAGTGCAGAGTTATCTCAGAGAAAGGGGCCACGGTGTTTCTGTATCTCTATTATGTTGGTGCGGCTTCGGAACTTTTAAATATCTCGATATATCTCGAAAACTACGCTTCTGATCAAAAAATATCATAGAACATAAATTGTAGGAAACGTAATTCTCTACAAAAAGGGTCTCTTAACATTTTGCCATAGCTCACTTCGTTTCCGAGATATTTGCAGATTTATCTCAAGGGAAGGGGCCTGACGGACATATTTCGAGATATTGCTTCTTCTTGTTGTTCTTCTTCTGCACAGCTAAACTGGATGTGGCATTTCCAGCTCGCAATAGTGCAGAGTTATCTCAAAGAGAGGGGCCACGGTGTTTCTGTATCTCTATTATGTTGGTGCGGCTTCGGAACTTTTAAATATCTTGATATATCTCGAGAACTACGCATCTGATCAAAAAATATCATAGAACATAAAAAGTAGGAAACTTAATTCTCTACAAAAAAGGTCTCTCAACATTTTGCCATAGCTCGCTTCGTTTCCGAGATATTTGCAGATTTATCTCAAGGGAAGGGGCCTGACGGACATATTTCCAGATATTTCTTCTTCTTGTTGTTCTTCTTCTGCACAGCTAAACTGGAAGTGGCATTTCCAGCTCGCAATAGTGCAGAGTTATCTCAAAGAAAGGGGCCACGGTGTTTCTGTATCTCTATTATGTTGGTGCGGCTTCTTAACTTTTAAATATCTTGATATATCTCGAGAACTACGCATCTGATCAAAAAATATCATAGAACATAAAAAGTAGGAAACTCAATTCTCTACAAAAAAGGTCTCTTAACATTTTGCAATAGCTCGCTTCGTTTCCGAGATATTTGCAGATTTATCTCAAGGGAAGGGGCCTGACGGACATATTTCGAGATATTTCTTCTTCTTGTTGTTCTTCTTCTGCACAGCTAAACTGGAAGTGGCATTTCCAGCTCGCAATAGTGCAGAGTTATCTCAAAGAGAGGGGCCACGGTGTTTCTGTATCTCTATTATGTTGGTGCTGCTTCGGAACTTTTAAATATCTCGATATATCTCGAAAACTACGCTTCTGATCAAAAAATATCATAGAACATAAATTGTAGGAAACATAATTCTCTACAAAAAACGTCTCTTAACATTTTGCCATAGCTCGCTTCGTTTCCGAGATATTTGCAGATTTATCTCAAGGGAAGGGGCCTAACGGACATATTTCGAGATATTTCTTCTTCTTGTTGTTCTTCTTCTGCACAGCTAAGCTGGAAGTGGCATTTGCGGCTCGCACTAGTGCAGAGTTATCTCAAAGAAAGGGGCCACGGTGTTTCTGTATCTCTATTATGTTGGTGCGGCTTCGGAACTTTTAAATATCTCGATATATCTCGAAAACTACGCTTCTGATCAAAAAATATCATAGAACATAAATTGTAGGAAACATAATTCTCTACAAAAAAGGTCTCTTAACATTTTGTCATAGCTCGCTTCGTTTCCGAGATATTTGCAGATATATCTCAAGGGAAGGGGCCTGACGGACATATTTCGAGATATTTCTTCTTCTTGTTGTTCTTCTTCTGCACAGCTAAACTGGAAGTGGCATTTCCAGCTCGCAGTAGTGCAGAGTTATCTCAAAGAGAGGGGCCACGGTGTTTCTGTATCTCTATTATGTTGGTGCGGCTTCGGAACTTTTAAATATCTTGATATATCTCGAGAACTACGCATCTGATCAAAAAATATCATAGAAGATAAAAAGTAGGAAACTTAATTCTCTACAAAAAAGGTCTCTCAACATTTTGCCATAGCTCGCTTCGTTTCCGAGATATTTGCAGATTTATCTCAAGGGAAGGGGCCTGACGGACATATTTCCAGATATTTCTTCTTCTTGTTGTTCTTCTTCTGCACAGCTAAACTGGAAGTGGCATTTCCAGCTCGCAATAGTGCAGAGTTATCTCAAAGAAAGGGGCCACGGTGTTTCTGTATCTCTATTATGTTGGTGCGGCTTCTTAACTTTTAAATATCTTGATATATCTCGAGAACTACGCATCTGATCAAAAAATATCATAGAACATAAAAAGTAGGAAACTCAATTCTCTACAAAAAAGGTCTCTTAACATTTTGCAATAGCTCGCTTCGTTTCCGAGATATTTGCAGATTTATCTCAAGGGAAGGGGCCTGACGGACATATTTCGAGATATTTCTTCTTCTTGTTGTTCTTCTTCTGCACAGCTAAACTGGAAGTGGCATTTCCAGCTCGCAATAGTGCAGAGTTATCTCAAAGAGAGGGGCCACGGTGTTTCTGTATCTCTATTATGTTGGTGCTGCTTCGGAACTTTTAAATATCTCGATATATCTCGAAAACTACGCTTCTGATCAAAAAATATCATAGAACATAAATTGTAGGAAACATAATTCTCTACAAAAAACGTCTCTTAACATTTTGCCATAGCTCGCTTCGTTTCCGAGATATTTGCAGATTTATCTCAAGGGAAGGGGCCTAACGGACATATTTCGAGATATTTCTTCTTCTTGTTGTTCTTCTTCTGCACAGCTAAGCTGGAAGTGGCATTTGCGGCTCGCACTAGTGCAGAGTTATCTCAAAGAAAGGGGCCACGGTGTTTCTGTATCTCTATTATGTTGGTGCGGCTTCGGAACTTTTAAATATCTTGATATATCTCGAGAACTACGCATCTGATCAAAAAATATCATAGAAGATAAAAAGTAGGAAACTTAATTCTCTACAAAAAAGGTCTCTCAACATTTTGCCATAGCTCGCTTCGTTTCCGAGATATTTGCAGATTTATCTCAAGGGAAGGGGCCTGACGGACATATTTCCAGATATTTCTTCTTCTTGTTGTTCTTCTTCTGCACAGCTAAACTGGAAGTGGCATTTCCAGCTCGCAATAGTGCAGAGTTATCTCAAAGAAAGGGGCCACGGTGTTTCTGTATCTCTATTATGTTGGTGCGGCTTCTTAACTTTTAAATATCTTGATATATCTCGAGAACTACGCATCTGATCAAAAAATATCATAGAACATAAAAAGTAGGAAACTCAATTCTCTACAAAAAAGGTCTCTTAACATTTTGCAATAGCTCGCTTCGTTTCCGAGATATTTGCAGATTTATCTCAAGGGAAGGGGCCTGACGGACATATTTCGAGATATTTCTTCTTCTTGTTGTTCTTCTTCTGCACAGCTAAACTGGAAGTGGCATTTCCAGCTCGCAATAGTGCAGAGTTATCTCAAAGAGAGGGGCCACGGTGTTTCTGTATCTCTATTATGTTGGTGCTGCTTCGGAACTTTTAAATATCTCGATATATCTCGAAAACTACGCTTCTGATCAAAAAATATCATAGAACATAAATTGTAGGAAACATAATTCTCTACAAAAAACGTCTCTTAACATTTTGCCATAGCTCGCTTCGTTTCCGAGATATTTGCAGATTTATCTCAAGGGAAGGGGCCTAACGGACATATTTCGAGATATTTCTTCTTCTTGTTGTTCTTCTTCTGCACAGCTAAGCTGGAAGTGGCATTTGCGGCTCGCACTAGTGCAGAGTTATCTCAAAGAAAGGGGCCACGGTGTTTCTGTATCTCTATTATGTTGGTGCGGCTTCGGAACTTTTAAATATCTCGATATATCTCGAAAACTACGCTTCTGATCAAAAAATATCATAGAACATAAATTGTAGGAAACATAATTCTCTACAAAAAAGGTCTCTTAACATTTTGTCATAGCTCGCTTCGTTTCCGAGATATTTGCAGATATATCTCAAGGGAAGGGGCCTGACGGACATATTTCGAGATATTTCTTCTTCTTGTTGTTCTTCTTCTGCACAGCTAAACTGGAAGTGGCATTTCCAGCTCGCAGTAGTGCAGAGTTATCTCAAAGAGAGGGGCCACGGTGTTTCTGTATCTCTATTATGTTGGTGCGGCTTCGGAACTTTTAAATATCTTGATATATCTCGAGAACTACGCATTTGATCAAAAAATATCATAGAAGATAAAAAGTAGGAAACTTAATTCTCTACAAAAAAGGTCTCTTAACATTTTGCCATAGCTCGCTTCGTTTCCGAGATATTTGCAGATTTATCTCAAGGGAAGGGGCCTGACGGACATATTTCGAGATATTTCATCTTCTTGTTGTTCTTCTTCTGCACAGCTAAGCTGGAAGTGGCATTTGCGGCTCGCACTAGTGCAGAGTTATCTCAAAGAAAGGGGCCACGGTGTTTCTGCATCTCTATTATGTTGGTGCGGCTTCGGAACTTTTAAATATCTCGATATATCTCGAAAACTACGCTTCTGATCAAAAGATATCATAGAACATAAATTGTAGGAAACATAATTCTCTACAAAAAAGGTCTCTTAACATTTTGCCATAGCTCGCTTCGTTTCCGAGATATTTGCAGATATATCTCAAGGGAAGGGGCCTGACGGACATATTTCGAGATATTTCTTCTTCTTGTTGTTCTTCTTCTGCACAGCTAAGCTGGAAGTGGCATTTGCGGCTCGCACTAGTGCAGAGTTATCTCAAAGAAAGGGGCCACGGTGTTTCTGTATCTCTATTATGTTGGTGCGGCTTCGGAACTTTTAAATATCTCGATATATCTCGAAAACTACGCTTCTGATCAAAAAATATCATAGAACATAAATTGTAGGAAACATAATTCTCTACAAAAAAGGTCTCTTAACATTTTGCCATAGCTAGCTTCGTTTCCGAGATATTTGCAGATATATCTCAAGGGAAGGGGCCTGACGGACATATTTCGAGATATTTCTTCTTCTTGTTGTTCTTCTTCTGCACAGCTAAGCTGGAAGTGGCATTTACAGCTCGCAATAGTGCAGAGTTATCTCAAAGAAAGGGGCCACGGTGTTTCTGTATCTCTATTATGTTGGTGCGGCTTCGGAACTTTTAAATATCTTGATATATCTCGAGAACTACGCATCTGATCAAAAAATATCATAGAACATAAAAAGTAGGAAACTTAATTCTCTACAAAAAAGGTCTCTTAACAATTGGCCATACCTCGCTTCGTTTCCGAGATATTTGCAGATTTATCTCAAGGGAAGGGGCCTGACGGACATATTTCGAGATATTTCTTCTTCTTGTTGTTCTTCTTCTGCACAGCTAAGCTGGAAGTGGCATTTGCGGCTCGCACTAGTGCAGAGTTATCTCAAAGAAAGGGGCCACGGTGTTTCTGTATCCCTATTATGTTGGTGCGGTTTCGGAACTTTTAAATATCTCGATATATCTCGAGAACTACGCTTCTGATCAAAAAATATCGTAGAACATAAATTGTAGGAAACTTAATTCTCTACAAAAAAGGTCTCTTAACAATTGGCCATAGCTCGCTTCGTTTCCGAGATATTTGCAGATTTATCTCAAGGGAAGGGGCCTGACGGACATATTTCGAGATATTTCTTCTTCTTGTTGTTCTTCTTCTGCACAGCTAAGCTGGAAGTGGCATTTGCGGCTCGCACTAGTGCAGAGTTATCTCAAAGAAAGGGGCCACGGTGTTTCTGTATCTCTATTATGTTGGTGCGGCTTCGGAACTTTTAAATATCTCGATATATCTCGAAAACTACGCTTCTGATCAAAAAATATCATAGAACATAAATTGTAGGAAACATAATTCTCTACAAAAAAGGTCTCTTAACATTTTGTCATAGCTCGCTTCGTTTCCGAGATATTTGCAGATATATCTCAAGGGAAGGGGCCTGACGGACATATTTCGAGATATTTCTTCTTCTTGTTGTTCTTCTTCTGCACAGCTAAACTGGAAGTGGCATTTCCAGCTCGCAGTAGTGCAGAGTTATCTCAAAGAGAGGGGCCACGGTGTTTCTGTATCTCTATTATGTTGGTGCGGCTTCGGAACTTTTAAATATCTTGATATATCTCGAGAACTACGCATTTGATCAAAAAATATCATAGAAGATAAAAAGTAGGAAACTTAATTCTCTACAAAAAAGGTCTCTTAACATTTTGCCATAGCTCGCTTCGTTTCCGAGATATTTGCAGATTTATCTCAAGGGAAGGGGCCTGACGGACATATTTCGAGATATTTCATCTTCTTGTTGTTCTTCTTCTGCACAGCTAAGCTGGAAGTGGCATTTGCGGCTCGCACTAGTGCAGAGTTATCTCAAAGAAAGGGGCCACGGTGTTTCTGTATCTCTATTATGTTGGTGCGGCTTCGGAACTTTTAAATATCTCGATATATCTCGAAAACTACGCTTCTGATCAAAAGATATCATAGAACATAAATTGTAGGAAACATAATTCTCTACAAAAAAGGTCTCTTAACATTTTGCCATAGCTCGCTTCGTTTCCGAGATATTTGCAGATATATCTCAAGGGAAGGGGCCTGACGGACATATTTCGAGATATTTCTTCTTCTTGTTGTTCTTCTTCTGCACAGCTAAGCTGGAAGTGGCATTTGCGGCTCGCACTAGTGCAGAGTTATCTCAAAGAAAGGGGCCACGGTGTTTCTGTATCTCTATTATGTTGGTGCGGCTTCGGAACTTTTAAATATCTCGATATATCTCGAAAACTACGCTTCTGATCAAAAAATATCATAGAACATAAATTGTAGGAAACATAATTCTCTACAAAAAAGGTCTCTTAACATTTTGCCATAGCTAGCTTCGTTTCCGAGATATTTGCAGATATATCTCAAGGGAAGGGGCCTGACGGACATATTTCGAGATATTTCTTCTTCTTGTTGTTCTTCTTCTGCACAGCTAAGCTGGAAGTGGCATTTACAGCTCGCAATAGTGCAGAGTTATCTCAAAGAAAGGGGCCACGGTGTTTCTGTATCTCTATTATGTTGGTGCGGCTACGGAACTTTTAAATATCTTGATATATCTCGAGAACTACGCATCTGATCAAAAAATATCATAGAACATAAAAAGTAGGAAACTTAATTCTCTACAAAAAAGGTCTCTTAACAATTGGCCATACCTCGCTTCGTTTCCGAGATATTTGCAGATTTATCTCAAGGGAAGGGGCCTGACGGACATATTTCGAGATATTTCTTCTTCTTGTTGTTCTTCTTCTGCACAGCTAAGCTGGAAGTGGCATTTGCGGCTCGCACTAGTGCAGAGTTATCTCAAAGAAAGGGGCCACGGTGTTTCTGTATCCCTATTATGTTGGTGCGGTTTCGGAACTTTTAAATATCTCGATATATCTCGAGAACTACGCTTCTGATCAAAAAATATCGTAGAACATAAATTGTAGGAAACTTAATTCTCTACAAAAAAGGTCTCTTAACAATTGGCCATAGCTCGCTTCGTTTCCGAGATATTTGCAGATTTATCTCAAGGGAAGGGGCCTGACGGACATATTTCGAGATATTTCTTCTTCTTGTTGTTCTTCTTCTGCACAGCTAAGCTGGAAGTGGCATTTGCGGCTCGCACTAGTGCAGAGTTATCTCAAAGAAAGGGGCCACGGTGTTTCTGTATCTCTATTATGTTGGTGCGGCTTCGGAACTTTTAAATATCTTGATATATCTCGAGAACTACGCATCTAATCAAAAAATATCATAGAACATAAAAAGTAGGAAACTTAATTCTCTACAAAAAAGGTCTCTTAACATTTTGCCATAGCTCGCTTCGTTTCCGAGATATTTGCAGATTTATCTCAAGGGAAGGGGCCTGACGGACATATTTCGAGATATTTCTTCTTCTTGTTGTTCTTCTTCTGCACAGCTAAGCTGGAAGTGGCATTTGCGGCTCGCACTAGTGCAGAGTTATCTCAAAGAAAGGGGCCACGGTGTTTCTGTATCTCTATTATGTTGGTGCGGCTTCGGAACTTTTAAATATCTCGATATATCTCGAAAACTACGCTTCTGATCAAAAAATATCATAGAACATAAATTGTAGGAAACATAATTCTCTACAAAAAAGGTCTCTTAACATTTTGTCATAGCTCGCTTCGTTTCCGAGATATTTGCAGATATATCTCAAGGGAAGGGGCCTGACGGACATATTTCGAGATATTTCTTCTTCTTGTTGTTCTTCTTCTGCACAGCTAAACTGGAAGTGGCATTTCCAGCTCGCAGTAGTGCAGAGTTATCTCAAAGAGAGGGGCCACGGTGTTTCTGTATCTCTATTATGTTGGTGCGGCTTCGGAACTTTTAAATATCTTGATATATCTCGAGAACTACGCATCTGATCAAAAAATATCATAGAACATAAAAAGTAGGAAACTTAATTCTCTACAAAAAAGGTCTCTTAACATTTTGCCATAGCTCTCTTCGGTCCCGAGATATTTGCAGATTTATCTCAAGGGAAGGGGCCTGACGGACACATTTCGAGATATTTCTTCTTCTTGTTGTTCTTCTTCTGCACAGCTAAGCTGGAAGTGGCATTTGCAGCTCGCATTAGTGCAGAGTTATCTCAAAGAAAGGGGCCACGGTGTTTCTGTATCTCTATTATGTTGGTGCGGCTTCGGAACTTTCAAATATCTTGATATATCTCGAGAACTACGCATTTGATCAAAAAATATCATAGAAGATAAAAAGTAGGAACCTTAATTCTCTACAAAAAAGGTCTCTTAACATTTTGCCATAGCTCGCTTCGTTTCCGAGATATTTGCAGATTTATCTCAAGGGAAGGGGCCTGACGGACATATTTCGAGATATTTCTTCTTCTTGTTGTTCTTCTTCTGCACAGCTAAGCTGGAAGTGGCATTTACAGCTCGCAATAGTGCAGAGTTATCTCAAAGAAAGGGGCCACGGTGTTTCTGTATCTCTATTATGTTGGTGCGGCTTCGGAACTTTTAAATATCTTGATATATCTCGAGAACTACGCATCTGATCAAAAAATATCATAGAACATAAAAAGTAGGAAACTTAATTCTCTACAAAAAAGGTCTCTTAACAATTGGCCATACCTCGCTTCGTTTCCGAGATATTTGCAGATTTATCTCAAGGGAAGGGGCCTGACGGACATATTTCGAGATATTTCTTCTTCTTGTTGTTCTTCTTCTGCACAGCTAAGCTGGAAGTGGCATTTGCGGCTCGCACTAGTGCAGAGTTATCTCAAAGAAAGGGGCCACGGTGTTTCTGTATCCCTATTATGTTGGTGCGGCTTCGGAACTTTTAAATATCTCGATATATCTCGAAAACTACGCTTCTGATCAAAAAATATCATAGAACATAAATTGTAGGAAACATAATTCTCTACAAAAAACGTCTCTTAACATTTTGCCATAGCTCGCTTCGTTTCCGAGATATTTGCAGATTTATCTCAAGGGAAGGGGCCTGACGGACATATTTCGAGATATTTCTTCTTCTTGTTGTTCTTCTTCTGCACAGCTAAGCTGGAAGTGGCATTTGCGGCTCGCACTAGTGCAGAGTTATCTCAACGAAAGGGGCCACGGTGTTTCTGTATCTCTATTATGTTGGTGCGGCTTCGGAACTTTTAAATATCTCGATATATCTCGAAAACTACGCTTCTGATCAAAAAATATCATAGAACATAAAAAGTAGGAAAATCAATTCTCTACAAAAAAGGTCTCTTAACATTTTGCAATAGCTCGCTTCGTTTCCGAGATATTTGCATATTTATCTCAAGGGAAGGGGCCTGACGGACATATTTCGAGATATTTCTTCTTCTTGTTGTTCTTCTTCTGCACAGCTAAGCTGGAAGTGGCATTTGCGGCTCGCACTAGTGCAGAGTTATCTCAAAGAAAGGGGCCACGGTGTTTCTGTATCTCTATTATGTTGGTGCGGCTTCGGAACTTTTAAATATCTTGATATATCTCGAGAACTACGCTTCTGATCAAAAAATATCATAGAACGTAAATTGTAGGAAACATTATTCTCTACAAAAAAGGTCTCTTAACATTTTGCCATAGCTCGCTTCGTTTCCGAGATATTTGCAGATTCATCTCAAGGGAAGGGGTCTGACGGACATACTTCGAGATATTTCTTCTTCTTGTTGTTCTTCTTCTGCACAGCTAAGCTCGAAGTGGCATTTGCAGCTCGCAATAGTGCAGAGTTATCTCAATGAAAGAGGCCACGGTGTTTCTGTACCTCTATTATGTTGGTGCAGCTTCGGAACTTTTAAATATCTTGATATATCTCGAGAACTACGCATCTGATCAAAAAATATCATAGAACATAAATTGTAGGAAACATAATTCTCTACAAAAAACGTCTCTTAACATTTTGCCATAGCTCGCTTCGTTTCCGAGATATTTGCAGATTCAGCTCAAAGGAACGGGCCTGACGGACATATTTCGAGATACTTCTTCTTCTTGTTGTTCTTCTTCTGCACAGCTAAGCTGGAAGTGGCATTTGCGGCTCGCACTAGTGCAGAGTTATCTCAAAGAAAGGGGCCACGGTGTTTCTGTATCTCTATTATGTTGGTGCGGCTTCGGAACTTTTAAATATCTCGATATATCTTGAAAACTACGCTTCTGATCAAAAAATATCATAGAACATAAATTGTAGGAAACATAATTCTCTACAAAAAAGGTCTCTTAACATTTTGCCATAGCTCACTTCGTTTCCGAGATATTTGCAGATATATCTCAAGGGAAGGGGCCTGACGGACATATTTCGAGATATTTCTTCTTCTTGTTGTTCTTCTTCTGCACAGCTAAGCGGGAAGTGGCATTTGCGGCTCGCACTAGTGCAGAGTTATCTCAAAGAAAGGGGCCGCGGTGTTTCTGTATCTCTATTATGTTGGTGCGGCTTCGGAACTTTTAAATATCTCGATATATCCCGAAAACTACGCTTCTGATCAAAAAATATCATAGAACATAAAAAGTAGGAAACTTAATTCTCTACAAAAAAGGTCTCTTAACATTTTGCCATAGCTCGCTTGGTTTCCGAGATATTTGCAGATTTATCTCAAGGTAAGTGGCCTGACGGACATATTTCGAGATATTTCTTCTTCTTGTTGTTGTTCTTCTGCACAGCTAAGCTGGAAGTGGCATTTGCAGCTCGCAATAGTGCAGAGTTATCCCAAAGAAAGGGGCCACGGTGTTTCTGTATCTCTATTATGTTGGTGCGGCTTCGGAACTTTTAAATATCTCGATATATCTCGAAAACTACGCTTCTGATCAAAAAATATCATAGAAGATAAAAAGTAGGAAACTTAATTCTCTACAAAAAAGGTCTCTTAACATTTTGCCATAACTCGCTTCGTTTCCGAGATATTTGCAGATTTATCTCAAGGGAAGGGTCCTGATGGACATATTTCGAGATATTTCTTCTTCTTGTTGTTCTTCTTCTGCACAGCTAAACTGGAAGTGGCATTTGCGGCTCGCACTAGTGCAGAGTTATCTCAAAGAAAGGGGCCACGGTGTTTCTGTATCTCTATTATGTTGGTGCGGCTTCGGAACTTTTAAATATCTCGATATATCTCGAAAACTACGCTTCTGATCAAAAAATATCATAGAACATAAATTGTAGGAAACGTAATTCTCTACAAAAAACGTCTCTTAACATTTTGCCATAGCTCGCTTCGTTTCCGAGATATTTGCAGATTCAGCTCAAAGGAACTGGCCTGACGGACATATTTCGAGATATTTTTTCTTCTTGTTGTTCTTCCTCTGCACAGCTAAGCTGGAAGTGGCATTTGCAGCTCGCAATAGTGCAGAGTTATCTCAAAGAAAGGGGCCACGGTGTTTCTGTATCTCTATTATGTTGGTGCGGCTTCGGAACTTTTAAATATCTTGATATATCTCGAAAACTACGCTTCTGATCAAAAAATATCATAGAACATAACTTGTAGGAAACATAATTCTCTACAAAAAAGGTCTCTTAACATTTTGCCATAGCTCGCTTCGTTTCCGAGATATTTGCAGATTTATCTCAAGGGAAGGGGCCTGACGGACATATTTCGAGATATTTCTTCTTCTTGTTGTTCTTCTTCTGCACAGCTAAGCTCGAAGTGGCATTTGCAGCTCGCAATAGTGCAGAGTTATCTCAAAGAAAGAGGCCACGGTGTTTCTGTACCTCTATTATGTTGGTGCAGCTTCGGAACTTTTAAATATCTTGATATATCTCGAGAACTACGCATCTGATCAAAAAATATCATCGAACATAAAAAGTAGGAAACATAATTCTCTACAAAAAAGGTCTCTTAACATTTTGCCATAGCTCGCTTCGTTTCCGAGATATTTGCAGATTCAACTCAAAGGAACTGGCCTGACGGACATATTTCGAGATATTTCTTCTTCTTGTTGTTCTTCCTCTGCACAGCTAAGCTGGAAGTGGCATTTGCAGCTCGCAATAGTGCAGTGTTATCTCAAAGAAAGGGGCCACGGTGTTTCTGTATCTCTATTATGTTGGTGCGGCTTCGGAACTTTTAAATATCTTGATATATCTCGAGAACTACGCATCTGATCAAAAAATATCATAGAACATAAAAAGTAGGAAACTTAATTCTCTACAAAAAAGGTCTCTTAACATTTTGCCATAGCTCGCTTCGTTTCCGAGATATTTGCATATTTATCTCAAGGGAAGGGGCCTGACGGACATATTTCGAGATATTTCTTCTTCTTGTTGTTCTTCTTCTGCACAGCTAAGCGGGAAGTGGTATTTGCGGCTCGCACTAGTGCAGAGTTATCTCAAAGAAAGGGGCCACGGTGTTTCTGTATCTCTATTATGTTGGTGCGGCTTCGGAACTTTTAAATATCTCGATATATCCCGAAAACTACGCTTCTGATCAAAAAATATCATAGAACATAAAAAGTAGGAAACTTAATTCTCTACAAAAAAGGTCTCTTAACATTTTGCCATAGCTCGCTTGGTTTCCGAGATATTTGCAGATTTATCTCAAGGTAAGTGGCCTGACGGACATATTTCGAGATATTTCTTCTTCTTGTTGTTGTTCTTGTTACGTCCCACCTTATGGGTGGTTATTCTACTATTACTATGTTCTGGGTTCTGCCGATCAAAACGCTAAAGCGTACCTTGACCTTCCTTGCAGGTAGTGTAGGAGTACAGGATGGAGTGTTCAATTATTAAAGATAGACATGTATGGGTCTTCAATAGATATATATATATTCTGTCCCTGTTGTTACATACCCTTCGCCGACTTCGGGTGTTGTTCGTCGCTCGTTCGTTCTCGTATTCACTCGATGGTCATTCACACTGAGGGTCTCGGTTTTCGCTTGCTTCGCGGTTCGGACGATACACTAGACTCGCGACGCGTGGCTACGACTCGACCTTGGAGATACAAGCGGTTGGTGGTGGTCCTGCACAGCACACGGGTGCACTCCTGGACTTGGTCCAATTATGGGTCTGTTATCTCAGACCACGGCGATACACTCGTGTTGAACCGTCGGCCGAGCACTTCGTCGATGATCTTCCTGGTTTCGAGTTTAGCCTTACTCGCGGATCTACTGCGGGTCGCGAACGGACAGAACTTCGTCTCTGCTTTACGCTATCACGGAACTGGCGTACCTGCGTTGTGGCGATAACTTATACTCCCAAAAGGGGAGTAGGTCACGCTCTTTGCTTGCGAAAACCTGCAAGCAAAGGGTTTTCGCCATCGCATTCCGCGAGTTCCCCGATTTCGTATCGCGGGCGTCGCTAAGCGAAAAAACGCTGATGTTACGCGGATTCCAAAGCGAGACCTCCTTGAAATGGCGAAAGACGAAAATGGGTTATAACTAGGGACGTAACACCCCCCACGCTAGACACAAAATGCTCTCGAGAGTGCATCTTGTGTAAGGTGTTTCCGTCGTTCGCCACCCTCATACGCTCAATCATGCATTCACAGAGTATAAATAATGGTGAAAATCTGTACAATAAAAGGTAGCTGTTCAAAATACAAAGAAAAAGGTGCCGAAGATACTACAACGATGCGCAGCTGTTGAAAATATAAAGAAAAGAAAATATGTGTATGAAGTGTCGCAGACATGTACAGTTTTGTAAAGTGTAAAAAATTTTTTTTTTTTTTTTTTTTTTTTTTTTTTTTTTTTTTTTTTTTTTGTAGTGGCCACGGGGCACACTCCCCCCCACGCTAGACAGTCGATAATTTTGAAATTGGTGCCGAGTGAAAAAAATCTACGTGACCATAAAAGGATTGATTTTGGAGTGTGGTGTCTACGGATACGCTGAATTAGACATTCCACGGTGGCTATTGAAAAATTGTCGATGTGGCTCTAATCGTTGCTATGCTCCCGGCAAACCCGGTGGGGACTTAGTGGTATATATACTGGTCGGTCGAGTGGTGTCAGTATTTGAAAATTTACTTTACTGTCGAGATGTACGCTTGCATTGATTTGTTTCCGTCCATGCGGGAGTTGTTCCGTACCTGGGTAAGTGGTTTGCAGTCTTATTATGTTTCCTCTCTCTCTCTCTCCCTTTTTTTTTTTTTTTTTTTTTTTTTTTTTTTTTTTTTTTTTTTTTTTTTTTAATAGATCTTGGTGTTTTGTTGTAGCGGACAGATGGGACGTACGAGATCTATCCGGGCCAAATTAATATCCGGTACCGGAAGGCGGTCCAGCGATGGCGAAAAGAATACCGCCAGTACCTTTTTGATTTATGGGACTGGGATGAGGACCGCATGTTAAACATCGCACCCCTTTTCGGCGACTTGTAATTTAGTTAAAAATATATGTGTCTAATCATCTGAGTTTGTCTTTATTTTCTTTTATTTGTCCTTTTGTTCGTTCCAATCCTCATTGTTAGTAAAAAAGGATTGTTTTGGTCTTGAAGGTGGGATTTGTTGTTCCATCTTGTTGTTGCGTTTCTGGTGAGTCTGCTATTTGCAGATCTGAGGGCCACGACGTTGGGGTGACGGTCGGTCGGCTCTGCATTTCGATGTCTTCTGGCGTGAATTGGCGGCGTCTGGGTTGGTTGTCGATCCTGGTTTGTTTTCTGTAGTATCGGTATCCTATTACCGCTGTTATTATTGCAATAACAACGCTTATGGCTGATAATGAACCGTAGGTGACGTAGGCCGTGTGGGTTAGAGCCCGGTGGTGTTGTGCTATATCCTGCGCTTGATTGTCTATTTCTTGCAAGGTTAAGAGGTTGTCTGGGTCTATATTGATAGGTGTGAATTTTGGCTGATTTTCTTGGAGTTTTGTCAGGATTTGAATATGGTGTGGGGTTAAATCTGGGATGAGGTTCGATATATTGAGGCCGAAACTTGGTTTGAATGTGTAGTTGTATTTCTGGGTTTTTATTCCGGATGCCATGATTCTGGTGTGATCGATGGTTGCCTCGCAGTGGCTTTGCAGCTGTATTATTCCTGCACCCTGTATTTGTTCGTAACCGGCCGATCTTTTATTGCATTTGATTTGGATTGCTTCTTTGTGTTGGATCGAAAATAGCCAGGTATTGGGAGCTTCCAGCTTCGTAATTTGGATGTTGTTTGCTGGAGCCGCTTTCACATTGCATTGCTTCCACTGTAGGTGTTCCGGACGCAAGATGAGGTCAATTTCACAGATATGACTTTGCTCATAGTTTTGGAGCGGGAGCGTGGTTTCACAGAGGAGTCTTCCATTAGGGTTTTTGCAGGTTTTGAGGTAGGTTTTGTCAGGGGAGAAAAAGGTAGTAGTAGTTTGGTCTATTGCAAGGAAGTCTGTTTGTGGTTGGATCATCAGAGGGGTGGAAGTATTTGCATTAAGTTGTTGGAAAGAAGGACAGGGATATAGGTGGTATAGTTCGTAGGAATTGGGTTCCAGGAGAGGAAAGTCTATCGTGATGATTACTCTTCCTTTTGCGTATACGGCACTCATTGTTGTCGTGCCCTGAAGTTGCTCCGATCTCAACTCTTCCATTGAGAGCGGGAATTCCAGATTTGTAGAAGTTTGGATGGTTTGGCATGCTGTGATTAGTTGGTCCGGTGATAGGATCATTGGATGTAGGATTCCCAATTTTGCGAACATTACGGCGTCAGTCAGGGTGGATAGCATTAGTACGTATTCGTCCGTTTGACGGGTCAATCGGGTTCCCCAGGAGGACATAGCTAGTTCTAATTCTAATTGGTCTTCTCTTTTACCAATTTCTGATGTTTTAGAGAGCATGTGTTCGATTCTAGCATTCATTGTGGTTGCCGATTTAGAAAGAGTGTTCAGCGTATCGTAGGCTTTTCGGAATTCGGATTTAATTACGTGAGTCTGATTGTGAATTAGAGAAGTTATTTGTTTTTGGTCGTTATAAATTTTATCGATTTCGCGGTTATAATATTCGGCGTCGGTTTCGTCGAGTGTTCCGAACAAAGTTTTGCTGATCGAGCCGATGAATCCGAGAGGGGCTCGTCTTACTCTAACCGCATTCTTTCCGAGCGCGTGTGCTAATAAATTTTCGTAACGTACTGCCTCCGCGAGTTTTCTATCTAATTCTTCCTTCAGGGTGTCCGCGGGGCATGATGTAATGTTTTGGCTTTTGCACATGATCTTCATGCGGTTTACTGCGAAGATGGTGTCTGGGCGGCTGGTTAGGATTTCCGTTACGTCCAGGGCTGTGACTAGTCTCCACGTTGTCCGGAACGTGCGGATAGGGGCTAGTTTTTCGGGGTATAGTCCGGGGTTGTTCCTTAGACGTGTAACGGAGTAGTCACCTTCCATATGGTTTGCAGTCACGAACTGGATCGAGGCGATGTTTAGTAGCAGGTACCAGGGGCCCATGTTGGTTCGGTTGACCTATCTAGTATTTTATGGGCATAGGTCAACTGTTAGTTGGATACAGGATTTCCTAAAATAAATACCTTTTACTCAGGTGGGGTCGAAAGGGGGAGGTTTCCAGGTGGTATCGTGTTTGTTTTCAAAATTTCTCGAATGTGCAAGTTTTAGTTTATTAAGGTGTTTTGCGAATTTTCTTCCCTGTTCGTCCGTGAGAATAGCGTTGTTATTTTCTGTTATTTCACAGATTTTGAATGGGCCGATATAATGAGGGTCAAATTTACTAAGACGTGGTTCTTTTAACACGTAAACTTGATCATTGGGAGAGAATTCGACTTCTTTAATTTTTCTATCGTACTGTAATTTTGAGCGTTCTTTGCTTTGTTCCAGATTTTTCCTAGCTATTTGACGGATTTCTTCTAATCGTTGTACTAAATTTTGAATGTATGCTGGATAGGTCAGGAGTTCTTCGCGAGTCATGGGAGTGAAAGGATCTCTTGCTAGCTGGCCGAAAACTACTTCGTAGGGCGTGAAATTTGTCGCCTCGTGTGTTGAGGTGTTATACGAGTACGTTGCGAAAGGAAGAAGAATATCCCAGTCATGCTTGTTTTCTATAAAATGTTTTAGATATTCGATGAGTACGTGGTGACTACGCTCAAGGGAACCGTTTGTTTGGGGCCTGTAACCAGAGGTGGTGACGTGTTCGACATTAAATGTTTTGGCTATTCCTTTAAGAACTTGATTAATAAACGACGTGCCGCGATCCGTGAGGATTGCCCGTGGCGCGCCGAACATTGCGATGAAGTAACGCGAGAAGGCGTCTGCTACGGTTTCAGCTCGGATGTCCGGTAATGGAATGGCCATGCAAAATTTTGAGAGTTGGCATTGAAGCGTGAGAATGTGTCTATTTCCACTTGGCGTGAATGGAAGAGGGCCGACAGTGTCTAGTGCTACTTTATCAAAAGGTCTGGCTGGCGTATCCGTAATGAGCATTGGTTCTCGTGTTTTGATCCGTACTAATTTTTGCTCTTGGCAGCTTTTACAGGACCGAATATAGTCTTCCACATCTCGATGCATTCTAGGCCAGTCGAAAAGGTTCCGTATCCGTCGATATGTTTTGGTTACTCCTTTGTGACCCCCTATTAAACTTTCGTGATAGTGGCGGATGATATCTTCTCGGTGGTCCTCTGGCGGTGTTTGTATTTCACCTGTACATATCGTCACGGTGATTGGTTCGTCGTGAAAGGTTTCGGACAATTGTTGTTGTAGCGTTTGAGCGTCCACTTTGTGCATCGTTTCTCCGCTCGTTGGGATGCGGAGATTATCTACTCCTTCTATTTTTGCTGCTAGTTTTAGAGCATGCAGTAAATACGACATCTGGTGTTGTTCGATAGTCTGGAAGAAGTATTTAGCGCCTACGATGCTAAAAATTCGCCTTTCTTCTGCTTGCGTAACGATTACGCGTCCTTCGGTTAGGTTTTCCGTGAGCAGATTTGTTTCCGAGAGCATACTTAGGGCTTTTAGTGTTCTACAGTTGGGGCTGGTGAGAATTTTATCTGCAGGGATAAAATGTGCGATATTACCAGGGCCCTCGGTGAGTGGAGCTTTAGAAATGGCTATTCTGCATTGGATGACTTTAGCCTGTGTTGGGCCGATGGTGACCTGTGGATATGGCGCGTAAATATTGTCAATGTCTTTCCATTCGCGAGTAAATTTGGGAGTCCTAATGGTCGATTGCGGTATGTCTAATAATTCCGCTGGGGATGGCAAGTCCCAGGAGATGCGCGTCGGTTGTTCGACGGTAGTTGTTTGCGAGAGGTCGTGTGAGGATGGTTCCTGTTCTGGTTCAGCTTGATCTTCGGATGGCTGTATAGGTTCCTGGGTGGAGAGAGGTGATCCCCAAGATACGCGTTTTCTTGGTTTTGGGGTACTAGTTGCCAGTGCCTCGTGCTCTTGCTCCGTGGTGACGTTGTCATCCATCATGGTGGAGTTTGCATTGGGCTCGATCTTTTCTGGTTCTATATTTCCTATCGATTGTGTTTCGTCCAGGATCATGGATGGTGGTTCCTCGTAATTTGGCCTAGATTGGGCCGCCCGACGTGATCTTACCCGGTTTGCGATGGGTTCTTCTGTGTTGGTGATCTGATCTGAGGGTATTATTGGTAGTGCAAATGGTACCGGGTTTCTTGACAAGGCATCTGCGTTTGCGTTTACTCGGCCTGGTTTGTATATGATCTCATAATTATAGTCCTCTAGGAGTATTCTCCAGCGGGCTAGGCGTGATACTGGGTCTTTGACCGAGAATAGCCATTGTAGAGGACGATGGTCTGTTACTAGCGTGAACTTTCTGCCATATATGTACGTTCTGAAATGTTTTACGGCAAAGATGATTGCAAAGCATTCTTTCTCCGTGGTCGAATAATTTTGTTGAGCCGGCGTGAGGGCTAGCGACGCGTAGGCAATAGGTGGATCTTCGCCTATTTTGCCCTGACTTAGGACAGCGCCGACAGCGATGTCCGATGCGTCGGTGGTGATAATGAAGGACTCGTCGAAATTCGGATAGCGCAAAACCGGTTCTTTACACAGTGTCTGTCGTAATGCCTCAAAACTTTTCTGATGAGCTTCGGTCCATGTGAAGGGTTTCTTGGGACTGGTTAGTTCTGTCAGAGGTTTGGCCTGTTGTGACAGATCTGGGATAAATCGCCTATAGTAGTTTACCAAACCTAAAAATTGTTTCAGTGTTTTTCGCGTGGTCGGAGTCGGAAAACTTTCTACTGCTCGAATTTTCTCCGGGTTTGGTCTTATTCCTTCGGACGAGATGATGTGGCCCAAATAGGTCACCTCTTTCTTTAGAAATTCCGCCTTATCCGGTTGCAGAGTGAGGTTATTATCGCGAAGGCGTTGGAACAGAGTTTCGAGTCGTGTTTCCATTTCCTCCAACGTGCGTCCGTAAACTACTATATCGTCGATGTATACGTATAGGATTTTACCAATTAGTCCCTTCAAAACGAGTTGCATAAGCCTTTGAAAAGTAGCGGGTGCATTTTTCAAACCGAACGGCATGCGCGCATATTCGTAGTGTCCATCCGGAGTCGAGAATGCCGTTTTCTCCTGGTCCTCCGGGGCCATGCGTATCTGGTGAAATCCATTTGCCAAGTCGAAAACAGCGAAGTATTTTGCACCTCCTAACCGGTCGAAAATATCCGATATGCGGGGAATCGGGAAACGGTCGTCGATTGTTTTCGCGTTTAATTTACGGAAGTCTACGACCATTCTCCAACGCACATTTCCTTTCGAGTCCGGTTTTTTCGGAACGAGCCAGAGGGGCGAGTTGTACGGGGAGTTCGAGGGAACTATTACCCCTAAATCCTCTAAGTTCTGTATTTGTTTCGATATTTCCTTTTCCTGGTCGACGCTAAAGGGATACTGTCGTGTAAATACCGGAGTCTTGTCATCCACAGGGATATTGTGAACGATTGCCTTTGTATCTCCCAGAGGATCGCCGGGAATAAAAAATCTATCCGCGTAACGTGCTACGATACTTTCGACCATGCGTCGCGGTTTATCTTCTAAATGATCTAATTTTAGTGCTTTATTAATGTTTTGGATTCTCTCGGCGTCGGTTAGTTGCGTGACGACATAGTCTCCTAGATCTTCGCCTTGAAATTCCAGCTGTTCGTCTGACAGCGGAGTCAGCGGCCTAGGTAGGTCAATAATGTCGGTCGCGTTGCGCGTTTCTTCACCCGATTCCCGAGAATTTTGTTGGGTCAGCTCTTCGACGGCGCGGTGCGCGTCTTCGTCGGTATCGTTTGTGTAATCGGCTGACGCAACTCTTGTACATTCCTGTTTACCGAGGAGCGCTCGTGGTGCTTCCTGGTCGCGTTGGCAAGAGGTCAGCGTTTCTTTTATCTCCCGTGAGTTCGAGAATCCGATTGGATGAATCGGTCGTTTGCTCGTTACTAGGGTTCTATGGTGAAAGGAAATTTCGCTTTCTTCTTGCAGGAGGTACGGGCTACCTAAGAGGCCTATTATTCCGTCAGGGAAATCCGGGTTGTCGACGACGTAAAAGAGAGTTTGGCTTCCGTTTATTTTGATGCTTATAATGCCGGCAGCGATGATGTATCCTTGCAGTCCTTTTACGCTGACGCTCTCGCATTTAATGATCGGCGCGTCGGTCCGTAGCGCGTTTGACTTAATCAAGTTCAACATCGAGCCGGTGTCTATAATAAATTCTCCGTTGCCTTTGTTCAGTTCCTTTGAGCGGATCCGGATTCGCGGCGAAGGAGCCTGTAAGAGTCCTGGGGACTCGCTTGTGGCCGTTGGGGATCGCGGCGAGGCGTAAAAGCTGCGCCCGCTCGATTGTCCGCGGGTGAACGGGCGCGACTGAAGTTTAAATTTTCTCTGTCTGGAGTGTTATTGTGCGACGGCCTGTTATCTAGTCTTGGCGGAGGATCGCGCCCACGTTCAGGATAGCTATTTCCTGGCGGTCGGCGAGGTCCTTGGCGCCGATTTGGACCGCGTGAATAATTATTTGAATAATTCGTTTGGCCTGAATATTGAGTTCCGTGTGCTTGATAGTGGTTATGATAGCGTGGGCCTTGAGGTGGCGCCCTTTGAGCGTGGCCACACCCGCAGAACCAAGAAGGCTGCGGGGGCATGTATGGCGCGCAACCGTGTGGGCATCCGGCCCCGCACGGTGGAGCTGTGTACCGAGATTGACACGTATTTACCGGAGGGGCCGCGGGCTGGACCGAATTCGTGTAGCAAGAACCGTATGGGTGGCTAGGGTATTCCGGTTGCACCTGTTGTGGCGGTTCCCGCCACTCCGACCAGGTGCGATTGTAGTCGTATGGTGAAGGAGGGGTTGCTGGCAAAGGGTTGACCGGTGGTTTAGTCGGAGGGGCTGATTTTTTCATTTTCGCGTCGTTTTTGTCTATCAAGAGTGCCTCGTCCATGATGTCGGTGAGTGTGGTTTTCCGGGCAGTCATTACGGCCTGTGATAGTTTTGATGGCAAGCCTCGGATGAAGGCTCGCCCCGCTAAGATGTCGAATTTTTCGGGGTCGAATTCGTCGCCCTTTTCGTCGCGACCGCTGGCGGATGCCTGATAAAGTAGCTTCGAGAAACGATGCGTATATTCTAGGACCGTTTCGTCGTCCCTCATCGGGAGGTTCCCGAGTTCTAAGCAGAGTTCCTTATAGGTCTTGTTAGGAGCGTATCTCTTTCGAAGCAACTTTAAGAGGTCGACGACGCTTGTGCAGTTCTGATGCTCTACATAAATTCTAACGTGTTGAACTAATTTATCCATAAGACCTTCGAGAAATCTGGTCTCTAGGCCGGACGGGACTCGTGACTTTACTTTATGAATTGCGGTCAGAAAATCTTCGAACGAAACCTTCTCAGGGTCGAAATCAGGGATTTTGTCTAGAACGCGATCCACCCTTTTCTCCTCCCTTTCGGCGATGAACCATGAATCATAATGGGATGTCCCGGATTGTCCGAGGCTCCGTGTGTCTCTTACGGACGGCGAGGACGTAGGAGGCGGTGGTGGGTTGCGAGAGGGAATCGTGTCGTGAACGAGAGGCATGGTGACGGTTATAAGGGGGCGAGCGTTAAAGTAGCAAGGGTGTGGTCAAGTTACGGCGCGTTAAGCCACGGAAATGAATGAATTTACGTGAATCCGTATGTTTAACGATAATCCCACTTCTGACACCAAATTGTTACGTCCCACCTTATGGGTGGTTATTCTACTATTACTATGTTCTGGGTTCTGCCGATCAAAACGCTAAAGCGTACCTTGACCTTCCTTGCAGGTAGTGTAGGAGTACAGGATGGAGTGTTCAATTATTAAAGATAGACATGTATGGGTCTTCAATAGATATATATATATTCTGTCCCTGTTGTTACATACCCTTCGCCGACTTCGGGTGTTGTTCGTCGCTCGTTCGTTCTCGTATTCACTCGATGGTCATTCACACTGAGGGTCTCGGTTTTCGCTTGCTTCGCGGTTCGGACGATACACTAGACTCGCGACGCGTGGCTACGACTCGACCTTGGAGATACAAGCGGTTGGTGGTGGTCCTGCACAGCACACGGGTGCACTCCTGGACTTGGTCCAATTATGGGTCTGTTATCTCAGACCACGGCGATACACTCGTGTTGAACCGTCGGCCGAGCACTTCGTCGATGATCTTCCTGGTTTCGAGTTTAGCCTTACTCGCGGATCTACTGCGGGTCGCGAACGGACAGAACTTCGTCTCTGCTTTACGCTATCACGGAACTGGCGTACCTGCGTTGTGGCGATAACTTATACTCCCAAAAGGGGAGTAGGTCACGCTCTTTGCTTGCGAAAACCTGCAAGCAAAGGGTTTTCGCCATCGCATTCCGCGAGTTCCCCGATTTCGTATCGCGGGCGTCGCTAAGCGAAAAAACGCTGATGTTACGCGGATTCCAAAGCGAGACCTCCTTGAAATGGCGAAAGACGAAAATGGGTTATAACTAGGGACGTAACATTCTTCTGCACAGCTAAGCTGGAAGTGGCATTTGCAGCTCGCAATAGTGCAGAGTTATCTCAAAGAAAGGGGCCACGGTGTTTCTGTATCTCTATTATGTTGGTGCGGCTTCGGAACTTTTAAATATCTCGATATATCTCGAAAACTACGCTTCTGATCAAAAAATATCATAGAACATAAATTGTAGGAAACATAATTCTCTACAAAAAACGTCTCTTAACATTTTGCCATAGCTCGCTTGGTTTCCGAGATATTTGCAGATTCAGCTCAAAGGAACTGGCCTGACGGACATATTTCGAGATATTTTTTCTTCTTGTTGTTCTTCCTCTGCACAGCTAAGCTGGAAGTGGCATTTGCAGCTCGCAATAGTGCAGAGTTATCTCAAAGAAAGGGGCCACGGTGTTTCTGTATCTCTATTATGTTGGTGCGGCTTCGAAACTTTTAAATATCTTGATATATCTCGAGAACTACGCTTCTGATCAAAAAATATCATAGAACGTAAATTGTAGGAAACATTATTCTCTACAAAAAAGGTCTCTTAACATTTTGCCATAGCTCGCTTCGTTTCGGAGATATTTGCAGATTCATCTCAAGGGAAGGGGTCTGACGGACATATTTCGAGATATTTCTTCTTCTTGTTGTTCTTCTTCTGCACAGCTAAGCTCGAAGTGGCATTTGCAGCTCGCAATAGTGCAGAGTTATCTCAAAGAAAGAGGCCACGGTGTTTCTGTACCTCTATTATGTTGGTGCAGCTTCGGAACTTTTAAATATCTTGATATATCTCGAGAACTACGCATCTGATCAAAAAATATCATCGAACATAAAAAGTAGGAAACATAATTCTCTACAAAAAAGGTCTCTTAACATTTTGCCATAGCTCGCTTGGTTTCCGAGATATTTGCAGATTTATCTCAAGGTAAGTGGCCTGACGGACATATTTCGAGATATTTCTTCTTCTTGTTGTTGTTCTTCTGCACAGCTAAGCTGGAAGTGGCATTTGCAGCTCGCAATAGTGCAGAGTTATCTCAAAGAAAGGGGCCACGGTGTTTCTGTATCTCTATTATGTTGGTGCGGCTTCGAAACTTTTAAATATCTTGATATATCTCGAGAACTACGCTTCTGATCAAAAAATATCATAGAACGTAAATTGTAGGAAACATTATTCTCTACAAAAAAGGTCTCTTAACATTTTGCCATAGCTCGCTTCGTTTCGGAGATATTTGCAGATTCATCTCAAGGGAAGGGGTCTGACGGACATATTTCGAGATATTTCTTCTTCTTGTTGTTCTTCTTCTGCACAGCTAAGCTCGAAGTGGCATTTGCAGCTCGCAATAGTGCAGAGTTATCTCAAAGAAAGAGGCCACGGTGTTTCTGTACCTCTATTATGTTGGTGCAGCTTCGGAACTTTTAAATATCTTGATATATCTCGAGAACTACGCATCTGATCAAAAAATATCATCGAACATAAAAAGTAGGAAACATAATTCTCTACAAAAAAGGTCTCTTAACATTTTGCCATAGCTCGCTTCGTTTCCGAGATATTTGCAGATTCAACTCAAAGGAACTGGCCTGACGGACATATTTCGAGATATTTCTTCTTCTTGTTGTTCTTCCTCTGCACAGCTAAGCTGGAAGTGGCATTTGCAGCTCGCAATAGTGCAGTGTTATCTCAAAGAAAGGGGCCACGGTGTTTCTGTATCTCTATTATGTTGGTGCGGCTTCGGAACTTTTAAATATCTTGATATATCTCGAGAACTACGCATCTGATCAAAAAATATCATAGAACATAAAAAGTAGGAAACTTAATTCTCTACAAAAAAGGTCTCTTAACATTTTGCCATAGCTCGCTTCGTTTCCGAGATATTTGCATATTTATCTCAAGGGAAGGGGCCTGACGGACATATTTCGAGATATTTCTTCTTCTTGTTGTTCTTCTTCTGCACAGCTAAGCGGGAAGTGGCATTTGCGGCTCGCACTAGTGCAGAGTTATCTCAAAGAAAGGGGCCACGGTGTTTCTGTATCTCTATTATGTTGGTGCGGCTTCGGAACTTTTAAATATCTCGATATATCCCGAAAACTACGCTTCTGATCAAAAAATATCATAGAACATAAAAAGTAGGAAACTTAATTCTCTACAAAAAAGGTCTCTTAACATTTTGCCATAGCTCGCTTGGTTTCCGAGATATTTGCAGATTTATCTCAAGGTAAGTGGCCTGACGGACATATTTCGAGATATTTCTTCTTCTTGTTGTTGTTCTTCTGCACAGCTAAGCTGGAAGTGGCATTTGCAGCTCGCAATAGTGCAGAGTTATCCCAAAGAAAGGGGCCACGGTGTTTCTGTATCTCTATTATGTTGGTGCGGCTTCGGAACTTTTAAATATCTCGATATATCTCGAAAACTACGCTTCTGATCAAAAAATATCATAGAAGATAAAAAGTAGGAAACTTAATTCTCTACAAAAAAGGTCTCTTAACATTTTGCCATAACTCGCTTCGTTTCCGAGATATTTGCAGATTTATCTCAAGGGAAGGGTCCCGATGGACATATTTCGAGATATTTCTTCTTCTTGTTGTTCTTCTTCTGCACAGCTAAACTGGAAGTGGCATTTCCAGCTCGCAATCGTGCAGAGTTATCTCAAAGAAAGGGGCCACGGTGTTTCTGTATCTCTATTATGTTGGTGCGGCTTCGGAACTTTTAAATATCTTGATATATCTCGAGAACTACGCATCTGATCAAAAAATATCATAGAAGATAAAAAGTAGGAAACTTAATTCTCTACAAAAAAGGTCTCTTCACATTTTGCCATAGCTCGCTTCGTTTCCGAGATATTTGCAGATTTATCTCAAGGGAAGGGGCCTGACGGACATATTTCGAGATATTTCTTCTTCTTGTTGTTCTTCTTCTGCACAGCTAAGCTGGAAGTGGCATTTGCAGCTCGCAATAGTGCAGAGTTATCTCAAAGAAAGGGGCCACGGTGTTTCTGTACCTCAATTATGTTGGTGCAGCTTCGGAGCTTTTAAATATCTTGATATATCTCGAGAACTACGCATCTGATCAAAAAATATCATAGAACATAAATAGTAGGAAACTTAATTTCCTACAAAAAAGATCTCTTACTATTTTGCCATAGCTCGCATTGTTTCCGAGATATTTGCAGATTTAGCTCAAGGGAAGGGGCCTGACGGACATATTTCGAGATATTTCTTCTTCTTGTTGTTCTTCTTCTGCACAGCTAAGCTGGAAGTGGCATTTGCAGCTCGCAATAGTGCAGAGTTATCTCAAAGAAAGGGGCCACGGTGTTTCTGTACCTCTATTATGTTGGTGCAGCTTCGGAACTTTTAAATATCTTGATATATCTCGAGAACTACGCATCTGATCAAAAAATATCATCGAACATAAAAAGTAGGAAACATAATTCTCTACAAAAAAGGTCTCTTAACATTTTGCCATAGCTCGCTTCGTTTCCGAGATATTTGCAGATTCAACTCAAAGGAACTGGCCTGACGGACATATTTCGAGATATTTCTTCTTCTTGTTGTTCTTCCTCTGCACAGCTAAGCTGGAAGTGGCATTTGCAGCTCGCAATAGTGCAGTGTTATCTCAAAGAAAGGGGCCACGGTGTTTCTGTATCTCTATTATGTTGGTGCGGCTTCGGAACTTTTAAATATCTTGATATATCTCGAGAACTACGCATCTGATCAAAAAATATCATAGAACATAAAAAGTAGGAAACTTAATTCTCTACAAAAAAGGTCTCTTAACATTTTGCCATAGCTCGCTTCGTTTCCGAGATATTTGCATATTTATCTCAAGGGAAGGGGCCTGACGGACATATTTCGAGATATTTCTTCTTCTTGTTGTTCTTCTTCTGCACAGCTAAGCGGGAAGTGGTATTTGCGGCTCGCACTAGTGCAGAGTTATCTCAAAGAAAGGGGCCACGGTGTTTCTGTATCTCTATTATGTTGGTGCGGCTTCGGAACTTTTAAATATCTTGATATATCTCGAGAACTACGCATCTGATCAAAAAATATCATAGAAGATAAAAAGTAGGAAACTTAATTCTCTACAAAAAAGGTCTCTTCACATTTTGCCATAGCTCGCTTCGTTTCCGAGATATTTGCAGATTTATCTCAAGGGAAGGGGCCTGACGGACATATTTCGAGATATTTCTTCTTCTTGTTGTTCTTCTTCTGCACAGCTAAGCTGGAAGTGGCATTTGCAGCTCGCAATAGTGCAGAGTTATCTCAAAGAAAGGGGCCACGGTGTTTCTGTACCTCAATTATGTTGGTGCAGCTTCGGAGCTTTTAAATATCTTGATATATCTCGAGAACTACGCATCTGATCAAAAAATATCATAGAACATAAATAGTAGGAAACTTAATTTCCTACAAAAAAGATCTCTTACTATTTTGCCATAGCTCGCATTGTTTCCGAGATATTTGCAGATTTAGCTCAAGGGAAGGGGCCTGACGGACATATTTCGAGATATTTCTTCTTCTTGTTGTTCTTCTTCTGCACAGCTAAGCTGGAAGTGGCATTTGCAGCTCGCAATAGTGCAGAGTTATCTCAAAGAAAGGGGCCACGGTGTTTCTGTACCTCTATTATGTTGGTGCAGCTTCGGAACTTTTAAATATCTTGATATATCTCGAGAACTACGCATCTGATCAAAAAATATCATCGAACATAAAAAGTAGGAAACATAATTCTCTACAAAAAAGGTCTCTTAACATTTTGCCATAGCTCGCTTCGTTTCCGAGATATTTGCAGATTCAACTCAAAGGAACTGGCCTGACGGACATATTTCGAGATATTTCTTCTTCTTGTTGTTCTTCCTCTGCACAGCTAAGCTGGAAGTGGCATTTGCAGCTCGCAATAGTGCAGTGTTATCTCAAAGAAAGGGGCCACGGTGTTTCTGTATCTCTATTATGTTGGTGCGGCTTCGGAACTTTTAAATATCTTGATATATCTCGAGAACTACGCATCTGATCAAAAAATATCATAGAACATAAAAAGTAGGAAACTTAATTCTCTACAAAAAAGGTCTCTTAACATTTTGCCATAGCTCGCTTCGTTTCCGAGATATTTGCATATTTATCTCAAGGGAAGGGGCCTGACGGACATATTTCGAGATATTTCTTCTTCTTGTTGTTCTTCTTCTGCACAGCTAAGCGGGAAGTGGTATTTGCGGCTCGCACTAGTGCAGAGTTATCTCAAAGAAAGGGGCCACGGTGTTTCTGTATCTCTATTATGTTGGTGCGGCTTCGGAACTTTTAAATATCTCGATATATCCCGAAAACTACGCTTCTGATCAAAAAATATCATAGAACATAAAAAGTAGGAAACTTAATTCTCTACAAAAAAGGTCTCTTCACATTTTGCCATAGCTCGCTTCGTTTCCGAGATATTTGCAGATTTATCTCAAGGGAAGGGGCCTGACGGACATATTTCGAGATATTTCTTCTTCTTGTTGTTCTTCTTCTGCACAGCTAAGCTGGAAGTGGCATTTGCAGCTCGCAATAGTGCAGAGTTATCTCAAAGAAAGGGGCCACGGTGTTTCTGTACCTCAATTATGTTGGTGCAGCTTCGGAGCTTTTAAATATCTTGATATATCTCGAGAACTACGCATCTGATCAAAAAATATCATAGAACATAAATAGTAGGAAACTTAATTTCCTACAAAAAAGATCTCTTACTATTTTGCCATAGCTCGCATTGTTTCCGAGATATTTGCAGATTTAGCTCAAGGGAAGGGGCCTGACGGACATATTTCGAGATATTTCTTCTTCTTGTTGTTCTTCTTCTGCACAGCTAAGCTGGAAGTGGCATTTGCAGCTCGCAATAGTGCAGAGTTATCTCAAAGAAAGGGGCCACGGTGTTTCTGTACCTCTATTATGTTGGTGCAGCTTCGGAACTTTTAAATATCTTGATATATCTCGAGAACTACGCATCTGATCAAAAAATATCATCGAACATAAAAAGTAGGAAACATAATTCTCTACAAAAAAGGTCTCTTAACATTTTGCCATAGCTCGCTTCGTTTCCGAGATATTTGCAGATTCAACTCAAAGGAACTGGCCTGACGGACATATTTCGAGATATTTCTTCTTCTTGTTGTTCTTCCTCTGCACAGCTAAGCTGGAAGTGGCATTTGCAGCTCGCAATAGTGCAGTGTTATCTCAAAGAAAGGGGCCACGGTGTTTCTGTATCTCTATTATGTTGGTGCGGCTTCGGAACTTTTAAATATCTTGATATATCTCGAGAACTACGCATCTGATCAAAAAATATCATAGAACATAAAAAGTAGGAAACTTAATTCTCTACAAAAAAGGTCTCTTAACATTTTGCCATAGCTCGCTTCGTTTCCGAGATATTTGCATATTTATCTCAAGGGAAGGGGCCTGACGGACATATTTCGAGATATTTCTTCTTCTTGTTGTTCTTCTTCTGCACAGCTAAGCGGGAAGTGGTATTTGCGGCTCGCACTAGTGCAGAGTTATCTCAAAGAAAGGGGCCACGGTGTTTCTGTATCTCTATTATGTTGGTGCGGCTTCGGAACTTTTAAATATCTCGATATATCCCGAAAACTACGCTTCTGATCAAAAAATATCATAGAACATAAAAAGTAGGAAACTTAATTCTCTACAAAAAAGGTCTCTTAACATTTTGCCATAGCTCGCTTGGTTTCCGAGATATTTGCAGATTTATCTCAAGGTAAGTGGCCTGACGGACATATTTCGAGATATTTCTTCTTCTTGTTGTTGTTCTTCTGCACAGCTAAGCTGGAAGTGGCATTTGCAGCTCGCAATAGTGCAGAGTTATCCCAAGGAAAGGGGCCACGGTGTTTCTGTATCTCTATTATGTTGGTGCGGCTTCGGAACTTTTAAATATCTCGATATATCTCGAAAACTACGCTTCTGATCAAAAAATATCATAGAAGATAAAAAGTAGGAAACTTAATTCTCTACAAAAAAGGTCTCTTCACATTTTGCCATAGCTCGCTTCGTTTCCGAGATATTTGCAGATTTATCTCAAGGGAAGGGGCCTGACGGACATATTTCGAGATATTTCTTCTTCTTGTTGTTCTTCTTCTGCACAGCTAAGCTGGAAGTGGCATTTGCGGCTCGCACTAGTGCAGAGTTATCTCAAAGAAAGGGGCCACGGTGTTTCTGTATCTCTATTATGTTGGTGCGGCTTCGGAACTTTTAAATATCTCGATATATCTCGAAAACTACGCTTCTGATCAAAAAATATCATAGAACATAAATTGTAGGAAACATAATTCTCTACAAAAAACGTCTCTTAACATTTTGCCATAGCTCGCTTCGTTTCCGAGATATTTGCAGATTCAGCTCAAAGGAACTGGCCTGACGGACATATTTCGAGATATTTTTTCTTCTTGTTGTTCTTCCTCTGCACAGCTAAGCTGGAAGTGGCATTTGCAGCTCGCAATAGTGCAGAGTTATCTCAAAGAAAGGGGCCACGGTGTTTCTGTATCTCTATTATGTTGGTGCGGCTTCGAAACTTTTAAATATCTTGATATATCTCGAGAACTACGCTTCTGATCAAAAAATATCATAGAACGTAAATTGTAGGAAACATTATTCTCTACAAAAAAGGTCTCTTAACATTTTGCCATAGCTCGCTTCGTTTCGGAGATATTTGCAGATTCATCTCAAGGGAAGGGGTCTGACGGACATATTTCGAGATATTTCTTCTTCTTGTTGTTCTTCTTCTGCACAGCTAAGCTCGAAGTGGCATTTGCAGCTCGCAATAGTGCAGAGTTATCTCAAAGAAAGAGGCCACGGTGTTTCTGTACCTCTATTATGTTGGTGCAGCTTCGGAACTTTTAAATATCTTGATATATCTCGAGAACTACGCATCTGATCAAAAAATATCATCGAACATAAAAAGTAGGAAACATAATTCTCTACAAAAAAGGTCTCTTAACATTTTGCCATAGCTCGCTTCGTTTCCGAGATATTTGCAGATTCAACTCAAAGGAACTGGCCTGACGGACATATTTCGAGATATTTCTTCTTCTTGTTGTTCTTCCTCTGCACAGCTAAGCTGGAAGTGGCATTTGCAGCTCGCAATAGTGCAGTGTTATCTCAAAGAAAGGGGCCACGGTGTTTCTGTATCTCTATTATGTTGGTGCGGCTTCGGAACTTTTAAATATCTTGATATATCTCGAGAACTACGCATCTGATCAAAAAATATCATAGAACATAAAAAGTAGGAAACTTAATTCTCTACAAAAAAGGTCTCTTAACATTTTGCCATAGCTCGCTTGGTTTCCGAGATATTTGCAGATTTATCTCAAGGTAAGTGGCCTGACGGACATATTTCGAGATATTTCTTCTTCTTGTTGTTGTTCTTCTGCACAGCTAAGCTGGAAGTGGCATTTGCAGCTCGCAATAGTGCAGAGTTATCCCAAAGAAAGGGGCCACGGTGTTTCTGTATCTCTATTATGTTGGTGCGGCTTCGGAACTTTTAAATATCTCGATATATCTCGAAAACTACGCTTCTGATCAAAAAATATCATAGAAGATAAAAAGTAGGAAACTTAATTCTCTACAAAAAAGGTCTCTTAACATTTTGCCATAACTCGCTTCGTTTCCGAGATATTTGCAGATTTATCTCAAGGGAAGGGTCCTGATGGACATATTTCGAGATATTTCTTCTTCTTGTTGTTCTTCTTCTGCACAGCTAAACTGGAAGTGGCATTTCCAGCTCGCAATCGTGCAGAGTTATCTCAAAGAAAGGGGCCACGGTGTTTCTGTATCTCTATTATGTTGGTGCGGCTTCGGAACTTTTAAATATCTTGATATATCTCGAGAACTACGCATCTGATCAAAAAATATCATAGAAGATAAAAAGTAGGAAACTTAATTCTCTACAAAAAAGGTCTCTTCACATTTTGCCATAGCTCGCTTCGTTTCCGAGATATTTGCAGATTTATCTCAAGGGAAGGGGCCTGACGGACATATTTCGAGATATTTCTTCTTCTTGTTGTTCTTCTTCTGCACAGCTAAGCTGGAAGTGGCATTTGCAGCTCGCAATAGTGCAGAGTTATCTCAAAGAAAGGGGCCACGGTGTTTCTGTACCTCAATTATGTTGGTGCAGCTTCGGAGCTTTTAAATATCTTGATATATCTCGAGAACTACGCATCTGATCAAAAAATATCATAGAACATAAATAGTAGGAAACTTAATTTCCTACAAAAAAGATCTCTTACTATTTTGCCATAGCTCGCATTGTTTCCGAGATATTTGCAGATTTAGCTCAAGGGAAGGGGCCTGACGGACATATTTCGAGATATTTCTTCTTCTTGTTGTTCTTCTTCTGCACAGCTAAGCTGGAAGTGGCATTTGCAGCTCGCAATAGTGCAGAGTTATCTCAAAGAAAGGGGCCACGGTGTTTCTGTATCTCTATTATGTTGGTGCGGCTTCGGAACTTTTAAATATCTTGATATATCTCGAAAACTACGCATCTGATCAAAAAATATCATACAACATAAAAAGTAGGAAACTTAATCCTCTACAAAAAAGGTCTCTTAACATTTTGCCATAGCTCGCTTCGTTTCCGAGATATTTGCAGATTTATCTCAAGGGAAGGGGCCTAACGGACATATTTCGAGATATTTCTTCTTCTTGTTGTTCTTCTTCTGCACAGCTAAGCTGGAAGTGGCATTTGCAGCTCGCAATAGTGCAGAGTTTTCTCAAAGAAAGGGGCCACGGTGTTTCTGTATCTCTATTATGTTGGTGCGGCTTCGGAACTTTTAAATATCTTGATATATCTCGAAAACTACGCTTCTGATCAAAAAATATCATAGAACATAACTTGTAGGAAACATAATTCTCTACAAAAAAGGTCTCTCAACATTTTGCCATAGCTCGCTTCGTTTCCGAGATAGTTGCAGATTTATCTCAAGGGAAGGGGCCTGACGGACATATTTCGAGATATTTCTTCTTCTTGTTGTTCTTCTTCTGCACAGCTAAGCTGGAAGTGGCATTTGCAGCTCGCAATAGTGCAGAGTTATCTCAAAGAAAGGGGCCACGGTGTTTCTGTATCTCTATTATGTTGGTGCGGCTTCGGAACTTTTAAATATCTCGATATATCTCGAGAACTACGCATCTGATCAAAAAATATCATAGAACACAAAAAGTAGGAAACTTAATTCTCTACAAATAAGGTCTCTTAACATTTTGCCATAGCTCGCTTCGTTTCCGAGATATTTGCAGATTTACCTCAAGGGAAGGGGCCTGACGGACATATTTCGAGATATTTCTTCTTCTTGTTGTTCTTCTTCTGCACAGCTAAGCTGGAAGTGGCATTTGCAGCTCGCAATAGTGCAGAGTTATCTCAAAGAAAAGGGCGACGTGTTTCTGTATCTCTATTATGTTGGTGCGGCTTCGGAACTTTTAAATATCTCGATATATCTCGAAAACTACGCTTCTGATCAAAAAATACCATAGAACATAGCTTGTAGGAAACATAATTCTCTACAAAAAAGGTCTCTTAACATTTTGCCATAGCTCGCTTCGTTTCCGAGATAGTTGCAGATTTATCTCAAGGGAAGGGGCCTGACGGACATATTTCGAGATATTTCTTCTTGTTGTTGTTCTTCTTCTGCACAGCTAAGCTGGAAGTGGCATTTGCAGCTCGCAATAGTGCAGAGTTATCTCAAAGAAAGGGGCCACGGTGTTTCTGTATCTCTATTATGTTGGTGCGGCTTCGGAACTTTTAAATATCTCGATATATCTCGAGAACTACGCATCTGATCAAAAAATATCATAGAACATAAAAAGTAGGAAACTTAATTCTCTACAAATAAGGTCTCTTAATATTTTGCCATAGCTTGCTTCGTTTCCGAGATATTTGCAGATTTATCTCAAGGGAAGGGGCCTGACGGACATATTTCGAGATATTTCTTCTTCTTGTTGTTCTTCTTCTGCACACCTAAGCTGGAAGTGGCATTTGCAGCTCGCAATAGTGCAGAGTTATCGCAAAGAAAGGGGCCACGGTGTTTCTGTATCTCTATTATGTTTGTGCGGCTTCGGAACTTTTAAATATCTTGATATATCTCGAGAACTACGCATCTGATCAAAAAATATCATAGAACACAAAAAGTAGGAAACCTAATTTTCTACAAAAAAGGTCTCTTAACATTTTGCCGTAGCTCGCTTCGTTTCCGAGATATTTGCAGATTTACCTCAAGGGAAGGGGCCTGACGGACATATTTCGAGATATTTCTTCTTCTTGTTGTTCTTCTTCTGCACAGCTAAGCTGGAAGTGGCATTTGCAGCTCGCAATAGTGCAGAGTTATCTCAAAGAAAAGGGCCACGTGTTTCTGTATCTCTATTATGTTGGTGCGGCTTCGGAACTTTTAAATATCTCGATATATCTCGAAAACTACGCTTCTGATCAAAAAATACCATAGAACATAGCTTGTAGGAAACATAATTCTCTACAAAAAAGGTCTCTTAACATTTTGCCATAGCTCGCTTCGTTTCCGAGATAGTTGCAGATTTATCTCAAGGGAAGGGGCCTGACGGACATATTTCGAGATATTTCTTCTTGTTGTTGTTCTTCTTCTGCACAGCTAAGCTGGAAGTGGCATTTGCAGCTCGCAATAGTGCAGAGTTATCTCAAAGAAAGGGGCCACGGTGTTTCTGTATCTCTATTATGTTGGTGCGGCTTCGGAACTTTTAAATATCTCGATATATCTCGAGAACTACGCATCTGATCAAAAAATATCATAGAACATAAAAAGTAGGAAACTTAATTCTCTACAAATAAGGTCTCTTAATATTTTGCCATAGCTTGCTTCGTTTCCGAGATATTTGCAGATTTATCTCAAGGGAAGGGGCCTGACGGACATATTTCGAGATATTTCTTCTTCTTGTTGTTCTTCTTCTGCACACCTAAGCTGGAAGTGGCATTTGCAGCTCGCAATAGTGCAGAGTTATCGCAAAGAAAGGGGCCACGGTGTTTCTGTATCTCTATTATGTTTGTGCGGCTTCGGAACTTTTAAATATCTTGATATATCTCGAGAACTACGCATCTGATCAAAAAATATCATAGAACACAAAAAGTAGGAAACCTAATTTTCTACAAAAAAGGTCTCTTAACATTTTGCCGTAGCTCGCTTCGTTTCCGAGATATTTGCAGATTTATCTCAAGGGAAGGGGCCTGACGGACATATTTCGAAATATTTCTTATTCTTGTTGTTCTTCTTCTGCACAGCTAAGCTGGAAGTGGCATTTACAGCTCGCAATAGTGCAGAGTTATCTCAAAGAAAGGGGCCACGCTGTTTCTGTATCTCTATTATGTTGGTGCGGCTTCGGAACTCTTAAATATCTTGATATATCTCGAGAACTACGCATCTGATCAAAAAATATCATAGAACATAAATAGTAGGAAACTTAATTTCCTACAAAAAAGATCTCTTACTATTTTGCCATAGCTCGCATTGTTTCCGAGATATTTGCAGATTTAGCTCAAGGGAAGGGGCCTGACGGACATATTTCGAGATATTTCTTCTTCTTGTTGTTCTTCTTCTGCACAGCTAAGCTGGAAGTGGCATTTGCAGCTCGCAATAGTGCAGAGTTATCGCAAAGAAAGGGGCCACGGTGTTTCTGTATCTCTATTATGTTTGTGCGGCTTCGGAACTTTTAAATATCTTGATATATCTCGAGAACTACGCAGCTGATCAAAAAATATCATAGAACATAAAAAGTAGGAAACTTAATTCTCTACAAAAAAGGTCTCTTAACATTTTGCCATAGCTCGCTTCGTTTCCGAGATATTTGCAGATTTATCTCAAGGGAAGGGGCCTGACGGACATATTTCGAGATATTTCTTCTTCTTGTTGTTCTTCTTCTGCACAGCTAAGCTGGAAGTGGCATTTGCAGCTCACAATAGTGCAGAGTTATCTCAAAGAAAGGGGCCACGGTGTTTCTCTATCTCTATTATGTTGGTGCGGCTTCGGAACTTTTAAATATCTTGATATATCTCGAGAACTACGCATCTGATCAAAAAATATCCCAGAACATAAATTGTAGGAAACATAATTCTCTACAAAAAAGGTCTCTTAACGTTTTGCCATAGCTCGCTTCGTTTCCGAGATATTTGCAGATTTATCCCAAGGGAAGGGTCCTGACGGACATATTTCGAGATATTTCTTCTTCTTGTTGTTCTTGTTCTGCACAGCTAAACTGGAAGTGGCATTTCCAGCTCGCAATAGTGCAGAGTTATCCCAAAGAAAGGGGCCACGGTGTTTCTGTATCTCTATTATGTTGGTGCGGCTTCGGAACTTTTAAATATCTTGATATATCTCGAAAACTACGCTTCTGATCAAAAAATATCATAGAACATAAATTGTAGGAAACATAATTCTCTACAAAAAAGGTCTCTTAACATTTTGCCATAGCTCGCTTCGTTTCCGAGATATTTGCAGATTTATCTCAAGGGAAGGGGCCTGACGGACATATTTCGAGATATTTCTTCTTCTTGTTGTTCTTGTTCTGCACAGCTAAACTGGAAGTGGCATTTCCAGCTCGCAATAGTGCAGAGTTATCCCAAAGAAAGGGGCCACGGTGTTTCTGTATCTCTATTATGTTGGTGCGGCTTCGGAACTTTTAAATATCTTGATATATCTCGAAAACTACGCTTCTGATCAAAAAATATCATAGAACATAAATTGTAGGAAACATAATTCTCTACAAAAAAGGTCTCTAAACATTTTGCCATAGCTCGCTTCGTTTCCGAGATATTTCCAGATATATCTCAAGGGAAGGGGCCTGACGGACATATTTCGAGATATTTCTTCTTCTTGTTGTTCTTCTTCTGCACAGCTCAGCTGGAAGTGGCATTTACAGCTCGCAATAGTGGAAAGTTATCTCAAAGAAAGGGGCCACGGTGTTTCTGTATCTCTATTATGTTGGTGCGGCTTCGGAACTTTTAAATATCTTGATATATCTCGAGAACTGCGCATCTGATCCAAAAATATCATAGAACATAAAAAGTAGGAAACTTAATTCTCTACAAAAAAGGTCTCTTAACATTTTGCCATAGCTCTCTTCGTTTCCGAGATATTTGCAGATTTATCTCAAGGGAAGAGGCCTGACGGACATATTTCGAGATATTTCTTCTTCTTGTTGTTCTTCCTCTGCACAGCTAAGCTGGAAGTGGCATTTGCAGCTCGCAATAGTGCAGAGTTATCTCAAAGAAAGGGGCCACGGTGTTTCTGTATCTCTATTATGTTGGTGCGGCTTCGGAACTTTTAAATATCTTGATATATCTCGAAAACTACGCTTCTGATCAAAAAATATCATAGAACATAAATTGTAGGAAACATAATTCTCTACAAAAAAGGTCTCTTAACATTTTGCCATAGCTCGCTTCGTTTCCGACATATTTCCAGATATATCTCAAGGGAAGGGGCCTGACGGACATATTTCGAGATATTTCTTCTTCTTGTTGTTCTTCTTCTGCACAGCTCAGCTGGAAGTGGCATTTACAGCTCGCAATAGTGGAAAGTTATCTCAAAGAAAGGGGCCAGGGTGTTTCTGTATCTCCATTATGTTGGTGCGGCTTCGGAACTTTTAAATATCTTGATATATCTCGAGAACTGCGCATCTGATCAAAAAATATCATAGAACATAAAAAGTAGGAAACTTCATTCTCTACAAAAAAGGTCTCTTAACATTTTGCCATAGCTCGCTTCGTTTCCGAGATATTTGCAGATTTATCTCAAGGGAAGGGGCCTGACGGACATATTTCGAGATATTTCTTCTTCTTGTTGTTCTTCCGCTGCACAGCTAAGCTGGAAGTGGCATTTGCAGCTCGCAATAGTGCAGAGTTATCTCAAAGAAAGGGGCCACGGTGTTTCTGTATCTCTATTATGTTGGTGCGGCTTCGGAACTTTTAAATATCTTGATATATCTCGAGAACTACGCATCTGATCAAAAAATATCATAGAACATAAAAAGTAGGAAACTTAATTCTCTACAAAAAAGGTCTCTTAACATTTTGCCATAGCTCGCTTCGTTTCCGAGATATTTGCAGATTTATCTCAAGGGAAGGGGCCTGACGGACATATTTCGAGATATTTCTTCTTCTTGTTGTTCTTCTTCTGCACAGCTAAGCTGGAAGTGGCATTTGCAGCTCGCAATAGTGCAGAGTTATCTCAAAGAAAGGGGCCACGGTGTTTCTCTATCTCTATTATGTTGGTGCGGCTTCGGAACTTTTAAATATCTTGATATATCTCGAGAACTGCGCATCTGATCCAAAAATATCATAGAACATAAAAAGTAGGAAACTTAATTCTCTACAAAAAAGGTCTCTTAACATTTTGCCATAGCTCTCTTCGTTTCCGAGATATTTGCAGATTTATCTCAAGGGAAGGGGCCTGACGGACATATTTCGAGATATTTCTTCTTCTTGTTGTTCTTCCTCTGCACAGCTAAGCTGGAAGTGGCATTTGCAGCTCGCAATAGTGCAGAGTTATCTCAAAGAAAGGGGCCACGGTGTTTCTGTATCTCTATTATGTTGGTGCGGCTTCGGAACTTTTAAATATCTTGATATATCTCGAGAACTACGCATCTGATCAAAAAATATCATAGAACATAAAAAGTAGGAAACTTAATTCTCTACAAAAAAGGTCTCTTAACATGTGGCCATAGCTCGCTTCGTTTCCGAGATATTTGCAGATTTATCTCAAGGGAAGGGGCCTGACGGACATATTTCGAGATATTTCTTCTTCTTGTTGTTCTTCTTCTGCACAGCTAAGCTGGAAGTGGCATTTGCAGCTCGCAATAGTGCAGAGTTATCTCAAAGAAAGGGGCCACGGTGTTTCTGTATCTCTATTATGTTGGTGCGGCTTCGGAACTTTTAAATATCTTGATATATCTCGAGAACTACGCATCTGATCAAAAAATATCATAGAACATAAAAAGTAGGAAACTTAATTCTCTACAAAAAAGGTCTCTTAACATTTTGCCATAGCTCGCTTCGTTTCCGAGATATTTGCAGATTTATCTCAAGGGAAGGGGCCTTACGGACATATTTAGAGATATTTCTTCTTCTTGTTGTTCTTCTTCTGCACAGCTAAGCTGGAGGTGGCATTTACAGCTCGCAATAGTGCAGAGTTATCTCAAAGAAAGGGGCCACGGTGTTTCTGTATCTCTATTATGTTGGTGCGGCTTCGGAACTTTTAAATATCTTAATATATCTCGAGAACTACGCATCTGATCAAAAAATATCATAGAACATAAAAAGTAGGAAACATAATTCTGTACAAAAAAGGTCTCTTAACATTTTGCCATAGCTCGCTTCGTTTCCGAGATATTTGCATATTTATCTCAAGGGAAGGGGCCTGACGGACATATTTCGAGATATTTCTTCTTCTTGTTGTTCTTCTTCTGTACAGCTAAGCTGGAAGTGGCATTTGCGGCTCGCACTAGTGCAGAGTTATCTCAAAGAAAGGGGCCACGGTGTTTCTGTATCTCTATTATGTTGGTGCGGCTTCGGAACTTTTAAATATCTTGATATATCTCGAGAACTACGCATCAGATCAAAAAATATCATAGAACATAAAAAGTAGGAAACCTAATTTTCTACAAAAAAGGTCTCTTAACATTTTGCCATAGCTCGCTTCGTTTCCGAGATATTTGCAGATTTATCTCAAGGGAAGGCGCCTGACGGACATATTTCGAGATATTTCTTCTTCTTGTTGTTCTTTTTCTGCACAGCTAAGCTGGAAGTGGCATTTGCGGCTCGCACTAGTGCAGAGTTATCTCAAAGAAAGGGGCCACGGTGTTTCTGTATCCCTATTATGTTGGTGCGGCTTCGGAACTTTTAAATATCTCGATATATCTCGAAAACTACGCTTCTGATAAAAAAATATCATAGAACATAAATTGTAGGAAACATAATTCTCTACAAAAAACGTCTCCTAACATTTTGCCATAGCTCGCTTCGTTTCCGAGATATTTGCAGATTCAGCTCAAAGGAACTGGCCTGACAGACATATTTCGAGATATTTCTTCTTCTTGTTGTTCTTCTTCTGCACAGCTAAGCTGGAAGTGGCATTTACAGCTCGCAGTAGTGCAGAGTTATCTCAAAGAAAGGGGCCACGGTGTTTCTGTATCTCTATTATGTTGGTGCGGCTTCGGAACTTTTAAATATCTTGATATATCTCGAGAACTGCGCATCTGATCAAAAAATATCATAGAACATAAAAAGTAGGAAACCTAATTTTCTACAAAAAAGGTCTCTTAACATTTTGCCATAGCTCGCTTCGTTTCCGAGATATTTGCAGATTTATCTCAAGGGAAGGCGCCTGACGGACATATTTCGAGATATTTCTTCTTCTTGTTGTTCTTTTTCTGCACAGCTAAGCTGGAAGTGGCATTTGCGGCTCGCACTAGTGCAGAGTTATCTGAAAGAAAGGGGCCACGGTGTTTCTGTATCTCTATTATGTTGGTGCGGCTTCGGAACTTTTAAATATCTTGATATATCTCGAGAACTGCGCATCTGATCAAAAAATATCATAGAACCTAAAAAGTAGGAAACTTAATTCTCTACAAAAAAGGTCTCTTAACATTTTGCCATAGCTCGCTTCGTTTCCGAGATATTTGCAGATTTATCTCAAGGGAAGGGGCCTAACGGACATATTTCGAGATATTTCTTCTTCTTGTTGTTCTTCTTCTGCACAGCTAAGCTGGAAGTGGCATTTGCAGCTCGCAATAGTGCAGAGTTATCTCAAAGAAAGGGGCCACGGTGTTTCTGTATCTCTATTATGTTGGTGCGGCTTCGGAACTTTTAAATATCTTGATATATCTCGAGAACTGCGCATCTGATCAAAAAATATCATAGAAGATAAAAAGTAGGAAACTTAATTCTCTACAAAAAAGGTCTCTTAACATTTTGCCATAGCTCTCTTCGTTTCCGAGATATTTGCAGATTTATCTCAAGGGAAGGGTCCTGACGGACATATTTCGAGATATTTCTTCTTCTTGTTGTTCTTCTTCTGCACAGCTAGACTGGAAGTGGCATTTCCAGCTCGCAATAGTGCAGAGTTATCCCAAAGAAAGGGGCCACGGTGTTTCTGTATCTCTATTATGTTGGTGCGGCTTCGCAACTTTTAAATATCTCGATATATCTCGAAAACTACGCTTCTGATCAAAAAATATCATAGAACATAAATTGTAGGAAACATAATTCTCTACAAAAAAGGTCGCTTAACATTTTGCCATAACTCGCTTCGTTTCCGAGATATTTGCAGATTTATCTCAAGGGAAGGGTCCTGATGGACATATTTCGAGATATTTCTTCTTCTTGTTGTTCTTCTTCTGCACAGCTAAACTGGAAGTGGCATTTACAGCTCGCAATAGTGCAGAGTTCTCTCAAAGAAAGGGGCCACGGTGTTTCTGTATCTTTATTATGTTGGTGCGGCTTCGGAACTTTTAAATATCTTGATATATCTCGAGAACTACGCATCTGATCAAAAAATATCATAGAACATAAAAAGTAGGAAACCTAATTTTCTACAAAAAAGGTCTCTAAACATTTTGCCATAGCTCGCTTCGTTTCCGAGATATTTGCAGATTTATCTCAAGGGAAGGCGCCTGACGGACATATTTAGAGATATTTCTTCTTCTTGTTGTTCTTTTTCTGCACAGCTAAGCTGGAAGTGGCATTTGCGGCTCGCACTAGTGCAGAGTTATCTCAAAGAAAGGGGCCACGGTGTTTCTGTATCCCTATTATGTTGGTGCGGCTTCGGAACTTTTAAATATCTCGATATATCTCGAAAACTACGCTTCTGATCATAAAATATCATAGAACATAAATTGTAGGAAACATAATTCTCTACAAAAAACGTCTCTTAACATTTTGCCATAGCTCGCTTCGTTTCCGAGATATTTGCAGATTCAGCTCAAAGGAACTGGCCTGATGGACATATTTCGAGATATTTCTTCTTCTTGTTGTTCTTTTTCTGCACAGCTAAGCTGGAAGTGGCATTTGCAGGTCGCAATAGTGCAGAGTTATCTCAAAGAAAGGGGCCACGGTGTTTCTGTATCTCTATTATGTTGGTGCGGCTTCGGAACTTTTAAATATCTTGATATATCTCGAGAACTACGCATCTGATCAAAAAATATCATAGAACATAAAAAGTAGGAAACCTAATTCTCTACAAAAACGGTCTCTTAACATTTTGCCATAGCTCGCTTCGTTTCCGAGATATTTGCAGATTTATCTCAAGGGAAGGGTCCTGATGGACATATTTCGTGATATTTCTTCTTCTTGTTGTTCTTCTTCTGCACAGCTAAACTGGAAGTGGCATTTGCAGCTCGCAATAGTGCAGAGTTATCTCAAAGAAAGGGGCCACGGTGTTTCTGTATCTCTATTATGTTGGTGCGGCTTCGGAACTTTTAAATATCTTGATATATCTCGAGAACTACGCATCTGATCAAAAAATATCATAGAACATAAAAAGTAGGAAACGTAATTCTCTACAAAAAAGGTCTCTTAACATTTTGCCATAGCTCGCTTCGTTTCCGAGATATTTGCAGATTTATCTCAAGGGAAGGGGCCTAACGGACACATTTCGAGATATTTCTTCTTCTTGTTGTTCTTCTTCTGCACAGCTAAACTGGAAGTGGCATTTCCAGCTCGCAATAGTGCAGAGTCATCTCAAAGAAAGGGGCCACGGTGTTTCTGTATCTCTATTATGTTAGTGCGGCTTCGGAACTTTTAAATATCTCGATATATCTCGAAAACGACGCTTCTGATCAAAAAATATCATAGAACATAAATTGTAGGAAACATAATTCTCGACAAAAAAGGTCTCTTAACATTTTGCCATAGCTCGCTTCGTTTCCGAGATATTTGCAGATATATCTCAAGGGAAGGGGCCTGACGGACATATTTCAAGATATTTCTTCTTCTTGTTGTTCTTCTTCTGCACAGCTAAGCTGGAAGTGGCATTTACAGCTCGCAATAGTGCAGAGTTATCTCAAAGAAAGGGGCCACGGTGTTTCTGTATCTCTATTATGTTGGTGCGGCTTCGGAACCTTTAAATATCTCGATATATCTCGAAAACTACGCTTCTGATCAAAAAACATCATACAACATAAATTGTAGGAAACATAATTCTCTACAAAAAACGTCTCTTAACATTTTGCCATAGCTCGCTTCGTTTCCGAGATATTTGCAGATTTATCTCAAGGGAAGGGGCCTGACGGACATATTTCGAGATATTTCTTCTTCTTGTTGTTCTTCTTCTGCACAGCTAAGCTGGAAGTGGCATTTGCAGCGCGCAATAGTGCAGAGTTATCTCAAAGAAAGGGGCCACGGTGTTTCTGTATCTCTATTATGTTGGTGCGGCTTCGGAACGTTTAAATATCTTGATATATCTCGAGAACTACGCATCTGATCAAAAAATATCATAGAACATGAAAAGTAGGAAACTTAATTCTCTACAAAAAAGGTCTCTTAACATTTTGCCATAGCTCTCTTCGTTTCCGAGATATTTGCAGATTTATCTCAAGGGAAGGGGCCTGACGGACATATTTCGAGATATTTCTTCTTCTTGTTGTTCTTCTTCTGCACAGCTAAGCTGGAAGTGGCATTTGCAGCTCGCAATAGTGCAGAGTTATCTCAAAGAAAGGGGCCACGGTGTTTCTGTATCTCTATTATGTTGGTGCGGCTTCGGAACTTTTAAATATCTTGATATATCTCGAGAACTACGCATCTGATCAAAAAATATCATAGAACATAAAAAGTAGGAAACGTAATTCTCTACAAAAAAGGTCTCTTAACATTTTGCCATAGCTCGCTTCGTTTCCGAGATATTTGCAGATTTATCTCAAGGGAAGGGGCCTAACGGACATATTTCGAGATACTTCTTCTTCTTGTTGTTCTTCTTCTGCACAGCTAAACTGGAAGTGGCATTTCCAGCTCGCAATAGTGCAGAGTCATCTCAAAGAAAGGGGCCACGGTGTTTCTGTATCTCTATTATGTTGGTGCGGCTTCGGAACTTTTAAATATCTCGATATATCTCGAAAACGACGCTTCTGATCAAAAAATATCATAGAACATAAATTGTAGGAAACATAATTCTCGACAAAAAAGGTCTCTTAACATTTTGCCATAGCTCGCTTCGTTTCCGAGATATTTGCAGATATATCTCAAGGGAAGGGGCCTGACGGACATATTTCAAGATATTTCTTCTTCTTGTTGTTCTTCTTCTGCACAGCTAAGCTGGAAGTGGCATTTACAGCTCGCAATAGTGCAGAGTTATCTCAAAGAAAGGGGCCACGGTGTTTCTGTATCTCTATTATGTTGGTGCGGCTTCGGAACTTTTAAATATCTTGATATATCTCGAGAACTACGCATCTGATCAAAAAATGTCATAGAACGTAAAAAGTAGGAAACTTAATTCTCTACAGAAAAGGTCTCTTAACATTTTGCCATAGCTCGCTTCGTTTCCGAGATATTTGCCGATTTATCTCAAGGGAAGGGGCGTAACGGACATATTTCGAGATATTTCTTCTTCTTGTTGTTCTTCTTCTGCACAGCTAAACTGGAAGTGGCATTTCCAGCTCGCAATAGTGCAGAGTCATCTCAAAGGAAGGGGCCACGGTGTTTCTGTATCTCTATTATGTTGGTGCGGCTTCGGAACTTTTAAATATCTTGGTATATCTCGAGAACTACGCATCTGATCAAAAAATATCATAGAACATGAAAAGTAGGAAACTTAATTCTCTACAAAAAAGGTCTCTTAACATTTTGCCATAGCTCGCTTCGTTTCCGAGATATTTGCAGATATATCTCAAGGGAAGGGGCCTGACGGACATATTTCGAGATATTTCTTCTTCTTGTTGTTCTTCTTCTGCACAGCTAAGCTGGAAGTGGCATTTGCAGCTCGCAATAGTGCAGAGTTATCTCAAAGAAAGGGGCCACGGTGTTTCTGTATCTCTATTATGTTGGTGCGGCTTCGGAACTTTTAAATATTTCGATATATCTCGAAAACTACGCTTCTGATCAAAAAATATCATAGAACGTAAATTGTAGGAAACATTATTCTCTACAAAAAAGGTCTCTTAACATTTTGCCATAGCTCGCTTCGTTTCCGAGATATTTGCCGATTCAGCTCAAAGGAACGGGCCTGACGGACATATTTCGAGATACTTCTTCTTCTTGTTGTTCTTCCTCTGCACAGCTAAGCTGGAAGTGGCATTTGCAGCTCGCAATAGTGCAGAGTTATCTCAAAGAAAGGGGCCACGGTGTTTCTGTATCTCTATTATGTTGGTGCTGCTTCGGAACTTTTAAATATCTTGATATATCTCGAGAACTACGCATCTGATCAAAAAATATCATAGAACATGAAAAGTAGGAAACTTAATTCTCTACAAAAAAGGTCTCTTAACATTTTGCCATAGCTCTCTTCGTTTCCGAGATATTTGCAGATTTATCTCAAGGGAAGGGGCCTGACGGACATATTTCGAGATATTTCTTCTTCTTGTTGTTCTTCTTCTGCACAGCTAAGCTGGAAGTGGCATTTGCAGCTCGCAATAGTGCAGAGTTATCTCAGAGAAAGGGGCCACGGTGTTTCTGTATCTCTATTATGTTGGTGCGGCTTCGGAACTTTTAAATATCTTGATATATCTCGAGAACTACGCATCTGATCAAAAAATATCATAGAACATAAATAGTAGGAAACTTAATTCTCTACAAAAAAGGTCTCTTAACATTTTGCCATAGCTCGCTTCGTTTCCGAGATATTTGCAGATTTATCTCAAGGGAAGGGTCCTGATGGACATATTTCGAGATATTTCTTCTTCTTGTTGTTCTTCTTCTGCACAGCTAAACTGGAAGTGGCATTTCCAGCTCGCAATCGTGCAGAGTTATCTCAAAGAAAGGGGCCACGGTGTTTCTGTATCTCTATTATGTTGGTGCGGCTTCGGAACTTTTAAATATCTTGATATATCTCGAGAACTACGCATCTGATCAAAAAATATCATATAAGATAAAAAGTAGGAAACTTAATTCTCTACACAAAAGGTCTCTTAACATTTCGCCATAGCTCGATTCGTTTCCGAGATATTTGCAGATTTATCTCAAGGGAAGGGGCCTGACGGACATATTTCGAGATATTTCTTCTTCTTGTTGTTCTTCTTCTGCACAGCTGAGCTGGAAGTGGCATTTGCAGGTCGCAATAGTGCAGAGTTATCTCAAAGAAAGGGGCCACGGTGTTTCTGTATCTCTATTATGTTGGTGCGGCTTCGGAACTTTTAAACATCTCGATATATCTCGAAAACTACGCTTCTGATCAAAAAATATCATAGAACATAAATTGTAGGAAACATAATTCTCTACAAAAAACGTCTCTTAACATTTTGCCATAGCTCGCTTCGTTTCCGAGATATTTGCAGATTCAGCTCAAAGGAACTGGCCTGACGGACATATTTCGAGATATTTCTTCTTCTTGTTGTTCTTCTTCTGCACAGCTAAGCTGGAAGTGGCATTTGCGGCTCGCACTAGTGCAGAGTTATCTCAAAGAAAGGGGCCACGGTGTTTCTGTATCCCTATTATGTTGGTGCGGCATCGGAACTTTTAAATATCTCGATATATCTCGAAAACTACGCTTCTGATCAAAAAATATCATAGAACATAAATTGTAGGAAACATAATTCTCTACAAAAAACGTCTCTTAACATTTTGCCATAGCTCGCTTCGTTTCCGAGATATTTGCAGATTCAGCTCAAAGGAACTGGCCTGACGGACATATTTCGAGATATTTCTTCTTCTTGTTGTTCTTCCTCTGCACAGCTAAGCTGGAAGTGGCATTTGCAGCTCGCAATAGTGCAGAGTTATCTCAAAGAAAGAGGCCACGGTGTTTCTGTATCTCTATTATGTTGGTGCGGCTTCGGAACTTTTAAATATCTTGATATATCTCGAGAACTACGCATCTCATCAAAAAATATCATAGAACATAAAAAGTAGGAAACTTAATTCTCTACAAAAAAGGTCTCTTAACATTTTGCCATAGCTCGCTTCGTTTCCGAGATATTTGCAGATTTATCTCAAGGGAAGGGGCCTGACGGACATATTTCGAGATATTTCTTCTTCTTGTTGTTCGTCTTCTGCACAGCTAAGCTGGAAGTGGCATTTGCGGCTCGCACTAGTGCAGAGTTATCTCAAAGAAAGGGGCCACGGTGTTTCTGTATCCCTATTATGTTGGTGCGGCTTCGGAACTTTTAAATATCTCGATATATCTCGAAAACTACGCTTCTGATCAAAAAATATCATAGAACATAAATTGTAGGAAACATAATTCTCTATAAAAAACGTCTCTTAACATTTTGCCATAGCTCGCTTCGTTTCCGAGATATTTGCAGATTCAGCTCAAAGGAACTGGCCTGACGGACATATTTCGAGATATTTCTTCTTCTTGTTGTTCTTCCTCTGCACAGCTAAGCTGGAAGTGACATTTGCAGCTCGCAATAGTGCAGAGTTATCTCAAAGAAAGGGGCCACGGTGTTTCTGTATCTCTATTATGTTGGTGCGGCTTCGGAACTTTTAAATATCTTGATATATCTCGAGAACTACGCATCTGATCAAAAAATATCATAGAACATAAAAAGTAGGAAACGTAATTCTCTACAAAAAAGGTCTCTTAACATTTTGCCATAGCTCGCTTCGTTTCCGAGATATTTGCAGATTTATCTCAAGGGAAGGGGCCTAACGGACATATTTCGAGATATTTCTTCTTCTTGTTGTTCTTCTTCTGCACAGCTAAACTGGAAGTGGCATTTCCAGCTCGCAATAGTGCAGAGTCATCTCAAAGAAAGGGGCCACGGTGTTTCTGTATCTCTATTATGTTAGTGCGGCTTCGGAACTTTTAAATATCTCGATATATCTCGAAAACGACGCTTCTGATCAAAAAATATCATAGAACATAAATTGTAGGAAACATAATTCTCGACAAAAAAGGTCTCTTAACATTTTGCCATAGCTCGCTTCGTTTCCGAGATATTTGCAGATATATCTCAAGGGAAGGGGCCTGACGGACATATTTCAAGATATTTCTTCTTCTTGTTGTTCTTCTTCTGCACAGCTAAGCTGGAAGTGGCATTTACAGCTCGCAATAGTGCAGAGTTATCTCAAAGAAAGGGGCCACGGTGTTTCTGTATCTCTATTATGTTGGTGCGGCTTCGGAACCTTTAAATATCTCGATATATCTCGAAAACTACGCTTCTGATCAAAAAACATCATACAACATAAATTGTAGGAAACATAATTCTCTACAAAAAACGTCTCTTAACATTTTGCCATAGCTCGCTTCGTTTCCGAGATATTTGCAGATTTATCTCAAGGGAAGGGGCCTGACGGACATATTTCGAGATATTTCTTCTTCTTGTTGTTCTTCTTCTGCACAGCTAAGCTGGAAGTGGCATTTGCAGCGCGCAATAGTGCAGAGTTATCTCAAAGAAAGGGGCCACGGTGTTTCTGTATCTCTATTATGTTGGTGCGGCTTCGGAACGTTTAAATATCTTGATATATCTCGAGAACTACGCATCTGATCAAAAAATATCATAGAACATGAAAAGTAGGAAACTTAATTCTCTACAAAAAAGGTCTCTTAACATTTTGCCATAGCTCTCTTCGTTTCCGAGATATTTGCAGATTTATCTCAAGGGAAGGGGCCTGACGGACATATTTCGAGATATTTCTTCTTCTTGTTGTTCTTCTTCTGCACAGCTAAGCTGGAAGTGGCATTTGCAGCTCGCAATAGTGCAGAGTTATCTCAAAGAAAGGGGCCACGGTGTTTCTGTATCTCTATTATGTTGGTGCGGCTTCGGAACTTTTAAATATCTTGATATATCTCGAGAACTACGCATCTGATCAAAAAATATCATAGAACATAAAAAGTAGGAAACGTAATTCTCTACAAAAAAGGTCTCTTAACATTTTGCCATAGCTCGCTTCGTTTCCGAGATATTTGCAGATTTATCTCAAGGGAAGGGGCCTAACGGACATATTTCGAGATACTTCTTCTTCTTGTTGTTCTTCTTCTGCACAGCTAAACTGGAAGTGGCATTTCCAGCTCGCAATAGTGCAGAGTCATCTCAAAGAAAGGGGCCACGGTGTTTCTGTATCTCTATTATGTTGGTGCGGCTTCGGAACTTTTAAATATCTCGATATATCTCGAAAACGACGCTTCTGATCAAAAAATATCATAGAACATAAATTGTAGGAAACATAATTCTCGACAAAAAAGGTCTCTTAACATTTTGCCATAGCTCGCTTCGTTTCCGAGATATTTGCAGATATATCTCAAGGGAAGGGGCCTGACGGACATATTTCAAGATATTTCTTCTTCTTGTTGTTCTTCTTCTGCACAGCTAAGCTGGAAGTGGCATTTACAGCTCGCAATAGTGCAGAGTTATCTCAAAGAAAGGGGCCACGGTGTTTCTGTATCTCTATTATGTTGGTGCGGCTTCGGAACTTTTAAATATCTTGATATATCTCGAGAACTACGCATCTGATCAAAAAATGTCATAGAACGTAAAAAGTAGGAAACTTAATTCTCTACAGAAAAGGTCTCTTAACATTTTGCCATAGCTCGCTTCGTTTCCGAGATATTTGCCGATTTATCTCAAGGGAAGGGGCGTAACGGACATATTTCGAGATATTTCTTCTTCTTGTTGTTCTTCTTCTGCACAGCTAAACTGGAAGTGGCATTTCCAGCTCGCAATAGTGCAGAGTCATCTCAAAGGAAGGGGCCACGGTGTTTCTGTATCTCTATTATGTTGGTGCGGCTTCGGAACTTTTAAATATCTTGGTATATCTCGAGAACTACGCATCTGATCAAAAAATATCATAGAACATGAAAAGTAGGAAACTTAATTCTCTACAAAAAAGGTCTCTTAACATTTTGCCATAGCTCGCTTCGTTTCCGAGATATTTGCAGATATATCTCAAGGGAAGGGGCCTGACGGACATATTTCGAGATATTTCTTCTTCTTGTTGTTCTTCTTCTGCACAGCTAAGCTGGAAGTGGCATTTGCAGCTCGCAATAGTGCAGAGTTATCTCAAAGAAAGGGGCCACGGTGTTTCTGTATCTCTATTATGTTGGTGCGGCTTCGGAACTTTTAAATATTTCGATATATCTCGAAAACTACGCTTCTGATCAAAAAATATCATAGAACGTAAATTGTAGGAAACATTATTCTCTACAAAAAAGGTCTCTTAACATTTTGCCATAGCTCGCTTCGTTTCCGAGATATTTGCCGATTCAGCTCAAAGGAACGGGCCTGACGGACATATTTCGAGATACTTCTTCTTCTTGTTGTTCTTCCTCTGCACAGCTAAGCTGGAAGTGGCATTTGCAGCTCGCAATAGTGCAGAGTTATCTCAAAGAAAGGGGCCACGGTGTTTCTGTATCTCTATTATGTTGGTGCTGCTTCGGAACTTTTAAATATCTTGATATATCTCGAGAACTACGCATCTGATCAAAAAATATCATAGAACATGAAAAGTAGGAAACTTAATTCTCTACAAAAAAGGTCTCTTAACATTTTGCCATAGCTCTCTTCGTTTCCGAGATATTTGCAGATTTATCTCAAGGGAAGGGGCCTGACGGACATATTTCGAGATATTTCTTCTTCTTGTTGTTCTTCTTCTGCACAGCTAAGCTGGAAGTGGCATTTGCAGCTCGCAATAGTGCAGAGTTATCTCAGAGAAAGGGGCCACGGTGTTTCTGTATCTCTATTATGTTGGTGCGGCTTCGGAACTTTTAAATATCTTGATATATCTCGAGAACTACGCATCTGATCAAAAAATATCATAGAACATAAATAGTAGGAAACTTAATTCTCTACAAAAAAGGTCTCTTAACATTTTGCCATAGCTCGCTTCGTTTCCGAGATATTTGCAGATTTATCTCAAGGGAAGGGTCCTGATGGACATATTTCGAGATATTTCTTCTTCTTGTTGTTCTTCTTCTGCACAGCTAAACTGGAAGTGGCATTTCCAGCTCGCAATCGTGCAGAGTTATCTCAAAGAAAGGGGCCACGGTGTTTCTGTATCTCTATTATGTTGGTGCGGCTTCGGAACTTTTAAATATCTTGATATATCTCGAGAACTACGCATCTGATCAAAAAATATCATATAAGATAAAAAGTAGGAAACTTAATTCTCTACACAAAAGGTCTCTTAACATTTCGCCATAGCTCGATTCGTTTCCGAGATATTTGCAGATTTATCTCAAGGGAAGGGGCCTGACGGACATATTTCGAGATATTTCTTCTTCTTGTTGTTCTTCTTCTGCACAGCTGAGCTGGAAGTGGCATTTGCAGGTCGCAATAGTGCAGAGTTATCTCAAAGAAAGGGGCCACGGTGTTTCTGTATCTCTATTATGTTGGTGCGGCTTCGGAACTTTTAAACATCTCGATATATCTCGAAAACTACGCTTCTGATCAAAAAATATCATAGAACATAAATTGTAGGAAACATAATTCTCTACAAAAAACGTCTCTTAACATTTTGCCATAGCTCGCTTCGTTTCCGAGATATTTGCAGATTCAGCTCAAAGGAACTGGCCTGACGGACATATTTCGAGATATTTCTTCTTCTTGTTGTTCTTCTTCTGCACAGCTAAGCTGGAAGTGGCATTTGCGGCTCGCACTAGTGCAGAGTTATCTCAAAGAAAGGGGCCACGGTGTTTCTGTATCCCTATTATGTTGGTGCGGCATCGGAACTTTTAAATATCTCGATATATCTCGAAAACTACGCTTCTGATCAAAAAATATCATAGAACATAAATTGTAGGAAACATAATTCTCTACAAAAAACGTCTCTTAACATTTTGCCATAGCTCGCTTCGTTTCCGAGATATTTGCAGATTCAGCTCAAAGGAACTGGCCTGACGGACATATTTCGAGATATTTCTTCTTCTTGTTGTTCTTCCTCTGCACAGCTAAGCTGGAAGTGGCATTTGCAGCTCGCAATAGTGCAGAGTTATCTCAAAGAAAGAGGCCACGGTGTTTCTGTATCTCTATTATGTTGGTGCGGCTTCGGAACTTTTAAATATCTTGATATATCTCGAGAACTACGCATCTCATCAAAAAATATCATAGAACATAAAAAGTAGGAAACTTAATTCTCTACAAAAAAGGTCTCTTAACATTTTGCCATAGCTCGCTTCGTTTCCGAGATATTTGCAGATTTATCTCAAGGGAAGGGGCCTGACGGACATATTTCGAGATATTTCTTCTTCTTGTTGTTCGTCTTCTGCACAGCTAAGCTGGAAGTGGCATTTGCGGCTCGCACTAGTGCAGAGTTATCTCAAAGAAAGGGGCCACGGTGTTTCTGTATCCCTATTATGTTGGTGCGGCTTCGGAACTTTTAAATATCTCGATATATCTCGAAAACTACGCTTCTGATCAAAAAATATCATAGAACATAAATTGTAGGAAACATAATTCTCTATAAAAAACGTCTCTTAACATTTTGCCATAGCTCGCTTCGTTTCCGAGATATTTGCAGATTCAGCTCAAAGGAACTGGCCTGACGGACATATTTCGAGATATTTCTTCTTCTTGTTGTTCTTCCTCTGCACAGCTAAGCTGGAAGTGACATTTGCAGCTCGCAATAGTGCAGAGTTATCTCAAAGAAAGGGGCCACGGTGTTTCTGTATCTCTATTATGTTGGTGCGGCTTCGGAACTTTTAAATATCTCGATATATCTCGAAAACTACGCTTCTGATCAAAAAATATCATAGAACGTAAATTGTAGGAAACATTATTCTCTACAAAAAAGGGCTCTTAACATTTTGCCATAGCTCGCTTCGTTTCCGAGATATTTGCAGATTTATCTCAAGGGAAGGGTCCTGATGGACATATTTCGAGATATTTCTTCTTCTTGTTGTTCTTCTTCTGCACAGCTAAGCTGGAAGTGGCATTTGCGGCTCGTACTAGTGCAGAGTTATCTCAAAGAAAGGGGCCACGGTGTTTCTGTATCTCTATTATGTTGGTGCGGCTTCGGAACTTTTAAATATCTCGATATATCTCGAAAACTACGCTTCTGATCAAAAAATATGATAGAACATAAATTGTAGGAAACATAATTCTCTACAAAAAACGTCTCTTAACATTTTGCCATAGCTCGCTTCGTTTCCGAGATATTTGCAGATTCAGCTCAAAGGAACGGGCCTGACGGACATATTTCGAGATACTTCTTCTTCTTGTTGTTCTTCCTCTGCACAGCTAAGCTGGAAGTGGCATTTGCAGCTCGCAATAGTGCAGAGTTATCTCAAAGAAAGGGGCCACGGTGTTTCTGTATCTCTATTATGTTGGTGCTGCTTCGGAACTTTTAAATATCTTGATATATCTCGAGAACTACGCATCTGATCAAAAAATATCATAGAACATGAAAAGTAGGAAACTTAATTCTCTACAAAAAAGGTCTCTTAAGATTTTGCCATAGCTCTCTTCGTTTCCGAGATATTTGCAGATTTATCTCAAGGGAAGGGGCCTGACGGACATATTTCCAGATATTTCTTCTTCTTGTTGTTCTTCTTCTGCACAGCTAAGCTGGAAGTGGCATTTGCAGCTCGCAATAGTGCAGAGTTATCTCAGAGAAAGGGGCCACGGTGTTTCTGTATCTCTATTATGTTGGTGCGGCTTCGGAACTTTTAAATATCTTGATATATCTCGAGAACTACGCATCTGATCAAAAAATATCATAGAACATAAAAAGTAGGAAACTTAATTCTCTACAAAAAAGGTCTCTTAACATTTTGCCATAGCTCGCTTCGTTTCCGAGATATTTGCAGATTTATCTCAAGGGAAGGGTCCTGATGGACATATTTCGAGATATTTCTTCTTCTTGTTGTTCTTCTTCTGCACAGCTAAACTGGAAGTGGCATTTCCAGCTCGCAATCGTGCAGAGTTATCTCAAAGAAAGGGGCCACGGTGTTTCTGTATCTCTATTATGTTGGTGCGGCTTCGGAACTTTTAAATATCTTGATATATCTCGAGAACTACGCATCTGATCAAAAAATATCATATAAGATAAAAAGTAGGAAACTTAATTCTCTACACAAAAGGTCTCTTAACATTTCGCCATAGCTCGATTCGTTTCCGAGATATTTGCAGATTTATCTCAAGGGAAGGGGCCTGACGGACATATTTCGAGATATTTCTTCTTCTTGTTGTTCTTCTTCTGCACAGCTGAGCTGGAAGTGGCATTTGCAGGTCGCAATAGTGCAGAGTTATCTCAAAGAAAGGGGCCACGGTGTTTCTGTATCTCTATTATGTTGGTGCGGCTTCGGAACTTTTAAATATCTCGATATATCTCGAAAACTACGCTTCTGATCAAAAAATATCATAGAACGTAAATTGTAGGAAACATTATTCTCTACAAAAAAGGTCTCTTAACATTTTGCCATAGCTCGCTTCGTTTCCGAGATATTTGCAGATTTATCTCAAGGGAAGGGTCCTGATGGACATATTTCGAGATATTTCTTCTTCTTGTTGTTCTTCTTCTGCACAGCTAAGCTGGAAGTGGCATTTGCGGCTCGCACTAGTGCAGAGTTATCTCAAAGAAAGGGGCCACGGTGTTTCTGTATCTCTATTATGTTGGTGCGGCTTCGGAACTTTTAAATATCTCGATATATCTCGAAAACTACGCTTCTGATCAAAAAATATGATAGAACATAAATTGTAGGAAACATAATTCTCTACAAAAAACGTCTCTTAACATTTTGCCATAGCTCGCTTCGTTTCCGAGATATTTGCAGATTCAGCTCAAAGGAACGGGCCTGACGGACATATTTCGAGATACTTCTTCTTCTTGTTGTTCTTCCTCTGCACAGCTAAGCTGGAAGTGGCATTTGCAGCTCGCAATAGTGCAGAGTTATCTCAAAGAAAGGGGCCGCGGTGTTTCTGTATCTCTATTATGTTGGTGCTGCTTCGGAACTTTTAAATATCTTGATATATCTCGAGAACTACGCATCTGATCAAAAAATATCATAGAACATGAAAAGTAGGAAACTTAATTCTCTACAAAAAAGGTCTCTTAAGATTTTGCCATAGCTCTCTTCGTTTCCGAGATATTTGCAGATTTATCTCAAGGGAAGGGGCCTGACGGACATATTTCCAGATATTTCTTCTTCTTGTTGTTCTTCTTCTGCACAGCTAAGCTGGAAGTGGCATTTGCAGCTCGCAATAGTGCAGAGTTATCTCAGAGAAAGGGGCCACGGTGTTTCTGTATCTCTATTATGTTGGTGCGGCTTCGGAACTTTTAAATATCTTGATATATCTCGAGAACTACGCATCTGATCAAAAAATATCATAGAACATAAAAAGTAGGAAACTTAATTCTCTACAAAAAAGGTCTCTTAACATTTTGCCATAGCTCGCTTCGTTTCCGAGATATTTGCAGATTTATCTCAAGGGAAGGGTCCTGATGGACATATTTCGAGATATTTCTTCTTCTTGTTGTTCTTCTTCTGCACAGCTAAACTGGAAGTGGCATTTCCAGCTCGCAATCGTGCAGAGTTATCTCAAAGAAAGGGGCCACGGTGTTTCTGTATCTCTATTATGTTGGTGCGGCTTCGGAACTTTTAAATATCTTGATATATCTCGAGAACTACGCCTCTGATCGAAAAATATCATAGAACATAAAAAGTAGGAAACTTAATTCTCTACAAAAAAGGTCTCTTAACATTTTGCCATAGCTCGCTTCGTTTCCGAGATATTTGCAGATTCAGCTCAAAGGAACGGGCCTGACGGACATATTTCGAGATATTTCTTCTTCTTGTTGTTCTTCTTCTGCACAGCTGAGCTGGAAGTGGCATTTGCAGGTCGCAATAGTGCAGAGTTATCTCAAAGAAAGGGGCCACGGTGTTTCTGTATCTCTATTATGTTGGTGCGGCTTCGGAACTTTTAAATATCTCGATATATCTCGAAAACTATGCTTCTGATCAAAAAATATCATAGAACGTAAATTGTAGGAAACATTATTCTCTACAAAAAAGGTCTCTTAACATTTTGCCATAGCTCGCTTCGTTTCCGAGATATTTGCAGATTTATCTCAAGGGAAGGGTCCTGATGGACATATTTCGAGATATTTCTTCTTCTTGTTGTTCTTCTTCTGCACAGCTAAGCTGGAAGTGGCATTTGCAGCTCGCAATAGTGCAGAGTTATCTCAGAGAAAGGGGCCACGGTGTTTCTGTATCTCTATTATGTTGGTGCGGCTTCGGAACTTTTAAATATCTTGATATATCTCGAGAACTACGCATCTGATCAAAAAATATCATAGAACATAAAAAGTAGGAAACTTAATTCTCTACAAAAAAGGTCTCTTAACATTTTGCCATAGCTCGCTTCGTTTCCGAGATATTTGCAGATTTATCTCAAGGGAAGGGTCCTGATGGACATATTTCGAGATTTTTCTTCTTCTTGTTGTTCTTCTTCTGCACAGCTAAACTGGAAGTGGCATTTCCAGCTCGCAATCGTGCAGAGTTATCTCAAAGAAAGGGGCCACGGTGTTTCTGTATCTCTATTATGTTGGTGCGGCTTCGGAACTTTTAAATATCTTGATATATCTCGAGAACTACGCCTCTGATCGAAAAATATCATAGAACATAAAAAGTAGGAAACTTAATTCTCTACAAAAAAGGTCTCTTAACATTTTGCCATAGCTCGCTTCGTTTCCGAGATATTTGCAGATTCAGCTCAAAGGAACGGGCCTGACGGACATATTTCGAGATATTTCTTCTTCTTGTTGTTCTTCTTCTGCACAGCTGAGCTGGAAGTGGCATTTGCAGGTCGCAATAGTGCAGAGTTATCTCAAAGAAAGGGGCCACGGTGTTTCTGTATCTCTATTATGTTGGTGCGGCTTCGGAACTTTTAAATATCTCGATATATCTCGAAAACTACGCTTCTGATCAAAAAATATCATAGAACGTAAATTGTAGGAAACATTATTCTCTACAAAAAAGGTCTCTTAACATTTTGCCATAGCTCGCTTCGTTTCCGAGATATTTGCAGATTTATCTCAAGGGAAGGGTCCTGATGGACATATTTCGAGATATTTCTTCTTCTTGTTGTTCTTCTTCTGCACAGCTAAACTGGAAGTGGCATTTCCAGCTCGCAATCGTGCAGAGTTATCTCAAAGAAAGGGGCCACGGTGTTTCTGTATCTCTATTATGTTGGTGCGGCTTCGGAACTTTTAAATATCTTGATATATCTCGAGAACTACGCATCTCATCAAAAAATATCATAGAACATAAAAAGTAGGAAACTTAATTCTCTACAAAAAAGGTCTCTTAACATTTTGCCATAGCTCGCTTCGTTTCCGAGATATTTGCAGATTTATCTCAAGGGAAGGGGCCTGACGGACATATTTCGAGATATTTCTTCTTCTTGTTGTTCTTCTTCTGCACAGCTAAGCTGGAAGTGGCATTTGCGGCTCGCACTAGTGCAGAGTTATCTCAAAGAAAGGGGCCACGGTGTTTCTGTATCCCTATTATGTTGGTGCGGCTTCGGAACTTTTAAATATCTCGATATATCTCGAAAACTACGCTTCTGATCAAAAAATATCATAGAACATAAATTGTAGGAAACACAATTCTCTACAAAAAACGTCTCTTAACATTTTGCCATAGCTCGCTTCGTTTCCGAGATATTTGCAGATTCAGCTCAAAGGAACTGGCCTGACGGACATATTTCGAGATATTTCTTCTTCTTGTTGTTCTTCCTCTGCACAGCTAAGCTGGAAGTGGCATTAGCAGCTCGCAATAGTGCAGAGTTATCTCAAAGAAAGGGGCCACGGTGTTTCTGTATCTCTATTATGTTGGTGCGGCTTCGGAACTTTTAAATATCTTGATATATCTCGAGAACTACGCATCTGATCGAAAAATATCATAGAACATAAAAAGTAGGAAACTTAATTCTCTACAAAAAAGGTCTCTTAACATTTTGCCATAGGTCGCTTCGTTTCCGAGATATTTGCAGATTTATCTCAAGGGAAGGGGCCTAACGGACATATTTCGACATATTTCTTCTTCTTGTTGTCCTTCTTCTGCACAGCTAAACTGGAAGTGGCATTTCCAGCTCGCAATAGTGCAGAGTTATCTCAAAGAGAGGGGCCACGGTGTTTCTGTATCTCTATTATGTTGGTGCGGCTTCGGAACTTTTAAATATCTTGATATATCTCGAGAACTACGCATCTGATCAAAAAATATCATAGAAGATAAAAAGTAGGAAACTTAATTCTCTACAAAAAAGGTCTCTTAACATTTTGCCATAGCTCGCTTTGTTTCCGAGATATTTGCAGATTTATCTCAAGGAAAGTGGCCTGACGGACATATTTCGAGATATTTCTTCTTCTTGTTGTTCTTCTTCTGCACAGCTAAGCTGGAAGTGGCATTTGCGGCTCGCACTAGTGGAGAGTTATCTCAAAGAAAGGGGCCACGGTGTTTCTGTATCCCTATTATGTTGGTGCGGCTTCGGAACTTTTAAATATCTCGATATATCTCGAAAACTACGCTTCTGATCAAAAAATATCATAGAACATAAATTGTAGGAAACATAATTCTCTATAAAAAACGTCTCTTAACATTTTGCCATAGCTCGCTTCGTTTCCGAGATATTTGCAGATTCAGCTCAAAGGAAATGGCCTGACGGACATATTTCGAGATATTTGTTCTTCTTGTTGTTCTTCCTCTGCACAGCTGAGCTGGAAGTGACATTTGCAGCTCGCAATAGTGCAGAGTTATCAAAGAAAGGGGCCACGGTGTTTCTGTATCTCTATTATGTTGGTGCGGCTTCGGAACTTTTAAATATCTCGATATATCTCGAAAACTACGCTTCTGATCAAAAAATATCATAGAACATAAATTGTAGGAAACATAATTCTCTACAAAAAACCTCTCTTAACATTTTGCCATAGCTCGCTTCGTTTCCGAGATATTTGCAGATTCAGCTCAAAGGAACTGGCCTGACGGACATATTTCGAGATATTTCTTCTTCTTGTTGTTCTTCCTCTGCACAGCTAAGCTGGAAGTGGCATTTGCAGCTCGCAATAGTGCAGAGTTATCTCAAAGAAAGGGGCCACGGTGTTTCTGTATCTCTATCATGTTGGTGCGGCTTCGGAACTTTTAAATATCTTGATATATCTCGAGAACTACGCATCTCATCAAAAAATATCATAGAACATAAATTGTAGGAAACACAATTCTCTACAAAAAACGTCTCTCAACATTTTGCCATAGCTCGCTTCGTTTCCGAGATATTTGCAGATTCAGCTCAAAGGAACTGGCCTGACGGACATATTTCGAGATATTTCTTCTTCTTGTTGTTCTTCCTCTGCACAGCTAAGCTGGAAGTGGCATTAGCAGCTCGCAATAGTGCAGAGTTATCTCAAAGAAAGGGGCCACGGTGTTTCTGTATCTCTATTATGTTGGTGCGGCTTCGGAACTTTTAAATATCTTGATATATCTCGAGAACTACGCATCTGATCAAAAAATATCATAGAACATAAAAAGTAGGAAACTTAATTCTCTACAAAAAAGGTCTCTTAACATTTTGCCATAGGTCGCTTCGTTTCCGAGATATTTGCAGATTTATCTCAAGGGAAGGGGCCTAACGGACATATTTCGAGATATTTCTTCTTCTTGTTGTCCTTCTTCTGCACAGCTAAGCTGGAAGTGGCATTTACAGCTCGCAATAGTGCAGAGTTATCTCAAAGAAAGGGGCCACGGTGTTTCTGTATCTCTATTATGTTGGTGCGGCTTCGGAACTTTTAAATATCTCGATATATCTCGAAAACTACGCTTCTGATCAAAAAATATCATAGAACATAAATTGTAGGAAACATAATTCTCTACAAAAAACGTCTCTTAACATTTTGCCATAGCTCGCTTCGTTTCCGAGATATTTGCAGATTCAGCTCAAAGGAACTGGCCTGACGGACATATTTCGAGATATTTCTTCTTCTTGTTGTTCTTCCTCTGCACAGCTAAGCTGGAAGTGGCATTTGCAGCTCGCAATAGTGCAGAGTTATCTCAAAGAAAGGGGCCACGGTGTTTCTGTATCTCTATTATGTTGGTGCGGCTTCGGAACTTTTAAATATCTCGATATATCTCGAAAACCACGCTTCTGATCAAAAAATATCATAGAACATAAATTGTAGGAAACTTAATTCTCTACAAAAAAGGTCTCTTAACATTTTGCCATAGCTCGCTTCGTTTCCGAGATATTTGCAGATTTATCTCAAGGGAAGGGGCCTGACGGACATATTTCGAGATATTTCTTCTTCTTGTTGTTCTTCTTCTGCACAGCTAAGCTGGAAGTGGCATTTGCAGCGCGCAATAGTGCAGAGTTATCTCAAAGAAAGGGGCCACGGTGTTTCTGTATCTCTATTATGTTGGTGCGGCTTCGGAACTTTTAAATATCTTGATATATCTCGAGAACTACGCATCTGATCAAAAAATATCGTAGAAGATAAAAAGTAGGAAACTTAATTCTCTACAAAAAAGGTCTCTTAACATTTCGCCATAGCTCGCTTCGTTTCCGAGATATTTGCAGATTTATCTCAAGGGAAGGGGCCTGTCGGACATATTTCGAGATATTTCTTCTTCTTGTTGTTCTTCTTCTGCACAGCTAAACTGGAAGTGGCATTTCCAGCTCGCAATCGTGCAGAGTTATCTCAAAGAAAGGGGCCACGGTGTTTCTGTATCTCTATTATGTTGGTGCGGCTTCGGAACTTTTAAATATCTTGATATATCTCGAGAACTACGCATCTCATCAAAAAATATCATAGAACATAAAAAGTAGGAAACTTAATTCTCTACAAAAAAGGTCTCTTAACATTTTGCCATAGCTCGCTTCGTTTCCGAGATATTTGCAGATTTATCTCAAGGGAAGGGGCCTGACGGACATATTTCGAGATATTTCTTCTTCTTGTTGTTCTTCTTCTGCACAGCTAAGCTGGAAGTGGCATTTGCGGCTCGCACTAGTGCAGAGTTATCTCAAAGAAAGGGGCCACGGTGTTTCTGTATCCCTATTATGTTGGTGCGGCTTCGGAACTTTTAAATATCTCGATATATCTCGAAAACTACGCTTCTGATCAAAAAATATCATAGAACATAAATTGTAGGAAACACAATTCTCTACAAAAAACGTCTCTTAACATTTTGCCATAGCTCGCTTCGTTTCCGAGATATTTGCAGATTCAGCTCAAAGGAACTGGCCTGACGGACATATTTCGAGATATTTCTTCTTCTTGTTGTTCTTCCTCTGCACAGCTAAGCTGGAAGTGGCATTAGCAGCTCGCAATAGTGCAGAGTTATCTCAAAGAAAGGGGCCACGGTGTTTCTGTATCTCTATTATGTTGGTGCGGCTTCGGAACTTTTAAATATCTTGATATATCTCGAGAACTACGCATCTGATCGAAAAATATCATAGAACATAAAAAGTAGGAAACTTAATTCTCTACAAAAAAGGTCTCTTAACATTTTGCCATAGGTCGCTTCGTTTCCGAGATATTTGCAGATTTATCTCAAGGGAAGGGGCCTAACGGACATATTTCGACATATTTCTTCTTCTTGTTGTCCTTCTTCTGCACAGCTAAACTGGAAGTGGCATTTCCAGCTCGCAATAGTGCAGAGTTATCTCAAAGAGAGGGGCCACGGTGTTTCTGTATCTCTATTATGTTGGTGCGGCTTCGGAACTTTTAAATATCTTGATATATCTCGAGAACTACGCATCTGATCAAAAAATATCATAGAAGATAAAAAGTAGGAAACTTAATTCTCTACAAAAAAGGTCTCTTAACATTTTGCCATAGCTCGCTTTGTTTCCGAGATATTTGCAGATTTATCTCAAGGAAAGTGGCCTGACGGACATATTTCGAGATATTTCTTCTTCTTGTTGTTCTTCTTCTGCACAGCTAAGCTGGAAGTGGCATTTGCGGCTCGCACTAGTGGAGAGTTATCTCAAAGAAAGGGGCCACGGTGTTTCTGTATCCCTATTATGTTGGTGCGGCTTCGGAACTTTTAAATATCTCGATATATCTCGAAAACTACGCTTCTGATCAAAAAATATCATAGAACATAAATTGTAGGAAACATAATTCTCTATAAAAAACGTCTCTTAACATTTTGCCATAGCTCGCTTCGTTTCCGAGATATTTGCAGATTCAGCTCAAAGGAAATGGCCTGACGGACATATTTCGAGATATTTCTTCTTCTTGTTGTTCTTCCTCTGCACAGCTGAGCTGGAAGTGACATTTGCAGCTCGCAATAGTGCAGAGTTATCAAAGAAAGGGGCCACGGTGTTTCTGTATCTCTATTATGTTGGTGCGGCTTCGGAACTTTTAAATATCTCGATATATCTCGAAAACTACGCTTCTGATCAAAAAATATCATAGAACATAAATTGTAGGAAACATAATTCTCTACAAAAAACCTCTCTTAACATTTTGCCATAGCTCGCTTCGTTTCCGAGATATTTGCAGATTCAGCTCAAAGGAACTGGCCTGACGGACATATTTCGAGATATTTCTTCTTCTTGTTGTTCTTCCTCTGCACAGCTAAGCTGGAAGTGGCATTTGCAGCTCGCAATAGTGCAGAGTTATCTCAAAGAAAGGGGCCACGGTGTTTCTGTATCTCTATCATGTTGGTGCGGCTTCGGAACTTTTAAATATCTTGATATATCTCGAGAACTACGCATCTCATCAAAAAATATCATAGAACATAAATTGTAGGAAACACAATTCTCTACAAAAAACGTCTCTCAACATTTTGCCATAGCTCGCTTCGTTTCCGAGATATTTGCAGATTCAGCTCAAAGGAACTGGCCTGACGGACATATTTCGAGATATTTCTTCTTCTTGTTGTTCTTCCTCTGCACAGCTAAGCTGGAAGTGGCATTAGCAGCTCGCAATAGTGCAGAGTTATCTCAAAGAAAGGGGCCACGGTGTTTCTGTATCTCTATTATGTTGGTGCGGCTTCGGAACTTTTAAATATCTTGATATATCTCGAGAACTACGCATCTGATCAAAAAATATCATAGAACATAAAAAGTAGGAAACTTAATTCTCTACAAAAAAGGTCTCTTAACATTTTGCCATAGGTCGCTTCGTTTCCGAGATATTTGCAGATTTATCTCAAGGGAAGGGGCCTAACGGACATATTTCGAGATATTTCTTCTTCTTGTTGTCCTTCTTCTGCACAGCTAAGCTGGAAGTGGCATTTACAGCTCGCAATAGTGCAGAGTTATCTCAAAGAAAGGGGCCACGGTGTTTCTGTATCTCTATTATGTTGGTGTGGCTTCGGAACTTTTAAATATCTCGATATATCTCGAAAACTACGCTTCTGATCAAAAAATATCATAGAACATAAATTGTAGGAAACATAATTCTCTACAAAAAACGTCTCTTAACATTTTGCCATAGCTCGCTTCGTTTCCGAGATATTTGCAGATTCAGCTCAAAGGAACTGGCCTGACGGACATATTTCGAGATATTTCTTCTTCTTGTTGTTCTTCCTCTGCACAGCTAAGCTGGAAGTGGCATTTGCAGCTCGCAATAGTGCAGAGTTATCTCAAAGAAAGGGGCCACGGTGTTTCTGTATCTCTATTATGTTGGTGCGGCTTCGGAACTTTTAAATATCTTGATATATCTCGAGATCTACGCATCTCATCAAAAAATATCATAGAACATAAAAAGTAGGAAACTTAATTCTCTACAAAAAAGGTCTCTTAACATTTTGCCATAGCTCGCTTCGTTTCCGAGATATTTGCAGATTTATCTCAAGGGAAGGGGCCTGACGGACATATTTCGAGATATTTCTTCTTCTTGTTGTTCTTCTTCTGCACAGCTAAGCTGGAAGTGGCATTTGCGGCTCGCACTAGTGCAGAGTTATCTCAAAGAAAGGGGCCACGGTGTTTCTGTATCCCTATTATGTTGGTGCGGCTTCGGAACTTTTAAATATCTCGATATATCTCGAAAACTACGCTTCTGATCAAAAAATATCATAGAACATAAATTGTAGGAAACATAATTCTCTACAAAAAACGTCTCTTAACATTTTGCCATAGCTCGCTTCGTTTCCGAGATATTTGCAGATTCAGCTCAAAGGAACTGGCCTGACGGACATATTTCGAGATATTTCTTCTTCTTGTTGTTCTTCCTCTGCACAGCTAAGCTGGAAGTGGCATTTGCAGCTCGCAATAGTGCAGAGTTATCTCAAAGAAAGGGGCCACGGTGTTTCTGTATCCCTATTATGTTGATGCGGCTTCGGAACTTTTAAATATCTCGATATATCTCGAAAACTACGCTTCTGATCAAAAAATATCATAGAACATAAATTGTAGGAAACACAATTCTCTACAAAAAACGTCTCTTAACATTTTGCCATAGCTCGCTTCGTTTCCGAGATATTTGCAGATTCAGCTCAAAGGAACTGGCCTGACGGACATATTTCGAGATATTTCTTCTTCTTGTTGTTCTTCCTCTGCACAGCTAAGCTGGAAGTGGCATTAGCAGCTCGCAATAGTGCAGAGTTATCTCAAAGAAAGGGGCCACGGTGTTTCTGTATCTCTATTATGTTGGTGCGGCTTCGGAACTTTTAAATATCTGGATATATTTCGAGAACTACGCATCTGATCGAAAAATATCATAGAACATAAAAAGTAGGAAACTTAATTCTCTACAAAAAAGGTCTCTTAACATTTTGCCATAGGTCGCTTCGTTTCCGAGATATTTGCAGATTTATCTCAAGGGAAGGGGCCTAACGGACATATTTCGAGATATTTCTTCTTCTTGTTGTCCTTCTTCTGCACAGCTAAACTGGAAGTGGCATTTCCAGCTCGCAATAGTGCAGAGTTATCTCAAAGAGAGGGGCCACGGTGTTTCTGTATCTCTATTATGTTGGTGCGGCTTCGGAACTTTTAAATATCTTGATATATCTCGAGAACTACGCATCTGATCAAAAAATATCATAGAAGATAAAAAGTAGGAAACTTAATTCTCTACAAAAAAGGTCTCTTAACATTTTGCCATAGCTCGCTTCGTTTCCGAGATATTTGCAGATATATCTCAAGGGAAGGGGCCTGACGGACATATTTCGAGATATTTCTTCTTCTTGTTGTTCTTCTTCTGCACAGCTAAGCTGGAAGTGGCATTTGCGGCTCGCACTAGTGCAGAGTTATCTCAAAGAAAGGGGCCACGGTGTTTCTGTATCCCTATTATGTTGGTGCGGCTTCGGAACTTTTAAATATCTCGATATATCTCGAAAACTACGCTTCTGATCAAAAAATATCATAGAACATAAATTGTAGGAAACATAATTCTCTATAAAAAACGTCTCTTAACATTTTGCCATAGCTCGCTTCGTTTCCGAGATATTTGCAGATTCAGCTCAAAGGAACTGGCCTGACGGACATATTTCGAGATATTTCTTCTTCTTGTTGTTCTTCCTCTGCACAGCTAAGCTGGAAGTGGCATTTGCAGCTCGCAATAGTGCAGAGTTATCTCAAAGAAAGGGGCCACGGTGTTTCTGTATCCCTATTATGTTGGTGCGGCTTCGGAACTCTTAAATATCTCGATATATCTCGAAAACTACGCTTCTGATCAAAAAATATCATAGAACATAAAAAGTAGGAAACTTAATTCTCTACAAAAAAGGTCTCTTAACATTTTGCCATAGCTCGCTTCGTTTCCGAGATATTTGCAGATATATCTCAAGGGAAGGGGCCTGACGGACATATTTCGAGATATTTCTTCTTCTTGTTGTTCTTCCTCTGCACAGCTAAGCTGGAAGTGGCATTTGCAGCTCGCAATAGTGCAGAGTTATCTCAAAGAAAGGGGCCACGGTGTTTCTGTATCCCTATTATGTTGGTGCGGCTTCGGAACTCTTAAATATCTTGATATATCTCGAGAACTACGCATCTGATCAAAAAATATCATACAACATAAAAAGTAGGAAACTTAATTCTCTACAAAAAAGGTCTCTTAACATTTTGCCATAGCTCGCTTCGTTTCCGAGATATTTGCAGATATATCTCAAGGGAAGGGGCCTGACGGACATATTTCGAGATATTTCTTCTTCTTGTTGTTCTTCTTCTGCACAGCTAAGCTGGAAGTGGCATTTGCGGCTCGCACTAGTGCAGAGTTATCTCAAAGAAAGGGGCCACGGTGTTTCTGTATCTCTATTATGTTGGTGCGGCTTCGGAACTTTTAAATATCTTGATATATCTCGAGAACTACGCATCTGATCAAAAAATATCATAGAACATAAAAAGTAGGAAGCTTAATTCTCTACAAAAGAGGTCTCTTAACATTTTGCCATAGCTCGCTTCGTTTCCGAGATATTTGCAGATTTATCTCAAGGGAAGGGGCCTAACGGACATATTTCGAGATATTTCTTCTTCTTGTTGTTCTTCTTCTGCACAGCTAAACTGGAAGTGGCATTTCCAGCTCGCAGTAGTGCAGAGTTATCTCAAAGAGAGGGGCCACGGTGTTTCTGTATCTCTATTATGTTGGTGCGGTTTCGGAACTTTTCAATATCTTGATATATCTCGAGAGCTACGCGTCTGATCAAAAAATATCATAGAACATAAAAAGTAGGAAACATAATTCTCTACAAAAAAGGTCTCTTAACATTTTGCCATAGCTCGCTTCGTTTCCGAGATATTTGCAGATTTATCTCAAGGGAAGGGGCCTGACGGACATATTTCGAGATATTTCTTCTTCTTGTTGTTCTTCTTCTGCACAGCTAAGCTGGAAGTGGCATTTGCAGCTCGCAATAGTGCAGAGTTATCTCAAAGAAAGGGGCCACGGTGTTTCTGTATCTCTATTATGTTGGTGCGGCTTCGGAACTTTTAGATACTTGATATATCTCGAGAACTACGCATCTGATCAGAAAATATCATAGAACATAAAAAGTAGGAAACTTAATTCTCTACAAAAAAGGTCTCTTAACATTTTGCCATAGCTCGCTTCGTTTCCGAGATATTTGCAGATTTATCTCAAGGGAAGGGGCCTGACGGACATATTTCGAGATATTTCTTCTTCTTGTTGTTCTTCTTCTGCACAGCTAAGCTGGAAGTGGAATTTGCGGCTCGCACTAGTGCAGAGTTATCTCAAAGAAAGGGGCCACGGTGTTTCTGTATCCCTATTATGTTGGTGCGGCTTCGGAACTTTTAAATATCTCGATATATCTCGAAAACTACGTTTCTGATCAAAAAATATCATAGAACATAAATTGTAGGAAACATAATTCTCTACAAAAAACGTCTCTTAACATTTTGCCATAGCTCGCTTCGTTTCCGAGATATTTGCAGATTTATCTCAAGGGAAGGGGCCTGACGGACATATTTCGAGATATTTCTTCTTCTTGTTGTTCTTCTTCTGCACAGCTAAGCTGGAACTGGCATTTGCGGCTCGCACTAGTGCAGAGTTATCTCAAAGAAAGGGGCCACGGTGTTTCTGTATCTCTATTATGTTGGTGCGGCTTCGGAACTTTTAAATATCTCGATGTATCTCGAAAACTACGCTTCTGTTCAAAAAATATCATAGAACATAAATTGTAGGAAGCATAATTCTCTACAAAAAAGGTCTCTTAACATTTTGCCATAGCTCGCTTCGTTTCCGAGATATTTGCAGATATATCTCAAGGGAAGGGGCCTGACGGACATATTTCGAGATATTTCTTCTTCTTGTTGTTCTTCTTCTGCACAGCTAAGCTGGAACTGGCATTTGCGGCTCGCACTAGTGCAGGGTTATCTCAAAGAAAGGGGCCACGGTGTTTCTGTATCCCTATTATGTTGGTGCGGCTTCGTAACTCTTAAATATCTCGATATATCTCGAAAACTACGCTTCTGATCAAAAAATATCATAGAACATAAATTGTAGGAAACATAATTCTCTATAAAAAACGTCTCTTAACATTTTGCCATAGCTCGCTTTGTTTCCGAGATATTTGCAGATTTATCTCAAGGGAAGGGGCCTGACGGACATATTTCGAGATATTTCTTCTTCTTGTTGTTCTTCTTCTGCACAGCTAAGCTGGAAGTGGCATTTGCGGCTCGCACTAGTGCAGAGTTATCTGAAAGAAAGGGGCCACGGTGTTTCTGTATCTCTATTATGTTGGTGCGGCTTCGGAACTTTTAAATATCTCGATATATCTCGAAAACTACGCTTCTGTTCAAAAAATATCATAGAACATAAAAAGTAGGAAACTTAATTCTCTACAAAAAAGGTCTCTTAACATTTTGCCATAGCTCGCTTCGTTTCCGAGATATTTGCAGATTTATCTCAAGGGAAGGGGCCTAACGGACATATTTCGAGATATTTCTTCTTCTTGTTGTTCTTCTTCTGCACAGCTAAGCTGGAAGTGGCATTTGCGGCTCGCACTAGTGCAGAGTTATCTCAAAGAAAGGGGCCACGGTGTTTCTGTATCCCTATTATGTTGGTGCGGCTTCGGAACTTTTAAATATCTCGATATATCTCGAAAACTACGCTTCTGATCAAAAAATATCATAGAACATAAATTGTAGGAAACATAATTCTCTATAAAAAACGTCTCTTAACATTTTGCCATAGCTCGCTTCGTTTCCGAGATATTTGCAGATTCAGCTCAAAGGAACTGGCCTGACGGACATATTTCGAGATATTTCTTCTTCTTGTTGTTCTTCCTCTGCACAGCTAAGCTGGAAGTGGCATTTACAGCTCGCAATCGTGCAGAGTTATCTCAAAGAAAGGGGCCACGGTGTTTCTGTATCTCTATTATGTTGGTGCGGCTTCGGAACTTTTAAATATCTTGATATATCTCGAGAACTACGCATCTGATCAAAAAATATCATAGAACATAAAAAGTAGGAAACTTAATTCTCTACAAAAAAGGTCTCTTAACATTTCGCCATAGCTCGCTTCGTTTCCGAGATATTTGCAGATTTATCTCAAGGGAAGGGGCCTGACGGACATATTTCGAGATATTTCTTCTTCTTGTTGTTCTTCTTCTGCACAGCTAAGCTGGAAGTGGCATTTGCGGCTCGCACTAGTGCAGAGTTATCTCAAAGAAAGGGGCCACGGTGTTTCTGTATCCCTATTATGTTGGTGCGGCTTCGGAACTTTTAAATATCTCGATATATCTCGAAAACTACGCTTCTGATCAAAAAATATCATAGAACATAAATTGTAGGAAACATAATTCTCTACAAAAAAGGTCTCTTAACATTTTGCCATAGCTCGCTTCGTTTCCGAGATATTTGCAGATATATCTCAAGGGAAGGGGCCTGACGGACATATTTCGAGATATTTCTTCTTCTTGTTGTTCTTCTTCTGCACAGCTAAGCTGGAAGTGGCATTTGCGGCTCGCACTAGTGCAGAGTTATCTCAAAGAAAGGGGCCACGGTGTTTCTGTATCTCTATTATGTTGGTGCGGCTTCGGAACTTTTAAATATCTTGATATATCTCGAGAACTACGCATCTGATCAAAAAATATCATAGAACATAAAAAGTAGGAAGCTTAATTCTCTACAAAAGAGGTCTCTTAACATTTTGCCATAGCTCGCTTCGTTTCCGAGATATTTGCAGATTTATCTCAAGGGAAGGGGCCTAACGGACATATTTCGAGATATTTCTTCTTCTTGTTGTTCTTCTTCTGCACAGCTAAACTGGAAGTGGCATTTCCAGCTCGCAGTAGTGCAGAGTTATCTCAAAGAGAGGGGCCACGGTGTTTCTGTATCTCTATTATGTTGGTGCGGCTTCGGAACTTTTAAATATCTCGATATATCTCGAGAACTACGCATCTGATCAAAAAATATCATAGAACATAAAAAGTAGGAAACTTAATTCTCTACAAAAAAGGTCTCTTAACATTTCGCCATAGCTCGCTTCGTTTCCGAGATATTTGCAGATTTATCTCAAGGGAAGGGGCCTGACGGACATATTTCGAGATATTTCTTCTTCTTGTTGTCCTTCTTCTGCACAGCTAAGCTGGAAGTGGCATTTACAGCTCGCAATCGTGCAGAGTTATCTCAAAGTAAGGGGCCACGGTGTTTCTGTATCTCTATTATGTTGGTGCGGCTTCGGAACTTTTAAATATCTTGATATATCTCGAGAACTACGCATCTGATCAAAAAATATCATAGAACATAAAAAGTAGGAAACTTAATTCTCTACAAAAAAGGTCTCTTAACATTTTGTCATAGCTCGCTTCGTTTCCGAGATATTTGCAGATATATCTCAAGGGAAGGGGCCTGACGGACATATTTCGAGATATTTCTTCTTCTTGATGTTCTTCTTCTGCACAGCTAAGCTGGAAGTGGCATTTACAGCGCGCAATAGTGCAGAGTTATCTCAAAGAAAGGGGCCACGGTGTTTCTGTATCTCTATTATGTTGGTGCGGCTTCGGAACTTTTAAATATCTTGATATATCTCGAGAACTACGCATCTGATCAAAAAATATCATAGAACATAAAAAGTAGGATGCTTAATTCTCTACAAAATAGGTCTCTTAACATTTTGCCATAGCTCGCTTCGTTTCCGAGATATTTGCAGATTTATCTCAAGGGAAGGGGCCTAACGGACATATTTCGAGATATTTCTTCTTCTTGTTGTTCTTCTTCTGCACAGCTATACTGGAAGTGGCATTTCCAGCTCGCAGTAGTGCAGAGTTATCTCAAAGAGAGGGGCCACGGTGTTTCTGTATCTCTATTATGTTGGTGCGGCTTCGGAACTTTTAAATATCTCGATATATCTCGAGAACTACGCATCTGATCAAAAAATATCATAGAACATAAAAAGTAGGAAACTTAATTCTCTACAAAAAAGGTCTCTTAACATTTCGCCATAGCTCGCTTCGTTTCCGAGATATTTGCAGATTTATCTCAAGGGAAGGGGCCTGTCGGACATATTTCGAGATATTTCTTCTTCTTGTTGTCCTTCTTCTGCACAGCTAAGCTGGAAGTGGCATTTACAGCTCGCAATCGTGCAGAGTTATCTCAAAGAAAGGGGCCACGGTGTTTCTGTATCTCTATTATGTTGGTGCGGCTTCGGAACTTTTAAATATCTTGATATATCTCGAGAACTACGCATCTGATCAAAAAATATCATAGAACATAAAAAGTAGGAAACTTAATTCTCTACAAAAAGGGTCTCTTAACATTTCGCCATAGCTCGCTTCGTTTCCGAGATATTTGCAGATTTATCTCAAGGGAAGGGGCCTGACGGACATATTTCGAGATATTTCTTCTTCTTGTTGTTCTTCTTCTGCACAGCTAAGCTGGAAGTGGCATTTGCGGCTCGCACTAGTGCAGGGTTATCTCAAAGAAAGGGGCCACGGTGTTTCTGTATCCCTATTATGTTGGTGCGGTTTCGGAACTTTTAAATATCTTGATATATCTCGAGAGCTCCGCGTCTGATCAAAAAATATCATAGAACATAAAAAGTAGGAAACATAATTCTCTACAAAAAAGGTCTCTTAACATTTTGCCATAGCTCGCTTCGTTTCCGAGATATTTGCAGATTTATCTCAAGGGAAGTGGCCTGACGGACATATTTCGAGATATTTCTTCTTCTTGTTGTTCTTCTTCTGCACAGCTAAGCTGGAAGTGGCATTTGCGGCTCGCTCTAGTGCAGAGTTATCTCAAAGAAAGGGGCCACGGTGTTTCTGTATCTCTATTATGTTGGTGCGGCTTCGGAACTTTTAAATATCTTGATATATCTCGAGAACTACGCATCTGATCCAAAAATATCATAGAACATAAATAGTAGGAAACTTAATTCTCTACAAAAAAGGTCTCTCAACATTTTGCCATAGCTCGCTTCGTTTCCGAGATATTTGCAGATTTATCTCAAGGGAAGGGGCCTGACGGACATATTTCCAGATATTTCTTCTTCTTGTTGTTCTTCTTCTGCACAGCTAAGCTGGAAGTGGCATTTGCAGCTCGCAATAGTGCAGAGTTATCTCAAAGAATGGGGCCACGGTGTTTCTGTATCTCTATTATGTTGGTGCGGCTTCGGAACTTTTAAATATCTTGATATATCTCGAGAACTACGCATCTGATCAAAAAATATCATAGAACATAAAAAGTAGGAAACTTAATTCTCTACAAAAAAGGTCTCTTAACATTTTGCCATAGCTCGCTTTGTTTCCGAGATATTTGCAGATTTATCTCAAGGGAAGGGGCCTGACGGACATATTTCGAGATATTTCTTCTTCTTGTTGTTCTTCTTCTGCACAGCTAAGCTGGAAGTGGCATTTGCGGCTCGCACTAGTGCAGAGTTATCTCAACGAAAGGGGCCACGGTGTTTCTGTATCTCTATTATGTTGGTGCGGTTTCGGAACTTTTAAATATCTCGATATATCTCGAAAACTACGCTTCTGATCGAAAAATATCATAGAACATAAATTGTAGGAAACATAATTCTCTACAAAAAAGGTCTCTTAACATTTCGCCATAGCTCGCTTCGTTTCCGAGATATTTGCAGATGTATCTCAAGGGAAGGGGCCTGACGGACATATTTCGAGATATTTCTTCTTCTTGTTGTTCTTCTTCTGCACAGCTAAGCTGGAAGTGGCATTTACAGCTCGCAATAGTGCAGAGTTATCTCAAAGAAAGGGGCCACGGTGTTTCTGTATCTCTATTATGTTGGTGCGGCTTCGGAACTTTTAAATATCTTGATATATCTCGAGAACTACGCATCAGATCAAAAAATATCATAGAACATAAAAAGTAGAAAACTTAATTCTCTACAAAAAAGGTCTCTTAACATTTTGCCATAGCTCTCTTCGTTTCCGAGATATTTGCAGATTTATCTCAAGGGAAGGGGCCTGACGGACATATTTCGAGATATTGCTTCTTCTTGTTGTTCTTCTGCACAGCTAAGCTGGAAGTGGCATTTGCAGCTCGCAATAGTGCATAGTTATCTGAAAGAAAGGGGCCACGGTGTTTCTGTATCTCTATTATGTTGGTGCGGTTTCGGAACTTTTAAATATCTTGATATATCTCGAGAGCTACGCGTCTGATCAAAAAATATCATAGAACATAAAAAGTAGGAAACATAATTCTCTACAAAAAAGGTCTCTTAACATTTTGCCATAGCTCGCTTCGTTTCCGAGATATTTGCAGATTTATCTCAAGGGAAGGGGCCTGACGGACATATTTCGAGATATTTCTTCTTCTTGTTGTTCTTCTTCTGCACAGCTAAGCTGGAAGTGGCATTTGCGGCTCGCACTAGTGCAGAGTTATCTCAACGAAAGGGGCCACGGTGTTTCTGTATCTCTATTATGTTGGTGCGGCTTCGGAACTTTTAAATATCTCGATATTATCTCGAAAACTACGCTTCTGATCAAAAAATATCATAGAACATAAATTGTAGGAGACTTAATTCTCTACAAAAAAGGTCTCTTAACATTTTGCCATAGCTCTCTTCGTTTCCGAGATATTTGCAGATTTATCTCAAGGGAAGGGGCCTGACGGACATATTTCGAGATATTTCTTCTTCTTGTTGTTCTTCTTCTGCACAGCTAAGCTGGAAGTGGCATTTACAGCTCGCAATAGTGCAGAGTTATCTCAAAGAAAGGGGCCACGGTGTTTCTGTATCTCTATTATGTTGGTGCGGCTTCGGAACTTTTAAATATCTTGATATATCTCGAGAACTACGCATCAGATCAAAAAATATCATAGAACATAAAAAGTAGAAAACTTAATTCTCTACAAAAAAGGTCTCTTAACATTTTGCCATAGCTCTCTTCGTTTCCGAGATATTTGCAGATTTATCTCAAGGGAAGGGGCCTGACGGACATATTTCGAGATATTGCTTCTTCTTGTTGTTCTTCTGCACAGCTAAGCTGGAAGTGGCATTTGCAGCTCGCAATAGTGCATAGTTATCTGAAAGAAAGGGGCCACGGTGTTTCTGTATCTCTATTATGTTGGTGCGGTTTCGGAACTTTTAAATATCTTGATATATCTCGAGAGCTACGCGTCTGATCAAAAAATATCATAGAACATAAAAAGTAGGAAACATAATTCTCTACAAAAAAGGTCTCTTAACATTTTGCCATAGCTCGCTTCGTTTCCGAGATATTTGCAGATTTATCTCAAGGGAAGGGGCCTGACGGACATATTTCGAGATATTTCTTCTTCTTGTTGTTCTTCTTCTGCACAGCTAAGCTGGAAGTGGCATTTGCGGCTCGCACTAGTGCAGAGTTATCTCAACGAAAGGGGCCACGGTGTTTCTGTATCTCTATTATGTTGGTGCGGCTTCGGAACTTTTAAATATCTCGATATTATCTCGAAAACTACGCTTCTGATCAAAAAATATCATAGAACATAAATTGTAGGAAACTTAATTCTCTACAAAAAAGGTCTTTTAACATTTTGCCATAGCTCTCTTCGTTTCCGAGATATTTGCAGATTTATCTCAAGGGAAGGGGCCTGACGGACATATTTCGAGATATTTCTTCTTCTTGTTGTTCTTCTGCACAGCTAAGCTGGAAGTGGCATTTGCAGCTCGCAATAGTGCATAGTTATCTGAAAGAAAGGGGCCACGGTGTTTCTGTATCTCTATTATGTTGGTGCGGTTTCGGAACATTTAAATATCTTGATATATCTCGAGAGCTACGCATCTGATCCAAAAATATCATAGAACATAAATAGTAGGAAACATAATTCTCTACAAAAAAGGTCTCTTAACATTTTGCCATAGCTCGCTTCGTTTCCGAGATATTTGCAGATTTATCTCAAGGGAAGTGGCCTGACGGACATATTTCGAGATATTTCTTCTTCTTGTTGTTCTTCTTCTGCACAGCTAAGCTGGAAGTGGCATTTGCGGCTCGCTCTAGTGCAGAGTTATCTCAAAGAAAGGGGCCACGGTGTTTCTGTATCTCTATTATGTTGGTGCGGCTTCGGAACTTTTAAATATCTTGATATATCTCGAGAACTACGCATCTGATCCAAAAATATCATAGAACATAAATAGTAGGAAACTTAATTCTCTACAAAAAAGGTCTCTCAACATTTTGCCATAGCTCGCTTCGTTTCCGAGATATTTGCAGATTTATCTCAAGGGAAGGGGCCTGACGGACATATTTCCAGATATTTCTTTTTCTTGTTGTTCTTCTTCTGCACAGCTAAGCTGGAAGTGGCATTTGCAGCTCGCAATAGTGCAGAGTTATCTCAAAGAAAGGGGCCACGGTGTTTCTGTATCTCTATTATGTTGGTGCGGCTTCGGAACTTTTAAATATCTTGATATATCTCGAGAACTACGCATCTGATCAAAAAATATCATAGAACATAAAAAGTAGGAAACTTAATTCTCTACAAAAAAGGTCTCTTAACATTTTGCCATAGCTCGCTTCGTTTCCGAGATATTTGCAGATTTATCTCAAGGGAAGGGGCCTGACGGACATATTTCGAGATATTTCTTCTTCTTGTTGTTCTTCTTCTGCACAGCTAAGCTGGAAGTGGCATTTGCGGCTCGCACTGGTGCAGAGTTATCTCAACGAAAGGGGCCACGGTGTTTCTGTATCTCTATTATGTTGGTGCGGCTTCGGAACTTTTAAATATCTCGATATATCTCGAAAACTACGCTTCTGATCAAAAAATATCATAGAACATAAATTGTAGGAAACATAATTCTCTACAAAAAAGGTCTCTTAACATTTCGCCATAGCTCGCTTCGTTTCCGAGATATTTGCAGATATATCTCAAGGGAAGGGGCCTGACGGACATATTTCGAGATATTTCTTCTTCTTGTTGTTCTTCTTCTGCACAGCTAAGCTGGAAGTGGCATTTACAGCTCGCAATAGTGCAGAGTTATCTCAAAGAAAGGGGCCACGGTGTTTCTGTATCTCTATTATGTTGGTGCGGCTTCGGAACTTTTAAATATCTTGATATATCTCGAGAACTACGCATCAGATCAAAAAATATTATAGAACATAAAAAGTAGGAAACTTAATTCTCTACAAAAAAGGTCTCTTAACATTTTGCCATAGCTCTCTTCGTTTCCGAGATATTTGCAGATTTATCTCAAGGGAAGGGGCCTGACGGACATATTTCGAGATATTGCTTCTTCTTGTTGTTCTTCTGCACAGCTAAGCTGGAAGTGGCATTTGCAGCTCGCAATAGTGCATAGTTATCTGAAAGAAAGGGGCCACGGTGTTTCTGTATCTCTATTATGTTGGTGCGGCTTCGGAACTTTTAAATATCTTGATATATCTCGAGAACTACGCATCTGATCCAAAAATATCATAGAACATAAATAGTAGGAAACTTAATTCTCTACAAAAAAGGTCTCTCAACATTTTGCCATAGCTCGCTTCGTTTCCGAGATATTTGCAGATTTATCTCAAGGGAAGGGGCCTGACGGACATATTTCCAGATATTTCTTCTTCTTGTTGTTCTTCTTCTGCACAGCTAAGCTGGAAGTGGCATTTGCAGCTCGCAATAGTGCAGAGTTATCTCAAAGAAAGGGGCCACGGTGTTTCTGTATCTCTATTATGTTGGTGCGGCTTCGGAACTTTTAAATATCTTGATATATCTCGAGAACTACGCATCTGATCAAAAAATATCATAGAACATAAAAAGTAGGAAACTTAATTCTCTACAAAAAAGGTCTCTTAACATTTTGCCATAGCTCGCTTCGTTTCCGAGATATTTGCAGATTTATCTCAAGGGAAGGGGCCTGACGGACATATTTCGAGATATTTCTTCTTCTTGTTGTTCTTCTTCTGCACAGCTAAGCTGGAAGTGGCATTTGCGGCTCGTACTAGTGCAGAGTTATCTCAACGAAAGGGGCCACGGTGTTTCTGTATCTCTATTATGTTGGTGCGGCTTCGGAACTTTTAAATATCTTGATATATCTCGAGAACTACGCATCTAATCAAAAAATATCATAGAACATAAAAAGTAGGAAACTTAATTCTCTACAAAAAAGGTCTCTTAACATTTTGCCACAGCTCTCTTCGTTTCCGAGATATTTGCAGATTTATCTCAAGGGAAGGGGCCTGACGGACATATTTCGAGATATTTCTTCTTCTTGTTGTTCTTCTGCACAGCTAAGCTGGAAGTGGCATTTGCAGCTCGCAATAGTGCATAGTTATCTGAAAGAAAGGGGCCACGGTGTTTCTGTATCTCTATTATGTTGGTGCGGCTTCGGAACTTTTAAATATCTTGATATATCTCGAGAACTACGCATCTAATCAAAAAATATCATAGAACATAAAAAGTAGGAAACTTAATTCTCTACAAAAAAGGTCTCTTAACATTTTGCCATAGCTCTATTCGTTTCCGAGATATTTGCAGATGTATCTCAAGGGAAGGGGCCTGACGGACATATTTCGAGATATTTCTTCTTCTTGTTGTTCTTCTTCTGCACAGCTAAGCTGGAAGTGGCATTTGCAGCTCGCAATAGTGCAGAGTTATCTCAAAGAAAGGGGCCACGGTGTTTCTGTATCTCTATTATGTTGGTGCGGCTTCGGAACTTTTAAATATCTTGATATATCTCGAGAACTACGCATCTGATCAAAAAATATCATAGAACATAAAAAGTAGGAAACTTAATTCTCTACAAAAAAGGTCTCTTAACATTTTGCCATAGCTCGCTTCGTTTCCGAGATATTTGCAGATTTATCTCAAGGGAAGTGGCCTGACGGACATATTTCGAGATATTTCTTCTTCTTGTTGTTCTTCTTCTGCACAGCTAAGCTGGAAGTGGCATTTGCGGCTCGCTCTAGTGCAGAGTTATCACAAAGAAAGGGGCCACGGTGTTTCTGTATCTCTATTATGTTGGTGCGGCTTCGGAACTTTTAAATATCTTGATATATCTCGAGAACTACGCATCTAATCAAAAAATATCATAGAACATAAAAAGTAGGAAACTTAATTCTCTACAAAAAAGGTCTCTTAACATTTTGCCACAGCTCTCTTCGTTTCCGAGATATTTGCAGATTTATCTCAAGGGAAGGGGCCTGACGGACATATTTCGAGATATTTCTTCTTCTTGTTGTTCTTCTGCACAGCTAAGCTGGAAGTGGCATTTGCAGCTCGCAATAGTGCATAGTTATCTGAAAGAAAGGGGCCACGGTGTTTCTGTATCTCTATTATGTTGGTGCGGCTTCGGAACTTTTAAATATCTTGATATATCTCGAGAACTACGCATCTAATCAAAAAATATCATAGAACATAAAAAGTAGGAAACTTAATTCTCTACAAAAAAGGTCTCTTAACATTTTGCCATAGCTCTATTCGTTTCCGAGATATTTGCAGATGTATCTCAAGGGAAGGGGCCTGACGGACATATTTCGAGATATTTCTTCTTCTTGTTGTTCTTCTTCTGCACAGCTAAGCTGGAAGTGGCATTTGCAGCTCGCAATAGTGCAGAGTTATCTCAAAGAAAGGGGCCACGGTGTTTCTGTATCTCTATTATGTTGGTGCGGCTTCGGAACTTTTAAATATCTTGATATATCTCGAGAACTACGCATCTGATCAAAAAATATCATAGAACATAAAAAGTAGGAAACTTAATTCTCTACAAAAAAGGTCTCTTAACATTTTGCCATAGCTCGCTTCGTTTCCGAGATATTTGCAGATTTATCTCAAGGGAAGTGGCCTGACGGACATATTTCGAGATATTTCTTCTTCTTGTTGTTCTTCTTCTGCACAGCTAAGCTGGAAGTGGCATTTGCGGCTCGCTCTAGTGCAGAGTTATCTCAAAGAAAGGGGCCACGGTGTTTCTGTATCTCTATTATGTTGGTGCGGCTTCGGAACTTTTAAATATCTTGATATATCTCGAGAACTACGCATCTGATCCAAAAATATCATAGAACATAAATAGTAGGAAACTTAATTCTCTACAAAAAAGGTCTCTCAACATTTTGCCATAGCTCGCTTCGTTTCCGAGATATTTGCAGATTTATCTCAAGGGAAGGGGCCTGACGGACATATTTCCAGATATTTCTTTTTCTTGTTGTTCTTCTTCTGCACAGCTAAGCTGGAAGTGGCATTTGCAGCTCGCAATAGTGCAGAGTTATCTCAAAGAAAGGGGCCACGGTGTTTCTGTATCTCTATTATGTTGGTGCGGCTTCGGAACTTTTAAATATCTTGATATATCTCGAGAACTACGCATCTGATCAAAAAATATCATAGAACATAAAAAGTAGGAAACTTAATTCTCTACAAAAAAGGTCTCTTAACATTTTGCCATAGCTCGCTTCGTTTCCGAGATATTTGCAGATTTATCTCAAGGGAAGGGGCCTGACGGACATATTTGTAGATATTTCTTCTTCTTGTTGTTCTTCTTCTGCACAGCTAAGCTGGAAGTGGCATTTGCGGCTCGCACTAGTGCAGAGTTATCTCAACGAAAGGGGCCACGGTGTTTCTGTATCTCTATTATGTTGGTGCGGCTTCGGAACTTTTAAATATCTCGATATATCTCGAAAACTACGCTTCTGATCAAAAAATATCATAGAACATAAATTGTAGGAAACATAATTCTCTACAAAAAAGGTCTCTTAACATTTCGCCATAGCTCGCTTCGTTTCCGAGATATTTGCAGATATATCTCAAGGGAAGGGGCCTGACGGACATATTTCGAGATATTTCTTCTTCTTGTTGTTCTTCTTCTGCACAGCTAAGCTGGAAGTGGCATTTACAGCTCGCAATAGTGCAGAGTTATCTCAAAGAAAGGGGCCACGGTGTTTCTGTATCTCTATTATGTTGGTGCGGCTTCGGAACTTTTAAATATCTTGATATATCTCGAGAACTACGCATCAGATCAAAAAATATTATAGAACATAAAAAGTAGGAAACTTAATTCTCTACAAAAAAGGTCTCTTAACATTTTGCCATAGCTCTCTTCGTTTCCGAGATATTTGCAGATTTATCTCAAGGGAAGGGGCCTGACGGACATATTTCGAGATATTGCTTCTTCTTGTTGTTCTTCTGCACAGCTAAGCTGGAAGTGGCATTTGCAGCTCGCAATAGTGCATAGTTATCTGAAAGAAAGGGGCCACGGTGTTTCTGTATCTCTATTATGTTGGTGCGGCTTCGGAACTTTTAAATATCTTGATATATCTCGAGAACTACGCATCTGATCCAAAAATATCATAGAACATAAATAGTAGGAAACTTAATTCTCTACAAAAAAGGTCTCTCAACATTTTGCCATAGCTCGCTTCGTTTCCGAGATATTTGCAGATTTATCTCAAGGGAAGGGGCCTGACGGACATATTTCCAGATATTTCTTCTTCTTGTTGTTCTTCTTCTGCACAGCTAAGCTGGAAGTGGCATTTGCAGCTCGCAATAGTGCAGAGTTATCTCAAAGAAAGGGGCCACGGTGTTTCTGTATCTCTATTATGTTGGTGCGGCTTCGGAACTTTTAAATATCTTGATATATCTCGAGAACTACGCATCTGATCAAAAAATATCATAGAACATAAAAAGTAGGAAACTTAATTCTCTACAAAAAAGGTCTCTTAACATTTTGCCATAGCTCGCTTCGTTTCCGAGATATTTGCAGATTTATCTCAAGGGAAGGGGCCTGACGGACATATTTCGAGATATTTCTTCTTCTTGTTGTTCTTCTTCTGCACAGCTAAGCTGGAAGTGGCATTTGCGGCTCGTACTAGTGCAGAGTTATCTCAACGAAAGGGGCCACGGTGTTTCTGTATCTCTATTATGTTGGTGCGGCTTCGGAACTTTTAAATATCTTGATATATCTCGAGAACTACGCATCTAATCAAAAAATATCATAGAACATAAAAAGTAGGAAACTTAATTCTCTACAAAAAAGGTCTCTTAACATTTTGCCACAGCTCTCTTCGTTTCCGAGATATTTGCAGATTTATCTCAAGGGAAGGGGCCTGACGGACATATTTCGAGATATTTCTTCTTCTTGTTGTTCTTCTGCACAGCTAAGCTGGAAGTGGCATTTGCAGCTCGCAATAGTGCATAGTTATCTGAAAGAAAGGGGCCACGGTGTTTCTGTATCTCTATTATGTTGGTGCGGCTTCGGAACTTTTAAATATCTTGATATATCTCGAGAACTACGCATCTAATCAAAAAATATCATAGAACATAAAAAGTAGGAAACTTAATTCTCTACAAAAAAGGTCTCTTAACATTTTGCCATAGCTCTATTCGTTTCCGAGATATTTGCAGATGTATCTCAAGGGAAGGGGCCTGACGGACATATTTCGAGATATTTCTTCTTCTTGTTGTTCTTCTTCTGCACAGCTAAGCTGGAAGTGGCATTTGCAGCTCGCAATAGTGCAGAGTTATCTCAAAGAAAGGGGCCACGGTGTTTCTGTATCTCTATTATGTTGGTGCGGCTTCGGAACTTTTAAATATCTTGATATATCTCGAGAACTACGCATCTGATCAAAAAATATCATAGAACATAAAAAGTAGGAAACTTAATTCTCTACAAAAAAGGTCTCTTAACATTTTGCCATAGCTCGCTTCGTTTCCGAGATATTTGCAGATTTATCTCAAGGGAAGTGGCCTGACGGACATATTTCGAGATATTTCTTCTTCTTGTTGTTCTTCTTCTGCACAGCTAAGCTGGAAGTGGCATTTGCGGCTCGCTCTAGTGCAGAGTTATCTCAAAGAAAGGGGCCACGGTGTTTCTGTATCTCTATTATGTTGGTGCGGCTTCGGAACTTTTAAATATCTTGATATATCTCGAGAACTACGCATCTAATCAAAAAATATCATAGAACATAAAAAGTAGGAAACTTAATTCTCTACAAAAAAGGTCTCTTAACATTTTGCCACAGCTCTCTTCGTTTCCGAGATATTTGCAGATTTATCTCAAGGGAAGGGGCCTGACGGACATATTTCGAGATATTTCTTCTTCTTGTTGTTCTTCTGCACAGCTAAGCTGGAAGTGGCATTTGCAGCTCGCAATAGTGCATAGTTATCTGAAAGAAAGGGGCCACGGTGTTTCTGTATCTCTATTATGTTGGTGCGGCTTCGGAACTTTTAAATATCTTGATATATCTCGAGAACTACGCATCTAATCAAAAAATATCATAGAACATAAAAAGTAGGAAACTTAATTCTCTACAAAAAAGGTCTCTTAACATTTTGCCATAGCTCTATTCGTTTCCGAGATATTTGCAGATGTATCTCAAGGGAAGGGGCCTGACGGACATATTTCGAGATATTTCTTCTTCTTGTTGTTCTTCTTCTGCACAGCTAAGCTGGAAGTGGCATTTGCAGCTCGCAATAGTGCAGAGTTATCTCAAAGAAAGGGGCCACGGTGTTTCTGTATCTCTATTATGTTGGTGCGGCTTCGGAACTTTTAAATATCTTGATATATCTCGAGAACTACGCATCTGATCAAAAAATATCATAGAACATAAAAAGTAGGAAACTTAATTCTCTACAAAAAAGGTCTCTTAACATTTTGCCATAGCTCGCTTCGTTTCCGAGATATTTGCAGATTTATCTCAAGGGAAGTGGCCTGACGGACATATTTCGAGATATTTCTTCTTCTTGTTGTTCTTCTTCTGCACAGCTAAGCTGGAAGTGGCATTTGCGGCTCGCTCTAGTGCAGAGTTATCTCAAAGAAAGGGGCCACGGTGTTTCTGTATCTCTATTATGTTGGTGCGGCTTCGGAACTTTTAAATATCTTGATATATCTCGAGAACTACGCATCTGATCCAAAAATATCATAGAACATAAATAGTAGGAAACTTAATTCTCTACAAAAAAGGTCTCTCAACATTTTGCCATAGCTCGCTTCGTTTCCGAGATATTTGCAGATTTATCTCAAGGGAAGGGGCCTGACGGACATATTTCCAGATATTTCTTTTTCTTGTTGTTCTTCTTCTGCACAGCTAAGCTGGAAGTGGCATTTGCAGCTCGCAATAGTGCAGAGTTATCTCAAAGAAAGGGGCCACGGTGTTTCTGTATCTCTATTATGTTGGTGCGGCTTCGGAACTTTTAAATATCTTGATATATCTCGAGAACTACGCATCTGATCAAAAAATATCATAGAACATAAAAAGTAGGAAACTTAATTCTCTACAAAAAAGGTCTCTTAACATTTTGCCATAGCTCGCTTCGTTTCCGAGATATTTGCAGATTTATCTCAAGGGAAGGGGCCTGACGGACATATTTGTAGATATTTCTTCTTCTTGTTGTTCTTCTTCTGCACAGCTAAGCTGGAAGTGGCATTTGCGGCTCGCACTAGTGCAGAGTTATCTCAACGAAAGGGGCCACGGTGTTTCTGTATCTCTATTATGTTGGTGCGGCTTCGGAACTTTTAAATATCTCGATATATCTCGAAAACTACGCTTCTGATCAAAAAATATCATAGAACATAAATTGTAGGAAACATAATTCTCTACAAAAAAGGTCTCTTAACATTTCGCCATAGCTCGCTTCGTTTCCGAGATATTTGCAGATATATCTCAAGGGAAGGGGCCTGACGGACATATTTCGAGATATTTCTTCTTCTTGTTGTTCTTCTTCTGCACAGCTAAGCTGGAAGTGGCATTTACAGCTCGCAATAGTGCAGAGTTATCTCAAAGAAAGGGGCCACGGTGTTTCTGTATCTCTATTATGTTGGTGCGGCTTCGGAACTTTTAAATATCTTGATATATCTCGAGAACTACGCATCAGATCAAAAAATATTATAGAACATAAAAAGTAGGAAACTTAATTCTCTACAAAAAAGGTCTCTTAACATTTTGCCATAGCTCTCTTCGTTTCCGAGATATTTGCAGATTTATCTCAAGGGAAGGGGCCTGACGGACATATTTCGAGATATTGCTTCTTCTTGTTGTTCTTCTGCACAGCTAAGCTGGAAGTGGCATTTGCAGCTCGCAATAGTGCATAGTTATCTGAAAGAAAGGGGCCACGGTGTTTCTGTATCTCTATTATGTTGGTGCGGCTTCGGAACTTTTAAATATCTTGATATATCTCGAGAACTACGCATCTGATCCAAAAATATCATAGAACATAAATAGTAGGAAACTTAATTCTCTACAAAAAAGGTCTCTCAACATTTTGCCATAGCTCGCTTCGTTTCCGAGATATTTGCAGATTTATCTCAAGGGAAGGGGCCTGACGGACATATTTCCAGATATTTCTTCTTCTTGTTGTTCTTCTTCTGCACAGCTAAGCTGGAAGTGGCATTTGCAGCTCGCAATAGTGCAGAGTTATCTCAAAGAAAGGGGCCACGGTGTTTCTGTATCTCTATTATGTTGGTGCGGCTTCGGAACTTTTAAATATCTTGATATATCTCGAGAACTACGCATCTGATCAAAAAATATCATAGAACATAAAAAGTAGGAAACTTAATTCTCTACAAAAAAGGTCTCTTAACATTTTGCCATAGCTCGCTTCGTTTCCGAGATATTTGCAGATTTATCTCAAGGGAAGGGGCCTGACGGACATATTTCGAGACATTTCTTCTTCTTGTTGTTCTTCTTCTGCACAGCTAAGCTGGAAGTGGCATTTGCGGCTCGTACTAGTGCAGAGTTATCTCAACGAAAGGGGCCACGGTGTTTCTGTATCTCTATTATGTTGGTGCGGCTTCGGAACTTTTAAATATCTTGATATATCTCGAGAACTACGCATCTAATCAAAAAATATCATAGAACATAAAAAGTAGGAAACTTAATTCTCTACAAAAAAGGTCTCTTAACATTTTGCCACAGCTCTCTTCGTTTCCGAGATATTTGCAGATTTATCTCAAGGGAAGGGGCCTGACGGACATATTTCGAGATATTTCTTCTTCTTGTTGTTCTTCTGCACAGCTAAGCTGGAAGTGGCATTTGCAGCTCGCAATAGTGCATAGTTATCTGAAAGAAAGGGGCCACGGTGTTTCTGTATCTCTATTATGTTGGTGCGGCTTCGGAACTTTTAAATATCTTGATATATCTCGAGAACTACGCATCTAATCAAAAAATATCATAGAACATAAAAAGTAGGAAACTTAATTCTCTACAAAAAAGGTCTCTTAACATTTTGCCATAGCTCTATTCGTTTCCGAGATATTTGCAGATTTATCTCAAGGGAAGGGGCCTGACGGACATATTTCGAGATATTTCTTCTTCTTGTTGTTCTTCTTCTGCACAGCTAAGCTGGAAGTGGCATTTGCAGCTCGCAATAGTGCAGAGTTATCTCAAAGAAAGGGGCCACGGTGTTTCTGTATCCCTATTATGTTGGTGCGGCTTCGGAACTTTTAAATATCTCGATATATCTCGAGAACTACGCATCTGATCAAAAAATATCATAGAACATAAAAAGTACGAAACTTAATTCTCTACAAAAAAGGTCTCTTAACATTTTGCCATAGCTCGCTTCGTTTCCGAGATATTTGCAGATTTATCTCAAGGGAAGGGGCCTGACGGACATATTTCGAGATATTTCTTCTTCTTGTTGTTCTTCTTCTGCACAGCTAAGCTGGAAGCGGCATTTGCGGCTCGCACTAGTGCAGAGTTATCTCAACGAAAGGGGCCACGGTGTTTCTGTATCTCTATTATGTTGGTGCGGCTTCGGAACTTTTAAATATCTCGATATATCTCGAAAACTACGCTTCTGATCAAAAAATATCATAGAACATAAATTGTAGGAAACATAATTCTCTACAAAAAAGGTCTCTTAACATTTCGCCATAGCTCGCTTCGTTTCCGAGATATTTGCAGATATATCTCAAGGGAAGGGGCCTGACGGACATATTTCGAGATATTTCTTCTTCTTCTTGTTCTTCTTCTGCACAGCTAAGCTGGAAGTGGCATTTACAGCTCGCAATAGTGCAGAGTTATCTCAAAGAAAGGGGCCACGGTGTTTCTGTATCTCTATTATGTTGGTGCGGCTTCGGAACTTTTAAATATCTTGATATATCTCGAAAACTACGCTTCTGATCAAAAAATATCATAGAACATAAATTGTAGGAAACATAATTCTCTACAAAAAAGGTCTCTTAACATTTCGCCATAGCTCGCTTCGTTTCCGAGATATTTGCAGTTATATCTCAAGGGAAGGGGCCTGACGGACATATTTCGAGATATTTCTTCTTCTTGTTGTTCTTCTTCTGCACAGCTAAGCTGGAAGTGGCATTTACAGCTCGCAATAGTGCAGAGTTATCTCAAAGAAAGGGGCCACGGTGTTTCTGTATCTCTATTATGTTGGTGCGGCTTCGGAACTTTTAAATATCTTGATATATCTCGAGAACTACGCATCAGATCAAAAAATATCATAGAACATAAAAAGTAGGAAACTTAATTCTCTACAAAAAAGGTCTCTTAACATTTTGCCATAGCTCTCTTCGTTTCCGAGATATTTGCAGATTTATCTCAAGGGAAGGGGCCTGACGGACATATTTCGAGATATTGCTTCTTCTTGTTGTTCTTCTGCACAGCTAAGCTGGAAGTGGCATTTGCAGCTCGCAATAGTGCATAGTTATCTGAAAGAAAGGGGCCACGGTGTTTCTGTATCTCTATTATGTTGGTGCGGCTTCGGAACTTTTAAATATCTTGATATATCTCGAGAACTACGCATCTGATCCAAAAATATCATACAACATAAATAGTAGGAAACTTAATTCTCTACAAAAAAGGTCTCTCAACATTTTGCCATAGCTCGCTTCGTTTCCGAGATATTTGCAGATTTATCTCAAGGGAAGGGGCCTGACGGACATATTTCGAGATATTTCTTCTTCTTGTTGTTCTTCTTCTGCACAGCTAAGCTGGAAGTGGCATTTGCAGCTCGCAATAGTGCAGAGTTATCTCAAAGAAAGGGGCCACGGTGTTTCTGTATCTCTATTATGTTGGTGCGGCTTCGGAACTTTTAAATATCTTGATATATCTCGAGAACTACGCATCTGATCAAAAAATATCATAGAACATAAAAAGTAGGAAACTTAATTCTCTACAAAAAAGGTCTCTTAACATTTTGCCATAGCTCGCTTCGTTTCCGAGATATTTGCAGATTTATCTCAAGGGAAGGGGCCTGACGGACATATTTCGAGATATTTCTTCTTCTTGTTGTTCTTCTTCTGCACAGCTAAGCTGGAAGTGGCATTTGCGGCTCGCACTAGTGCAGAGTTATCTCAACGAAAGGGGCCACGGTGTTTCTGTATCTCTATTATGTTGGTGCGGCTTCGGAACTTTTAAATATCTTGATATATCTCGAAAACTACGCTTCTGATCAAAAAATATCATAGAACATAAATTGTAGGAAACATAATTCTCTACAAAAAAGGTCTCTTAACATTTCGCCATAGCTCGCTTCGTTTCCGAGATATTTGCAGATATATCTCAAGGGAAGGGGCCTGACGGACATATTTCGAGATATTTCTTCTTCTTGTTGTTCTTCTTCTGCACAGCTAAGCTGGAAGTGGCATTTACAGCTCGCAATAGTGCAGAGTTATCTCAAAGAAAGGGGCCACGGTGTTTCTGTATCTCTATTATGTTGGTGCGGCTTCGGAACTTTTAAATATCTTGATATATCTCGAGAACTACGCATCTGATCCAAAAATATCATAGAACATAAATAGTAGGAAACTTAATTCTCTACAAAAAAGGTCTCTCAAGATTTTGCCATAGCTCGCTTCGTTTCCGAGATATTTGCAGATTTATCTCAAGGGAAGGGGCCTGACGGACATATTTCGAGATATTTCTTCTTCTTGTTGTTCTTCTTCTGCACAGCTAAGCTGGAAGTGGCATTTGCAGCTCGCAATAGTGCAGAGTTATCTCAAAGAAAGGGGCCACGGTGTTTCTGTATCTCTATTATGTTGGTGCGGCTTCGGAACTTTTAAATATCTTGATATATCTCGAGAACTACGCATCTGATCAAAAAATATCATAGAACATAAATTGTAGGAAACTTAATTCTCTACAAAAAAGGTCTCTTAACATTTTGCCACAGCTCTGTTCGTTTCCGAGATATTTGCAGATTTATCTCAAGGGAAGGGGCCTGACGGACATATTTCGAGATATTTCTTCTTCTTGTTGTTCTTCTGCACAGCTAAGCTGGAAGTGGCATTTGCAGCTCGCAATAGTGCATAGTTATCTGAAAGAAAGGGGCCACGGTGTTTCTGTATCTCTATTATGTTGGTGCGGCTTCGGAACTTTTAAATATCTCGATATATCTCGAGAACTACGCATCTAATCAAAAAATATCATAGAACATAAAAAGTAGGAAACTTAATTCTCTACAAAAAAGGTCTCTTAACATTTTGCCATAGCTCTCTTCGTTTCCGAGATATTTGCAGATTTATCTCAAGGGAAGGGGCCTGACGGACATATTTCGAGATATTTCTTCTTCTTGTTGTTCTTCTTCTGCACAGCTAAGCTGGAAGTGGCATTTGCAGCTCGCAATAGTGCAGAGTTATCTCAAAGAAAGGGGCCACGGTGTTTCTGTATCCCTATTATGTTGGTGCGGCTTCGGAACTTTTAAATATCTCGATATATCTCGAGAACTACGCATCTGATCAAAAAATATCATAGAACATAAAAAGTAGGAAACTTAATTCCCTACAAAAAAGGTCTCTTAACATTTTGCCATAGCTCGCTTCGTTTCCGAGATATTTGCAGATTTATCTCAAGGGAAGGGGCCTGACGGACATATTTCGAGATATTTCTTCTTCTTGTTGTTCTTCTTCTGCACAGCTAAGCTGGAAGTGGCATTTGCGGCTCGCACTAGTGCAGAGTTATCTCAACGAAAGGGGCCACGGTGTTTCTGTATCTCTATTATGTTGGTGCGGCTTCGGAACTTTTAAATATCTCGATATATCTCGAAAACTACGCTTCTGATCAAAAAATATCATAGAACATAAATTGTAGGAAACATAATTCTCTACAAAAAAGGTCTCTTAACATTTCGCTATAGCTCGCTTCGTTTCCGAGATATTTGCAGATATATCTCAAGGGAAGGGGCCTGACGGACATATTTCGAGATATTTCTTCTTCTTGTTGTTCTTCTTCTGCACAGCTAAGCTGGAAGTGGCATTTACAGCTCGCAATAGTGCAGAGTTATCTCAAAGAAGGGGGCCACGGTGTTTCTGTATCTCTATTATGTTGGTGCGGCTTCGGAACTTTTAAATATCTTGATATATCTCGAAAACTACGCTTCTGATCAAAAAATATCATAGAACATAAATTGTAGGAAACATAATTCTCTACAGAAAAGGTCTCTTAACATTTCGCCATAGCTCGCTTCGTTTCCGAGATATTTGCAGATATATCTCAAGGGAAGGGGCCTGACGGACATATTTCGAGATATTTCTTCTTCTTGTTGTTCTTCTTCTGCACAGCTAAGCTGGTAGTGGCATTTACAGCTCGCAATAGTGCAGAGTTATCTCAAAGAAAGGGGCCACGGTGTTTCTGTATCTCTATTATGTTGGTGCGGCTTCGGAACTTTTAAATATCTTGATATATCTCGAGAACTACGCATCAGATCAAAAAATATCATAGAACATAAAAAGTAGGAAACTTAATTCTCTACAAAAAAGGTCTCTTAACATTTTGCCATAGCTCTCTTCGTTTCCGAGATATTTGCAGATTTATCTCAAGGGAAGGGGCCTGACGGACATATTTCGAGATATTGCTTCTTCTTGTTGTTCTTCTGCACAGCTAAGCTGGAAGTGGCATTTGCAGCTCGCAATAGTGCATAGTTATCTGAAAGAAAGGGGCCACGGTGTTTCTGTATCTCTATTATGTTGGTGCGGCTTCGGAACTTTTAAATATCTTGATATATCTCGAGAACTACGCATCTGATCCAAAAATATCATAGAACATAAATAGTAGGAAACTTAATTCTCTACAAAAAAGGTCTCTCAACATTTTGCCATAGCTCGCTTCGTTTCCGAGATATTTGCAGATTTATCTCAAGGGAAGGGGCCTGACGGACATATTTCGAGATATTTCTTCTTCTTGTTGTTCTTCTTCTGCACAGCTAAGCTGGAAGTGGCATTTGCGGCTCGCACTAGTGCAGAGTTATCTCAACGAAAGGGGCCACGGTGTTTCTGTATCTCTAATATGTTGGTGCGGCTTCGGAACTTTTAAATATCTCGATATATCTCGAAAACTACGCTTCTGATCAAAAAATATCATAGAACATAAATTGTAGGAAACATGATTCTCTACAAAAAAGGTCTCTTAACATTTCGCCATAGCTCGCTTCGTTTCCGAGATATTTGCAGATATATCTCAAGGGAAGGGGCCTGACGGACATATTTCGAGATATTTCTTCTTCTTGTTGTTCTTCTTCTGCACAGCTAAGCTGGAAGTGGCATTTACAGCTCGCAATAGTGCAGAGTTATCTCAAAGAAAGGGGCCACGATGTTTCTGTATCTCTATTATGTTGGTGCGGCTTCGGAACTTTTAAATATCTTGATATATCTCGAAAACTACGCTTCTGATCAAAAAATATCATAGAACATAAATTGTAGGAAACATAATTCTCTACAAAAAAGGTCTCTTAACATTTCGCCATAGCTCGCTTCGTTTCCGAGATATTTGCAGATATATCTCAAGGGAAGGGGCCTGACGGACATATTTCGAGATATTCCTTCTTCTTGTTGTTCTTCTTCTGCACAGCTAAGCTGGAAGTGGCATTTACAGCTCGCAATAGTGCAGAGTTATCTCAAAGAAAGGGGCCACGGTGTTTCTGTATCTCTATTATGTTGGTGCGGCTTCGGAACTTTTAAATATCTTGATATATCTCGAGAACTACGCATCAGATCAAAAAATATCATAGAACATAAATAGTAGGAAACTTAATTCTCTACAAAAAAGGTCTCTCAACATTTTGCCATAGCTCGCTTCGTTTCCGAGATATTTGCAGATTTATCTCAAGGGAAGGGGCCTGACGGACATATTTCGAGATATTTCTTCTTCTTGTTGTTCTTCTTCTGCACAGCTAAGCTGGAAGTGGCATTTGCAGCTCGCAATAGTGCAGAGTTATCTCAAAGAAAGGGGCCACGGTGTTTCTGTATCTCTATTATGTTGGTGCGGCTTCGGAACTTTTAAATATCTCGATATATCTCGAAAACTACGCTTCTGATCGAAAAATATCATAGAACATAAATTGTAGGAAACATAATTCTCTACAAAAAAGGTCACTTAACATTTCGCCATAGCTCGCTTCGTTTCCGAGATATTTGCAGATATATCTCAAGGGAAGGGGCCTGACGGACATATTTCGAGATATTTCTTCTTCTTGTTGTTCTTCCTCTGCACAGCTAAGCTGGAAGTGGCATTTGCAGCTCGCAATAGTGCAGAGTTATCTCAAAGAAAGGGGCCACGGTGTTTCTGTATCTCTATTATGTTGGTGCGGCTTCGGAACTTTTAAATATCTCGATATATCTCGAAAACTACGCTTCTGATCAAAAAATATCATAGAACATCAATTGTAGGAAACATAATTCTCTACAAAAAAGGTCTCTTAACATTTCGCCATAGCTCGCTTCGTTTCCGAGATATTTGCAGATATATCTCAAGGGAAGGGGCCTGACGGACATATTTCGAGATATTTCTTCTTCTTGTTGTCCTTCTTCTGCACAGCTAAGCTGGAAGTGGCATTTACAGCTCGCAATAGTGCAGAGTTATCTCAAAGAAAGGGGCCACGGTGTTTCTGTATCTCTATTATGTTGGTGCGGCTTCGGAACTTTTAAATATCTTGATATATCTCGAGAACTACGCATCAGATCAAAAAATATCATAGAACATAAAAAGTAGGAAACTTAATTCTCTACAAAAAAGGTCTCTTAACATTTTGCCATAGCTCTCTTCGTTTCCGAGATATTTGCAGATTTATCTCAAGGGAAGGGGCCTGACGGACATATTTCGAGATATTGCTTCTTCTTGTTGTTCTTCTGCACAGCTAAGCTGGAAGTGGCATTTGCAGCTCGCAATAGTGCATAGTTATCTGAAAGAAAGGGGCCACGGTGTTTCTGTATCTCTATTATGTTGGTGCGGCTTCGGAACTTTTAAATATCTCGATATATCTCAAAAACTACGCTTCTGATCAAAAAATATCATAGAACATAAATTGTAGGAAACTTAATTCTCTACAAAAAAGGTCTCTTAACATTTTGCCATAGCTCTCTTCGTTTCCGAGATATTTGCAGATTTATCTCAAGGGAAGGGGCCTGACGGACATATTTCGAGATATTTCTTCTTCTTGTTGTTCTTCTTCTGCACAGCTAAGCTGGAAGTGGCATTTGCAGCTCGCAATAGTGCAGAGTTATCTCAAAGAAAGGGGCCACGGTGTTTCTGTATCTCTATTATGTTGGTGCGGCTTCGGAACTTTTAAATATCTTGATATATCTCGAGAACTACGCATCTGATCAAAAAATATCATAGAACATAAAAAGTAGGAAACTTAATTCTCTACAAAAAAGGTCTCTTAACATTTTGCCATAGCTCGCTTCGTTTCCGAGATATTTGCAGATTTATCTCAAGGGAAGGGGCCTGACGGACATATTTCGAGATATTTCTTCTTCTTGTTGTTCTTCTTCTGCACAGCTAAGCTGGAAGTGGCATTTGCGGCTCGCACTAGTGCAGAGTTATCTCAACGAAAGGGGCCACGGTGTTTCTGTATCTCTATTATGTTGGTGCGGCTTCGGAACTTTTAAATATCTCGATATATCTCAAAAACTACGCTTCTGATCAAAAAATATCATAGAACATAAATTGTAGGAAACTTAATTCTCTACAAAAAAGGTCTCTTAACATTTTGCCATAGCTCTCTTCGTTTCCGAGATATTTGCAGATTTATCTCAAGGGAAGGGGCCTGACGGACATATTTCGAGATATTTCTTCTTCTTGTTGTTCTTCTGCACAGCTAAGCTGGAAGTGGCATTTGCAGCTCGCAATAGTGCATAGTTATCTGAAAGAAAGGGGCCACGGTGTTTCTGTATCTCTATTATGTTGGTGCGGCTTCGGAACTTTTAAATATCTTGATATATCTCGAGAACTACGCATCTAATCAAAAAATATCATAGAACATAAAAAGTAGGAAACTTAATTCTCTACAAAAAAGGTCTCTTAACATTTTGCCATAGCTCTCTTCGTTTCCGAGATATTTGCAGATTTATCTCAAGGGAAGGGGCCTGACGGACATATTTCGAGATATTTCTTCTTCTTGTTGTTCTTCTGCACAGCTAAGCTGGAAGTGGCATTTGCAGCTCGCAATAGTGCATAGTTATCTGAAAGAAAGGGGCCACGGTGTTTCTGTATCTCTATTATGTTGGTGCGGCTTCGGAACTTTTAAATATCTTGATATATCTCGAGAACTACGCATCTAATCCAAAAATATCATAGAACATAAAAAGTAGGAAACTTAATTCTCTACAAAAAAGGTCTCTTAACATTTTGCCATAGCTCTCTTCGTTTCCGAGATATTTGCAGATTTATCTCAAGGGAAGGGGCCTGACGGACATATTTCGAGATATTTCTTCTTCTTGTTGTTCTTCTTCTGCACAGCTAAGCTGGAAGTGGCATTTGCAGCTCGCAATAGTGCAGAGTTATCTCAAAGAAAGGGGCCACGGTGTTTCTGTATCTCTATTATGTTGGTGCGGCTTCGGAACTTTTAAATATCTTGATATATCTCGAGAACTACGCATCTGATCAAAAAATATCATAGAACATAAAAAGTAGGAAACTTAATTCTCTACAAAAAAGGTCTCTTAACATTTTGCCCTAGCTCGCTTCGTTTCCGAGATATTTGCAGATTTATCTCAAGGGAAGGGGCCTGACGGACATATTTCGAGATATTTCTTCTTCTTGTTGTTCTTCTTCTGCACAGCTAAGCTGGAAGTGGCATTTGCGGCTCGCACTAGTGCAGAGTTATCTCAACGAAAGGGGCCACGGTGTTTCTGTATCTCTATTATGTTGGTGCGGCTTCGGAACTTTTAAATATCTCGATATATCTCGAAAACTACGCTTCTGATCAAAAAATATCATAGAACATAAATTGTAGGAAACTTAATTCGCTACAAAAAAGGTCTCTTAACATTTTGCCATAGCTCTCTTCGTTTCCGAGATATTTGCAGATTTATCTCAAGGGAAGGGGCCTGACGGACATATTTCGAGATATTTCTTCTTCTTGTTGTTCTTCTTCTGCACAGCTAAGCTGGAAGTGGCATTTGCGGCTCGCACTAGTGCAGAGTTATCTCAAAGAAAGGGGCCACGGTGTTTCTGTATCTCTATTATGTTGGTGCGGCTTCGGAACTTTTAAATATCTTGATATATCTCGAGAACTACGCATCTGATCAAAAAATATCATAGAACATAAAAAGTAGGATACTTAATTCTCTACAAAAAAGGTCTCTTAACATTTTGCCATAGCTCTCTTCGTTTCCGAGATATTTGCAGATTTATCTCAAGGGAAGGGGCCTGACGGACGTATTTCGAGATATTGCTTCTTCTTGTTGTTCTTCTGCACAGCTAAGCTGGAAGTGGCATTTGCAGCTCGCAATAGTGCATAGTTATCTGAAAGAAAGGGGCCACGGTGTTTCTGTATCTCTATTATGTTGGTGCGGCTTCGGAACTTTTAAATATCTCGATATATCTCGAAAACTACGCTTCTGATCAAAAAATATCATAGAACATAAATTGTAGGAAAATTAATTCTCTACAAAAAAGGTCTCTTAACATTTTGCCATAGCTCTCTTCGTTTCCGAGATATTTGCAGATTCATCTCAAGGGAAGGGGCCTGACGGACATATTTCGAGATATTTCTTCTTCTTGTTGTTCTTCTGCACAGCTAAGCTGGAAGTGGCATTTGCAGCTCGCAATAGTGCATAGTTATCTGAAAGAAAGGGGCCACGGTGTTTCTGTATCTCTATTATGTTGGTGCGGCTTCGGAACTTTTAAATATCTTGATATATCTCGAGAACTACGCATCAGATCAAAAAATATCATAGAACATAAAAAGTAGGAAACTTAATTCTCTACAAAAAAGGTCTCTTAACATTTTGCCATAGCTCTCTTCGTTTCCGAGATATTTGCAGATTTATCTCAAGGGAAGGGGCCTGACGGACATATTTCGAGATATTTCTTCTTCTTGTTGTTCTTCTGCACAGCTAAGCTGGAAGTGGCATTTGCAGCTCGCAATAGTGCATAGTTATCTGAAAGAAAGGGGCCACGGTGTTTCTGTATCTCTATTATGTTGGTGCGGCTTCGGAACTTTTAAATATCTTGATATATCTCGAGAACTACGCATCTAGTCAAAAAATATCATAGAACATAAAAAGTAGGAAACTTAATTCTCTACAAAAAAGGTCTCTTAACATTTTGCCATAGCTCTCTTCGTTTCCGAGATATTTGCAGATTTATCTCAAGGGAAGGGGCCTGACGGACATATTTCGAGATATTTCTTCTTCTTGTTGTTCTTCTTCTGCACAGCTAAGCTGGAAGTGGCATTTGCAGCTCGCAATAGTGCAGAGTTATCTCAAAGAAAGGGGCCACGGTGTTTCTGTATCTCTATTATGTTGGTGCGGCTTCGGAACTTTTAAATATCTTGATATATCTCGAGAACTACGCATCTGATCAAAAAATATCATAGAACATAAAAAGTAGGAAACTTAATTCTCTACAAAAAAGGTCTCTTAACATTTTGCCATAGCTCGCTTCGTTTCCGAGATATTTGCAGATTTATCTCAAGGGAAGGGGCCTGACGGACATATTTCGAGATATTTCTTCTTCTTGTTGTTCTTCTTCTGCACAGCTAAGCTGGAAGTGGCATTTGCGGCTCGCACTAGTGCAGAGTTATCTCAACGAAAGGGGCCACGGTGTTTCTGTATCTCTATTATGTTGGTGCGGCATCGGAACTTTTAAATATCTCGATATATCTCAAAAACTACGCTTCTGATCAAAAAATATCATAGAACATAAATTGTAGGAAACTTAATTCTCTACAAAAAAGGTCTCTTAACATTTTGCCATAGCTCTCTTCGTTTCCGAGATATTTGCAGATTTATCTCAAGGGAAGGGGCCTGACGGACATATTTCGAGATATTTCTTCTTCTTGTTGTTCTTCTGCACAGCTAAGCTGGAAGTGGCATTTGCAGCTCGCAATAGTGCATAGTTATCTGAAAGAAAGGGGCCACGGTGTTTCTGTATCTCTATTATGTTGGTGCGGCTTCGGAACTTTTAAATATCTTGATATATCTCGAGAACTACGCATCTAATCAAAAAATATCATAGAACATAAAAAGTAGGAAACTTAATTCTCTACAAAAAAGGTCTCTTAACATTTTGCCATAGCTCTCTTCGTTTCCGAGATATTTGCAGATTTATCTCAAGGGAAGGGGCCTGACGGACATATTTCGAGATATTTCTTCTTCTTGTTGTTCTTCTTCTGCACAGCTAAGCTGGAAGTGGCATTTGCAGCTCGCAATAGTGCAGAGTTATCTCAAAGAAAGGGGCCACGGTGTTTCTGTATCTCTATTATGTTGGTGCGGCTTCGGAACTTTTAAATATCTTGATATATCTCGAGAACTACGCATCTGATCAAAAAATATCATAGAACATAAAAAGTAGGAAACTTAATTCTCTACAAAAAAGGTCTCTTAACATTTTGCCATAGCTCGCTTCGTTTCCGAGATATTTGCAGATTTATCTCAAGGGAAGGGGCCTGACGGACATATTTCGAGATATTTCTTCTTCTTGTTGTTCTTCTTCTGCACAGCTAAGCTGGAAGTGGCATTTGCGGCTCGCACTAGTGCAGAGTTATCTCAACGAAAGGGGCCACGGTGTTTCTGTATCTCTATTATGTTGGTGCGGCTTCGGAACTTTTAAATATCTCGATATATCTCAAAAACTACGCTTCTGATCAAAAAATATCATAGAACATAAATTGTAGGAAACTTAATTCTCTACAAAAAAGGTCTCTTAACATTTTGCCATAGCTCTCTTCGTTTCCGAGATATTTGCAGATTTATCTCAAGGGAAGGGGCCTGACGGACATATTTCGAGATATTTCTTCTTCTTGTTGTTCTTCTGCACAGCTAAGCTGGAAGTGGCATTTGCAGCTCGCAATAGTGCATAGTTATCTGAAAGAAAGGGGCCACGGTGTTTCTGTATCTCTATTATGTTGGTGCGGCTTCGGAACTTTTAAATATCTTGATATATCTCGAGAACTACGCATCTAATCAAAAAATATCATAGAACATAAAAAGTAGGAAACTTAATTCTCTACAAAAAAGGTCTCTTAACATTTTGCCATAGCTCTCTTCGTTTCCGAGATATTTGCAGATTTATCTCAAGGGAAGGGGCCTGACGGACATATTTCGAGATATTTCTTCTTCTTGTTGTTCTTCTGCACAGCTAAGCTGGAAGTGGCATTTGCAGCTCGCAATAGTGCATAGTTATCTGAAAGAAAGGGGCCACGGTGTTTCTGTATCTCTATTATGTTGGTGCGGCTTCGGAACTTTTAAATATCTTGATATATCTCGAGAACTACGCATCTAATCCAAAAATATCATAGAACATAAAAAGTAGGAAACTTAATTCTCTACAAAAAAGGTCTCTTAACATTTTGCCATAGCTCTCTTCGTTTCCGAGATATTTGCAGATTTATCTCAAGGGAAGGGGCCTGACGGACATATTTCGAGATATTTCTTCTTCTTGTTGTTCTTCTTCTGCACAGCTAAGCTGGAAGTGGCATTTGCAGCTCGCAATAGTGCAGAGTTATCTCAAAGAAAGGGGCCACGGTGTTTCTGTATCTCTATTATGTTGGTGCGGCTTCGGAACTTTTAAATATCTTGATATATCTCGAGAACTACGCATCTGATCAAAAAATATCATAGAACATAAAAAGTAGGAAACTTAATTCTCTACAAAAAAGGTCTCTTAACATTTTGCCCTACCTCGCTTCGTTTCCGAGATATTTGCAGATTTATCTCAAGGGAAGGGGCCTGACGGACATATTTCGAGATATTTCTTCTTCTTGTTGTTCTTCTTCTGCACAGCTAAGCTGGAAGTGGCATTTGCGGCTCGCACTAGTGCAGAGTTATCTCAACGAAAGGGGCCACGGTGTTTCTGTATCTCTATTATGTTGGTGCGGCTTCGGAACTTTTAAATATCTCGATATATCTCGAAAACTACGCTTCTGATCAAAAAATATCATAGAACATAAATTGTAGGAAACTTAATTCGCTACAAAAAAGGTCTCTTAACATTTTGCCATAGCTCTCTTCGTTTCCGAGATATTTGCAGATTTATCTCAAGGGAAGGGGCCTGACGGACATATTTCGAGATATTTCTTCTTCTTGTTGTTCTTCTTCTGCACAGCTAAGCTGGAAGTGGCATTTGCGGCTCGCACTAGTGCAGAGTTATCTCAAAGAAGGGGCCACGGTGTTTCTGTATCTCTATTATGTTGGTGCGGCTTCGGAACTTTTAAATATCTTGATATATCTCGAGAACTACGCATCTGATCAAAAAATATCATAGAACATAAAAAGTAGGAAACTTAATTCTCTACAAAAAAGGTCTCTTAACATTTTGCCATAGCTCGCTTCGTTTCCGAGATATTTGCAGATTTATCTCAAGGGAAGGGGCCTGACGGACATATTTCGAGATATTTCTTCTTCTTGTTGTTCTTCTTCTGCACAGCTAAGCTGGAAGTGGCATTTGCGGCTCGCACTAGTGCAGAGTTATCTCAACGAAAGGGGCCACGGTGTTTCTGTATCTCTATTATGTTGGTGCGGCTTCGGAACTTTTAAATATCTCGATATATCTCGAAAACTACGCTTCTGATCAAAAAATATCATAGAACATAAATTGTAGGAAACATAATTCTCTACAAAAAAGGTCTCTAAACATTTCGCCATAGCTCGCTTCGTTTCCGAGATATTTGCAGATATATCTCAAGGGAAGGGGCCTGACGGACATATTTCGAGATATTTCTTCTTCTTGTTGTTCTTCTTCTGCACAGCTAAGCTGGAAGTGGCATTTGCAGCTCGCAATAGTGCAGAGTTATCTCAAAGAAAGGGGCCACGGTGTTTCTGTATCTCTATTATGTTGGTGCGGCTTCGGAACTTTTAAATATCTTGATATATCTCTAGAACTACGCATCTGATCAAAAAATATCATAGAACATAAAAAGTAGGAAACTTAATTCTCTACAAAAAAGGTCTCTTAACATTTTGCCATAGCTCGCTTCGTTTCCGAGATATTTGCAGATTTATCTCAAGGGAAGGGGCCTGACGGACATATTTCGAGATATTTCTTCTTCTTGTTGTTCTTCTTCTGCACAGCTAAGCTGGAAGTGGCATTTGCGGCTCGCACTAGTGCAGAGTTATCTCAACGAAAGGGGCCACGGTGTTTCTGTATCTCTATTATGTTGGTGCGGCTTCGGAACTTTTAAATATCTCGATATATCTCAAAAACTACGCTTCTGATCAAAAAATATCATAGAACATAAATTGTAGGAAACTTAATTCTCTACAAAAAAGGTCTCTTAACATTTTGCCATAGCTCTCTTCGTTTCCGAGATATTTGCAGATTTATCTCAAGGGAAGGGGCCTGACGGACATATTTCGAGATATTTCTTCTTCTTGTTGTTCTTCTGCACAGCTAAGCTGGAAGTGGCATTTGCAGCTCGCAATAGTGCATAGTTATCTGAAAGAAAGGGGCCACGGTGTTTCTGTATCTCTATTATGTTGGTGCGGCTTCGGAACTTTTAAATATCTTGATATATCTCGAGAACTACGCATCTAATCCAAAAATATCATAGAACATAAAAAGTAGGAAACTTAATTCTCTACAAAAAAGGTCTCTTAACATTTTGCCATAGCTCTCTTCGTTTCCGAGATATTTGCAGATTTATCTCAAGGGAAGGGGCCTGACGGACATATTTCGAGATATTTCTTCTTCTTGTTGTTCTTCTTCTGCACAGCTAAGCTGGAAGTGGCATTTGCGGCTCGCACTAGTGCAGAGTTATCTCAACGAAAGGGGCCACGGTGTTTCTGTATCTCTATTATGTTGGTGCGGCTTCGGAACTTTTAAATATCTCGATATATCTCGAAAACTACGCTTCTGATCAAAAAATATCATAGAACATAAATTGTAGGAAACTTAATTCGCTACAAAAAAGGTCTCTTAACATTTTGCCATAGCTCTCTTCGTTTCCGAGATATTTGCAGATTTATCTCAAGGGAAGGGGCCTGACGGACATATTTCGAGATATTTCTTCTTCTTGTTGTTCTTCTTCTGCACAGCTAAGCTGGAAGTGGCATTTGCGGCTCGCACTAGTGCAGAGTTATCTCAAAGAAAGGGGCCACGGTGTTTCTGTATCTCTATTATGTTGGTGCGGCTTCGGAACTTTTAAATATCTTGATATATCTCGAGAACTACGCATCTGATCAAAAAATATCATAGAACATAAAAAGTAGGAAACTTAATTCTCTACAAAAAAGGTCTCTTAACATTTTGCCATAGCTCGCTTCGTTTCCGAGATATTTGCAGATTTATCTCAAGGGAAGGGGCCTGACGGACATATTTCGAGATATTTCTTCTTCTTGTTGTTCTTCTTCTGCACAGCTAAGCTGGAAGTGGCATTTGCGGCTCGCACTAGTGCAGAGTTATCTCAACGAAAGGGGCCACGGTGTTTCTGTATCTCTATTATGTTGGTGCGGCTTCGGAACTTTTAAATATCTCGATATATCTCGAAAACTACGCTTCTGATCAAAAAATATCATAGAACATAAATTGTAGGAAACATAATTCTCTACAAAAAAGGTCTCTAAACATTTCGCCATAGCTCGCTTCGTTTCCGAGATATTTGCAGATATATCTCAAGGGAAGGGGCCTGACGGACATATTTCGAGATATTTCTTCTTCTTGTTGTTCTTCTTCTGCACAGCTAAGCTGGAAGTGGCATTTACAGCTCGCAATAGTGCAGAGTTATCTCAAAGAAAGGGGCCACGGTGTTTCTGTATCTCTATTATGTTGGTGCGGCTTCGGAACTTTTAAATATCTTGATATATCTCGAGAACTACGCATCAGATCAAAAAATATCATAGAACATAAAAAGTAGGAAACTTAATTCTCTACAAAAAAGGTCTCTTAACATTTTGCCATAGCTCTCTTCGTTTCCGAGATATTTGCAGATTTATCTCAAGGGAAGGGGCCTGACGGACATATTTCGAGATATTTCTTCTTCTTGTTGTTCTTCTGCACAGCTAAGCTGGAAGTGGCATTTGCAGCTCGCAATAGTGCATAGTTATCTGAAAGAAAGGGGCCACGGTGTTTCTGTATCTCTATTATGTTGGTGCGGCTTCGGAACTTTTAAATATCTTGATATATCTCGAGAACTACGCATCTAATCAAAAAATATCATAGAACATAAAAAGTAGGAAACTTAATTCTCTACAAAAAAGGTCTCTTAACATTTTGCCATAGCTCTCTTCGTTTCCGAGATATTTGCAGATTTATCTCAAGGGAAGGGGCCTGACGGACATATTTCGAGATATTTCTTCTTCTTGTTGTTCTTCTTCTGCACAGCTAAGCTGGAAGTGGCATTTGCAGCTCGCAATAGTGCAGAGTTATCTCAAAGAAAGGGGCCACGGTGTTTCTGTATCTCTATTATGTTGGTGCGGCTTCGGAACTTTTAAATATCTTGATATATCTCGAGAACTACGCATCTGATCAAAAAATATCATAGAACATAAAAAGTAGGAAACTTAATTCTCTACAAAAAAGGTCTCTTAACATTTTGCCATAGCTCGCTTCGTTTCCGAGATATTTGCAGATTTATCTCAAGGGAAGGGGCCTGACGGACATATTTCGAGATATTTCTTCTTCTTGTTGTTCTTCTTCTGCACAGCTAAGCTGGAAGTGGCATTTGCGGCTCGCTCTAGTGCAGAGTTATCTCAAAGAAAGGGGCCACGGTGTTTCTGTATCTCTATTATGTTGGTGCGGCTTCGGAACTTTTAAATATCTTGATATATCTCGAGAACTACGCATCTGATCCAAAAATATCATAGAACATAAATAGTAGGAAACTTAATTCTCTACAAATAAGGTCTCTCAACATTTTGCCATAGCTCGCTTCGTTTCCGAGATATTTGCAGATTTATCTCAAGGGAAGGGGCCTGACGGACATATTTCCAGATACTTCTTCTTCTTGTTGTTCTTCTTCTGCACAGCTAAGCTGGAAGTGGCATTTGCAGCTCGCAATAGTGCAGAGTTATCTCAAAGAAAGGGGCCACGGTGTTTCTGTATCTCTATTATGTTGGTGCGGCTTCGGAACTTTTAAATATCTTGATATATCTCGAGAACTACGCATCTGATCAAAAAATATCATAGAACATGAAAAGTAGGAAACTTAATTCTCTACAAAAAAGGTCTCTTAACATTTTGCCATAGCTCGCTTCGTTTCCGAGATATTTGCAGATTTATCTCAAGGGAAGGGGCCTGACGGACATATTTCGAGATATTTCTTCTTCTTGTTGTTCTTCTTCTGCACAGCTAAGCTGGAAGTGGCATTTGCGGCTCGCACTAGTGCAGAGTTATCTCAACGAAAGGGGCCACGGTGTTTCTGTATCTCTATTATGTTGGTGCGGCTTCGGAACTTTTAAATATCTCGATATATCTCGAAAACTACGCTTCTGATCAAAAAATATCATAGAAGATAAATTGTAGGAAACATAATTCCCTACAAAAAAGGTCTCTTAACATTTCGCCATAGCTCGCTTCGTTTCCGAGATATTTGCAGATATATCTCAAGGGAAGGGGCCTGACGGACATATTTCGAGATATTTCTTCTTCTTGTTGTTCTTCTTCTGCACAGCTAAGCTGGAAGTGGCATTTACAGCTCGCAATAGTGCAGAGTTATCTCAACGAAAGGGGCCACGGTGTTTCTGTATCACTATTATGTTGGTGCGGCTTCGGAACTTTTAAATATCTCGATATATCTCGAAAACTACGCTTCTGATCAAAAAATATCATAGAACATAAATTGCAGGAAACTTAATTCTCTACAAAAAAGGTGTCTTAACATTTTGCCATAGCTCTCTTCGTTTCCGAGATATTTGCAGATTTATCTCAAGGGAAGGGGCCTGACGGACATATTTCGAGATATTTCTTCTTCTTGTTGTTCTTCTGCACAGCTAAGCTGGAAGTGGCATTTGCAGCTCGCAATAGTGCATAGTTATCTGAAAGAAAGGGGCCACGGTGTTTCTGTATCTCTATTATGTTGGTGCGGCTTCGGAACTTTTAAATATCTTGATATATCTCGAGAACTACGCATCTAATCAAAAAATATCATAGAACATAAAAAGTAGGAAACTTAATTCTCTACAAAAAAGGTCTCTTAACATTTTGCCATAGCTCTCTTCCTTTCCGAGATATTTGCAGATTTATCTCAAGGGAAGGGGCCTGACGGACATATTTCGAGATATTTCTTCTTCTTGTTGTTCTTCTTCTGCACAGCTAAGCTGGAAGTGGCATTTGCAGCTCGCAATAGTGCAGAGTTATCTCAAAGAAAGGGGCCACGGTGTTTCTGTATCTCTATTATGTTGGTGCGGCTTCGGAACTTTTAGATATCTTGATATATCTCGAGAACTACGCATCTGATCAAAAAATATGATAGAACATAAAAAGTAGGAAACTTAATTCTCTACAAAAAAGGTCTCTTAACTTTTTGCCATAGCTCGCTTCGTTTCCGTGATATTTGCAGATTTATCTCAAGGGAAGGGGCCTGACGGACATATTTCGAGATATTTCTTCTTCTTGTTGTTCTTCTTCTGCACAGCTAAGCTGGGAGTGGCATTTGCGGCTCGCACTAGTGCAGAGTTATCTCAACGAAAGGGGCCACGGTGTTTCTGTATCTCTATTATGTTGGTGTGGCTTCGGAACTTTTAAATATCTCGATATATCTCGAAAACTACGCTTCTGATCAAAAAATATCATAGAACATAAATTGTAGGAAACTTAATTCTCTACAAAAAAGGTCTCTTAACATTTTGCCATAGCTCTCTTCGTTTCCGAGATATGTGCAGATTTATCTCAAGGGAAGGGGCCTGACGGACATATTTCGAGATATTTCTTCTTCTTGTTGTTCTTCTGCACAGCTACGCTGGAAGTGGCATTTGCAGCTCGCAATAGTGCATAGTTATCTGAAAGAAAGGGGCCACGGTGTTTCTGTATCTCTATTATGTTGGTGCGGCTTCGGAACTTTTAAATATCTTGATATATCTCGAGAACTACGCATCTAATCAAAAAATATCATAGAACATAAAAAGTAGGAAACTTAATTCTCTACAAAAAAGGTCTCTTAACATTTTGCCATAGCTCTCTTCGTTTCCGAGATATTTGCAGATTTATCTCAAGGGAAGGGGCCTGGCGGACATATTTCGAGATATTTCTTCTTCTTGTTGTTCTTCTTCTGCACAGCTAAGCTGGAAGTGGCATTTGCAGCTCGCAATAGTGCAGAGTTATCTCAAAGAAAGGGGCCACGGTGTTTCTGTATCTCTATTATGTTGGTGCGGCTTCGGAATTTTTAAATATCTTGATATATCTCGAGAACTACGCATCTGATCAAAAAATATCATAGAACATAAAAAGTAGGAAACTTAATTCTCTACAAAAAAGGTCTCTTAACATTTTGCCATAGCTCGCTTCGTTTCCGAGATATTTGCAGATTTATCTCAAGGGAAGGGGCCTGACGGACATATTTCGAGATATTTCTTCTTCTTGTTGTTCTTCTTCTGCACAGCTAAGCTGGAAGTGGCATTTGCGGCTCGCACTAGTGCAGAGTTATCTCAACGAAAGGGGCCACGGTGTTTCTGTATCTCTATTATGTTGGTGCGGCTTCGGAACTTTTAAATATCTCGATATATCTCGAAAACTACGCTTCTGAACAAAAAATATCATAGAACATAAATTGTAGGAAACTTAATTCTCTACAAAAAAGGTCTCTTAACATTTTGCCATAGCTCTCTTCGTTTCCGAGATATTTGCAGATTTATCTCAAGGGAAGGGGCTGACGGACATATTTCGAGATATTTCTTCTTCTTGTTGTTCTTCTGCACAGCTGAGCTGGAAGTGGCATTTGCAGCTCGCAATAGTGCATAGTTATCTGAAAGAAAGGGGCCACGGTGTTTCTGTATCTCTATTATGTTGGTGCGGCTTCGGAACTTTTAAATATCTTGATATATCTCGAGAACTACGCATCTAATCAAAAAATATCATAGAACATAAAAAGTAGGAAACTTAATTCTCTACAAAAAAGGTCTCTTAACATTTTGCCATAGCTCTCTTCGTTTCCGAGATATTTGCAGATTTATCTCAAGGGAAGGGGCCTGACGGACATATTTCGAGATATTTCTTCTTCTTGTTGTTCTTCTTCTGCACAGCTAAGCTGGAAGTGGCATTTGCAGCTCGCAATAGTGCAGAGTTATCTCAAAGAAAGGGGCCACGGTGTTTCTGTATCTCTATTATGTTGGTGCGGCTTCGGAACTTTTAAATATCTTGATATATCTCGAGAACTACGTATCTGATCAAAAAATATCATAGAACATAAAAAGTAGGAAACTTAATTCTCTACAAAAAAGGTCTCTTAACATTTTGCCATAGCTCGCTTCGTTTCCGAGATATTTGCAGATTTATCTCAAGGGAAGGGGCCTGACGGACATATTTCGAGATATTTCTTCTTCTTGTTGTTCTTCTTCTGCACAGCTAAGCTGGAAGTGGCATTTGCGGCTCGCACTAGTGCAGAGTTATCTCAACGAAAGGGGCCACGGTGTTTCTGTATCTCTATTATGTTGGTGCGGCTTCAGAACTTTTAAATATCTCGATATATCTCGAAAACTACGCTTCTGATCAAAAAATATCATAGAACATAAATTGTAGGAAACATAATTCTCTACAAAAAAGGTCTCTTAACATTTCGCCATAGCTCGCTTCGTTTCCGAGATATTTGCAGATATATCTCAAGGGAAGGGGCCTGACGGACATATTTCGAGATATTTCTTCTTCTTGTTGTTCTTCTTCTGCACAGCTAAGCTGGAAGTGGCAGTTACAGCTCGCAATAGTGCAGAGTTATCTCAAAGAAAGGGGCCACGGTGTTTCTGTATCTCTATTATGTTGGTGCGGCTTCGGAACTTTTAAATATCTTGATATATCTCGAGAACTACGCATCAGATCAAAAAATATCATAGAACATAAAAAGTAGGAAACTTAATTCTCTACAAAAAAGGTCTCTTAACATTTTGCCATAGCTCTCTTCGTTTCCGAGATATTTGCAGATTTATCTCAAGGGAAGGGGCCTGACGGACATATTTCGAGATATTGCTTCTTCTTGTTGTTCTTCTGCACAGCTAAGCTGGAAGTGGCATTTGCAGCTCGCAATAGTGCATAGTTATCTGAAAGAAAGGGGCCACGGTGTTTCTGTATCTCTATTATGTTGGTGCGGCTTCGGAACTTTTAAATATCTTGATATATCTCGAGAACTACGCATCTAATCAAAAAATATCATAGAACATAAAAAGTAGGAAACTTAATTCTCTACAAAATGGTCTGTTAACATTTTGCCATAGCTCTCTTCGTTTCCGAGATATTTGCAGATTTATCTCAAGGGAAGGGGCCTGACGGACATATTTCGAGATATTTCTTCTTCTTGTTGTTCTTCTTCTGCACAGCTAAGCTGGAAGTGGCATTTGCGGCTCGCACTAGTGCAGAGTTATCTCAACGAAAGGGGCCACGGTGTTTCTGTATCTCTATTATGTTGGTGCGGCTTCGGAACTTTTAAATATCTTGATATATCTCGAGAGCTACGCGTCTGATCAAAAAATATCATAGAACATAAAAAGTAGGAAACATAATTCTCTACAAAAAAGGTCTCTTAACATTTTGCCATAGCTCGCTTCGTTTCCGAGATATTTGCAGATTTATCTCAAGGGAAGTGGCCTGACGGACATATTTCGAGATATTTCTTCTTCTTGTTGTTCTTCTTCTGCACAGCTAAGCTGGAAGTGGCATTTGCGGCTCGCTCTAGTGCAGAGTTATCTCAAAGAAAGGGGCCACGGTGTTTCTGTATCTCTATTATGTTGGTGCGGCTTCGGAACTTTTAAATATCTTGATATATCTCGAGAACTACGCATCTGATCCAAAAATATCATAGAACATAAATAGTAGGAAACTTAATTCTCTACAAAAAAGGTCTCTCAACATTTTGCCATAGCTCGCTTCGTTTCCGAGATATTTGCAGATTTATCTCAAGGGAAGGGGCCTGACGGACATATTTCCAGATATTTCTTCTTCTTGTTGTTCTTCTTCTGCACAGCTAAGCTGGAAGTGGCATTTGCAGCTCGCAATAGTGCAGAGTTATCTCAAAGAAAGGGGCCACGGTGTTTCTGTATCTCTATTATGTTGGTGCGGCTTCGGAACTTTTAAATATCTTGATATATCTCGAGAACTACGCATCTGATCAAAAAATATCATAGAACATAAAAAGTAGGAAACTTAATTCTCTACAAAAAAGGTCTCTTAACATTTTGCCATAGCTCGCTTCGTTTCCGAGATATTTGCAGATTTATCTCAAGGGAAGGGGCCTGACGGACATATTTCGAGATATTTCTTCTTCTTGTTGTTCTTCTTCTGCACAGCTAAGCTGGAAGTGGCATTTGCGGCTCGCACTAGTGCAGAGTTATCTCAACGAAAGGGGCCACGGTGTTTCTGTATCTCTATTATGTTGGTGCGGCTTCGGAACTTTTAAATATCTCGATATATCTCGAAAACTACGCTTCTGATCAAAAAATATCATAGAACATAAATTGTAGGAAACATAATTCTCTACAAAAAAGGTCTCTTAACATTTCGCCATAGCTCGCTTCGTTTCCGAGATATTTGCAGATATATCTCAAGGGAAGGGGCCTGACGGACATATTTCGAGATATTTCTTCTTCTTGTTGTTCTTCTTCTGCACAGCTAAGCTGGAAGTGGCAGTTACAGCTCGCAATAGTGCAGAGTTATCTCAAAGAAAGGGGCCACGGTGTTTCTGTATCTCTATTATGTTGGTGCGGCTTCGGAACTTTTAAATATCTTGATATATCTCGAGAACTACGCATCAGATCAAAAAATATCATAGAACATAAAAAGTAGGAAACTTAATTCTCTACAAAAAAGGTCTCTTAACATTTTGCCATAGCTCTCTTCGTTTCCGAGATATTTGCAGATTTATCTCAAGGGAAGGGGCCTGACGGACATATTTCGAGATATTGCTTCTTCTTGTTGTTCTTCTGCACAGCTAAGCTGGAAGTGGCATTTGCAGCTCGCAATAGTGCATAGTTATCTGAAAGAAAGGGGCCACGGTGTTTCTGTATCTCTATTATGTTGGTGCGGCTTCGGAACTTTTAAATATCTTGATATATCTCGAGAACTACGCATCTAATCAAAAAATATCATAGAACATAAAAAGTAGGAAACTTAATTCTCTACAAAATGGTCTGTTAACATTTTGCCATAGCTCTCTTCGTTTCCGAGATATTTGCAGATTTATCTCAAGGGAAGGGGCCTGACGGACATATTTCGAGATATTTCTTCGTCTTATTGTTCTTCTTCTGCACAGCTAAGCTGGAAGTGGCATTTGCGGCTCGCACTAGTGCAGAGTTATCTCAACGAAAGGGGCCACGGTGTTTCTGTATCTCTATTATGTTGGTGCGGCTTCGGAACTTTTAAATATCTTGATATATCTCGGGGGGCTACGCGTCTGATCAAAAAATATCATAGAACATAAAAAGTAGGAAACATAATTCTCTACAAAAAAGGTCTCTTAACATTTTGCCATAGCTCGCTTCGTTTCCGAGATATTTGCAGATTTATCTCAAGGGAAGTGGCCTGACGGACATATTTCGAGATATTTCTTCTTCTTGTTGTTCTTCTTCTGCACAGCTAAGCTGGAAGTGGCATTTGCGGCTCGCTCTAGTGCAGAGTTATCTCAAAGAAAGGGGCCACGGTGTTTCTGTATCTCTATTATGTTGGTGCGGCTTCGGAACTTTTAAATATCTTGATATATCTCGAGAACTACGCATCTGATCCAAAAATATCATAGAACATAAATAGTAGGAAACTTAATTCTCTACAAAAAAGGTCTCTCAACATTTTGCCATAGCTCGCTTCGTTTCCGAGATATTTGCAGATTTATCTCAAGGGAAGGGGCCTGACGGACATATTTCCAGATATTTCTTCTTCTTGTTGTTCTTCTTCTGCACAGCTAAGCTGGAAGTGGCATTTGCGGCTCGCTCTAGTGCAGAGTTATCTCAAAGAAAGGGGCCACGGTGTTTCTGTATCTCTATTATGTTGGTGCGGCTTCGGAACTTTTAAATATCTTGATATATCTCGAGAACTACGCATCTGATCCAAAAATATCATAGAACATAAATAGTAGGAAACTTAATTCTCTACAAAAAAGGTCTCTCAACATTTTGCCATAGCTCGCTTCGTTTCCGAGATATTTGCAGATTTATCTCAAGGGAAGGGGCCTGACGGACATATTTCCAGATATTTCTTCTTCTTGTTGTTCTTCTTCTGCACAGCTAAGCTGGAAGTGGCATTTGCGGCTCGCACTAGTGCAGAGTTATCTCAAAGAAAGGGGCCACGGTGTTTCTGTATCTCTATTATGTTGGTGCGGCTTCGGAACTTTTAAATATCTTGATATATCTCGAGAGCTACGCGTCTGATCAAAAAATATCATAGAACATAAAAAGTAGGAAACATAATTCTCTACAAAAAAGGTCTCTTAACATTTTGCCATAGCTCGCTTCGTTTCCGAGATATTTGCAGATTTATCTCAAGGGAAGTGGCCTGACGGACATATTTCGAGATATTTCTTCTTCTTGTTGTTCTTCTTCTGCACAGCTAAGCTAGAAGTGGCATTTGCGGCTCGCTGTAGTGCAGAGTTATCTCAAAGAAAGGGGCCACGGTGTTTCTGTATCTCTATTATGTTGGTGCGGCTTCGGAACTTTTAAGTATCTTGATATATCTCGAGAACTACGCATCTGATCCAAAAATATCATAGAACATAAATAGTAGGAAACTTAATTCTCTACAAAAAAGGTCTCTCAACATTTTGCCATAGCTCGCTTCGTTTCCGAGATATTTGCAGATTTATCTCAAGGGAAGGGGCCTGACGGACATATTTCCAGATATTTCTTCTTCTTGTTGCTCTTCTTCTGCACAGCTAAGCTGGAAGTGGCATTTGCAGCTCGCAATAGTGCAGAGTTATCTCAAAGAAAGGGGCCACGGTGTTTCTGTATCTCTATTATGTTGGTGCGGCTTCGGAACTTTTAAATATCTTGATATATCTCGAGAACTACGCATCTGATCAAAAAATATCATAGAACATAAAAAGTAGGAAACTTAATTCTCTACAAAAAAGGTCTCTTAACATTTTGCCATAGCTCGCTTCGTTTCCGAGATATTTGCAGATTTATCTCAAGGGAAGGGGCCTGACGGACATATTTCGAGATATTGCTTCTTCTTGTTGTTCTTCTGCACAGCTAAGCTGGAAGTGGCATTTGCGGCTCGCACTAGTGCAGAGTTATCTCAACGAAAGGGGCCACGGTGTTTCTGTATCTCTATTATGTTGGTGCGGCTTCGGAACTTTTAAATATCTCGATATATCTCGAAAACTACGCTTCTGATCAAAAAATATCATAGAACATAAATTGTAGGAAACATAATTCTCTACAAAAAAGGTCTCTTAACATTTCGCCATAGCTCGCTTCGTTTCCGAGATATTTGCAGATATATCTCAAGGGAAGGGGCCTGACGGACATATTTCGAGATATTTCTTCTTCTTGTTGTTCTTCTTCTGCACAGCTAAGCTGGAAGTGGCAGTTACAGCTCGCAATAGTGCAGAGTTATCTCAAAGAAAGGGGCCAGGGTGTTTCTGTATCTCTATTATGTTGGTGCGGCTTCGGAACTTTTAAATATCTTGATATATCTCGAGAACTACGCATCAGATCAAAAAATATCATAGAACATAAAAAGTAGGAAACTTAATTCTCTACAAAAAAGGTCTCTTAACATTTTGCCATAGCTCTCTTCGTTTCCGAGATATTTGCAGATTTATCTCAAGGGAAGGGGCCTGACGGACATATTTCGAGATATTGCTTCTTCTTGTTGTTCTTCTGCACAGCTAAGCTGGAAGTGGCATTTGCAGCTCGCAATAGTGCATAGTTATCTGAAAGAAAGGGGCCACGGTGTTTCTGTATCTCTATTATGTTGGTGCGGCTTCGGAACTTTTAAATATCTTGATATATCTCGAGAACTACGCATCTAATCAAAAAATATCATAGAACATAAAAAGTAGGAAACTTAATTCTCTACAAAATGGTCTGTTAACATTTTGCCATAGCTCTCTTCGTTTCCGAGATATTTGCAGATTTATCTCAAGGGAAGGGGCCTGACGGACATATTTCGAGATATTTCTTCTTCTTGTTGTTCTTCTTCTGCACAGCTAAGCTGGAAGTGGCATTTGCAGCTCGCAATAGTGCAGAGTTATCTCAAAGAAAGGGGCCACGGTGTTTCTGTATCTCTATTATGTTGGTGCGGCTTCGGAACTTTTAGATATCTTGATATATCTCGAGAACTACGCATCTGATCAAAAAATATCATAGAACATAAAAAGTAGGAAACTTAATTCTCTACAAAAAAGGTCTCTTAACATTTTGCCATAGCTCGCTTCGTTTCCGAGATATTGGCAGATTTATCTCAAGGGAAGGGGCCTGACGGACATATTTCGAGATATTTCTTCTTCTTGTTGTTCTTCTTCTGCACAGCTAAGCTGGAAGTGGCATTTGCGGCTCGCACTAGTGCAGAGTTATCTCAACGAAAGGGGCCACGGTGTTTCTGTATCTCTATTATGTTGGTGCGGCTTCGGAACTTTTAAATATCTTGATATATCTCGAGAGCTACGCGTCTGATCAAAAAATATCATAGAACATAAAAAGTAGGAAACATAATTCTCTACAAAAAAGGTCTCTTAACATTTTGCCATAGCTCGCTTCGTTTCCGAGATATTTGCAGATTTATCTCAAGGGAAGTGGCCTGACGGACATATTTCGAGATATTTCTTCTTCTTGTTGTTCTTCTTCTGCACAGCTAAGCTGGAAGTGGCATTTGCGGCTCGCTCTAGTGCAGAGTTATCTCAAAGAAAGGGGCCACGGTGTTTCTGTATCTCTATTATGTTGGTGCGGCTTCGGAACTTTTAAATATCTTGATATATCTCGAGAACTACGCATCTGATCCAAAAATATCATAGAACATAAATAGTAGGAAACTTAATTCTCTACAAAAAAGGTCTCTCAACATTTTGCCATAGCTCGCTTCGTTTCCAAGATATTTGCAGATTTATCTCAAGGGAAGGGGCCTGACGGACATATTTCCAGATATTTCTTCTTCTTGTTGTTCTTCTTCTGCACAGCTAAGCTGGAAGTGGCATTTGCGGCTCGCTCTAGTGCAGAGTTATCTCAAAGAAAGGGGCCACGGTGTTTCTGTATCTCTATTATGTTGGTGCGGCTTCGGAACTTTTAAATATCTTGATATATCTCGAGAACTACGCATCTGATCCAAAAATATCATAGAACATAAATAGTAGGAAACTTAATTCTCTACAAAAAAGGTCTCTTAACATTTTGCCATAGCTCGCTTCGTTTCCGAGATATTTGCAGATTTATCTCAAGGGAAGTGGCCTGACGGACATATTTCGAGATATTTCTTCTTCTTGTTGTTCTTCTTCTGCACAGCTAAGCTGGAAGTGGCATTTGCGGCTCGCTCTAGTGCAGAGTTATCTCAAAGAAAGGGGCCACGGTGTTTCTGTATCTCTATTATGTTGGTGCGGCTTCGGAACTTTTAAATATCTTGATATATCTCGAGAACTACGCATCTGATCCAAAAATATCATAGAACATAAATAGTAGGAAACTTAATTCTCTACAAAAAAGGTCTCTCAACATTTTGCCATAGCTCGCTTCGTTTCCGAGATATTTGCAGATTTATCTCAAGGGAAGGGGCCTGACGGACATATTTCCAGATATTTCTTCTTCTTGTTGTTCTTCTTCTGCACAGCTAAGCTGGAAGTGGCATTTGCAGCTCGCAATAGTGCAGAGTTATCTCAAAGAAAGGGGCCACGGTGTTTCTGTATCTCTATTATGTTGGTGCGGCTTCGGAACTTTTAAATATCTTGATATATCTCGAGAACTACGCATCTGATCAAAAAATATCATAGAACATAAAACGTAGGAAACTTAATTCTCTACAAAAAAGGTCTCTCAACATTTTGCCATACCTCGCTTCGTTTCCGAGATATTTGCAGATTTATCTCAAGGGAAGGGACCTGACGGACATATTTCGAGACATTTCTTCTTCTTGATGTTCTTCTTCTGCACAGCTAAGCTGGAAGTGGCATTTACAGCTCGCAATAGTGCAGAGTTATCTCAAAAAAAGGGGCCACGGTGTTTCTGTATCTCTATTATGTTGGTGCGGCTTCGGAACTTTTAAATATCTTGATATATCTCGAGAACTACGCATCTAATCAAAAAATATCATAGAACATAAAAAGTAGGAAACTTAATTCTCTACAAAATGGTCTGTTAACATTTTGCCATAGCTCTCTTCGTTTCCGAGATATTTGCAGATTTATCTCAAGGGAAGGGGCCTGACGGACATATTTCGAGATATTTCTTCTTCTTGTTGTTCTTCTTCTGCACAGCTAAGCTGGAAGTGGCATTTGCAGCTCGCAATAGTGCAGAGTTATCTCAAAGAAAGGGGCCACGGTGTTTCTGTATCTCTATTATGTTGGTGCGGCTTCGGAACTTTTAGATATCTTGATATATCTCGAGAACTACGCATCTGATCAAAAAATATCATAGAACATAAAAAGTAGGAAACTTAATTCTCTACAAAAAAGGTCTCTCAACATTTTGCCATAGCTCGCTTCGTTTCCGAGATATTGGCAGATTTATCTCAAGGGAAGGGGCCTGACGGACATATTTCGAGATATTTCTTCTTCTTGTTGTTCTTCTTCTGCACAGCTAAGCTGGAAGTGGCATTTGCGGCTCGCACTAGTGCAGAGTTATCTCAACGAAAGGGGCCACGGTGTTTCTGTATCTCTATTATGTTGGTGCGGCTTCGGAACTTTTAAATATCTTGATATATCTCGAGAGCTACGCGTCTGATCAAAAAATATCATAGAACATAAAAAGTAGGAAACATAATTCTCTACAAAAAAGGTCTCTTAACATTTTGCCATAGCTCGCTTCGTTTCCGAGATATTTGCAGATTTATCTCAAGGGAAGTGGCCTGACGGACATATTTCGAGATATTTCTTCTTCTTGTTGTTCTTCTTCTGCACAGCTAAGCTGGAAGTGGCATTTGCGGCTCGCTCTAGTGCAGAGTTATCTCAAAGAAAGGGGCCACGGTGTTTCTGTATCTCTATTATGTTGGTGCGGCTTCGGAACTTTTAAATATCTTGATATATCTCGAGAACTACGCATCTGATCCAAAAATATCATAGAACATAAATAGTAGGAAACTTAATTCTCTACAAAAAAGGTCTCTCAACATTTTGCCATAGCTCGCTTCGTTTCCAAGATATTTGCAGATTTATCTCAAGGGAAGGGGCCTGACGGACATATTTCCAGATATTTCTTCTTCTTGTTGTTCTTCTTCTGCACAGCTAAGCTGGAAGTGGCATTTGCGGCTCGCTCTAGTGCAGAGTTATCTCAAAGAAAGGGGCCACGGTGTTTCTGTATCTCTATTATGTTGGTGCGGCTTCGGAACTTTTAAATATCTTGATATATCTCGAGAACTACGCATCTGATCCAAAAATATCATAGAACATAAATAGTAGGAAACTTAATTCTCTACAAAAAAGGTCTCTCAACATTTTGCCATAGCTCGCTTCGTTTCCGAGATATTTGCAGATTTATCTCAAGGGAAGGGGCCTGACGGACATATTTCCAGATATTTCTTCTTCTTGTTGTTCTTCTTCTGCACAGCTAAGCTGGAAGTGGCATTTGCAGCTCGCAATAGTGCAGAGTTATCTCAAAGAAAGGGGCCACGGTGTTTCTGTATCTCTATTATGTTGGTGCGGCTTCGGAACTTTTAAATATCTTGATATATCTCGAGAGCTACGCATCTGATCAAAAAATATCATAGAACATAAAAAGTAGGAAACTTAATTCTCTACAAAAAAGGTCTCTTAACATTTTGCCATAGCTCGCTTCGTTTCCGAGATATTTGCAGATTTATCTCAAGGGAAGGGGCCTGACGGACATATTTCGAGATATTGCTTCTTCTTGTTGTTCTTCTGCACAGCTAAGCTGGAAGTGGCATTTGCGGCTCGCACTAGTGCAGAGTTATCTCAACGAAAGGGGCCACGGTGTTTCTGTATCTCTATTATGTTGGTGCGGCTTCGGAACTTTTAAATATCTCGATATATCTCGAAAACTACGCTTCTGATCAAAAAATATCATAGAACATAAATTGTAGGAAACATAATTCTCTACAAAAAAGGTCTCTTAACATTTCGCCATAGCTCGCTTCGTTTCCGAGATATTTGCAGATATATCTCAAGGGAAGGGGCCTGACGGACATATTTCGAGATATTTCTTCTTCTTGTTGTTCTTCTTCTGCACAGCTAAGCTGGAAGTGGCAGTTACAGCTCGCAATAGTGCAGAGTTATCTCAAAGAAAGGGGCCAGGGTGTTTCTGTATCTCTATTATGTTGGTGCGGCTTCGGAACTTTTAAATATCTTGATATATCTCGAGAACTACGCATCAGATCAAAAAATATCATAGAACATAAAAAGTAGGAAACTTAATTCTCTACAAAAAAGGTCTCTTAACATTTTGCCATAGCTCTCTTCGTTTCCGAGATATTTGCAGATTTATCTCAAGGGAAGGGGCCTGACGGACATATTACGAGATATTGCTTCTTCTTGTTGTTCTTCTGCACAGCTAAGCTGGAAGTGGCATTTGCAGCTCGCAATAGTGCATAGTTATCTGAAAGAAAGGGGCCACGGTGTTTCTGTATCTCTATTATGTTGGTGCGGCTTCGGAACTTTTAAATATCTTGATATATCTCGAGAACTACGCATCTAATCAAAAAATATCATAGAACATAAAAAGTAGGAAACTTAATTCTCTACAAAATGGTCTGTTAACATTTTGCCATAGCTCTCTTCGTTTCCGAGATATTTGCAGATTTATCTCAAGGGAAGGGGCCTGACGGACATATTTCGAGATATTTCTTCTTCTTGTTGTTCTTCTTCTGCACAGCTAAGCTGGAAGTGGCATTTGCAGCTCGCAATAGTGCAGAGTTATCTCAAAGAAAGGGGCCACGGTGTTTCTGTATCTCTATTATGTTGGTGCGGCTTCGGAACTTTTAGATATCTTGATATATCTCGAGAACTACGCATCTGATCAAAAAATATCATAGAACATAAAAAGTAGGAAACTTAATTCTCTACAAAAAAGGTCTCTTAAGATTTTGCCATAGCTCGCTTCGTTTCCGAGATATTGGCAGATTTATCTCAAGGGAAGGGGCCTGACGGACATATTTCGAGATATTTCTTCTTCTTGTTGTTCTTCTTCTGCACAGCTAAGCTGGAAGTGGCATTTGCGGCTCGCACTAGTGCAGAGTTATCTCAACGAAAGGGGCCACGGTGTTTCTGTATCTCTATTATGTTGGTGCGGCTTCGGAACTTTTAAATATCTTGATATATCTCGAGAGCTACGCGTCTGATCAAAAAATATCATAGAACATAAAAAGTAGGAAACATAATTCTCTACAAAAAAGGTCTCTTAACATTTTGCCATAGCTCGCTTCGTTTCCGAGATATTTGCAGATTTATCTCAAGGGAAGTGGCCTGACGGACATATTTCGAGATATTTCTTCTTCTTGTTGTTCTTCTTCTGCACAGCTAAGCTGGAAGTGGCATTTGCGGCTCGCTCTAGTGCAGAGTTATCTCAAAGAAAGGGGCCACGGTGTTTCTGTATCTCTATTATGTTGGTGCGGCTTCGGAACTTTTAAATATCTTGATATATCTCGAGAACTACGCATCTGATCCAAAAATATCATAGAACATAAATAGTAGGAAACTTAATTCTCTACAAAAAAGGTCTCTCAACATTTTGCCATAGCTCGCTTCGTTTCCAAGATATTTGCAGATTTATCTCAAGGGAAGGGGCCTGACGGACATATTTCCAGATATTTCTTCTTCTTGTTGTTCTTCTTCTGCACAGCTAAGCTGGAAGTGGCATTTGCAGCTCGCAATAGTGCAGAGTTATCTCAAAGAAAGGGGCCACGGTGTTTCTGTATCTCTATTATGTTGGTGCGGCTTCGGAACTTTTAGATATCTTGATATATCTCGAGAACTACGCATCTGATCAAAAAATATCATAGAACATAAAAAGTAGGAAACTTAATTCTCTACAAAAAAGGTCTCTTAACATTTTGCCATAGCTCGCTTCGTTTCCTAGATATTTGCAGATTTATCTCAAGGGAAGGGGCCTGACGGACATATTTCGAGATATTTCTTCTTCTTGTTGTTCTTCTTCTGCACAGCTAAGCTGGAAGTGGCATTTGCGGCTCGCACTAGTGCAGAGTTATCTCAACGAAAGGGGCCACGGTGTTTCTGTATCTCTATTATGTTGGTGCGGCTTCGGAACTTTTAAATATCTTGATATATCTCGAGAGCTACGCGTCTGATCAAAAAATATCATAGAACATAAAAAGTAGGAAACATAATTCTCTACAAAAAAGGTCTCTTAACATTTTGCCATAGCTCGCTTCGTTTCCGAGATATTTGCAGATTTATCTCAAGGGAAGTGGCCTGACGGACATATTTCGAGATATTTCTTCTTCTTGTTGTTCTTCTTCTGCACAGCTAAGCTGGAAGTGGCATTTGCGGCTCGCTCTAGTGCAGAGTTATCTCAAAGAAAGGCGCCACGGTGTTTCTGTATCTCTATTATGTTGGTGCGGCTTCGGAACTTTTAAATATCTTGATATATCTCGAGAACTACGCATCTGATCCAAAAATATCATAGAACATAAATAGTAGGAAACTTAATTCTCTACAAAAAAGGTCTCTCAACATTTTGCCATAGCTCGCTTCGTTTCCGAGATATTTGCAGATTTATCTCAAGGGAAGGGGCCTGACGGACATATTTCCAGATATTTCTTCTTCTTGTTGTTCTTCTTCTGCACAGCTAAGCTGGAAGTGGCATTTGCAGCTCGCAATAGTGCAGAGTTATCTCAAAGAAAGGGGCCACGGTGTTTCTGTATCTCTATTATGTTGGTGCGGCTTCGGAACTTTTAAATATCTTGATATATCTCGAGAACTACGCATCTGATCAAAAAATATCATAGAACATAAAAAGTAGGAAACTTAATTCTCTACAAAAAAGGTCTCTTAACATTTTGCCATAGCTCGCTTCGTTTCCGAGATATTTGCAGATTTATCTCAAGGGAAGGGGCCTGACGGACATATTTCGAGATATTTCTTCTTCTTGTTGTTCTTCTTCTGCACAGCTAAGCTGGAAGTGGCATTTGCGGCTCGCACTAGTGCAGAGTTATCTCAACGAAAGGGGCCACGGTGTTTCTGTATCTCTATTATGTTGGTGCGGCTTCGGAACTTTTAAATATCTCGATATATCTCGAAAACTACGCTTCTGATCAAAAAATATCATAGAACATAAATTGTAGGAAACTTAATTCTCTACAAAAAAGGTCTCTTAACATTTTGCCATAGCTTTCTTCGTTTCCGAGATATTTGCAGATTTATCTCAAGGGAAGGGGCCTGACGGACATATTTCGAGATATTTCTTCTTCTTGTTGTTCTTCTGCACAGCTAAGCTGGAAGTGGCATTTGCAGCTCGCAATAGTGCATAGTTATCTGAAAGAAAGGGGCCACGGTGTTTCTGTATCTCTATTATGTTGGTGCGGCTTCGGAACTTTTAAATATCTTGATATATCTCGAGAACTACGCATCTCATCAAAAAATATCATAGAACATAAAAAGTAGGAAACTTAATTCTCTACAAAAAAGGTCTCTTAACATTTTGCCATAGCTCTCTTCGTTTCCGAGATATTTGCAGATTTATCTCAAGGGAAGGGGCCTGACGGACATATTTCGAGATATTTCTTCTTCTTGTTGTTCTTCTTCTGCACAGCTAAGCTGGAAGTGGCATTTGCAGCTCGCAATAGTGCAGAGTTATCTCAAAGAAAGGGGCCACGGTGTTTCTGTATCTCTATTATGTTGGTGCGGCTTCGGAACTTTTAGATATCTTGATATATCTCGAGAACTACGCATCTGATCAAAAAATATCATAGAACATAAAAAGTAGGAAACTTAATTCTCTACAAAAAAGGTCTCTTAACATTTTGCCATAGCTCGCTTCGTTTCCGAGATATTTGCAGATTTATCTCAAGGGAAGGGGCCTGACGGACATATTTCGAGATATTTCTTCTTCTTGTTGTTCTTCTTCTGCACAGCTAAGCTGGAAGTGGCATTTGCGGCTCGCACTAGTGCAGAGTTATCTCAACGAAAGGGGCCACGGTGTTTCTGTATCTCTATTATGTTGGTGCGGCTTCGGAACTTTTAAATATCTCGATATATCTCGAAAACTACGCTTCTGATCAAAAAATATCATAGAACATAAATTGTAGAAAACTTAATTCTCTACAAAAAAGGTCTCTTAACATTTTGCCATAGCTCTCTTCGTTTCCGAGATATTTGCAGATTTATCTCAAGGGAAGGGGCCTGACGGACATATTTCGAGATATTTCTTCTTCTTGTTGTTCTTCTGCACAGCTAAGCTGGAAGTGGCATTTGCAGCTCGCAATAGTGCATAGTTATCTGAAAGAAAGGGGCCACGGTGTTTCTGTATCTCTATTATGTTGGTGCGGCTTCGGAACTTTTAAATATCTTGATATATCTCGAGAACTACGCATCTAATCAAAAAATATCATAGAACATAAAAAGTAGGAAACTTAATTCTCTACAAAAAAGGTCTCTTAACATTTTGCCATAGCTCTCTTCGTTTCCGAGATATTTGCAGATTTATCTCAAGGGAAGGGGCCTGACGGACATATTTCGAGATATTTCTTCTTCTTGTTGTTCTTCTTCTGCACTGCTAAGCTGGAAGTGGCATTTGCAGCTCGCAATAGTGCAGAGTTATCTCAAAGAAAGGGGCCACGGTGTTTCTGTATCTCTATTATGTTGGTGCGGCTTCGGAACTTTTAGATATCTTGATATATCTCGAGAACTACGCATCTGATCAAAAAATATCATAGAACATAAAAAGTAGGAAACTTAATTCTCTACAAAAAAGGTCTCTTAACATTTTGCCATAGCTCGCTTCGTTTCCGAGATATTTGCAGATTTATCTCAAGGGAAGGGGCCTGACGGACATATTTCGAGATATTTCTTCTTCTTGTTGTTCTTCTTCTGCACAGCTAAGCTGGAAGTGGCATTTGCGGCTCGCACTAGTGCAGAGTTATCTCAACGAAAGGGGCCACGGTGTTTCTGTATCTCTATTATGTTGGTGCGGCTTCGGAACTTTTAAATATCTCGATATATCTCGAAAACTACGCTTCTGATCAAAAAATATCATTGAACATAAATTGTAGGAAACTTAATTCTCTACAAAAAAGGTCTCTTAACATTTTGCCATAGCTCTCTTCGTTTCCGAGATATTTGCAGATTTATCTCAAGGGAAGGGGCCTGACGGACATATTTCGAGATATTTCTTCTTCTTGTTGTTCTTCTGCACAGCTAAGCTGGAAGTGGCATTTGCAGCTCGCAATAGTGCATAGTTATCTGAAAGAAAGGGGCCACGGTGTTTCTGTATCTCTATTATGTTGGTGCGGCTTCGGAACTTTTAAATATCTTGATATATCTCGAGAACTACGCATCTAATCAAAAAATATCATAGAACATAAAAAGTAGGAAACTTAATTCTCTACAAAAAAGGTCTCTTAACATTTTGCCATAGCTCTCTTCGTTTCCGAGATATTTGCAGATTTATCTCAAGGGAAGGGGCCTGACGGACATATTTCGAGATATTTCTTCTTCTTGTTGTTCTTCTTCTGCACAGCTAAGCTGGAAGTGGCATTTGCAGCTCGCAATAGTGCAGAGTTATCTCAAAGAAAGGGGCCACGGTGTTTCTGTATCTCTATTATGTTGGTGCGGCTTCGGAACTTTTAAATATCTTGATATATCTCGAGAACTACGCATCTGATCAAAAAATATCATAGAACATAAAAAGTAGGAAACTTAATTCTCTACAAAAAAGGTCTCTTAACATTTTGCCATAGCTCGCTTCGTTTCCGAGATATTTGCAGATTTATCTCAAGGGAAGGGGCCTGACGGACATATTTCGAGATATTTCTTCTTCTTGTTGTTCTTCTTCTGCACAGCTAAGCTGGAAGTGGCATTTGCGGCTCGCACTAGTGCAGAGTTATCTCACCGAAAGGGGCCACGGTGTTTCTGTATCTCTATTATGTTGGTGCGGCTTCGGAACTTTTAAATATCTCGATATATCTCGAAAACTACGCTTCTGATCAAAAAATATCATAGAACATAAATTGTAGGAAACTTAATTCTCTACAAAAAAGGTCTCTTAACATTTTGCCATAGCTCTCTTTGTTTCCGAGATATTTGCAGATTTATCTCAAGGGAAGGGGCCTGACGGACATATTTCGAGATATTTCTTCTTCTTGTTGTTCTTCTGCACAGCTAAGCTGGAAGTGGCATTTGCAGCTCGCAATAGTGCATAGTTATCTGAAAGAAAGGGGCCACGGTGTTTCTGTATCTCTATTATGTTGGTGCGGCTTCGGAACTTTTAAATATCTTGATATATCTCGAGAACTACGCATCTAATCAAAAAATATCATAGAACATAAAAAGTAGGAAACTTAATTCTCTACAAAAAAGGTCTCTTAACATTTTGCCATAGCTCTCTTCGTTTCCGAGATATTTGCAGATTTATCTCAAGGGAAGGGGCCTGACGGACATATTTCGAGATATTTCTTCTTCTTGTTGTTCTTCTTCTGCACAGCTAAGCTGGAAGTGGCATTTGCAGCTCGCAATAGTGCAGAGTTATCTCAAAGAAAGGGGCCACGGTGTTTCTGTATCTCTATTATGTTGGTGCGGCTTCGGCACTTTTAAATATCTTGATATATCTCGAGAACTACGCATCTGATCAAAAAATATCATAGAACATAAAAAGTAGGAAACTTAATTCTCTACAAAAAAGGTCTCTCAACATTTTGCCATAGCTCGCTTCGTTTCCGAGATATTTGCAGATTTATCTCAAGGGAAGGGGCCTGACGGACATATTTCGAGATATTTCTTCTTCTTGTTGTTCTTCTTCTGCACAGCTAAGCTGGAAGTGGCATTTGCGGCTCGCACTAGTGCAGAGTTATCTCAACGAAAGGGGCCACGGTGTTTCTGTATCTCTATTATGTTGCTGCGGCTTCGGAACTTTTAAATATCTTGATATATCTCGAGAACTACGCATCTGATCAAAAAATATCATAGAAGATAAATTGTAGGAAACTTAATTCTCTACAAAAAAGGTCTCTTAACATTTTGCCATAGCTCTCTTCGTTTCCGAGATATTTGCAGATTTATCTCAAGGGAAGGGGCCTGACGGACATATTTCGAGATATTTCTTCTTCTTGTTGTTCTTCTGCACAGCTAAGCTGGAAGTGGCATTTGCAGCTCGCAATAGTGCAGAGTTATCTCAAAGAAAGGGGCCACGGTGTTTTTGTATCTCTATTATGTTGGTGCGGCTTCGGAACTTTTAAATATCTTGATATATCTCGAGAACTACGCATCAGATCAAAAACTATCATAGAACATAAAAAGTAGGAAACTTAATTCTCTACAAAAAAGGTCTCTTAACATTTTGCCATAGCTCTCTTCGTTTCCGAGATATTTGCAGATTTATCTCAAGGTAAGGGGCCTGACGGACATATTTCGAGATATTTCTTCTTCTTGATGTTCTTCTTCTGCACAGCTAAGCTGGAAGTGGCATTTGCAGCTCGCAATAGTGCAGAGTTATCTCAAAGAAAGGGGCCACGGTGTTTCTGTATCTCTATTATGTTGGTGCGGCTTCGGAACTTTTAAATATCTTGATATATCTCGAGAACTACGCATCTGATCAAAAAATATCATAGAACATAAAACGTAGGAAACTTAATTCTCTACAAAAAAGGTCTCTCAACATTTTGCCATACCTCGCTTCGTTTCCGAGATATTTGCAGATTTATCTCAAGGGAAGGGACCTGACGGACATATTTCGAGACATTTCTTCTTCTTGATGTTCTTCTTCTGCACAGCTAAGCTGGAAGTGGCATTTACAGCTCGCAATAGTGCAGAGTTATCTCAAAGAAAGGGGCCACGGTGTTTCTGTATCTCTATTATGTTGGTGCGGCTTCGGAACTTTTAAATATCTTGATATATCTCGAGAACTACGCATCTGATCAAAAAATATCATAGAACATAAAACGTAGGAAACTTAATTCTCTACAAAAAAGGTCTCTCAACATTTTGCCATACCTCGCTTCGTTTCCGAGATATTTGCAGATTTATCTCAAGGGAAGGGGCCTGACGGACATATTTCGAGATATGTCTTCTTCTTGTTGTTCTTCTTCTGCACAGCTAAGCTGGAAGTGGCATTTACAGCTCGCAATAGTGCAGAGTTATCTCAAAGAAAGGGGCCACGGTGTTTCTGTATCTCTATTATGTTGGTGCGGCTTCGGAACTTTTAAATATCTTGATATATCTCGAGAACTACGCATCAGATCAAAAACTATCATAGAACATAAAAAGTAGGAAACTTAATTCTCTACAAAAAAGGTCTCTTAACATTTTGCCATAGCTCTCTTCGTTTCCGAGATATTTGCAGATTTATCTCAAGGGAAGGGGCCTGACGGACATATTTCGAGATATTTCTTCTTCTTGATGTTCTTCTTCTGCACAGCTAAGCTGGAAGTGGCATTTGCAGCTCGCAATAGTGCAGAGTTATCTCAAAGAAAGGGGCCACGGTGTTTCTGTATCTCTATTATGTTGGTGCGGCTTCGGAACTTTTAAATATCTTGATATATCTCGAGAACTACGCATCAGATCAAAAACTATCATAGAACATAAAAAGTAGGAAACTTAATTCTCTACAAAAAAGGTCTCTTAACATTTTGCCATAGCTCTCTTCGTTTCCGAGATATTTGCAGATTTATCTCAAGGGAAGGGGCCTGACGGACATATTTCGAGATATTTCTTCTTCTTGATGTTCTTCTTCTGCACAGCTAAGCTGGAAGTGGCATTTGCAGCTCGCAATAGTGCAGAGTTATCTCAAAGAAAGGGGCCACGGTGTTTCTGTATCTCTATTATGTTGGTGCGGCTTCGGAACTTTTAAATATCTTGATATATCTCGAGAACTACGCATCTGATCAAAAAATATCATAGAACATAAAACGTAGGAAACTTAATTCTCTACAAAAAAGGTCTCTCAACATTTTGCCATACCTCGCTTCGTTTCCGAGATATTTGCAGATTTATCTCAAGGGAAGGGACCTGACGGACATATTTCGAGACATTTCTTCTTCTTGATGTTCTTCTTCTGCACAGCTAAGCTGGAAGTGGCATTTACAGCTCGCAATAGTGCAGAGTTATCTCAAAAAAAGGGGCCACGGTGTTTCTGTATCTCTATTATGTTGGTGCGGCTTCGGAACTTTTAAATATCTTGATATATCTCGAGAACTACGCATCAGATCAAAAACTATCATAGAACATAAAAAGTAGGAAACTTAATTCTCTACAAAAAAGGTCTCTTAACATTTTGCCATAGCTCTCTTCGTTTCCGAGATATTTGCAGATTTATCTCAAGGGAAGGGGCCTGACGGACATATTTCGAGATATTTCTTCTTCTTGATGTTCTTCTTCTGCACAGCTAAGCTGGAAGTGGCATTTGCAGCTCGCAATAGTGCAGAGTTATCTCAAAGAAAGGGGCCGCGGTGTTTCTGTATCTCTATTATGTTGGTGCGGCTTCGGAACTTTTAAATATCTTGATATATCTCGAGAACTACGCATCTGATCAAAAAATATCATTGAACATAAAACGTAGGAAACTTAATTCTCTACAAAAAAGGTCTCTCAACATTTTGCCATACCTCGCTTCGTTTCCGAGATATTTGCAGATTTATCTCAAGGGAAGGGGCCTGACGGACATATTTCGAGACATTTCTTCTTCTTGATGTTCTTCTTCTGCACAGCTAAGCTGGAAGTGGCATTTGCAGCTCGCAATAGTGCAGAGTTATCTCAAAGAAAGGGGCCACGGTGTTTCTGTATCTCTATTATGTTGGTGCGGCTTCGGAACTTTTAAATATCTTGATATATCTCGAGAACTACGCATCAGATCAAAAAATATCATAGAACATAAAAAGTAGGAAACTTAATTCTCTACACAAAAGGTCTCTTAACATTTTGCCATAGCTCTCTTCGTTTCCGAGATATTTGCAGATTTATCTCAAGGGAAGGGGCCTGACGGACATATTTCGAGATATTTCTTCTTCTTGTTGTTCTTCTTCTGCACAGCTAAGCTGGAAGTGGCATTTACAGCTCGCAATACTGCAGAGTTATCTCAAAGAAAGGGGCCACGGTGTTTCTGTATCCCTATTATGTTGGTGCGGCTTCGGAACTTTTAAATATCTCGATATATCTCGAAAACTACGCTTCTGATCAAAAAATATCATAGAACGTAAATTGTAGGAAACATAATTCTCTACAAAAAACGTCTCTTAACATTTTGCCATAGCTCGCTTCGTTTCCGAGATATTTGCAGATTCAGCTCAAAGGAACTGGCCTGACGGACATATTTCGAGATATTTCTTCTTCTTGTTGTTCTTCCTCTGCACAGCTAAGCTGGAAGTGGCATTTGCAGCTCGCAATAGTGCAGAGTTATCTCAAAGAAAGGGGCCACGGTGTTTCTGTATCTCTATTATGTTGGTGCGGCTTTGGAACTTTTAAATATCTCGATATATCTCGAAAAGTACGCTTCTGATCAAAAAATATCATAGAACATAAATTGTAGGAAACATAATTCTCTACAAAAAAGGTCTCTTAACATTTTGCCATAGCTCGCTGTGTTTCCGAGATATTTGCAGATATATCTCAAGGGAAGGGGCCTGACGGACATATTTCGAGATATTTCTTCTTCTTGTTGTTCTTCTTCTGCACAGCTAAGCTGGAAGTGGCATTTACAGCTCGCAATAGTGCAGAGTTATCTCAAAGAAAGGGGCCACGGTGTTTCTGTATCTCTATTATGTTGGTGCGGCTTCGGAACTTTTAAATATCTTGATATATCTCGAGAACTACGCATCAGATCAAAAAATATCATAGAACATAAAAAGTAGGAAACTTAATTCTCTACAAAAAAGGTCTCTTAACATTTTGCCATAGCTCTCTTCGTTTCCGAGATATTTGCAGATTTATCTCAAGGGAAGGGGCCTGATGGACATATTTCGAGATATTTCTTCTTCTTGATGTTCTTCTTCTGCACAGCTAAGCTGGAAGTGGCATTTGCAGCTCGCAATAGTGCAGAGTTATCTCAAAGAGAGGGGCCACGGTGTTTCTGTATCTCTATTATGTTGGTGCGGCTTCGGAACTTTTAAATATCTCGATATATCTCGAAAACTACGCTTCTGATCAAAAAATATCATAGAACATAAATTGTAGGAAACATAATTCTCTACAAAAAACGTCTCTTAACATTTTGCCATAGCTCGCTTCGTTTCCGAGATATTTGCAGATTCAGCTCAAAGCAACTGGCCTGACGGACATATTTCGAGATATTTCTTCTTCTTGTTGTTCTTCCTCTGCACAGCTAAGCTGGAAGTGGCATTTGCAGCTCGCAATAGTGCAGAGTTATCTGTAAGAAAGGGGCCACGGTGTTTCTGTATCTCTATTATGTTGGTGCGGCTTCGGAACTTTTAAATATCTTGATATATCTCGAGAACTACGCATCTGATCAAAAAATATCATAGAACATAAAAAGTAGGAAACTTAATTCTCTACAAAAAAGGTCTCTTAACATTTTACCATAGCTCGCTTCGTTTCCGAGATATTTGCAGATTTATCTCAAGGGAAGGGGCCTGACGGACATATTTCGAGATATTTCTTCTTCTTGTTGTTCTTCTTCTGCACAGCTAAACTGGAAGTGGCATTTGCGGCTCGCACTAGTGCAGAGTTATCTCAAAGAAAGGGGCCACGGTGTTTCTGTATCTCTATTATGTTGGTGCGGCTTCGGAACTTTTAAATATCTCGATATATCTCGAAAACTACGCTTCTGATCAAAAAATATCATACAACATAAATTGTAGGAAACATAATTCTCTACAAAAAAGGTCTCTCAACATTTTGCCATAGCTCGCTTCGTTTCCGAGATATTTGCAGATTTATCTCAAGGGAAGGGGTCTGACGGACATATTTCGAGATATTTCTTCTTCTTGTTGTTCTTGTTCTGCACAGCTAAGCTGGAAGTGGCATTTACAGCTCGCAATAGTGCAGAGTTATCTCAAAGAAAGGGGCCACGGTGTTTCTGTATCCCTATTATGTTGGTGCGGCTTCGGAACTTTTAAATATCTCGATATATCTCGAAAACTACGCTTCTGATCAAAAAATATCATAGAACATAAATTGTAGGAAACATAATTCTCTACAAAAAACGTCTCTTAACATTTTGCCATAGCTCGCTTCGTTTCCGAGATATTTGCAGATTTATCTCAAGGGAAGGGGCCTAACGGACATATTTCGAGATATTTCTTCTTCTTGTTGTTCTTCTTCTGCACAGCTAAACTGGAAGTGGCATTTCCAGCTCGCAATAGTGCAGAGTTATCTCAAAGAAAGGGGCCAGGGTGTTTCTGTATCTCTATTATGTTGGTGCGGCTTCGGAACTTTTAAATATCTTGATATATCTCGAGAACTACGCATCTGATCAAAAAATATCATAGAACATAAAAAGTAGGAAACATAATTCTCTACAAAAAAGGTCTCTTAACATTTTACCATAGCTCGCTTCGTTTCCGAGATATTTGCAGATTTATCTCAAGGGAAGGGGCCTGACGGACATATTTCGAGATATTTCTTCTTCTTGTTGTTCTTCTTCTGCACAGCTAAGCTGGAAGTGGCATTTGCGGCTCGCACTAGTGCAGAGTTATCTCAAAGAAAGGGGCCACGGTGTTTCTGTATCTCTATTATGTTGGTGCGGCTTCGGAACTTTTAAATATCTCGATATATCTCGAAAACTACGCTTCTGATCAAAAAATATCATAGAACATAAATTGTAGGAAACATAATTCTCTACAAAAAAGGTCTCTCAACATTTTGCCATAGCTCGCTTCGTTTCCGAGATATTTGCAGATTTATCTCAAGGGAAGGGGCCTGACGGACATATTTCGAGATATTTCTTCTTCTTGTTGTTCTTCTTCTGCACAGCTAAGCTGGAAGTGGCATTTACAGCTCGCAATAGTGCAGAGTTATCTCAAAGAAAGGGGCCACGGTGTTTCTGTATCTCTATTATGTTGGTGCGGCTTCGGAACTTTTAAATATCTTGATATATCTCGAGAACTACGCATCTGATCAAAAAATATCATAGAACATAAAAAGTAGGAAACATAATTCTCTACAAAAAAGGTCTCTTAACATTTTGCCAGAGCTCGCTTCGTTTCCGAGATATTTGCAGATATATCTCAAGGGAAGGGGCCTGACGGACATATTTCGAGATATTTCTTCTTCTTGTTGTTCTTCTCCTGCACAGCTAAGCTGGAAGTGGCATTTACAGCTCGCAATACTGCAGAGTTATCTCAAAGAAAGGGGCCACGGTGTTTCTGTATCTCTATTATGTTGGTGCGGCTTCGGAACTTTTAAATATCTTGATATATCTCGAGAACTACGCATCTGATCAAAAAATATCATAGAACATAAAAAGTAGGAAACTTAATTCTCTACAAAAAAGGTCTCTTAACATTTTGCCATAGCTCGCTTCGTTTCCGAGATATTAGCAGATTTATCTCAAGGGAAGGGGCCTGACGGACATATTTCGAGATAATTCTCCTTCTTGTTGTTCTTCTTCTGCACAGCTAAGCTGGAAGTGGCATTTGCGGCTCGCACTAGTGCAGAGTTATCTCAAAGAAAGGGGCCACGGTGTTTCTGTATCCCTATTATGTTGGTGCGGCTTCGGAACTTTTAAATATCTCGATATATCTCGAAAACTACGCTTCTGATCAAAAAATATCATAGAACATAAATTGTAGGAAACATAATTCTCTACAAAAAACGTCTCTTAACATTTTGCCATAGCTCGCTTCGTTTCCGAGATATTTGCAGATTCAGCTCAAAGGAACTGGCCTGACGGACATATTTCGAGATATTTCTTCTTCTTGTTGTTCTTCCTCTGCACAGCTAAGCTGGAAGTGGCATTTGCAGCTCGCAATAGTGCAGAGTTATCTCAAAGAAAGGGGCCACGGTGTTTCTGTATCTCTATTATGTTGGTGCGGCTTCGGAACTTTTAAATATCTTGATATATCTCGAGAACTACGCATCTGATCAAAAAATATCATAGAACATAAAAAGTAGGAAACTTAATTCTCTACAAAAAAGGTCTCTTAACATTTTGCCATAGCTCGCTTCGTTTCCGAGATATTTGCAGATTTATCTCAAGGGAAGGGGCCTGACGGACATATTTCGAGATATTTCTTCTTCTTGTTGTTCTTCTTCTGCACAGCTAAGCTGGAAGTGGCATTTGCGGCTCGCACTAGTGCAGAGTTATCTCAAAGAAAGGGGCCACGGTGTTTCTGTATCTCTATTATGTTGGTGCGGCTTCGGAACTTTTAAATATCTCGATATATCTCGAAAACTACGCTTCTGATCAAAAAATATCATAGAACGTAAATTGTAGGAAACATAATTCTCTACAAAAAAGGTCTCTTAACATTTTGCCATAGCTCGCTTCGTTTCCGAGATATTTGCAGATTTATCTCAAGGGAAGGGGCCTGACGGACATATTTCGAGATATTTCTTCTTCTTGTTGTTCTTCTTCTGCACAGCTAAGCTGGAAGTGGCATTTGCGGCTCGCACTAGTGCAGAGTTATCTCAAAGAAAGGGGCCACGGTGTTTCTGTATCCCTATTATGTTGGTGCGGCTTCGGAACTTTTAAAGATCTCGATATATCTCGAAAACTACGCTTCTGATCAAAAAATATCATAGAACATAAATTGTAGGAAACATAATTCTCTACAAAAAACGTCTCTTAACATTTTGCCATAGCTCGCTTCGTTTCCGAGATATTTGCAGATTCAGCTCAAAGGAACTGGCCTGACGGACATATTTCGAGATATTTCTTCTTCTTGTTGTTCTTCCTCTGCACAGCTAAGCTGGAAGTGGCATTTGCAGCTCGCAATAGTGCAGAGTTATCTCAAAGAAAGGGGCCACGGTGTTTCTGTATCTCTATTATGTTGGTGCGGCTTCGGAACTTTTAAATATCTTGATATATCTCGAGAACTACGCATCTGATCAAAAAATATCATAGAACATAAAAAGTAGGAAACTTAATTCTCTACAAAAAAGGTCTCTTAACATTTTGCCATAGCTCGCTTCGTTTCCGAGATATTTGCAGATTTATCTCAAGGGAAGGGGCCTGACGGACATATTTCGAGATATTTCTTCTTCTTGTTGTTCTTCTTCTGCACAGCTAAGCTGGAAGTGGCATTTGCGGCTCGCACTAGTGCAGAGTTATCTCAAAGAAAGGGGCCACGGTGTTTCTGTATCTCTATTATGTTGGTGCGGCTTCGGAACTTTTAAATATCTTGATATATCTCGAGAACTACGCATCTGATCAAAAAATATCATAGAACATAAAAAGTAGGAAACTTAATTCTCTACAAAAAAGGTCTCTTAACATTTTGCCATAGCTCGCTTCGTTTCCGAGATATTTGCAGATTTATCTCAAGGGAAGGGGCCTGACGGACATATTTCGAGATATTTCTTCTTCTTGTTGTTCTTCTTCTGCACAGCTAAGCTGGAAGTGGCATTTGCGGCTCGCACTAGTGCAGAGTTATCTCAAAGAAAGGGGCCACGGTGTTTCTGTATCTCTATTATGTTGGTGCGGCTTCGGAACTTTTAAATATCTCGATATATCTCGAAAACTACGCTTCTGATCAAAAAATATCATAGAACATAAATTGTAGGAAACATAATTCTCTACAAAAAAGGTCTCTCAACATTTTGCCATAGCTCGCTTCGTTTCCGAGATATTTGCAGATTTATCTCAAGGGAAGGGGCCTGACGGACATATTTCGAGATATTTCTTCTTCTTGTTGTTCTTCTTCTGCACAGCTAAGCTGGAAGTGGCATTTACAGCTCGCAATAGTGCAGAGTTATCTCAAAGAAAGGGGCCACGGTGTTTCTGTATCTCTATTATGTTGGTGCGGCTTCGGAACTTTTAAATATCTTGATATATCTCGAGAACTACGCATCTGATCAAAAAATATCATAGAACATAAAAAGTAGGAAACATAATTCTCTACAAAAAAGGTCTCTTAACATTTTGCCAGAGCTCGCTTCGTTTCCGAGATATTTGCAGATATATCTCAAGGGAAGGGGCCTGACGGACATATTTCGAGATATTTCTTCTTCTTGTTGTTCTTCTCCTGCACAGCTAAGCTGGAAGTGGCATTTACAGCTCGCAATACTGCAGAGTTATCTCAAAGAAAGGGGCCACGGTGTTTCTGTATCTCTATTATGTTGGTGCGGCTTCGGAACTTTTAAATATCTTGATATATCTCGAGAACTACGCATCTGATCAAAAAATATCATAGAACATAAAAAGTAGGAAACTTAATTCTCTACAAAAAAGGTCTCTTAACATTTTGCCATAGCTCGCTTCGTTTCCGAGATATTAGCAGATTTATCTCAAGGGAAGGGGCCTGACGGACATATTTCGAGATAATTCTCCTTCTTGTTGTTCTTCTTCTGCACAGCTAAGCTGGAAGTGGCATTTGCGGCTCGCACTAGTGCAGAGTTATCTCAAAGAAAGGGGCCACGGTGTTTCTGTATCCCTATTATGTTGGTGCGGCTTCGGAACTTTTAAATATCTCGATATATCTCGAAAACTACGCTTCTGATCAAAAAATATCATAGAACATAAATTGTAGGAAACATAATTCTCTACAAAAAACGTCTCTTAACATTTTGCCATAGCTCGCTTCGTTTCCGAGATATTTGCAGATTCAGCTCAAAGGAACTGGCCTGACGGACATATTTCGAGATATTTCTTCTTCTTGTTGTTCTTCCTCTGCACAGCTAAGCTGGAAGTGGCATTTGCAGCTCGCAATAGTGCAGAGTTATCTCAAAGAAAGGGGCCACGGTGTTTCTGTATCTCTATTATGTTGGTGCGGCTTCGGAACTTTTAAATATCTTGATATATCTCGAGAACTACGCATCTGATCAAAAAATATCATAGAACATAAAAAGTAGGAAACTTAATTCTCTACAAAAAAGGTCTCTTAACATTTTGCCATAGCTCGCTTCGTTTCCGAGATATTTGCAGATTTATCTCAAGGGAAGGGGCCTGACGGACATATTTCGAGATATTTCTTCTTCTTGTTGTTCTTCTTCTGCACAGCTAAGCTGGAAGTGGCATTTGCGGCTCGCACTAGTGCAGAGTTATCTCAAAGAAAGGGGCCACGGTGTTTCTGTATCTCTATTATGTTGGTGCGGCTTCGGAACTTTTAAATATCTCGATATATCTCGAAAACTACGCTTCTGATCAAAAAATATCATAGAACGTAAATTGTAGGAAACATAATTCTCTACAAAAAAGGTCTCTTAACATTTTGCCATAGCTCGCTTCGTTTCCGAGATATTTGCAGATTTATCTCAAGGGAAGGGGCCTGACGGACATATTTCGAGATATTTCTTCTTCTTGTTGTTCTTCTTCTGCACAGCTAAACTGGAAGTGGCATTTCCAGCTCGCAATAGTGCAGAGTTATCTCAAAGAGAGGGGCCACGGTGTTTCTGTATCTCTATTATGTTGGTGCGGCTTTGGAACTTTTAAATATCTCGATATATCTCGAAAACTACGCTTCTGATCAAAAAATATCATAGAACATAAATTGTAGGAGACATAATTCTCTACAAAAAAGGTCTCTTAACATTTTGCCATAGCTCGCTTCGTTCCCGAGATATTTGCAGATATATCTCAAGGGAAGGGGCCTGACGGACATATTTCGAGATATTTCTTCTTCTTGTTGTTCTTCTCCTGCACAGCTAAGCTGGAAGTGGCATTTACAGCTCGCAACACTGCAGAGTTATCTCAAAGAAAGGGGCCACGGTGTTTCTGTATCTCTATTATGTTGGTGCGGCTTCGGAACTTTTAAATATCTCGATATATCTCGAAAACTACGCTTCTGATCAAAAAATATCATAGAACATAAATTGTAGGAAACATAATTCTCTACAAAAGAGGTCTCTTAACATTTTGCCATAGCTCGCTTCGTTTCCGAGATATTTGCAGATTTATCTCAAGGGAAGGGGCCTGACGGACATATTTCGAGATATTTCTTCTTCTTGTTGTTCTTCTTCTGCACAGCTAAGCTGGAAGTGGCATTTGCGGCTCGCACTAGTGCAGAGTTATCTCAAAGAAAGGGGCCACGGTGTTTCTGTATCCCTATTATGTTGGTGCGGCTTCGGAACTTTTAAATATCTCGATATATCTCGAAAACTACGCTTCTGATCAAAAAATATCATAGAACATAAATTGTAGGAAACATAATTCTCTACAAAAAACGTCTCTTAACATTTTGCCATAGCTCGCTTCGTTTCCGAGATATTTGCAGATTCAGCTCAAAGGAACTGGCCTGACGGACATATTTCGAGATATTTCTTCTTCTTGTTGTTCTTCCTCTGCACAGCTAAGCTGGAAGTGGCATTTGCAGCTCGCAATAGTGCAGAGTTATCTCAAAGAAAGGGGCCACGGTGTTTCTGTATCTCTATTATGTTGGTGCGGCTTCGGAACTTTTAAATATCTTGATATATCTCGAGAACTACGCATCTGATCAAAAAATATCATAGAACATAAAAAGTAGGAAACTTAATTCTCTACAAAAAAGGTCTCTTAACATTTTGCCATAGCTCGCTTCGTTTCCGAGATATTTGCAGATTTATCTCAAGGGAAGGGGCCTGACGGACATATTTCGAGATATTTCTTCTTCTTGTTGTTCTTCTTCTGCACAGCTAAGCTGGAAGTGGCATTTGCGGCTCGCACTAGTGCAGAGTTATCTCAAAGAAAGGGGCCACGGTGTTTCTGTATCTCTATTATGTTGGTGCGGCTTCGGAACTTTTAAATATCTTGATATATCTCGAGAACTACGCATCTGATCAAAAAATATCATAGAACATAAAAAGTAGGAAACTTAATTCTCTACAAAAAAGGTCTCTTAACATTTTGCCATAGCTCGCTTCGTTTCCGAGATATTTGCAGATTTATCTCAAGGGAAGGGGCCTGACGGACATATTTCGAGATATTTCTTCTTCTTGTTGTTCTTCTTCTGCACAGCTAAGCTGGAAGTGGCATTTGCGGCTCGCACTAGTGCAGAGTTATCTCAAAGAAAGGGGCCACGGTGTTTCTGTATCTCTATTATGTTGGTGCGGCTTCGGAACTTTTAAATATCTCGATATATCTCGAAAACTACGCTTCTGATCAAAAAATATCATAGAACATAAATTGTAGGAAACATAATTCTCTACAAAAAAGGTCTCTTAACATTTTGCCATAGCTCGCTTGGTTTCCGAGATATTTGCAGATTTATCTCAAGGGAAGGGGCCTGACGGACATATTTCGAGATATTTCTTCTTCTTGTTGTTCTTCCTCTGCACAGCTAAGCTGGAAGTGGCATTTGCAGCTCGCAATAGTGCAGAGTTATCTCAAAGAAAGGGGCCACGGTGTTTCTGTATCTCTATTATGTTGGTGCGGCTTCGGAACTTTTACATATCTTGATATATCTCGAGAACTACGCATCTGATCAAAAAATATCATAGAACATAAAAAGTAGGAAACTTAATTCTCTACAAAAAAGGTCTCTTAACATTTTGCCATAGCTCGCTTCGTTTCCGAGATATTTGCAGATTTATCTCAAGGGAAGGGGCCTGACGGACATATTTCGAGATATTTCTTCTTCTTGTTGTTCTTCTTCTGCACAGCTAAGCTGGAAGTGGCATTTGCGGCTCGCACTAGTGCAGAGTTATCTCAAAGAAAGGGGCCACGGTGTTTCTGTATCTCTATTATGTTGGTGCGGCTTCGGAACTTTTAAATATCTCGATATATCTCGAAAACTACGCTTCTGATCAAAAAATATCATAGAACATAAATTGTAGGAAACATAATTCTCTACAAAAAAGGTCTCTTAACATTTTGCCATAGCTCGCTTGGTTTCCGAGATATTTGCAGATTTATCTCAAGGGAAGGGGCCTGACGGACATATTTCGAGATATTTCTTCTTCTTGTTGTTCTTCTTCTGCACAGCTAAACTGGAAGTGGCATTTCCAGCTCGCAATAGTGCAGAGTTATCTCAAAGAGAGGGGCCACGGTGTTTCTGTATCTCTATTATGTCGGTGCGGCTTCGGAACTTTTAAATATCTTGATATATCTCGAGAACTACGCATCTGATCAAAAAATATCATAGAACATAAAAAGTAGGAAACTTAATTCTCTACAAAAAAGGTCTCTCAACATTTTGCCATAGCTCGCTTCGTTTCCGAGATATTTGCAGATTTATCTCAAGGGAAGGGGCCTGACGGACATATTTCGAGATATTTCTTCTTCTTGTTGTTCTTCTTCTGCACAGCTAAGCTGGAAGTGGCATTTGCGGCTCGCACTAGTGCAGAGTTATCTCAAAGAAAGGGGCCACGGTGTTTCTGTATCTCTATTATGTTGGTGCGGCTTTGGAACTTTTAAATATCTCGATATATCTCGAAAACTACGCTTCTGATCAAAAAATATCATAGAACATAAATTGTAGGAGACATAATTCTCTACAAAAAAGGTCTCTTAACATTTTGCCATAGCTCGCTTCGTTCCCGAGATATTTGCAGATATATCTCAAGGGAAGGGGCCTGACGGACATATTTCGAGATATTTCTTCTTCTTGTTGTTCTTCTCCTGCACAGCTAAGCTGGAAGTGGCATTTACAGCTCGCAATACTGCAGAGTTATCTCAAAGAAAGGGGCCACGGTGTTTCTGTATCTCTATTATGTTGGTGCGGCTTCGGAACTTTTAAATATCTTGATATATCTCGAGAACTACGCATCTGATCAAAAAATATCATAGAACATAAAAAGTAGGAAACTTAATTCTCTACAAAAAAGGTCTCTTAACATTTTGCCATAGCTCGCTTCGTTTCCGAGATATTTGCAGATTTATCTCAAGGGAAGGGGCCTGACGGACATATTTCGAGATATTTCTTCTTCTTGTTGTTCTTCTTCTGCACAGCTAAGCTGGAAGTGGCATTTGCGGCTCGCACTAGTGCAGAGTTATCTCAAAGAAAGGGGCCACGGTGTTTCTGTATCCCTCTTATGTTGGTGCGGCTTCGGAACTTTTAAATATCTCGATATATCTCGAAAACTACGCTTCTGATCAAAAAATATCATAGAACATAAATTGTAGGAAACATAATTCTCTACAAAAAACGTCTCTTAACATTTTGCCATAGCTCGCTCCGTTTCCGAGATATTTGCAGATTTATCTCAAGGGAAGGGGCCTGACGGACATATTTCGAGATATTTCTTCTTCTTGTTGTTCTTCTTCTGCACAGCTAAGCTGGAAGTGGCATTTGCGGCTCGCACTAGTGCAGAGTTATCTCAAAGAAAGGGGCCACGGTGTTTCTGTATCTCTATTATGTTGGTGCGGCTTCGGAACTTTTAAATATCTCGATATATCTCGAAAACTACGCTTCTGATCAAAAAATATCATAGAACATAAATTGTAGGAAACATAATTCTCTACAAAAGAGGTCTCTTAACATTTTGCCATAGCTCGCTTCGTTTCCGAGATATTTGCAGATTTATCTCAAGGGAAGGGGCCTGACGGACATATTTCGAGATATTTCTTCTTCTTGTTGTTCTTCTTCTGCACAGCTAAGCTGGAAGTGGCATTTGCGGCTCGCACTAGTGCAGAGTTATCTCAAAGAAAGGGGCCACGGTGTTTCTGTATCCCTATTATGTTGGTGCGGCTTCGGAACTTTTAAAGATCTCGATATATCTCGAAAACTACGCTTCTGATCAAAAAATATCATAGAACATAAATTGTAGGAAACATAATTCTCTACAAAAAACGTCTCTTAACATTTTGCCATAGCTCGCTTCGTTTCCGAGATATTTGCAGATTCAGCTCAAAGGAACTGGCCTGACGGACATATTTCGAGATATTTCTTCTTCTTGTTGTTCTTCCTCTGCACAGCTAAGCTGGAAGTGGCATTTGCAGCTCGCAATAGTGCAGAGTTATCTCAAAGAAAGGGGCCACGGTGTTTCTGTATCTCTATTATGTTGGTGCGGCTTCGGAACTTTTAAATATCTTGATATATCTCGAGAACTACGCATCTGATCAAAAAATATCATAGAACATAAAAAGTAGGAAACTTAATTCTCTACAAAAAAGGTCTCTTAACATTTTGCCATAGCTCGCTTCGTTTCCGAGATATTTGCAGATTTATCTCAAGGGAAGGGGCCTGACGGACATATTTCGAGATATTTCTTCTTCTTGTTGTTCTTCTTCTGCACAGCTAAGCTGGAAGTGGCATTTGCGGCTCGCACTAGTGCAGAGTTATCTCAAAGAAAGGGGCCACGGTGTTTCTGTATCTCTATTATGTTGGTGCGGCTTTGGAACTTTTAAATATCTCGATATATCTCGAAAACTACGCTTCTGATCAAAAAATATCATAGAACATAAATTGTAGGAGACATAATTCTCTACAAAAAAGGTCTCTTAACATTTTGCCATAGCTCGCTTCGTTCCCGAGATATTTGCAGATATATCTCAAGGGAAGGGGCCTGACGGACATATTTCGAGATATTTCTTCTTCTTGTTGTTCTTCTCCTGCACAGCTAAGCTGGAAGTGGCATTTACAGCTCGCAATACTGCAGAGTTATCTCAAAGAAAGGGGCCACGGTGTTTCTGTATCTCTATTATGTTGGTGCGGCTTCGGAACTTTTAAATATCTTGATATATCTCGAGAACTACGCATCTGATCAAAAAATATCATAGAACATAAAAAGTAGGAAACTTAATTCTCTACAAAAAAGGTCTCTTAACATTTTGCCATAGCTCGCTTCGTTTCCGAGATATTTGCAGATTTATCTCAAGGGAAGGGGCCTGACGGACATATTTCGAGATATTTCTTCTTCTTGTTGTTCTTCTTCTGCACAGCTAAGCTGGAAGTGGCATTTGCGGCTCGCACTAGTGCAGAGTTATCTCAAAGAAAGGGGCCACGGTGTTTCTGTATCCCTATTATGTTGGTGCGGCTTCGGAACTTTTAAATATCTCGATATATCTCGAAAACTACGCTTCTGATCAAAAAATATCATAGAACATAAATTGTAGGAAACATAATTCTCTACAAAAAACGTCTCTTAACATTTTGCCATAGCTCGCTCCGTTTCCGAGATATTTGCAGATTTATCTCAAGGGAAGGGGCCTGACGGACATATTTCGAGATATTTCTTCTTCTTGTTGTTCTTCTTCTGCACAGGTAAGCTGGAAGTGGCATTTGCGGCTCGCACTAGTGCAGAGTTATCTCAAAGAAAGGGGCCACGGTGTTTCTGTATCTCTATTATGTTGGTGCGGCTTCGGAACTTTTAAATATCTCGATATATCTCGAAAACTACGCTTCTGATCAAAAAATATCATAGAACATAAATTGTAGGAAACATAATTCTCTACAAAAGAGGTCTCTTAACATTTTGCCATAGCTCGCTTCGTTTCCGAGATATTTGCAGATTTATCTCAAGGGAAGGGGCCTGACGGACATATTTCGAGATATTTCTTCTTCTTGTTGTTCTTCTTCTGCACAGCTAAGCTGGAAGTGGCATTTGCGGCTCGCACTAGTGCAGAGTTATCTCAAAGAAAGGGGCCACGGTGTTTCTGTATCCCTATTATGTTGGTGCGGCTTCGGAACTTTTAAAGATCTCGATATATCTCGAAAACTACGCTTCTGATCAAAAAATATCATAGAACATAAATTGTAGGAAACATAATTCTCTACAAAAAACGTCTCTTAACATTTTGCCATAGCTCGCTTCGTTTCCGAGATATTTGCAGATTCAGCTCAAAGGAACTGGCCTGACGGACATATTTCGAGATATTTCTTCTTCTTGTTGTTCTTCCTCTGCACAGCTAAGCTGGAAGTGGCATTTGCAGCTCGCAATAGTGCAGAGTTATCTCAAAGAAAGGGGCCACGGTGTTTCTGTATCTCTATTATGTTGGTGCGGCTTCGGAACTTTTAAATATCTTGATATATCTCGAGAACTACGCATCTGATCAAAAAATATCATAGAACATAAAAAGTAGGAAACTTAATTCTCTACAAAAAAGGTCTCTTAACATTTTGCCATAGCTCGCTTCGTTCCCGAGATATTTGCAGATATATCTCAAGGGAAGGGGCCTGACGGACATATTTCGAGATATTTCTTCTTCTTGTTGTTCTTCTCCTGCACAGCTAAGCTGGAAGTGGCATTTACAGCTCGCAATACTGCAGAGTTATCTCAAAGAAAGGGGCCACGGTGTTTCTGTATCTCTATTATGTTGGTGCGGCTTCGGAACTTTTAAATATCTTGATATATCTCGAGAACTACGCATCTGATCAAAAAATATCATAGAACATAAAAAGTAGGAAACTTAATTCTCTACAAAAAAGGTCTCTTAACATTTTGCCATAGCTCGCTTCGTTTCCGAGATATTTGCAGATTTATCTCAAGGGAAGGGGCCTGACGGACATATTTCGAGATATTTCTTCTTCTTGTTGTTCTTCTTCTGCACAGCTAAGCTGGAAGTGGCATTTGCGGCTCGCACTAGTGCAGAGTTATCTCAAAGAAAGGGGCCACGGTGTTTCTGTATCCCTATTATGTTGGTGCGGCTTCGGAACTTTTAAATATCTCGATATATCTCGAAAACTACGCTTCTGATCAAAAAATATCATAGAACATAAATTGTAGGAAACATAATTCTCTACAAAAAACGTCTCTTAACATTTTGCCATAGCTCGCTCCGTTTCCGAGATATTTGCAGATTTATCTCAAGGGAAGGGGCCTGACGGACATATTTCGAGATATTTCTTCTTCTTGTTGTTCTTCTTCTGCACAGCTAAGCTGGAAGTGGCATTTGCGGCTCGCACTAGTGCAGAGTTATCTCAAAGAAAGGGGCCACGGTGTTTCTGTATCTCTATTATGTTGGTGCGGCTTCGGAACTTTTAAATATCTCGATATATCTCGAAAACTACGCTTCTGATCAAAAAATATCATAGAACATAAATTGTAGGAAACATAATTCTCTACAAAAGAGGTCTCTTAACATTTTGCCATAGCTCGCTTCGTTTCCGAGATATTTGCAGATTTATCTCAAGGGAAGGGGCCTGACGGACATATTTCGAGATATTTCTTCTTCTTGTTGTTCTTCTTCTGCACAGCTAAGCTGGAAGTGGCATTTGCGGCTCGCACTAGTGCAGAGTTATCTCAAAGAAAGGGGCCACGGTGTTTCTGTATCCCTATTATGTTGGTGCGGCTTCGGAACTTTTAAAGATCTCGATATATCTCGAAAACTACGCTTCTGATCAAAAAATATCATAGAACATAAATTGTAGGAAACATAATTCTCTACAAAAAACGTCTCTTAACATTTTGCCATAGCTCGCTTCGTTTCCGAGATATTTGCAGATTCAGCTCAAAGGAACTGGCCTGACGGACATATTTCGAGATATTTCTTCTTCTTGTTGTTCTTCCTCTGCACAGCTAAGCTGGAAGTGGCATTTGCAGCTCGCAATAGTGCAGAGTTATCTCAAAGAAAGGGGCCACGGTGTTTCTGTATCTCTATTATGTTGGTGCGGCTTCGGAACTTTTAAATATCTTGATATATCTCGAGAACTACGCATCTGATCAAAAAATATCATAGAACATAAAAAGTAGGAAACTTAATTCTCTACAAAAAAGGTCTCTTAACATTTTGCCATAGCTCGCTTCGTTTCCGAGATATTTGCAGATTTATCTCAAGGGAAGGGGCCTGACGGACATATTTCGAGATATTTCTTCTTCTTGTTGTTCTTCTTCTGCACAGCTAAACTGGAAGTGGCATTTCCAGCTCGCAATAGTGCAGAGTTATCTCAAAGAGAGGGGCCACGGTGTTTCTGTATCTCTATTATGTCGGTGCGGCTTCGGAACTTTTAAATATCTTGATATATCTCGAGAACTACGCATCTGATCAAAAAATATCATAGAACATAAAAAGTAGGAAACTTAATTCTCTACAAAAAAGGTCTCTCAACATTTTGCCATAGCTCGCTTCGTTTCCGAGATATTTGCAGATTTATCTCAAGGGAAGGGGCCTGACGGACATATTTCGAGATATTTCTTCTTCTTGTTGTTCTTCTTCTGCACAGCTAAGCTGGAAGTGGCATTTGCGGCTCGCACTAGTGCAGAGTTATCTCAAAGAAAGGGGCCACGGTGTTTCTGTATGTCTATTATGTTGGTGCGGCTTTGGAACTTTTAAATATCTCGATATATCTCGAAAACTACGCTTCTGATCAAAAAATATCATAGAACATAAATTGTAGGAAACATAATTCTCTACAAAAAAGGTCTCTTAACATTTTGCCATAGCTCGCTTCGTTTCCGAGATATTTGCAGATATATCTCAAGGGAAGGGGCCTGACGGACATATTTCGAGATATTTCTTCTTCTTGTTGTTCTTCTCCTGCACAGCTAAGCTGGAAGTGGCATTTACAGATCGCAATACTGCAGAGTTATCTCAAAGAAGGGGGCCACGGTGTTTCTGTATCTCTGTTATGTTGGTGCGGCTTCGGAACTTTTAAATATCTCGATATATCTCGAAAACTACGCTTCTGATCAAAAAATATCATAGAACATAAAAAGTAGGAAACTTAATTCTCTACAACAAAGGTCTCTTAACATTTTGCCATAGATCGCTTCGTTTCCGAGATATTTGCAGATTTATCTCAAGGGAAGAGGTCTGACGGACATATTTCGAGATATTTCTTCTTCTTGTTGTTCTTCTTCTGCACAGCTAAACTGGAAGTGGCATTTGCAGCTCGCAGTAGTGCCGAGTTATCTCAAAGAAAGGGGCCACGGTGTTTCTGTATCTCTATTATGTTGGTGCGGCTTCGGAACTTTTAAATATCTTGATATATCTCGAGAACTACGCATCTGATCAAAAAATATCATAGAACATAAAAAGTAGAAAACTTAATTCTCTACAAAAAAGGTCTCTCAACATTTTGCCATAGCTCGCTTCGTTTCCGAGATATATGCAGATTTATCTCAAGGGAAGGGGCCTGACGGACATATTTCGAGATCTTTCTTCTTCTTGTTGTTCTTCTTCTGCACAGCTAAACTGGAAGTGGCATTTCCAGCTCGCAATAGTGCAGAGTTATCTCAAAGAAAGGGGCCACGGTGTTTCTGTATCTCTATTATGTTGGTGCGGCTTCGGAACTTTTAAATATCTTGATATATCTCGAGAACTACGCATCTGATCAAATAATATCATAGAACATAAAAAGTAGGAAACTTAATTCTCCACAAATAAGGTCTCTTAACATTTTGCCATAGCTCGCTTCGTTTCCGAGATATTTGCAGATTTATCTCAAGGGAAGGGGCCTGACGGACATATTTCGAGATATTTCTTCTTCTTGTTGGTCTTCTTCTGCACAGCTAAGCTGGAAGTGGCATTTGCAGCTCGCAATAGTGCAGAGTTATCTCAAAGAAAGGGGCCACGGTGTTTCTGTATCTCTATTATGTTGGTGCGGCTTCGGAACTTTTAAATATCTTGATATATCTCGAGAGCTACGCATCCGATCAAAAAATATCATAGAACATGAAAAGTAGGAAACTTAATTCCCTACAAAAAAGGTCTCTTAACATTTTGCCATAGCTCGCTTCGTTTCCGAGATATTTGCAGATTTATCTCAAGGGAAGGGGCCTGACGGACATATTTCGAGATATTTCTTCTTCTTGTTGTTCTTCTTCTGCACAGCTAAGCTGGAAGCGGCATTTGCGGCTCGCACTAGTGCAGAGTTATCTCAAAGAAAGGGGCCACGGTGTTTCTGTATCTCTATTATGTTGGTGCGGCTTCGGAACTTTTAAATATCTTGATATATCTCGAGAACTACGCATCTGATCAAAAAGTATCATAGAACATAAAAAGTAGAAAACTTAATTCTCTACAAAAAAGGTCTCTCAACATTTTGCCATAGCTCGCTTCGTTTCCGAGATATATGCAGATATATCTCAAGGGAAGGGGCCTGACGGACATATTTCGAGATATTTCTTCTTCTTGTTGTTCTTCTTCTGCACAGCTAAACTGGAAGTGGCATTTCCAGCTCGCAATAGTGCAGAGTTATCTCAAAGAAAGGGGCCACGGTGTTTCTGTATCTCTATTATGTTGGTGCGGCTTCGGAACTTTTAAATATCTTGATATATCTCGAGAACTACGCATCTGATCAAATAATATCATAGAACATAAAAAGTAGGAAACTTAATTCTCCACAAATAAGGTCTCTTAACATTTTGCCATAGCTCGCTTCGTTTCCGAGATATTTGCAGATTTATCTCAAGGGAAGGGGCCTGACGGACATATTTCGAGATATTTCTTCTTCTTGTTGGTCTTCTTCTGCACAGCTAAGCTGGAAGTGGCATTTGCAGCTCGCAATAGTGCAGAGTTATCTCAAAGAAAGGGGCCACGGTGTTTCTGTATCTCTATTATGTTGGTGCGGCTTCGGAACTTTTAAATATCTTGATATATCTCGAGAGCTACGCATCCGATCAAAAAATATCATAGAACATAAAAAGTAGGAAACTTAATTCCCTACAAAAAAGGTCTCTTAACATTTTGCCATAGCTCGCTTCGTTTCCGAGATATTTGCAGATATATCTCAAGGGAAGGGGCCTGACGGACATATTTCGAGATATTTCTTCTTCTTGTTGTTCTTCTTCTGCACAGCTAAGCTGGAAGTGGCATTTACAGCTCGCAATAGTGCAGAGTTATCTCAAAGAAAGGGGCCACGGTGTTTCTGTATCTCTATTATGTTGGTGCGGCTTCGGAACTTTTAAATATCTTGATATATCTTGAGAACTACGCATCTGATCAAAAAATATCATAGAACATAAAAAGTAGGAAACTTAATTCTCTACAAAAAAGGTCTCTTAACATTTTGCCATAGCTCGCTTCGTTTCCGAGATATTTGCAGATTTATCTCAAGGGAAGGGGCCTGACGGACATATTGCGAGATATTTCTTCTGCTTGTTGTTCTTCTTCTGCACAGCTAAGCTGGAAGTGGCATTTGCGGCTCGCACTAGTGCAGAGTTATCTCAAAGAAAGGGGCCACGGTGTTTCTGTATCCCTATTATGTTGGTGCGGCTTCGGAACTTTTAAATATCTCGATATATCTCGAAAACTACGCTTCTGATCAAAAAATATCATAGAACATAAATTGTAGGAAACATTATTCTCTACAAAAAACGTCTCTTAACATTTTGCCATAGCTCGCTTCGTTTCCGAGATATTTGCAGATTTATCTCAAGGGAAGGGTCCTGATGGACATATTTCGAGATATTTCTTCTTCTTGTTGTTCTTCTTCTGCACAGCTAAACTGGAAGTGGCATTTCCAGCTCGCAATCGTGCAGAGTTATCTCAAAGAAAGGGGTCACGGTGTTTCTGTATCTCTATTATGTTGGTGCGGCTTCGGAACTTTTAAATATCTTGATATATCTCGAGAACTACGCATCTGATCAAAAAATATCATATAACGTAAAAAGTAGGAAACTTAATTCTCTACAAAAAAGGTCTCTTAACATTTTGCCATACCTCGCTTCGTTTCCGAGATATTTGCATATTTATCTCAAGGGAAGGGGCCTGACGGACATATTTCGAGATATTTCTTCTTCTTGTTGTTCTTCTTCTGCACAGCTAAGCTGGAAGTGGCATTTGCGGCTCGCACTAGTGCAGAGTTATCTCAAAGAAAGGGGCCACGGTGTTTCTGTATCTCTATTATGTTGGTGCGGCTTCGGAACTTTTAAATATCTCGATATATCTCGAAAACTACGCTTCTGATCAAAAAATATCATAGAACCTAAATTGTAGGAAACATAATTCTCTACAAAAAAGGTCTCTTAACATTTTGCCATAGCTCGCTTCGTTTCCGAGATATTTGCAGATATATCTCAAGGGAAGGGGCCTGACGGACATATTTCGAGATATTTCTTCTTCTTGTTGTTCTTCTTCTGCACAGCTAAGCTGGAAGTGGCATTTGCAGCTCGCAATAGTGCAGAGTTATCTCAAAGAAAGGGGCCACGGTGTTTCTGTATCTCTATTATGTTGGTGCGGCTTCGGAACTTTTAAATATCTTGATATATCTCGAGAACTACGCATCTGATCAAAAAATATCATAGAACATAAAAAGTAGGAAACTTAATTCTCTACAAAAAAGGTCTCTTAACATTTTGCCATAGCTCGCTTCGTTTCCGAGATATTTGCAGATATATCTCAAGGGAAGGGGCCTGACGGACATATTTCGAGATATTTCTTCTTCTTGTTGTTCTTCTTCTGCACAGCTAAGCTGGAAGTGGCATTTGCGGCTCGCACTAGTGCAGAGTTATCTCAAAGAAAGGGGCCACGGTGTTTCTGTATCTCTATTATGTTGGTGCGGATTCGGAACTTTTAAATATCTCGATATATCTCGAAAACTACGCTTCTGATCAAAAAATATCATACAACATAAATTGTAGGAAACAGAATTCTCTACAAAAAAGGTCTCTTAACATTTTGCCATAGCTCGCTTCGTTTCCGAGATATTTGCAGATATATCTCAAGGGAAGGGGCCTGACGGACATATTTCGAGATATTTCTTCTTCTTGTTGTTCTTCTTCTGCACAGCTAAGCTGGAAGTGGCATTTGCGGCTCGCACTAGTGCAGAGTTATCTCAAAGAAAGGGGCCACGGTGTTTCTGTATCTCTATTATGTTGGTGCGGCTTCGGAACTTTTAAATATCTCGATGTATCTCGAAAACTACGCTTCTGATCAAAAAATATCATAGAACATAAATTGTAGGAAACATAATTCTCTACAAATAATGTCTCTTAACATTTTGCCATAGCTCTCTTCGTTTCCGAGATATTTGCAGATTTATCTCAAGGGAAGGGGCCTGACGGACATATTTCGAGATATTTCTTCTTCTTGTTGTTCTTCTTCTGCACAGCTAAGCTGGAAGTGGCATTTGCAGCTCGCAATAGTGCAGAGTTATCTCAAAGAAAGGGGCCACGGTGTTTCTGTATCTCTATTATGTTGGTGCGGCTTCGGAACTTTTAAATATCTTGATATATCTCGAGAACTACGCATCTGATCAAAAAATATCATAGAACATAAAAAGTAGGAAACTTAATTCTCTACAAAAAAGGTCTCTTAACATTTTGCCATAGCTCGCTTCGTTTCCGAGATATTTGCAGATATATCTCAAGGGAAGGGGCCTGACGGACATATTTCGAGATATTTCTTCTTCTTGTTGTTCTTCTTCTGCACAGCTAAGCTGGAAGTGGCATTTGCGGCTCGCACTAGTGCAGAGTTATCTCAAAGAAAGGGGCCACGGTGTTTCTGTATCTCTATTATGTTGGTGCGGCTTCGGAACTTTTAAATATCTCGATATATCTCGAAAACTACGCTTCTGACCAACAAATATCATAGAACATAAATTGTAGGAAACATAATTCTCTACAAAAAAGGTCTCTTAACATTTTGCCATAGCTCGCTTCGTTTCCGAGATATTTGCAGATATATCTCAAGGGAAGGGGCCTGACGGACATATTTCGAGATATTTCTTCTTCTTGTTGTTCTTCTTCTGCACAGCTAAGCTGGAAGTGGCATTTGCGGCTCGCACTAGTGCAGAGTTATCTCAAAGAAAGGGGCCACGGTGTTTCTGTATCTCTATTATGTTGGTGCGACTTCGGAACTTTTAAATATCTTGATATATCTCGAGAACTACGCATCTGATCAAAAAATATCATAGAACATGAAAAGTAGGAAACTTAATTCTCTACAAAAAAGGTCTCTTAACATTTTGCCATAGCTCTCTTCGTTTCCGAGATATTTGCAGATTTATCTCAAGGGAAGGGGCCTGACGGACATATTTCGAGATATTTCTTCTTCTTGTTGTTCTTCTTCTGCACAGCTAAGCTGGAAGTGGCATTTGCAGCTCGCAATAGTGCAGAGTTATCTCAAAGAAAGGGGCCACGGTGTTTCTGTATCTCTATTATGTTGGTGCGGCTTCGGAACTTTTAAATATCTTGATATATCTCGAGAACTACGCGTCTGATCAAAAAATATCATAGAACATAAAAAGTAGGAAACTTAATTCTCTACAAAAACGGTCTCTTAACATTTTGCCATAGCTCGCTTCGTTTCCGAGATATTTGCAGATTCAGCTCAAAGGAACTGGCCTGACGGACATATTTCGAGATATTTCTTCTTCTTGTTGTTCTTCCTCTGCACAGCTAAGCTGGAAGTGGCATTTGCAGCTCGCAATAGTGCAGAGTTATCTCAAAGAATGGGGCCACGGTGTTTCTGTATCTCTATTATGTTGGTGCGGCTTCGGAACTTTTAAATATCTTGATATATCTCGAGAACTACGCATCTGATCAAAAAATATCATAGAACATAAAAAGTAGGAAACTTAATTCTCTACAAAAAAGGTCTCTTAACATTTTGCCATAGCTCGCTTCGTTTCCGAGATATTTGCATATTTATCTCAAGGGAAGGGGCCTGACGCTCATATTTCGAGATATTTCTTCTTCTTGTTGTTCTTCTTCTGCACAGCTAAGCTGGAAGTGGCATTTGCGGCTCGCACTAGTGCAGAGTTATCTCAAAGAAAGGGGCCACGGTGTTTCTGTATCTCTATTATGTTGGTGCGGCTTCGGAACTTTTAAATATCTCGATATATCTCGAAAACTACGCTTCTGATCAAAAAATATCATAGAACATAAATTGTAGGAAACAGAATTCTCTACAAAAAAGGTCTCTTAACATTTTGCCATAGCTCGCTTCGTTTCCGAGATATTTGCAGATATATCTCAAGGGAAGGGGCCTGACGGACATATTTCGAGATATTTCTTCTTCTTGTTGTTCTTCTTCTGCACAGCTAAGCTGGAAGTGGCATTTGCGGCGCGCACTAGTGCAGAGTTATCTCAAAGAAAGGGGCCACGGTGTTTCTGTATCTCTATTATGTTGGTGCGGCTTCGGAACTTTTAAATATCTCGATGTATCTCGAAAACTACGCTTCTGATCAAAAAATATCATAGAACATAAATTGTAGGAAACATAATTCTCTACAAAAAAGGTCTCTTAACATTTTGCCATAGCTCGCTTCGTTTCCGAGATATTTGCAGATATATCTCAAGGGAAGGGGCCTGACGGACATATTTCGAGATATTTCTTCTTCTTGTTGTTCTTCTTCTGCACAGCTAAGCTGGAAGTGGCATTTGCAGCTCGCAATAGTGCAGAGTTATCTCAAAGAAAGGGGCCACGGTGTTTCTGTATCTCTATTATGTTTGTGCGGCTTCGGAACTTTTAAATATCTTGATATATCTCGAGAACTACGCGTCTGATCAAAAAATATCATAGAACATAAAAAGTAGGAAACTTAATTCTCTACAAAAACGGTCTCTTAACATTTTGCCATAGCTCGCTTCGTTTCCGAGATATTTACAGATTCAGCTCAAAGGAACTGGCCTGACGGACATATTTCGAGATATTTCTTCTTCTTGTTGTTCTTCCTCTGCACAGCTAAGCTGGAAGTGGCATTTGCAGCTCGCAATAGTGCAGAGTTATTTCAAAGAAAGGGGCCACGGTGTTTCTGTATCTCTATTATGTTGGTGCGGCTTCGGAACTTTTAAATATCTTGATATATCTCGAGAACTACGCATCTGATCAAAAAATATCATAGAACATAGAAAGTAGGAAACTTAATTCTCTACAAAAAAGGTCTCTTAACATTTTGCCATAGCTCGCTTCGTTTCCGAGATATTTGCATATTTATCTCCAGGGAAGGGGCCTGACGCTCATATTTCGAGATATTTCTTCTTCTTGTTGTTCTTCTTCTGCACAGCTAAGCTGGAAGTGGCATTTGCGGCTCGCACTAGTGCAGAGTTATCTCAAAGAAAGGGGCCACGGTGTTTCTGTATCTCTATTATGTTGGTGCGGCTTCGGAACTTTTAAATATCTCGATATATCTCGAAAACTACGCTTCTGATCAAAAAATATCATAGAACATAAATTGTAGGAAACAGAATTCTCTACAAAAAAGGTCTCTTAACATTTTGCCATAGCTCGCTTCGTTTCCGAGATATTTGCAGATATATCTCAAGGGAAGGGGCCTGACGGACATATTTCGAGATATTTCTTCTTCTTGTTGTTCTTCTTCTGCACAGCTAAGCTGGAAGTGGCATTTGCGGCTCGCACTAGTGCAGAGTTATCTCAAAGAAAGGGGCCACGGTGTTTCTGTATCTCTATTATGTTGGTGCGGCTTCGGAACTTTTAAATATCTCGATGTATCTCGAAAACTACGCTTCTGATCAAAAAATATCATAGAACATAAATTGTAGGAAACATAATTCTCTACAAAAAAGGTCTCTTAACATTTTGCCATAGCTCGCTTCGTTTCCGAGATATTTGCAGATATATCTCAAGGGAAGGGGCCTGACGGACATATTTCGAGATATTTCTTCTTCTTGTTGTTCTTCTTCTGCACAGCTAAGCTGGAAGTGGCATTTACAGCTCGCAATAGTGCAGAGTTATCTCAAAGAAAGGGGCCACGGTGTTTCTGTATCTCTATTATGTTGGTGCGGCTTCGGAACTTTTAAATATCTTGATATATCTCGAGAACTACGCGTCTGATCAAAAAATATCATAGAACATAAAAAGTAGGAAACTTAATTCTCTACAAAAACGGTCTCTTAACATTTTGCCATAGCTCGCTTCGTTTCCGAGATATTTGCAGATTCAGCTCAAAGGAACTGGCCTGACGGACATATTTCGAGATATTTCTTCTTCTTGTTGTTCTTCCTCTGCACAGCTAAGCTGGAAGTGGCATTTGCAGCTCGCAATAGTGCAGAGTTATCTCAAAGAAAGGGGCCACGGTGTTTCAGTATCTCTATTATGTTGGTGCGGCTTCGGAACTTTTAAATATCTAGATATATCTCGAGAACTACGCATCTGATCAAAAAATATCATAGAACATAAAAAGTAGGAAACTTAATTCTCTACAAAAAAGGTCTCTTAACATTTTGCCATAGCTCGCTTCGTTTCCGAGATATTTGCATATTTATCTCAAGGGAAGGGGCCTGACGCTCATATTTCGAGATATTTCTTCTTCTTGTTGTTCTTCTTCTGCACAGCTAAGCTGGAAGTGGCATTTGCGGCTCGCACTAGTGCAGAGTTATCTCAAAGAAAGGGGCCACGGTGTTTCTGTATCTCTATTATGTTTGTGCGGCTTCGGAACTTTTAAATATCTTGATATATCTCGAGAACTACGCGTCTGATCAAAAAATATCATAGAACATAAAAAGTAGGAAACTTAATTCTCTACAAAAACGGTCTCTTAACATTTTGCCATAGCTCGCTTCGTTTCCGAGATATTTGCAGATTCAGCTCAAAGGAACTGGCCTGACGGACATATTTCGAGATATTTCTTCTTCTTGTTGTTCTTCCTCTGCACAGCTAAGCTGGAAGTGGCATTTGCAGCTCGCAATAGTGCAGAGTTATTTCAAAGAAAGGGGCCACGGTGTTTCTGTATCTCTATTATGTTGGTGCGGCTTCGGAACTTTTAAATATCTTGATATATCTCGAGAACTACGCATCTGATCAAAAAATATCATGGAACATAAAAAGTAGGAAACTTAATTCTCTACAAAAAACGTCTCTTAACATTTTGCCATAGCTCGCTTCGTTTCCGAGATATTTGCATATTTATCTCCAGGGAAGGGGCCTGACGCTCATATTTCGAGATATTTCTTCTTCTTGTTGTTCTTCTTCTGCACAGCTAAGCTGGAAGTGGCATTTGCGGCTCGCACTAGTGCAGAGTTATCTCAAAGAAAGGGGCCACGGTGTTTCTGTATCTCTATTATGTTGGTGCGGCTTCGGAACTTTTAAATATCTCGATATATCTCGAAAACTACGCTTCTGATCAAAAAATATCATAGAACATAAATTGTAGGAAACAGAATTCTCTACAAAAAAGGTCTCTTAACATTTTGCCATAGCTCGCTTCGTTTCCGAGATATTTGCAGATATATCTCAAGGGAAGGGGCCTGACGGACATATTTCGAGATATTTCTTCTTCTTGTTGTTCTTCTTCTGCACAGCTAAGCTGGAAGTGGCATTTGCGGCTCGCACTAGTGCAGAGTTATCTCAAAGAAAGGGGCCACGGTGTTTCTGTATCTCTATTATGTTGGTGCGGCTTCGGAACTTTTAAATATCTCGATGTATCTCGAAAACTACGCTTCTGATCAAAAAATATCATAGAACGTAAAAAGTAGGAAACTTAATTCTCTACAAATAAGGTTTCTTAACATTTTGCCATAGCTCGCTTCGTTTCCGAGATATTTGCAGATTTATGTCAAGGGAAGGGGCCTGACGGACATATTTCGAGATATTCCTTCTTCTTGTTGTTCTTCTTCTGCACAGCTAAGCTGGAAGTGGCATTTGCAGCTCGCAATAGTGCAGAGATATCTCAAAGAAAGGGGCCACGGTGTTTCTGTATCTCTATTATGTTGGTGCGGCTTCGGAACTTTTAAATATCTTGATATATCTCGAGAACTACGGGTCTGATCAAAAAATATCATAGAACATAAAAAGTAGGAAACATAATTCTCTACAAAAAAGGTCTCTTAACATTTTGCCATAGCTCGCTTCGTTTCCGAGATATTTGCAGATTTATCTCAAGGGAAGGGGCCTGACGGACATATTTCGAGATATTTCTTCTTCTTGTTGTTCTTCTTCTGCACAGCTAAGCTGGAAGTGGCATTTGCGGCTCGCACTAGTGCAGAGTTATCTCAAAGAAAGGGGCCACGGTGTTTCTGTATCTCTATTATGTTGGTGCGGCTTTGGAACTTTTAAATATCTTGATATATCTCGAGAACTACGCATCTGATCAAAAAATATCATAGAACATGAAAAGTAGGAAACTTAATTCTCTACAAAAAAGGTCTCTTAACATTTTGCCATAGCTCTCTTCGTTTCCGAGATATTTGCAGATTTATCTCAAGGGAAGGGGCCTGACGGACATATTTCGAGATATTTCTTCTTCTTGTTGTTCTCCTTCTGCACAGCTAAGCTGGAAGTGGCATTTGCAGCTCGCAATAGTGCAGAGTTATCTCAAAGAAAGGGGCCACGGTGTTTCTGTATCTCTATTATGTTGGTGCGGCTTCGGAACTTTTAAATATCTTGATATATCTCGAGAACTACGCGTCTCATCAAAAAATATCATAGAACATAAAAAGTAGGAAACTTAATTCTCTACAAAAACGGTCTCTTAACATTTTGCGATAGCTCGCTTCGTTTCCGAGATATTTGCAGATTCAGCTCAAAGGAACTGGCCTGACGGACATATTTCGAGATATTTCTTCTTCTTGTTGTTCTTCCTCTGCACAGCTAAGCTGGAAGTGGCATTTGCAGCTCGCAATAGTGCAGAGTTATCTCAAAGAAAGGGGCCACGGTGTTTCTGTATCTCTATTATGTTGGTGCGGCTTCGGAACTTTTAAATATCTTGATGTATCTCGAGAACTACGCATCTGATCAAAAAATATCATAGAACATAAAAAGTAGGAAACTTAATTCTCTACAAAAAAGGTCTCTTAACATTTTGCCATAGCTCGCTTCGTTTCCGAGATATTTGCATATTTATCTCAAGGGAAGGGGCCTGACGGACATATTTCGAGATATTTCTTCTTCTTGTTGTTCTTCTTCTGCACAGCTAAGCTGGAAGTGGCATTTGCGGCTCGCACTAGTGCAGAGTTATCTCAAAGAAACGGGCCACGGTGTTTCTGTATCACTATTATGTTGGTGCGGCTTCGGAACTTTTAAATATCTTGATATATCTCGAGAACTACGCATCTGATCAAAAAATATCATAGAACATAAAAAGTAGGAAACTTAATTCTCTACAAAAAAGGTCTCTTAACATTTTGCCATAGCTCGCTTCGTTTCCGAGATATTTGCAGATTTATCTCAAGGGAAGGGGCCTGACGGACATATTTCGAGATATTTCTTCTTCTTGTTGTTCTTCTTCTGCACAGCTAAGCTGGAAGTGGCATTTGCGGCTCGCACTAGTGCAGAGTTATCTCAAAGAAAGGGGCCACGGTGTTTCTGTATCTCTATTATGTTGGTGCGGCTTCGGAACTTTTAAATATCTTGATATATCTCGAGAACTACGCATCTGATCAAAAAATATCATAGAACATAAAAAGTAGGAAACTTAATTCTCTACAAAAAAGGTCTCTTAACATTTTGCCATAGCTCGCTTCGTTTCCGAGATATTTGCAGATATATCTCAAGGGAAGGGGCCTGACGGACATATTTCGAGATATTCCTTCTTCTTGTTGTTCTTCCTCTACACAGCTAAGCTGGAAGTGGCATTTGCAGCCCGCACTAGTGCAGAGTTATCTCAAAGAAAGGGGCCACGGTGTTTCTGTATCTCTATTATGTTGGTGCGGCTTCGGAACTTTTAAATATCTTGATATATCTCGAGAACTACGCATCTGATCAAAAAATATCATACAACATAAAAGGTAGGAAACTTAATTCTCTACAAAAAAGGTCTCTTAACATTTTGCCATAGCTCGCTTCGTTTCCGAGATATTTGCATATTTATCTCAAGGGAAGGGGCCTGACGGACATATTTCGAGATATTTCTTCTTCTTGTTGTTCTTCTTCTGCACAGCTAAGCTGGAAGTGGCATTTGCGGCTCGCACTAGTGCAGAGTTATCTCAAAGAAAGGGGCCACGGTGATTCTGTATCTCCATTATGTTGGTGCGGCTTCGGAACTTTTAAATATCTCGATATATCTCGAAAACTACGCTTCTGATCAAAAAATATCATAGAACATAAATTGTAGGAAACATAATTCTCTACAAAAAAGGTCTCTTAACATTTTGCCATAGCTCGCTTCGTTTCCGAGATATTTGCAGATATATCTCAAGGGAAGGGGCCTGACGGACATATTTCGAGATATTTCTTCTTCTTGTTGTTCTTCGTCTGCACAGCTAAGCTGGAAGTGGCATTTACAGCTCGCAATAGTGCAGAGTTATCTCAAAGAAAGGGGCCACGGTGTTTCTGTATCTCTATTATGTTGGTGCGGCTTCGGAACTTTTAAATATCTTGATATATCTCGAGAACTACGCATCTGATCAAAAAATATCATAGAACATAAAAGGTAGGAAACTTAGTTCTCTACAAAAAAGGTCTCTTAACATTTTGCCATAGCTCGCTTCGTTTCCGAGATATTTGCATATTTATCTCAAGGGAAGGGGCCTGACGGACATATTTCGAGATATTTCTTCTTCTTGTTGTTCTTCTTCTGCACAGCTAAGCTGGAAGTGGCATTTGCGGCTCGCACTAGTGCAGAGTTATCTCAAAGAAAGGGGCCACGGTGTTTCTGTATCTCTATTATGTTGGTGCGGCTTCGGAACTTTTAAATATCTCGATATATCTCGAAAACTACGCTTCTGATCAAAAAATATCATAGAACATAAAAAGTAGGAAACTTAATTCTCTACAAAAAAGGTCTCTCAACATTTTGCCATAGCTCGCTTCGTTTCCGAGATATTTGCAGATTTATCTCAAGGGAAGGGGCCTGACGGACATATTTCGAGATATTTCTTCTTCTTGTTGTTCTTCTTCTGCACAGCTAAGCTGGAACTGGCATTTGCGGCTCGCACTAGTGCAGAGTTATCTCAAAGAAAGGGGCCACGGTGTTTCTGTATCTCTATTATGTTGGTGCGGCTTCGGAACTTTTAAATATCACGATATATCTCGAGAACTACGCTTCTGATCAAAAAATATCATAGAACATAAATTGTAGGAAACATAATTCTCTACAAAAAAGGTCTCTTAACATTTTGCCATAGCTCGCTTCGTTTCCGAGATATTTGCAGATATATCTCAAGGGAAGGGGCCTGACGGACATATTTCGAGATATTTCTTCTTCTTGTTGTTCTTCTTCTGCACAGCTAAGCTGGAAGTGGCATTTGCGGCTCGCACTAGTGCAGAGTTATCTCAAAGAAAGGGGCCACGGTGTTTCTGTATCTCTATTATGTTGGTGCGGCTTCGGAACTTTTAAATATCTTGATATATCTCGAGAACTACGCATCTGATCAAAAAATATCATAGAACATAAAAAGTAGGAAACTTAATTCTCTACAAAAACGGTCTCTTAACATTTTGCCATAGCTCGCTTCGTTTCCGAGATATTTGCAGATTCAGCTCAAAGGAACTGGCCTGACGGACATATTTCGAGATATTTCTTCTTCTTGTTGTTCTTACTCTGCACAGCTAAGCTGGAAGTGGCATTTGCAGCTCGCAATAGTGCAGAGTTATCTCAAAGAAAGGGGCCACGGTGTTTCTGTATCTCTATTATGATGGTGCGGCTTCGGAACTTTTAAATATCTTGATATATCTCGAGAACTACGCATCTGATCAAAAAATATCATAGAACGTGAAAAGTAGGAAACTTAATTCTCTACAAAAAAGGTCTCTTAACATTTTGCCATAGCTCGCTTCGTTTCCGAGATATTTGCAGATTTATCTCAAGGGAAGGGGCCTGACGGACATATTTCGAGATATTTCTTCTTCTTGTTGTTCTTCTTCTGCACAGCTAAGCTGGAAGTGGCATTTGCGGCTCGCACTAGTGCAGAGTTATCTCAAAGAAAGGGGCCACGGTGTTTCTGTATCTCTATTATGTTGGTGCGGCTTCGGAACTTTTAAATATCTCGATATATCTCGAAAACTACGCTTCTGATCAAAAAATATCATAGATCATAAAAAGTAGGAAACTTAATTCTCTACAAAAAAGGTCTCTTAACATTTTGCCATAGCTCGCTTTGTTTCCGAGATATTTGCAGATTTATCTCAAGGGAAGGGGCCTAACGGACATATTTCGAGATATTTCTTCTTCTTGTTGTTCTTCTTCTGCACAGCTAAACTGGAAGTGGCATTTCCAGCTCGCAATAGTGCAGAGTTATCTCAAAGAACTGGGCCACGGTGTTTCTGTATCTCTATTATGTTGGTGCGGCTTCGGAACTTTTAAATATCTTGATATATCTCGAGAACTACGCGTCTCATCAAAAAATATCATAGAACATAAAAAGTAGGAAACTTAATTCTCTACAAAAACGGTCTCTTAACATTTTGCCATAGCTCGCTTCGTTTCCGAGATATTTGCAGATTCAGCTCAAAGGAACTGGCCTGACGGACATATTTCGAGATATTTCTTCTTCTTGTTGTTCTTCCTCTGCACAGCTAAGCTGGAAGTGGCATTTGCAGCTCGCAATAGTGCAGAGTTATCTCAAAGAAAGGGGCCACGGTGTTTCTGTATCTCTATTATGTTGGTGCGGCTTCGGAACTTTTAAATATCTTGATATATCTCGAGAACTACGCATCTGATCAAAAAATATCATAGAACATAAAAAGTAGGAAACTTAATTCTCTACAAAAAAGGTCTCTTAACATTTTGCCATAGCTCGCTTCGTTTCCGAGATATTTGCATATTTATCTCAAGGGAAGGGGCCTGACGGACATATTTCGAGATATTTCTTCTTCTTGTTGTTCTTCTTCTGCACAGCTAAGCTGGAAGTGGCATTTGCGGCTCGCACTAGTGCAGAGTTATCTCAAAGAAAGGGGCCACGGTGTTTCTGTATCTCTATAATGTTGGTGCGGCTTCGGAACTTTTAAATATCTTGATATATCTCGAGAACTACGCATCTGATCAAAAAATATCATAGAACATAAAAAGTAGGAAACTTAATTCTCTACAAAAAAGGTCTCTTAACATTTTGCCATAGCTCGCTTCGTTTCCGAGATATTTGCAGATATATCTCAAGGGAAGGGGCCTGACGGACATATTTCGAGATATTTCTTCTTCTTGTTGTTCTTCTTCTGCACAGCTAAGCTGGAAGTGGCATTTGCGGCTCGCACTAGTGCAGAGTTATCTCAAAGAAAGGGGCCACGGTGTTTCTGTATCTCTATTATGTTGGTGCGGCTTCGGAACTTTTAAATATCTTGATATATCTCGAGAACTACGCATCTGATCAAAAAATATCATAGAACATAAAAAGTAGGAAACTTAATTCTCTACAAAAACGGTCTCTTAACATTTTGCCATAGCTCGCTTCGTTTCCGAGATATTTGCAGATTCAGCTCAAAGGAACTGGCCTGACGGACATATTTCGAGATATTTCTTCTTCTTGTTGTTCTTCCTCTGCACAGCTAAGCTGGAAGTGGCATTTGCAGCTCGCAATAGTGCAGAGTTATCTCAAAGAAAGGGGCCACGGTGTTTCTGTATCTCTATTATGTTGGTGCGGCTTCGGAACTTTTAAATATCACGATATATCTCGAAAACTACGCTTCTGATCAAAAAATATCATAGAACATAAATTGTAGGCAACATAATTCTCTACAAAAAAGGTCTCTTAACATTTTGCCATAGCTCGCTTCGTTTCCGAGATATTTGCAGATATATCTCAAGGGAAGGGGCCTGACGGAGATATTTCGAGATATTTCTTCTTCTTGTTGTTCTTCTTCTGCACAGCTAAGCTGGAAGTGGCATTTGCGGCTCGCACTAGTGCAGAGTTATCTCAAAGAAAGGGGCCACGGTGTTTCTGTATCTCTATTATGTTGGTGCGGCTTCGGAACTTTTAAATATCTTGATATATCTCGAGAACTACGCATCTGATCAAAAAATATCATAGAACATAAAAAGTAGGAAACTTAATTCTCTACAAAAAAGGTCTCTTAACATTTTGCCATAGCTCGCTTCGTTTCCGAGATATTTGCAGATTTATCTCAAGGGAAGGGGCCTGACGGACATATTTCGAGATATTTCTTCTTCTTGTTGTTCTTCTTCTGCACAGCTAAGCTGGAAGTGGCATTTGCGGCTCGCACTACTGCAGAGTTATCTCAAAGAAAGGGGCCACGGTGTTTCTGTATCTCTATTATGTTGGTGCGGCTTCGGAACTTTTAAATATCTTGATATATCTCGAGAACTACGCATCTGATCAAAAAATATCATAGAACATAAAAAGTAGGAAACTTAATTCTCTACAAAAAAGGTCTCTTAACATTTTGCCATAGCTCGCTTCGTTTCCGAGATATTTGCATATTTATCTCAAGGGAAGGGGCCTGACGGACATATTTCGAGATATTTCTTCTTCTTGTTGTTCTTCTTCTGCACAGCTAAGCTGGAAGTGGCATTTGCGGCTCGCACTAGTGCAGAGTTATCTCAAAGAAAGGGGCCACGGTGTTTCTGTATCTCTATTATGTTGGTGCGGCTTCGGAACTTTTAAATATCTCGATATATCTAGAAAACTACGCTTCGGATCAAAAAATATCATAGAACATAAAAAGTAGGAAACTTAATTCTCTACAAAAAAGGTCTCTTAACATTTTGCCATAGCTCGCTTCGTTTCCGAGATATTTGCAGATTCATCTCAAGGGAAGGGGTCTGACGGACATATTTCGAGATATTTCTTCTTCTTGTTGTTCTTCTTCTGCACAGCTAAGCTCGAAGTGGCATTTGCAGCTCGCAATAGTGCAGAGTTATCTCAAAGAAAGAGGCCACGGTGTTTCTGTACCTCTATTATGTTGGTGCAGCTTCGGAACTTTTAAATATCTTGATATATCTCGAGAACTACGCATCTGATCAAAAAATATCATCGAACATAAAAAGTAGGAAACTTAATTCTCTACAAAAAAGGTCTCTTAACATTTTGCCATAGCTCGCTTCGTTTCCGAGATGTTTGCATATTTATCTCAAGGGAAGGGGCCTGACGGACATATTTCGAGATATTTCTTCTTCTTGTTGTTCTTCTTCTGCACAGCTAAGCTGGAAGTGGCATTTGCGGCTCGCACTAGTGCAGAGTTATCTCAAAGAAAGGGGCCACGGTGTTTCTGTATCTCTATTATGTTGGTGCGGCTTCGGAACTTTTAAATATCTCGATATATCTCGAAAACTACGCTTCTGATTAAAAAATATCATAGAACATAAAAAGTAGGAAACTTAATTCTCTACAAAAAAGGTCTCTTAACATTTTGCCATAGCTCGCTTCGTTTCCGAGATATTTGCAGATTTATCTCAAGGGAAGGGGCCTGACGGACATATTTCGAGATATTTCTTCTTCTTGTTGTTCTTCTTCTGCACAGCTAAGCTGGAAGTGGCATTTGCGGCTCGCACTAGTGCAGAGTTATCTCAAAGAAAGGGGCCACGGTGTTTCTGTATCTCTATTATGTTGGTGCGGCTTCGGAACTTTTAAATATCTCGATATATCTCGAAAACTACGCTTCTGATCAAAAAATATCATAGAACATAAATTGTAGGAAACATAATTCTCTACAAAAAAGGTCTCTTAACATTTTGCCATAGCTCGCTTCGTTTCCGAGATATTTGCAGATATATCTCAAGGGAAGGGGCCTGACGGACATATTTCGAGATATTCCTTCTTCTTGTTGTTCTTCCTCTACACAGCTAAGCTGGAAGTGGCATTTGCAGCCCGCACTAGTGCAGAGTTATCTCAAAGAAAGGGGCCACGGTGTTTCTGTATCTCTATTATGTTGGTGCGGCTTCGGAACTTTTAAATATCTTGATATATCTCGAGAACTACGCATCTGATCAAAAAATATCATAGAACATAAAAGGTAGGAAACTTAATTCTCTACAAAAAAGGTCTCTTAATATTTTGCCATAGCTCGCTTCGTTTCCGAGATATTTGCATATTTATCTCAAGGGAAGGGGCCTGACGGACATATTTCGAGATATTTCTTCTTCTTGTTGTTCTTCTTCTGCACAGCTAAGCTGGAACTGGCATTTGCGGCTCGCACTAGTGCAGAGTTATCTCAAAGAAAGGGGCCACGGTGTTTCTGTATCTCTATTATGTTGGTGCGGCTTCGGAACTTTTAAATATCACGATATATCTCGAGAACTACGCTTCTGATCAAAAAATATCATAGAACATAAATTGTAGGAAACATAATTCTCTACAAAAAAGGTCTCTTAACATTTTGCCATAGCTCGCTTCGTTTCCGAGATATTTGCAGATATATCTCAAGGGAAGGGGCCTGACGGACATATTTCGAGATATTTCTTCTTCTTGTTGTTCTTCTTCTGCACAGCTAAGCTGGAAGTGGCATTTGCGGCTCGCACTAGTGCAGAGTTATCTCAAAGAAAGGGGCCACGGTGTTTCTGTATCTCTATTATGTTGGTGCGGCTTCGGAACTTTTAAATATCTTGATATATCTCGAGAACTACGCATCTGATCAAAAAATATCATAGAACATAAAAAGTAGGAAACTTAATTCTCTACAAAAACGGTCTCTTAACATTTTGCCATAGCTCGCTTCGTTTCCGAGATATTTGCAGATTCAGCTCAAAGGAACTGGCCTGACGGACATATTTCGAGATATTTCTTCTTCTTGTTGTTCTTACTCTGCACAGCTAAGCTGGAAGTGGCATTTGCAGCTCGCAATAGTGCAGAGTTATCTCAAAGAAAGGGGCCACGGTGTTTCTGTATCTCTATTATGTTGGTGCGGCTTCGGAACTTTTAAATATCTTGATATATCTCGAGAACTACGCATCTGATCAAAAAATATCATAGAACGTGAAAAGTAGGAAACTTAATTCTCTACAAAAAAGGTCTCTTAACATTTTGCCATAGCTCGCTTCGTTTCCGAGATATTTGCAGATTTATCTCAAGGGAAGGGGCCTGACGGACATATTTCGAGATATTTCTTCTTCTTGTTGTTCTTCTTCTGCGCAGCTAAGCTGGAAGTGGCATTTGCGGCTCGCACTAGTGCAGAGTTATCTCAAAGAAAGGGGCCACGGTGTTTCTGTATCTCTATTATGTTGGTGCGGCTTCGGAACTTTTAAATATCTTGATATATCTCGAGAACTACGCATCTGATCAAAAAATATCATAGAACATAAAAAGTAGGAAACTTAATTCTCTACAAAAAAGGTCTCTTAACATTTTGCCATAGCTCGCTTCGTTTCCGAGATATTTGCATATTTATCTCAAGGGAAGGGGCCTGACGGACATATTTCGAGATATTTCTTCTTCTTGTTGTTCTTCTTCTGCACAGCTAAGCTGGAAGTGGCATTTGCGGCTCGCACTAGTGCAGAGTTATCTCAAAGAAAGGGGCCACGGTGTTTCTGTATCTCTATTATGTTGGTGCGGCTTCGGAACTTTTAAATATCTCGATATATCTCGAAAACTACGCTTCTGATCAAAAAATATCATAGATCATAAAAAGTAGGAAACTTAATTCTCTACAAAAAAGGTCTCTTAACATTTTGCCATAGCTCGCTTCGTTTCCGAGATATTTGCAGATTCAGCTCAAAGGAACTGGCCTGACGGACATATTTCGAGATATTTCTTCTTCTTGTTGTTCTTCCTCTGCACAGCTAAGCTGGAAGTGGCATTTGCAGCTCGCAATAGTGCAGAGTTATCTCAAAGAAAGGGGCCACGGTGTTTCTGTATCTCTATTATGTTGGTGCGGCTTCGGAACTTTTAAATATCTTGATATATCTCGAGAACTACGCATCTGATCAAAAAATATCATAGAACATAAAAAGTAGGAAACTTAATTCTCTACAAAAAAGGTCTCTTAACATTTTGCCATAGCTCGCTTCGTTTCCGAGATATTTGCATATTTATCTCAAGGGAAGGGGCCTGACGGACATATTTCGAGATATTTCTTCTTCTTGTTGTTCTTCTTCTGCACAGCTAAGCTGGAAGTGGCATTTGCGGCTCGCACTAGTGCAGAGTTATCTCAAAGAAAGGGGCCACGGTGTTTCTGTATCTCTATAATGTTGGTGCGGCTTCGGAACTTTTAAATATCTTGATATATCTCGAGAACTACGCATCTGATCAAAAAATATCATAGAACATAAAAAGTAGGAAACTTAATTCTCTACAAAAAAGGTCTCTTAACATTTTGCCATAGCTCGCTTCGTTTCCGAGATATTTGCAGATATATCTCAAGGGAAGGGGCCTGACGGACATATTTCGAGATATTTCTTCTTCTTGTTGTTCTTCCTCTGCACAGCTAAGCTGGAAGTGGCATTTGCAGCTCGCAATAGTGCAGAGTTATCTCAAAGAAAGGGGCCACGGTGTTTCTGTATCTCTATTATGTTGGTGCGGCTTCGGAACTTTTAAATATCACGATATATCTCGAAAACTACGCTTCTGATCAAAAAATATCATAGAACATAAATTGTAGGCAACATAATTCTCTACAAAAAAGGTCTCTTAACATTTTGCCATAGCTCGCTTCGTTTCCGAGATATTTGCAGATATATCTCAAGGGAAGGGGCCTGACGGAGATATTTCGAGATATTTCTTCTTCTTGTTGTTCTTCTTCTGCACAGCTAAGCTGGAAGTGGCATTTGCGGCTCGCACTAGTGCAGAGTTATCTCAAAGAAAGGGGCCACGGTGTTTCTGTATCTCTATTATGTTGGTGCGGCTTCGGAACTTTTAAATATCTTGATATATCTCGAGAACTACGCATCTGATCAAAAAATATCATAGAACATAAAAAGTAGGAAACTTAATTCTATACAAAAAAGATCTCTTAACATTTTGCCATAGCTCGCTTCGTTTCCGAGATATTTGCAGATTTATCTCAAGGGAAGGGGCCTAACGGACATATTTCGAGATATTTCTTCTTCTTGTTGTTCTTCTTCTGCACAGCTAAACTGGAAGTGGCATTTCCAGCTCGCAATAGTGCAGAGTTATCTCAAAGAACTGGGCCACGGTGTTTCTGTATCTCTATTATGTTGGTGCGGCTTCGGAACTTTTAAATATCTTGATATATCTCGAGAACTACGCGTCTCATCAAAAAATATCATAGAACATAAAAAGTAGGAAACTTAATTCTCTACAAAAACGGTCTCTTAACATTTTGCCATAGCTCGCTTCGTTTCCGAGATATTTGCAGATTCAGCTCAAAGGAACTGGCCTGACGGACATATTTCGAGATATTTCTTCTTCTTGTTGTTCTTCCTCTGCACAGCTAAGCTGGAAGTGGCATTTGCAGCTCGCAATAGTGCAGAGTTATCTCAAAGAAAGGGGCCACGGTGTTTCTGTATCTCTATTATGTTGGTGCGGCTTCGGAACTTTTAAATATCTTGATATATCTCGAGAACTACGCATCTGATCAAAAAATATCATAGAACATAAAAAGTAGGAAACTTAATTCTCTACAAAAAAGGTCTCTTAACATTTTGCCATAGCTCGCTTCGTTTCCGAGATATTTGCATATTTATCTCAAGGGAAGGGGCCTGACGGACATATTTCGAGATATTTCTTCTTCTTGTTGTTCTTCTTCTGCACAGCTAAGCTGGATGTGGCATTTGCGGCTCGCACTAGTGCAGAGTTATCTCAAAGAAAGGGGCCACGGTGTTTCTGTATCTCTATAATGTTGGTGCGGCTTCGGAACTTTTAAATATCTTGATATATCTCGAGAACTACGCATCTGATCAAAAAATATCATAGAACATAAAAAGTAGGAAACTTAATTCTCTACAAAAAAGGTCTCTTAACATTTTGCCATAGCTCGCTTCGTTTCCGAGATATTTGCAGATATATCTCAAGGGAAGGGGCCTGACGGACATATTTCGAGATATTTCTTCTTCTTGTTGTTCTTCTTCTGCACAGCTAAGCTGGAAGTGGCATTTGCGGCTCGCACTAGTGCAGAGTTATCTCAAAGAAAGGGGCCACGGTGTTTCTGTATCTCTATTATGTTGGTGCGGCTTCGGAACTTTTAAATATCTTGATATATCTCGAGAACTACGCATCTGATCAAAAAATATCATAGAACATAAAAAGTAGGAAACTTAATTCTCTACAAAAACGGTCTCTTAACATTTTGCCATAGCTCGCTTCGTTTCCGAGATATTTGCAGATTCAGCTCAAAGGAACTGGCCTGACGGACATATTTCGAGATATTTCTTCTTCTTGTTGTTCTTCCTCTGCACAGCTAAGCTGGAAGTGGCATTTGCAGCTCGCAATAGTGCAGAGTTATCTCAAAGAAAGGGGCCACGGTGTTTCTGTATCTCTATTATGTTGGTGCGGCTTCGGAACTTTTAAATATCACGATATATCTCGAAAACTACGCTTCTGATCAAAAAATATCATAGAACATAAATTGTAGGCAACATAATTCTCTACAAAAAAGGTCTCTTAACATTTTGCCATAGCTCGCTTCGTTTCCGAGATATTTGCAGATATATCTCAAGGGAAGGGGCCTGACGGAGATATTTCGAGATATTTCTTCTTCTTGTTGTTCTTCTTCTGCACAGCTAAGCTGGAAGTGGCATTTGCGGCTCGCACTAGTGCAGAGTTATCTCAAAGAAAGGGGCCACGGTGTTTCTGTATCTCTATTATGTTGGTGCGGCTTCGGAACTTTTAAATATCTTGATATATCTCGAGAACTACGCATCTGATCAAAAAATATCATAGAACATAAAAAGTAGGAAACTTAATTCTATACAAAAAAGATCTCTTAACATTTTGCCATAGCTCGCTTCGTTTCCGAGATATTTGCAGATTTATCTCAAGGGAAGGGGCCTGACGGATATATTTCGAGATATTTCTTCTTCTTGTTGTTCTTCTTCTGCACAGCTAAGCTGGAAGTGGCATTTGCGGCTCGCACTACTGCAGAGTTATCTCAAAGAAAGGGGCCACGGTGTTTCTGTATCTCTATTATGTTGGTGCGGCTTCGGAACTTTTAAATATCTTGATATATCTCGAGAACTACGCGTCTCATCAAAAAATATCATAGAACATAAAAAGTAGGAAACTTAATTCTCTACAAAAACGGTCTCTTAACATTTTGCCATAGCTCGCTTCGTTTCCGAGATATTTGCAGATTCAGCTCAAAGGAACTGGCCTGACGGACATATTTCGAGATATTTCTTCTTCTTGTTGTTCTTCCTCTGCACAGCTAAGCTGGAAGTGGCATTTGCAGCTCGCAATAGTGCAGAGTTATCTCAAAGAAAGGGGCCACGGTGTTTCTGTATCTCTATTATGTTGGTGCGGCTTCGGAACTTTTAAATATCTTGATATATCTCGAGAACTACGCATCTGATCAAAAAATATCATAGAACATAAAAAGTAGGAAACTTAATTCTCTACAAAAAAGGTCTCTTAACATTTTGCCATAGCTCGCTTCGTTTCCGAGATATTTGCATATTTATCTCAAGGGAAGGGGCCTGACGGACATATTTCGAGATATTTCTTCTTCTTGTTGTTCTTCTTCTGCACAGCTAAGCTGGAAGTGGCATTTGCGGCTCGCACTAGTGCAGAGTTATCTCAAAGAAAGGGGCCACGGTGTTTCTGTATCTCTATAATGTTGGTGCGGCTTCGGAACTTTTAAATATCTTGATATATCTCGAGAACTACGCATCTGATCAAAAAATATCATAGAACATAAAAAGTAGGAAACTTAATTCTCTACTAAAAAGGTCTCTTAACATTTTGCCATAGCTCGCTTCGTTTCCGAGATATTTGCAGATATATCTCAAGGGAAGGGGCCTGACGGACATATTTCGAGATATTTCTTCTTCTTGTTGTTCTTCTTCTGCACAGCTAAGCTGGAAGTGGCATTTGCGGCTCGCACTAGTGCAGAGTTATCTCAAAGAAAGGGGCCACGGTGTTTCTGTATCTCTATTATATTGGTGCGGCTTCGGAACTTTTAAATATCTTGATATATCTCGAGAACTACGCATCTGATCAAAAAATATCATAGAACATAAAAAGTAGGAAACTTAATTCTCTACAAAAACGGTCTCTTAACATTTTGCCATAGCTCGCTTCGTTTCCGAGATATTTGCAGATTCAGCTCAAAGGAACTGGCCTGACGGACATATTTCGAGATATTTCTTCTTCTTGTTGTTCTTCCTCTGCACAGCTAAGCTGGAAGTGGCATTTGCAGCTCGCAATAGTGCAGAGTTATCTCAAAGAAAGGGGCCACGGTGTTTCTGTATCTCTATTATGTTGGTGCGGCTTCGGAACTTTTAAATATCACGATATATCTCGAAAACTACGCTTCTGATCAAAAAATATCATAGAACATAAATTGTAGGCAACATAATTCTCTACAAAAAAGGTCTCTTAACATTTTGCCATAGCTCGCTTCGTTTCCGAGATATTTGCAGATATATCTCAAGGGAAGGGGCCTGACGGAGATATTTCGAGATATTTCTTCTTCTTGTTGTTCTTCTTCTGCACAGCTAAGCTGGAAGTGGCATTTGCGGCTCGCACCAGTGCAGAGTTATCTCAAAGAAAGGGGCCACGGTGTTTCTGTATCTCTATTATGTTGGTGCGGCTTCGGAACTTTTAAATATCTTGATATATCTCGAGAACTACGCATCTGATCAAAAAATATCATAGAACATAAAAAGTAGGAAACTTAATTGTCTACAAAAAAGATCTCTTAACATTTTGCCATAGCTCGCTTCGTTTCCGAGATATTTGCAGATTTATCTCAAGGGAAGGGGCCTGACGGATATATTTCGAGATATTTCTTCTTCTTGTTGTTCTTCTTCTGCACAGCTAAGCTGGAAGTGGCATTTGCGGCTCGCACTACTGCAGAGTTATCTCAAAGAAAGGGGCCACGGTGTTTCTGTATCTCTATTATGTTGGTGCGGCTTCGGAACTTTTAAATATCTTGATATATCTCGAGAACTACGCATCTGATCAAAAAATATCATAGAACATAAAAAGTAGGAAACTTAATTCTCTACAAAAAAGGTCTCTTAACATTTTGCCATAGCTCGCTTCGTTTCCGAGATATTTGCATATTTATCTCAAGGGAAGGGGCCTGACGGACATATTTCGAGATATTTCTTCTTCTTGTTGTTCTTCTTCTGCACAGCTAAGCTGGAAGTGGCATTTGCGGCTCGCACTAGTGCAGAGTTATCTCAAAGAAAGGGGCCACGGTGTTTCTGTATCTCTATTATGTTGGTGCGGCTTCGGAACTTTTAAATATCTCGATATATCTCGAAAACTACGCTTCGGATCAAAAAATATCATAGAACATAAAAAGTAGGAAACTTAATTCTCTACAAAAAAGGTCTCTTAACATTTTGCCATAGCTCGCTTCGTTTCCGAGATATTTGCAGATTCATCTCAAGGGAAGGGGTCTGACGGACATATTTCGAGATATTTCTTCTTCTTGTTGTTCTTCTTCTGCACAGCTAAGCTCGAAGTGGCATTTGCAGCTCGCAATAGTGCAGAGTTATCTCAAAGAAAGAGGCCACGGTGTTTCTGTACCTCTATTATGTTGGTGCAGCTTCGGAACTTTTAAATATCTTGATATATCTCGAGAACTACGCATCTGATCAAAAAATATCATCGAACATAAAAAGTAGGAAACTTAATTCTCTACAAAAAAGGTCTCTTAACATTTTGCCATAGCTCGCTTCGTTTCCGAGATATTTGCATATTTATCTCAAGGGAAGGGGCCTGACGGACATATTTCGAGATATTTCTTCTTCTTGTTGTTCTTCTTCTGCACAGCTAAGCTGGAAGTGGCATTTGCGGCTCGCACTAGTGCAGAGTTATCTCAAAGAAAGGGGCCACGGTGTTTCTGTATCTCTATTATGTTGGTGCGGCTTCGGAACTTTTAAATATCTCGATATATCTCGAAAACTACGCTTCTGATTAAAAAATATCATAGAACATAAAAAGTAGGAAAATTAATTCTCTACAAAAAAGGTCTCTTAACATTTTGCCATAGCTCGCTTCGTTTCCGAGATATTTGCAGATTTATCTCAAGGGAAGGGGCCTAACGGACATATTTCGAGATATTTCTTCTTCTTGTTGTTCTTCTTCTGCACAGCTAAACTGGAAGTGGCATTTCCAGCTCGCAATAGTGCAGAGTTATCTCAAAGAAAGGGGCCACGGTGTTTCTGTATCTCTATTATGTTGGTGCGGCTTCGGAACTTTTAAATATCTTGATATATCTCGAGAACTACGCATCTGATCAAAAAATATCATAGAACATAAAAAGTAGGAAACTTAATTGTCTACAAAAAAGGTCTCTTAACATTTTGCCATAGCTCGCTTCGTTTCCGAGATATTTGCAGATTTATCTCAAGGGAAGGGGCCTGACGGACATATTTCGAGATATTTCTTCTTCTTGTTGTTCTTCTTCTGCACAGCTAAGCTGGAAGTGGCATTTGCGGCTCGCACTAGTGCAGAGTTATCTCAAAGAAAGGGGCCACGGTGTTTCTGTATCTCTATTATGTTGGTGCGCCTTCGGAACTTTTAAATATCTCGATATATCTCGAAAACTACGCTTCTGATCAAAAAATATCATAGAACATAAAAAGTAGGAAACTTAATTCTCTACAAAAAAGGTCTCTTAACATTTTGCCATAGCTCGCTTCGTTTCCTTGATATTTGCAGATTCATCTCAAGGGAAGGGGTCTGACGGACATATTTCGAGATATTTCTTCTTCTTGTTGTTCTTCTTCTGCACAGCTAAGCTGGAAGTGGCATTTGCGGCTCGCACTAGTGCAGAGTTATCTCAAAGAAAGGGGCCACGGTGTTTCTGTATCTCTATTATGTTGGTGCGGCTTCGGAACTTTTAAATATCTTGATATATCTCGAGAACTACGCATCTGATCAAAAAATATCATAGAACATAAAAAGTAGGAAACTTAATTCTCTACAAAAACGGTCTCTTAACATTTTGCCATAGCTCGCTTCGTTTCCGAGATATTTGCAGATTCAGCTCAAAGGAACTGGCCTGACGGACATATTTCGAGATATTTCTTCTTCTTGTTGTTCTTCCTCTGCACAGCTAAGCTGGAAGTGGCATTTGCAGCTCGCAATAGTGCAGAGTTGTCTCAAAGAAAGGGGCCACGGTGTTTCTGTATCTCTATTATGTTGGTGCGCCTTCGGAACTTTTAAATATCTCGATATATCTCGAAAACTACGCTTCTGATCAAAAAATATCATAGAACATAAAAAGTAGGAAACTTAATTCTCTACAAAAAAGGTCTCTTAACATTTTGCCATAGCTCGCTTCGTTTCCGAGATATTTGCAGATTCATCTCAAGGGAAGGGGTCTGACGGACATATTTCGAGATATTTCTTCTTCTTGTTGTTCTTCTTCTGCACAGCTAAGCTGGAAGTGGCATTTGCGGCTCGCACTAGTGCAGAGTTATCTCAAAGAAAGGGGCCACGGTGTTTCTGTATCTCTATTATGTTGGTGCGGCTTCGGAACTTTTAAATATCTTGATATATCTCGAGAACTACGCATCTGATCAAAAAATATCATAGAACATAAAAAGTAGGAAACTTAATTCTCTACAAAAACGGTCTCTTAACATTTTGCCATAGCTCGCTTCGTTTCCGAGATATTTGCAGATTCAGCTCAAAGGAACTGGCCTGACGGACATATTTCGAGATATTTCTTCTTCTTGTTGTTCTTCCTCTGCACAGCTAAGCTGGAAGTGGCATTTGCAGCTCGCAATAGTGCAGAGTTATCTCAAAGAAAGGGGCCACGGTGTTTCTGTATCTCTATTATGTTGGTGCGGCTTCGGAACTTTTAAATATCACGATATATCTCGAAAACTACGCTTCTGATCAAAAAATATCATAGAACATAAATTGTAGGCAACATAATTCTCTACAAAAAAGGTCTCTTAACATTTTGCCATAGCTCGCTTCGTTTCCGAGATATTTGCAGATATATCTCAAGGGAAGGGGCCTGACGGAGATATTTCGAGATATTTCTTCTTCTTGTTGTTCTTCTTCTGCACAGCTAAGCTGGAAGTGGCATTTGCGGCTCGCACTAGTGCAGAGTTATCTCAAAGAAAGGGGCCACGGTGTTTCTGTATCTCTATTATGTTGGTGCGGCTTCGGAACTTTTAAATATCTTGATATATCTCGAGAACTACGCATCTGATCAAAAAATATCTTAGAACATAAAAAGTAGGAAACTTAATTCTCTACAAAAAAGGTCTCTTAACATTTTGCCATAGCTCGCTTCGTTTCCGAGATATTTGCAGATTTATCTCAAGGGAAGGGGCCTGACGGACATATTTCGAGATATTTCTTCTTCTTGTTGTTCTTCTTCTGCACAGCTAAGCTGGAAGTGGCATTTGCGGCTCGCACTAGTGCAGAGTTATCTCAAAGAAAGGGGCCACGGTGTTTCTGTATCTCTATTATGTTGGTGCGGCTTCGGAACTTTTAAATATCTTGATATATCTCGAGAACTACGCATCTGATCAAAAAATATCATAGAACATAAAAAGTAGGAAACTTAATTCTCTACAAAAAAGGTCTCTTAACATTTTGCCATAGCTCGCTTCGTTTCCGAGATATTTGCAGATTCATCTCAAGGGAAGGGGTCTGACGGACATATTTCGAGATATTTCTTCTTCTTGTTGTTCTTCTTCTGCACAGCTAAGCTGGAAGTGGCATTTGCGGCTCGCACTAGTGCAGAGTTATCTCAAAGAAAGGGGCCACGGTGTTTCTGTATCTCTATTATGTTGGTGCGGCTTCGGAACTTTTAAATATCTTGATATATCTCGAGAACTACGCATCTGATCAAAAAATATCATAGAACATAAAAAGTAGGAAACTTAATTCTCTACAAAAACGGTCTCTTAACATTTTGCCATAGCTCGCTTCGTTTCCGAGATATTTGCAGATTCAGCTCAAAGGAACTGGCCTGACGGACATATTTCGAGATATTTCTTCTTCTTGTTGTTCTTCCTCTGCACAGCTAAGCTGGAAGTGGCATTTGCAGCTCGCAATAGTGCAGAGTTATCTCAAAGAAAGGGGCCACGGTGTTTCTGTATCTCTATTATGTTGGTGCGGCTTCGGAACTTTTAAATATCACGATATATCTCGAAAACTACGCTTCTGATCAAAAAATATCATAGAACATAAATTGTAGGCAACATAATTCTCTACAAAAAAGGTCTCTTAACATTTTGCCATAGCTCGCTTCGTTTCCGAGATATTTGCAGATATATCTCAAGGGAAGGGGCCTGACGGAGATATTTCGAGATATTTCTTCTTCTTGTTGTTCTTCTTCTGCACAGCTAAGCTGGAAGTGGCATTTGCGGCTCGCACTAGTGCAGAGTTATCTCAAAGAAAGGGGCCACGGTGTTTCTGTATCTCTATTATGTTGGTGCGGCTTCGGAACTTTTAAATATCTTGATATATCTCGAGAACTACGCATCTGATCAAAAAATATCATAGAACATAAAAAGTAGGAAACTTAATTCTCTACAAAAAAGGTCTCTTAACATTTTGCCATAGCTCGCTTCGTTTCCGAGATATTTGCAGATTTATCTCAAGGGAAGGGGCCTGACGGACATATTTCGAGATATTTCTTCTTCTTGTTGTTCTTCTTCTGCACAGCTAAGCTGGAAGTGGCATTTGCGGCTCGCACTACTGCAGAGTTATCTCAAAGAAAGGGGCCACGGTGTTTCTGTATCTCTATTATGTTGGTGCGGCTTCGGAACTTTTAAATATCTTGATATATCTCGAGAACTACGCATCTGATCAAAAAATATCATAGAACATAAAAAGTAGGAAACTTAATTCTCTACAAAAAAGGTCTCTTAACATTTTGCCATAGCTCGCTTCGTTTCCGAGATATTTGCATATTTATCTCAAGGGAAGGGGCCTGACGGACATATTTCGAGATATTTCTTCTTCTTGTTGTTCTTCTTCTGCACAGCTAAGCTGGAAGTGGCATTTGCGGCTCGCACTAGTGCAGAGTTATCTCAAAGAAAGGGGCCACGGTGTTTCTGTATCTCTATTATGTTGGTGCGGCTTCGGAACTTTTAAATATCTCGATATATCTCGAAAACTACGCTTCTGATTAAAAAATATCATAGAACATAAAAAGTAGGAAACTTAATTCTCTACAAAAAAGGTCTCTTAACATTTTGCCATAGCTCGCTTCGTTTCCGAGATATTTGCAGATTTATCTCAAGGGAAGGGGCCTAACGGACATATTTCGAGATATTTCTTCTTCTTGTTGTTCTTCTTCTGCACAGCTAAACTGGAAGTGGCATTTCCAGCTCGCAATAGTGCAGAGTTATCTCAAAGAAAGGGGCCACGGTGTTTCTGTATCTCTATTATGTTGGTGCGGCTTCGGAACTTTTAAATATCTTGATATATCTCGAGAACTACGCATCTGATCAAAAAATATCATAGAACATAAAAAGTAGGAAACTTAATTCTCTACAAAAAAGGTCTCTTAACATTTTGCCATAGCTCGCTTCGTTTCCGAGATATTTGCATATTTATCTCAAGGGAAGAGGCCTGACGGACATATTTCGAGATATTTCTTCTTCTTGTTGTTCTTCTTCTGCACAGCTAAGCTGGAAGTGGCATTTGCGGCTCGCACTAGTGCAGAGTTATCTCAAAGAAAGGGGCCACGGTGTTTCTGTATCTCTATTATGTTGGTGCGGCTTCGGAACTTTTAAATATCTCGATATATCTCGAAAACTACGCTTCGGATCAAAAAATATCATAGAACATAAAAAGTAGGAAACTTAATTCTCTACAAAAAAGGTCTCTTAACATTTTGCCATAGCTCGCTTCGTTTCCGAGATATTTGCAGATTCATCTCAAGGGAAGGGGTCTGACGGACATATTTCGAGATATTTCTTCTTCTTGTTGGTCTTCTTCTGCACAGCTAAGCTGGAAGTGGCATTTGCGGCTCGCACTAGTGCAGAGTTATCTCAAAGAAAGGGGCCACGGTGTTTCTGTATCTCTATTATGTTGGTGCGGCTTCGGAACTTTTAAATATCTTGATATATCTCGAGAACTACGCATCTGATCAAAAAATATCATAGAACATAAAAAGTAGGAAACTTAATTCTCTACAAAAACGGTCTCTTAACATTTTGCCATAGCTCGCTTCGTTTCCGAGATATTTGCAGATTCAGCTCAAAGGAACTGGCCTGACGGACATATTTCGAGATATTTCTTCTTCTTGTTGTTCTTCCTCTGCACAGCTAAGCTGGAAGTGGCATTTGCAGCTCGCAATAGTGCAGAGTTATCTCAAAGAAAGGGGCCACGGTGTTTCTGTATCTCTATTATGTTGGTGCGGCTTCGGAACTTTTAAATATCACGATATATCTCGAAAACTACGCTTCTGATCAAAAAATATCATAGAACATAAATTGTAGGCAACATAATTCTCTACAAAAAAGGTCTCTTAACATTTTGCCATAGCTCGCTTCGTTTCCGAGATATTTGCAGATATATCTCAAGGGAAGGGGCCTGACGGAGATATTTCGAGATATTTCTTCTTCTTGTTGTTCTTCTTCTGCACAGCTAAGCTGGAAGTGGCATTTGCGGCTCGCACTAGTGCAGAGTTATCTCAAAGAAAGGGGCCACGGTGTTTCTGTATCTCTATTATGTTGGTGCGGCTTCGGAACTTTTAAATATCTTGATATATCTCGAGAACTACGCATCTGATCAAAAAATATCATAGAACATAAAAAGTAGGAAACTTAATTCTCTACAAAAAAGGTCTCTTAACATTTTGCCATAGCTCGCTTCGTTTCCGAGATATTTGCAGATTTATCTCAAGGGAAGGGGCCTGACGGACATATTTCGAGATATTTCTTCTTCTTGTTGTTCTTCTTCTGCACAGCTAAGCTGGAAGTAGCATTTGCGGCTCGCACTAGTGCAGAGTTATCTCAAAGAAAGGGGCCACGGTGTTTCTGTATCTCTATTATGTTGGTGCGGCTTCGGAACTTTTAAATATCTCGATATATCTCGAAAACTACGCTTCTGATCAAAAAATATCATAGAACATAAATTGTAGGAAACATAATTCTCTACAAAAAAGGTCTCTTAACATTTTGCCATAGCTCGCTTCGTTTCCGAGATATTTGCAGATATATCTCAAGGGAAGGGGCCTGACGGACATATTTCGAGATATTTCTTCTTCTTGTTGTTCTTCTTCTGCACAGCTAAGCTGGAAGTGGCATTTACAGCTCGCAATAGTGCAGAGTTATCTCAAAGAAAGGGGCCACGGTGTTTCTGTATCTCTATTATGTTGGTGCGGCTTCGGAACTTTTAAATATCTTGATATATCTCGAGAACTACGCATCTGATCAAAAAATATCATAGAACATAAAAGGTAGGAAACTTAATTCTCTACAAAAAAGGTCTCTTAACATTTTGCCATAGCTCGCTTCGTTTCCGAGATATTTGCAGATTCAGCTCAAAGGAACTGGCCTGGCGGACATATTTCGAGATTTTTCTTCTTCTTGTTGTTGTTCTTCTGCACAGCTGAGCTGGAACTGGCATTTGCGGCTCGCACTAGTGCAGAGTTATCTCAAAGAAAGGGGCCACGGTGTTTCTGTATCTCTATTATGTTGGTGCGGCTTCGGAACTTTTAAATATCTCGATATATCTCGAAAACTACGCTTCTGATCAAAAAATATCATAGAACATAAAAAGTAGGAAACTTAATTCTCTACAAAAAAGGTCTCTTAACATTTTGCCATAGCTCGCTTCGTTTCCGAGATATTTGCATATTTATCTCAACGGAAGGGGCCTGACGGACATATTTCGAGATATTTCTTCTTCTTGTTGTTCTTCTTCTGCACAGCTAAGCTGGAAGTGGCATTTGCGGCTCGCACTAGTGCAGAGTTATCTCAAAGAAAGGGGCCACGGTGTTTCTGTATCTCTATTATGTTGGTGCGGCTTCGGAACTTTTAAATATCTCGATATATCTCGAAAACTACGCTTCTGATCAAAAAATATCATAGAACATAAATTGTAGGAAACATAATTCTCTACAAAAAAGGTCTCTTAACATTTTGCCATAGCTCTCTTCGTTTCCGAGATATTTGCAGATTTATCTCAAGGGAAGGGGCCTGACGGACATATTTCGAGATATTTCTTCTTCTTGTTGTTCTTCTTCTGCACAGCTAAGCTGGAAGTGGCATTTGCAGCTCGCACTAGTGCAGAGTTATCTCAAAGAAAGGGGCCACGGTGTATCTGTATCTCTATTATGTTGGTGCGGCTTCGGAACTTTTAAATATCTCGATATATCTCGAAAACTACGCTTCTGATCAAAAAATATCATAGAACATAAATTGTAGGAAACATAATTCTCTACAAAAAAGGTCTCTTAACATTTTGCCATAGCTCTCTTCGTTTCCGAGATATTTGCAGATTTATCTCAAGGGAAGGGGCCTGACGGACATATTTCGAGATATTTCTTCTTCTTGTTGTTCTTCTTCTGCACAGCTAAGCTGGAAGTGGCATTTGCGGCTCGCACTAGTGCAGAGTTATCTCAAAGAAAGGGGCCGCGGTGTTTCTGTATCTCTATTATGTTGGTGCGGCTTCGGAACTTTTAAATATCTCGATATATCTCGAAAACTACGCTTCTGATCAAAAAATATCATAGAACATAAAAAGTAGGAAACTTAATTCTCTACAAAAAAGGTCTCTTAACATTTTGCCATAGCTCGCTTCGTTTCCGAGATATTTGCAGATTCATCTCAAGGGAAGGGGTCTGACGGACATATTTCGAGATATTTCTTCTTCTTGTTGTTCTTCTTCTGCACAGCTAAGCTCGAAGTGGCATTTGCAGCTCGCAATAGTGCAGTGTTATCTCAAAGAAAGAGGCCACGGTGTTTCTGTACCTCTATTATGTTGGTGCAGCTTCGGAACTTTTAAATATCTTGATATATCTCGAGAACTACGCATCTGATCAAAAAATATCATCGAACATAAAAAGTAGGAAACTTAATTCTCTACAAAAAAGGTCTCTTAACATTTTGCCATAGCTCGCTTCGTTTCCGAGATATTTGCAGATTCAGCTCAAAGGAACTGGCCTGACGGACATATTTCGAGATATTTCTTCTTCTTGTTGTTCTTCCTCTGCACAGCTAAGCTGGAAGTGGCATTTGCGGCTCGCACTAGTGCAGAGTTATCTCAAAGAAAGGGGCCACGGTGTTTCTGTATCTCTATTATGTTGGTGCGGCTTCGGAACTTTTAAATATCTCGATATATCTCGAAAACTACGCTTCTGATCAAAAAATATCATAGAACATAAATTGTAGGAAACATAATTCTCTACAAAAAAGGTCTCTTAACATTTTGCCATAGCTCTCTTCGTTTCCGAGATATTTGCAGATTTATCTCAAGGGAAGGGGCCTGACGGACATATTTCGAGATATTTATTCTTCTTGTTGTTCTTCTTCAGCACAGCTAAGCTGGAAGTGGCATTTGCAGCTCGCACTAGTGCAGAGTTATCTCAAAGAAAGGGGCCACGGTGTTTCTGTATCTCTATTATGTTGGTGCGGCTTCGGAACTTTTAAATATCTCGATATATCTCGAAAACTACGCTTCTGATCAAAAAATATCATAGAACATAAATTGTAGGAAACATAATTCTCTACAAAAAAGGTCTCTTAACATTTTGCCATAGCTCTCTTCGTTTCCGAGATATTTGCAGATTTATCTCAAGGGAAGGGGCCTGACGGACATATTTCGAGATATTTCTTCTTCTTGTTGTTCTTCTTCTGCACAGCTGAGCTGGAAGTGGCATTTGCAGCTCGCAATAGTGCAGAGTTACCTCAAAGAAAGGGGCCACGGTGTTTCTGTATCTCTATTATGTTGGTGCGGCTTCGGAACTTTTAAATATCTTGATGTATCTCGAGAACTACGCGTCTGATCAAAAAATATCATAGAACATAAAAAGTAGGAAACTTAATTCTCTAGAACAACGGTCTCTTAACATTTTGCCACAGCTCGCTTCGTTTCCGAGATATTTGCATATTTATCTCAAGGGAAGGGGCCTGACGGACATATTTCGAGATATTTCTTCTTCTTGTTGTTCTTCTTCTGCACAGCTAAGCTGGAAGTGGCATTTGCGGCTCGCACTAGTGCAGAGTTATCTCAAAGAAAGGGGCCACGGTGTTTCTGTATCTCTATTATGTTGGTGCGGCTTCGGAACTTTTAAATATCTCGATATATCTCGAAAACTACGCTTCTGATCAAAAAATATCATAGAACATAAATTGTAGGAAACATAATTCTCTACAAAAAAGGTCTCTTAACATTTTGCCATAGCTCTCTTCGTTTCCAAGATATTTGCAGATTTATCTCAAGGGAAGGGGCCTGACGGACATATTTCGAGATATTTCTTCTTCTTGTTGTTCTTCTTCTGCACAGCTAAGCTGGAAGTGGCATTTGCAGCTCGCAATAGTGCAGAGTTATCTCAAAGAAAGGGGCCACGGTGTTTCTGTATCTCTATTATGTTGGTGCGGCTTCGGAACTTTTAAATATCTTGATATATCTCGAGAACAACGCGTCTGATCAAAAAATATCATAGAACATAAAAAGTAGGAAAATTAATTCTCTACAACAACGGTCTCTTAACATTTTGCCACAGCTCGCTTCGTTTCCGAGATATTTGCATATTTATCTCAAGGGAAGGGGCCTGACGGACATATTTCGAGATATTTCTTCTTCTTGTTGTTCTTCTTCTGCACAGCTAAGCTGGAAGTGGCATTTGCAGCTCGCAATAGTGCAGAGTTATCTCAAAGAAAGGGGCCACGGTGTTTCTGTATCTCTATTATGTTGGTGCGGCATCGGAACTTTTAAATATCTTGATATATCTCGAGAACTACGCGTCTGATCAAAAAATATCATAGAACGTAAAAAGTAGGAAACATAATTCTCTACAAAAAAGGTCTCTTAACATTTTGCCATAGCTCTCTTCGTTTCCGAGATATTTGCAGATTTATCTCAAGGGAAGGGGCCTGACGGACATATTTCGAGATATTTCTTCTTCTTGTTGTTCTTCTTCTGCACAGCTAAGCTGGAAGTGGCATTTGCAGCTCGCAATAGTGCAGAGTTATCTCAAAAAAAGGGGCCACGGTGTTTCTGTATCTCTATTATGTTGGTGCGGCTTCGGAACTTTTAAATATCTTGATATATCTCGAGAACTACGCGTCTGATCAAAAAACATCATAGAACATAAAAAGTAGGAAAATTAATTCTCTACAACAACGGTCTCTTAACATTTTGCCACAGCTCGCTTCGTTTCCGAGATATTTGCATATTTATCTCAAGGGAAGGGGCCTGACGGACATATTTCGAGATATTTCTTCTTCTTGTTGTTCTTCTTCTGCACAGCTAAGCTGGAAGTGGCATTTGCGGCCCGCACTAGTGCAGAGTTATCTCAAAGAAAGGGGCCACGGTGTTTCTGTATCTCTATTATGTTGGTGCGGCTTCGGAACTTTTAAATATCTCGATATATCTCGAAAACTACGCTTCTGATCAAAAAATATCATACAACATAAATTGTAGGAAACATAATTCTCTACAAAAAAGGTCTCTTAACATTTTGCCATAGCTCTCTTCGTTTCCGAGATATTTGCAGATTTATCTCAAGGGAAGGGGCCTGACGGACATATTTCGAGATATTTCTTCTTCTTGTTGTTCTTCTTATGCACAGCTAAGCTGGAAGTGGCATTTGCAGCTCGCAATAGTGCAGAGTTATCCCAAAGAAAGGGGCCACGGTGTTTCTGTATCTCTATTATGTTGGTGCGGCTTCGGAACTTTTAAATATCTCGATATATCTCGAAAACTACGCTTCTGATCAAAAAATATCATAGAACATAAATTGTAGGAAACATAATTCTTTTCAAAAAAGGTCTCTTAACATTTTGCCATAGCTCGCTTCGTTTCCGAGATATTTGCAGATTTATCTCAAGGGAAGGGTCCTGATGGACATATTTCGAGATATTTCTTCTTCTTGTTGTTCTTCTTCTGCACAGCTAAACTGGAAGTGGCATTTCCAGCTCGCAATCGTGCAGAGTTATCTCAAAGAAAGGGGCCATGGTGTTTCTGTATCTCTATTATGTTGGTGCGGCTTCGGAACTTTTAAATATCTTGATATATCTCGAGAACTACGCCTCTGATCGAAAATTATCATAGAACATAAAAAGTCGGAAACTTAATTCTCTACAAAAAAGGTCTCTTAACATTTTGCCATAGCTCGCTTCGTTTCCGAGATATTTGCAGATTCAGCTCAAAGGAACTGGCCTGACGGACATATTTCGAGATATTTCTTCTTCTTGTTGTTCTTCTTCTGCACAGCTAAGCTGGAAGTGGCATTTGCAGCTCGCACTAGTGCAGAGTTATCTCAAAGAAAGGGGCCAAGGTGTTTCTGTATCTCTATTATGTTGGTGCGGCTTCGGAACTTTTAAATATCTCGATATATCTCGAAAACTACGCTTCTGATCAAAAAATATCATAGAACATAAATTGTAGGAAACATAATTCTCTACAGAAAAGGTCTCTTAACATTTTGCCATAGCTCGCTTCGTTTCCGAGATATTTGCAGATTTATCTCAAGGGAAGGGGCCTGACGGACATATTTCGAGATATTTCTTCTTCTTGTTGTTCTTCTTCTGCACAGCTAAGCTGGAAGTGGCATTTGCGGCTCGCACTAGTGCAGAGTTATCTCAAAGAAAGGGGCCACGGTGTTTCTGTATCTCTATTATGTTGGTGCGGCTTCGGAACTTTTAAATATCTTGATATATCTCGAGAACTACGCATCTGATCAAAAAATATCATAGAACATAAAAAGTAGGAAACTTAATTCTCTACAAAAAAGGTCTCTTAACATTTTGCCATAGCTCGCTTCGTTTCCGAGATATTTGCAGATTTATCTCAAAGGAAGGGGCCTGACGGACATATTTCGAGATATTTCTTCTTCTTGTTGTTCTTCTTCTGCACAGCTAAGCTGGAAGTGGCATTTGCGGCTCGCACTAGTGCAGAGTTATCCCAAAGAAAGGGGCCACGCTGTTTCTGTATCTCTATTATGTTGGTGCGGCTTCGGAACTTTTAAATATCTCGATATATCTCGAAAACTACGCTTCTGATCAAAAAATATCATAGAACATAAATTGTAGGAAACATAATTCTCTACAGAAAAGGTCTCTTAACATTTTGCCATAGCTCGCTTCGTTTCCGAGATATTTGCAGATTTATCTCAAGGGAAGGGGCCTGACGGACATATTTCGAGATATTTCTTCTTCTTGTTGTTCTTCTTCTGCACAGCTAAGCTGGAAGTGGCATTTGCGGCTCGCACTAGTGCAGAGTTATCTCAAAGAAAGGGGCCACGGTGTTTCTGTATCTCTATTATGTTGGTGCGGCTTCGGAACTTTTAAATATCTTGATATATCTCGAGAACTACGCATCTGATCAAAAAATATCATAGAACATAAAAAGTAGGAAACTTAATTCTCTACAAAAAAGGTCTCTTAACATTTTGCCATAGCTCGCTTCGTTTCCGAGATATTTGCAGATTTATCTCAAAGGAAGGGGCCTGACGGACATATTTCGAGATATTTCTTCTTCTTGTTGTTCTTCTTCTGCACAGCTAAGCTGGAAGTGGCATTTGCAGCTCGCACTAGTGCAGAGTTATCTCAAAGAAAGGCGCCACGGTGTTTCTGTATCTCTATTATGTTGGTGCGGCTTCGGAACTTTTAAATATCTCGATATATCTCGAAAACTACGCTTCTGATCAAAAAATATCATAGAACATAAATTGTAGAAAACATAATTCTCTACAAAAATGGTCTCTTAACATTTTGCCATAGCTCGCTTCGTTTCCGAGATATGTGCAGATTTATCTCAAGGGAAGGGGCCTGACGGACATATTTCGAGATATTTCTTCTTCTTGTTGTTCTTCTTCTGCACAGCTAAGCTGGAAGTGGCATTTGCGGCTCGCACTAGTGCAGAGTTATCTCAAAGAAAGGGGCCACGGTGTTTCTGTATCCCTATTATGTTGGTGCGGCATCGGAACTTTTAAATATCTCGATATATCTCGAAAACTACGCTTCTGATCAAAAAATATCATAGAACATAAATTGTAGGAAACATAATTCTCTACAAAAAACGTCTCTTAACATTTTGCCATAGCTCGCTTCGTTTCCGAGATATTTGCAGATTCAGCTCAAAGGAACTGGCCTGACGGACATATTTCGAGATATTTCTTCTTCTTGTTGTTCTTCCTCTGCACAGCTAAGCTGGAAGTGGCATTTGCAGCTCGCAATAGTGCAGAGTTATCTCAAAGAGAGGGGCCACGGTGTTTCTGTATCTCTATTATGTTGGTGCGGCTTCGGAACTTTTAAATATCTTGATATATTTCGAGAACTACGCATCTGATCAAAAAATATCATAGAAGATAAAAAGTAGGAAACTTAATTCTCTACAAAAAAGGTCTCTTAACATTTCGCCATAGCTCGCTTCGTTTCCGAGATATTTGCAGATTTATCTCAAGGGAAGGGGCCTGTCGGACATATTTCGAGATATTTCTTCTTCTTGTTGTTCTTCTTCTGCACAGCTAAGCTGGAAGTGGCATTTGCGGCTCGCACTAGTGCAGAGTTATCTCGAAGAAAGGGGCCACGGTGTTTCTGTATCTCTATTATGTTGGTGCGGCTTCGGAACTTTTAAATATCTCGATATATCTCGAAAACTACGCTTCTGATCAAAAAATATCATAGAACATAAATTGTAGGAAACATAATTCTCTACAAAAAACGTCTCTTAACATTTTGCCATAGCTCGCTTCGATTCCGAGATATTTGCAGATTCAGCTCAAAGGAACGGGCCTGACGGACATATTTCGAGATATTTCTTCTTCTTGTTGTTCTTCTTCTGCACAGCTAAGCTGGAAGTGGCATTTGCAGCTCGCAATAGTGCAGAGTTATCCCAAAGAAAGGGGCCACGGTGTTTCTGTATCTCTATTATGTTGGTGCGGCTTCGGAACTTTTAAATATCTCGATATATCTCGAAAACTACGCTTCTGATCAAAAAATATCATAGAACATAAATTGTAGGAAACATAATTCTCTACAAAAAACGTCTCTTAACATTTTGCCATAGCTCGCTTCGTTTCCGAGATATTTGCAGATTCAGCTCAAAGGAACTGGCCTGACGGACATATTTCGAGATATTTCTTCTTCTTGTTGTTCTTCCTCTGCACAGCTAAGCTGGAAGTGGCATTTGCAGCTCGCAATAGTGCAGAGTTATCTCAAAGAGAGGGGCCACGGTGTTTCTGTATCTCTATTATGTTGGTGCGGCTTCGGAACTTTTAAATATCTTGATATATTTCGAGAACTACGCATCTGATCAAAAAATATCATAGAAGATAAAAAGTAGGAAACTTAATTCTCTACAAAAAAGGTCTCTTAACATTTCGCCATAGCTCGCTTCGTTTCCGAGATATTTGCAGATTTATCTCAAGGGAAGGGGCCTGTCGGACATATTTCGAGATATTTCTTCTTCTTGTTGTTCTTCTTCTGCACAGCTAAGCTGGAAGTGGCATTTGCGGCTCGCACTAGTGCAGAGTTATCTCGAAGAAAGGGGCCACGGTGTTTCTGTATCTCTATTATGTTGGTGCGGCTTCGGAACTTTTAAATATCTCGATATATCTCGAAAACTACGCTTCTGATCAAAAAATATCATAGAACATAAATTGTAGGAAACATAATTCTCTACAAAAAACGTCTCTTAACATTTTGCCATAGCTCGCTTCGATTCCGAGATATTTGCAGATTCAGCTCAAAGGAACGGGCCTGACGGACATATTTCGAGATATTTCTTCTTCTTGTTGTTCTTCTTCTGCACAGCTAAGCTGGAAGTGGCATTTGCAGCTCGCAATAGTGCAGAGTTATCCCAAAGAAAGGGGCCACGGTGTTTCTGTATCTCTATTATGTTGGTGCGGCTTCGGAACTTTTAAATATCTCGATATATCTCGAAAACTACGCTTCTGATCAAAAAATATCATAGAACATAAATTGTAGGAAACATAATTCTTTACAAAAAAGGTCTCTTAACATTTTGCCATAGCTCGCTTCGTTTCCGAGATATTTGCAGATTTATCTCAAGGGAAGGGTCCTGATGGACATATTTCGAGATATTTCTTCTTCTTGTTGTTCTTCTTCTGCACAGCTAAACTGGAAGTGGCATTTCCAGCTCGCAATCGTGCAGAGTTATCTCAAAGAAAGGGGCCATGGTGTTTCTGTATCTCTATTATGTTGGTGCGGCTTCGGAACTTTTAAATATCTTGATATATCTCGAGAACTACGCCTCTGATCGAAAAATATCATAGAACATAAAAAGTCGGAAACTTAATTCTCTACAAAAAAGGTCTCTTAACATTTTGCCATAGCTCGCTTCGTTTCCGAGATATTTGCAGATTTATGTCAAGGGAAGGGGCCTGACGGACATATTTCGAGATATTTCTTCTTTTTGTTGTTCTTCTTCTGCACAGCTAAGCTGGAAGTGGCATTTGCAGCGCGCAATAGTGCAGAGTTATCTCAAAGAAAGGGGCCACGGTGTTTCTGTATCTCTATTATGTTGGTGCGGCTTCGGAACTTTTAAATATCTTGATATATCTCGAGAACTACGCATCTGATCGAAAAATATCATACTACATAAAAAGTAGGAAACTTAATTCTCTACAAGAAAGGTCTCTAAACATTTTGCCATAGCTCGCTTCGTTTCCGAGATATTTGCAGATTTATCTCAAGGGAAGGGGCGTGACGGACATATTTCGAGATATTTCTTATTCTTGTTGTTCTTCTTCTGCACAGCTAAGCTGGAAGTGGCATTTGCAGCTCGCAATAGTGCAGAGTTATCTCAAAGAGAGGGGCCACGGTGTTTCTGTATCTCTATTATGTTGGTGCGGCTTCGGAACTTTTAAATATCTTGATATATTTCGAGAACTACGCATCTGATCAAAAAATATCATAGAAGATAAAAAGTAGGAAACTTAATTCTCTACAAAAAAGGTCTCTTAACATTTCGCCATAGCTCGCTTCGTTTCCGAGATATTTGCAGATTTATCTCAAGGGAAGGGGCCTGACGGACATATTTCGAGATATTTCTTCTTCTTGTTGTTCTTCTTCTGCACAGCTAAGCTGGAAGTGGCATTTGCAGCTCGCACTAGTGCAGAGTTATCTCAAAGAAAGGGGCCACGGTGTTTCTGTATCTCTATTATGTTGGTGCGGCTTCGGAACTTTTAAATATCTCGATATATCTCGAAAACTACGCTTCTGATCAAAAAATATCATAGAACATAAATTGTAGGAAACATAATTCTCTACAGAAAAGGTCTCTTAACATTTTGCCATAGCTCGCTTCGTTTCCGAGATATTTGCAGATTTATCTCAAGGGAAGGGGCCTGACGGACATATTTCGAGATATTTCTTCTTCTTGTTGTTCTTCTTCTGCACAGCTAAGCTGGAAGTGGCATTTGCGGCTCGCACTAGTGCAGAGTTATCTCAAAGAAAGGGGCCACGGTGTTTCTGTATCTCTATTATGTTGGTGCGGCTTCGGAACTTTTAAATATCTTGATATATCTCGAGAACTACGCATCTGATCAAAAAATATCATAGAACATAAAAAGTAGGAAACTTAATTCTCTACAAAAAAGGTCTCTTAACATTTTGCCATAGCTCGCTTCGTTTCCGAGATATTTGCAGATATATCTCAAGGGAAGGGGCCTGACGGACATATTTCGAGATATTTCTTCTTCTTGTTGTTCTTCTTCTGCACAGCTAAGCTGGAAGTGGCATTTGCAGCTCGCACTAGTGCAGAGTTATCTCAAAGAAAGGGGCCACGGTGTTTCTGTATCTCTATTATGTTGGTGCGGCTTCGGAACTTTTAAATATCTCGATATATCTCGAAAACTACGCTTCTGATCCAAAAATATCATAGAACATAAATTGTAGAAAACATAATTCTCTACAAAAAAGGTCTCTTAACATTTTGCCATAGCTCGCTTCGTTTCCGAGATATTTGCAGATTTATCTCAAGGGAAGGGGCCTGACGGACATATTTCGAGATATTTCTTCTTCTTGTTGTTCTTCTTCTGCACAGCTAAGCTGGAAGTGGCATTTGCGGCTCGCACTAGTGCAGAGTTATCTCAATGAAAGGGGCCACGGTGTTTCTGTATCCCTATTATGTTGGTGCGGCATCGGAACTTTTAAATATCTCGATATATCTCGAAAACTACGCTTCTGATCAAAAAATATCATAGAACATAAATTGTAGGAAACATAATTCTCTACAAAAAACGTCTCTTAACATTTTGCCATAGCTCGCTTCGTTTCCGAGATATTTGCAGATTCAGCTCAAAGGAACTGGCCTGACGGACATATTTCGAGATATTTCTTCTTCTTGTTGTTCTTCCTCTGCACAGCTAAGCTGGAAGTGGCATTTGCAGCTCGCAATAGTGCAGAGTTATCTCAAAGAGAGGGGCCACGGTGTTTCTGTATCTCTATTATGTTGGTGCGGCTTCGGAACTTTTAAATATCTTGATATATTTCGAGAACTACGCATCTGATCAAAAAATATCATAGAAGATAAAAAGTAGGAAACTTAATTCTCTACAAAAAAGGTCTCTTAACATTTCGCCATAGCTCGCTTCGTTTCCGAGATATTTGCAGATTTATCTCAAGGGAAGGGGCCTGTCGGACATATTTCGAGATATTTGTTCTTCTTGTTGTTCTTCTTCTGCACAGCTAAGCTGGAAGTGGCATTTGCCCCTCGCACTAGTGCAGAGTTATCTCAACGAAAGGGGCCACGGTGTTTCTGTATCTCTATTATGTTGGTGCGGCTTCGGAACTTTTAAATATCTTGATATATCTCGAGAACTACGCATCTGATCGAAAAATATCATACTACATAAAAAGTAGGAAACTTAATTCTCTACAAGAAAGGTCTCTAAACATTTTGCCATAGCTCGCTTCGTTTCCGAGATATTTGCAGATTTATCTCAAGGGAAGGGGCGTGACGGACATATTTCGAGATATTTCTTATTCTTGTTGTTCTTCTTCTGCACAGCTAAGCTGGAAGTGGCATTTGCAGCTCGCAATAGTGCAGAGTTATCTCAAAGAGAGGGGCCACGGTGTTTCTGTATCTCTATTATGTTGGTGCGGCTTCGGAACTTTTAAATATCTTGATATATTTCGAGAACTACGCATCTGATCAAAAAATATCATAGAAGATAAAAAGTAGGAAACTTAATTCTCTACAAAAAAGGTCTCTTAACATTTCGCCATAGCTCGCTTCGTTTCCGAGATATTTGCAGATTTATCTCAAGGGAAGGGGCCTGACGGACATATTTCGAGATATTTCTTCTTCTTGTTGTTCTTCTTCTGCACAGCTAAGCTGGAAGTGGCATTTGCAGCTCGCACTAGTGCAGAGTTATCTCAAAGAAAGGGGCCACGGTGTTTCTGTATCTCTATTATGTTGGTGCGGCTTCGGAACTTTTAAATATCTCGATATATCTCGAAAACTACGCTTCTGATCAAAAAATATCATAGAACGTAAATTGTAGGAAACATAATTCTCTACAGAAAAGGTCTCTTAACATTTTGCCATAGCTCGCTTCGTTTCCGAGATATTTGCAGATATATCTCAAGGGAAGGGGCCTGACGGACATATTTCGAGATATTTCTTCTTCTTGTTGTTCTTCTTCTGCACAGCTAAGCTGGAAGTGGCATTTGCAGCTCGCACTAGTGCAGAGTTATCTCAAAGAAAGGGGCCACGGTGTTTCTGTATCTCTATTATGTTGGTGCGGCTTCGGAACTTTTAAATATCTCGATATATCTCGAAAACTACGCTTCTGATCCAAAAATATCATAGAACATAAATTGTAGAAAACATAATTCTCTACAAAAAAGGTCTCCTAACATTTTGCCATAGCTCGCTTCGTTTCCGAGATATTTGCAGATTTATCTCAAGGGAAGGGGCCTGACGGACATATTTCGAGATATTTCTTCTTCTTGTTGTTCTTCTTCTGCACAGCTAAGCTGGAAGTGGCATTTGCGGCTCGCACTAGTGCAGAGTTATCTCAATGAAAGGGGCCACGGTGTTTCTGTATCCCTATTATGTTGGTGCGGCATCGGAACTTTTAAATATCTCGATATATCTCGAAAACTACGCTTCTGATCAAAAAATATCATAGAACATAAATTGTAGGAAGCATAATTCTCTACAAAAAAGGTCTCTTAACATTTTGCCATAGCTCGCTTCGTTTCCGAGATATTTGCAGATATATCTCAAGGGAAGGGGCCTGACGGACATATTTCGAGATATTTCTTCTTCTTGTTGTTCTTCTTCTGCACAGCTAAGCTGGAAGTGGCATTTACAGCTCGCAACAGTGCAGAGTTATCTCAAAGAAAGGGGCCACGGTGTTTCTGTATCTCTATTATGTTGGTGCGGCTTCGGAACTTTTAAATATCTTGATATATCTCGAGAACTACGCATCTGATCAAAAAATATCATAGAACATGAAAAGTAGGAAACTTAATTCTCTACAAAACAGGTCTCTTAACATTTTGCCATAGCTCTCTTCGTTTCCGAGATATTTGCAGATTTATCTCAAGGGAAGGGGCCTGGCGGACATATTTCGAGATATTTCTTCTTCTTGTTGTTCTTCTTCTGCACAGCTAAGCTGGAAGTGGCATTTGCAGCTCGCAATAGTTCAGAGTTATCTCAAAGAAAGGGGCCACGGTGTTTCTGTATCTCTATTATGTTGGTGCGGCTTCGGAACTTTTAAATATCTTGATATATCTCGAGAACTACGCATCTGATCAAAAAATATCATAGAACATGAAAAGTAGGAAACTTAATTCTCTACAAAAAAGGTCTCTTAACATTTTGCCATAGCTCTCTTCGTTTCCGAGATATTTGCAGATTTATCTCAAGGGAAGGGGCCTGACGGACATATTTCGAGATATTTCTTCTTCTTGTTGTTCTTCTTCTGCACAGCTAAGCTGGAAGTGGCATTTGCGGCTCGCACTAGTGCAGAGTTATCTCAACGAAAGGGGCCACGGTGTTTCTGTATCTCTATTATGTTGGTGCGGCTTCGGAACTTTTAAATATCTTGATATATCTCGAGAACTACGCGTCTGATCAAAAAATATCATAGAACATAAAAAGTTGGAAACTTAATTCTCTACAAAAACGGTCTCTTAACATTTTGCCATAGCTCGCTTCGTTTCCGAGATATTTGCAGATATATTTCAATGGAAGGGGCCTGACGGGCATATTTCGAGATATTTCTTCTTCTTGTTGTTCTTCTTCTGCACAGCTAAGCTGGAAGTGGCATTTGCGGCTCGCACTAGTGCACAGTTATCTCAAAGAAAGGGGCCACGGTGTTTCTGTATCTCTATTATGTTGGTGCGTCTTCGGAACTTTTAAATATCTCGATATATCTCGAAAACTACGCTTCTGATCAAAAAATATCATAGAACGTAAATTGTAGGAAACATTATTCTCTACAAAAAAGGTCTCTTAACATTTTGCCATAGCTCGCTTCGTTTCCGAGATATTTGCAGATTCATCTCAAGGGAAGGGGTCTGACGGACATATTTCGAGATATTTCTCCTTCTTGTTGTCCTTCTTCTGCACAGCTAAGCTCGAAGTGGCATTTGCAGCTCGCAATAGTGCAGAGTTATCTCAAAGAAAGAGGCCACGGTGTTTCTGTACCTCTATTATGTTGGTGCAGCTTCGGAACTTTTAAATATCTTGATATATCTCGAGAACTACGCATCTGATCAAAAAATATCATCGAACATAAAAAGTAGGAAACTTAATTCGCTACAAAAAAGGTCTCTTAACATTTTGCCATAGCTCGCTTCGTTTCCGAGATATTTGCATATTTATCTCAAGGGAAGGGGCCTGACGGACATATTTCGAGATATTTCTTCTTCTTGTTGTTCTTCTTCTGCACAGCTAAGCTGGAAGTGGCATTTGCGGCTCGCACTAGTGCAGAGTTATCTCAAAGAAAGGGGCCACGGTGTTTCTGTATCTCTATTATGTTGGTGCGGCTTCGGAACTTTTAAATATCTCGATATATCTCGAAAACTACGCTTCTGATCAAAAAATATCGTAGAACATAAATTGTAGGAAACATAATTCTCTACAGAAAAGGTCTCTTAACATTTTGCCATAGCTCGCTTCGTTTCCGAGATATTTGCAGATTTATCTCAAGGGAAGGGGCCTGACGGACATATTTCGAGATATTTCTTCTTCTTGTTGTTCTTCTTCTGCACAGCTAAGCTGGAAGTGGCATTTGCGGCTCGCACTAGTGCAGAGTTATCTCAAAGAAAGGGGCCACGGTGTTTCTGTATCTCTATTATGTTGGTGCGGCTTCGGAACTTTTAAATATCTTGATATATCTCGAGAACTACGCATCTGATCAAAAAATATCATAGAACATAAAAAGTAGGAAACTTAATTCTCTACAAAAAAGGTCTCTTAACATTTTGCCATAGCTCGCTTCGTTTCCGAGATATTTGCAGATTTATCTCAAGGGAAGGGGCCTGACGGACATATTTCGAGATATTTCTTCTTCTTGTTGTTCTTCTTCTGCACAGCTAAGCTGGAAGTGGCATTTGCAGCTCGCACTAGTGCAGAGTTATCTCAAAGAAAGGGGCCACGGTGTTTCTGTATCTCTATTATGTTGGTGCGGCTTCGGAACTTTTAAATATCTCGATATATCTCGAAAACTACGCTTCTGATCAAAAAATATCATAGAACATAAATTGTAGAAAACATAATTCTCTACAAAAAAGGTCTCTTAACATTTTGCCATAGCTCGCTTCGTTTCCGAGATATTTGCAGATTTATCTCAAGGGAAGGGGCCTAACGGACATATTTCGAGATATTTCTTCTTCTTGTTGTTCTTCTTCTGCACAGCTAAGCTGGAAGTGGCATTTGCGGCTCGCACTAGTGCAGAGTTATCTCAAAGAAAGGGGCCACGGTGTTTCTGTATCTCTATTATGTTGGTGCGGCTTCGGAACTTTTAAATATCTCGATATATCTCGAAAACTACGCTTCTGATCAAAAAATATCATAGAACATAAATTGTAGAAAACATAATTCTCTACAAAAAAGTTCTCTTAACATTTTGCCATAGCTCGCTTCGTTTCCGAGATATTTGCAGATTTATCTCAAGGGAAGGGGCCTGACGGACATATTTCGAGATATTTCTTCTTCTTGTTGTTCTTCTTCTGCACAGCTAAGCTGGAAGTGGCATTTGCGGCTCGCACTAGTGCAGAGTTATCTCAAAGAAAGGGGCCACGGTGTTTCTGTATCCCTATTATGTTGGTGCGGCTTCGGAACTTTTAAATATCTCGATATATCTCGAAAACTACGCTTCTGATCAAAAAATATCATAGAACATAAATTGTAGGAAACATAATTCTCTACAAAAAACGTCTCTTAACATTTTGCCATAGCTCGCTTCGTTTCCGAGATATTTGCAGATTCAGCTCAAAGGAACTGGCCTGACGGACATATTTCGAGATATTTCTTCTTCTTGTTGTTCTTCCTCTGCACAGCTAAGCTGGAAGTGGCATTTGCAGCTCGCCATAGTGCAGAGTTATCTCAAAGAAAGGGGCCACGGTGTTTCTGTATCTCTATTATGTTGGTGCGGCTTCGGAACTTTTAAATATCTTGATATATCTCGAGAACTACGCATCTGATCAAAAAATATCATAGAACATAAAAAGTAGGAAACATAATTCTCTACAAAAAAGGTCTCTTAACATTTTGCCATAGCTCGCTTCGTTTCCGAGATATTTGCAGATTTATCTCAAGGGAAGGGGCCTGACGGACATATTTCGAGATATTTGTTCTTCTTGTTGTTCTTCTTCTGCACAGCTAAGCTGGAAGTGGCATTTGCCCCTCGCACTAGTGCAGAGTTATCTCAACGAAAGGGGCCACGGTGTTTCTGTATCTCTATTATGTTGGTGCGGCTTCGGAACTTTTAAATATCTCGATATATCTCGAAAACTACGCTTCTGATCAAAAAATATCATAGAACATAAATTGTAGGAAGCATAATTCTCTACAAAAAAAGTCTCTTAACATTTTGCCATAGCTCGCTTCGTTTCCGAGATATTTGCAGATATATCTCAAGGGAAGGGGCCTGACGGACATATTTCGAGATATTTCTTCTTCTTGTTGTTCTTCTTCTGCACAGCTAAGCTGGAAGTGGCATTTACAGCTCGCAACAGTGCAGAGTTATCTCAAAGAAAGGGGCCACGGTGTTTCTGTATCTCTATTATGTTGGTGCGGCTTCGGAACTTTTAAATATCTTGATATATCTCGAGAACTACGCATCTGATCAAAAAATATCATAGAACATGAAAAGTAGGAAACTTAATTCTCTACAAAACAGGTCTCTTAACATTTTGCCATAGCTCTCTTCGTTTCCGAGATATTTGCAGATTTATCTCAAGGGAAGGGGCCTGGCGGACATATTTCGAGATATTTCTTCTTCTTGTTGTTCTTCTTCTGCACAGCTAAGCTGGAAGTGGCATTTGCAGCTCGCAATAGTGCAGAGTTATCTCAAAGAAAGGGGCCACGGTGTTTCTGTATCTCTATTATGTTGGTGCGGCTTCGGAACTTTTAAATATCTTGATATATCTCGAGAACTACGCGTCTGATCAAAAAATATCATAGAACATAAAAAGTAGGAAACATAATTCTCTACAAAAAAGGTCTCTTAACATTTTGCCATAGCTCGCTTCGTTTCCGAGATATTTGCAGATTCATCTCAAGGGAAGGGGTCTGACGGACATATTTCGAGATATTTCTTCTTCTTGTTGTTCTTCTTCTGCACAGCTAAGCTGGAAGTGGCATTTGCAGCTCGCAATGGTGCAGAGTTATCTCAAAGAAAGGGGCCACGGTGTTTCTGTATCTCTATTATGTTGGTGCGGCTTCGGAACTTTTAAATATCTTGATATATCTCGAGAACTACGCGTCTGATCAAAAAATATCATAGAACATAAAAAGTAGGAAACTTAATTCTCTACAAAAACGGTCTCTTAACATTTTGCCATAGCTCGCTTCGTTTCCGAGATATTTGCAGATATATTTCAATGGAAGGGGCCTGACGGGCATATTTCGAGATATTTCTTCTTCTTGTTGTTCTTCTTCTGCACAGCTAAGCTGGAAGTGGCATTTGCGGCTCGCACTAGTGCACAGTTATCTCAAAGAAAGGGGCCACGGTGTTTCTGTATCTCTATTATGTTGGTGCGTCTTCGGAACTTTTAAATATCTCGATATATCTCGAAAACTACGCTTCTGATCAAAAAATATCATGGAACATAAATTGTAGGAAACATAATTCTCTACAAAAAACGTCTCTTAACATTTTGCCATAGCTCGCTTCGTTTCCGAGATATTTGCAGATTCAGCTCAAAGGAACTGGCCTGACGGACATATTTCGAGATATTCCTTCTTCTTGTTGTTCTTCTTCTGCACAGCTAAGCTGGAAGTGGCATTTGCAGCTCGCAATAGTGCAGAGTTATCTCAAAGAAAGGGGCCACGGTGTTTCTGTATCTCTATTATGTTGGTGCGGCTTCGGAACTTTTAAATATCTTGATATATCTCGAGAACTACGCATCTGATCAAAAAATATCGTAGAACATAAAAAGTAGGAAACATAATTCTCTACAAAAAAGGTCTCTTAACATTTTGCCATAGCTCGCTTCGTTTCCGAGATATTTGCAGATATATCTCAAGGGAAGGGGCCTGACGGACATATTTCGAGATATTTGTTCTTCTTGTTGTTCTTCTTCTGCACAGCTAAGCTGGAAGTGGCATTTGCCCCTCGCACTAGTGCAGAGTTATCTCAACGAAAGGGGCCACGGTCTTTCTGTATCTCTATTATGTTGGTGCGGCTTCGGAACTTTTAAATATCTCGATATATCTCGAAAACTACGCTTCTGATCAAAAAATATCATAGAACATAAATTGTAGGAAGCATAATTCTCTACAAAAAAGGTCTCTTAACATTTTGCCATAGCTCGCTTCGTTTCCGAGATATTTGCAGATATATCTCAAGGGAAGGGGCCTGACGGACATATTTCGAGATATTTCTTCTTCTTGTTGTTCTTCTTCTGCACAGCTAAGCTGGAAGTGGCATTTACAGCTCGCAACAGTGCAGAGTTATCTCAACGAAAGGGGCCACGGTGTTTCTGTATCTCTATTATGTTGGTGCGTCTTCGGAACTTTTAAATATCTCGATATATCTCGAAAACTACGCTTCTGATCAAAAAATATCATGGAACATAAATTGTAGGAAACATAATTCTCTACAAAAAAGGTCTCTTAACATTTTGCCATAGCTCGCTTCGTTTCCGAGATATTTGCAGATTCAGCTCAAAGGAACTGGCCTGACGGACATATTTCGAGATATTTCTTCTTCTTGTTGTTCTTCTTCTGCACAGCTAAGCTGGAAGTGGCATTTGCGGCTCGCACGTGCGCACAGTTATCTCAAAGAAAGGGGCCACGGTGTTTCTGTATCTCTATTATGTTGGTGCGTCTTCGGAACTTTTAAATATCTCGATATATCTCGAAAACTACGCTTCTGATCAAAAAATATCATAGAACGTAAATTGTAGGAAACATTGTTCTCTACAAAAAAGGTCTCTTAACATTTTGCCATAGCTCGCTTCGTTTCCGAGATATTTGCAGATTCATCTCAAGGGAAGGGGTCTGACGGACATATTTCGAGATATTTCTTCTTCTTGTTGTTCTTCTTCTGCACAGCTAAGCTGGAAGTGGCATTTGCGGCTCGCACTAGTGCAGAGTTATCTCAAAGAAAGGGGCCACGGTGTTTCTGTATCTCTATTATGTTGGTGCGGCTTCGGAACTTTTAAATATCTCGATATATCTCGAAAACTACGCTTCTGATCAAAAAATATCATAGAACATAAATTGTAGCAAACATAATTCTCTACAAAAAAGGTCTCTTAACATTTTGCCATAGCTCGCTTCGTTTCCGAGATATTTGCAGATATATCTCAAGGGAAGGGGCCTGACGGACATATTTCGAGATATTTCTTCTTCTTGTTGTTCTTCTTCTGCACAGCTAAGCTGGAAGTGGCATTTACAGCTCGCAATAGTGCAGAGTTATCTCAAAGAAAGGGGCCACGGTGTTTCTGTATCTCTATTATGTTGGTGCGGCTTCGGAACTTTTAAATATCTTGATATATCTCGAGAACTACGTATCTGATCAAAAAATATCATAGAACATAAAAAGTAGGAAACTTAATTCTCTACAAAAAAGGTCTCTTAACATTTTGCCATAGCTCGCTTCGTTTCCGAGATATTTGCATATTTATCTCAAGGGAAGGGGCCTGACGGACATATTTCGAGATATTTCTTCTTCTTGTTGTTCTTCTTCTGCACAGCTAAGCTGGAAGTGGCATTTGCGGCTCGCACTAGTGCAGGGTTATCTCAAAGAAAGGGGCCACGGTGTTTCTGTATCTCTATTATGTTGGTGCGGCTTCGGAACTTTTAAATATCTCGATATATCTCGAAAACTACGCTTCTGATCAAAAAATATCATAGAACATAAATTGTAGGAAACATAATTCTCTACAAAAAACGTCTCTTAACATTTTGCCATAGCTCGCTTCGTTTCCGAGATATTTGCAGATTCAGCTCAAAGGAACTGGCCTGACGGACATATTTCGAGATATTTCTTCTTCTTGTTGTTCTTGCTCTGCACAGCTAAGCTGGAAGTGGCATTTGCAGCTCGCAATGGTGCAGAGTTATCTAAAAGAAAGGGGCCACGGTGTTTCTGTATCTCTATTATGTTGGTGCGGCTTCGGAACTTTTAAATATCTCGATATATCTCGAAAACTACGCTTCTGATGAAAAAATATCATAGAACATAAATTGTAGGAAACATAATTCTCTACAAAAAACGTCTCTTAACATTTTGCCATAGCTCGCTTCGTTTCCGAGATATTTGCAGATTCAGCTCAAAGGAACTGGCCTGACGGACATATTTCGAGATATTTCTTCTTCTTGTTGTTCTTGCTCTGCACAGCTAAGCTGGAAGTGGCATTTGCAGCTCGCAATGGTGCAGAGTTATCTCAAAGAAAGGGGCCACGGTGTTTCTGTATCTCTATTATGTTGGTGCGGCTTCGGAACTTTTAAATATCTTGATATATCTCGAGAACTACGCATCTGATCCAAAAATATCATAGAACATAAAAAGTAGGAAACTTAATTCTCTACAAAAAAGGTCTCTTAACATTTTGCCATAGCACGCTTCGTTTCCGAGATATTTGCATATTTATCTCAAGGGAAGGGGCCTGACGGACATATTTCGAGATATTTCTTCTTCTTGTTGTTCTTCTTCTGCACAGCTAAGCTGGAAGTGGCATTTGCGGCTCGCACTAGTGCAGAGTTATCTCAAAGAAAGGGGCCACGGTGTTTCTGTATCTCTATTATGTTGGTGCGGCTTCGGAACTTTTAAATATCTTGATATATCTCGAGAACTACGTATCTGATCAAAAAATATCATAGAACATAAAAAGTAGGAAACTTAATTCTCTACAAAAAAGGTCTCTTAACATTTTGCCATAGCTCGCTTCGTTTCCGAGATATTTGCATATTTATCTCAAGGGAAGGGGCCTGACGGACATATTTCGAGATATTTCTTCTTCTTGTTGTTCTTCTTCTGCACAGCTAAGCTGGAAGTGGCATTTGCGGCTCGCACTAGTGCAGGGTTATCTCAAAGAAAGGGGCCACGGTGTTTCTGTATCTCTATTATGTTGGTGCGGCTTCGGAACTTTTAAATATCTCGATATATCTCGAAAACTACGCTTCTGATCAAAAAATATCATAGAACATAAATTGTAGGAAACATAATTCTCTACAAAAAACGTCTCTTAACATTTTGCCATAGCTCGCTTCGTTTCCGAGATATTTGCAGATTCAGCTCAAAGGAACTGGCCTGACGGACATATTTCGAGATATTTCTTCTTCTTGTTGTTCTTGCTCTGCACAGCTAAGCTGGAAGTGGCATTTGCAGCTCGCAATGGTGCAGAGTTATCTCAAAGAAAGGGGCCACGGTGTTTCTGTATCTCTATTATGTTGGTGCGGCTTCGGAACTTTTAAATATCTTGATATATCTCGAGAACTACGCATCTGATCAAAAAATATCATAGAACATAAAAAGTAGGAAACTTAATTCTCTACAAAAAAGGTCTCTTAACATTTTGCCATAGCACGCTTCGTTTCCGAGATATTTGCATATTTATCTCAAGGGAAGGGGCCTGACGGACATATTTCGAGATATTTCTTCTTCTTGTTGTTCTTCTTCTGCACAGCTAAGCTGGAAGTGGCATTTGCGGCTCGCACTAGTGCAGAGTTATCTCAAAGAAAGGGGCCACGGTGTTTCTGTATCTCTATTATGTTGGTGCGGCTTCGGAACTTTTAAATATCTCGATATATCTCGAAAACTACGCTTCTGATCAAAAAATATCATAGAACATAAATTGTAGGAAACATAATTCTCTACAAAAAAGGTCTCTTAACATTTTGCCATAGCTCGCTTCGTTTCCGAGATATTTGCAGATATATCTCAAGGGAAGGGGCCTGACGGACATATTTCGAGATATTTCTTCTTCTTGTTGTTCGTCTTCTGCACAGCTAAGCTGGAAGTGGCATTTACAGCTCGCAATAGTGCAGAGTTATCTCAAAGAAAGGGGCCACGGTGTTTCTGTATCTCTATTATGTTGGTGCGGCTTCGGAACTTTTAAATATCTTGATATATCTCGAGAACTACGTATCTGATCAAAAAATATCATAGAACATAAAAAGTAGGAAACTTAATTCTCTACAAAAAAGGTCTCTTAACATTTTGCCATAGCTCGCTTCGTTTCCGAGATATTTGCATATTTATCTCAAGGGAAGGGGCCTGACGGACATATTTCGAGATATTTCTTCTTCTTGTTGTTCTTCTTCTGCACAGCTAAGCTGGAAGTGGCATTTGCGGCTCGCACTAGTGCAGAGTTATCTCAAAGAAAGGGGCCACGGTGTTTCTGTATCTCTATTATGTTGGTGCGGCTTCGGAACTTTTAAATATCTCGATATATCTCGAAAACTACGCTTCTGATCAAAAAATATCATAGAACCTAAATTGTAGGAAACATAATTCTCTACAAAAAAGGTCTCTTAACATTTTGCCATAGCTCGCTTCGTTTCCGAGATATTTGCAGATATATCTCAAGGGAATGGGCCTGACGGACATATTTCGAGATATTTCTTCTTCTTGTTGTTCTTCTTCTGCACAGCTAAGCTGGAAGTGGCATTTGCAGCTCGCAATAGTGCAGAGTTATCTCAAAGAAAGGGGCCACGGTGTTTCTGTATCTCTATTATGTTGGTGCGGCTTCGGAATTTTTAAATATCTTGATATATCTCGAGAACTACGCATCTGATCAAAAAATATCATATCACATGAAAAGTAGGAAACTTAATTCTCTACCAAAAAGGTCTCTTAACATTTTGCCATAGCTCTCTTCGTTTCCGAGATATTTGCAGATTTATCTCAAGGGAAGGGGCCTGACGGACATATTTCGAGATATTTCTTCTTCTTGTTGTTCTTCTTCTGCACAGCTAAGCTGGAAGTGGCATTTGCGGCTTGCACTAGTGCAGAGTTATCTCAATGAAAGGGGCCACGGTGTTTCTGTATCTCTATTATGTTGGTGCGGCTTCGGAACTTTTAAATATCTCGATATATCTCGAAAACTACGCTTCTGATCAAAAAATATCATAGAACCTAAATTGTAGGAAACATAATTCTCTACAAAAAAGGTCTCTTAAGATTTTGCCATAGCTCGCTTCGTTTCCGAGATATTTGCAGATATATCTCAAGGGAAGGGGCCTGACGGACATATTTCGAGATATTTCTTCTACTTGTTGTTCTTCTTCTGCACAGCTAAGCTGGAAGTGGCATTTGCGGCTCGCACTAGTGCACAGTTATCTCAAAGAAAGGGGCCACGGTGTTTCTGTATCTCTATTATGTTGGTGCGGCTTCGGAACTTTTAAGTATCTCGATATATCTCGAAAACTACGCTTCTGATCAAAAAATATCATAGAACATAAATTGTAGGAAACATAATTCTCTACAAAAAAGGTCTCTTAACATTTTGCCATAGCTCGCTTCGTTTCCGAGATATTTGCAGATATATCTCAAGGGAAGGGGCCTGACGGACATATTTCGAGATATTTCTTCTTCTTGTTGTTCTTCTTCTGCACAGCTAAGCTGGAAGTGGCATTTACAGCCCGCAATAGTGCAGAGTTATCTCAAAGAAAGGGGCCACGGTGTTTCTGTATCTCTATTATGTTGGTGCGGCTTCGGAACTTTTAAATATCTTGATATATCTCGAGAACTACGTATCTGATCAAAAAATATCATAGAACATAAAAAGTAGGAAACTTAATTCTCTACAAAAAAGGTCTCTTAACATTTTGCCATAGCTCGCTTCGTTTCCGAGATATTTGCATATTTATCTCAAGGGAAGGGGCCTGACGGACATATTTCGAGATATTTCTTCTTCTTGTTGTTCTTCTTCTGCACAGCTAAGCTGGAAGTGGCATTTGCGGCTCGCACTAGTGCAGAGTTATCTCAAAGAAAGGGGCCACGGTGTTTCTGTATCTCTATTATGTTGGTGCGGCTTCGGAACTTTTAAATATCTCGATATATCTCGAAAACTACGCTTCTGATCAAAAAATATCATAGAACCTAAATTGTAGGAAACATAATTCTCTACAAAAAAGGTCTCTTAACATTTTGCCATAGCTCGCTTCGTTTCCGAGATATTTGCAGATATATCTCAAGGGAATGGGCCTGACGGACATATTTCGAGATATTTCTTCTTCTTGTTGTTCTTCTTCTGCACAGCTAAGCTGGAAGTGGCATTTGCAGCTCGCAATAGTGCAGAGTTATCTCAAAGAAAGGGGCCACGGTGTTTCTGTATCTCTATTATGTTGGTGCGGCTTCGGAACTTTTAAATATCTTGATATATCTCGAGAACTACGCATCTGATCAAAAAATATCATATCACATGAAAAGTAGGAAACTTAATTCTCTACCAAAAAGGTCTCTTAACATTTTGCCATAGCTCTCTTCGTTTCCGAGATATTTGCAGATTTATCTCAAGGGAAGGGGCCTGACGGACATATTTCGAGATATTTCTTCTTCTTGTTGTTCTTCTTCTGCACAGCTAAGCTGGAAGTGGCATTTGCGGCTTGCACTAGTGCAGAGTTATCTCAATGAAAGGGGCCACGGTGTTTCTGTATCTCTATTATGTTGGTGCGGCTTCGGAACTTTTAAATATCTCGATATATCTCGAAAACTACGCTTCTGATCAAAAAATATCATAGAACCTAAATTGTAGGAAACATAATTCTCTACAAAAAAGGTCTCTTAAGATTTTGCCATAGCTCGCTTCGTTTCCGAGATATTTGCAGATATATCTCAAGGGAAGGGGCCTGACGGACATATTTCGAGATATTTCTTCTACTTGTTGTTCTTCTTCTGCACAGCTAAGCTGGAAGTGGCATTTGCGGCTCGCACTAGTGCACAGTTATCTCAAAGAAAGGGGCCACGGTGTTTCTGTATCTCTATTATGTTGGTGCGGCTTCGGAACTTTTAAGTATCTCGATATATCTCGAAAACTACGCTTCTGATCAAAAAATATCATAGAACATAAATTGTAGGAAACATAATTCTCTACAAAAAATGTCTCTCAACATTTTGCCATAGCTCGCTTCGTTTCCGAGATATTTGCAGATTCAGCTCAAAGGAACTGGCCTGACGGACATATTTCGAGATATTTCTTCTTCTTGTTGTTCTTCTTCTGCACAGCTAAGCTGGAAGTGGCATTTGCAGCTCGCAATAGTGCAGAGTTATCTCAAAGAAAGGGGCCACGGTGTTTCTGTATCTCTATTATGTTGGTGCGGCTTCGGAACTTTTAAATATCTTGATATATCTCGAGAACTACGCATCTGGTCAAAAAATATCATAGAACATGAAAAGTAGGAAACTTAATTCTCTACCAAAAAGGTCTCTTAACATTTTGCCATAGCTCTCTTCGTTTCCGAGATATTTGCAGATTTATCTCAAGGGAAGGGGCCTGACGGACATATTTCGAGATATTTCTTCTTCTTGTTGTTCTTCTTCTGCACAGCGAAGCTGGAAGTGGCATTTGCGGCTCGCACTAGTGCAGAGTTATCTCAATGAAAGGGGCCACGGTGTTTCTGTATCTCTATTATGTTGGTGCGGCTTCGGAACTTTTAAATATCTTGATATATCTCGAGAACTTCGCGTCTGATCAAAAAATATCATAGAACATAAAAAGTAGGAAACTTAATTCTCTACAAAAAAGGTCTCTTAACATTTTGCCATAGCTCGCTTCGTTTCCGAGATATTTGCAGATTTATCTCAAGGGAAGTGGCCTGACGGACATATTTCGAGATATTTCTTCTTCTTGTTGTTCTTCTTCTGCACAGCTAAGCTGGAAGTGGCATTTGCAGCTCGCAATAGTGCAGAGATATCTCAAAGAAAGGGGCCACGGTGTTTCTGTATCTCTATTATGTTGGTGCGGCTTCGGAACTTTTAAATATCTTGATATATCTCGAGAACTACGCATCTGATCAAAAAATATCATAGAACATAAAAAGTAAGAAACATAATTCTCTACAAAAAAGGTCTCTTAACATTTTGCCATAGCTCGCTTCGTTTCCGAGATATTTGCAGATTTATCTCAAGGGAAGGGGCCTGACGGACATATTTCGAGATATTTCTTCTACTTGTTGTTCTTCTTCCGCACAGCTAAGCTGGAAGTGGCATTTGCGGCTCGCACTAGTGCACAGTTATCTCAAAGAAAGGGGCCACGGTGTTTCTGTATCTCTATTATGTTGGTGCGGCTTCGGAACTTTTAAATATCTCGATATATCTCGAAAACTACGCTTCTGATCAAAAAATATCATAGAACATAAATTGTAGGAAACATAATTCTCTACAAAAAACGTCTCTTAACATTTTGCCATAGCTCGCTTCGTTTCCGAGATATTTGCAGATTCAGCTCAAAGGAACTGGCCTGACGGACATATTTCGAGATATTTCTTCTTCTTGTTGTTCTTGCTCTGCACAGCTAAGCTGGAAGTGGCATTTGCAGCTCGCAATGGTGCAGAGTTATCTCAAAGAAAGGGGCCACGGTGTTTCTGTATCTCTATTATGTTGGTGCGGCTTCGGAACTTTTAAATATCTTGATATATCTCGAGAACTACGCATCTGATCAAAAAATATCATAGAACATAAAAAGTAGGAAACTTAATTCTCTACAAAAAAGGTCTCTTAACATTTTGCCATAGCACGCTTCGTTTCCGAGATATTTGCATATTTATCTCAAGGGAAGGGGCCTGACGGACATATTTCGAGATATTTCTTCTTCTTGTTGTTCTTCTTCTGCACAGCTAAGCTGGAAGTGGCATTTGCGGCTCGCACTAGTGCAGAGTTATCTCAAAGAAAGGGGCCACGGTGTTTCTGTATCTCTATTATGTTGGTGCGGCTTCGGAACTTTTAAATATCTTGATATATCTCGAGAACTACGCATCTGATCAAAAAATATCATAGAACATAAAAAGTAAGAAACATAATTCTCTACAAAAAAGGTCTCTTAACATTTTGCCATAGCTCGCTTCGTTTCCGAGATATTTGCAGATTTATCTCAAGGGAAGGGGCCTGACGGACATATTTCGAGATATTTCTTCTACTTGTTGTTCTTCTTCCGCACAGCTAAGCTGGAAGTGGCATTTGCGGCTCGCACTAGTGCACAGTTATCTCAAAGAAAGGGGCCACGGTGTTTCTGTATCTCTATTATGTTGGTGCGGCTTCGGAACTTTTAAATATCTCGATATATCTCGAAAACTACGCTTCTGATCAAAAAATATCATAGAACATAAATTGTAGGAAACATAATTCTCTACAAAAAACGTCTCTTAACATTTTGCCATAGCTCGCTTCGTTTCCGAGATATTTGCAGATTCAGCTCAAAGGAACTGGCCTGACGGACATATTTCGAGATATTTCTTCTTCTTGTTGTTCTTGCTCTGCACAGCTAAGCTGGAAGTGGCATTTGCAGCTCGCAATGGTGCAGAGTTATCTCAAAGAAAGGGGCCACGGTGTTTCTGTATCTCTATTATGTTGGTGCGGCTTCGGAACTTTTAAATATCTTGATATATCTCGAGAACTACGCATCTGATCAAAAAATATCATAGAACATAAAAAGTAGGAAACTTAATTCTCTACAAAAAAGGTCTCTTAACATTTTGCCATAGCACGCTTCGTTTCCGAGATATTTGCATATTTATCTCAAGGGAAGGGGCCTGACGGACATATTTCGAGATATTTCTTCTTCTTGTTGTTCTTCTTCTGCACAGCTAAGCTGGAAGTGGCATTTGCGGCTCGCACTAGTGCAGAGTTATCTCAAAGAAAGGGGCCACGGTGTTTCTGTATCTCTATTATGTTGGTGCGGCTTCGGAACTTTTAAATATCTCGATATATCTCGAAAACTACGCTTCTGATCAAAAAATATCATAGAACATAAATTGTAGGAAACATAATTCTCTACAAAAAAGGTCTCTTAACATTTTGCCATAGCTCGCTCCGTTTCCGAGATATTTGCAGATATATCTCAAGGGAATGGGCCTGACGGACATATTTCGAGATATTTCTTCTTCTTGTTGTTCTTCTTCTGCACAGCTAAGCTGGAAGTGGCATTTGCAGCTCGCAATAGTGCAGAGTTATCTCAAAGAAAGGGGCCACGGTGTTTCTGTATCTCTATTATGTTGGTGCGGCTTCGGAACTTTTAAATATCTTGATATATCTCGAGAACTACGCATCTGATCAAAAAATATCATAGAACATAAAAAGTAAGAAACATAATTCTCTACAAAAAAGGTCTCTTAACATTTTGCCATAGCTCGCTTCGTTTCCGAGATATTTGCAGATTTATCTCAAGGGAAGGGGCCTGACGGACATATTTCGAGATATTTCTTCTACTTGTTGTTCTTCTTCTGCACAGCTAAGCTGGAAGTGGCATTTGCGGCTCGCACTAGTGCACAGTTATCTCAAAGAAAGGGGCCACGGTGTTTCTGTATCTCTATTATGTTGGTGCGGCTTCGGAACTTTTAAGTATCTCGATATATCTCGAAAACTACGCTTCTGATCAAAAAATATCATAGAACATAAATTGTAGGAAACATAATTCTCTACAAAAAATGTCTCTTAACATTTTGCCATAGCTCGCTTCGTTTCCGAGATATTTGCAGATTCAGCTCAAAGGAACTGGCCTGACGGACATATTTCGAGATATTTCTTCTTCTTGTTGTTCTTCTTCTGCACAGCTAAGCTGGAAGTGGCATTTGCAGCTCGCAATAGTGCAGAGTTATCTCAAAGAAAGGGGCCACGGTGTTTCTGTATCTCTATTATGTTGGTGCGGCTTCGGAACTTTTAAATATCTTGATATATCTCGAGAACTACGCATCTGATCAAAAAATATCATAGAACATGGAAAGTAGGAAACTTAATTCTCTACCAAAAAGGTCTCTTAACATTTTGCCATAGCTCTCTTCGTTTCCGAGATATTTGCAGATTTATCTCAAGGGAAGGGGCCTGACGGACATATTTCGAGATATTTCTTCTTCTTGTTGTTCTTCTTCTGCACAGCTAAACTGGAAGTGGCATTTCCAGCTCGCAATAGTGCAGAGTTATCTCAAAGAAAGGGGCCACGGTGTTTCTGTATCGCTATTATGTTGGTGCGGCTTCGGAACTTTTAAATATCTTGATATATCTCGAGAACTACGCATCTGATAAAAAAATATCATAGAACATAAAAAGTAGGAAACTTAATTCTCTACAAAAACGGTTTCTTAACATTTTGCCATAGCTCGCTTCGTTTCCGAGATATTTGCAGATATATTTCAAGGGAAGGGGCCTGACGGACATATTTCGAGATATTTCTTCTTCTTGTTGTTCTTCTTCTGCACAGCTAAGCTGGAAGTGGCATTTGCGGCTCGCACTAGTGCAGAGTTATCTCAAAGAAAGGGGCCACGGTGTTTCTGTATCTCTATTATGTTGGTGCGGCTTCGGAACTTTTAAATATCTCGATATATCTCGAAAACTACGCTTCTGATCAAAAAATATCATAGAACATAAATTGTAGGAAACATAATTCTCTACAAAAAACGTCTCTTAACATTTTGCCATAGCTCGCTTCGTTTCCGAGATATTTGCAGATTCAGCTCAAGGGAAGGGGCCTGACGGACATATTTCGAGATATTTCTTCTTCTTGTTGTTCTTCTTCTGCACAGCTAAGCTGGAAGTGGCATTTACAGCTCGCAATAGTGCAGAGTTATCTCAAAGAAAGGGGCCACGGTGTTTCTGTATCTCTATTATGTTGGTGCGGCTTCGGAACTTTTAAATATCTTGATATATCTCGAGAACTACGTATCTAATCAAAAAATATCATAGAACATAAAAAGTAGGAAACTTAATTCTCTACAAAAAAGGTCTCTTAACATTTTGCCATAGCTCGCTTCGTTTCCGAGATATTTGCATATTTATCTCAAGGGAAGGGGCCTGACGGACATATTTCGAGATATTTCTTCTTCTTGTTGTTCTTCTTCTGCACAGCTAAGCTGGAAGTGGCATTTGCGGCTCGCACTAGTGCAGAGTTATCTCAAAGAAAGGGGCCACGGTGTTTCTGTATCTCTATTATGTTGGTGCGGCTTCGGAACTTTTAAATATCTCGATATATCTCGAAAACTACGCTTCTGATCAAAAAATATCATAGAACATAAATTGTAGGAAACATAATTCTCTACAAAAAACGTCTCTTAACATTTTGCCATAGCTCGCTTCGTTTCCGAGATATTTGCAGATTCAGCTCAAAGGAACTGGCCTGACGGACATATTTCGAGATATTTCTTCTTCTTGTTGTTCTTGCTCTGCACAGCTAAGCTGGAAGTGGCATTTGCAGCTCGCAATGGTGCAGAGTTATCTCAAAGAAAGGGGCCACGGTGTTTCTGTATCTCTATTATGTTGGTGCGGCTTCGGAACTTTTAAATATCTTGATATATCTCGAGAACTACGCATCTGATCAAAAAATATCATAGAACATAAAAAGTAGGAAACTTAATTCTCTACAAAAAAGGTCTCTTAACATTTTGCCATAGCTCGCTTCGTTTCCGAGATATTTGCAGATTTATCTCAAGGGAAGGGGCCTAACGGACATATTTCGAGATATTTCTTCTTCTTGTTGTTCTTCTTGTGCACAGCTAAACTGGAAGTGGCATTTCCAGCTCGCAATAGTGCAGAGTTATCTCAAAGAAAGGGGCCACGGTGTTTCTGTATCTCTATTATGTTGGTGCGGCTTCGGAACTTTTAAATATCTTGATATATCTCGAGAACTACGCATCTGATCAAAAAATATCATGGAACATAAAAAGCAGAAAACTTAATTCTCTACAGAAAAGGTCTCTTAACATTTTGCCATAGCTCGCTTCGTTTCCGAGATATTTGCAGATTTATCTCAAGGGAAGGGGCCTGACGGACATATTTCGAGATATTTCTTCTTCTTGTTGTTCTTCTTCTGCACAGCTAAGCTGGAAGTGGCATTTGCAGCTCGCAATAGTGCAGAGTTATCTCAAAGAAAGGGGCCACGGTGTTTCTGTATCTCTATTATGTTGGTGCGGCTTCGGAACTTTTAAATATCTTGATATATCTCGAGAACTACGCATCTGATCAAAAAATATCATGGAACATAAAAAGTAGAAAACTTAATTCTCTACAGAAAAGGTCTCTTAACATTTTGCCATAGCTCGCTTCGTTTCCGAGATACTTGCCGATTTATCTCAAGGGAAGGGGCCTGACGGACATATTTCGAGATATTTCTTCTTCTTGTTGTTCTTCTTCTGCACAGCTAAGCTGGAAGTGGCATTTGCAGCTCGCAGTAGTGCAGAGTTATCTCAAAGAAAGGGGCCACGGTGTTTCTGTATCTCTATTATGTTGGTGCGGCTTCGGAACTTTTAAATATCTTGATATATCTCGAGAACTACGCATCTGATCAAAAAATATCATAGAACATAAAAAGTAGGAAACTTAATTCTCTACAAAAAAGGTCTCTTAACATTTTGCCATAGCTCGCTTCGTTTCCGAGATATTTGCAGATTTATCTCAAGGGAAGGGGCCTGACGGACATATTTCGAGATATTTCTTCTTCTTGTTGTTCTTCTTCTGCACAGCTAAGCTGGAAGTGGCATTTGCGGCTCGCACTAGTGCAGAGTTACCTCAAAGAAAGGGGCCACGGTGTTTCTGTATCTCTATTATGTTGGTGCCGCTTCGGAGCTTTTAAATATCTGGATATATCTCGAGAACTACGCATCTGATCAAAAAATATCATAGAACATAAAAAGTAGGAAACTTAATTCTCTACAAAAAAGGTCTCTTAACATTTTGCCATAGCTCGCTTCGTTTCCGAGATATTTGCAGATTTATCTCAAGGGAAGGGGTCTGACGGACATGTTTCGAGATATTTCTTCTTCTTGTTGTTCTTCTTCTGCACAGCTAAGCTGGAAGTGGCATTTGCAGCTCGCAGTAGTGCAGAGTTATCTCAAAGAAAGGGGCCACGGTGTTTCTGTATCTCTATTATGTTGGTGCGGCTTCGGAACTTTTAAATATCTTGATATATCTCGAGAACTACGCATCTGATCAAAAAATATCATAGAACATAAAAAGTAGGAAACTTAATTCTCTACAAAAAAGGTCTCTTAACATTTTGCCATAGCTCGCTTCGTTTCCGAGATATTTGCAGATTTATCTCAATGGAAGGGGCCTGACGGGCATATTTCGAGATATTTCTTCTTCTTGTTGTTCTTCTTCTGCACAGCTAAGCTGGAAGTGGCATTTGCAGCGCGCAATAGTGCAGAGTTATCTCAAAGAAAGGGGCCACGGTGTTTCTGTATCTCTATTATGTTGGTGCGGCTTCGGAACTTTTAAATATCATGATATATCTCGAGAACTACGCATCCGATCAAAAAATATCATAGAACATAAAAAGTAGGAAACTTAATTCTCTACAAAAAAGGACTCTCAACATTTTGCCATAGCTCGCTTCGTTTCCGAGATATTTGCAGATATATCTCAAGGGAAGGGGCCTGACAGACATATTTCGAGATATTTCTTCTTCTTGTTGTTCTTCTTCTGCACAGCTAAGCTGGAAGTGGCATTTGCAGCTCGCAATAGTGCAGAGTTATCTCAAAGAAAGGGGCCACGGTGTTTCTGTATCTCTATTATGTTGGTGCGGCTTCGGAACTTTTAAATATCTTGATATATCTCGAGAACAACGCATCTGATCAAAAAATATCATAGAACATAAAAAGTAGGAAACTTAATTCTCTACAAAAAAGGTCTCTTAACATTTTGCCATAGCTCGCTTCGTTTCCGAGATATTTGCATATTTATCTCAAGGGAAGGGGCCTGACGGACATATTTCGAGATATTTCTTCTTCTTGTTGTTCTTCTTCTGCACAGCTAAGCTGGAAGTGGCATTTGCGGCTCGCACTAGTGCAGAGTTATCTCAACGAAAGGGGCCACGGTGTTTCTGTATCTCTCTTATGTTGGTGCGGCTTCGGAACTTTTAAATATCTTGATATATCTCGAGAACTACGCGTCCGATCAAAAAATATCATAGAACATAATAAGTAGGAAACTTAATTCTCTACAAAAACGGTTTCTCAACATTTTGCCATAGCTCGCTTCGTTTCCGAGATATTTGCAGATATATTTCAAGGGAAGGGGCCTGACGGACATATTTCGAGATATTTCTTCTTCTTGTTGTTCTTCTTCTGCACAGCTAAGCTGGAAGTGGCATTTGCGGCTCGCACTAGTGCAGAGTTATCTCAAAGAAAGGGGCCACGGTGTTTCTGTATCTCTATTATGTTGGTGCGGCTTCGGAACTTTTAAATATCTCGATATATCTCGAAAACTACGCTTCTGATCAAAAAATATCATAGAACATAAATTGTAGGAAACATAATTCTCTACAAAAAACGTCTCTTAACATTTTGCCATAGCTCGCTTCGTTTCCGAGATATTTGCAGATTCAGCTCAAAGGAACTGGCCTGACGGACATATTTCGAGATATTTCTTCTTCTTGTTGTTCTTCCTCCGCACAGCTAAGCTGGAAGTGGCATTTGCAGCTCGCAATAGTGCAGAGTTATCTCAAAGAAAGGGGCCACTATGTTTCTGTATCTCTATTATGTTGGTGCGGCTTCGGAACTTTTAAATATCTTGGTATATCTCGAGAACTACGCATCTGATCAAAAAATATCATAGAACATAAAAAGTAGGAAACTTAATTCTCTACAAAAAAGGTCTCTTAACATTTTGCCATAGCTCGCTTCGTTTCCGAGATATTTGCAGATTTATCTCAAGGGAAGGGGCCTAACGGACATATTTCGAGATATTTCTTCTTCTTGTTGTTCTTCTTGTGCACAGCTAAACTGGAAGTGGCATTTCCAGCTCGCAATAGTGCAGAGTTATCTCAAAGAAAGGGGCCACGGTGTTTCTGTATCTCTATTATGTTGGTGCGGCTTCGGAACTTTTAAATATCTTGATATATCTCGAGAACTACGCATCTGATCAAAAAATATCATGGAACATAAAAAGCAGAAAACTTAATTCTCTACAGAAGAGGTCTCTTAACATTTTGCCATAGCTCGCTTCGTTTCCGAGATATTTGCAGATTTATCTCAAGGGAAGGGGCCTGACGGACATATTTCGAGATATTTCTTCTTCTTGTTGTTCTTCTTCTGCACAGCTAAGCTGGAAGTGGCATTTGCAGCTCGCAATAGTGCAGAGTTATCTCAAAGAAAGGGGCCACGGTGTTTCTGTATCTCTATTATGTTGGTGCGGCTTCGGAACTTTTAAATATCTTGATATATCTCGAGAACTACGCATCTGATCAAAAAATATCATGGAACATAAAAAGTAGAAAACTTAATTCTCTACAGAAAAGGTCTCTTAACATTTTGCCATAGCTCGCTTCGTTTCCGAGATACTTGCCGATTTATCTCAAGGGAAGGGGCCTGACGGACATATTTCGAGATATTTCTTCTTCTTGTTGTTCTTCTTCTGCACAGCTAAGCTGGAAGTGGCATTTGCAGCTCGCAGTAGTGCAGAGTTATCTCAAAGAAAGGGGCCACGGTGTTTCTGTATCTCTATTATGTTGGTGCGGCTTCGGAACTTTTAAATATCTTGATATATCTCGAGAACTACGCATCTGATCAAAAAATATCATAGAACATAAAAAGTAGGAAACTTAATTCTCTACAAAAAAGGTCTCTTAACATTTTGCCATAGCTCGCTTCGTTTCCGAGATATTTGCAGATTTATCTCAAGGGAAGGGGCCTGACGGACATATTTCGAGATATTTCTTCTTCTTGTTGTTCTTCTTCTGCACAGCTAAGCTGGAAGTGGCATTTGCGGCTCGCACTAGTGCAGAGTTATCTCAAAGAAAGGGGCCACGGTGTTTCTGTACCTCTATTATGTTGGTGCAGCTTCGGAGCTTTTAAATATCTTGATATATCTCGAGAACTACGCATCTGATCAAAAAATATCATAGAACATAAAAAGTAGGAAACCTAATTCTCTACAAAAAAGGTCTCTTAACGTTCTGCAATAGCTCGCTTCGTTTCCGAGATATTTGCAGATTTATCTCAAGGGAGGGGTCCTGACGGACATATTTCGAGATATTTCTTCTTCTTGTTCTTCTTCTTCTGCACAGCTAAACTCGAAGTGGCATTTCCAGCTCGCAATAGTGCAGAGTTATCCCAAAGAAAGGGGCCACGCTGTTTCTGTATCTCTATTATGTTGGTGCGGCTTCGGAACTTTTAAATATCTCGATATATCTCGAAAACTACGCTTCTGATCAAAAAATATCATAGAACATAAATTGTAGGAAACATAATTCTCTACAAAAAAGGTCTCTTAACATTTTGCCATAGCTCGCTTCGTTTCCGAGATATTTGCAGATTTATCTCAAGGGAAGGGTCCTGATGGACATATTTCGAGATATTTCTTCTTCTTGTTGTTCTTCTTCTGCACAGCTAAGCTGGAAGTGGCATTTGCAGTTCGCAATAGTGCAGAGTTATCTCAAAGAAAGGGGCCACGGTGTTTCTGTATCTCTATTATGTTGGTGCGGCTTCGGAACTTTTAAATATCTTGATATATCTCGAGAACTACGCATCTGATCAAAAAATATCGTAGAACATAAAAAGTAGGAAACTTAATTCTCTACAAATAAGGTCTCTTAACATTTTGCCATAGCTCGCTTGGTTTCCGAGATATTTGCAGATTTATCTCAAGGGAAGGGGCCTGACGGACATATTTCGAGATATTTCTTCTTCTTGTTGTTCTTCTTCTGCACAGCTAAGCTGGAAGTGGCATTTGCAGCTCGCAATAGTGCAGAGTTACCTCAAAGAAAGGGGCCACGGTGTTTCTGTATCTCTATTATGTTGGTGCCGCTTCGGAGCTTTTAAATATCTGGATATATCTCGAGAACTACGCATCTGATCAAAAAATATCATAGAACATAAAAAGTAGGAAACTTAATTCTCTACAAAAAAGGTCTCTTAACATTTTGCCATAGCTCGCTTCGTTTCCGAGATATTTGCAGATTTATCTCAAGGGAAGGGGTCTGACGGACATGTTTCGAGATATTTCTTCTTCTTGTTGTTCTTCTTCTGCACAGCTAAGCTGGAAGTGGCATTTGCAGCTCGCAGTAGTGCAGAGTTATCTCAAAGAAAGGGGCCACGGTGTTTCTGTATCTCTATTATGTTGGTGCGGCTTCGGAACTTTTAAATATCTTGATATATCTCGAGAACTACGCATCTGATCAAAAAATATCATAGAACATAAAAAGTAGGAAACTTAATTCTCTACAAAAAAGGTCTCTTAACATTTTGCCATAGCTCGCTTCGTTTCCGAGATATTTGCAGATTTATCTCAATGGAAGGGGCCTGACGGGCATATTTCGAGATATTTCTTCTTCTTGTTGTTCTTCTTCTGCACAGCTAAGCTGGAAGTGGCATTTGCAGCGCGCAATAGTGCAGAGTTATCTCAAAGAAAGGGGCCACGGTGTTTCTGTATCTCTATTATGTTGGTGCGGCTTCGGAACTTTTAAATATCATGATATATCTCGAGAACTACGCATCCGATCAAAAAATATCATAGAACATAAAAAGTAGGAAACTTAATTCTCTACAAAAAAGGACTCTCAACATTTTGCCATAGCTCGCTTCGTTTCCGAGATATTTGCAGATATATCTCAAGGGAAGGGGCCTGACAGACATATTTCGAGATATTTCTTCTTCTTGTTGTTCTTCTTCTGCACAGCTAAGCTGGAAGTGGCATTTGCAGCTCGCAATAGTGCAGAGTTATCTCAAAGAAAGGGGCCACGGTGTTTCTGTATCTCTATTATGTTGGTGCGGCTTCGGAACTTTTAAATATCTTGATATATCTCGAGAACAACGCATCTGATCAAAAAATATCATAGAACATAAAAAGGAGGAAACTTAATTCTCTACAAAAAAGGTCTCTTAACATTTTGCCATAGCTCGCTTCGTTTCCGAGATATTTGCATATTTATCTCAAGGGAAGGGGCCTGACGGACATATTTCGAGATATTTCTTCTTCTTGTTGTTCTTCTTCTGCACAGCTAAGCTGGGAGTGGCATTTGCAGCTCGCAATAGTGCAGAGTTATCTCAAAGAAAGGGGCCACGGTGTTTCTGTATCTCTATTATGTTGGTGCGGCTTCGGAACTTTTAAATATCTTGATATATCTCGAGAACAACGCATCTGATCAAAAAATATCATAGAACATAAAAAGTAGGAAACTTAATTCTCTACAAAAAAGGTCTCTTAACATTTTGCCATAGCTCACTTCGTTTCCGAGATATTTGCATATTTATCTCAAGGGAAGGGGCCTGACGGACATATTTCGAGATATTTCTTCTTCTTGTTGTTCTTCTTCTGCACAGCTAAGCTGGAAGTGGCATTTGCAGCGCGCAGAAGTGCAGAGTTATCTCAAAGAAAGGGGCCACGGTGTTTCTGTATCTCTATTATGTTGGTGCGGCTTCGGAACTTTTAAATATCTTGATATATATCGAGAACAACGCATCTGATCAAAAAATATCATAGAACATAAAAAGTAGGAAACTTAATTCTCTACAAAAAAGGTCTCTTAACATTTTGCCATAGCTCGCTTCGTTTCCGAGATATTTGCATATTTATCTCAAGGGAAGGGGCCTGACGGACATATTTCGAGATATTTCTTCTTCTTGTTGTTCTTCTTCTGCACAGCTAAGCTGGAAGTGGCATTCGCGGCTCGCACTAGTGCAGAGTTATCTCAAAGAAAGGGGCCACGGTGTTTCTGTATCTCTATTATGTTGGTGCGGCTTCGGAACTTTTAAATATCTCGATATATCTCGAAAACTACGCTTCTGATCAAAAAATATCATAGAACATAAATTGTAGGAAACTTAATTCTCTACAAAAAACGTCTCTTAACATTTTGCCATAGCTCGCTTCGTTTCCGAGATATTTGCAGATTTATCTCAAGGGAAGGGGCCTGACGGACATATTTCGAGATATTCCTTCTTCTTGTTGTTCTTCTTCTGCACAGCTAAGCTGGAAGTGGCATTTGCAGCGCGCAATAGTGCAGAGTTATCTCAAAGAAAGGGGCCACGGTGTTTCTGTATCTCTATTATGTTGGTGCGGCTTCGGAACTTTTAAATATCTTGATATATCTCGAAAACTACGCTTCTGATCAAAAAATATCATAGAACATAAATTGTAGGAAACTTAATTCTCTACAAAAAAGGTCTCTTAACATTTTGCCATAGCTCGCTTCGTTTCCGAGATATTTGCAGATTTATCTCAAGGGAAGGGGTCTGACGGACATATTTCGAGATATTTCTTCTTCTTGTTGTTCTTCTTCTGCACAGCTAAGCTGGAAGTGGCATTTGCAGCTCGCAGTAGTGCAGAGTTATCTCAAAGAAAGGGCCCACGGTGTTTCTGTATCTCTATTATGTTGGTGCGGCTTCGGAACTTTTAAATATCTTGATATATCTCGAGAACTACGCATCTGATCAAAAAATATCATACTACATAAAAAGTAGGAAACTTAATTCTCTACAAGAAAGGTCTCTAAACATTTTGCCATAGCTCGCTTCGTTTCCGAGATATTTGCAGATTTATCTCAAGGGAAGGGGCCTGGCGGACATATTTCGAGATGTTTCTTCTTCTTGTTGTTCTTCTTCTGCACAGCTAAGCTGGAAGTGGCATTTGCAGCTCGCAATAGTGCAGAGTTATCTCAAAGAAAGAGGCCACGGTGTTTCTGTACCTCTATTATGTGGGTGCAGCTTCGGAACTTTTAAATATCTTGATATATCTCGAGAACTACGCATCTGATCAAAAAATATCATCGAACATAAAAAGTAGGAAACTTAATTCTCTACAAAAAAGGTCTCTTAACATTTTGCCATAGCTCGCTTCGTTTCCGAGATATTTGCAGATTTATCTCAATGGAAGGGGCCTGACGGGCATATTTCGAGATATTTCTTCTTCTTGTTGTTCTTCTTCTGCACAGCTAAGCTGGAAGTGGCATTTGCAGCGCGCAATAGTGCAGAGTTATCTCAAAGAAAGGGGCCACGGTGTTTCTGTATCTCTATTATGTTGGTGCGGCTTCGGAACTTTTAAATATCTTGATATATCTCGAGAACTACGCATCCGATCAAAAAATATCATAGAACATAAAAAGTAGGAAACTTAATTCTCTACAAAAAAGGTCTCTCAACATTTTGCCATAGCTCGCTTCGTTTCCGAGATATTTGCAGATATATCTCAAGGGAAGGGGCCTGACAGACATATTTCGAGATATTTCTTCTTCTTGTTGTTCTTCTTTTGCACAGCTAAGCTGGAAGTGGCATTTGCAGCTCGCAATAGTGCAGAGTTATCTCAAAGAAAGGGGCCACGGTGTTTCTGTATCTCTATTATGTTGGTGCGGCTTCGGAACTTTTAAATATCTTGATATATCTCGAGAACAACGCATCTGATCAAAAAATATCATAGAAAATAAAAAGTAGGAAACTTAATTCTCTACAAAAAAGGTCTCTTAACATTTTGCCATAGCTCGCTTCGTTTCCGAGATATTTGCATATTTATCTCAAGGGAAGGGGCCTGACGGACATATTTCGAGATATTTCTTCTTCTTGTTGTTCTTCTTCTGCACAGCTAAGCTGGAAGTGGCATTTGCGGCTCGCACTAGTGCAGAGTTATCTCAAAGAAAGGGGCCACGGTGTTTCTGTATCTCTATTATGTTGGTGCGGCTTCGGAACTTTTAAATATCTCGATATATCTCGAGAACTACGCATCTGATCAAAAAATATCATAGAACATAAAAAGTAGGAAACTTAATTCTCTACAAAAAAGGTCTCTTAACATTTTGCCATAGCTCGCTTCGTTTCCGAGATATTTGCAGATTTATCTCAAGGGAAGGGGTCTGACGGACATATTTCGAGATATTTCTTCTTCTTGTTGTTCTTCTTCTGCACAGCTAAGCTGGAAGTGGCATTTGCAGCTCGCAATAGTGCAGAGTTATCTCAAAGAAAGGGGCCACGGTGTTTCTGTATCTCTATTATGTTGGTGCGGCTTCGGAACTTTTAAATATCTTGATATATCTCGAGAACTACGCATCCGATCAAAAAATATCATAGAATATAAAAAGTAGGAAACTTAATTCTCTACAAAAAAGGTCTCTTAACATTTTGCCATAGCTCGCTTCGTTTCCGAGATATTTGCATATTTATCTCAAGGGAAGGGGCCTGACGGACATATTTCGAGATATTTCTTCTTCTTGTTGTTCTTCTTCTGCACAGCTAAGCTGGAAGTGGCATTTGCGGCTCGCACTAGTGCAGAGTTATCTCAAAGAAAGGGGCCACGGTGTTTCTGTATCTCTATTATGTTGGTGCGGCTTCGGAACTTTTAAATATCTCGATATATCTCGAGAACTACGCATCTGATCAAAAAATATCATAGAACATAAAAAGTAGGAAACTTAATTCTCTACAAAAAAGGTCTCTTAACATTTTGCCATAGCTCGCTTCGTTTCCGAGATATTTGCAGATTTATCTCAAGGGAAGGGGTCTGACGGACATATTTCGAGATATTTCTTCTTCTTGTTGTTCTTCTTCTGCACAGCTAAGCTGGAAGTGGCATTTGCAGCTCGCAGTAGTGCAGAGTTATCTCAAAGAAAGGGGCCACGGTGTTTCTGTATCTCTATTATGTTGGTGCGGCTTCGGAACTTTTAAATATCTTGATATATCTCGAGAACTACGCATCTGATCAAAAAATATCATAGAACATAAAAAGTAGGAAACTTAACTCTCTACAAAAAAGGTCTCTTAACATTTTGCCATAGCTCGCTTCGTTTCCGAGATATTTGCAGATTTATCTCAAGGGAAGGGGTCTGACGGACATATTTCGAGATATTTCTTCTTCTTGTTGTTCTTCTTCTGCACAGCTAAGCTGGAAGTGGCATTTGCAGCTCGCAGTAGTGCAGAGTTATCTCAAAGAAAGGGGCCACGGTGTTTCTGTATCTCTATTATGTTGGTGCGGCTTCGGAACTTTTAAATATCTTGATATATCTCGAGAACTACGCATCTGATCAAAAAATATCATAGAACATAAAAAGTAGGAAACTTAACTCTCTACAAAAAAGGTCTCTTAACATTTTGCCACAGCTCGCTTCGTTTCCGAGATATTTGCGGATTTATCTCAATGGAAGGGGCCTGACGGGCATATTTCGAGATATTTCTTCTTCTTGTTGTTCTTCTTCTGCACAGCTAAGCTGGAAGTGGCATTTGCGGCTCGCACTAGTGCAGAGTTATCTCAAAGAAAGGGGCCACGGTGTTTCTGTATCTCTATTATGTTGGTGCGGCTTCGGAACTTTTAAATATCTCGATATATCTCGAAAACTACGCTTCTGATCAAAAAATATCATAGAACATAAATTGTAGGAAACATAATTCTCTACAAAAAAGGTCTGTTAACATTTTGCCATAGCTCGCTTCGTTTCCGAGATATTTGCAGATATATCTCAAGGGAAGGGGCCTGACGGACATATTTCGAGATATTTCTTCTTCTTGTTGTTCTTCTTCTGCACAGCTAAGCTGGAAGTGGCATTTACAGCTCGCAATAGTGCAGAGTTATCTCAAAGAAAGGGGCCACGGTGTTTCTGTATCTCTATTATGTTGGTGCGGCTTCGGAACTTTTAAATATCTTGATATATCTCGAGAACTACGCATCTGATCAAAAAATATCATACTACATAAAAAGTAGGAAACTTAATTCTCTACAAGAAAGGTCTCTAAACATTTTGCCATAGCTCGCTTCGTTTCCGAGATATTTGCAGATTTATCTCAAGGGAAGGGGCCTGGCGGACATATTTCGAGATGTTTCTTCTTCTTGTTGTTCTTCTTCTGCACAGCTAAGCTGGAAGTGGCATTTGCAGCTCGCAATAGTGCAGAGTTATCTCAAAGAAAGAGGCCACGGTGTTTCTGTACCTCTATTATGTGGGTGCAGCTTCGGAACTTTTAAATATCTTGATATATCTCGAGAACTACGCATCTGATCAAAAAATATCATCGAACATAAAAAGTAGGAAACTTAATTCTCTACAAAAAAGGTCTCTTAACATTTTGCCATAGCTCGCTTCGTTTCCGAGAGATTTGCAGATTTATCTCAATGGAAGGGGCCTGACGGGCATATTTCGAGATATTTCTTCTTCTTGTTGTTCTTCTTCTGCACAGCTAAGCTGGAAGTGGCATTTGCGGCTCGCACTAGTGCAGAGTTATCTCAAAGAAAGGGGCCACGGTGTTTCTGTATCTCTATTATGTTGGTGCGGCTTCGGAACTTTTAAATATCTCGATATATCTCGAGAACTACGCATCTGATCAAAAAATATCATAGAACATAAAAAGTAGGAAACTTAATTCTCTACAAAAAAGGTCTCTTAACATTTTGCCATAGCTCGCTTCGTTTCCGAGATATTTGCAGATTTATCTCAAGGGAAGGGGTCTGACGGACATATTTCGAGATATTTCTTCTTCTTGTTGTTCTTCTTCTGCACAGCTAAGCTGGAAGTGGCATTTGCAGCTCGCAGTAGTGCAGAGTTATCTCAAAGAAAGGGGCCACGGTGTTTCTGTATCTCTATTATGTTGGTGCGGCTTCGGAACTTTTAAATATCTTGATATATCTCGAGAACTACGCATCTGATCAAAAAATATCATAGAACATAAAAAGTAGGAAACTTAATTCTCTACAAAAAAGGTCTCTTAACATTTTGCCATAGCTCGCTTCGTTTCCGAGATATTTGCAGATTTATCTCAAGGGAAGGGGTCTGACGGACATATTTCGAGATATTTCTTCTTCTTGTTGTTCTTCTTCTGCACAGCTAAGCTGGAAGTGGCATTTGCAGCTCGCAGTAGTGCAGAGTTATCTCAAAGAAAGGGGCCACGGTGTTTCTGTATCTCTATTATGTTGGTGCGGCTTCGGAACTTTTAAATATCTTGATATATCTCGAGAACTACGCATCTGATCAAAAAATATCATAGAACATAAAAAGTAGGAAACTTAACTCTCTACAAAAAAGGTCTCTTAACATTTTGCCACAGCTCGCTTCGTTTCCGAGATATTTGCAGATTTATCTCAATGGAAGGGGCCTGACGGGCATATTTCGAGATATTTCTTCTTCTTGTTGTTCTTCTTCTGCACAGCTAAGCTGGAAGTGGCATTTGCGGCTCGCACTAGTGCAGAGTTATCTCAAAGAAAGGGGCCACGGTGTTTCTGTATCTCTATTATGTTGGTGCGGCTTCGGAACTTTTAAATATCTCGATATATCTCGAAAACTACGCTTCTGATCAAAAAATATCATAGAACATACATTGTAGGAAACATAATTCTCTACAAAAAAGGTCTGTTAACATTTTGCCATAGCTCGCTTCGTTTCCGAGATATTTGCAGATATATCTCAAGGGAAGGGGCCTGACGGACATATTTCGAGATATTTCTTCTTCTTGTTGTTCTTCTTCTGCACAGCTAAGCTGGAAGTGGCATTTACAGCTCGCAATAGTGCAGAGTTATCTCAAAGAAAGGGGCCACGGTGTTTCTGTATCTCTATTATGTTGGTGCGGCTTCGGAACTTTTAAATATCTTGATATATCTCGAGAACTACGCATCTGATCAAAAAATATCATAGAACATAAAAAGTAGGAAACTTAACTCTCTACAAAAAAGGTCTCTTAACATTTTGCCACAGCTCGCTTCGTTTCCGAGATGTTTGCAGATTTATCTCAATGGAAGGGGCCTGACGGGCATATTTCGAGATATTTCTTCTTCTTGTTGTTCTTCTTCTGCACAGCTAAGCTGGAAGTGGCATTTGCGGCTCGCACTAGTGCAGAGTTATCTCAAAGAAAGGGGCCACGGTGTTTCTGTATCTCTATTATGTTGGTGCGGCTTCGGAACTTTTAAATATCTCGATATATCTCGAAAACTACGCTTCTGATCAAAAAATATCATAGAACATAAATTGTAGGAAACATAATTCTCTACAAAAAAGGTCTGTTAACATTTTGCCATAGCTCGCTTCGTTTCCGAGATATTTGCAGATATATCTCAAGGGAAGGGGCCTGACGGACATATTTCGAGATATTTCTTCTTCTTGTTGTTCTTCTTCTGCACAGCTAAGCTGGAAGTGGCATTTACAGCTCGCAATAGTGCAGAGTTATCTCAAAGAAAGGGGCCACGGTGTTTCTGTATCTCTATTATGTTGGTGCGGCTTCGGAACTTTCAAATATCTTGATATATCTCGAGAACTACGCGTCTGATCAAAAAATATCATAGAACATAAAAAGTAGGAAACGTAATTCTCTACAAAAAAGGTCTCTTAACATTTTGCCATAGCTCGCTTCGTTTCCGAGATATTTGCAGATTTATCTCAAGGGAAGGGGTCTGACGGACATATTTCGAGATATTTCTTCTTCTTGTTGTTCTTCTTCTGCACAGCTAAGCTGGAAGTGGCATTTGCAGCTCGCAGTAGTGCAGAGTTATCTCAAAGAAAGGGGCCACGGTGTTTCTGTATCTCTATTATGTTGGTGCGGCTCCGGAACTTTTAAATATCTTGATATATCTCGAGAACTACGCATCTGATCAAAAAATATCATACTACATAAAAAGTAGGAAACTTAATTCTCTACAAGAAAGGTCTCTAAACATTTTGCCATAGCTCGCTTCGTTTCCGAGATATTTGCAGATTTATCTCAAGGGAAGGGGCCTGGCGGACATATTTCGAGATGTTTCTTCTTCTTGTTGTTCTTCTTCTGCACAGCTAAGCTGGAAGTGGCATTTGCAGCTCGCAATAGTGCAGAGTTACCTCAAAGAAAGAGGCCACGGTGTTTCTGTACCTCTATTATGTGGGTGCAGCTTCGGAACTTTTAAATATCTTGATATATCTCGAGAACTACGCATCTGATCAAAAAATATCATCGAACATAAAAAGTAGGAAACTTAATTCTCTACAAAAAAGGTCTCTTAACATTTTGCCATAGCTCGCTTCGTTTCCGAGAGATTTGCAGATTTATCTCAATGGAAGGGGCCTGACGGGCATATTTCGAGATATTTCTTCTTCTTGTTGTTCTTCTTCTGCACAGCTAAGCTGGAAGTGGCATTTGCGGCTCGCACTAGTGCAGAGTTATCTCAAAGAAAGGGGCCACGGTGTTTCTGTATCTCTATTATGTTGGTGCGGCTTCGGAACTTTTAAATATCTCGATATATCTCGAGAACTACGCATCTGATCAAAAAATATCATAGAACATAAAAAGTAGGAAACTTAATTCTCTACAAAAAAGGTCTCTTAATATTTTGCCATAGCTCGCTTCGTTTCCGAGATATTTGCAGATTTATCTCAAGGGAAGGGGTCTGACGGACATATTTCGAGATATTTCTTCTTCTTGTTGTTCTTCTTCTGCACAGCTAAGCTGGAAGTGGCATTTGCAGCTCGCAGTAGTGCAGAGTTATCTCAAAGAAAGGGGCCACGGTGTTTCTGTATCTCTATTATGTTGGTGCGGCTTCGGAACTTTTAAATATCTTGATATATCTCGAGAACTACGCATCTGATCAAAAAATATCATAGAACATAAAAAGTAGGAAACTTAATTCTCTACAAAAAAGGTCTCTTAACATTTTGCCATAGCCCGCTTCGTTTCCGAGATATTTGCAGATTTATCTCAAGGGAAGGGGTCTGACGGACATATTTCGAGATATTTCTTCTTCTTGTTGTTCTTCTTCTGCACAGCTAAGCTGGAAGTGGCATTTGCGGCTCGCACTAGTGCAGAGTTATCTCAAAGAAAGGGGCCACGGTGTTTCTGTATCTCTATTATGTTGGTGCGGCTTCGGAACTTTTAAATATCTCGATATATCTCGAAAACTACGCTTCTAATCAAAAAATATCATAGAACATAAATTGTAGGAAACATAATTCTCTACAAAAAAGGTCTATTAACATTTTGCCATAGCTCGCTTCGTTTCCGAGATATTTGCAGATATATCTCAAGGGAAGGGGCCTGACGGACATATTTCGAGATATTTCTTCTTCTTGTTGTTCTTCTTCTGCACAGCTAAGCTGGAAGTGGCATTTACAGCTCGCAATAGTGCAGAGTTATCTCAAAGAAAGGGGCCACGGTGTTTCTGTATCTCTATTATGTTGGTGCGGCTTCGGAACTTTTAAATATCTTGATATATCTCGAGAACTACGCGTCTGATCAAAAAATATCATAGAACATAAAAAGTAGGAAACTTAATTCTCTACAAAAACGGTCTCTTAACATTTTGCCATACCTCACTTCGTTTCCGAGATATTTGCAGATATATCTCAAGGGAAGGGGCCTGACGGACATATTTCGAGATATTTCTTCTTCTTGTTGTTCTTCTTCTGCACAGCTAAGCTGGAAGTGGCATTTGCAGCTCGCAGTAGTGCAGAGTTATCTCAAAGAAAGGGGCCACGGTGTTTCTGTATCTCTATTATGTTGGTGCGGCTTCGGAACTTTTAAATATCTTGATATATCTCGAGAACTACGCATCTGATCAAAAAATATCATAGAACATAAAAAGTAGGAAACTTAACTCTCTACAAAAAAGGTCTCTTAACATTTTGCCACAGCTCGCTTCGTTTCCGAGATATTTGCAGATTTATCTCAATGGAAGGGGCCTGACGGGCATATTTCGAGATATTTCTTCTTCTTGTTGTTCTTCTTCTGCACAGCTAAGCTGGAAGTGGCATTTGCGGCTCGCACTAGTGCAGAGTTATCTCAAAGAAAGGGGCCACGGTGTTTCTGTATCTCTATTATGTTGGTGCGGCTTCGGAACTTTTAAATATCTCGATATATCTCGAAAACTACGCTTCTAATCAAAAAATATCATAGAACATAAATTGTAGGAAACATAATTCTCTACAAAAAAGGTCTGTTAACATTTTGCCATAGCTCGCTTCGTTTCCGAGATATTTGCAGATATATCTCAAGGGAAGGGGCCTGACGGACATATTTCGAGATATTTCTTCTTCTTGTTGTTCTTCTTCTGCACAGCTAAGCTGGAAGTGGCATTTACAGCTCGCAATAGTGCAGAGTTATCTCAAAGAAAGGGGCCACGGTGTTTCTGTATCTCTATTATGTTGGTGCGGCTTCGGAACTTTTAAATATCTTGATATATCTCGAGAACTACGCGTCTGATCAAAAAATATCATAGAACATAAAAAGTAGGAAACTTAATTCTCTACAAAAACGGTCTCTTAACATTTTGCCATAGCTCACTTCGTTTCCGAGATATTTGCAGATATATCTCAAGGGAAGGGGCCTGACGGACATATTTCGAGATATTTCTTCTTCTTGTTGTTCTTCTTCTGCACAGCTAAGCTGGAAGTGGCATTTGCGGCTCGCACTAGTGCACAGTTATCTCAAAGAAAGGGGCCACGGTGTTTCTGTATCTCTATTATGTTGGTGCGTCTTCGGAACTTTTAAATATCTCGATATATCTCGAAAACTACGCTTCTGATCAAAAAATATCATAGAACGTAAATTGTAGGAAACATTATTCTCTACAAAAAAGGTCTCTTAACATTTTGCCATAGCTCGCTTCGTTTCCGAGATATTTGCAGATTTATCTCAAGGGATGGGGCCTGACGGACATATTTCGAGATATTTCTTCTTCTTGTTGTTCTTCTTCTGCACAGCTAAGCTGGAAGTGGCATTTGCAGCGCGCAATAGTGCAGAGTTATCTCAAAGAAAGGGGCCACGGTGTTTCTGTATCTCTATTATGTTGGTGCGGCTTCGGAACTTTTAAATATCTTGATATATCTCGAGAACTACGCATCTGATCAAAAAATATCATACTACATAAAAAGTAGGAAACTTAATTCTCTACAAGAAAGGTCTCTAAACATTTTGCCATAGCTCGCTTCGTTTCCGAGATATTTGCAGATTTATCTGAAGGGAAGGGGCCTGACGGACATATTTCGAGATGTTTCTTCTTCTTGTTGTTCTTCTTCTGCACAGCTAAGCTGGAAGTGGCATTTGCAGCTCGCAATAGTGCAGAGTTATCTCAAAGAAAGAGGCCACGGTGTTTCTGTACCTCTATTATGTGGGTGCAGCTTCGGAACTTTTAAATATCTTGATATATCTCGAGAACTACGCATATGATCAAAAAATATCATCGAACATAAAAAGTAGGAAACTTAATTCTCTACAAAAAAGGTCTCTTAACATTTTGCCATAGCTCGCTTCGTTTCCGAGATATTTGCAGATTTATCTCAAGGGAAGTGGCCTGACGGACATATTTCGAGATATTTCTTCTTCTTGTTGTTCTTCTTCTGCACAGCTAAGCTGGAAGTGGCATCGCAATAGTGCAGAGTTATCCCAAAGAAAGGGGCCACGGTGTTTCTGCATCTCTATTATGTTGGTGCGGCTTCGGAACTTTTAAATATCTCGATATATCTCGAAAACTACGCTTCTGATCAAAAAATATCGGAGAACGTAAATTGTAGGAAAGATAATTCTGTACAAAAAAGGTCTCTTAACATTTTGCCATAGCTCGTTTCGTTTCCGAGATATTTGCAGATTTATCTCAAGGGAAGGGGCCTGACGGACATATTTCCAGATATTTCTTCTTCTTGTTGTTCTTCTTCTGCACAGCTAAGCTGGAAGTGGCATTTGCAGCTCGCAATAGTGCAGAGTTATCTCAAAGAAAGGGGCCACGGTGTTTCTGTATCTCTATTATGTTGGTGCGGCTTCGGAACTTTTAAATATCTTGATATATCTCGAGAACAACGCATCTGATCAAAAAATATCATAGAACATAAAAAGTAGGAAACTTAATTCTCTACAAAAAAGGTCTCTTAACATTTTGCCATAGCTCGCTTCGTTTCCGAGATATTTGCATATTTATCTCAAGGGAAGGGGCCTGACAGACATATTTCGAGATATTTCTTCTTCTTGTTGTTCTTCTTCTGCACAGCTAAGCTGGAAGTGGCATTTGCAGCTCGCAATAGTGCAGAGTTATCTCAAAGAAAGGGGCCACGGTGTTTCTGTATCTCTATTATGTTGGTGCGGCTTCGGAACTTTTAAATATCTTGATATATCTCGAGAACAACGCATCTGATCAAAAAATATCATAGAACATAAAAAGTAGGAAACTTAATTCTCTACAAAAAAGGTCTCTTAACATTTTGCCATAGCTCGCTTCGTTTCCGAGATATTTGCATATTTATCTCAAGGGAAGGGGCCTGACGGACATATTTCGAGATATTTCTTCTTCTTGTTGTTCTTCTTCTGCACAGCTAAGCTGGAAGCGGCATTTGCGGCTCGCACTAGTGCAGAGTTATCTCAAAGAAAGGGGCCACGGTGTTTCTGTATCTCTATTATGTTGGTGCGGCTTCGGAACTTTTAAATATCTTGATATATCTCGAGAACTACGCCTCTGATCGAAAAATATCATAGACCATAAAAAGTAGGAAACTTAATTCTCTACAAAAAAGGTCTCTTAACATTTTGCCATAGCTCGCTTCGTTTCCGAGATATTTGCAGATTTATCTCAAGGGAAGGGGCCTGACGGACATATTCCGAGATATTTCTTCTTCTTGTTGTTCCTCTTCTGCACAGCTAAGCTGGAAGTGGCATTTGCAGGTCGCAATAGTGCAGAGTTATCTCAAAGAAAGGGGCCACGGTGTTTCTGTATCTCTATTATGTTGGTGCGGCTTCGGAACTTTTAAATATCTCGATATATCTCGAAAACTACGCTTCTGATCAAAAAATATCAGAGAACGTAAATTGTAGGAAACATAATTCTCTACAAAAAAGGTCTCTTAACATTTTGCCATAGCTCGCTTGGTTTCCGAGATATTTGCAGATTTATCTCAAGGGAAGGGGCCTGACGGACATATTTCGAGATATTTCTTCTTCTTGTTGTTCTTCTTCTGCACAGCTAAGCTGGAAGTGGCATTTGCAGCTCGCAATAGTGCAGAGTTATCTCAAAGAAAGGGGCCACGGTGTTTCTGTATCTATTATGTTGGTGCGGCTTCGGAACTTTTAAATATCTCGATATATCTCGAAAACTATGCTTCTGATCAAAAAATATCAGAGAACGTAAATTGTAGGAAACATAATTCTCTACAAAAAAGGTCTCTTAACATTTTGCCATAGCTCGCTTGGTTTCCGAGATATTTGCAGATTTATCTCAAGGGAAGGGGCCTGACGGACATATTTCGAGATATTTCTTCTTCTTGTTGTTCTTCTTCTGCACAGCTAAGCTGGAAGTGGCATTTACAGCTCGGAATAGTGCAGAGTTATCTCAAAGAAAGGGGCCACGGTGTTTCTGTATCTCTATTATGTTGGTGCGGCTTCGGAACTTTTAAATATCTTGATATATCTCGCGAACTACGCATCTGATCAAAAAATATCATAGAACATAAAAAGTAGGAAACTTAATTCTCTACAAAAAACGTCTCTTAACATTTTGCAATAGCTCGCTTCGTTTCCGAGATATTTGTAGATTTATCTCAAGGGAAGGGGCCTGACGGACATATTTCGAGATATTTCTTCTTCTTGTTGTTCTTCTTCTGCACAGCTAAGCTGGAAGTGGCATTTGCAGCTCGCAGTAGTGCAGAGTTATCTCAAAGAAAGGGGCCACGGTGTTTCTGTATCTCTATTATGTTGGTGCGGCTCCGGAACTTTTAAATATCTTGATATATCTCGAGAACTACGCATCTGATCAAAAAATATCATACTACATAAAAAGTAGGAAACTTAATTCTCTACAAGAAAGGTCTCTAAACATTTTGCCATAGCTCGCTTCGTTTCCGAGATATTTGCAGATTTATCTCAAGGGAAGGGGCCTGGCGGACATATTTCGAGATGTTTCTTCTTCTTGTTGTTCTTCTTCTGCACAGCTAAGCTGGAAGTGGCATTTGCAGCTCGCAATAGTGCAGAGTTACCTCAAAGAAAGAGGCCACGGTGTTTCTGTACCTCTATTATGTGGGTGCAGCTTCGGAACTTTTAAATATCTTGATATATCTCGAGAACTACGCATCTGATCAAAAAATATCATCGAACATAAAAAGTAGGAAACTTAATTCTCTACAAAAAAGGTCTCTTAACATTTTGCCATAGCTCGCTTCGTTTCCGAGAGATTTGCAGATTTATCTCAATGGAAGGGGCCTGACGGGCATATTTCGAGATATTTCTTCTTCTTGTTGTTCTTCTTCTGCACAGCTAAGCTGGAAGTGGCATTTGCGGCTCGCACTAGTGCAGAGTTATCTCAAAGAAAGGGGCCACGGTGTTTCTGTATCTCTATTATGTTGGTGCGGCTTCGGAACTTTTAAATATCTCGATATATCTCGAGAACTACGCATCTGATCAAAAAATATCATAGAACATAAAAAGTAGGAAACTTAATTCTCTACAAAAAAGGTCTCTTAATATTTTGCCATAGCTCGCTTCGTTTCCGAGATATTTGCAGATTTATCTCAAGGGAAGGGGTCTGACGGACATATTTCGAGATATTTCTTCTTCTTGTTGTTCTTCTTCTGCACAGCTAAGCTGGAAGTGGCATTTGCAGCTCGCAGTAGTGCAGAGTTATCTCAAAGAAAGGGGCCACGGTGTTTCTGTATCTCTATTATGTTGGTGCGGCTTCGGAACTTTTAAATATCTTGATATATCTCGAGAACTACGCATCTGATCAAAAAATATCATAGAACATAAAAAGTAGGAAACTTAATTCTCTACAAAAAAGGTCTCTTAACATTTTGCCATAGCCCGCTTCGTTTCCGAGATATTTGCAGATTTATCTCAAGGGAAGGGGTCTGACGGACATATTTCGAGATATTTCTTCTTCTTGTTGTTCTTCTTCTGCACAGCTAAGCTGGAAGTGGCATTTGCGGCTCGCACTAGTGCAGAGTTATCTCAAAGAAAGGGGCCACGGTGTTTCTGTATCTCTATTATGTTGGTGCGGCTTCGGAACTTTTAAATATCTCGATATATCTCGAAAACTACGCTTCTAATCAAAAAATATCATAGAACATAAATTGTAGGAAACATAATTCTCTACAAAAAAGGTCTATTAACATTTTGCCATAGCTCGCTTCGTTTCCGAGATATTTGCAGATATATCTCAAGGGAAGGGGCCTGACGGACATATTTCGAGATATTTCTTCTTCTTGTTGTTCTTCTTCTGCACAGCTAAGCTGGAAGTGGCATTTACAGCTCGCAATAGTGCAGAGTTATCTCAAAGAAAGGGGCCACGGTGTTTCTGTATCTCTATTATGTTGGTGCGGCTTCGGAACTTTTAAATATCTTGATATATCTCGAGAACTACGCGTCTGATCAAAAAATATCATAGAACATAAAAAGTAGGAAACTTAATTCTCTACAAAAACGGTCTCTTAACATTTTGCCATACCTCACTTCGTTTCCGAGATATTTGCAGATATATCTCAAGGGAAGGGGCCTGACGGACATATTTCGAGATATTTCTTCTTCTTGTTGTTCTTCTTCTGCACAGCTAAGCTGGAAGTGGCATTTGCAGCTCGCAGTAGTGCAGAGTTATCTCAAAGAAAGGGGCCACGGTGTTTCTGTATCTCTATTATGTTGGTGCGGCTTCGGAACTTTTAAATATCTTGATATATCTCGAGAACTACGCATCTGATCAAAAAATATCATAGAACATAAAAAGTAGGAAACTTAACTCTCTACAAAAAAGGTCTCTTAACATTTTGCCACAGCTCGCTTCGTTTCCGAGATATTTGCAGATTTATCTCAATGGAAGGGGCCTGACGGGCATATTTCGAGATATTTCTTCTTCTTGTTGTTCTTCTTCTGCACAGCTAAGCTGGAAGTGGCATTTGCGGCTCGCACTAGTGCAGAGTTATCTCAAAGAAAGGGGCCACGGTGTTTCTGTATCTCTATTATGTTGGTGCGGCTTCGGAACTTTTAAATATCTCGATATATCTCGAAAACTACGCTTCTAATCAAAAAATATCATAGAACATAAATTGTAGGAAACATAATTCTCTACAAAAAAGGTCTGTTAACATTTTGCCATAGCTCGCTTCGTTTCCGAGATATTTGCAGATATATCTCAAGGGAAGGGGCCTGACGGACATATTTCGAGATATTTCTTCTTCTTGTTGTTCTTCTTCTGCACAGCTAAGCTGGAAGTGGCATTTACAGCTCGCAATAGTGCAGAGTTATCTCAAAGAAAGGGGCCACGGTGTTTCTGTATCTCTATTATGTTGGTGCGGCTTCGGAACTTTTAAATATCTTGATATATCTCGAGAACTACGCGTCTGATCAAAAAATATCATAGAACATAAAAAGTAGGAAACTTAATTCTCTACAAAAACGGTCTCTTAACATTTTGCCATAGCTCACTTCGTTTCCGAGATATTTGCAGATATATCTCAAGGGAAGGGGCCTGACGGACATATTTCGAGATATTTCTTCTTCTTGTTGTTCTTCTTCTGCACAGCTAAGCTGGAAGTGGCATTTGCGGCTCGCACTAGTGCACAGTTATCTCAAAGAAAGGGGCCACGGTGTTTCTGTATCTCTATTATGTTGGTGCGTCTTCGGAACTTTTAAATATCTCGATATATCTCGAAAACTACGCTTCTGATCAAAAAATATCATAGAACGTAAATTGTAGGAAACATTATTCTCTACAAAAAAGGTCTCTTAACATTTTGCCATAGCTCGCTTCGTTTCCGAGATATTTGCAGATTTATCTCAAGGGATGGGGCCTGACGGACATATTTCGAGATATTTCTTCTTCTTGTTGTTCTTCTTCTGCACAGCTAAGCTGGAAGTGGCATTTGCAGCGCGCAATAGTGCAGAGTTATCTCAAAGAAAGGGGCCACGGTGTTTCTGTATCTCTATTATGTTGGTGCGGCTTCGGAACTTTTAAATATCTTGATATATCTCGAGAACTACGCATCTGATCAAAAAATATCATACTACATAAAAAGTAGGAAACTTAATTCTCTACAAGAAAGGTCTCTAAACATTTTGCCATAGCTCGCTTCGTTTCCGAGATATTTGCAGATTTATCTGAAGGGAAGGGGCCTGACGGACATATTTCGAGATGTTTCTTCTTCTTGTTGTTCTTCTTCTGCACAGCTAAGCTGGAAGTGGCATTTGCAGCTCGCAATAGTGCAGAGTTATCTCAAAGAAAGAGGCCACGGTGTTTCTGTACCTCTATTATGTGGGTGCAGCTTCGGAACTTTTAAATATCTTGATATATCTCGAGAACTACGCATATGATCAAAAAATATCATCGAACATAAAAAGTAGGAAACTTAATTCTCTACAAAAAAGGTCTCTTAACATTTTGCCATAGCTCGCTTCGTTTCCGAGATATTTGCAGATTTATCTCAAGGGAAGTGGCCTGACGGACATATTTCGAGATATTTCTTCTTCTTGTTGTTCTTCTTCTGCACAGCTAAGCTGGAAGTGGCATCGCAATAGTGCAGAGTTATCCCAAAGAAAGGGGCCACGGTGTTTCTGCATCTCTATTATGTTGGTGCGGCTTCGGAACTTTTAAATATCTCGATATATCTCGAAAACTACGCTTCTGATCAAAAAATATCGGAGAACGTAAATTGTAGGAAAGATAATTCTGTACAAAAAAGGTCTCTTAACATTTTGCCATAGCTCGTTTCGTTTCCGAGATATTTGCAGATTTATCTCAAGGGAAGGGGCCTGACGGACATATTTCCAGATATTTCTTCTTCTTGTTGTTCTTCTTCTGCACAGCTAAGCTGGAAGTGGCATTTGCAGCTCGCAATAGTGCAGAGTTATCTCAAAGAAAGGGGCCACGGTGTTTCTGTATCTCTATTATGTTGGTGCGGCTTCGGAACTTTTAAATATCTTGATATATCTCGAGAACAACGCATCTGATCAAAAAATATCATAGAACATAAAAAGTAGGAAACTTAATTCTCTACAAAAAAGGTCTCTTAACATTTTGCCATAGCTCGCTTCGTTTCCGAGATATTTGCATATTTATCTCAAGGGAAGGGGCCTGACAGACATATTTCGAGATATTTCTTCTTCTTGTTGTTCTTCTTCTGCACAGCTAAGCTGGAAGTGGCATTTGCAGCTCGCAATAGTGCAGAGTTATCTCAAAGAAAGGGGCCACGGTGTTTCTGTATCTCTATTATGTTGGTGCGGCTTCGGAACTTTTAAATATCTTGATATATCTCGAGAACAACGCATCTGATCAAAAAATATCATAGAACATAAAAAGTAGGAAACTTAATTCTCTACAAAAAAGGTCTCTTAACATTTTGCCATAGCTCGCTTCGTTTCCGAGATATTTGCATATTTATCTCAAGGGAAGGGGCCTGACGGACATATTTCGAGATATTTCTTCTTCTTGTTGTTCTTCTTCTGCACAGCTAAGCTGGAAGCGGCATTTGCGGCTCGCACTAGTGCAGAGTTATCTCAAAGAAAGGGGCCACGGTGTTTCTGTATCTCTATTATGTTGGTGCGGCTTCGGAACTTTTAAATATCTTGATATATCTCGAGAACTACGCCTCTGATCGAAAAATATCATAGACCATAAAAAGTAGGAAACTTAATTCTCTACAAAAAAGGTCTCTTAACATTTTGCCATAGCTCGCTTCGTTTCCGAGATATTTGCAGATTTATCTCAAGGGAAGGGGCCTGACGGACATATTCCGAGATATTTCTTCTTCTTGTTGTTCCTCTTCTGCACAGCTAAGCTGGAAGTGGCATTTGCAGGTCGCAATAGTGCAGAGTTATCTCAAAGAAAGGGGCCACGGTGTTTCTGTATCTCTATTATGTTGGTGCGGCTTCGGAACTTTTAAATATCTCGATATATCTCGAAAACTACGCTTCTGATCAAAAAATATCAGAGAACGTAAATTGTAGGAAACATAATTCTCTACAAAAAAGGTCTCTTAACATTTTGCCATAGCTCGCTTGGTTTCCGAGATATTTGCAGATTTATCTCAAGGGAAGGGGCCTGACGGACATATTTCGAGATATTTCTTCTTCTTGTTGTTCTTCTTCTGCACAGCTAAGCTGGAAGTGGCATTTGCAGCTCGCAATAGTGCAGAGTTATCTCAAAGAAAGGGGCCACGGTGTTTCTGTATCTATTATGTTGGTGCGGCTTCGGAACTTTTAAATATCTCGATATATCTCGAAAACTATGCTTCTGATCAAAAAATATCAGAGAACGTAAATTGTAGGAAACATAATTCTCTACAAAAAAGGTCTCTTAACATTTTGCCATAGCTCGCTTGGTTTCCGAGATATTTGCAGATTTATCTCAAGGGAAGGGGCCTGACGGACATATTTCGAGATATTTCTTCTTCTTGTTGTTCTTCTTCTGCACAGCTAAGCTGGAAGTGGCATTTACAGCTCGGAATAGTGCAGAGTTATCTCAAAGAAAGGGGCCACGGTGTTTCTGTATCTCTATTATGTTGGTGCGGCTTCGGAACTTTTAAATATCTTGATATATCTCGCGAACTACGCATCTGATCAAAAAATATCATAGAACATAAAAAGTAGGAAACTTAATTCTCTACAAAAAACGTCTCTTAACATTTTGCAATAGCTCGCTTCGTTTCCGAGATATTTGTAGATTTATCTCAAGGGAAGGGGCCTGACGGACATATTTCGAGATATTTCTTCTTCTTGTTGTTCTTCTTCTGCACAGCTAAGCTGGAAGTGGCATTTGCGGCTCGCACTAGTGCAGAGTTATCTCAAAGAAAGGGGCCACGGTGTTTCTGTATCCCTATTATGTTGGTGCGGCTTCGGAACTTTTAAATATCTCGATATATCTCGAGAACTACGCTTCTGATCAAAAAATATCATAGAACATAAAAAGTAGGAAACTTAATTCTCTACAAAAAAGGTCTCTCAACATTTTGCCATAGCTCGCTTCGTTTCCGAGATATTTGCAGATATATCTCAAGGGAAGGGGCCTGACAGACATATTTCGAGATATTTCTTCTTCTTGTTGTTCTTCTTCTGCACAGCTAAGCTGGAAGTGGCATTTGCAGCTCGCAATAGTGCAGAGTTATCTCAAAGAAAGGGGCCACGGTGTTTCTGTATCTCTATTATGTTGGTGCGGCTTCGGAACTTTTAAATATCTTGATATATCTCGAGAACAACGCATCTGATCAAAAAATATCATAGAACATAAAAAGTAGGAAACTTAATTCTCTACAAAAATGGTCTCTTAACATTTTGCCATAGCTCGCTTCGTTTCCGAGATATTTGCATATTTATCTCAAGGGAAGGGGCCTGACGGACATATTTCGAGATATTTCTTCTTCTTGTTGTTCTTCTTCTGCACAGCTAAGCTGGAAGTGGCATTTGCGGCTCGCACTAGTGCAGAGTTATCTCAAAGAAAGGGGCCACGGTGTTTCTGTATCTCTATAATGTTGGTGCGGCTTCGGAACTTTTAAATATCTCGATATATCTCGAGAACTACGCATTTGATCAAAAAATATCATAGAACATAAAAAGTAGGAAACTTAATTCTCTACAAAAAAGGTGTCTTAACATTTTGCCATAGCTCGCTTCGTTTCCGAGATATTTGCAGATTTATCTCAAGGGAAGGGGTCTGACGGACATATTTCGAGATATTTCTTCTTCTTGTTGTTCTTCTTCTGCACAGCTAAGCTGGAAGTGGCATTTGCAGCTCGCAGTAGTGCAGAGTTATCTCAAAGAAAGGGGCCACGGTGTTTCTGTATCTCTATTATGTTGGTGCGGCTTCGGAACTTTTAAATATCTTGATATATCTCGAGAACTACGCATCTGATCAAAAAATATTATAGAACATAAAAAGTAGGAAACTTAATTCTCTACAAAAAAGGTCTCTTAACATTTTGCCATAGCTCGCTTCGTTTCCGAGATATTAGCAGATTTATCTCAATGGAAGGGGCCTGGCGGGCATATTTCGAGATATTTCTTCTTCTTGTTGTTCTTCTTCTGCACAGCTAAGCTGGAAGTGGCATTTGCGGCTCGCACTAGTGCACAGTTATCTCAAAGAAAGGGGCCACGGTGTTTCTGTATCTCTATTATGTTGGTGCGTCTTCGGAACTTTTAAATATCTCGATATATCTCGAAAACTACGCTTCTGATCAAAAAATATCATAGAACGTAAATTGTAGGAAACATTATTCTCTACAAAAAAGGTCTCTTAACATTTTGCCATAGCTCGCTTCGTTTCCGAGATATTTGCAGATTTATCTCAAGGGATGGGGCCTGACGGACATATTTCGAGATATTTCTTCTTCTTGTTGTTCTTCTTCTGCACAGCTAAGCTGGAAGTGGCATTTGCGGCTCGCACTAGTGCAGAGTTATCTCAAAGAAAGGGGCCACGGTGTTTCTGTATCCCTATTATGTTGGTGCGGCTTCGGAACTTTTAAATATCTCGATATATCTCGAGAACTACGCTTCTGATCAAAAAATATCATAGAACATAAAAAGTAGGAAACTTAATTCTCTACAAAAAAGGTCTCTCAACATTTTGCCATAGCTCGCTTCGTTTCCGAGATATTTGCAGATATATCTCAAGGGAAGGGGCCTGACAGACATATTTCGAGATATTTCTTCTTCTTGTTGTTCTTCTTCTGCACAGCTAAGCTGGAAGTGGCATTTGCAGCTCGCAATAGTGCAGAGTTATCTCAAAGAAAGGGGCCACGGTGTTTCTGTATCTCTATTATGTTGGTGCGGCTTCGGAACTTTTAAATATCTTGATATATCTCGAGAACAACGCATCTGATCAAAAAATATCATAGAACATAAAAAGTAGGAAACTTAATTCTCTACAAAAATGGTCTCTTAACATTTTGCCATAGCTCGCTTCGTTTCCGAGATATTTGCATATTTATCTCAAGGGAAGGGGCCTGACGGACATATTTCGAGATATTTCTTCTTCTTGTTGTTCTTCTTCTGCACAGCTAAGCTGGAAGTGGCATTTGCGGCTCGCACTAGTGCAGAGTTATCTCAAAGAAAGGGGCCACGGTGTTTCTGTATCTCTATAATGTTGGTGCGGCTTCGGAACTTTTAAATATCTCGATATATCTCGAGAACTACGCATTTGATCAAAAAATATCATAGAACATAAAAAGTAGGAAACTTAATTCTCTACAAAAAAGGTGTCTTAACATTTTGCCATAGCTCGCTTCGTTTCCGAGATATTTGCAGATTTATCTCAAGGGAAGGGGTCTGACGGACATATTTCGAGATATTTCTTCTTCTTGTTGTTCTTCTTCTGCACAGCTAAGCTGGAAGTGGCATTTGCAGCTCGCAGTAGTGCAGAGTTATCTCAAAGAAAGGGGCCACGGTGTTTCTGTATCTCTATTATGTTGGTGCGGCTTCGGAACTTTTAAATATCTTGATATATCTCGAGAACTACGCATCTGATCAAAAAATATTATAGAACATAAAAAGTAGGAAACTTAATTCTCTACAAAAAAGGTCTCTTAACATTTTGCCATAGCTCGCTTCGTTTCCGAGATATTAGCAGATTTATCTCAATGGAAGGGGCCTGGCGGGCATATTTCGAGATATTTCTTCTTCTTGTTGTTCTTCTTCTGCACAGCTAAGCTGGAAGTGGCATTTGCGGCTCGCACTAGTGCACAGTTATCTCAAAGAAAGGGGCCACGGTGTTTCTGTATCTCTATTATGTTGGTGCGTCTTCGGAACTTTTAAATATCTCGATATATCTCGAAAACTACGCTTCTGATCAAAAAATATCATAGAACGTAAATTGTAGGAAACATTATTCTCTACAAAAAAGGTCTCTTAACATTTTGCCATAGCTCGCTTCGTTTCCGAGATATTTGCAGATTTATCTCAAGGGATGGGGCCTGACGGACATATTTCGAGATATTTCTTCTTCTTGTTGTTCTTCTTCTGCACAGCTAAGCTGGAAGTGGCATTTGCAGCGCGCAATAGTGCAGAGTTATCTCAAAGAAAGGGGCCACGGTGTTTCTGTATCTCTATTATGTTGGTGCGGCTTCGGAACTTTTAAATATCTCGATATATCTCGAAAACTACGTTTCTGATCAAAAAATATCATAGAACATAAATTGTAGGAAACATAATTCTCTACAAAAAAGGTCTCTTAACATTTTGCCATAGCTCGCTTCGTTTCCGAGATATTTGCAGATATATCTCAAGGGAAGGGGCCTGACGGACATATTTCGAGATATTTCTTCTTCTTGTTGTTCTTCTTCTGCACAGCTAAGCTGGAAGTGGCATTTACAGCTCGCAATAGTGCAGAGTTATCTCAAAGAAAGGGGCCACGGTGTTTCTGTATCTCTATTATGTTGGTGCGGCTTCGGAACTTTTAAATATCTTGATATATCTCGAGAACTACGCGTCTGATCAAAAAATATCATAGAACATAAAAAGTAGGAAACTTAATTCTCTACAAAAACGGTCTCTTAACATTTTGCCATAGCTCACTTCGTTTCCGAGATATTTGCAGATATATCTCAAGGGAAGGGGCCTGACGGACATATTTCGAGATATTTCTTCTTCTTGTTGTTCTTCTTCTGCACAGCTAAGCTGGAAGTGGCATTTGCGGCTCGCACTAGTGCACAGTTATCTCAAAGAAAGGGGCCACGGTGTTTCTGTATCTCTATTATGTTGGTGCGTCTTCGGAACTTTTAAATATCTCGATATATCTCGAAAACTACGCTTCTGATCAAAAAATATCATAGAACGTAAATTGTAGGAAACATTATTCTCTACAAAAAAGGTCTCTTAACATTTTGCCATAGCTCGCTTCGTTTCCGAGATATTTGCAGATTTATCTCAAGGGATGGGGCCTGACGGACATATTTCGAGATATTTCTTCTTCTTGTTGTTCTTCTTCTGCACAGCTAAGCTGGAAGTGGCATTTGCAGCGCGCAATAGTGCAGAGTTATCTCAAAGAAAGGGGCCACGGTGTTTCTGTATCTCTATTATGTTGGTGCGGCTTCGGAACTTTTAAATATCTTGATATATCTCGAGAACTACGCATCTGATCAAAAAATATCATACTACATAAAAAGTAGGAAACTTAATTCTCTACAAGAAAGGTCTCTAAACATTTTGCCATAGCTCGCTTCGTTTCCGAGATATTTGCAGATTTATCTCAAGGGAAGGGGCCTGACGGACATATTTCGAGATGTTTCTTCTTCTTGTTGTTCTTCTTCTGCACAGCTAAGCTGGAAGTGGCATTTGCAGCTCGCAATAGTGCAGAGTTATCTCAAAGAAAGAGGCCACGGTGTTTCTGTACCTCTATTATGTGGGTGCAGCTTCGGAACTTTTAAATATCTTGATATATCTCGAGAACTACGCATTCGATCAAAAAATATCATCGAACATAAAAAGTAGGAAACTTAATTCTCTACAAAAAAGGTCTCTTAACATTTTGCCATAGCTCGCTTCGTTTCCGAGATATTTGCAGATTTATCTCAAGGGAAGTGGCCTGACGGACATATTTCGAGATATTTCTTCTTCTTGTTGTTCTTCTTCTGCACAGCTAAGCTGGAAGTGGCATCGCAATAGTGCAGAGTTATCCCAAAGAAAGGGGCCACGGTGTTTCTGCATCTCTATTATGTTGGTGCGGCTTCGGAACTTTTAAATATCTCGATATATCTCGAAAACTACGCTTCTGATCAAAAAATATCGGAGAACGTAAATTGTAGGAAAGATAATTCTGTACAAAAAAGGTCTCTTAACATTTTGCCATAGCTCGTTTCGTTTCCGAGATATTTGCAGATTTATCTCAAGGGAAGGGGCCTGACGGACATATTTCGAGATATTTCTTCTTCTTGTTGTTCTTCTTCTGCACAGCTAAGCTGGAAGTGGCATTTGCAGCACGCAATAGTGCAGAGTTATCTCAAAGAAAGGGGCCACGGTGTTTCTGTATCTCTATTATCTTGGTGCCGCTTCGGAACTTTTAAATATCTGGATATATCTCGAGAACTACGCATCTGATCAAAAAATATCATAGAACATAAAAAGTAGGAAACTTAATTCTCTACAAAAAAGGTCTCTTAACATTTTGCCATAGCTCGCTTCGTTTCCGAGATATTTGCCGATTTATCTCAATGGAAGGGGCCTGACGGGCATATTTCGAGATATTTCTTCTTCTTGTTGTTCTTCTTCTGCACAGCTAAGCTGGAAGTGGCATTTGCAGCGCGCAATAGTGCAGAGTTATCTCAAAGAAAGGGGCCACGGTGTTTCTGTATCTCTATTATGTTGGTGCGGCTTCGGAACTTTTAAATATCTTGATATATCTCGAGAACTACGCCTCTGATCGAAAAATATCATAGACCGTAAAAAGTAGGAAACTTAATTCTCTACAAAAAAGGTCTCTTAACATTTTGCCATAGCTCGCTTCGTTTCCGAGATATTTGCAGATTTAGCTCAAGGGAAGGGGCCTGACGGACATATTCCGAGATATTTCTTCTTCTTGTTGTTCCTCTTCTGCACAGCGAAGCTGGAAGTGGCATTTGCAGGTCGCAATAGTGCAGAGTTATCTCAAAGAAAGGGGCCACGGTGTTTCTGTATCTATTATGTTGGTGCGGCCTCGGAACTTTTAAATATCTTGATATATCTCGAGAACTACGCCTCTGATCGAAAAATATCATAGACCATAAAAAGTAGGAAACTTAATTCTCTACAAAAAAGGTCTCTTAACATTTTACCATAGCTCGCTTCGTTTCCGAGATATTTGCAGATTTATCTCAAGGGAAGGGGCCTGACGGACATATTCCGAGATATTTCTTCTTCTTGTTGTTCCTCTTCTGCACAGCTAAGCTGGAAGTGGCATTTGCAGGTCGCAATAGTGCAGAGTTATCTCAAAGAAAGGGGCCACGGTGTTTCTGTATCTCTATTATGTTGGTGCGGCTTCGGAACTGTTAAGTATCTCGATATATCTCGAAAACTACGCTTCTGATCAAAAAATATCAGAGAACGTAAATTGTAGGAAACATAATTCTCTACAAAAAAGGTCTCTTAACATTTTGCCATAGCTCGCTTGGTTTCCGAGATATTTGCAGATTTATCTCAAGGGAAGGGGCCTGACGGACATATTTCGAGATATTTCTTCTTCTTGTTGTTCTTCTTCTGCACAGCTAAGCTGGAAGTGGCATTTGCAGCTCGCAATAGTGCAGAGTTACCTCAAAGAAAGGGGCCACGGTGTTTCTGTATCTCTATTATCTTGGTGCCGCTTCGGAACTTTTAAATATCTGGATATATCTCGAGAACTACGCATCTGATCAAAAAATATCATAGAACATAAAAAGTAGGAAACTTAATTCTCTACAAAAAAGGTCTCTTAACATTTTGCCATAGCTCGCTTCGTTTCCGAGATATTTGCCGATTTATCTCAATGGAAGGGGCCTGACGGGCATATTTCGAGATATTTCTTCTTCTTGTTGTTCTTCTTCTGCACAGCTAAGCTGGAAGTGGCATTTGCAGCGCGCAATAGTGCAGAGTTATCTCAAAGAAAGGGGCCACGGTGTTTCTGTATCTCTATTATGTTGGTGCGGCTTCGGAACTTTTAAATATCTTGATATATCTCGAGAACTACGCATCCGATCAAAAAATATCATAGAACACAAAAAGTAGGAAACTTAATTCTCTACAAAAAAGGTCTCTTCACATTTTGCCATAGCTCGCTTCGTTTCCGAGATATTTGCAGATTTATCTCGAGGGAAGGGGCCTGACGGACATATTTCGAGATATTTCTTCTTCTTGTTGTTCTTCTTCTGCACAGCTAAGCTGGAAGCGGCATTTGCGGCTCGCACTAGTGCAGAGTTATCTCAAAGAAAGGGGCCACGGTGTTTCTGTATCTCTATTATGTTGATGCGGCTTCGGAACTTTTAAATATCTTGATATATCTCGAGAACTACGCCTCTGATCGAAAAATATCATAGACCGTAAAAAGTAGGAAACTTAATTCTCTACAAAAAAGGTCTCTTAACATTTTGCCATAGCTCGCTTCGTTTCCGAGATATTTGCAGATTTATCTCAAGGGAAGGGGCCTGACGGACATATTTCGAGATATTTCTTCTTCTTGTTGTTCTTCTTCTGCACAGCTAAGCTGGAAGTGGCATTTGCAGCGCGCAATAGTGCAGAGTTATCTCAAAGAAAGGGGCCAAGGTGTTTCTGTATCTCTATTATGTTGGTGCGGCTTCGGAACTTTTAAATATCTTGATATATCTCGAGAACTACGCCTCTGATCGAAAAATATCATAGAACATAAAAAGTAGGAAACTTAATTCTCTACAAAAAAGGTCTCTTAACATTTTCCCATAGCTGGCATCGTTTCCGAGATATTTGCAGATTTAGCTCAAGGGAAGGGGCCTGACGGACATATTCCGAGATATTTCTTCTTCTTGTTGTTCCTCTTCTGCACAGCTAAGCTGGAAGTGGCATTTGCAGCGCGCAATAGTGCAGAGTTATCTCAAAGAAAGGGGCCACGGTGTTTCTGTATCTCTATTATGTTGGTGCGGCTTCGGAACTTTTAAATATCTTGATATATCTCGAGAACTACGCATCCGATCAAAAAATATCATAGAACACAAAAAGTAGGAAACTTAATTCTCTACAAAAAAGGTCTCTTTACATTTTGCCATAGCTCGCTTCGTTTCCGAGATATTTGCAGATTTATCTCGAGGGAAGGGGCCTGACGGACATATTTCGAGATATTTCTTCTTCTTGTTGTTCTTCTTCTGCACAGCTAAGCTGGAAGCGGCATTTGCGGCTCGCACTAGTGCAGAGTTATCTCAAAGAAAGGGGCCACGGTGTTTCTGTATCTCTATTATGTTGGTGCGGCTTCGGAACTTTTAAATATCTTGATATATCTCGAGAACTACGCCTCTGATCGAAAAATATCATAGACCGTAAAAAGTAGGAAACTTAATTCTCTACAAAAAAGGTCTCTTAACATTTTGCCATAGCTCGCTTCGTTGCCGAGATATTTGCAGATTTATCTCAAGGGAAGGGGCCTGACGGACATATTTCGAGATATTTCTTCTTCTTGTTGTTCTTCCTCTGCACAGCTAAGCTGGAAGTGGCATTTGCAGCGCGCAATAGTGCAGAGTTATCTCAAAGAAAGGGGCCACGGTGTTTCTGTATCTCTATTATGTTGGTGCGGCTTCGGAACTTTTAAATATCTTGATATATCTCGAGAACTACGCCTCTGATCGAAAAATATCATAGAACATAAAAAGTAGGAAACTTAATTCTCTACAAAAAAGGTCTCTTAACATTTTCCCATAGCTGGCATCCTTTCCGAGATATTTGCAGATTTAGCTCAAGGGAAGGGGCCTGACGGACATATTCCGAGATATTTCTTCTTCTTGTTGTTCCTCTTCTGCACAGCGAAGCTGGAAGTGGCATTTGCAGGTCGCAATAGTGCAGAGTTATCTCAAAGAAAGGGGCCACGGTGTTTCTGTATCTCTATTATGTTGGTGCGGCTTCGGAACTTTTAAATATCTCGATATATCTCGAAAACTACGCTTCTGATCAAAAAATATCAGAGAACGTAAATTGTAGGAAACATAATTCTCTACAAAAAAGGTCTCTTAACATTTTGCCATAGCTCGCTTGGTTTCCGAGATATTTGCAGATTTATCTCAAGGGAAGGGGCCTGACGGACATATTTCGAGATATTTCTTCTTCTTGTTGTTCTTCTTCTGCACAGCTAAGCTGGAAGTGGCATTTGCAGCTCGCAATAGTGCAGAGTTATCTCAAAGAAAGGGGCCACGGTGTTTCTGTATCTATTATGTTGGTGCGGCCTCGGAACTTTTAAATATCTTGATATACCTCGAGAACTACGCCTCTGATCGAAAAATATCATAGACCATAAAAAGTAGGAAACTTAATTCTCTACAAAAAAGGTCTCTTAACATTTTGCCATAGCTCGCTTCGTTTCCGAGATATTTGCAGATTTATCTCAAGGGAAGGGGCCTGACGGACATATTCCGAGATATTTCTTCTTCTTGTTGTTCCTCTTCTGCACAGCTAAGCTGGAAGTGGCATTTGCAGGTCGCAATAGTGCAGAGTTATCTCAAAGAAAGGGGCCACGGTGTTTCTGTATCTCTATTATGTTGGTGCGGCTTCGGAACTTTTAAATATCTCGATATATCTCGAAAACTACGCTTCTGATCAAAAAATATCAGAGAACCTAAATTGTAGGAAACATAATTCTCTACAAAAAAGGTCTCTTAACATTTTGCCATAGCTCGCTTGGTTTCCGAGATATTTGCAGATTTATCTCAAGGGAAGGGGCCTGACGGACATATTTCGAGATATTTCTTCTTCTTGTTGTTCTTCTTCTGCACAGCTAAGCTGGAAGTGGCATTTGCAGCTCGCAATAGTGCAGAGTTATCTCAAAGAAAGGGGCCACGGTGTTTCTGTATCTATTATGTTGGTGCGGCTTCGGAATTTTTAAATATCTCGATATATCTCGAAAACTACGCTTCTGATCAAAAAATATCAGAGAACGTAAATTGTAGGAAACATAATTCTCTACAAAAAAGGTCTCTTAACATTTTGCCATAGCTCGCTTGGTTTCCGAGATATTTGCAGATATATCTCAAGGGAAGGGGCCTGACGGACATATTTCGAGATATTTCTTCTTCTTGTTGTTCTTCTTCTGCACAGCTAAGCTGGAAGTGGCATTTGCGGCTCGCACTAGTGCACAGTTATCTCAAAGAAAGGGGCCACGGTGTTTCTGTATCTCTATTATGTTGGTGCGTCTTCGGAACTTTTAAATATCTCGATATATCTCGAAAACTACGCTTCTGATCAAAAAATATCATAGAACGTAAATTGTAGGAAACATTATTCTCTACAAAAAAGGTCTCTTAACATTTTGCCATAGCTCGCTTCGTTTCCGAGATATTTGCAGATTTATCTCAAGGGATGGGGCCTGACGGACATATTTCGAGATATTTCTTCTTCTTGTTGTTCTTCTTCTGCACAGCTAAGCTGGAAGTGGCATTTGCAGCGCGCAATAGTGCAGAGTTATCTCAAAGAAAGGGGCCACGGTGTTTCTGTATCTCTATTATGTTGGTGCGGCTTCGGAACTTTTAAATATCTTGATATATCTCGAGAACTACGCATCTGATCAAAAAATATCATACTACATAAAAAGTAGGAAACTTAATTCTCTACAAGAAAGGTCTCTAAACATTTTGCCATAGCTCGCTTCGTTTCCGAGATATTTGCAGATTTATCTCAAGGGAAGGGGCCTGACGGACATATTTCGAGATGTTTCTTCTTCTTGTTGTTCTTCTTCTGCACAGCTAAGCTGGAAGTGGCATTTGCAGCTCGCAATAGTGCAGAGTTATCTCAAAGAAAGAGGCCACGGTGTTTCTGTACCTCTATTATGTGGGTGCAGCTTCGGAACTTTTAAATATCTTGATATATCTCGAGAACTACGCATCTGATCAAAAAATATCATCGAACATAAAAAGTAGGAAACTTAATTCTCTACAAAAAAGGTCTCTTAACATTTTGCCATAGCTCGCTTCGTTTCCGAGATATTTGCAGATTTATCTCAAGGGAAGTGGCCTGACGGACATATTTCGAGATATTTCTTCTTCTTGTTGTTCTTCTTCTGCACAGCTAAGCTGGAAGTGGCATCGCAATAGTGCAGAGTTATCCCAAAGAAAGGGGCCACGGTGTTTCTGCATCTCTATTATGTTGGTGCGGCTTCGGAACTTTTAAATATCTCGATATATCTCGAAAACTACGCTTCTGATCAAAAAATATCGGAGAACGTAAATTGTAGGAAAGATAATTCTGTACAAAAAAGGTCTCTTAACATTTTGCCATAGCTCGTTTCGTTTCCGAGATATTTGCAGATTTATCTCAAGGGAAGGGGCCTGACGGACATATTTCGAGATATTTCTTCTTCTTGTTGTTCTTCTTCTGCACAGCTAAGCTGGAAGTGGCATTTGCAGCACGCAATAGTGCAGAGTTATCTCAAAGAAAGGGGCCACGGTGTTTCTGTATCTCTATTATGTTGGTGCGGCTTCGGAACTTTTAAATATCTTGATATATCTCGAGAACTACGCATCTGATCAAAAAATATCGTAGAACATAAAAAGTAGGAAACTTAATTCTCTACAAATAAGGTCTCTTAACATTTTGCCATAGCTCGCTTGGTTTCCGAGATATTTGCAGATTTATCTCAAGGGAAGGGGCCTGACGGACATATTTCGAGATATTTCTTCTTCTTGTTGTTCTTCTTCTGCACAGCTAAGCTGGAAGTGGCATTTGCAGCTCGCAATAGTGCAGAGTTACCTCAAAGAAAGGGGCCACGGTGTTTCTGTATCTCTATTATCTTGGTGCCGCTTCGGAACTTTTAAATATCTGGATATATCTCGAGAACTACGCATCTGATCAAAAAATATCATAGAACATAAAAAGTAGGAAACTTAATTCTCTACAAAAAAGGTCTCTTAACATTTTGCCATAGCTCGCTTCGTTTCCGAGATATTTGCCGATTTATCTCAATGGAAGGGGCCTGACGGGCATATTTCGAGATATTTCTTCTTCTTGTTGTTCTTCTTCTGCACAGCTAAGCTGGAAGTGGCATTTGCAGCGCGCAATAGTGCAGAGTTATCTCAAAGAAAGGGGCCACGGTGTTTCTGTATCTCTATTATGTTGGTGCGGCTTCGGAACTTTTAAATATCTTGATATATCTCGAGAACTACGCATCCGATCAAAAAATATCATAGAACACAAAAAGTAGGAAACTTAATTCTCTACAAAAAAGGTCTCTTTACATTTTGCCATAGCTCGCTTCGTTTCCGAGATATTTGCAGATTTATCTCGAGGGAAGGGGCCTGACGGACATATTTCGAGATATTTCTTCTTCTTGTTGTTCTTCTTCTGCACAGCTAAGCTGGAAGCGGCATTTGCGGCTCGCACTAGTGCAGAGTTATCTCAAAGAAAGGGGCCACGGTGTTTCTGTATCTCTATTATGTTGGTGCGGCTTCGGAACTTTTAAATATCTTGATATATCTCGAGAACTACGCCTCTGATCGAAAAATATCATAGACCGTAAAAAGTAGGAAACTTAATTCTCTACAAAAAAGGTCTCTTAACATTTTGCCATAGCTCGCTTCGTTTCCGACATATTTGCAGATTTATCTCAAGGGAAGGGGCCTGACGGACATATTTCGAGATATTTCTTCTTCTTGTTGTTCTTCTTCTGCACAGCTAAGCTGGAAGTGGCATTTGCAGCGCGCAATAGTGCAGAGTTATCTCAAAGAAAGGGGCCACCGTGTTTCTGTATCTCTATTATGTTGGTGCGGCTTCGGAACTTTTAAATATCTTGATATATCTCGAGAACTACGCCTCTGATCGAAAAATATCATAGAACATAAAAAGTAGGAAACTTAATTCTCTACAAAAAAGGTCTCTTAACATTTTCCCATAGCTGGCATCGTTTCCGAGATATTTGCAGATTTAGCTCAAGGGAAGGGGCCTGACGGACATATTCCGAGATATTTCTTCTTCTTGTTGTTCCTCTTCTGCACAGCGAAGCTGGAAGTGGCATTTGCAGGTCGCAATAGTGCAGAGTTATCTCAAAGAAAGGGGCCACGGTGTTTCTGTATCTCTATTATGTTGGTGCGGCTTCGGAACTTTTAAATATCTCGATGTATCTCGAAAACTACGCTTCTGATCAAAAAATATCAGAGAACGTAAATTGTAGGAAACATAATTCTCTACAAAAAAGGTCTCTTAACATTTTGCCATAGCTCGCTTCCTTTCCGAGATATTTGCAGATATATCTCAAGGGAAGGGGCCTGACGGACATATTTCGAGATATTTCTTCTTCTTGTTGTTCTTCTTCTGCACAGCTAAGCTGGAAGTGGCATTTGCAGCGCGCAATAGTGCAGAGTTATCTCAAAGAAAGGGGCCACGGTGTTTCTGTATCTCTATTATGTTGGTGCGGCTTCGGAACTTTTAAATATCTCGATATATCTCGAAAACTACGCTTCTGATCAAAAAATATCATAGAACATAAAAAGTAGGAAACTTAATTCTCTACAAAAAACGTCTCTTAACATTTTGCCATAGCTCGCTTCGTTTCCGAGATATTTGCAGATTTATCTCAAGGGAAGGGGCCTGACGGACATATTTCGAGATATTTCTTCTTCTTGTTGTTCTTCTTCTGCACAGCTAAGCTGGAAGTGGCATTTATAGCTCGGAATAGTGCAGAGTTATCTCAAAGAGAGGGGCCACGGTGTTTCTGTATCTCTATTATGTTGGTGCGGCTTCGGAACTTTTAAATATCTCGATATATCTCGAGAACTACGCGTCTGATCAAAGAATATCATAGAACATAAAAAGTAGGAAACTTAATTCTCTACAAAAAAGGTCTCTTAACATTTTGCCATAGCTCGCTTGGTTTCCGAGATATTTGCAGATTTATCTCAAGGGAAGGGGCCTGACGGACATATTTCGAGATATTTCTTCTTCTTGTTGTTCTTCTTCTGCACAGCTAAGCTGGAAGTGGCATTTGCAGCTCGCAATAGTGCAGAGTTATCTCAAAGAAAGGGGCCACGGTGTTTCTGTATCTATTATGTTGGTGCGGCCTCGGAACTTTTAAATATCTTGATATATCTCGAGAACTACGCCTCTGATCGAAAAATATCATAGACCATAAAAAGTAGGAAACTTAATTCTCTACAAAAAAGGTCTCTTAACATTTTGCCATAGCTCGCTTCGTTTCCGAGATATTTGCAGATTTATCTCAAGGGAAGGGGTCTGACGGACATATTTCGAGATATTTCTTCTTCTTGTTGTTCTTCTTCTGCACAGCTAAGCTGGAAGTGGCATTTGCAGCGCGCAATAGTGCAGAGTTATCTCAAAGAAAGGGGCCACGGTGTTTCTGTATCTCTATTATGTTGGTGCGGCTTCGGAACTTTTAAATATCTCGATATATCTCGACCACTACGCTTCTGATCAAAAAATATCATAGAACATAAATTGTAGGAAACATAATTCTCGACAAAAAAGGTCTCTTAACATTTTGCCATAGCTCGCTTCCTTTCCGAGATATTTGCAGATATATCTCAAGGGAAGGGGCCTGACGGACATATTTCGAGATATTTCTTCTTCTTGTTGTTCTTCTTCTGCACAGCTAAACTGGAAGTGGCATTTCCAGCTCGCAATAGTGCAGAGTTATCTCAAAGAAAGGGGCCACGGTGTTTCTGTATCTCTATTATGTTGGTGCGGCTTCGGAACTTTTAAATATCTCGATATATCTCGAAAACTACGCTTCTGATCAAAAAATATCATAGAACATAAATTGTAGGAAACATAATTCTCGACAAAAAAGGTCTCTTAACATTTTGCCATAGCTCGCTTCGTTTCCGAGATATTTGCAGATATATCTCAAGGGAAGGGGCCTGACGGACATATTTCGAGATATTTCTTCTTGTTGTTGTTCTTCTTCTGCACAGCTAAGCTGGAAGTGGCATTTGCAGCTCGCAATAGTGCAGAGTTATCTCAAAGAAAGGGGCCACGGTGTTTCTGTATCTCTATTATGTTGGTGCGGCTTCGGAACTTTTAAATATCTTGATATATCTCGAGAACTACGCGTCTGATCAAAAAATATCATAGAACATAAAAAGTAGGAAACTTAATTCTCTACAAAAACGGTCTCTTAACATTTTGCCATAGGTCGCTTCGTTTCCGAGATATTTGCAGATATATCTCAAGGGAAGGGGCCTGACGGACATATTTCGAGATATTTCTTCTTCTTGTTGTTCTTCTTCTGCACAGCTAAGCTGGAAGTGGCATTTGCGGCTCGCACTAGTGCACAGTTATCTCAAAGAAAGGGGCCACGGTGTTTCTGTATCTCTATTATGTTTGTGCGGCTTCGGAACTTTTAAATATCTCGATATATCTCGAAAACTACGCTTCTGATCAAAAAATATCATAGAACACAAATTGTAGGAAACATAATTCTCTACAAAAAAGGTCTCTTAACATTTTGCCATAGCTCGCTTCGTTTCCGAGATATTTGCAGATATATCTCAAGGGAAGGGGCCTGACGGACATATTTCGAGATATTTCTTCTTCTTGTTGTTCTTCTTCTGCACAGCTAAGCTGGAAGTGGCATTTACAGCTCGGAATAGTGCAGAGTTATCTCAAAGAAAGGGGCCACGGTGTTTCTGTATCTCTATTATGTTGGTGCGGCTTCGGAACTTTTAAATATCTTGATATATCTCGAGAACTACGCATCTGATCAAAAAATATCATAGAGCATAAAAAGTAGGAAACTTAATTCTCTACAAAAAACGTCTCTTAACATTTTGCCATAGCTCGCTTCGTTTCCGAGATATTTGCAGATTTATCTCAAGGGAAGGGGCCTGACGGACATATTTCGAGATATTTCTTCTTCTTGTTGTTCTTCTTCTGCACAGCTAAGCTGGAAGTGGCATTTATAGCTCGGAATAGTGCAGAGTTATCTCAAAGAGAGGGGCCACGGTGTTTCTGTATCTCTATTATGTTGGTGCGGCTTCGGAACTTTTAAATATCTCGATATATCTCGAGAACTACGCGTCTGATCAAAGAATATCATAGAACATAAAAAGTAGGAAACTTAATTCTCTACAAAAACGGTCTCTTAACATTTTGCCATAGCTCGCTTCGTTTCCGAGATATTTGCAGATATATCTCAAGGGAAGGGGCCTGACGGACATATTTCGAGATATTTCTTCTTCTTGTTGTTCTTCTTCTGCACAGCTAAGCTGGAAGTGGCATTTGCGGCTCGCACTAGTGCACAGTTATCTCAAAGAAAGGGGCCACGGTGTTTCTGTATCTCTATTATGTTGGTGCGGCTTCGGAACTTTTAAATATCTCGATATATCTCGAAAACTACGCTTCTGATCAAAAAATATCATAGAACATAAATTGTAGGAAACATAATTCTCTACAAAAAAGGTCTCTTAACATTTTGCCATAGCTCGCTTCGTTTCCGAGATATTTGCAGATATATCTCAAGGGAAGGGGCCTGACGGACATATTTCGAGATATTTCTTCTTCTTGTTGTTCTTCTTCTGCACAGCTAAGCTGGAAGTGGCATTTACAGCTCGGAATAGTGCAGAGTTATCTCAAAGAAAGGGGCCACGGTGTTTCTGTATCTCTATTATGTTGGTGCGGCTTCGGAACTTTTAAATATCTTGATATATCTCGAGAACTACGCATCTGATCAAAAAATATCATAGAACATAAAAAGTAGGAAACTTAATTCTCTACAAAAAACGTCTCTTAACATTTTGCCATAGCTCGCTTCGTTTCCGAGATATTTGCAGATTTATCTCAAGGGAAGGGGCCTGACGGACATATTTCGAGATATTTCTTCTTCTTGTTGTTCTTCTTCTGCACAGCTAAGCTGGAAGTGGCATTTGCGGCTCGCACTAGTGCAGAGTTATCTCAAAGAAAGGGGCCACGGTGTTTCTGTATCCCTATTATGTTGGTGCGGCTTCGGAACTTTTAAATATCTCGATATATCTCGAAAACTACGCTTCTGATCAAAAAATATCAGAGAAAGTAAATTGTAGGAAACATAATTCTCTACAAAAAAGGTCTCTTAACATTTTGCCATAGCTCGCTTGGTTTCCGAGATATTTGCAGATTTATCTCAAGGGAAGGGGCCTGACGGACATATTTCGAGATATTTCTTCTTCTTGTTGTTCTTCTTCTGCACAGCTAAGCTGGAAGTGGCATTTGCAGCTCGCAATAGTGCAGAGTTATCTCAAAGAAAGGGGCCACGGTGTTTCTGTATCTATTATGTTGGTGCGGCCTCGGAACTTTTAAATATCTTGATATATCTCGAGAACTACGCCTCTGATCGAAAAATATCATAGACCATAAAAAGTAGGAAACTTAATTCTCTACAAAAAAGGTCTCTTAACATTTTGCCATAGCTCGCTTCGTTTCCGAGATATTTGCAGATTTATCTCAAGGGAAGGGGTCTGACGGACATATTTCGAGATATTTCTTCTTCTTGTTGTTCTTCTTCTGCACAGCTAAGCTGCAAGTGGCATTTGCAGCGCGCAATAGTGCAGAGTTATCTCAAAGAAAGGGGCCACGGTGTTTCTGTATCTCTATTATGTTGGTGCGGCTTCGGAACTTTTAAATATCTCGATATATCTCGACCACTACGCTTCTGATCAAAAAATATCATAGAACATAAATTGTAGGAAACATAATTCTCGACAAAAAAGGTCTCTTAACATTTTGCCATAGCTCGCTTCCTTTCCGAGATATTTGCAGATATATCTCAAGGGAAGGGGCCTGACGGACATATTTCGAGATATTTCTTCTTCTTGTTGTTCTTCTTCTGCACAGCTTAGCTGGAAGTGGCATTTGCAGGGCGCAATAGTGCAGAGTTATCTCAAAGAAAGGGGCCACGGTGTTTCTGTATCTCTATTATGTTGGTGCGGCTTCGGAACTTTTAAATATCTTGATATATCTCGAGAACTACGCATCTGATCAAAAAATATCATAGAACATAAAAAGTAGGAAACTTAATTCTCTACAAAAAAGGTCTCTTAACATTTTGCCATAGCTCGCTTCGTTTCCGAGATATTTGCAGATTTATCTCAAGGGAAGGGGACTAACGGACATATTTCGAGATATTTCTTCTTCTTGTTGTTCTTCTTCTGCACAGCTAAACTGGAAGTGGCATTTCCAGCTCGCAATAGTGCAGAGTTATCTCAAAGAAAGGGGCCACGGTGTTTCTGTATCTCTATTATGTTGGTGCGGCTTCGGAACTTTTAAATATCTCGATATATCTCGAAAACTACGCTTCTGATCAAAAAATATCATAGAACATAAATTGTAGGAAACATAATTCTCGACAAAAAAGGTCTCTTAACATTTTGCCATAGCTCGCTTCGTTTCCGAGATATTTGCAGATATATCTCAAGGGAAGGGGCCTGACGGACATATTTCGAGATATTTCTTCTTGTTGTTGTTCTTCTTCTGCACAGCTAAGCTGGAAGTGGCATTTGCAGCTCGCAATAGTGCAGAGTTATCTCAAAGAAAGGGGCCACGGTGTTTCTGTATCTCTATTATGTTGGTGCGGCTTCGGAACTTTTAAATATCTTGATATATCTCGAGAACTACGCGTCTGATCAAAAAATATCATAGAACATAAAAAGTAGGAAACTTAATTCTCTACAAAAACGGTCTCTTAACATTTTGCCATAGGTCGCTTCGTTTCCGAGATATTTGCAGATATATCTCAAGGGAAGGGGCCTGACGGACATATTTCGAGATATTTCTTCTTCTTGTTGTTCTTCTTCTGCACAGCTAAGCTGGAAGTGGCATTTGCGGCTCGCACTAGTGCACAGTTATCTCAAAGAAAGGGGCCACGGTGTTTCTGTATCTCTATTATGTTTGTGCGGCTTCGGAACTTTTAAATATCTCGATATATCTCGAAAACTACGCTTCTGATCAAAAAATATCATAGAACACAAATTGTAGGAAACATAATTCTCTACAAAAAAGGTCTCTTAACATTTTGCCATAGCTCGCTTCGTTTCCGAGATATTTGCAGATATATCTCAAGGGAAGGGGCCTGACGGACATATTTCGAGATATTTCTTCTTCTTGTTGTTCTTCTTCTGCACAGCTAAGCTGGAAGTGGCATTTACAGCTCGGAATAGTGCAGAGTTATCTCAAAGAAAGGGGCCACGGTGTTTCTGTATCTCTATTATGTTGGTGCGGCTTCGGAACTTTTAAATATCTTGATATATCTCGAGAACTACGCATCTGATCAAAAAATATCATAGAGCATAAAAAGTAGGAAACTTAATTCTCTACAAAAAACGTCTCTTAACATTTTGCCATAGCTCGCTTCGTTTCCGAGATATTTGCAGATTTATCTCAAGGGAAGGGGCCTGACGGACATATTTCGAGATATTTCTTCTTCTTGTTGTTCTTCTTCTGCACAGCTAAGCTGGAAGTGGCATTTGCGGCTCGCACTAGTGCAGAGTTATCTCAAAGAAAGGGGCCACGGTGTTTCTGTATCCCTATTATGTTGGTGCGGCTTCGGAACTTTTAAATATCTCGATATATCTCGCGAACTACGCTTCTGATCAAAAAATATCATAGAACATAAATTGTAGGAAACATAATTCTCTACAAAAAAGGTCTCTTAACATTTTGCCATAGCTCGCTTCGTTTCCGAGATATTTGCAGATATATCTCAAGGGAAGGGGCCTGACGGACATATTTCGAGATATTTCTTCTTCTTGTTGTTCTTCTTCTGCACAGCTAAGCTGGAAGTGGCATTTACAGCTCGGAATAGTGCAGAGTTATCTCAAAGAGAGGGGCCACGGTGTTTCTGTATCTCTATTATGTTGGTGCGGCTTCGGAACTTTTAAATATCTTGATATATCTCGAGAACTACGCATCTGATCAAAAAATATCATAGAACATAAAAAGTAGGAAACTTAATTCTCTACAAAAAAGGTCTCTTAACATTTTGCCATAGCTCGCTTCGTTTCCGAGATATTTGCAGATTTATCTCAAGGGAAGGGGCCTGACGGACATATTTCGAGATATTTCTTCTTCTTGTTGTTCTTCTTCTGCACAGCTAAGCTGGAAGTGGCATTTATAGCTCGGAATAGTGCAGAGTTATCTCAAAGAGAGGGGCCACGGTGTTTCTGTATCTCTATTATGTTGGTGCGGCTTCGGAACTTTTAAATATCTCGATATATCTCGAGAACTACGCGTCTGATCAAAGAATATCATAGAACATAAAAAGTAGGAAACTTAATTCTCTACAAAAACGGTCTCTTAACATTTTGCCATAGCTCGCTTCGTTTCCGAGATATTTGCAGATATATCTCAAGGGAAGGGGCCTGACGGACATATTTCGAGATATTTCTTCTTCTTGTTGTTCTTCTTCTGCACAGCTAAGCTGGAAGTGGCATTTGCGGCTCGCACTAGTGCACAGTTATCTCAAAGAAAGGGGCCACGGTGTTTCTGTATCTCTATTATGTTGGTGCGGCTTCGGAACTTTTAAATATCTCGATATATCTCGAAAACTACGCTTCTGATCAAAAAATATCATAGAACATAAATTGTAGGAAACATAATTCTCTACAAAAAAGGTCTCTTAACATTTTGCCATAGCTCGCTTCGTTTCCGAGATATTTGCAGATATATCTCAAGGGAAGGGGCCTGACGGACATATTTCGAGATATTTCTTCTTCTTGTTGTTCTTCTTCTGCACAGCTAAGCTGGAAGTGGCATTTACAGCTCGGAATAGTGCAGAGTTATCTCAAAGAAAGGGGCCACGGTGTTTCTGTATCTCTATTATGTTGGTGCGGCTTCGGAACTTTTAAATATCTTGATATATCTCGAGAACTACGCATCTGATCAAAAAATATCATAGAACATAAAAAGTAGGAAACTTAATTCTCTACAAAAAACGTCTCTTAACATTTTGCCATAGCTCGCTTCGTTTCCGAGATATTTGCAGATTTATCTCAAGGGAAGGGGCCTGACGGACATATTTCGAGATATTTCTTCTTCTTGTTGTTCTTCTTCTGCACAGCTAAGCTGGAAGTGGCATTTGCGGCTCGCACTAGTGCAGAGTTATCTCAAAGAAAGGGGCCACGGTGTTTCTGTATCCCTATTATGTTGGTGCGGCTTCGGAACTTTTAAATATCTCGATATATCTCGAAAACTACGCTTCTGATCAAAAAATATCAGAGAAAGTAAATTGTAGGAAACATAATTCTCTACAAAAAAGGTCTCTTAACATTTTGCCATAGCTCGCTTGGTTTCCGAGATATTTGCAGATTTATCTCAAGGGAAGGGGCCTGACGGACATATTTCGAGATATTTCTTCTTCTTGTTGTTCTTCTTCTGCACAGCTAAGCTGGAAGTGGCATTTGCAGCTCGCAATAGTGCAGAGTTATCTCAAAGAAAGGGGCCACGGTGTTTCTGTATCTATTATGTTGGTGCGGCCTCGGAACTTTTAAATATCTTGATATATCTCGAGAACTACGCCTCTGATCGAAAAATATCATAGACCATAAAAAGTAGGAAACTTAATTCTCTACAAAAAAGGTCTCTTAACATTTTGCCATAGCTCGCTTCGTTTCCGAGATATTTGCAGATTTATCTCAAGGGAAGGGGTCTGACGGACATATTTCGAGATATTTCTTCTTCTTGTTGTTCTTCTTCTGCACAGCTAAGCTGCAAGTGGCATTTGCAGCGCGCAATAGTGCAGAGTTATCTCAAAGAAAGGGGCCACGGTGTTTCTGTATCTCTATTATGTTGGTGCGGCTTCGGAACTTTTAAATATCTCGATATATCTCGACCACTACGCTTCTGATCAAAAAATATCATAGAACATAAATTGTAGGAAACATAATTCTCGACAAAAAAGGTCTCTTAACATTTTGCCATAGCTCGCTTCCTTTCCGAGATATTTGCAGATATATCTCAAGGGAAGGGGCCTGACGGACATATTTCGAGATATTTCTTCTTCTTGTTGTTCTTCTTCTGCACAGCTTAGCTGGAAGTGGCATTTGCAGCGCGCAATAGTGCAGAGTTATCTCAAAGAAAGGGGCCACGGTGTTTCTGTATCTCTATTATGTTGGTGCGGCTTCGGAACTTTTAAATATCTTGATATATCTCGAGAACTACGCATCTGATCAAAAAATATCATAGAACATAAAAAGTAGGAAACTTAATTCTCTACAAAAAAGGTCTCTTAACATTTTGCCATAGCTCGCTTCGTTTCCGAGATATTTGCAGATTTATCTCAAGGGAAGGGGACTAACGGACATATTTCGAGATATTTCTTCTTCTTGTTGTTCTTCTTCTGCACAGCTAAACTGGAAGTGGCATTTCCAGCTCGCAATAGTGCAGAGTTATCTCAAAGAAAGGGGCCACGGTGTTTCTGTATCTCTATTATGTTGGTGCGGCTTCGGAACTTTTAAATATCTCGATATATCTCGAAAACTACGCTTCTGATCAAAAAATATCATAGAACATAAATTGTAGGAAACATAATTCTCGACAAAAAAGGTCTCTTAACATTTTGCCATAGCTCGCTTCGTTTCCGAGATATTTGCAGATATATCTCAAGGGAAGGGGCCTGACGGACATATTTCGAGATATTTCTTCTTGTTGTTGTTCTTCTTCTGCACAGCTAAGCTGGAAGTGGCATTTGCAGCTCGCAATAGTGCAGAGTTATCTCAAAGAAAGGGGCCACGGTGTTTCTGTATCTCTATTATGTTGGTGCGGCTTCGGAACTTTTAAATATCTTGATATATCTCGAGAACTACGCGTCTGATCAAAAAATATCATAGAACATAAAAAGTAGGAAACTTAATTCTCTACAAAAACGGTCTCTTAACATTTTGCCATAGGTCGCTTCGTTTCCGAGATATTTGCAGATATATCTCAAGGGAAGGGGCCTGACGGACATATTTCGAGATATTTCTTCTTCTTGTTGTTCTTCTTCTGCACAGCTAAGCTGGAAGTGGCATTTGCGGCTCGCACTAGTGCACAGTTATCTCAAAGAAAGGGGCCACGGTGTTTCTGTATCTCTATTATGTTTGTGCGGCTTCGGAACTTTTAAATATCTCGATATATCTCGAAAACTACGCTTCTGATCAAAAAATATCATAGAACACAAATTGTAGGAAACATAATTCTCTACAAAAAAGGTCTCTTAACATTTTGCCATAGCTCGCTTCGTTTCCGAGATATTTGCAGATATATCTCAAGGGAAGGGGCCTGACGGACATATTTCGAGATATTTCTTCTTCTTGTTGTTCTTCTTCTGCACAGCTAAGCTGGAAGTGGCATTTACAGCTCGGAATAGTGCAGAGTTATCTCAAAGAAAGGGGCCACGGTGTTTCTGTATCTCTATTATGTTGGTGCGGCTTCGGAACTTTTAAATATCTTGATATATCTCGAGAACTACGCATCTGATCAAAAAATATCATAGAGCATAAAAAGTAGGAAACTTAATTCTCTACAAAAAACGTCTCTTAACATTTTGCCATAGCTCGCTTCGTTTCCGAGATATTTGCAGATTTATCTCAAGGGAAGGGGCCTGACGGACATATTTCGAGATATTTCTTCTTCTTGTTGTTCTTCTTCTGCACAGCTAAGCTGGAAGTGGCATTTGCGGCTCGCACTAGTGCAGAGTTATCTCAAAGAAAGGGGCCACGGTGTTTCTGTATCCCTATTATGTTGGTGCGGCTTCGGAACTTTTAAATATCTCGATATATCTCGCGAACTACGCTTCTGATGAAAAAATATCATAGAACATAAATTGTAGGAAACATAATTCTCTACAAAAAAGGTCTCTTAACATTTTGCCATAGCTCGCTTCGTTTCCGAGATATTTGCAGATATATCTCAAGGGAAGGGGCCTGACGGACATATTTCGAGATATTTCTTCTTCTTGTTGTTCTTCTTCTGCACAGCTAAGCTGGAAGTGGCATTTACAGCTCGGAATAGTGCAGAGTTATCTCAAAGAGAGGGGCCACGGTGTTTCTGTATCTCTATTATGTTGGTGCGGCTTCGGAACTTTTAAATATCTTGATATATCTCGAGAACTACGCATCTGATCAAAAAATATCATAGAACATAAAAAGTAGGAAACTTAATTCTCTACAAAAAAGGTCTCTTAACATTTTGCCATAGCTCGCTTCGTTTCCGAGATATTTGCAGATTTATCTCAAGGGAAGGGGACTAACGGACATATTTCGAGATATTTCTTCTTCTTGTTGTTCTTCTTCTGCACAGCTAAACTGGAAGTGGCATTTCCAGCTCGCAATAGTGCAGAGTTATCTCAAAGAAAGGGGACACGGTGTTTCTGTATCTCTATTATGTTGGTGCGGCCTCGGAACTTTTAAATATCTTGATATATCTCGAGAACTACGCATCTGATCAAAAAATATCATAGAACATAAAAAGTAGGAAACTTAATTCTCTACAAAAAAGGTCTCTTAACATTTTGCCATAGCTCGCTTCCTTTCCGAGATATTTGCAGATATATCTCAAGGGAAGGGGCCTGACGGACATATTTCGAGATATTTCTTCTTCTTGTTGTTCTTCTTCTGCACAGCTAAGCTGGAGGTGGCATTTGCAGCGCGCAATAGTGCAGAGTTATCTCAAAGAAAGGGGCCACGGTGTTTCTGTATCTCTATTATGTTGGTGCGGCTTCGGAACTTTTAAATATCTTGATATATCTCGAGAACTACGCATCTGATCAAAAAATATCATAGAACATAAAAAGTAGGAAACTTAATTCTCTACAAAAAAGGTCTCTTAAGATTTTGCCATAGCTCGCTTCGTTTCCGAGATATTTGCAGATTTATCTCAAGGGAAGGGGACTAACGGACATATTTCGAGATATTTCTTCTTCTTGTTGTTCTTCTTCTGCACAGCTAAACTGGAAGTGGCATTTCCAGCTCGCAATAGTGCAGAGTTATCTCAAAGAAAGGGGCCACGGTGTTTCTGTATCTCTATTATGTTGGTGCGGCTTCGGAGCTTTTAAATATCTCGATATATCTCGAAAACTACGCTTCTGATCAAAAAATATCATAGAACATAAATTGTAGGAAACATAATTCTCGACAAAAAAGGTCTCTTAACATTTTGCCATAGCTCGCTTCGTTTCCGAGATATTTGCAGATATATCTCAAGGGAAGGGGCCTGACGGACATATTTCGAGATATTTCTTCTTCTTGTTGTTCTTCTTCTGCACAGCTAAGCTGGAAGTGGCATTTGCAGCTCGCAATAGTGCAGAGTGATCTCAAAGAAAGGGGCTACGGTGTTTCTGTATCTCTATTATGTTGGTGCGGCTTCGGAACTTTTAAATATCTTGATATATCTCGAGAACTACGCGTCTGATCAAAAAATATCATAGAACATAAAAAGTAGGAAACTTAATTCTCTACAAAAACGGTCTCTTAACATTTTGCCATATCTCGCTTCGTTTCCGAGATATTTGCAGATATATCTCAAGGGAAGGGGCCTGACGGACATATTTCGAGATATTTCTTCTTCTTGTTGTTCTTCTTCTGCACAGCTAAGCTGGAAGTGGCATTTGCGGCTCGCACTAGTGCAGAGTTATCTCAAAGAAAGGGGCCACGGTGTTTCTGTATCCCTATTATGTTGGTGCGGCTTCGGAACTTTTAAATATCTCGATATATCTCGAGAACTACGCTTCTGATCAAAAAATATCATAGAACATAAATTGTAGGAAACATAATTCTCTACAAAAAAGGTCTCTTAAGATTTTGCCATAGCTCGCTTCGTTTCCGAGATATTTGCAGATATATCTCAAGGGAAGGGGCCTGACGGACATATTTCGAGATATTTCTTCTTCTTGTTGTTCTTCCTCTGCACAGCTAAGCTGGAAGTGGCATTTGCAGCTCGCAATAGTGCAGAGTTATCTCAAAGAAAGGGGACACGGTGTTTCTGTATCTCTATTATGTTGGTGCGGCTTCGGAACTTTTAAATATCTTGATATATCTCGAGAACTACGCATCTGATCAAAAAATATCATACAACATAAAAAGTAGGAAACTTAATTCACTACAAAAAAGGTCTCTTAACATTTTGCCATAGCTCGCTTCGTTTCCGAGATATTTGCAGATTTATCTCAAGGGAAGGGGCCTGACGGACATATTTCGAGATATTTCTTCTTCTTCTTGTTCTTCTTCTGCACAGCTAAGCTGGAAGTGGCATTTGCAGCGCGCAATAGTGCAGAGTTATCTCAAAGAAAGGGGCCACGGTGTTTCTGTATCTCTATTATGTTGGTGCGGCTTCGGAACTTTTAAATATCTTGATATATCTCGAGAACTACGCATCTGATCAAAAAATATCATAGAACATAAAAAGTAGGAAACTTAATTCTCTACAAAAAAGGTCTCTTAACATTTTGCCATAGCTCGCTTCCTTTCCGAGATATTTGCAGATATATCTCAAGGGAAGGGGCCTGACGGACATATTTCGAGATATTTCTTCTTCTTGTTGTTCTTCTTCTGCACAGCTAAGCTGGAGGTGGCATTTGCAGCGCGCAATAGTGCAGAGTTATCTCAAAGAAAGGGGCCACGGTGTTTCTGTATCTCTATTATGTTGGTGCGGCTTCGGAACTTTTAAATATCTTGATATATCTCGAGAACTACGCATCTGATCAAAAAATATCATAGAACATAAAAAGTAGGAAACTTAATTCTCTACAAAAAAGGTCTCTTAAGATTTTGCCATAGCTCGCTTCGTTTCCGAGATATTTGCAGATTTATCTCAAGGGAAGGGGACTAACGGACATATTTCGAGATATTTCTTCTTCTTGTTGTTCTTCTTCTGCACAGCTAAACTGGAAGTGGCATTTCCAGCTCGCAATAGTGCAGAGTTATCTCAAAGAAAGGGGCCACGGTGTTTCTGTATCTCTATTATGTTGGTGCGGCTTCGGAACTTTTAAATATCTCGATATATCTCGAAAACTACGCTTCTGATCAAAAAATATCATAGAACATAAATTGTAGGAAACATAATTCTCGACAAAAAAGGTCTCTTAACATTTTGCCATAGCTCGCTTCGTTTCCGAGATATTTGCAGATATATCTCAAGGGAAGGGGCCTGACGGACATATTTCGAGATATTTCTTCTTCTTGTTGTTCTTCTTCTGCACAGCTAAGCTGGAAGTGGCATTTGCAGCTCGCAATAGTGCAGAGTGATCTCAAAGAAAGGGGCCACGGTGTTTCTGTATCTCTATTATGTTGGTGCGGCTTCGGAACTTTTAAATATCTTGATATATCTCGAGAACTACGCGTCTGATCAAAAAATATCATAGAACATAAAAAGTAGGAAACTTAATTCTCTACAAAAACGGTCTCTTAACATTTTGCCATAGCTCGCTTCGTTTCCGAGATATTTGCAGATTTATCTCAAGGGAAGGGGACTAACGGACATATTTCGAGATATTTCTTCTTCTTGTTGTTCTTCTTCTGCACAGCTAAACTGGAAGTGGCATTTCCAGCTCGCAATAGTGCAGAGTTATCTCAAAGAAAGGGGCCACGGTGTTTCTGTATCTCTATTATGTTGGTGCGGCTTCGGAACTTTTAAATATCTCGATATATCTCGAAAACTACGCTTCTGATCAAAAAATATCATAGAACATAAATTGTAGGAAACATAATTCTCGACAAAAAAGGTCTCTTAACATTTTGCCATAGCTCGCTTCGTTTCCGAGATATTTGCAGATATATCTCAAGGGAAGGGGCCTGACGGACATATTTCGAGATATTTCTTCTTCTTGTTGTTCTTCCTCTGCACAGCTAAGCTGGAAGTGGCATTTGCAGCTCGCAATAGTGCAGAGTTATCTCAAAGAAAGGGGCCACGGTGTTCCTGTATCTCTATTATGTTGGTGCGGCTTCGGAACTTTTAAATATCTTGATATATCTCGAGAACTACGCGTCTGATCAAAAAATATCATAGAACATAAAAAGTAGGAAACTTAATTCTCTACAAAAACGGTCTCTTAATATTTTGCCATAGCTCGCTTCGTTTCCGAGATATTTGCAGATATATCTCAAGGGAAGGGGCCTGACGGACATATTTCGAGATATTTCTTCTTCTTGTTGTTCTTCTTCTGCACAGCTAAGCTGGAAGTGGCATTTGCGGCTCGCACTAGTGCACAGTTATCTCAAAGAAAGGGGCCACGGTGTTTCTGTATCCCTATTATGTTGGTGCGGCTTCGGAACTTTTAAATATCTCGATATATCTCGAGAACTACGCTTCTGATCAAAAAATATCATAGAACATAAATTGTAGGAAACATAATTCTCTACAAAAAAGGTCTCTTAACATTTTGCCATAGCTCGCTTCGTTTCCGAGATATTTGCAGATATATCTCAAGGGAAGGGGCCTGACGGACATATTTCGAGATATTTCTTCTTCTTGTTGTTCTTCCTCTGCACAGCTAAGCTGGAAGTGGCATTTGCAGCTCGCAATAGTGCAGAGTTATCTCAAAGAAAGGGGACACGGTGTTTCTGTATCTCTATTATGTTGGTGCGGCTTCGGAACTTTTAAATATCTTGATATATCTCGAGAACTACGCATCTGATCAAAAAATATCATACAACATAAAAAGTAGGAAACTTAATTCACTACAAAAAAGGTCTCTTAACATTTTGCCATAGCTCGCTTCGTTTCCGAGATATTTGCAGATTTATCTCAAGGGAAGGGGCCTGACGGACATATTTCGAGATATTTCTTCTTCTTCTTGTTCTTCTTCTGCACAGCTAAGCTGGAAGTGGCATTTGCAGCGCGCAATAGTGCAGAGTTATCTCAAAGAAAGGGGCCACGGTGTTTCTGTATCTCTATTATGTTGGTGCGGCTTCGGAACTTTTAAATATCTTGATATATCTCGAGAACTACGCATCTGATCAAAAAATATCATAGAACATAAAAAGTAGGAAACTTAATTCTCTACAAAAAAGGTCTCTTAACATTTTGCCATAGCTCGCTTCCTTTCCGAGATATTTGCAGATATATCTCAAGGGAAGGGGCCTGACGGACATATTTCGAGATATTTCTTCTTCTTGTTGTTCTTCTTCTGCACAGCTAAGCTGGAGGTGGCATTTGCAGCGCGCAATAGTGCAGAGTTATCTCAAAGAAAGGGGCCACGGTGTTTCTGTATCTCTATTATGTTGGTGCGGCTTCGGAACTTTTAAATATCTTGATATATCTCGAGAACTACGCATCTGATCAAAAAATATCATAGAACATAAAAAGTAGGAAACTTAATTCTCTACAAAAAAGGTCTCTTAAGATTTTGCCATAGCTCGCTTCGTTTCCGAGATATTTGCAGATTTATCTCAAGGGAAGGGGACTAACGGACATATTTCGAGATATTTCTTCTTCTTGTTGTTCTTCTTCTGCACAGCTAAACTGGAAGTGGCATTTCCAGCTCGCAATAGTGCAGAGTTATCTCAAAGAAAGGGGCCACGGTGTTTCTGTATCTCTATTATGTTGGTGCGGCTTCGGAACTTTTAAATATCTCGATATATCTCGAAAACTACGCTTCTGATCAAAAAATATCATAGAACATAAATTGTAGGAAACATAATTCTCGACAAAAAAGGTCTCTTAACATTTTGCCATAGCTCGCTTCGTTTCCGAGATATTTGCAGATATATCTCAAGGGAAGGGGCCTGACGGACATATTTCGAGATATTTCTTCTTCTTGTTGTTCTTCCTCTGCACAGCTAAGCTGGAAGTGGCATTTGCAGCTCGCAATAGTGCAGAGTTATCTCAAAGAAAGGGGCCACGGTGTTCCTGTATCTCTATTATGTTGGTGCGGCTTCGGAACTTTTAAATATCTTGATATATCTCGAGAACTACGCGTCTGATCAAAAAATATCATAGAACATAAAAAGTAGGAAACTTAATTCTCTACAAAAACGGTCTCTTAATATTTTGCCATAGCTCGCTTCGTTTCCGAGATATTTGCAGATATATCTCAAGGGAAGGGGCCTGACGGACATATTTCGAGATATTTCTTCTTCTTGTTGTTCTTCTTCTGCACAGCTAAGCTGGAAGTGGCATTTGCGGCTCGCACTAGTGCACAGTTATCTCAAAGAAAGGGGCCACGGTGTTTCTGTATCCCTATTATGTTGGTGCGGCTTCGGAACTTTTAAATATCTCGATATATCTCGAGAACTACGCTTCTGATCAAAAAATATCATAGAACATAAATTGTAGGAAACATAATTCTCTACAAAAAAGGTCTCTTAACATTTTGCCATAGCTCGCTTCGTTTCCGAGATATTTGCAGATATATCTCAAGGGAAGGGGCCTGACGGACATATTTCGAGATATTTCTTCTTCTTGTTGTTCTTCCTCTGCACAGCTAAGCTGGAAGTGGCATTTGCAGCTCGCAATAGTGCAGAGTTATCTCAAAGAAAGGGGACACGGTGTTTCTGTATCTCTATTATGTTGGTGCGGCTTCGGAACTTTTAAATATCTTGATATATCTCGAGAACTACGCATCTGATCAAAAAATATCATACAACATAAAAAGTAGGAAACTTAATTCACTACAAAAAAGGTCTCTTAACATTTTGCCATAGCTCGCTTCGTTTCCGAGATATTTGCAGATTTATCTCAAGGGAAGGGGCCTGACGGACATATTTCGAGATATTTCTTCTTCTTCTTGTTCTTCTTCTGCACAGCTAAGCTGGAAGTGGCATTTGCAGCGCGCAATAGTGCAGAGTTATCTCAAAGAAAGGGGCCACGGTGTTTCTGTATCTCTATTATGTTGGTGCGGCTTCGGAACTTTTAAATATCTTGATATATCTCGAGAACTACGCATCTGATCAAAAAATATCATAGAACATAAAAAGTAGGAAACTTAATTCTCTACAAAAAAGGTCTCTTAACATTTTGCCATAGCTCGCTTCCTTTCCGAGATATTTGCAGATATATCTCAAGGGAAGGGGCCTGACGGACATATTTCGAGATATTTCTTCTTCTTGTTGTTCTTCTTCTGCACAGCTAAGCTGGAGGTGGCATTTGCAGCGCGCAATAGTGCAGAGTTATCTCAAAGAAAGGGGCCACGGTGTTTCTGTATCTCTATTATGTTGGTGCGGCTTCGGAACTTTTAAATATCTTGATATATCTCGAGAACTACGCATCTGATCAAAAAATATCATAGAACATAAAAAGTAGGAAACTTAATTCTCTACAAAAAAGGTCTCTTAAGATTTTGCCATAGCTCGCTTCGTTTCCGAGATATTTGCAGATTTATCTCAAGGGAAGGGGACTAACGGACATATTTCGAGATATTTCTTCTTCTTGTTGTTCTTCTTCTGCACAGCTAAACTGGAAGTGGCATTTCCAGCTCGCAATAGTGCAGAGTTATCTCAAAGAAAGGGGCCACGGTGTTTCTGTATCTCTATTATGTTGGTGCGGCTTCGGAACTTTTAAATATCTCGATATATCTCGAAAACTACGCTTCTGATCAAAAAATATCATAGAACATAAATTGTAGGAAACATAATTCTCGACAAAAAAGGTCTCTTAACATTTTGCCATAGCTCGCTTCGTTTCCGAGATATTTGCAGATATATCTCAAGGGAAGGGGCCTGACGGACATATTTCGAGATATTTCTTCTTCTTGTTGTTCTTCTTCTGCACAGCTAAGCTGGAAGTGGCATTTGCAGCTCGCAATAGTGCAGAGTGATCTCAAAGAAAGGGGCCACGGTGTTTCTGTATCTCTATTATGTTGGTGCGGCTTCGGAACTTTTAAATATCTTGATATATCTCGAGAACTACGCGTCTGATCAAAAAATATCATAGAACATAAAAAGTAGGAAACTTAATTCTCTACAAAAACGGTCTCTTAACATTTTGCCATAGCTCGCTTCGTTTCCGAGATATTTGCAGATTTATCTCAAGGGAAGGGGACTAACGGACATATTTCGAGATATTTCTTCTTCTTGTTGTTCTTCTTCTGCACAGCTAAACTGGAAGTGGCATTTCCAGCTCGCAATAGTGCAGAGTTATCTCAAAGAAAGGGGCCACGGTGTTTCTGTATCTCTATTATGTTGGTGCGGCTTCGGAACTTTTAAATATCTCGATATATCTCGAAAACTACGCTTCTGATCAAAAAATATCATAGAACATAAATTGTAGGAAACATAATTCTCGACAAAAAAGGTCTCTTAACATTTTGCCATAGCTCGCTTCGTTTCCGAGATATTTGCAGATATATCTCAAGGGAAGGGGCCTGACGGACATATTTCGAGATATTTCTTCTTCTTGTTGTTCTTCCTCTGCACAGCTAAGCTGGAAGTGGCATTTGCAGCTCGCAATAGTGCAGAGTTATCTCAAAGAAAGGGGCCACGGTGTTCCTGTATCTCTATTATGTTGGTGCGGCTTCGGAACTTTTAAATATCTTGATATATCTCGAGAACTACGCGTCTGATCAAAAAATATCATAGAACATAAAAAGTAGGAAACTTAATTCTCTACAAAAACGGTCGCTTAATATTTTGCCATAGCTCGCTTCGTTTCCGAGATATTTGCAGATATATCTCAAGGGAAGGGGCCTGACGGACATATTTCGAGATATTTCTTCTTCTTGTTGTTCTTCTTCTGCACAGCTAAGCTGGAAGTGGCATTTGCGGCTCGCACTAGTGCACAGTTATCTCAAAGAAAGGGGCCACGGTGTTTCTGTATCTCTATTATGTTGGTGCGGCTTCGGAACTTTTAAATATCTCGATATATCTCGAAAACTACGCTTCTGATCAAAAAATATCATAGAACATAAATTGTAGGAAACATAATTCTCGACAAAAAAGGTCTCTTAACATTTTGCCATAGCTCGCTTTGTTTCCGAGATATTTGCAGATATATCTCAAGGGAAGGGGCCTGACGGACATATTTCGAGATATTTCTTCTTCTTGTTGTTCTTCTTCTGCACAGCTAAGCTGGAAGTGGCATTTGCAGCTCGCAATAGTGCAGAGTTATCTCAAAGAAAGGGGCCACGGTGTTTCTGTATCTCTATTATGTTGGTGCGGCTTCGGAACTTTTAAATATCTTGATATATCTCGAGAACTACGCGTCTGATCAAAAAATATCATAGAACATAAAAAGTAGGAAACTTAATTCTCTACAAAAACGGTCTCTTAACATTTTGCCATAGCTCGCTTCGTTTCCGAGATATTTGCAGATATATCTCAAGGGAAGGGGCCTGACGGACATATTTCGAGATATTTCTTCTTCTTGTTGTTCTTCTTCTGCACAGCTAAGCTGGAAGTGGCATTTGCGGCTCGCACTAGTGCACAGTTATCTCAAAGAAAGGGGCCACGGTGTTTCTGTATCTCTATTATGTTGGTGCGGCTTCGGAACTTTTAAATATCTCGATATATCTCGAAAACTACGCTTCTGATCAAAAAATATCATAGAACATAAATTGTAGGAAACATAATTCTCTACAAAAAAGGTCTCTTAACATTTTGCCATAGCTCGCTTCGTTTCCGAGATATTTGCAGATATATCTCAAGGGAAGGGGCCTGACGGACATATTTCGAGATATTTCTTCTTCTTGTTGTTCTTCTTCTGCACAGCTAAGCTGGTAGTGGCATTTGCGGCTCGCACTAGTGCAGAGTTATCTCAAAGAAAGGGGCCACGGTGTTTCTGTGTCCCTATTATGTTGGTGCGGCTTCGGAACTTTTAAATATCTCGATATATCTCGAGAACTACGCTTCTGATCAAAAAATATCATAGAACATAAATTGTAGAAAACATAATTCTCTACAAAAAAGGTCTCTTAACATTTTGCCATAGCTCGCTTCGTTTCCGAGATATTTGCAGATATATCTCAAGGGAAGGGGCCTGACGGACATATTTCGAGATATTTCTTCTTCTTGTTGTTCTTCTTCTGCACAGCTAAGCTGGAAGTGGCATTTACAGCTCGGAATAGTGCTGAGTTATCTCAAAGAGAGGGGCCACGGTGTTTCTGTATCTCTATTATGTTGGTGCGGCTTCGGAACTGTTAAATATCTTGATATATCTCGAGAACTACGCATCTGATCAAAAAATATCATAGAACATGAAAAGTAGGAAACTTAATTCTCTACAAAAAAGGTCTCTTAACATTTTGCCATAGCTCTCTTGGTTTCCGAGATATTTGCAGATTTATCTCAAGGGAAGGGGCCTGACGGACATATTTCGAGATATTTCATCTTCCTGTTGTTCCTCTTCTGCACAGCTAAGCTGGAAGTGGCATTTGCGGCTCGCACTAGTGCAGAGTTATCTCAAAGAAAGGGGCCACGGTGTTTCTGTATCCCTATTATGTTGGTGCGGCTTCGGAACTTTTAAATATCTCGATATATCTCGAGAACTACGCTTCTGATCAAAAAATATCATAGAACATAAATTGTAGGAAACATAATTCTCTACAAAAAACGTCTCTTAACATTTTGCCATAGCTCGCTTCGTTTCCGAGATATTTGCAGATTCAGCTCAAAGGAACTGGCCTGACGGACATATTTCGAGATATTTCTTCTTCTTGTTGTTCTTCCTCTGCACAGCTAAGCTGGAAGTGGCATTTGCAGCTCGCAATAGTGCAGAGTTATCTCAAAGAAAGGGGCCACGGTGTTTCTGTATCTCTATTATGTTGGTGCGGCTTCGGAACTTTTAAATATCTTGATATATCTCGAGAACTACGCATCTGATCAAAAAATATCATACAACATAAAAAGTAGGAAACTTAATTCTCTACAAAAAAGGTCTCTTAACATTTTGCCATAGCTCGCTTGGTTTCCGAGATATTTGCAGATTTATCTCAAGGGAAGGGGCCTAACGGACATATTTCGAGATATTTCTTCTTCTTGTTGTTCTTCTTCTGCACAGCTAAACTGGAAGTGGCATTTCCAGCACGCAATAGTGCAGAGTTATCTCAAAGAAAGGGGCCACGGTGTTTCTGTATCTCTATTATGTTGGTGCGGCTTCGGAACTTTTAAATATCTCGATATATCTCGACCACTACGCTTCTGATCAAAAAATATCATAGAACATAAATTGTAGGAAACATAATTCTCGACAAAAAAGGTCTCTTAACATTTTGCCATAGCTCGCTTCCTTTCCGAGATATTTGCAGATATATCTCAAGGGAAGGGGCCTGACGGACATATTTCGAGATATTTCTTCTTCTTGTTGTTCTTCTTCTGCACAGCTAAGCTGGAGGTGGCATTTGCAGCGCGCAATAGTCCAGAGTTATCTCAAAGAAAGGGGCCACGGTGTTTCTGTATCTCTATTATGTTGGTGCGGCTTCGGAACTTTTAAATATCCTGATATATCTCGAGAACTACGCATCTGATCAAAAAATATCATAGAACATAAAAAGTAGGAAACTTAATTCTCTACAAAAAAGGTCTCTTAACATTTTGCCATAGCTCGCTTCGTTTCCGAGATATTTGCAGATTTATCTCAAGGGAAGGGGACTAACGGACATATTTCGAGATATTTCTTCTTCTTGTTGTTCTTCTTCTGCACAGCTAAACTGGAAGTGGCATTTCCAGCTCGCAATAGTGCAGAGTTATCTCAAAGAAAGGGGCCACGGTGTTTCTGTATCTCTATTATGTTGGTGCGGCTTCGGAACTTTTAAATATCTCGATATATCTCGAAAACTACGCGTCTGATTAAAAAATATCATAGAACATAAAAAGTAGGAAACTTAATTCTCTACAAAAACGGTCTCTTAACATTTTGCCATAGCTCGCTTCGTTTCCGAGATATTTGCAGATATATCTCAAGGGAAGGGGCCTGACGGACATATTTCGAGATATTTCTTCTTCTTGTTGTTCTTCTTCTGCACAGCTAAGCTGGAAGTCGCATTTGCGGCTCGCACTAGTGCACAGTTATCTCAAAGAAAGGGGCCACGGTGTTTCTGTATCTCTATTATGTTGGTGCGGCTTCGGAACTTTTAAATATCTCGATATATCTCGAAAACTACGCTTCTGATCAAAAAATATCATAGAACATAAATTGTAGGAAACATAATTCTCTACAAAAAAGGTCTCTTAACATTTTGCCATAGCTCGCTTCGTTTCCGAGATATTTGCAGATATATCTCAAGGGAAGGGGCCTGACGGACATATTTCGAGATATTTCTTCTTCTTGTTGTTCTTCTTCTGCACAGCTAAGCTGGTAGTGGCATTTGCGGCTCGCACTAGTGCAGAGTTATCTCAAAGAAAGGGGCCACGGTGTTTCTGTGTCCCTATTATGTTGGTGCGGCTTCGGAACTTTTAAATATCTCGATATATCTCGAGAACTACGCTTCTGATCAAAAAATATCATAGAACATAAATTGTAGAAAACATAATTCTCTACAAAAAAGGTCTCTTAACATTTTGCCATAGCTCGCTTCGTTTCCGAGATATTTGCAGATATATATCAAGGGAAGGGGCCTGACGGACATATTTCGAGATATTTCTTCTTCTTGTTGTTCTTCTTCTGCACAGCTAAGCTGGAAGTGGCATTTACAGCTCGGAATAGTGCTGAGTTATCTCAAAGAAAGGGGCCACGGTGTTTCTGTATCTCTATTATGTTGGTGCGGCTTCGGAACTTTTAAATATCTCGATATATCTCGACCACTACGCTTCTGATCAAAAAATATCATAGAACATAAATTGTAGGAAACATAATTCTCGACAAAAAAGGTCTCTTAACATTTTGCCATAGCTCGCTTCCTTTCCGAGATATTTGCAGATATATCTCAAGGGAAGGGGCCTGACGGACATATTTCGAGATATTTCTTCTTCTTGTTGTTCTTCTTCTGCACAGCTAAGCTGGAGGTGGCATTTGCAGCGCGCAATAGTGCAGAGTTATCTCAAAGAAAGGGGCCACGGTGTTTCTGTATCTCTATTATGTTGGTGCGGCTTCGGAACTTTTAAATATCTTGATATATCTCGAGAACTACGCATCTGATCAAAAAATATCATAGAACATAAAAAGTAGGAAACTTAATTCTCTACAAAAAAGGTCTCTTAAGATTTTGCCATAGCTCGCTTCGTTTCCGAGATATTTGCAGATTTATCTCAAGGGAAGGGGACTAACGGACATATTTCGAGATATTTCTTCTTCTTGTTGTTCTTCTTCTGCACAGCTAAACTGGAAATGGCATTTCCAGCTCGCAATAGTGCAGAGTTATCTCAAAGAAAGGGGCCACGGTGTTTCTGTATCTGTATTATGTTGGTGCGGCTTCGGAACTTTTAAATATCTTGATATATCTCGAGAACTACGCGTCTGATCAAAAAATATCATAGAACATAAAAAGTAGGAAACTTAATTCTCTACAAAAACGGTCTCTTAGCATTTTGCCATAGCTCGCTTCGTTTCCGAGATATTTGCAGATATATCTCAAGGGAAGGGGCCTGACGGACATATTTCGAGATATTTCTTCTTCTTGTTGTTCTTCTTCTGCACAGCTAAGCTGGAAGTGGCATTTGCGGCTCGCACTAGTGCACAGTTATCTCAAAGAAAGGGGCCACGGTGTTTCTGTATCTCTATTATGTTGGTGCGGCTTCGGAACTTTTAAATATCTCGATATATCTCGAAAACTACGCTTCTGATCAAAAAATATCATAGAACACAAATTGTAGGAAACATAATTCTCTACAAAAAAGGTCTCTTAACATTTTGCCATAGCTCGCTTCGTTTCCGAGATATTTGCAGATATATCTCAAGGGAAGGGGCCTGACGGACATATTTCGAGATATTTCTTCTTCTTGTTGTTCTTCTTCTGCACAGCTAAGCTGGAAGTGGCATTTACAGCTCGGAATAGTGCAGAGTTATCTCAAAGAAAGGGGCCACGGTGTTTCTGTATCTCTATTATGTTGGTGCGGCTTCGGAACTTTTAAATATCTTGATATATCTCGAGAACTACGCATCTGATCAAAAAATATCATAGAGCATAAAAAGTAGGAAACTTAATTCTCTACAAAAAACGTCTCTTAACATTTTGCCATAGCTCGCTTCGTTTCCGAGATATTTGCAGATTAATCTCAAGGGAAGGGGCCTGACGGACATATTTCGAGATATTTCTTCTTCTTGTTGTTCTTCTTCTGCACAGCTAAGCTGGAAGTGGCATTCGCGGCTCGCACTAGTGCAGAGTTATCTCAAAGAAAGGGGCCACGGTGTTTCTGTATCCCTATTATGTTGGTGCGGCTTCGGAACTTTTAAATATCTCGATATATCTCGCGAACTACGCTTCTGATCAAAAAATATCATAGAACATAAATTGTAGGAAACATAATTCTCTACAAAAAAGGTCTCTTAACATTTTGCCATAGCTCGCTTCGTTTCCGAGATATTTGCAGATATATCTCAAGGGAAGGGGCCTGACGGACATATTTCGAGATATTTCTTCTTCTTGTTGTTCTTCTTCTGCACAGCTAAGCTGGAAGTGGCATTTGCGGCTCGCACTAGTGCACAGTTATCTCAAAGAAAGGGGCCACGGTGTTTCTGTATCTCTATTATGTTGGTGCGGCTTCGGAACTTTTAAATATCTCGATATATCTCGAAAACTACGCTTCTGATCAAAAAATATTATAGAACATAAATTGTAGGAAACATAATTCTCTACAAAAAAGGTCTCTTAACATTTTGCCATAGCTCGCTTCGTTTCCGAGATATTTGCAGATATATCTCAAGGGAAGGGGCCTGACGGACATATTTCGAGATATTTCTTCTTCTTGTTGTTCTTCTTCTGCACAGCTAAGCTGGAAGTGGCATTTACAGCTCGGAATAGTGCAGAGTTATCTCAAAGAAAGGGGCCACGGTGTTTCTGTATCTCTATTATGTTGGTGCGGCTTCGGAACTTTTAAATATCTTGATATATCTCGAGAACTACGCATCTGATCAAAAAATATCATAGAACATAAAAAGTAGGAAACTTAATTCTCTACAAAAAACGTCTCTTAACATTTTGCCATAGCTCGCTTCGTTTCCGAGATATTTGCAGATTTATCTCAAGGGAAGGGGCCTGACGGACATATTTCGAGATATTTGTTCTTCTTGTTGTTCTTCTTCTGCACAGCTAAGCTGGAAGTGGCATTTGCGGCTCGCACTAGTGCAGAGTTATCTCAAAGAAAGGGGCCACGGTGTTTCTGTATCCCTATTATGTTGGTGCGGCTTCGGAACTTTTAAATATCTCGATATATCTCGAGAACTACGCTTCTGATCAAAAAATATCATAGAATATAAATTGTAGGAAACATAATTCTCTACAAAAAAGGTCTCTTAACATTTTGCCATAGCTCGCTTCGTTTCCGAGATATTTGCAGATATATCACAAGGGAAGGGGCCTGACGGACATATTTCGAGATATTTCTTCTTCTTGTTGTTCTTCTTCTGCACAGCTAAGCTGGAAGTGGCATTTACAGCTCGGAATAGTGCAGAGTTATCTCAAAGAGAGGGGCCACGGTGTTTCTGTATCTCTATTATGTTGGTGCGGCTTCGGAACTTTTAAATATCTCGATATATCTCGCGAACTACGCTTCTGATCAAAAAATATCATAGAACATAAATTGTAGGAAACATAATTCTCTACAAAAAAGGTCTCTTAACATTTTGCCATAGCTCGCTTCGTTTCCGAGATATTTGCAGATATATCTCAAGGGAAGGGGCCTGACGGACATATTTCGAGATATTTCTTCTTCTTGTTGTTCTTCTTCTGCACAGCTAAGCTGGAAGTGGCATTTGCGGCTCGCACTAGTGCACAGTTATCTCAAAGAAAGGGGCCACGGTGTTTCTGTATCTCTATTATGTTGGTGCGGCTTCGGAACTTTTAAATATCTCGATATATCTCGAAAACTACGCTTCTGATCAAAAAATATTATAGAACATAAATTGTAGGAAACATAATTCTCTACAAAAAAGGTCTCTTAACATTTTGCCATAGCTCGCTTCGTTTCCGAGATATTTGCAGATATATCACAAGGGAAGGGGCCTGACGGACATATTTCGAGATATTTCTTCTTCTTGTTGTTCTTCTTCTGCACAGCTAAGCTGGAAGTGGCATTTACAGCTCGGAATAGTGCAGAGTTATCTCAAAGAGAGGGGCCACGGTGTTTCTGTATCTCTATTATGTTGGTGCGGCTTCGGAACTTTTAAATATCTTGATATATCTCGAGAACTACGCATCTGATCAAAAAAAATCATAGAACATAAAAAGTAGGAAACTTAATTCTCTACAAAAAAGGTCTCTTAACATTTTGCCATAGCTCGCTTCGTTTCCGAGATATTTGCAGATTTATCTCAAGGGAAGGGGCCTAACGGACATATTTCGAGATATTTCTTCTTCTTGTTGTTCGTCTTCTGCACAGCTAAACTGGAAGTGGCATTTCCAGCTCGCAATAGTGCAGAGTTATCTCAAAGAGAGGGGCCACGGTGTTTCTGTATCTCTATTATGTTGGTGCGGCTTCGGAACTTTTAAATATCTTGATATATCTCGAGAACTACGCATCTGATCAAAAAATATCATAGAACATGAAAAGTAGGAAACTTAATTCTCTACAAAAAAGGTCTCTTAACATTTTGCCATAGCTCTCTTCGTTTCCGAGATATTTGCAGATTTATCTCAAGGGAAGGGGACTAACGGACATATTTCGAGATATTTCTTCTTCTTGTTGTTCTTCTTCTGCACAGCTAAACTGGAAGTGGCATTTCCAGCTCGCAATAGTGCAGAGTTATCTCAAAGAAAGGGGCCACGGTGTTTCTGTATCTCTATTATATTGGTGCGGCTTCGGAACTTTTAAATATCTCGATATATCTCGAAAACTACGCTTCTGATCAAAAAATATCATAGAACATAAATTGTAGGAAACATAATTTCACGACAAAAAAGGTCTCTTAACATTTTGCCATAGCTCGCTTCGTTTCCGAGATATTTGCAGATATATCTCAAGGGAAGGGGCCTGACGGACATATTTCGAGATATTTCTTCTTCTTGTTGTTCTTCTTCTGCACAGCTAAGCTGGAAGTGGCATTTGCGGCTCGCACTAGTGCAGAGTTATCTCAAAGAAAGGGGCCACGGTGTTTCGGTATCCCTATTATGTTGGTGCGGCTTCGGAACTTTTAAATATCTCAATATATCTCGAGAACTACGCTTCTGATCAAAAAATATCATAGAACATAAATTGTAGGAAACATAATTCTCTACAAAAAACGTCTCTTAACATTCTGCCATAGCTCGCTTCGTTTCCGAGATATTTGCAGATTTATCTCAAGGGAAGGGGCCTGACGGACATATTTCGAGATATTTCTTCTTCTTGTTGTTCTTCTTCTGCACAGCTAAGCTGGAAGTGGCATTTGCAGCTCGCAATAGTGCAGAGTTATCTCAAAGAAAGGGGCCACGGTGTTTCTGTATCTCTATTATGTTGGTGCGGCTTCGGAACTTTTAAATATCTCGATATATCTCGAAAACTACGCTTCTGATCAAAAAATATCATAGAACATAAATTGTAGGAAACATAATTCTCGACAAAAAAGGTCTCTTAACATTTTGCCATAGCTCGCTTCGTTTCCGAGATATTTGCAGATATATCTCAAGGGAAGGGGCCTGACGGACATATTTCGAGATATTTCTTCTTCTTGTTGTTCTTCTTCTGCACAGCTAAGCTGGAAGTGGCATTTGCAGCTCGCAATAGTGCAGAGTGATCTCAAAGAAAGGGGCCACGGTGTTTCTGTATCTCTATTATGTTGGTGCGGCTTCGGAACTTTTAAATATCTTGATATATCTCGAGAACTACGCGTCTGATCAAAAAATATCATAGAACATAAAAAGTAGGAAACTTAATTCTCTACAAAAACGGTCTCTTAACATTTTGCCATAGCTCGCTTCGTTTCCGAGATATTTGCAGATTTATCTCAAGGGAAGGGGACTAACGGACATATTTCGAGATATTTCTTCTTCTTGTTGTTCTTCTTCTGCACAGCTAAACTGGAAGTGGCATTTCCAGCTCGCAATAGTGCAGAGTTATCTCAAAGAAAGGGGCCACGGTGTTTCTGTATCTCTATTATGTTGGTGCGGCTTCGGAACTTTTAAATATCTCGATATATCTCGAAAACTACGCTTCTGATCAAAAAATATCATAGAACATAAATTGTAGGAAACATAATTCTCGACAAAAAAGGTCTCTTAACATTTTGCCATAGCTCGCTTCGTTTCCGAGATATTTGCAGATATATCTCAAGGGAAGGGGCCTGACGGACATATTTCGAGATATTTCTTCTTCTTGTTGTTCTTCTTCTGCACAGCTAAGCTGGAAGTGGCATTTGCAGCTCGCAATAGTGCAGAGTTATCTCAAAGAAAGGGGCCACGGTGTTTCTGTATCTCTATTATGTTGGTGCGGCTTCGGAACTTTTAAATATCTTGATATATCTCGAGAACTACGCGTCTGATCAAAAAATATCATAGAACATAAAAAGGAGGAAACTTAATTCTCTACAAAAACGGTCTCTTAACATTTTGCCATAGCTCGCTTCGTTTCCGAGATATTTGCAGATATATCTCAAGGGAAGGGGCCTGACGGACATATTTCGAGATATTTCTTCTTCTTGTTGTTCTTCTTCTGCACAGCTAAGCTGGAAGTGGCATTTGCGGCTCGCACTAGTGCACAGTTATCTCAAAGAAAGGGGCCACGGTGTTTCTGTATCTCTATTATGTTGGTGCGGCTTCGGAACTTTTAAATATCTCGATATATCTCGAAAACTACGCTTCTGATCAAAAAATATCATAGAACATAAATTGTAGGAAACATAATTCTCTACAAAAAAGGTCTCTTAACATTTTGCCATAGCTCGCTTCGTTTCCGAGATATTTGCAGATATATCTCAAGGGAAGGGGCCTGACGGACATATTTCGAGATATTTCTTCTTCTTGTTGTTCTTCTTCTGCACAGCTAAGCTGGTAGTGGCATTTGCGGCTCGCACTAGTGCAGAGTTATCTCAAAGAAAGGGGCCACGGTGTTTCTGTGTCCCTATTATGTTGGTGCGGCTTCGGAACTTTTAAATATCTCGATATATCTCGAGAACTACGCTTCTGATCAAAAAATATCATAGAACATAAATTGTAGAAAACATAATTCTCTACAAAAAAGGTCTCTTAACATTTTGCCATAGCTCGCTTCGTTTCCGAGATATTTGCAGATATATCTCAAGGGAAGGGGCCTGACGGACATATTTCGAGATATTTCTTCTTCTTGTTGTTCTTCTTCTGCACAGCTAAGCTGGAAGTGGCATTTACAGCTCGGAATAGTGCTGAGTTATCTCAAAGAGAGGGGCCACGGTGTTTCTGTATCTCTATTATGTTGGTGCGGCTGCGGAACTGTTAAATATCTTGATATATCTCGAGAACTACGCATCTGATCAAAAAATATCATAGAACATGAAAAGTAGGAAACTTAATTCTCTACAAAAAAGGTCTCTTAACATTTTGCCATAGCTCTCTTGGTTTCCGAGATATTTGCAGATTTATCTCAAGGGAAGGGGCCTGACGGACATATTTCGAGATATTTCTTCTTCCTGTTGTTCCTCTTCTGCACAGCTAAGCTGGAAGTGGCATTTGCGGCTCGCACTAGTGCAGAGTTATCTCAAAGAAAGGGGCCACGGTGTTTCTGTATCCCTATTATGTTGGTGCGGCTTCGGAACTTTTAAATATCTCGATATATCTCGAGAACTACGCTTCTGATCAAAAAATATCATAGAACATAAATTGTAGGAAACATAATTCTCTACAAAAAACGTCTCTTAACATTTTGCCATAGCTCGCTTCGTTTCCGAGATATTTGCAGATTCAGCTCAAAGGAACTGGCCTGACGGACATATTTCGAGATATTTCTTCTTCTTGTTGTTCTTCCTCTGCACAGCTAAGCTGGAAGTGGCATTTGCAGCTCGCAATAGTGCAGAGTTATCTCAAAGAAAGGGGCCACGGTGTTTCTGTATCTCTATTATGTTGGTGCGGCTTCGGAACTTTTAAATATCTTGATATATCTCGAGAACTACGCATCTGATCAAAAAATATCATAGAACATAAAAAGTAGGAAACTTAATTCTCTACAAAAAAGGTCTCTTAACATTTTGCCATAGCTCGCTTCGTTTCCGAGATATTTGCAGATTTATCTCAAGGGAAGGGGCCTAACGGACATATTTCGAGATATTTCTTCTTCTTGTTGTTCTTCTTCTGCACAGCTAAACTGGAAGTGGCATTTCCAGCACGCAATAGTGCAGAGTTATCTCAAAGAAAGGGGCCACGGTGTTTCTGTATCTCTATTATGTTGGTGCGGCTTCGGAACTTTTAAATATCTCGATATATCTCGACCACTACGCTTCTGATCAAAAAATATCATAGAACATAAATTGTAGGAAACATAATTCTCGACAAAAAAGGTCTCTTAACATTTTGCCATAGCTCGCTTCCTTTCCGAGATATTTGCAGATATATCTCAAGGGAAGGGGCCTGACGGACATATTTCGAGATATTTCTTCTTCTTGTTGTTCTTCTTCTGCACAGCTTAACTGGAAGTGGCATTTCCAGCTCGCAATAGTGCAGAGTTATCTCAAAGAAAGGGGCCACGGTGTTTCTGTATCTCTATTATGTTGGTGCGGCTTCGGAACTTTTAAATATCTCGATATATCTCGAAAACTACGCTTCTGATCAAAAAATATCATAGAACATAAATTGTAGGAAACATAATTCTCGACAAAAAAGGTCTCTTAACATTTTGCCATAGCTCGCTTCGTTTCCGAGATATTTGCAGATATATCTCAAGGGAAGGGGCCTGACGGACATATTTCGAGATATTTCTTCTTCTTGTTGTTCTTCTTCTGCACAGCTAAGCTGGAAGTGGCATTTGCAGCTCGCAATAGTGCAGAGTTATCTCAAAGAAAGGGGCCACGGTGTTTCTGTATCTCTATTATGTTGGTGGGGCTTCGGAACTTTTAAATATCTTGATATATCTCGAGAACTACGCGTCTGATCAAAAAATATCATAGAACATAAAAAGTAGGAAACTTAATTCTCTACAAAAACGGTCTCTTAACATTTTGCCATAGCTCGCTTCGTTTCCGAGATATTTGCAGATATATCTCAAGGGAAGGGGCCTGACGGACATATTTCGAGATATTTGTTCTTCTTGTTGTTCTTATTCTGCACAGCTAAGCTGGAAGTCGCATTTGCGGCTCGCACTAGTGCACAGTTATCTCAAAGAAAGGGGCCACGGTGTTTCTGTATCTCTATTATGTTGGTGCGGCTTCGGAACTTTTAAATATCTCGATATATCTCGAAAACTACGCTTCTGATCAAAAAATATCATAGAACATAAATTGTAGGAAACATAATTCTCTACAAAAAAGGTCTCTTAACATTTTGCCATAGCTCGCTTCGTTTCCGAGATATTTGCAGATATATCTCAAGGGAAGGGGCCTGACGGACATATTTCGAGATATTTCTTCTTCTTGTTGTTCTTCTTCTGCACAGCTAAGCTGGTAGTGGCATTTGCGGCTCGCACTAGTGCCGAGTTATCTCAAAGAAAGGGGCCACGGTGTTTCTGTGTCCCTATTATGTTGGTGCGGCTTTGGAACTTTTAAATATCTCGATATATCTCGAGAACTACGCTTCTGATCAAAAAATATCATAGAACATAAATTGTAGAAAACATAATTCTCTACAAAAAAGGTCTCTTAACATTTTGCCATAGCTCGCTTCGTTTCCGAGATATTTGCAGATATATATCAAGGGAAGGGGCCTGACGGACATATTTCGAGATATTCCTTCTTCTTGTTGTTCTTCTTCTGCACTGCTAAGCTGGAAGTGGCATTTACAGCTCGGAATAGTGCTGAGTTATCTCAAAGAAAGGGGCCACGGTGTTTCTGTATCTCTATTATGTTGGTGCGGCTTCGGAACTTTTAAATATCTCGATATATCTCGACCACTACGCTTCTGATCAAAAAATATCATAGAACATAAATTGTAGGAAACATAATTCTCGACAAAAAAGGTCTCTTAACATTTTGCCATAGCTCGCTTCCTTTCCGAGATATTTGCAGATATATCTCAAGGGAAGGGGCCTGACGGACATATTTCGAGATATTTCTTCTTCTTGTTGTTCTTCTTCTGCACAGCTAAGCTGGAGGTGGCATTTGCAGCGCGCAATAGTGCAGAGTTATCTCAAAGAAAGGGGCCACGGTGTTTCTGTATCTCTATTATGTTGGTGCGGCTTCGGAACTTTTAAATATCTTGATATATCTCGAGAACTACGCATCTGATCAAAAAATATCATAGAACATAAAAAGTAGGAAACTTAATTCTCTACAAAAAAGGTCTCTTAAGATTTTGCCATAGCTCGCTTCGTTTCCGAGATATTTGCAGATTTATCTCAAGGGAAGGGGACTAACGGACATATTTCGAGATATTTCTTCTTCTTGTTGTTCTTCTTCTGCACAGCTAAACTGGAAGTGGCATTTCCAGCTCGCAATAGTGCAGAGTTATCTCAAAGAAAGGGGCCACGGTGTTTCTGTATCTCTATTATGTTGGTGCGGCTTCGGAACTTTTAAATATCTCGATATATCTCGAAAACTACGCTTCTGATCAAAAAATATCATAGAACATAAATTGTAGGAAACATAATTCTCGACAAAAAAGGTCTCTTAACATTTTGCCATAGCTCGCTTCGTTTCCGAGATATTTGCAGATATATCTCAAGGGAAGGGGCCTGACGGACATATTTCGAGATATTTCTTCTTCTTGTTGTTCTTCTTCTGCACAGCTAAGCTGGAAGTGGCATTTGCAGCTCGCAATAGTGCAGAGTTATCTCAAAGAAAGGGGCCACGGTGTTTCTGTATCTCTATTATGTTGGTGGGGCTTCGGAACTTTTAAATATCTTGATATATCTCGAGAACTACGCGTCTGATCAAAAAATATCATAGAACATAAAAAGTAGGAAACTTAATTCTCTACAAAAACGGTCTCTTAACATTTTGCCATAGCTCGCTTCGTTTCCGAGATATTTGCAGATATATCTCAAGGGAAGGGGCCTGACGGACATATTTCGAGATATTTCTTCTTCTTGTTGTTCTTCTTCTGCACAGCTAAGCTGGAAGTCGCATTTGCGGCTCGCACTAGTGCACAGTTATCTCAAAGAAAGGGGCCACGGTGTTTCTGTATCTCTATTATGTTGGTGCGGCTTCGGAACTTTTAAATATCTCGATATATCTCGAAAACTACGCTTCTGATCAAAAAATATCATAGAACATAAATTGTAGGAAACATAATTCTCTACAAAAAAGGTCTCTTAACATTTTGCCATAGCTCGCTTCGTTTCCGAGATATTTGCAGATATATCTCAAGGGAAGGGGCCTGACGGACATATTTCGAGATATTTCTTCTTCTTGTTGTTCTTCTTCTGCACAGCTAAGCTGGTAGTGGCATTTGCGGCTCGCACTAGTGCAGAGTTATCTCAAAGAAAGGGGCCACGGTGTTTCTGTGTCCCTATTATGTTGGTGCGGCTTCGGAACTTTTAAATATCTCGATATATCTCGAGAACTACGCTTCTGATCAAAAAATATCATAGAACATAAATTGTAGAAAACATAATTCTCTACAAAAAAGGTCTCTTAACATTTTGCCATAGCTCGCTTCGTTTCCGAGATATTTGCAGATATATATCAAGGGAAGGGGCCTGACGGACATATTTCGAGATATTTCTTCTTCTTGTTGTTCTTCTTCTGCACAGCTAAGCTGGAGGTGGCATTTGCAGCGCGCAATAGTGCAGAGTTATCTCAAAGAAAGGGGCCACGGTGTTTCTGTATCTCTATTATGTTGGTGCGGCTTCGGAACTTTTAAATATCTTGATATATCTCGAGAACTACGCATCTGATCAAAAAATATCATAGAACATAAAAAGTAGGAAACTTAATTCTCTACAAAAAAGGTCTCTTAAGATTTTGCCATAGCTCGCTTCGTTTCCGAGATATTTGCAGATTTATCTCAAGGGAAGGGGACTAACGGACATATTTCGAGATATTTCTTCTTCTTGTTGTTCTTCTTCTGCACAGCTAAACTGGAAGTGGCATTTCCAGCTCGCAATAGTGCAGAGTTATCTCAAAGAAAGGGGCCACGGTGTTTCTGTATCTCTATTATGTTGGTGCGGCTTCGGAACTTTTAAATATCTCGATATATCTCGAAAACTACGCTTCTGATCAAAAAATATCATAGAACATAAATTGTAGGAAACATAATTCTCGACAAAAAAGGTCTCTTAACATTTTGCCATAGCTCGCTTCGTTTCCGAGATATTTGCAGATATATCTCAAGGGAAGGGGCCTGACGGACATATTTCGAGATATTTCTTCTTCTTGTTGTTCTTCTTCTGCACAACTAAGCTGGAAGTGGCATTTGCAGCTCGCAATAGTGCAGAGTTATCTCAAAGAAAGGGGCCACGGTGTTTCTGTATCTCTATTATGTTGGTGGGGCTTCGGAACTTTTAAATATCTTGATATATCTCGAGAACTACGCGTCTGATCAAAAAATATCATAGAACATAAAAAGTAGGAAACTTAATTCTCTACAAAAACGGTCTCTTAACATTTTGCCATAGCTCGCTTCGTTTCCGAGATATTTGCAGATATATCTCAAGGGAAGGGGCCTGACGGACATATTTCGAGATATTTCTTCTTCTTGTTGTTCTTCTTCTGCACAGCTAAGCTGGAAGTCGCATTTGCGGCTCGCACTAGTGCACAGTTATCTCAAAGAAAGGGGCCACGGTGTTTCTGTATCTCTATTATGTTGGTGCGGCTTCGGAACTTTTAAATATCTCGATATATCTCGAAAACTACGCTTCTGATCAAAAAATATCATAGAACATAAATTGTAGGAAACATAATTCTCTACAAAAAAGGTCTCTTAACATTTTGCCATAGCTCGCTTCGTTTCCGAGATATTTGCAGATATATCTCAAGGGAAGGGGCCTGACGGACATATTTCGAGATATTTCTTCTTCTTGTTGTTCTTCTTCTGCACAGCTAAGCTGGTAGTGGCATTTGCGGCTCGCACTAGTGCAGAGTTATCTCAAAGAAAGGGGCCACGGTGTTTCTGTGTCCCTATTATGTTGGTGCGGCTTCGGAACTTTTAAATATCTCGATATATCTCGAGAACTACGCTTCTGATCAAAAAATATCATAGAACATAAATTGTAGAAAACATAATTCTCTACAAAAAAGGTCTCTTAACATTTTGCCATAGCTCGCTTCGTTTCCGAGATATTTGCAGATATATATCAAGGGAAGGGGCCTGACGGACATATTTCGAGATATTTCTTCTTCTTGTTGTTCTTCTTCTGCACAGCTAAGCTGGAAGTGGCATTTACAGCTCGGAATAGTGCTGAGTTATCTCAAAGAGAGGGGCCACGGTGTTTCTGTATCTCTATTATGTTGGTGCGGCTTCGGAACTTTTAAATATCTTGATATATCTCGAGAACTACGCATCTGATCAAAAAATACCATAGAACATGAAAAGTAGGAAACTTAATTCTCTACAAAAAAGGTCTCTTAACATTTTGCCATAGCTCTCTTGGTTTCCGAGATATTTGCAGATTTATCTCAAGGGAAGGGGCCTGACGGACATATTTCGAGATATTTCTTCTTCCTGTTGTTCCTCTTCTGCACAGCTAAGCTGGAAGTGGCATTTGCGGCTCGCACTAGTGCAGTGTTATCTCAAAGAAAGGGGCCACGGTGTTTCTGTATCCCTATTATGTTGGTGCGGCTTCGGAACTTTTAAATATCTCGATATATCTCGAGAACTACGCTTCTGATCAAAAAATATCATAGAACATAAACTGTAGGAAACATAATTCTCTACAAAAAACGTCTCTTAACATTTTGCCATAGCTCGCTTCGTTTCCGAGATATTTGCAGATTCAGCTCAAAGGAACTGGCCTGACGGACATATTTCGAGATATTTCTTCTTCTTGTTGTTCTTCCTCTGCACAGCTAAGCTGGAAGTGGCATTTGCAGCTCGCAATAGTGCAGAGTTATCTCAAAGGAAGGGGCCACGGTGTTTCTGTATCTCTATTATGTTGGTGCGGCTTCGGAACTTTTAAATATCTTGATATATCTCGAGAACTACGCATCTGATCATAAAATATCATAGAACATAAAAAGTAGGAAACTTAATTCTCTACAAAAAAGGTCTCTTAACATTTTGCCATAGCTCGCTTCGTTTCCGAGATATTTGCAGATTTATCTCAAGGGAAGGGTCCTGATGGACATATTTCGAGATATTTCTTCTTCTTGTTGTTCGTCTTCTGCACAGCTAAACTGGAAGTGGCATTTCCAGCTCGCAATCGTGCAGAGTTATCTCAAAGAAAGGGGCCGCGGTGTTTCTGTATCTCTATTATGTTGGTGCGGCTTCGGAACTTTTAAATATCTTGATATATCTCGAGAACTACGCATCTGATCAAAAAATATCATAGAACATAAAAAGTAGGAAACTTAATTCTCTACAAAAAAGGTCTCTTAACATTTTGCCATAGCTCGCTTCGTTTCCGAGATATTTGCAGATTTATCTCAAGGGAAGGGGCCTAACGGACATATTTCGAGATATTTCTTCTTCTTGTTGTTCTTCTTCTGCACAGCAAAACTGGAAGTGGCATTTCCAGCTCGCAATAGTGCAGAGTTATCTCAAAGAGAGGGGCCACGGTGTTTCTGTATCTCTATTATGTTGGTGCGGCTTCGGAACTTTTAAATATCTTGATATATCTCGAGAACTACGCATCTGATCAAAAAATATCATAGAACATGAAAAGTAGGAAACTTAATTCTCTACAAAAAAGGTCTCTTAACATTTTGCCATAGCTCTCTTGGTTTCCGAGATATTTGCAGATTTATCTCAAGGGAAGAGGCCTGACGGACATATTTCGAGATATTTCTTCTTCCTGTTGTTCCTCTTCTGCACAGCTAAGCTGGAAGTGGCATTTGCGGCTCGCACTAGTGCAGAGTTATCTCAAAGAAAGGGGCCACGGTGTTTCTGTATCCCTATTATGTTGGTGCGGCTTCGGAACTTTTAAATATCTCGATATATCTCGAGAACTACGCTTCTGATCAAAAAATATCATAGAACATAAATTGTAGGAAACATAATTCTCTACAAAAAACGTCTCTCAACATTTTGCCATAGCTCGCTTCGTTTCCGAGATATTTGCAGATTCAGCTCAAAGGAACTGGCCTGACGGACATATTTCGAGATATTTCTTCTTCTTTTTGTTCTTCTTCTGCACAGCTAAGCTGGAAGTGGGATTTGCGGCTCGCACTAGTGCAGACTTATCTCAAAGAAAGGGGCCACGGTGTTTCTGTATCTCTATTATGTTGGTGCGGCTTCGGAACTTTTAAATATCTTGATATATCTCGAGAACTACGCATCTGATCAAAAAATATCATAGAACATGAAAAGTAGGAAACTTAATTCTCTACAAAAGAGGTCTCTTAACATTTTGCCATAGCTCGCTTCGTTTCCGAGATATTTGCAGATATATCTCAAGGGAAGGGGCCTGACGGACATATTTCGAGATATTTCTTCATCTTGTTGTTCTTCTCCTGCACAGCTAAGCTGGAAGTGGCATTTGCGGCTCGCACTAGTGCACAGTTATCTCAAAGAAAGGGGCCACGGTGTTTCTGTATCTCTATTATGTTGGTGCGGCTTCGGAACTTTTAAATATCTTGATATATCTCGAGAACTACGCATCTGATCAAAAAATATCATAGAACGTAAAAAGTAGGAAACTTAATTCTCTACAAAAAAGGTCTCTTAACATTTTGCCATAGCTCGCTTCGTTTCCGAGATATTTGCAGATTTATCTCAAGGGAAGGGGCCTGACGGACATATTTCGAGATATTTCTTCTTCTTGTTGTTCTTCTTCTGCACAGCTGAGCTGGAAGTGGCATTTGCAGGTCGCAATAGTGCAGAATTATCTCAAAGAAAGGGGCCACGGTGTTTCTGTATCTCTATTATGTTGGTGCGGCTTCGGAACTTTTAAATATCTCGATATATCTCGAAAACTACGCTTCTGATCAAAAAATATCATAGAACGTAAATTGTAGGAAACATTATTCTCTACAAAAAAGGTCCCTGAACATTTTGCCATAGCTCGCTTCGTTTCCGAGATATTTGCAGATTTATCTCAAGGGAAGGGTCCTGATGGACATATTTCGAGATATTTCTTCTTCTTGTTGTTCTTCTTCTGCACAGCTAAACTGGAAGTGGCATTTCCAGCTCGCAATCGTGCAGAGTTATCTCAAAGAAAGGGGCCACGGTGTTTCTGTATCTCTATTATGTTGGTGCGGCTTCGGAACTTTTAAATATCTTGATATATCTCGAGAACTGCGCCTCTGATCGAAAAATATCATAGAACATAAAAAGTAGGAAACTTAATTCTCTACAAAAAAGGTCTCTTAACATTTTGCCATAGCTCGCTTCGTTTCCGAGATATTTGCAGATTTATCTCAAGGGAAGGGGCCTGACGGACATATTTCGAGATATTTCTTCTTCTTGTTGTTCTTCTTCTGCACAGCTAAGCTGGAAGTGGCATTTGCAGCGCGCAATAGTGCAGAGTTATCTCAAAGAAAGGGGCCACGGTGTTTCTGTATCTCTATTATGTTGGTGCGGCTTCGGAACTTTTAAATATCTTGATATATCTCGAGAACTACGCATCTGATCAAAAAATATCATACTACATAAAAAGTAGGAAACTTAATTCTCTACAAGAAAGGTCTCTAAACATTTTGCCATAGCTCGCTTCGTTTCCGAGATATTTGCAGATTTATCTCAAGGGAAGGGGCCTGACGGACATATTTCGAGATATTTCTTCTTCTTGTTGTTCTTCTTCTGCACAGCTAAGCTGGAAGTGGCATTTGCGGCTCGCACTAGTGCACAGTTATCTCAAAGAAAGGGGCCACGGTGTTTCTGTATCTCTATCATGTTGGTGCGGCTTCGGAACTTTTAAATATCTCGATATATCTCGAAAACTACGCTTCTGATCAAAAAATATCATAGAACATAAATTGTAGGAAACATAATTCTCCACAAAAAAGGTCTCTTAACATTTTGCCATAGCTCGCTTCGTTTCCGAGATATTTGCAGATATATCTCAAGGGAAGGGGCCTGACGGACATATTTCGAGATATTTCTTCTTCTTGTTGTTCTTCTTCTGCACAGCTAAGCTGGTAGTGGCATTTGCGGCTCGCACTAGTGCAGAGTTATCTCAAAGAAAGGGGCCACGGTGTTTCTGTATCCCTATTATGTTGGTGCGGCTTCGGAACTTTTAAATATCTAGATATATCTCGAGAACTACGCTTCTGATCAAAAAATATCATAGAACATAAATTGTAGGAAACATAATTCTCTACAAAAAAGGTCTCCTAACATTTTGCCATAGCTCGCTTCGTTTCCGAGATATTTGCAGATATATCTCAAGGGAAGGGGCCTGATGGACATATTTCGAGATATTTCTTCTTCTTGTTGTTCTTCTTCTGCACAGCTAAACTGGAAGTGGCATTTCCAGCTCGCAATAGTGCAGAGTTATCTCAAAGAGAGGGGCCACGGTGTTTCTGTATCTCTATTATGTTGGTGCGGCTTCGGAACTTTTAAATATCTTGATATATCTCGAGAACTACGCATCTGATCAAAAAATATCATAGAACATGAAAAGTAGGAAACTTAATTCTCTACAAAAAAGGTCTCTTAACATTTTGCCATGGCTCTCTTGGTTTCCGAGATATTTGCAGATTTATCTCAAGGGAAGGGGCCTGACGGACATATTTCGAGATATTTCTTCTTCCTGTTGTTCCTCTTCTGCACAGCTAAGCTGGAAGTGGCATTTGCGGCTCGCACTAGTGCAGAGTTATCTCAAAGATAGGGGCCACGGTGTTTCTGTATCCCTATTATGTTGGTGCGGCTTCGGAACTTTTAAATATCTCGATATATCTCGAGAACTACGCTTCTGATCAAAAAATATCATAGAACATAAATTGTAGGAAACATAATTCTCTACAAAAAACGTCTCTTAACATTTTGCCATAGCTCGCTTCGTTTCCGAGATATTTGCAGATTCAGCTCAAAGGAACTGGCCTGACGGACATATTTCGAGATATTTCTTCTTCTTTTTGTTCTTCCTCTGCACAGCTAAGCTGGAAGTGGCATTTGCAGCTCGCAATAGTGCAGAGTTATCTCAAAGAAAGGGGCCACGGTGTTTCTGTATCTCTATTATGTTGGTGCGGCTTCGGAACTTTTAAATATCTTGATATATCTCGAGAACTACGCATCTGATAAAAAAATATCATAGAACATAAAAAGCAGGGAACTTAATTCTCTACAAAAAAGGTCTCTTAACATTTTGCCATAGCTCGCTTCGTTTCCGAGATATTTGCAGATTTATCTCAAGGGAAGGGGCCTGACGGACATATTTCGAGATATTTCTTCTTCTTGTTGTTCTTCTTCTGCACAGCTAAGCTGGAAGTGGCATTTGCGGCTCGCACTAGTGCACAGTTATCTCAAAGAAAGGGGCCACGGTGTTTCTGTATCTCTATTATGTTGGTGCGTCTTCGGAACTTTTAAATATCTCGATATATCTCGAAAACTACGCTTCTGATCAAAAAATATCATACAACATAAATTGTAGGAAACATAATTCTCTACAAAAAACGTCTCTTAACATTTTGCCATAGCTCGCTTCGTTTCCGAGATATTTGCAGATTCAGCTCAAAGGAACTGGCCTGACGGACATATTTCGAGATATTTCTTCTTCTTGTTGTTCTTCCTCTGCACAGCTAAGCTGGAAGTGGCATTTGCAGCTCGCAATAGTGCAGAGTTATCTCAAAGAAAGGGGCCACGGTGTTTCTGTATCTCTATTATGTTGGTGCGGCTTCGGAACTTTTAAATATCTTGATATATCTCGAGAACTACGCATCTGATCAAAAAATATCATACTACATAAAAAGTAGGAAACTTAATTCTCTACAAGAAAGGTCTCTAAACATTTTGCCATAGCTCGCTTCGTTTCCGAGATATTTGCAGATTTATCTCAAGGGAAGGGGCCTGACGGACATATTTCGAGATATTTCTTCTTCTTGTTGTTCTTCTTCTGCACAGCTAAGCTGGAAGTGGCATTTGCGGCTCGCACTAGTGCACAGTTATCTCAAAGAAAGGGGCCACGGTGTTTCTGTATCTCTATCATGTTGGTGCGGCTTCGGAACTTTTAAATATCTCGATATATCTCGAAAACTACGCTTCTGATCAAAAAATATCATAGAACATAAATTGTAGGAAACATAATTCTCCACAAAAAAGGTCTCTTAACATTTTGCCATAGCTCGCTTCGTTTCCGAGATATTTGCAGATATATCTCAAGGGAAGGGGCCTGACGGACATATTTCGAGATATTTCTTCTTCTTGTTGTTCTTCTTCTGCACAGCTAAGCTGGTAGTGGCATTTGCGGCTCGCACTAGTGCAGAGTTATCTCAAAGAAAGGGGCCACGGTGTTTCTGTATCCCTATTATGTTGGTGCGGCTTCGGAACTTTTAAATATCTAGATATATCTCGAGAACTACGCTTCTGATCAAAAAATATCATAGAACATAAATTGTAGGAAACATAATTCTCTACAAAAAAGGTCTCCTAACATTTTGCCATAGCTCGCTTCGTTTCCGAGATATTTGCAGATATATCTCAAGGGAAGGGGCCTGATGGACATATTTCGAGATATTTCTTCTTCTTGTTGTTCTTCTTCTGCACAGCTAAACTGGAAGTGGCATTTCCAGCTCGCAATAGTGCAGAGTTATCTCAAAGAGAGGGGCCACGGTGTTTCTGTATCTCTATTATGTTGGTGCGGCTTCGGAACTTTTAAATATCTTGATATATCTCGAGAACTACGCATCTGATCAAAAAATATCATAGAACATAAAAAGTAGGAAACTTAATTCTCTACAAAAAAGGTCTCTTAACATTGTGCCATAGCTCGCTTCGTTTCCGAGATATTTGCAGACTTATCTCAAGGGAAGGGGCCTAACGGACATATTTCGAGATATTTCTTCTTCTTGTTGTTCTTCTTCTGCACAGCTGAGCTGGAAGTGGCATTTGCAGGTCGCAATAGTGCAGAGTTATCTCAAAGAAAGGGGCCACGGTGTTTCTGTATCTCTATTATGTTGGTGCGGCTTCGGAACTTTTAAATATCTTGATATATCTCGAGAACTACGCATCTGATCAAAAAATATCATAGAACATAAAAAGCAGGGAACTTAATTCTCTACAAAAAAGGTCTCTTAACATTTTGCCATAGCTCGCTTCGTTTCCGAGATATTTGCAGATTTATCTCAAGGGAAGGGGCCTGACGGACATATTTCGAGATATTTCTTCTTCTTGTTGTTCTTCTTCTGCACAGCTAAGCTGGAAGTGGCATTTGCGGCTCGCACTAGTGCAGACTTATCTCAAAGAAAGGGGCCACGGTGTTTCTGTATCTCTATTATGTTGGTGCGGCTTCGGAACTTTTAAATATCTTGATATATCTCGAGAACTACGCTTCTGATCAAAAAATATCATAGAACATGAAAAGTAGGAAACTTAATTCTCTACAAAAGAGGTCTCTTAACATTTTGCCATAGCTCGCTTCGTTTCCGAGATATTTGCAGATATATCTCAAGGGAAGGGGCCTGACGGACATATTTCGAGATATTTCTTCTTCTTGTTGTTCTTCTTCTGCACAGCTAAGCTGGAAGTGGCATTTGCGGCTCGCACTAGTGCACAGTTATCTCAAAGAAAGGGGCCACGGTGTTTCTGTATCTCTATTATGTTGGTGCGTCTTCGGAACTTTTAAATATCTCGATATATCTCGAAAACTACGCTTCTGATCAAAAAATATCATAGAACATAAATTGTAGGAAACATAATTCTCTACAAAAAATGTCTCTTAACATTTTGCCATAGCTCGCTTCGTTTCCGAGATATTTGCAGATTCAGCTCAAAGGAACTGGCCTGACGGACATATTTCGAGATATTTCTTCTTCTTGTTGTTCTTCCTCTGCACAGCTAAGCTGGAAGTGGCATTTGCAGCTCGCAATAGTGCAGAGTTATCTCAAAGAAAGGGGCCACGGTGTTTCTGTATCTCTATTATGTTGGTGCGGCTTCGGAACTTTTAAATATCTTGATATATCTCGAGAACTACGCCTCTGATCGAAAAATATCATAGAACATACAAAGTAGGAAACTTAATTCTCTACAAAAAAGGTCTCTTAACATTTTGCCATAGCTCGCTTCGTTTCCGAGATATTTGCAGATTTATCTCAAGGGAAGGGGCCTGACGGACATATTTCGAGATATTTCTTCTTCTTGTTGTTCTTCTTCTGCACAGCTAAGCTGGAAGTGGCATTTGCGGCTCGCACTAGTGCAGACTTATCTCAAAGAAAGGGGCCACGGTGTTTCTGTATCTCTATTATGTTGGTGCGGCTTCGGAACTTTTAAATATCTCGATATATCTCGAGAACTACGCCTCTGATCGAAAAATATCATAGAACATAAAAAGTAGGAAACTGAATTCTCTACAAAAAAGGTCTCTTAACATTTTGCCATAGCTCGCTTCGTTTCCGAGATATTTGCAGATTTATCTCAAGGGAAGGGGCCTGACGGACATATTTCGAGATATTTCTTCTTCTTGTTGGTCTTCTTCTGCACAGCTAAGCTGGAAGTGGCATTTGCAGCGCGCAAGAGTGCAGAGTTATCTCAAAGAAAGGGGCCACGGTGTTTCTGTATCTCTATTATGTTGGTGCGGCTTCGGAACTTTTAAATATCTTGATATATCTCGAGAACTACGCATCTGATCAGAAAATATCATACTACATAAAAAGTAGGAAACTTAATTCTCTACAAGAAAGGTCTCTAAACATTTTGCCATAGCTCGCTTCGTTTCCGAGATATTTGCAGATTTATCTCAAGGGAAGGGGCCTGACGGACATATTTCGAGATATTTCTTCTTCTCGTTGTTCTTCTTCTGCACAGCTAAGCTGGACGTGGCATTTGCAGCTCGCAATAGTGCAGAGTTATCTCAAAGAAAGGGGCCACGGTGTTTCTGTATCTCTATTATGTTGGTGCGGCTTCGGAACTTTTAAATATCTTGATATATCTCGAGAACTACGCATCTGATCAAAAAATATCATAGAACATAAAAAGCAGGGAACTTAATTCTCTACAAAAAAGGTCTCTTAACATTTTGCCATAGCTCGCTTCGTTTCCGAGATATTTGCAGATTTATCTCAAGGGAAGGGGCCTGACGGACATATTTCGAGATATTTCTTCTTCTTGTTGTTCTTCTTCTGCACAGCTAAGCTGGAAGTGGCATTTGCGGCTCGCACTAGTGCACAGTTATCTCAAAGAAAGGGGCCACGGTGTTTCTGTATCTCTATTATGTTGGTGCGTCTTCGGAAATTTTAAATATCTCGATATATCTCGAAAACTACGCTTCTGATCAAAAAATATCATACAACATAAATTGTAGGAAACATAATTCTCTACAAAAAACGTCTCTTAACATTTTGCCATAGCTCGCTTCGTTTCCGAGATATTTGCAGATTCAGCTCAAAGGAACTGGCCTGACGGACATATTTCGAGATATTTCTTCTTCTTGTTGTTCTTCCTCTGCACAGCTAAGCTGGAAGTGGCATTTGCAGCTCGCAATAGTGCAGAGTTATCTCAAAGAAAGGGGCCACGGTGTTTCTGTATCTCTATTATGTTGGTGCGGCTTCGGAACTTTTAAATATCTTGATATATCTCGAGAACTACGCATCTGATCAAAAAATATCATACTACATAAAAAGTAGGAAACTTAATTCTCTACAAGAAAGGTCTCTAAACATTTTGCCATAGCTCGCTTCGTTTCCGAGATATTTGCAGATTTATCTCAAGGGAAGGGGCCTGACGGACATATTTCGAGATATTTCTTCTTCTTGTTGTTCTTCTTCTGCACAGCTAAGCTGGAAGTGGCATTTGCGGCTCGCACTAGTGCACAGTTATCTCAAAGAAAGGGGCCACGGTGTTTCTGTATCTCTATCATGTTGGTGCGGCTTCGGAACTTTTAAATATCTCGATATATCTCGAAAACTACGCTTCTGATCAAAAAATATCATAGAACATAAATTGTAGGAAACATAATTCTCCACAAAAAAGGTCTCTTAACATTTTGCCATAGCTCGCTTCGTTTCCGAGATATTTGCAGATATATCTCAAGGGAAGGGGCCTGACGGACATATTTCGAGATATTTCTTCTTCTTGTTGTTCTTCTTCTGCACAGCTAAGCTGGTAGTGGCATTTGCGGCTCGCACTAGTGCAGAGTTATCTCAAAGAAAGGGGCCACGGTGTTTCTGTATCCCTATTATGTTGGTGCGGCTTCGGAACTTTTAAATATCTAGATATATCTCGAGAACTACGCTTCTGATCAAAAAATATCATAGAACATAAATTGTAGGAAACATAATTCTCTACAAAAAAGGTCTCCTAACATTTTGCCATAGCTCGCTTCGTTTCCGAGATATTTGCAGATATATCTCAAGGGAAGGGGCCTGATGGACATATTTCGAGATATTTCTTCTTCTTGTTGTTCTTCTTCTGCACAGCTAAACTGGAAGTGGCATTTCCAGCTCGCAATAGTGCAGAGTTATCTCAAAGAGAGGGGCCACGGTGTTTCTGTATCTCTATTATGTTGGTGCGGCTTCGGAACTTTTAAATATCTTGATATATCTCGAGAACTACGCATCTGATCAAAAAATATCATAGAACATAAAAAGTAGGAAACTTAATTCTCTACAAAAAAGGTCTCTTAACATTGTGCCATAGCTCGCTTCGTTTCCGAGATATTTGCAGACTTATCTCAAGGGAAGGGGCCTAACGGACATATTTCGAGATATTTCTTCTTCTTGTTGTTCTTCTTCTGCACAGCTGAGCTGGAAGTGGCATTTGCAGGTCGCAATAGTGCAGAGTTATCTCAAAGAAAGGGGCCACGGTGTTTCTGTATCTCTATTATGTTGGTGCGGCTTCGGAACTTTTAAATATCTTGATATATCTCGAGAACTACGCATCTGATCAAAAAATATCATAGAACATAAAAAGCAGGGAACTTAATTCTCTACAAAAAAGGTCTCTTAACATTTTGCCATAGCTCGCTTCGTTTCCGAGATATTTGCAGATTTATCTCAAGGGAAGGGGCCTGACGGACATATTTCGAGATATTTCTTCTTCTTGTTGTTCTTCTTCTGCACAGCTAAGCTGGAAGTGGCATTTGCGGCTCGCACTAGTGCAGACTTATCTCAAAGAAAGGGGCCACGGTGTTTCTGTATCTCTATTATGTTGGTGCGGCTTCGGAACTTTTAAATATCTTGATATATCTCGAGAACTACGCTTCTGATCAAAAAATATCATAGAACATGAAAAGTAGGAAACTTAATTCTCTACAAAAGAGGTCTCTTAACATTTTGCCATAGCTCGCTTCGTTTCCGAGATATTTGCAGATATATCTCAAGGGAAGGGGCCTGACGGACATATTTCGAGATATTTCTTCTTCTTGTTGTTCTTCTTCTGCACAGCTAAGCTGGAAGTGGCATTTGCGGCTCGCACTAGTGCACAGTTATCTCAAAGAAAGGGGCCACGGTGTTTCTGTATCTCTATTATGTTGGTGCGTCTTCGGAACTTTTAAATATCTCGATATATCTCGAAAACTACGCTTCTGATCAAAAAATATCATAGAACATAAATTGTAGGAAACATAATTCTCTACAAAAAATGTCTCTTAACATTTTGCCATAGCTCGCTTCGTTTCCGAGATATTTGCAGATTCCGCTCAAAGGAACTGGCCTGACGGACATATTTCGAGATATTTCTTCTTCTTGTTGTTCTTCCTCTGCACAGCTAAGCTGGAAGTGGCATTTGCAGCTCGCAATAGTGCAGAGTTATCTCAAAGAAAGGGGCCACGGTGTTTCTGTATCTCTATTATGTTGGTGCGGCTTCGGAACTTTTAAATATCTTGATATATCTCGAGAACTACGCCTCTGATCGAAAAATATCATAGAACATACAAAGTAGGAAACTTAATTCTCTACAAAAAAGGTCTCTTAACATTTTGCCATAGCTCGCTTCGTTTCCGAGATATTTGCAGATTTATCTCAAGGGAAGGGGCCTGACGGACATATTTCGAGATATTTCTTCTTCTTGTTGTTCTTCTTCTGCACAGCTAAGCTGGAAGTGGCATTTGCGGCTCGCACTAGTGCAGACTTATCTCAAAGAAAGGGGCCACGGTGTTTCTGTATCTCTATTATGTTGGTGCGGCTTCGGAACTTTTAAATATCTCGATATATCTCGAGAACTACGCCTCTGATCGAAAAATATCATAGAACATAAAAAGTAGGAAACTGAATTCTCTACAAAAAAGGTCTCTTAACATTTTGCCATAGCTCGCTTCGTTTCCGAGATATTTGCAGATTTATCTCAAGGGAAGGGGCCTGACGGACATATTTCGAGATATTTCTTCTTCTTGTTGGTCTTCTTCTGCACAGCTAAGCTGGAAGTGGCATTTGCAGCGCGCAAGAGTGCAGAGTTATCTCAAAGAAAGGGGCCACGGTGTTTCTGTATCTCTATTATGTTGGTGCGGCTTCGGAACTTTTAAATATCTTGATATATCTCGAGAACTACGCATCTGATCAGAAAATATCATACTACATAAAAAGTAGGAAACTTAATTCTCTACAAGAAAGGTCTCTAAACATTTTGCCATAGCTCGCTTCGTTTCCGAGATATTTGCAGATTTATCTCAAGGGAAGGGGCCTGACGGACATATTTCGAGATATTTCTTCTTCTCGTTGTTCTTCTTCTGCACAGCTAAGCTGGACGTGGCATTTGCAGCTCGCAATAGTGCAGAGTTATCTCAAAGAAAGGGGCCACGGTGTTTCTGTATCTCTATTATGTTGGTGCGGCTTCGGAACTTTTAAATATCTTGATATATCTCGAGAACTACGCATCTGATCAAAAAATATCATAGAACATAAAAAGTAGGAAACTTAATTCTCTACAAAAAAGGTCTCTTAACATTTTGCCATAGCTCGCTTCGTTTCCGAGATATTTGCATATTTATCTCAAGGGAAGGGGCCTGACGGACATATTTCGAGATATTTCTTCTTCTTGTTGTTCTTCTTCTGCACAGCTAAGCTGGAAGTGGCATTTGCGGCTCTCACTAGTGCAGAGTTATCTCAAAGAAAGGGGCCACGGTGATTCTGTATCTCTATTATGTTGGTGCGGCTTCGGAACTTTTAAATATCTCGATATATCTCGAAAACTACGCTTCTGATCAAAAAATATCATTGAACATAAATTGTAGGAAACATAATTCTCTACAAAAAAGGTCTCTTAACATTTTGCCATAGCTCGCTTCGTTTCCGAGATATTTGCAGATATATCTCAAGGGAAGGGGCCTGACGGACATATTTCGAGATATTTCTTCTTCTTGTTGTTCTTCTTCTGCACAGCTAAGCTGGAAGTGGCATTTACAGCTCGCAATAGTGCAGAGTTATCTCAAAGAAAGGGGCCACGGTGTTTCTGTATCTCTATTATGTTGGTGCGTCTTCGGAACTTTTAAATATCTCGATATATCTCGAAAACTACGCTTCTGATCAAAAAATATCATAGAACAGAAATTGTAGGAAACATAATTCTCTACAAAAAACGTCTCTTAACATTTTGCCATAGCTCGCTTCGTTTCCGAGATATTTGCAGATTCAGCTCAAAGGAACTGGCCTGACGGACATATTTCGAGATATTTCTTCTTCTTGTTGTTCTTCCTCTGCACAGCTAAGCTGGAAGTGGCATTTGCAGCTCGCAATAGTGCAGAGTTATCTCAAAGAAAGGGGCCACGGTGTTTCTGTATCTCTATTATGTTGGTGCGGTTTCGGAACTTTTAAATATCTTGATATATCTCGAGAACTACGCATCTGATCAAAAAATATCATAGAACATAAAAAGTAGGAAACTTAATTCTCTACAAGAAAGGTCTCTGAACATTTTGCCATAGCTCGCTTCGTTTCCGAGATATTTGCAGATTTATCTCAAGGGAAGGGGCCTAACGGACATATTTCGAGATATTTCTTCTTCTTGTTGTTCTTCTTCTGCACAGCTAAGCTGGAAGTGGCATTTGCGGCTCGCACTAGTGCACAGTTATCTCAAAGAAAGGGGCCACGGTGTTTCTGTATCTCTATTATGTTGGTGCGTCTTCGGAACTTTTAAATATCTCGATATATCTCGAAAACTACGCTTCTGATCAAAAAATATCATAGAACATAAATTGTAGGAAACATAATTCTCTACAAAAAACGTCTCTTAACATTTTGCCATAGCTCGCTTCGTTTCCGAGATATTTGCAGATTCAGCTCAAAGGAACTGGCCTGACGGACATATTTCGAGATATTTCTTCTTCTTGTTGTTCTTCCTCTGCACAGCTAAGCTGGAAGTGGCATTTGCAGCTCGCAATAGTGCAGAGTTATCTCAAAGAAAGGGGCCACGGTGTTTCTGTATCTCTATTATGTTGGTGCGGCTTCGGAACTTTTAAATATCTTGATATATCTCGAGAACTACGCCTCTGATCGAAAAATATCATAGAACATAAAAAGTAGGAAACTTAATTCTCTACAAAAAAGGTCTCTTAACATTTTGCCATAGCTCGCTTCGTTTCCGAGATATTTGCAGATTTATCTCAAGGGAAGGGGCCTGACGGACATATTTCGAGATATTTCTTCTTCTTGTTGTTCTTCTTCTGCACAGCTAAGCTGGAAGTGGCATTTGCGGCTCGCACTAGTGCAGACTTATCTCAAAGAAAGGGGCCACGGTGTTTCTGTATCTCTATTATGTTGGTGCGGCTTCGGAACTTTTAAATATCTCGATATATCTCGAGAACTACGCCTCTGATCGAAAAATATCATAGAACATAAAAAGTAGGAAACTGAATTCTCTACAAAAAAGGTCTCTTAACATTTTGCCATAGCTCGCTTCGTTTCCGAGATATTTGCAGATATATCTCAAGGGAAGGGGCCTGACGGACATATTTCGAGATATTTCTTCTTCTTGTTGGTCTTCTTCTGCACAGCTAAGCTGGAAGTGGCATTTGCAGCGCGCAATAGTGCAGAGTTATCTCAAAGAAAGGGGCCACGGTGTTTCTGTATCTCTATTATGTTGGTGCGGCTTCGGAACTTTTAAATATCTTGATATATCTCGAGAACTACGCATCTGATCAGAAAATATCATACTACATAAAAAGTAGGAAACTTAATTCTCTACAAGAAAGGTCTCTAAACATTTTGCCATAGCTCGCTTCGTTTCCGAGATATTTGCAGATTTATCTCAAGGGAAGGGGCCTGACGGACATATTTCGAGATATTTCTTCTTCTCGTTGTTCTTCTTCTGCACAGCTAAGCTGGACGTGGCATTTGCAGCTCGCAATAGTGCAGAGTTATCTCAAAGAAAGGGGCCACGGTGTTTCTGTATCTCTATTATGTTGGTGCGGCTTCGGAACTTTTAAATATCTTGATATATCTCGAGAACTACGCATCTGATCAAAAAATATCATAGAACATAAAAAGTAGGAAACTTAATTCTCTACAAAAAAGGTCTCTTAACATTTTGCCATAGCTCGCTTCGTTTCCGAGATATTTGCATATTTATCTCAAGGGAAGGGGCCTGACGGACATATTTCGAGATATTTCTTCTTCTTGTTGTTCTTTTTCTGCACAGCTAAGCTGGAAGTGGCATTTGCGGCTCTCACTAGTGCAGAGTTATCTCAAAGAAAGGGGCCACGGTGATTCTGTATCTCTATTATGTTGGTGCGGCTTCGGAACTTTTAAATATCTCGATATATCTCGAAAACTACGCTTCTGATCAAAAAATATCATTGAACATAAATTGTAGGAAACATAATTCTCTACAAAAAAGGTCTCTTAACATTTTGCCATAGCTCGCTTCGTTTCCGAGATATTTGCAGATATATCTCAAGGGAAGGGGCCTGACGGACATATTTCGAGATATTTCTTCTTCTTGTTGTTCTTCCTCTGCACAGCTAAGCTGGAAGTGGCATTTGCAGCTCGCAATAGTGCAGAGTTATCTCAAAGAAAGGGGCCACGGTGTTTCTGTATCTCTATTATGTTGGTGCGGTTTCGGAACTTTTAAATATCTTGATATATCTCGAGAACTACGCATCTGATCAAAAAATATCATAGAACATAAAAAGTAGGAAACTTAATTCTCTACAAGAAAGGTCTCTGAACATTTTGCCATAGCTCGCTTCGTTTCCGAGATATTTGCAGATTTATCTCAAGGGAAGGGGCCTAACGGACATATTTCGAGATATTTCTTCTTCTTGTTGTTCTTCTTCTGCACAGCTAAGCTGGAAGTGGCATTTGCGGCTCGCACTAGTGCACAGTTATCTCAAAGAAAGGGGCCACGGTGTTTCTGTATCTCTATTATGTTGGTGCGTCTTCGGAACTTTTAAATATCTCGATATATCTCGAAAACTACGCTTCTGATCAAAAAATATCATAGAACATAAATTGTAGGAAACATAATTCTCTACAAAAAACGTCTCTTAACATTTTGCCATAGCTCGCTTCGTTTCCGAGATATTTGCAGATTCAGCTCAAAGGAACTGGCCTGACGGACATATTTCGAGATATTTCTTCTTCTTGTTGTTCTTCCTCTGCACAGCTAAGCTGGAAGTGGCATTTGCAGCTCGCAATAGTGCAGAGTTATCTCAAAGAAAGGGGCCACGGTGTTTCTGTATCTCTATTATGTTGGTGCGGCTTCGGAACTTTTAAATATCTTGATATATCTCGAGAACTACGCCTCTGATCGAAAAATATCATAGAACATAAAAAGTAGGAAACTTAATTCTCTACAAAAAAGGTCTCTTAACATTTTGCCATAGCTCGCTTCGTTTCCGAGATATTTGCAGATTTATCTCAAGGGAAGGGGCCTGACGGACATATTTCGAGATATTTCTTCTTCTTGTTGTTCTTCTTCTGCACAGCTAAGCTGGAAGTGGCATTTGCGGCTCGCACTAGTGCAGACTTATCTCAAAGAAAGGGGCCACGGTGTTTCTGTATCTCTATTATGTTGGTGCGGCTTCGGAACTTTTAAATATCTCGATATATCTCGAGAACTACGCCTCTGATCGAAAAATATCATAGAACATAAAAAGTAGGAAACTGAATTCTCTACAAAAAAGGTCTCTTAACATTTTGCCATAGCTCGCTTCGTTTCCGAGATATTTGCAGATATATCTCAAGGGAAGGGGCCTGACGGACATATTTCGAGATATTTCTTCTTCTTGTTGGTCTTCTTCTGCACAGCTAAGCTGGAAGTGGCATTTGCAGCGCGCAATAGTGCAGAGTTATCTCAAAGAAAGGGGCCACGGTGTTTCTGTATCTCTATTATGTTGGTGCGGCTTCGGAACTTTTAAATATCTTGATATATCTCGAGAACTACGCATCTGATCAGAAAATATCATACTACATAAAAAGTAGGAAACTTAATTCTCTACAAGAAAGGTCTCTAAACATTTTGCCATAGCTCGCTTCGTTTCCGAGATATTTGCAGATTTATCTCAAGGGAAGGGGCCTGACGGACATATTTCGAGATATTTCTTCTTCTCGTTGTTCTTCTTCTGCACAGCTAAGCTGGACGTGGCATTTGCAGCTCGCAATAGTGCAGAGTTATCTCAAAGAAAGGGGCCACGGTGTTTCTGTATCTCTATTATGTTGGTGCGGCTTCGGAACTTTTAAATATCTTGATATATCTCGAGAACTACGCATCTGATCAAAAAATATCATAGAACATAAAAAGTAGGAAACTTAATTCTCTACAAAAAAGGTCTCTTAACATTTTGCCATCGCTCGCTTCGTTTCCGAGATATTTGCATATTTATCTCAAGGGAAGGGGCCTGACGGACATATTTCGAGATATTTCTTCTTCTTGTTGTTCTTTTTCTGCACAGCTAAGCTGGAAGTGGCATTTGCGGCTCTCACTAGTGCAGAGTTATCTCAAAGAAAGGGGCCACGGTGATTCTGTATCTCTATTATGTTGGTGCGGCTTCGGAACTTTTAAATATCTCGATATATCTCGAAAACTACGCTTCTGATCAAAAAATATCATTGAACATAAATTGTAGGAAACATAATTCTCTACAAAAAAGGTCTCTTAACATTTTGCCATAGCTCGCTTCGTTTCCGAGATATTTGCAGATATATCTCAAGGGAAGGGGCCTGACGGACATATTTCGAGATATTTCTTCTTCTTGTTGTTCTTCTTCTGCACAGCTAAGCTGGAAGTGGCATTTACAGCTCGCAATAGTGCAGAGTTATCTCAAAGAAAGGGGCCACGGTGTTTCTGTATCTCTATTATGTTGGTGTGGCTTCGGAACTTTTAAATATCTTGATATATCTCGAGAACTACGCATCTGATCAAAAAATATCATAGAACATAAATTGTAGGGAACATAATTCTCTACAAAAAAGGTCTCTTAACATTTTGCCATAGCTCGCTTCGTTTCCGAGATATTTGCAGATATATCTCAAGGGAAGGGGCCTGACGGACATATTTCGAGATATTCCTTCTTCTTGTTGTTCTTCTTCTGCACAGCTAAGCTGGAAGTTGCATTTGCGGCTCGCACTAGTGCACAGTTATCTCAAAGAAAGGGGCCACGGTGTTTCTGTATCTCTATTATGTTGGTGCGTCTTCGGAACTTTTAAATATCTCGATATATCTCGAAAACTACGCTTCTGATCAAAAAATATCATAGAACAGAAATTGTAGGAAACATAATTCTCTACAAAAAACGTCTCTTAACATTTTGCCATAGCTCGCTTCGTTTCCGAGATATTTGCAGATTCAGCTCAAAGGAACTGGCCTGACGGACATATTTCGAGATATTTCTTCTTCTTGTTGTTCTTCCTCTGCACAGCTAAGCTGGAAGTGGCATTTGCAGCTCGCAATAGTGCAGAGTTATCTCAAAGAAAGGGGCCACGGTGTTTCTGTATCTCTATTATGTTGGTGCGGTTTCGGAACTTTTAAATATCTTGATATATCTCGAGAACTACGCATCTGATCAAAAAATATCATAGAACATAAAAAGTAGGAAACTTAATTCTCTACAAGAAAGGTCTCTAAACATTTTGCCATAGCTCGCTTCGTTTCCGAGATATTTGCAGATTTATCTCAAGGGAAGGGGCCTAACGGACATATTTCGAGATATTTCTTCTTCTTGTTGTTCTTCTTCTGCCCAGCTGAGCTGGAAGTGGCATTTCCAGCTCGCAATCGTGCAGAGTTATCTCAAAGAAAGGGGCCACGGTGTTTCTGTATCTCTATTATGTTGGTGCGGCTTCGGAACTTTTAAATATCTCGATATATCTCGAAAACTACGCTTCTGATCAAAAAATATCATAGAACGTAAATTGTAGCAAACATTATTCTCTACAAAAAAGGTCTCTTAACATTTTGCCATAGCTCGCTTCGTTTCCGAGAATTTGCAGATTCATCTCAAGGGAAGTGGTCTGACGGACATATTTCGAGATATTTCTTCTTCTTGTTGTTCTTCTTCTGCACAGCTAAGCTGGAACTGGCATTTCCAGCTCGCAATAGTGCAGAGTTATCTCAATGAAAGGGGCCACGGTGTTTCTGTATCTCTATTATGTTGGTGCGGCTTCGGAACTTTTAAATATCTTGATATATCTCGAGAACTACGCATCTGATCAAAAAATATCATAGAACATAAAAAGTAGGAAACTTAATTCTCTACAAAAAAGGTCTCTTAACATTTTGCCATAGCTCGCTTCGTTTCCGAGATATTTGCATATTTATCTCAAGGGAAGGGGCCTGACGGACATATTTCGAGATATTTCTTCTTCTTGTTGTTCTTCTTCTGCACAGCTAAGCTGGAAGTGGCATTTGCGGCTCTCACTAGTGCAGAGTTATCTCAAAGAAAGGGGCCACGGTGTTTCTGTATCTCTATTATGTTGGTGTGGCTTCGGAACTTTTAAATATCTTGATATATCTCGAGAACTACGCATCTGATCAAAAAATATCATAGAACATAAATTGTAGGAAACATAATTCTCTACAAAAAAGGTCTCTTAACATTTTGCCATAGCTCGCTTCGTTTCCGAGATATTTGCAGATTTATCTCAAGGGAAGGGGCCTGACGGACATATTTCGAGATATTTCTTCTTCTTGATGTTCTTCTTCTGCACAGCTAAGCTGGAAGTTGCATTTGCGGCTCGCACTAGTGCACAGTTATCTCAAAGAAAGGGGCCACGGTGTTTCTGTATCTCTATTATGTTGGTGCGTCTTCGGAACTTTTAAATATCTCGATATATCTCGAAAACTACGCTTCTGATCAAAAAATATCATAGAACATAAATTGTAGGAAACATAATTCTCTACAAAAAACGTCTCTTAACATTTTGCCATAGCTCGCTTCGTTTCCGAGATATTTGCAGATTCAGCTCAAAGGAACTGGCCTGACGGACATATTTCGAGATATTTCTTCTTCTTGTTGTTCTTCCTCTGCACAGCTAAGCTGGAAGTGGCATTTGCAGCTCGCAATAGTGCAGAGTTATCTCAAAGAAAGGGGCCACGGTGTTTCTGTATCTCTATTATGTTGGTGCGGTTTCGGAACTTTTAAATATCTTGATATATCTCGAGAACTACGCATCTGATCAAAAAATATCATAGAACATAAAAAGTAGGAAACTTAATTCTCTACAAAAAACGTCTCTTAACATTTTGCCATAGCTCGCTTGGTTTCCGAGATATTTGCAGATTCAGCTCAAAGGAACTGGCCTGACGGACATATTTCGAGATATTTCTTCTTCTTCTTGTTCTTCCTCTGCACAGCTAAGCTGGAAGTGGCATTTACAGCTCGCAATAGTGCAGAGTTATCTCAAAGAAAGGGGCCACGGTGTTTCTGTATCTCTATTATGTTGGTGCGGCTTCGGAACTGTTAAATATCTTGATATATCTCGAGAACTACGCATCTGATCAAAAAATATCATAGAACATAAAAAGTAGGAAACTTAATTCTCTACAAAAAAGGTCTCTTAACATTTTGCCATAGCTCGCTTCGTTTCCGAGACATTTGCAGATTTATCTCAAGGGAAGGGGCCTGACGGACATATTTCGAGATATTTCTTCTTCTTGTTGTTCTTCTTCTGCACAGCTAAGCTGGAAGTTGCATTTGCGGCTCTCACTAGTGCAGAGTTATATCAAAGAAAGGGGCCACGGTGTTTCTGTATCTCTATTATGTTGGTGCGGTTTCGGAACTTTTAAATATCTTGATATATCTCGAGAACTACGCATCTGATCAAAAAATATCATAGAACATAAAAAGTAGGAAACTTAATTCTCTACAAAAAAGGTCTCTTAACATTTTGCCATAGCTCGCTTCGTTTCCGAGATATTTGCAGATTTATCTCAAGGGAAGGGGCCTGACGGACGTATTTCGAGATACTTCTTCTTCTTGTTGTTCTTCTTCTGCACAGCTGAGCTGGAAGTGGCATTTGCAGCTCGCAATAGTGCAGAGTTATCTCAAAGAAAGGGGCCACGGTGTTTCTGTATCTCTATTATGTTGGTGCGGCTTCGGAACTTTTAAATATCTCGATATATCTCGAAAACTACGCTTCTGATCAAAAAATATCATAGAACATAAATTGTAGGAAACATAATTCTCTACAAAAAACGTCTCTTAACATTTTGCCATAGATCGCTTCGTTTCCGAGATATTTGCAGATTCACCTCAAAGGAACTGGCCTGACGGACATATTTCGAGATATTTCTTCTTCTTGTTGTTCTTCCTCTGCACAGCTAAGCTGGAAGTGGCATTTGCAGCTCGCAATAGTGCAGAGTTATCTCAAAGAAAGGGGCCACGGTGTTTCTGTATCTCTATTATGTTGGTGCGGCTTCGGAACTTTTAAATATCTTGATATATCTCGAGAACTACGCATCTGATCAAAAAATATCATAGAAGATGGAAAGTAGGAAACTTAATTCTCTACAAAAAAGGTCTCTTAACATTTTGCCATAGCTCGCTTCGTTTCCGAGATATTTGCATATTTATCTCAAGGGAAGGGGCCTGACGGACATATTTCGAGATATTTCTTCTTCTTGTTGTTCTTCTTCTGCACAGCTAAGCTGGAAGTGGCATTTGCGGCTCGGACTAGTGCAGAGTTATCCCAAAGAAAGGGGCCACGGTGTTTCTGTATCTCTATTATGTTGGTGCGGCTTCGGAACTTTTAAATATCTTGATATATCTCGAGAACTACGCATCTGATCAAAAAATATCATAGAACATAAAAAGTAGGAAACTTAATTCTCTACAAAAAAGGTCTCTTAACATTTGGCCATAGCTCGCTTCGTTTCCGAGATATTTGCATATGTATCTCAAGGGAAGGGGCCTGACGGACATATTTCGAGATATTTCTTCTTCTTGTTGTTCTTCTTCTGCACAGCTAAGCTGGAAGTGGCATTTGCGGCTCGCACTAGTGCAGAGTTATCTCAAAGAAAGGGGCCACGGTGTTTCTGTATCTCTATTATGTTGGTGCGGCTTCGGAACTTTTAAATATCTTGATATATCTCGAGAACTACGCATCTGATCAAAAAATATCATACTACATAAAAAGTAGGAAACTTAATTCTCTACAAGAAAGGTCTCTAAACATTTTGCCATAGCTCGCTTCGTTTCCGAGATATTTGCAGATTTATCTCAAGGGAAGGGGCCTAACGGACATATTTCGAGATATTTCTTCTTCTTGTTGTTCTTCTTCTGCACAGCTGAGCTGGAAGTGGCATTTGCAGGTCGCAATAGTGCAGAGTTATCTCAAAGAAAGGGGCCACGGTGTTTCTGTATCTCTATTATGTTGGTGCGGCTGCGGAACTTTTAAATATCTCGATATATCTCGAAAACTACGCTTCTGATCAAAAAATATCATTGAACATAAATTGTAGGAAACATAATTCTCTACAAAAAAGGTCTCTTAACATTTTGCCATAGCTCGCTTCGTTTCCGAGATATTTGCAGATATATCTCAAGGGAAGGGGCCTGACGGACATATTTCGAGATATTTCTTCTTCTTGTTGTTCTTCTTCTGCACAGCTAAGCTGGAAGTGGCATTTACAGCTCGCAATAGTGCAGAGTTATCTCAAAGAAAGGGGCCACGGTGTTTCTGTATCTCTATTATGTTGGTGTGGCTTCGGAACTTTTGAATATCTTGATATATCTCGAGAACTACGCATCTGATCAAAAAATATCATAGAACATAAATTGTAGGAAACATAATTCTCTACAAAAAAGGTCTCTTAACATTTTGCCATAGCTCCCTTCGTTTACGAGATATTTGCAGATTTATCTCAAGGGAAGGGGCCTGACGGACATATTTCGAGATATTTCTTCTTCTTGTTGTTCTTCTTCTGCACAGCTAAGCTGGAAGTTGCATTTGCGGCTCGCACTAGTGCACAGTTATCTCAAAGAAAGGGGCCACGGTGTTTCTGTATCTCTATTATGTTGGTGCGTCTTCGGAACTTTTAAATATCTCGATATATCTCGAAAACTACGCTTCTGATCAAAAAATATCATAGAACATAAATTGTAGGAAACATAATTCTCTACAAAAAACGTCTCTTAACATTTTGCCATAGCTCGCTTCGTTTCCGAGATATTTGCAGATTCAGCTCAAAGGAACTGGCCTGACGGACATATTTCGAGATATTTCTTCTTCTTGTTGTTCTTCTTCTGCACAGCTAAGCTGGAAGTGGCATTTGCGGCTCGCACTGGTGCACAGTTATCTCAAAGAAAGGGGCCACGGTGTTTCTGTATCTCTATTATGTTGGTGCGTCTTCGGAACTTTTAAATATCTCGATATATCTCGAAAATTACGCTTCTGATCAAAAAATATCATAGAACATAAATTGTAGGAAACATAATTCTCTACAAAAAACGTCTCTTAACATTTTGCCATAGCTCGCTTCGTTTCCGAGATATTTGCAGATTCAGCTCAAAGGAACTGGCCTGACGGACATATTTCGAGATATTTCTTCTTCTTGTTGTTCTTCCTCTGCACAGCTAAGCTGGAAGTGGCATTTGCAGCTCGCAATAGTGCAGAGTTATCTCAAAGAAAGGGGCCACGGTGTTTCTGTATCTCTATTATGTTGGTGCGGCTTCGGAACTTTTAAATATCTTGATATATCTCGAGAACTACGCATCTGATCAAAAAATATCATAGAACATAAAAAGTAGGAAACTTAATTCTCTACAAAAAACGTCTCTTAACATTTTGCCATAGCTCGCTTCGTTTCCGAGATATTTGCAGATTTATCTCAAGGGAAGGGGCCTGACGGACGTATTTCGAGATACTTCTTCTTCTTGTTGTTCCTCTTCTGCACAGCTGAGCTGGAAGTGGCATTTGCAGCTCGCAATAGTGCAGAGTTATCTCAAAGAAAGGGGCCACGGTGTTTCTGTATCTCTATTATGTTGGTGCGGCTTCGGAACTTTTAAATATCTCGATATATCTCGAAAACTACGCTTCTGATCAAAAAATATCATAGAACATAAATTGTAGGAAACATAATTCTCTACAAAAAACGTCTCTTAACATTTTGCCATAGATCGCTTCGTTTCCGAGATATTTGCAGATTCAGCTCAAAGGAACTGGCCTGACGGACATATTTCGAGATATTTCTTCTTCTTGTTGTTCTTCCTCTGCACAGCTAAGCTGGAAGTGGCATTTGCAGCTCGCAATAGTGCAGAGTTATCTCAAAGAAAGGGGCCACGGTGTTTCTGTATCTCTATTATGTTGGTGCGGCTTCGGAACTTTTAAATATCTTGATATATCTCGAGAACTACGCATCTGATCAAAAAATATCATAGAACATAAAAAGTAGGAAACTTAATTCTCTACAAAAAAGGTCTCTTAACATTTTGCCATAGCTCGCTTCGTTTCCGAGATATTTGCAGATTTATCTCAAGGGAAGGGGCCTGACGGACGTATTTCGAGATACTTCTTCTTCTTGTTGTTCTTCTTCTGCACAGCTGAGCTGGAAGTGGCATTTGCAGCTCGCAATAGTGCAGAGTTATCTCAAAGAAAGGGGCCACGGTGTTTCTGTATCTCTATTATGTTGGTGCGGCTTCGGAACTTTTAAATATCTCGATATATCTCGAAAACTACGCTTCTGATCAAAAAATATCATTGAACATAAATTGTAGGAAACATAATTCTCTACAAAAAAGGTCTCTTAACATTTTGCCATAGCTCGCTTCGTTTCCGAGATATTTGCAGATATATCTCAAGGGAAGGGGCCTGACGGACATATTTCGAGATATTTCTTCTTCTTGTTGTTCTTCTTCTGCACAGCTAAGCTGGAAGTGGCATTTACAGCTCGCAATAGTGCAGAGTTATCTCAAAGAAAGGGGCCACGGTGTTTCTGTATCTCTATTATGTTGGTGTCGCTTCGGAACTTTTAAATATCTTGATATATCTCGAGAACTACGCATCTGATCAAAAAATATCATAGAACATAAATTGTAGGAAACATAATTCTCTACAAAAAAGGTCTCTTAACATTTTGCCATAGCTCGCTTCGTTTCCGAGATATTTGCAGATTTATCTCAAGGGAATTGGCCTGACGGACATATTTCGAGATATTTCTACTTCTTGTTGTTCTTCTTCTGCGCAGCTAAGCTGGAAGTGGCATTTGCGGCTCGCACTAGTGCAGAGTTATCTCAAAGAAAGGGGCCACGGTGTTTCTGTATCCCTATTATGTTGGTGCGGCCTCGGAACTTTTAAATATCTCGATATATCTCGAAAACTACGCTTCTGATCAAAAAATATCATAGAACATAAATTGTAGGAAACATAATTCTCTACAAAAAACGTCTCTTAACATTTTGCCATAGATCGCTTCGTTTCCGAGATATTTGCAGATTCAGCTCAAAGGAACTGGCCTGACGGACATATTTCGAGATATTTCTTCTTCTTGTTGTTCTTCCTCTGCACAGCTAAGCTGGAAGTGGCATTTGCAGCTCGCAATAGTGCAGAGTTATCTCAAAGAAAGGGGCCACGGTGTTTCTGTATCTCTATTATGTTGGTGCGGCTTCGGAACTTTTAAATATCTTGATATATCTCGAGAACTACGCATCTGATCAAAAAATATCATAGAACATAAAAAGTAGGAAACTTAATTCTCTACAAAAAAGGTCTCTTAACATTTTGCCATAGCTCGCTTCGTTTCCGAGACATTTGCAGATTTATCTCAAGGGAAGGGGCCTGACGGACATATTTCGAGATATTTCTTCTTCTTGTTGTTCTTCTTCTGCACAGCTAAGCTGGAAGTTGCATTTGCGGCTCGCACTAGTGCACAGTTATCTCAAAGAAAGGGGCCACGGTGTTTCTGTATCTCTATTATGTTGGTGCGTCTTCGGAACTTTTAAATATCTCGATATATCTCGAAAACTACGCTTCTGATCAAAAAATATCATAGAACATAAATTGTAGGAAACATAATTCTCTACAAAAAACGTCTCTTAACATTTTGCCATAGCTCGCTTCGTTTCCGAGATATTTGCAGATTCAGCTCAAAGGAACTGGCCTGACGGACATATTTCGAGATATTTCTTCTTCTTGTTGTTCTTCCTCTGCACAGCTAAGCTGGAAGTGGCATTTGCAGCTCGCAATAGTGCAGAGTTATCCCAAAGAAAGGGGCCACGATGTTTCTGTATCTCTATTATGTTGGTGCGGCTTCGGAACTTTTAAATATCTCGATATATCTCGAAAACTACGCTTCTGATCAAAAAATATCATAGAACATAAATTGTAGGAAACATAATTCTCTACAAAAAAGGTCTCTTAACATTTTGCCATAGCTCGCTTCGTTTCCGAGATATTTGCAGATTTATCTCAAGGGAAGGGGCCTGACGGACATATTTCGAGATATTTCTTCTTCTTGTTGTTCTTCTTCTGCACAGCTAAGCTGGAAGTGGCATTTGCAGCGCGCAATAGTGCAGAGTTATCTCAAAGAAAGGGGCCACGGTGTTTCTGTATCTCTATTATGTTGGTGCGGCTTCGGAACTTTTAAATATCTTGATATATCTCGAGAACTACGCATCTGATCACAAAATGTCATACTACATAAAAAGTAGGAAACTTAATTCTCTACAAGAAAGGTCTCTAAACATTTTGCCATAGCTCGCTTCGTTTCCGAGATATTTGCAGATTTATCTCAAGGGAAGGGGCCTGACGGACATATTTCGAGATATTTCTTCTTCTTGTTGTTCTTCTTCTGCACAGCTAAGCTGGAAGTGGCATTTGCAGCTCGCAATAGTGCAGAGTTATCTCAAAGAGAGGGGACACGGTGTTCCTGTATCTCTATTATGTTGGTGCGGCTTCGGAACTTTTAAGTATCTTGATATATCTCGAGAACTACGCATCTGATCAAAAAATATCATACTACATAAAAAGTAGGAAACTTAATTCTCTACAAGAAAGGTCTCTAAACATTTTGCCATAGGTTGCTTCGTTTCCGAGATATTTCCAGATTCAGCTCAAAGGAACTGGCCTGACGGACATATTTCGAGATATTTCTTCTTCTTGTTGTTCTTCCTCTGCACAGCTAAGCTGGAAGTGGCATTTGCAGCTCGCAATAGTGCAGAGTTATCTCAAAGAAAGGGGCCACGGTGTTTCTGTATCTCTATTATGTTGGTGCGGCTTCGGAACTTTTAAATATCTTGATATATCTCGAGAACTACGCATCTCAACAAAAAATATCATAGAACATAAAAAGTAGGAAACTTAATTCTCTACAAAAAAGGTCTCTTAACATTTTGCCATAGCTCGCTTCGTTTCCGAGATATTTGCAGATTTATCTCAAGGGAAGTGGCCTGACGGACATATTTCGAGATATTTCTTCTTCTTGTTGTTCTTCTTCTGCACAGCTAAGCTGGAAGTGGCATTTCCAGCTCGCAATAGTGCAGTGTTATCCCAAAGAAAGGGGCCACGATGTTTCTGTATCTCTATTATGTTGGTGCGGCTTCGGAACTTTTAAATATCTCGATATATCTCGAAAACTACGCTTCTGATCAAAAAATATCATAGAACATAAATTGTAGGAAACATAATTCTCTACAAAAAAGGTCTCTTAACATTTTGCCATAGCTCGCTTCGTTTCCGAGATATTTGCAGATTTATCTCAAGGGAAGGGGCCTGACGGACATATTTCGAGATATTTCTTCTTCTTGTTGTTCTTCTTCTGCACAGCTAAGCTGGAAGTGGCATTTGCAGCGCGCAATAGTGCAGAGTTATCTCAAAGAAAGGGGCCACGGTGTTTCTGTATCTCTATTATGTTGGTGCGGCTTCGGAACTTTTAAATATCTTGATATATCTCGAGAACTACGCATCTGATCACAAAATGTCATACTACATAAAAAGTAGGAAACTTAATTCTCTACAAGAAAGGTCTCTAAACATTTTGCCATAGCTCGCTTCGTTTCCGAGATATTTGCAGATTTATCTCAAGGGAAGGGGCCTGACGGACATATTTCGAGATATTTCTTCTTCTTGTTGTTCTTCTTCTGCACAGCTAAGCTGGAAGTGGCATTTGCAGCTCGCAATAGTGCAGAGTTATCTCAAAGAGAGGGGACACGGTGTTCCTGTATCTCTATTATGTTGGTGCGGCTTCGGAACTTTTAAGTATCTTGATATATCTCGAGAACTACGCATCTGATCAAAAAATATCATACTACATAAAAAGTAGGAAACTTAATTCTCTACAAGAAAGGTCTCTAAACATTTTGCCATAGGTCGCTTCGTTTCCGAGATATTTCCAGATTCAGCTCAAAGGAACTGGCCTGACGGACATATTTCGAGATATTTCTTCTTCTTGTTGTTCTTGCTCTGCACAGCTAAGCTGGAAGTGGCATTTGCAGCTCGCAATAGTGCAGAGTTATCTCAAAGAAAGCGGCCACGGTGTTTCTGTATCTCTATTATGTTGGTGCGGCTTCGGAACTTTTAAATATCTTGATATATCTCGAGAACTACGCATCTGATCAAAAAATATCATAGAACATAAAAAGTAGGAAACTTAATTCTCTACAAAAAAGGTCTCTTAACATTTTGCCATAGCTCGCTTCGTTTCCGAGATATTTGCAGATTTATCTCAAGGGAAGGGGCCTAACGGACATATTTCGAGATATTTCTTCTTCTTGTTGTTCTTCTTCTGCACAGCTAAGCTGGAAGTGGCATTTGCAGCTCGCACTAGTGCAGAGTTATCTCAAAGAAAGGGGCCACGGTGTTTCTGTATCTCTATTATGTTGGTACGGCTTCGGAACTTTTAAATATCTCGATATATCTCGAAAACTACGCTTCTGATCAAAAAATATCGTAGAACATAAATTGTAGGAAACATAATTCTCTACAAAAAAGGTCTCTTAACATTTTGCCATAGCTCGCTTCGTTTCCGCGATATTTGCAGATTTATGTCAAGGGAAGGGGCCTGACGGACATATTTCGAGATATTTCTTCTTCTTGTTGTTCTTCTTCTGCACAGCTAAGCTGGAAGTGGCATTTGCGGCTCGCACTAGTGCAGAGTTATCTCAAAGAAAGGGGCCACGGTGTTTCTGTATCTCTATTATGTTGGTGCGGCTTCGGAACTTTTAAATATCTTGATATATCTCGAGAACTACGCATCTGATCAAAAAATATCATCGAACATAAAAAGTAGGAAACTTAATTCTCTACAAAAAAGGTCTCTTAACATTTTGCCATAGCTCGCTTCGTTTCCGAGATATTTGCAGATTTATCTCAAGGGAAGTGGCCTGACGGACATATTTCGAGATATTTCTTCTTCTTGTTGTTCTTCTTCTGCACAGCTAAGCTGGAAGTGGCATTTGCAGCTCGCAATAGTGCAGAGTTATCCCAAAGAAAGGGGCCACGGTGTTTCTGTATCTCTATTATGTTGGTGCGGCTTCGCAACTTTTAAATATCTCGATATATCTCGAGAACTACGCATCTGATCAAAAAATATCATAGAACATAAAAAGTAGGAAACTTAATTCTCTACAAAAAAGGTCTCTTAACATTTTGCCATAGCTCGCTTCGTTTCCGAGATATTTGCAGATTTATCTCAAGGGAAGGGGCCTGACGGACATATTTCGAGATATTTCTTCTTCTTGTTGTTCTTCTTCTGCACAGCTGAGCTGGAAGTGGCATTTGCAGGTCGCAATAGTGCAGAGTTATCTCAAAGAAAGGGGCCACGGTGTTTCTGTATCTCTATTATGTTGGTGCGGCTTCGGAACTTTTAAATATCTCGATATATCTCGAAAACTACGCTTCTGATCAAAAAATATCATAGAACGTAAATTGTAGGAAATATTATTCTCTACAAAAAAGGTCTCTTAACGTTTTGCCATAGCTCGCTTCGTTTCCGAGATATTTGCAGATTCATCTCAAGGGAAGGGGTCTGACGGACATATTTCGAGATATTTCTTCTTCTTGTTGTTCTTCTTCTGCACAGCTAAGCTCGAAGTGGCATTTGCAGCTCGCAATAGTGCAGAGTTATCTCAAAGAAAGAGGCCACGGTGTTTCTGTACCTCTATTATGTTGGTGCAGCTTCGGAACTTTTAAATATCTTGATATATCTCGAGAACTACGCATCTGATCAAAAAATATCATCGAACATAAAAAGTAGGAAACTTAATTCTCTACAAAAAAGGTCTCTTAACATTTTGCCATAGCTCGCTTCGTTTCCGAGATATTTGCAGATATATCTCAAGGGAAGTGGCCTGACGGACATATTTCGAGATATTTCTTCTTCTTGTTGTTCTTCTTCTGCACAGCTAAGCTGGAAGTGGCATTTGCAGCTCGCAATAGTGCAGAGTTATCCCAAAGAAAGGGGCCACGGTGTTTCTGTATCTCTATTATGTTGGTGCGGCTTCGGAACTTTTAAATATCTCGATATATCTCGAAAACTACGCTTCTGATCAAAAAATATCATAGAACATAAATTGTAGGAAACATAATTCTCTACAAAAAAGGTCTCTTAACATTTTGCCATAGCTCGCTTCGTTTCCGAGATATTTGCAGATATATCTCAAGGGAAGGGGCCTGACGGACATATTTCGAGATATTTCTTCTTCTTGTTGTTCTTCTTCTGCACAGCTAAGCTGGAAGTGGCATTCACAGCTCGCAATAGTGCAGAGTTATCTCAAAGAAAGGGGCCACGGTGTTTCTGTATCTCTATTATGTTGGTGCGGCTTCGGAACTTTTAAATATCTTGATATATCTCGAGAACTACGCTTCTGATCAAAAAATATCATAGAACATAAATTGTAGGAAATATAATTCTCTACAAAAAACGTCTCTTAACATTTTGCCATAGCTCGCTTCGTTTCCGAGATATTTGCAGATTCAGCTCAAAGGAACTGGCCTGACGGACATATTTCGAGATATTTCTTCTTCTTGTTGTTCTTCTTCTGCACAGCTAAGCTGGAAGTGGCATTTGCGGCTCGCACTAGTGCAGAGTTATCTCAACGAAAGGGGCCACGGTGTTTCTGTATCTCTATTATGTTGGTGCGGCTTCGGAACTTTTAAATATCTCGATATATCTCGAAAACTACGCTTCTGAACAAAAAATATCATAGAACATAAATTGTAGGAAACATAATTCTCTACAAAAAAGGTCTCTTAACATTTTGCCATAGCTCGCTTCGTTTCCGAGATATTTGCAGATATATCTCAAGGGAAGGGGCCTGACGGACATATTTCGAGATATTTCTTCTTCTTGTTGTTCTTCTTCTGCACAGCTTAACTGGAAGTGGCATTTACAGCTTGCAATAGTGCAGAGTTATCTCAACGAAAGGGGCCACGGTGTTTCTGTATCTCTATTATGTTGGTGCGGCTTCGGAACTTTTAAATATCTCGATATATCTCGAGAACTACTCATCTGATCAAAAAATATCATAGAACATAAAAAGTAGGAAACCTAATTCTCTACAAAAAAGGTCTCTTAACATTTTGCCATACCTCGCTTCGTTTCCGAGATATTTGCAGATTTATCTCAAGGGAAGGGGCCTGACGGACATATTTCGAGATATTTCTTCTTCTTGTTGTTCTTCTTCTGCACAGCTAAGCTGGAAGTGGCATTTGCGGCTCGCACTAGTGCAGAGTTATCTCAACGAAAGGGGCCACGGTGTTTCTGTATCTCTATTATGTTGGTGCGGCTTCGGAACTTTTAAATATCTCGATATATCTCGAAAACTACGCTTCTGAACAAAAAATATCATAGAACGTAAATTGTAGGAAACATAATTCTCTACAAAAAAGGTCTCTTAACATTTTGCCATAGCTCGCTTCGTTTCCGGGATATTTGCAGATATATCTCAAGGGAAGGGGCCTGACGGACATATTTCGAGATATTTCTTCTTCTTGTTGTTCTTCTTCTGCACAGCTTAACTGGAAGTGGCATTTACAGCTCGCAATAGTGCAGAGTTCTCTCAAAGGAAGGGGCCACGGTGTTTCTGTATCTCTATTATGTTGGTGCGGCTTCGGAACTTTTAAATATCTTGATATATCTCGAGAACTACTCATCTGATCAAAAAATATCATAGAACATAAATTGTAGGAAACATAATTCTCTACAAAAAAGGTCTCTTAACATTTTGCCATAGCTCGCTTCGTTTCCGAGATATTTGCAGATATATCTCAAGGGAAGGGGCCTGACGGACATATTTCGAGATATTTCTTCTTCTTGTTGTTCTTCTTCTGCACAGCTTAACTGGAAGTGGCATTTACAGCTTGCAATAGTGCAGAGTTATCTCAACGAAAGGGGCCACGGTGTTTCTGTATCTCTATTATGTTGGTGCGGCTTCGGAACTTTTAAATATCTCGATATATCTCGAGAACTACTCATCTGATCAAAAAATATCATAGAACATAAAAAGTAGGAAACCTAATTCTCTACAAAAAAGGTCTCTTAACATTTTGCCATACCTCGCTTCGTTTCCGAGATATTTGCAGATTTATCTCAAGGGAAGGGGCCTGACGGACATATTTCGAGATATTTCTTCTTCTTGTTGTTCTTCTTCTGCACAGCTAAGCTGGAAGTGGCATTTGCGGCTCGCACTAGTGCAGAGTTATCTCAACGAAAGGGGCCACGGTGTTTCTGTATCTCTATTATGTTGGTGCGGCTTCGGAACTTTTAAATATCTCGATATATCTCGAAAACTACGCTTCTGAACAAAAAATATCATAGAACGTAAATTGTAGGAAACATAATTCTCTACAAAAAAGGTCTCTTAACATTTTGCCATAGCTCGCTTCGTTTCCGAGATATTTGCAGATATATCTCAAGGGAAGGGGCCTGACGGACATATTTCGAGATATTTCTTCTTCTTGTTGTTCTTCTTCTGCACAGCTTAACTGGAAGTGGCATTTACAGCTCGCAATAGTGCAGAGTTCTCTCAAAGGAAGGGGCCACGGTGTTTCTGTATCTCTATTATGTTGGTGCGGCTTCGGAACTTTTAAATATCTTGATATATCTCGAGAACTACTCATCTGATCAAAAAATATCATAGAACATAAATTGTAGGAAACATAATTCTCTACAAAAAAGGTCTCTTAACATTTTGCCATAGCTCGCTTCGTTTCCGAGATATTTGCAGATATATCTCAAGGGAAGGGGCCTGACGGACATATTTCGAGATATTTCTTCTTCTTGTTGTTCTTCTTCTGCGCAGCTAAGCTGGAAGTGGCATTTGCAGCTCGCAATAGTGCAGAGATATCTCAACGAAAGGGGCCACGGTGTTTCTGTATCTCTATTATGTTGGTGCGGCTTCGGAACTTTTAAATATCTTGATATATCTCGAGAACTACTCATCTGATCAAAAAATATCATAGAACATAAAAAGTAGGAAACCTAATTCTCTACAAAAAAGGTCTCTTAACATTTTGCCATAGCTCTCTTCGTTTCCGAGATATTTGCAGATTTATCTCAAGGGAAGGGGCCTGACGGACATATTTCGAGATATTTCTTCTTCTTGTTGTTCTTCTTCTGCACAGCTAAGCTGGAAGTGGCATTTGCGGCTCGCACTAGTGCAGAGTTATCTCAAAGAACGGGGCCACGGTGTTTCTGTATCCCTATTATGTTGGTGCGGCTTCGGAACTTTTACATATCTTGATATATCTCGAGAACTACGCTTCTGATCAAAAAATATCATAGAACATAAATTGTAGGAAACATAATTCTCTACAAAAAACGTCTCTTAACATTTTGCCATAGCTCGCTTCGTTTCCGAGATATTTGCAGATTTATCTCAAGGGAAGGGGCCTGACGGACATATTTCGAGATATTTCTTCTTCTTGTTGTTCTTCTTCTGCACAGCTAAGCTGGAAGTGGCATTTGCGGCTCGCAATAGTGCAAAGTTATCTCAACGAAAGGGGCCACGGTGTTTCTGTATCTCTATTATGTTGGTGCGGCTTCGGAACTTTTAAATATCTCGATATATCTCGAAAACTATGCTTCTGATCAAAAAATATCATAGAACATAAATTGTAGGCAACATAATTCTCTACAAAAAAGGTCTCTTAACATTTTGCCATAGCTCGCTTCGTTTCCGAGATATTTGCAGATATATCTCAAGGGAAGGGGCCTGACGGACATATTTCGAGATATTTCTTCTTCTTGTTGTTCTTCTTCTGCGCAGCTAAGCTGGAAGTGGCATTTGCAGCTCGCAATAGTGCAGAGATATCTCAAAGAAAGGGGCCACGGTGTTTCTGTATCTCTATTATGTTGGTGCGGCTTCGGAACTTTTAAATATCTTGATATATCTCGAGAACTACGCATCTGATCCAAAAATATCATAGAACATAAATAGTAGGAAACTTAATTCTCTACAAAAAAGGTCTCTCAACATTTTGCCATAGCTCGCTTCGTTTCCGAGATATTTGCAGATTTATCTCAAGGGAAGGGGCCTAACGGACATATTTCCAGATATTTCTTCTTCTTGTTGTTCTTCTTCTGCGCAGCTAAGCTGGAAGTGGCATTTGCGGCTCGCACTAGTGCAGAGTTATCTCAAAGAAAGGGGCCACGGTGTTTCTGTATCTCTATTATGTTGGTGCAGCTTCAGAACTTTTAAATATCTTGATGTATCTCGAGAACTACGCATCTGATCAAAAAATATCATGGAACATAAAAAGTAGAAAACTTAATTCTCTACAGAAAAGGTCTCTTAACATTTTGCCATAGCTCGCTTCGTTTCCGAGATATTTGCAGATTTATCTCAAGGGAAGGGGCCTGACGGACATATTCCGAGATATTTCTTCTTCTTGTTGTTCCTCTTCTGCATAGCTAAGCTGGAAGTGGCATTTGCAGCTCGCAATAGTGCAGAGTTATCTCAAAGAGAGGGGCCACGGTGTTTCTGTATCTCTATTATGTTGGTGCGGCTTCGGAACTTTTAAATATCTTGATATATCTCGAGAACTACGCATCTGATCAGAAAATATCAGAGAAGATAAAAAGTAGGAAACTTAATTCTCTACAAAAAAGGTCTCTTAACATTTTGCCATAGCTCGCTTCGTTTCCGAGATATTTGCAGATTTATCTCAAGGTAAGGGGCCTGACGGACATATTTCGAGATATTTCTTCTTCTTGTTGTTCTTCTTCTGCACAGCTAAGCTGGAAGTGGCATTTGCGGCTCGCACTAGTGCAGAGTTATCTCAAAGAAAGGGGCCACGGTGTTTCTGTATCTCTATTATGTTGGTGCGGCTTCGGAACTTTTAAATATCTCGATATATCTCGAAAACTACGCTTCTGATCAAAAAATATCATAGAACATAAATTGTAGGAAACATAATTCTCTACAAAAAACGTCTCTTATCATTTTGCCATAGCTCGCTTCGTTTCCGAGATATTTGCAGATTCAGCTCAAAGGAACTGGCCTGACGGACATATTTCGAGATATTTCTTCTTCTTGTTGTTCTTCCTCTGCACAGCTAAGCTGGAAGTGGCATTTGCAGCTCGCAATAGTGCAGAGTTATCTCAAAGAAAGGGGCCACGGTGTTTCTGTATCTCTATTATGTTGGTGCGGCTTCGGAACTTTTAAATATCTTGATATATCTCGAGAACTACGCATCTGATCAAAAAATATCATAGAACATAAAAAGTAGGACACTTAATTCTCTACAAAAAAGGTCTCTTATCATTTTGCCATAGCTCTCTTCGTTTCCGAGATATTTGCAGATTTATCTCAAGGGAAGGGGCCTGACGGACATATTTCGAGATATTTCTTCTTCTTGTTGTTCTTCTTCTGCACAGCTAAGCTGGAAGTGGCATTTGCAGCTCGCAATAGTGCAGAGTTATCTCAAAGAAAGGGGCCACGGTGTTTCTGTATCTCTATTATGTTGGTGCGGCTTCGGAACTTTTAAATATCTTGATATATCTCGAGAACTACGCATCTGATCAAAAAATATCATAGAACGTAAAACGTAGGAAACTTAATTCTCTACAAAAAAGGTCTCTTAACATTTTGCCATAGCTCGCTTCGTTTCCGAGATATTTGCAGATTTATCTCAAGGGAAGGGGCCTAACGGACATATTTCGAGATATTTCTTCTTCTTGTTGTTCTTCTTCTGCACAGCTATGCTGGAAGTGGCATTTGCAGCTCGCAATAGTGCAGAGTTATCTCAAAGAAAGGGGCCACGGTGTTTCTGTATCTCTATTATGTTGGTGCGGCTTCGGAACTTTTAAATATCTTGATATATCTCGAGAACTACGCATCTGATCAAAAAATATCATAGAACATAAATTGTAGGAAACATAATTCTCTACAAAAAAGGTCTCTTAACATTTTGCCATAGCTCGCTTCGTTTCCGAGATATTTGCAGATATATCTCAAGGGAAGGGGCCTGACGGACATATTTCGAGATATTTCTTCTTCTTGTTGTTCTTCTTCTGCACAGCTTAACTGGAAGTGGCATTTACAGCTTGCAATAGTGCAGAGTTATCTCAACGAAAGGGGCCACGGTGTTTCTGTATCTCTATTATGTTGGTGCGGCTTCGGAACTTTTAAATATCTCGATATATCTCGAGAACTACTCATCTGATCAAAAAATATCATAGAACATAAAAAGTAGGAAACCTAATTCTCTACAAAAAAGGTCTCTTAACATTTTGCCATACCTCGCTTCGTTTCCGAGATATTTGCAGATTTATCTCAAGGGAAGGGGCCTGACGGACATATTTCGAGATATTTCTTCTTCTTGTTGTTCTTCTTCTGCACAGCTTAACTGGAAGTGGCATTTACAGCTCGCAATAGTGCAGAGTTCTCTCAAAGGAAGGGGCCACGGTGTTTCTGTATCTCTATTATGTTGGTGCGGCTTCGGAACTTTTAAATATCTTGATATATCTCGAGAACTACTCATCTGATCAAAAAATATCATAGAACATAAATTGTAGGAAACATAATTCTCTACAAAAAAGGTCTCTTAACATTTTGCCATAGCTCGCTTCGTTTCCGAGATATTTGCAGATATATCTCAAGGGAAGGGGCCTGACGGACATATTTCGAGATATTTCTTCTTCTTGTTGTTCTTCTTCTGCGCAGCTAAGCTGGAAGTGGCATTTGCAGCTCGCAATAGTGCAGAGATATCTCAACGAAAGGGGCCACGGTGTTTCTGTATCTCTATTATGTTGGTGCGGCTTCGGAACTTTTAAATATCTTGATATATCTCGAGAACTACGCATCTGATCCAAAAATATCATAGAACATAAATAGTAGGAAACTTAATTCTCTACAAAAAAGGTCTCTCAACATTTTGCCATAGCTCGCTTCGTTTCCGAGATATTTGCAGATTTATCTCAAGGGAAGGGGCCTAACGGACATATTTCCAGATATTTCTTCTTCTTGTTGTTCTTCTTCTGCGCAGCTAAGCTGGAAGTGGCATTTGCGGCTCGCACTAGTGCAGAGTTATCTCAAAGAAAGGGGCCACGGTGTTTCTGTATCTCTATTATGTTGGTGCAGCTTCAGAACTTTTAAATATCTTGATGTATCTCGAGAACTACGCATCTGATCAAAAAATATCACGGAACATAAAAAGTAGAAAACTTAATTCTCTACAGAAAAGGTCTCTTAACATTTTGCCATAGCTCGCTTCGTTTCCGAGATATTTGCAGATTTATCTCAAGGGAAGGGGCCTGACGGACATATTCCGAGATATTTCTTCTTCTTGTTGTTCCTCTTCTGCATAGCTAAGCTGGAAGTGGCATTTGCAGCTCGCAATAGTGCAGAGTTATCTCAAAGAGAGGGGCCACGGTGTTTCTGTATCTCTATTATGTTGGTGCGGCTTCGGAACTTTTAAATATCTTGATATATCTCGAGAACTACGCATCTGATCAGAAAATATCAGAGAAGATAAAAAGTAGGAAACTTAATTCTCTACAAAAAAGGTCTCTTAACATTTTGCCATAGCTCGCTTCGTTTCCGAGATATTTGCAGATTTATCTCAAGGTAAGGGGCCTGACGGACATATTTCGAGATATTTCTTCTTCTTGTTGTTCTTCTTCTGCACAGCTAAGCTGGAAGTGGCATTTGCGGCTCGCACTAGTGCAGAGTTATCTCAAAGAAAGGGGCCACGGTGTTTCTGTATCTCTATTATGTTGGTGCGGCTTCGGAACTTTTAAATATCTCGATATATCTCGAAAACTACGCTTCTGATCAAAAAATATCATAGAACATAAATTGTAGGAAACATAATTCTCTACAAAAAACGTCTCTTATCATTTTGCCATAGCTCGCTTCGTTTCCGAGATATTTGCAGATTCAGCTCAAAGGAACTGGCCTGACGGACATATTTCGAGATATTTCTTCTTCTTGTTGTTCTTCCTCTGCACAGCTAAGCTGGAAGTGGCATTTGCAGCTCGCAATAGTGCAGAGTTATCTCAAAGAAAGGGGCCACGGTGTTTCTGTATCTCTATTATGTTGGTGCGGCTTCGGAACTTTTAAATATCTTGATATATCTCGAGAACTACGCATCTGATCAAAAAATATCATAGAACATAAAAAGTAGGACACTTAATTCTCTACAAAAAAGGTCTCTTATCATTTTGCCATAGCTCTCTTCGTTTCCGAGATATTTGCAGATTTATCTCAAGGGAAGGGGCCTGACGGACATATTTCGAGATATTTCTTCTTCTTGTTGTTCTTCTTCTGCACAGCTAAGCTGGAAGTGGCATTTGCAGCTCGCAATAGTGCAGAGTTATCTCAAAGAAAGGGGCCACGGTGTTTCTGTATCTCTATTATGTTGGTGCGGCTTCGGAACTTTTAAATATCTTGATATATCTCGAGAACTACGCATCTGATCAAAAAATATCATAGAACGTAAAACGTAGGAAACTTAATTCTCTACAAAAAAGGTCTCTTAACATTTTGCCATAGCTCGCTTCGTTTCCGAGATATTTGCAGATTTATCTCAAGGGAAGGGGCCTAACGGACATATTTCGAGATATTTCTTCTTCTTGTTGTTCTTCTTCTGCACAGCTATGCTGGAAGTGGCATTTGCAGCTCGCAATAGTGCAGAGTTATCTCAAAGAAAGGGGCCACGGTGTTTCTGTATCTCTATTATGTTGGTGCGGCTTCGGAACTTTTAAATATCTTGATATATCTCGAGAACTACGCATCTGATCAAAAAATATCATAGAACGTAAAACGTAGGAAACTTAATTCTCTACAAAAAAGGTCTCTTAACATTTTGCCATAGCTCGCTTCGTTTCCGAGATATTTGCAGATTTATCTCAAGGGAAGGGGCCTAACGGACATATTTCGAGATATTTCTTCTTCTTGTTGTTCTTCTTCTGCACAGCTATGCTGGAAGTGGCATTTGCAGCTCGCAATAGTGCAGAGTTATCTCAAAGAAAGGGGCCACGGTGTTTCTGTATCTCTATTATGTTGGTGCGGCTTCTTAACTTTTAAATATCTTGATATATCTCGAGAACTACGCATCTGATCAGAAAATATCATAGAACATAAAAAGTAGGAAACTCAATTCTCTACAAAAAAGGTCTCTTAACATTTTGCAATAGCTCGCTTCGTTTCCGAGATATTTGCAGATTTATCTCAAGGGAAGGGGCCTAACGGACATATTTCGAGATATTTCTTCTTCTTGTTGTTCTTCTTCTGCACAGCTAAACTGGAAGTGGCATTTCCAGGTCGCAATAGTGCAGAGTTATCTCAAAGAAAGGAGCCACGGTGTTTCTGTATCTCTATTATGTTGGTGCGGCTTCGGAACTTTTAAATATCTTGATATATCTCGAGAACTACGCGTCTGATCAAAAAATATCATAGAACATAAAAAGTAGGAAACATAATTCTCTACAAAAAAGGTCTCTTAACATTTTGCCATAGCTCGCTTCGTTTCCGAGATATTTGCAGATTTATCTCAAGGGAAGGGGCCTGACGGACATATTTCGAGATATTTCTTCTTCTTGTTGTTCCTCTTCTGCACAGCTAAGCTGGAAGTGGCATTTGCAGCTCGCAATTGTGCAGAGTTATCTCAAAGAGAGGGGCCACGGTGTTTCTGTATCTCTATTATGTTGGTGCGGCTTCGGAACTTTTAAATATCTCGATATATCTCGAAAACTACGCTTCTGATCAAAAAATATCATAGAACATAAATTGTAGGAAACATAATTCTCTACAAAAAACGTCTCTTAACATTTTGCCATAGCTCGCTTCGTTTCCGAGATATTTGCAGAACCAGCTCAAAGGAACTGGCCTGACGGACATATTTCGAGATATTTCTTCTTCTTGTTGTTCTTCTTCTGCACAGCTAAACTGGAAGTGGCATTTCCAGGTCGCAATAGTGCAGAGTTATCTCAAAGAGAGGGGCCACGGTGTTTCTGTATCTCTATTATGTTGGTGCGGCTTCGGAACTTTTAAATATCTTGATATATCTCGAGAACTACGCATCTGATCAGAAAATATCAGAGAAGATAAAAAGTAGGAAACTTAATTCTCTACAAAAAAGGTCTCTTAACATTTTGCCATAGCTCGCTTCGTTTCCGAGATATTTGCAGATTTATCTCAAGGTAAGCGGCCTGACGGACATATTTCGAGATATTTCTTCTTCTTGTTGTTCTTCTTCTGCACAGCTAAGCTGGAAGTGGCATTTGTGGCTCGCACTAGTGCAGAGTTATCTCAAAGAAAGGGGCCACGGTGTTTCTGTATCTCTATTACGTTGGTGCGGCTTCGGAACTTTTAAATATCTCGATGTATCTCGAAAACTACGCTTCTGATCAAAAAATATCATAGAACATAAATTGTAGGAAACATAATTCTCTACAAAAAACGTCTCTTATCATTTTGCCATAGCTCGCTTCGTTTCCGAGATATTTGCAGATTCAGCTCAAAGGAACTGGCCTGACGGACATATTTCGAGATATTTCCTCTTCTTGTTGTTCTTCCTCTGCACAGCTAAGCTGGAAGTGGCATTTGCAGCTCGCAATAGTGCAGAGTTATCTCAAAGAAAGGGGCCACGGTGTTTCTGTATCTCTATTATGTTGGTGCGGCTTCGGAACTTTTAAATATCTTGATATATCTCGAGAACTACGCATCTGATCAAAAAATATCATAGAACATAAAAAGTAGGACACTTAATTCTCTACAAAAAAGGTCTCTTATCATTTTGCCATAGCTCTCTTCGTTTCCGAGATATTTGCAGATTTATCTCAAGGGAAGGGGCCTGACGGACATATTTCGAGATATTTCTTCTTCTTGTTGTTCTTCTTCTGCACAGCTAAGCTGGAAGTGGCATTTGCAGCTCGCAATAGTGCAGAGTTATCTCAAAGAAAGGGGCCACGGTGTTTCTGTATCTCTATTATGTTGGTGCGGCTTCGGAACTTTTAAATATCTTGATATATCTCGAGAACTACGCATTTGATCAAAAAATATCATAGAACGTAAAACGTAGGAAACTTAATTCTCTACAAAAAAGGTCTCTTAACATTTTGCCATAGCTCGCTTCGTTTCCGAGATATTTGCAGATTTATCTCAAGGGAAGGGGCCTAACGGACATATTTCGAGATATTTCTTCTTCTTGTTGTTCTTCTTCTGCCCAGCTATGCTGGAAGTGGCATTTGCAGCTCGCAATAGTGCAGAGTTATCTCAAAGAAAGGGGCCACGGTGTTTCTGTATCTCTATTATGTTGGTGCGGCTTCGGAACTTTTAAATATCTTGATATATCTCGAGAACTACGCATCTGATCAAAAAATATCATAGAACATAAAACGTAGGAATCTTAATTCTCTACAAAAAAGGTCTCTTAAGATTTTGCCATAGCTCGCTTCGTTTCCGAGATATTTGCAGATTTATCTCAAGGGAAGGGGCCTAACGGACATATTTCGAGATATTTCTTCTTCTTGTTGTTCTTCTTCTGCACAGCTAAACTGGAAGTGGCATTTCCAGGTCGCAATAGTGCAGAGTTATCTCAAAGAAAGGAGCCACGGTGTTTCTGTATCTCTATTATGTTGGTGCGGCTTCGGAACTTTTAAATATCTTGATATATCTCGAGAACTACGCGTCTGATCAAAAAATATCATAGAACATAAAAAGTAGGAAACATAATTCTCTACAAAAAAGGTCTCTTAACATTTTCCCATACCTGGCATCGTTTCCGAGATATTTGCAGATTTATCTCAAGGGAAGGGGCCTGACGGACATATTCCGAGATATTTCTTCTTCTTGTTGTTCCTCTTCTGCATAGCTAAGCTGGAAGTGGCATTTGCAGCTCGCAATAGTGCAGAGTTATCTCAAAGAAAGGGGCCACGGTGTTTCTGTATCTCTATTATGTTGGTGCGGCTTCGGAACTTTTAAGTATCTCGATATATCTCGAAAACTACGCTTCTGATCAAAAAATATCATAGAACATAAATTGTAGGAAACATAATTCTCTACAAAAAATGTCTCTTATCATTTTGCCATAGCTCGCTTCGTTTCCGAGATATTTGCAGATTCAGCTCAAAGGAACTGGCCTGACGGACATATTTCGAGATATTTCTTCTTCTTGTTGTTCTTCCTCTGCACAGCTAAGCTGGAAGTGGCATTTCCAGGTCGCAATAGTGCAGAGTTATCTCAAAGAAAGGAGCCACGGTGTTTCTGTATCTCTATTATGTTGGTGCGGCTTCGGAACTTTTAAATATCTTGATATATCTCGAGAACTACGCGTCTGATCAAAAAATATCATAGAACATAAAAAGTAGGAAACATAATTCTCTACAAAAAAGGTCTCTTAACATTTTCCCATACCTGGCATCGTTTCCGAGATATTTGCAGATTTATCTCAAGGGAAGGGGCCTGACGGACATATTCCGAGATATTTCTTCTTCTTGTTGTTCCTCTTCTGCATAGCTAAGCTGGAAGTGGCATTTGCAGCTCGCAATAGTGCAGAGTTATCTCAAAGAAAGGGGCCACGGTGTTTCTGTATCTCTATTATGTTGGTGCGGCTTCTTAACTTTTAAATATCTTGATATATCTCGAGAACTACGCATCTGATCAAAAAATATCATAGAACATAAAAAGTAGGAAACTCAATTCTCTACAAAAAAGGTCTCTTAACATTTTGCAATAGCTCGCTTCGTTTCCGAGATATTTGCAGATTTATCTCAAGGGAAGGGGCCTAACGGACATATTTCGAGATATTTCTTCTTCTTGTTGTTCTTCTTCTGCACAGCTAAACTGGAAGTGGCATTTCCAGGTCGCAATAGTGCAGAGTTATCTCAAAGAAAGGAGCCACGGTGTTTCTGTATCTCTATTATGTTGGTGCGGCTTCGGAACTTTTAAATATCTTGATATATCTCGAGAACTACGCGTCTGATCAAAAAATATCATAGAACATAAAAAGTAGGAAACATAATTCTCTACAAAAAAGGTCTCTTAAGATTTTGCCATAGCTCGCTTCGTTTCCGAGATATTTGCAGATTTATCTCAAGGGAAGGGGCCTGACGGACATATTTCGAGATATTTCTTCTTCTTGTTGTTCCTCTTCTGCACAGCTAAGCTGGAAGTGGCATTTGCAGCTCGCAATTGTGCAGAGTTATCTCAAAGAGAGGGGCCACGGTGTTTCTGTATCTCTATTATGTTGGTGCGGCTTCGGAACTTTTAAATATCTTGATATATCTCGAGAACTACGCATCTGATCAGAAAATATCAGAGAAGATAAAAAGTAGGAAACTTAATTCTCTACAAAAAAGGTCTCTTAACATTTTGCCATAGCTCGCTTCGTTTCCGAGATATTTGCAGATTTATCTCAAGGTAAGGGGCCTGACGGACATATTTCGAGATATTTCTTCTTCTTGTTGTTCTTCTTCTGCACAGCTAAGCTGGAAGTGGCATTTGCGGCTCGCACTAGTGCAGAGTTATCTCAAAGAAAGGGGCCACGGTGTTTCTGTATCTCTATTATGTTGGTGCGGCTTCGGAACTTTTAAATATCTCGATATATCTCGAAAACTACGCTTCTGATCAAAAAATATCATAGAACATAAATTGTAGGAAACATAATTCTCTACAAAAAACGTCTCTTAACATTTTGCCATAGCTCGCTTCGTTTCCGAGATATTTGCAGAACCAGCTCAAAGGAACTGGCCTGACGGACATATTTCGAGATATTTCTTCTTCTTGTTGTTCTTCCTCTGCACAGCTAAGCTGGAAGTGGCATTTGCAGCTCGCAATAGTGCAGAGTTATCTCAAAGAAAGGGGCCACGGTGTTTCTGTATCTCTATTATGTTGGTGCGGCTTCGGAACTTTTAAATATCTTGATATATCTCGAGAACTACGCATCTGATCAAAAAATATCATAGAACATAAAAAGTAGGACACTTAATTCTCTACAAAAAAGGTCTCTTATCATTTTGCCATAGCTCTCTTCGTTTCCGAGATATTTGCAGATTTATCTCAAGGGAAGGGGCCTGACGGACATATTTCGAGATATTTCTTCTTCTTGTTGTTCTTCTTCTGCACAGCTAAGCTGGAAGTGGCATTTGCAGCTCGCAATAGTGCAGAGTTATCTCAAAGAAAGGGGCCACGGTGTTTCTGTATCTCTATTATGTTGGTGCGGCTTCGGAACTTTTAAATATCTTGATATATCTCGAGAACTACGCATCTGATCAAAAAATATCATAGAACATAAAACGTAGGAAACTTAATTCTCTACAAAAAAGGTCTCTTAACATTTTCCCATACCTGGCATCGTTTCCGAGATATTTGCAGATTTATCTCAAGGGAAGGGGCCTGACGGACATATTCCGAGATATTTCTTCTTCTTGTTGTTCCTCTTCTGCATAGCTAAGCTGGAAGTGGCATTTGCAGCTCGCAATAGTGCAGAGTTATCTCAAAGAAAGGGGCCACGGTGTTTCTGTATCTCTATTATGTTGGTGCGGCTTCTTAACTTTTAAATATCTTGATATATCTCGAGAACTACGCATCTGATCAAAAAATATCGTAGAACATAAAAAGTAGGAAACTCAATTCTCTACAAAAAAGGTCTCTTAACATTTTGCAATAGCTCGCTTCGTTTCCGAGATATTTGCAGATTTATCTCAAGGGAAGGGGCCTAACGGACATATTTCGAGATATTTCTTCTTCTTGTTGTTCTTCTTCTGCACAGCTAAACTGGAAGTGGCATTTCCAGGTCGCAATGGTGCAGAGTTATCTCAAAGAAAGGAGCCACGGTGTTTCTGTATCTCTATTATGTTGGTGCGGCTTCGGAACTTTTAAATATCTTGATATATCTCGAGAACTACGCGTCTGATCAAAAAATATCATAGAACATAAAAAGTAGGAAACATAATTCTCTACAAAAAAGGTCTCTTAAGATTTTGCCATAGCTCGCTTCGTTTCCGAGATATTTGCAGATTTATCTCAAGGGAAGGGGCCTGACGGACATATTTCGAGATATTTCTTCTTCTTGTTGTTCCTCTTCTGCACAGCTAAGCTGGAAGTGGCATTTGCAGCTCGCAATTGTGCAGAGTTATCTCAAAGAGAGGGGCCACGGTGTTTCTGTATCTCTATTATGTTGGTGCGGCTTCGGAACTTTTAAATATCTTGATATATCTCGAGAACTACGCATCTGATCAGAAAATATCAGAGAAGATAAAAAGTAGGAAACTTAATTCTCTACAAAAAAGGTCTCTTAACATTTTGCCATAGCTCGCTTCGTTTCCGAGATATTTGCAGATTTATCTCAAGGTAAGGGGCCTGACGGACATATTTCGAGATATTTCTTCTTCTTGTTGTTCTTCTTCTGCACAGCTAAGCTGGAAGTGGCATTTGCGGCTCGCACTAGTGCAGAGTTATCTCAAAGAAAGGGGCCACGGTGTTTCTGTATCTCTATTATGTTGGTGCGGCTTCGGAACTTTTAAATATCTCGATATGTCTCGAAAACTACGCTTCTGATCATAAAATATCATAGAACATAAATTGTAGGAAACATAATTCTCTACAAAAAACGTCTCTTAACATTTTGCCATAGCTCGCTTCGTTTCCGAGATATTTGCAGAACCAGCTCAAAGGAACTGGCCTGACGGACATATTTCGAGATATTTCTTCTTCTTGTTGTTCTTCCTCTGCACAGCTAAGCTGGAAGTGGCATTTGCAGCTCGCAATAGTGCAGAGTTATCTCAAAGAAAGGGGCCACGGTGTTTCTGTATCTCTATTATGTTGGTGCGGCTTCGGAACTTTTAAATATCTTGATAGATCTCGAGAACTACGCATCTGATCAAAAAATACCATAGAACATAAAAAGTAGGAAACTTAATTCTCTACAAATAAGGTCTCTTAACATTTTGCCATAGCTCGCTTCGTTTCCGAGATATTTGCAGATTTATCTCAAGGGAAGGGGCCTGACGGACATATTTCGAGATATTTCTTCTTCTTGTTGTTCTTCTTCTGCACAGCTAAGCTGGAAGTGGCATTTGCAGCTCGCAATAGTGCAGAGTTATCTCAAAGAAAGGGGCCACGGTGTTTCTGTATCTCTATTATGTTGGTGCGGCTTCGGAACTTTTAAATATCTTGATATATCTCGAGAACCACGCATCTGATCAAAAAATATCATAGAACATAAAAAGTAGGAAACTTAATTCTCTACAAAAAAGGTCTCTTAACATTTTGCCATAGCTCGCTTCGTTTCCGAGATATTTGCAGATTTATCTCAAGGGAAGGGGCCTGACGGACATATTTCCAGATATTTCTTCTTCTTGTTGTTCTTCTTCTGCACAGCTAAGCTGGAAGTGGCATCTGCAGCTCGCAATAGTGCAGAGTTATCTCAAAGAAAGGGGCCACGGTGTTTCTGTACCTCTATTATGTTGGTGCAGCTTCGGGGCTTTTAAATATCTTGATATATCTCGAGAACTACGCATCTGATCAAAAAATATCATAGAACATAAAAAGTAGGAAACTTAATTCTCTACAAAAAAGGTCTCTTAACGTTTTGCAATAGCTCGCTTCGTTTCCGAGATATTTGCAGATTTATCTCAAGGGAAGGGTCCTGACGGACATATTTCGAGATATTTCTTCTTCTTGTTGTTCTTCTTCTGCACAGTTAAACTGGAAGTGGCATTTCCAGCTCGCAATAGTGCAGAGTTATCTCAAAGAAAGGAGCCACGGTGTTTCTGTATCTCTATTATGTTGGTGCGGCTTCGGAACTTTTAAATATCTTGATATATCTCGAGAACTACGCGTCTGATCAAAAAATATCATAGAACATAAAAAGTAGGAAACATAATTCTGTACAAAAAAGGTCTCTTAACATTTTGCCATAGCTCGCTTCGTTTCCGAGATATTTGCAGATGTATCTCAAGGGAAGGGGCCTGACGGACATATTTCGAGATATTTCTTCTTCTCGTTGTTCTTCTTCTGCACAGCTAAGCTGTAAGTGGCATTTGCGGCTCGCGCTAGTGCAGAGTTATCTCAAAGAAAGGGGCCACGGTGTTTCTGTATCTCTATTATGTTGGTGCGGCTTGGGAACTTTTAAGTATCTCGATATATCTCGAAAACTACGCTTCTGATCAAAAAATATCATAGAACATAAATTGTAGGAAACATAATTCTCTACAAAAAACGTCTCTTAACATTTTGCCATAGCTCGCTTCGTTTCCGAGATATTTGCAGATTCAGCTCAAAGGAACTGGCCTGACGGACATATTTCGAGATATTTGTTCTTCTTGTTGTTCTTCTTCTGCACAGCTAAACTGGAAGTGGCATTTGCAGCTCGCAATAGTGCAGAGTTATCTCAAAGAAAGGGGCCACGGTGTTTCTGTATCTCTATTATGTTGGTGGGGCTTCGGAACTTTTAAATATCTTGATATATCTCGAGAACTACGCCTCTGATCGAAAAATATCGTAGAACATAAAAAGTAGGAAACTTAATTCTCTACAAATAAGGTCTCTTAACATTTTGCCATAGCTCGCTTGGTTTCCGAGATATTTGCAGATTTATCTCAAGGGAAGGGGCCTGACGGACATATTTCCAGATATTTCTTCTTCTTGTTGTTCTTCTTCTGCACAGCTAAGCTGGAAGTGGCATTTGCAGCTCGCAATAGTGCAGAGTTATCTCAAAGAAAGGGGCCACGGTGATTCTGTATCTCTATTATGTTGGTGCTGCTTCGGAACTTTTAAATATCTCGATATATCTCGAAAACTACGCTTCTGATCAAAAAATATCAGAGAACGTAAATTGTAGGAAACATAATTCTCTACAAAAAAGGTCTCTTAACATTTTGCCATAGCTCGCTTCGTTTCCGAGATATTTGCAGATTTATCTCAAGGGAAGGGGCCTGACGGACATATTTCGAGATACTTCTTCTTCTTGTTGTTCTTCTTCTTCACAGCTAAGCTGGAAGTGGCATTTCCAGCTCGCAATAGTGCAGAGTTATCTCAAAGAAAGGAGCCACGGTGTTTCTGTATCTCTATTATGTTGGTGCGGCTTCGGAACTTTTAAATATCTTGATATATCTCGAGAACTACGCGTCTGATCAAAAAATATCATAGAACATAAAAAGTAGGAAACATAATTCTGTACAAAAAAGGTCTCTTAACATTTTGCCATAGCTCGCTTCGTTTCCGAGATATTTGCAGATTTATCTCAAGGGAAGGGGCCTGACGGACATATTTCGAGATATTTCTTCTTCTCGTTGTTCTTCTTCTGCACAGCTAAGCTGTAAGTGGCATTTGCGGCTCGCGCTAGTGCAGAGTTATCTCAAAGAAAGGGGCCACGGTGTTTCTGTATCTCTATTATGTTGGTGCGGCTTGGGAACTTTTAAGTATCTCGATATATCTCGAAAACTACGCTTCTGATCAAAAAATATCATAGAACATAAATTGTAGGAAACATAATTCTCTACAAAAAACGTCTCTTAACATTTTGCCATAGCTCGCTTCGTTTCCGAGATATTTGCAGATTCAGCTCAAAGGAACTGGCCTGACGGACATATTTCGAGATATTTGTTCTTCTTGTTGTTCTTCTTCTGCACAGCTAAACTGGAAGTGGCATTTGCAGCTCGCAATAGTGCAGAGTTATCTCAAAGAAAGGGGCCACGGTGTTTCTGTATCTCTATTATGTTGGTGGGGCTTCGGAACTTTTAAATATCTTGATATATCTCGAGAACTACGCCTCTGATCGAAAAATATCATAGAACATAAAAAGTAGGAAACTTAATTCTCTACAAAAAAGGTATCTTAACATTTTGCCATAGCTCGCTTCGTTTCCGAGATATTTGCAGATTTATCTCAAGGGAAGCGGCCTGACGGACATATTTCGAGATATTTCTTCTTCTTGTTGTTCTTCTTCTGCACAGCTAAGCTGGAAGTGGCATTTGCAGCTCGCAATAGTGCAGAGTTATCTCAAAGAAAGAGGCCACGGTGTTTCTGTATCTCTATTATGTTGGTGCGGCTTCGGAACTTTTAAGTATCTTGATATATCTCGAGAACTACGCATCTGTTCAAAAAATATCATAGAACATAAAAAGTAGGAATCCTAATTTTCTACAAAAAAGGTCTCTTAACATTTTGCCGTAGCTCGCTTCGTTTCCGAGATATTTGCAGATTTATCTCAAGGGAAGGGGCCTGACGGACATATTTCCAGATATTTCTTCTTCTTGTTGTTCTTCTTCTGCACAGCTAAGCTGGAAGTGGCATCTGCAGCTCGCAATAGTGCAGAGTTATCTCAAAGAAAGGGGCCACGGTGTTTCTGTACCTCTATTATGTTGGTGCAGCTTCGGAGCTTTTAAATATCTTGATATATCTCGAGAACTACGCATCTGATCAAAAAATATCATAGAACATAAAAAGTAGGAAACATAATTCTCTACAAAAAAGGTCTCTTAACATTTTCCCATAGCTGGCATCGTTTCCGAGATATTTGCAGATTTAGCTCAAGGGAAGGGGCCTGACGGACATATTCCGAGATATTTCTTCTTCTTGTTGTTCTTCTTCTGCACAGCTAAGCTGGAAGTGGCATTTGCAGGTCGCAATAGTGCAGAGTTATCTCAAAGAAAGGGGCCACGGTGTTTCTGTATCTCTATTATGTTGGTGCGGCTTCGGAACTTTTAAATATCTCGATATATCTCGAAAACTACGCTTCTGATCAAAAAATATCAGAGAACGTAAATTGTAGGAAACATAATTCTCTACAAAAAAGGTCTCTTAACATTTTGCCATAGCTCGCTTCGTTTCCGAGATATTTGCAGATTTATCTCAAGGGAAGGGGCCTGACGGACATATTTCCAGATATTTCTTCTTCTTGTTGTTCCTCTTCTGCACAGCTAAGCTGGAAGTGGCATTTGCAGGTCGCAATAGTGCAGAGTTATCTCAAAGAAAGGGGCCACGGTGTTTCTGTATCTCTATTATGTTGGTGCGGCTTCGGAACTTTTAAATATCACGATATATCTCGAAAACTACGCTTCTGATCAAAAAATATCAGAGAACGTAAATTGTAGGAAACATAATTCTCTACAAAAAAGGTCTCTTAACATTTTGCCATAGCTCGCTTCGTTTCCGAGATATTTGCAGATTTATCTCAAGGGAAGGGGCCTGACGGACATATTTCGAGATATTTCTTCTTCTTGTTGTTCTTCTTCTGCACAGCTAAGCTGGAAGTGGCATTTGCAGCTCGCAATAGTGCAGAGTTATCTCAAAGAAAGGGGCCACGGTGATTCTGTATCTCTATTATGTTGGTGCTGCTTCGGAACTTTTAAATATCTCGATATATCTCGAAAACTACGCTTCTGATCAAAAAATATCAGAGAACGTAAATTGTAGGAAACATAATTCTCTACAAAAAAGGTCTCTTAACATTTTGCCATAGCTCGCTTCGTTTCCGAGATATTTGCAGATTTATCTCAAGGGAAGGGGCCTGACGGACATATTTCGAGATACTTCTTCTTCTTGTTGTTCTTCTTCTTCACAGCTAAGCTGGAAGTGGCATTTGCAGGTCGCAATAGTGCAGAGTTATCTCAAAGAAAGGGGCCACGGTGTTTCTGTATCTCTATTATGTTGGTGCGGCTTCGGAACTTTTAAATATCTTGGTATATCTCGAGAACTACGCATCTGATCAAAAAATACCATAGAACATAAAAAGTAGGAAACTTAATTCCCTACAAATAAGGTCTCTTAACATTTTGCCATAGCTCGCTTCGTTTCCGAGATATTTGCAGATTTATCTCAAGGGAAGGGGCCTGACGGACATATTTCGAGATATTTCTTCTTCTTGTTGTTCTTCTTCTGCACAGCTAAGCTGGAAGAGGCATTTGCAGCTCGCAATAGTGCAGAGTTATCTCAAAGAAAGGGGCCACGGTGTTTCTGTATCTCTATTATGTTGGTGCGGCTTCGGAACTTTTAAATATCTTGATATATCTCGAGAACTACGCATCCGATCAAAAAATATCATAGAACATAAAAAGTAGGAAACTTAATTCTCTACAAAAAAGGTCTCTTAACATTTTGCCATAGCTCGCTTCGTTTCCGAGATATTTGCAGATTTATCTCGAGGGAAGGGGCCTGACGGACATATTTCGAGATATTTCTTCTTCTTGTTGTTCTTCTTCTGCACAGCTGAGCTGGACGCGGCATTTGCGGCTCGCACTAGTGCAGAGTTATATCAAAGAAAGGGGCCACGGTGTTTCTGTATCTCTATTATGTTGGTGCGGCTTCGGATCTTTTAAATATCTCGATATATCTCGAAAACTACGCATCTGATCAAAAAATATCATAGAACATAAATTGTAGGAAACATAATTCTCTACAAAAAAGGTCTCTTAACATTTTGCCATAGCTCGCTTCGTTTCCGAGATATTTGCAGATATATCTCAAGGGAAGGGGCCTGACGGACATATTTCGAGATATTTCTTCTTCTTGTTGTTCTTCTTCTGCACAGCTAAGCTGGAAGTGGCATTTGCAGCTCGCAATAGTGCAGAGTTATCTCAAAGAAAGGGGCCACGGTGTTTCTGTATCTCTATTATGTTGTTGCGGCTTCGGAACTTTTAGATATCTTGATATATCTCGAGAACTACGCGTCTCATCAAAAAATATCATAGAACATAAAAAGTGGGAAACTTAATTCTCTACAAAAAGGGTCTCTTAACATTTTGCCATAGCTCGCTTCGTTTCCGAGATATTTGCAGATTTATCTCAAGGGAAGGGGCCTGACGGACATATTTCGAGATATTTCTTCTTCTTGTTGTTCTTCTTCTGCACAGCTAAGCTGGAAGTGGCATTTGCGGCTCGCACTAGTGCAGAGTTATCTCAAAGAAAGGCGCCACGGTGTTTCTGTATCTCTATTATGTTGGTGCGGCTTCGGAACTTTTAAATATCTTGATATATCTCGAGAACTACGCATCCGATCAAAAAATATCATAGAACCTAAAAAGTAGGAAACTTAATTCTCTACAAAAAAGGTCTCTTAACATTTTGCCATAGCTCGCTTCGTTTCCGAGATATTTGCAGATTTATCTCGAGGGAAGGGGCCTGACGGACATATTTCGAGATATTTCTTCTTCTTGTTGTTCTTCTTCTGCACAGCTAAGCTGGAAGTGCCATTTGCAGCGCGCAATAGTGCAGAGTTATCTCAAAGAAAGGGGCCACGGTGTTTCTGTATCTCTATTATGTTGGTGCGGCTTCGGAACTTTTAAATATCTTGATATATCTCGAGAACTACGCATCTGTTCAAAAAATATCATAGAACATGAAAAGTAGGAATCCTAATTTTCTACAAAAAAGGTCTCTTAACATTTTGCCGTAGCTCGCTTCGTTTCCGAGATATTTGCAGATTTATCTCAAGGGAAGGGGCCTGACGGACATATTTCGAGATATTTCTTCTTCTTGTTGTTCTTCTTCTGCACAGCTAAGCTGGAAGTGGCATTTGCAGGTCGCAATCGTGCAGAGTTATCTCAAAGAAAGGGGCCACGGTGTTTCTGTATCTCTATTATGTTGGTGCGGCTTCGGAACTTTTAAATATCTCGATATTACTCGAAAACTACGCTTCTGATCAAAAAATATCAGAGAACGTAAATTGTAGGAAACATAATTCTCTACAAAAAAGGTCTCTTAAGATTTTGCCATAGTTCGCTTCGTTTCCGAGATATTTGCAGATTTATCTCAAGGGAAGGGGCCTGACGGACATATTTCGAGATATTTCTTCTTCTTGTTGTTCTTCTTCTGCACAGCTAAGCTGGAAGTGGCATTTGCAGCTCGCAATAGTGCAGAGTTATCTCAAAGAAAGGGGCCACGGTGTTTCTGTATCTCTATTATGTTGGTGCTGCTTCGGAACTTTTAAATATCTCGATATATCTCGAAACCTACGCTTCTGATCAAAAAATATCAGAGAACGTAAATTGTAGGAAACATAATTCTCTACAAAAAAGGTCTCTTAAGATTTTGCCATAGCTCGCTTCGTTTCCGAGATATTTGCAGATTTATCTCAAGGGAAGGGGCCTGAGGGACATATTTCGAGATATTTCTTCTTCTTGTTGTTCTTCTTCTGCACAGCTAAGCTGGAAGTGGCATTTGCAGCTCGCAATAGTGCAGAGTTACCTCAAAGAAAGGGGCCACGGTGTTTCTGTATCTCTATTATGTTGGTGCGGCTTCGGAACTTTTAAATATCTTGATATATCTCGAGAACTACGCATCTGATCAAAAAATATCATAGAACATAAAAAGTAGGAAACTTAATTCTCTACAAAAAAGGTCTCTTAACATTTTGCCATAGCTCGCTTCGTTTCCGCGATATTTGCAGATTTATCTCAAGGGAAGGGGCCTGACGGACATATTTCGAGATATTTCTTCTTCTTGTTGTTCTTCTTCTGCACAGCTAAGCTGGAAGTGGCATTTGCAGCTCGCAATTGTGCAGAGTTATCTCAAAGAGAGGGGCCACGGTGTTTCTGTATCTCTATTATGTTGGTGCGGCTTCGGAACTTTTAAATATCTTGATATATCTCGAGAACTACGCATCTGTTCAAAAAATATCATAGAACATAAAAAGTAGGAATCCTAATTTTCTACAAAAAAGGTCTCTTAACATTTTGCCGTAGCTCGCTTCGTTTCCGAGATATTTGCAGATTTATCTCAAGGGAACGGGCCTGACGGACATATTTCCAGATATTTCTTCTTCTTGTTGTTCTTCTTCTGCACAGCTAAGCTGGAAGTGGCATTTGCAGCTCGCAATAGTGCAGAGTTATCTCAAAGAAAGGGGCCACGGTGTTTCTGTATCTCTATTATGTTGGTGCGGCTTCGGAACTTTTAAATATCTCGATATATCTCGAAAACTACGCTTCTGATCAAAAAATATCAGAGAACGTAAATTGTAGGAAACATAATTCTCTACAATAAAGGTCTCTTAAGATTTTGCCATAGCTCGCTTCGTTTCCGAGATATTTGCAGATTTATCTCAAGGGAAGGGGCCTGACGGACATATTTCGAGATATTTCTTCTTCTTGTTGTTCTTCTTCTGCACAGCTGAGCTGGAAGTGGCATTTGCAGCTCGCAATAGTGCAGAGTTACCTCAAAGAAAGGGGCCACGGTGTTTCTGTATCTCTATTATGTTGGTGCCGCTTCGGAACTTTTAAATATCTTGATATATCTCGAGAACTACGCATCTGATCAAAAAATATCATAGAACATAAAAAGTAGGAAACTTAATTCTCTACAAAAAAGGTCTCTTAACATTTTGCCATAGCTCGCTTCGTTTCCGAGATATTCGCAGATATATCTCAAGGGAAGGGGCCTGACGGACATATTTCGAGATATTTCTTCTTCTTGTTGTTCTTCTTCTGCACAGCTAAGCTGGAAGTGCCATTTGCAGCGCGCAATAGTGCAGAGTTATCTCAAAGAAAGGGGCCACGGTGTTTCTGTATCTCTATTATGTTGGTGCGGCTTCGGAACTTTTAAATATCTTGATATATCTCGAGAACTACGCATCTGTTCAAAAAATATCATAGAACATAAAAAGTAGGAATCCTAATTTTCTACAAAAAAGGTCTCTTAACATTTTGCCGTAGCTCGCTTCGTTTCCGAGATATTTGCAGATTTATCTCAAGGGAAGGGGCCTGACGGACATATTTCGAGATATTTCTTCTTCTTGTTGTTCTTCTTCTGCACAGCTAAGCTGGAAGTGGCATTTGCAGGTCGCAATCGTGCAGAGTTATCTCAAAGAAAGGGGCCACGGTGTTTCTGTATCTCTATTATGTTGGTGCGGCTTCGGAACTTTTAAATATCTCGATATATCTCGAAAACTACGCTTCTGATCAAAAAATATCAGAGAACGTAAATTGTAGGAAACATAATTCTCTACAAAAAAGGTCTCTTAAGATTTTGCCATAGTTCGCTTCGTTTCCGAGATATTTGCAGATTTATCTCAAGGGAAGGGGCCTGACGGACATATTTCGAGTTATTTCTTCTTCTTGTTGTTCTTCTTCTGCACAGCTAAGCTGGAAGTGGCATTTGCAGCTCGCAATAGTGCAGAGTTATCTCAAAGAAAGGGGCCACGGTGTTTCTGTATCTCTATTATGTTGGTGCTGCTTCGGAACTTTTAAATATCTCGATATATCTCGAAACCTACGCTTCTGATCAAAAAATATCAGAGAACGTAAATTGTAGGAAACATAATTCTCTACAAAAAAGGTCTCTTAAGATTTTGCCATAGCTCGCTTCGTTTCCGAGATATTTGCAGATTTATCTCAAGGGAAGGGGCCTGACGGACATATTTCGAGATATTTCTTCTTCTTGTTGTTCTTCTTCTGCACAGCTAAGCTGGAAGTGGCATTTGCAGCGCGCAATAGTGCAGAGTTATCTCAAAGAAAGGGGCCACGGTGTTTCTGTATCTCTATTATGTTAGTGCGGCTTCGGAACTTTTAAATATCTTGATATATCTCGAGAACTACGCATCTGGTCAAAAAATATCATAGAACATAAAAAGTAGGAATCCTAATTTTCTACAAAAAAGGTCTCTTAACATTTTGCCGTAGCTCGCTTCGTTTCCGAGATATTTGCAGATTTATCTCAAGGGAAGGGGCCTGACGGACATATTTCCAGATATTTCTTCTTCTTGTTGTTCTTCTTCTGCACAGCTAAGCTGGAAGTGGCATTTGCAGCTCGCAATAGTGCAGAGTTACCTCAAAGAAAGGGGCCACGGTGTTTCTGTATCTCTATTATGTTGGTGCGGCTTCGGAACTTTTAAATATCTTGATATATCTCGAGAACTACGCATCTGATCAAAAAATATCATAGAACATAAAAAGTAGGAAACTTAATTCTCTACAAAAAAGGTCTCTTAACATTTTGCCATAGCTCGCTTCGTTTCCGCGATATTTGCAGATTTATCTCAAGGGAAGGGGCCTGACGGACATATTTCGAGATATTTCTTCTTGTTGTTGTTCTTCTTCTGCACAGCTAAGCTGGAAGTGGCATTTGCAGCGCGCAATAGTGCTGAGTTATCTCAAAGAAAGGGGCCACGGTGTTTCTGTATCTCTATTATGTTAGTGCGGCTTCGGAACTTTTAAATATCTTGATATATCTCGAGAACTACGCATCTGTGCAAAAAATATCATAGAACATAAAAAGTAGGAATCCTAATTTTCTACAAAAAAGGTCTCTTAACATTTTGCCGTAGCTCGCTTCGTTTCCGAGATATTTGCAGATTTATCTCAAGGGAAGGGGCCTGACGGACATATTTCCAGATATTTCTTCTTCTTGTTGTTCTTCTTCTGCACAGCTAAGCTGGAAGTGGCATCTGCAGCTCGCAATAGTGCAGAGTTATCTCAAAGAAAGGGGCCACGGTGTTTCTGTACCTCTATTATGTTGGTGCAGCTTCGGAGCTTTTAAATATCTTGATATATCTCGAGAACTACGCATCTGATCAAAAAATATCATAGAACATAAAAAGTAGGAAACTTGATTCTCTACAAAAAAGGTCTCTTAACGTTTTGCAATAGCTCGCTTCGTTTCCGAGATATTTGCAGATTTATCTCAAGGGAAGGGTCCTGACGGACATATTTCGAGATATTTCTTCTTCTTGTTGTTCTTCTTCTGCACAGCTAAACTGGAAGTGGCATTTCCAGCTCGCAATAGTGCAGAGTTATCCGAAAGAAAGGGGCCACGGTGTTTCCGTATCTCTATTATGTTGGTGCGGCTTCGGAACTTTTAAATATCTCGATATATCTCGAAAACTACGCTTCTGATCAAAAAATATCATAGAACATAAATTGTAGGAAACATAATTCTCTACAAAAAAGGTCTCTTAACATTTTCCCATAGCTGGCATCGTTTCCGAGATATTTGCAGATTTATCTCAAGGGAAGGGGCCTGACGGACATATTCCGAGATATTTCTTCTTCTTGTTGTTCCTCTTCTGCACAGCTAAGCTGGAAGTGGCATTTGCAGGTCGCAATAGTGCAGAGTTATCTCAAAGAAAGGGGCCACGGTGTTTCTGTATCTCTATTATGTTGGTGCGGCTTCGGAACTTTTAAATATCTCGATATATCTCGAAAACTACGCTTCTGATCAAAAAATATCAGAGAACGTAAATTGTAGGAAACATAATTCTCTACAAAAAAGGTCTCTTAACATTTTGCCATAGCTCGCTTCGTTTCCGAGATATTTGCAGATTTATCTCAAGGGAAGGGGCCTGACGGACATATTTCGAGATATTTCTTCTTCTTGTTGTTCTTCTTCTGCACAGCTAAGCTGGAAGTGGCATTTGCAGCTCGCAATAGTGCAGAGTTATCTCAAAGAAAGGGGCCACGGTGTTTCTGTATGTCTATTATGTTGGTGCTGCTCCGGAACTTTTAAATATCTCGATATATCTCGAAAACTACGCTTCTGATCAAAAAATATCAGAGAACGTAAATTGTAGGAAACATAATTCTCTACAAAAAAGGTCTCTTAACATTTTGCCATAGCTCGCTTCGTTTCCGAGATATTTGCAGATTTATCTCAAGGGAAGGGGCCTGACGGACATATTTCGAGATATTTCTTCTTCTTGTTGTTCTTCTTCTTCACAGCTAAGCTGGAAGTGGCATTTGCAGCTCGCAATAGTGCAGAGTTATCTCAAAGAAAGGGGCCACGGTGTTTCTGTATCTCTATTATGTTGGTGCGGCTTCGGAACTTTTAAATATCTTGATAGATCTCGAGAACTACGCATCTGATCAAAAAATACCATAGAACATAAAAAGTAGGAAACTTAATTCTCTACAAATAAGGTCTCTTAACATTTTGCCATAGCTCGCTTCGTTTCCGAGATATTTGCAGATTTATCTCAAGGGAAGGGGCCTGACGGACATATTTCGAGATATTTCTTCTTCTTGTTGTTCTTCTTCTGCACAGCTAAGCTGGAAGTGGCATTTGCAGCTCGCAATAGTGCAGAGTTATCTCAAAGAAAGGGGCCACGGTGTTTCTGTATCTCTATTATGTTGGTGCGGCTTCGGAACTTTTAAATATCTTGATATATCTCGAGAACCACGCATCTGATCAAAAAATATCATAGAACATAAAAAGTAGGAAACTTAATTCTCTACAAAAAAGGTCTCTTAACATTTTGCCATAGCTCGCTTCGTTTCCGAGATATTTGCAGATTTATCTCAAGGGAAGGGGCCTGACGGACATATTTCGAGATATTTCTTCTTCTTGTTGTTCTTCTTCTGCACAGCTAAGCTGGAAGTGCCATTTGCAGCGCGCAATAGTGCAGAGTTATCTCAAGGAAAGGGGCCACGGTGTTTCTGTATCTCTATTATGTTGGTGCGGCTTCGGAACTTTTAAATATCTTGATATATTTCGAGAACTACGCATCTGTTCAAAAAATATCATAGAACATAAAAAGTAGGAATCCTAATTTTCTACAAAAAAGGTCTCTTAACATTTTGCCGTAGCGCGCTTCGTTTCCGAGATATTTGCAGATTTATCTCAAGGGAAGGGGCCTGACGGACATATTTCCAGATATTTCTTCTTCTTGTTGTTCTTCTTCTGCACAGCTAAGCTGGAAGTGGCATTTGCAGCTCGCAATAGTGCAGAGTTATCTCAAAGAAAGGGGCCACGGTGTTTCTGTATCTCTATTATGTTAGTGCGGCTTCGGAACTTTTAAATATCTTGATATATCTCGAGAACTACGCATCTGTTCAAAAAATATCATAGAACATAAAAAGTAGGAAACATAATTCTCTACAAAAAAGGTCTCTTAACATTTTGCCGTAGCTCGCTTCGTTTCCGAGATATTTGCAGATTTATCTCAAGGGAAGGGGCCTGACAGACATATTTCCAGATATTTCTTCTTCTTGTTGTTCTTCTTCTGCACAGCTAAGCTGGAAGTGGCATCTGCAGCTCGCAATAGTGCAGAGTTATCTCAAAGAAAGGGGCCACGGTGTTTCTGTACCTCTATTATGTTGGTGCAGCTTCGGGGCTTTTAAATATCTTGATATATCTCGAGAACTACGCATCTGATCAAAAAATATCATAGAACATAAAAAGTAGGAAACTTAATTCTCTACAAAAAAGGTCTCTTAACGTTTTGCAATAGCTCGCTTCGTTTCCGAGATATTTGCAGATTTATCTCAAGGGAAGGGTCCTGACGGACATATTTCGAGATATTTCTTCTTCTTGTTGTTCTTCTTCTGCACAGTTAAACTGGAAGTGGCATTTCCAGCTCGCAATAGTGCAGAGTTATCTCAAAGAAAGGAGCCACGGTGTTTCTGTATCTCTATTATGTTGGTGCGGCTTCGGAACTTTTAAATATCTTGATATATCTCGAGAACTACGCGTCTGATCAAAAAATATCATAGAACATAAAAAGTAGGAAACATAATTCTGTACAAAAAAGGTCTCTTAACATTTTGCCATAGCTCGCTTCGTTTCCGAGATATTTGCAGATGTATCTCAAGGGAAGGGGCCTGACGGACATATTTCGAGATATTTCTTCTTCTCGTTGTTCTTCTTCTGCACAGCTAAGCTGTAAGTGGCATTTGCGGCTCGCGCTAGTGCAGAGTTATCTCAAAGAAAGGGGCCACGGTGTTTCTGTATCTCTATTATGTTGGTGCGGCTTGGGAACTTTTAAGTATCTCGATATATCTCGAAAACTACGCTTCTGATCAAAAAATATCATAGAACATAAATTGTAGGAAACATAATTCTCTACAAAAAACGTCTCTTAACATTTCGCCATAGCTCGCTTCGTTTCCGAGATATTTGCAGATTCAGCTCAAAGGAACTGGCCTGACGGACATATTTCGAGATATTTGTTCTTCTTGTTGTTCTTCTTCTGCACAGCTAAACTGGAAGTGGCATTTGCAGCTCGCAATAGTGCAGAGTTATCTCAAAGAAAGGGGCCACGGTGTTTCTGTATCTCTATTATGTTGGTGGGGCTTCGGAACTTTTAAATATCTTGATATATCTCGAGAACTACGCCTCTGATCGAAAAATATCGTAGAACATAAAAAGTAGGAAACTTAATTCTCTACAAATAAGGTCTCTTAACATTTTGCCACAGCTCGCTTGGTTTCCGAGATATTTGCAGATTTATCTCAAGGGAAGGGGCCTGACGGACATATTTCCAGATATTTCTTCTTCTTGTTGTTCTTCTTCTGCACAGCTAAGCTGGAAGTGGCATTTGCAGCTCGCAATAGTGCAGAGTTATCTCAAAGAAAGGGGCCACGGTGATTCTGTATCTCTATTATGTTGGTGCTGCTTCGGAACTTTTAAATATCTCGATATATCTCGAAAACTACGCTTCTGATCAAAAAATATCAGAGAACGTAAATTGTAGGAAACATAATTCTCTACAAAAAAGGTCTCTTAACATTTTGCCATAGCTCGCTTCGTTTCCGAGATATTTGCAGATTTATCTCAAGGGAAGGGGCCTGACGGACATATTTCGAGATACTTCTTCTTCTTGTTGTTCTTCTTCTTCACAGCTAAGCTGGAAGTGGCATTTCCAGCTCGCAATAGTGCAGAGTTATCTCAAAGAAAGGAGCCACGGTGTTTCTGTATCTCTATTATGTTGGTGCGGCTTCGGAACTTTTAAATATCTTGATATATCTCGAGAACTACGCGTCTGATCAAAAAATATCATAGAACATAAAAAGTAGGAAACATAATTCTGTACAAAAAAGGTCTCTTAACATTTTGCCATAGCTCGCTTCGTTTCCGAGATATTTGCAGATTTATCTCAAGGGAAGGGGCCTGACGGACATATTTCGAGATATTTCTTCTTCTCGTTGTTCTTCTTCTGCACAGCTAAGCTGTAAGTGGCATTTGCGGCTCGCGCTAGTGCAGAGTTATCTCAAAGAAAGGGGCCACGGTGTTTCTGTATCTCTATTATGTTGGTGCGGCTTGGGAACTTTTAAGTATCTCGATATATCTCGAAAACTACGCTTCTGATCAAAAAATATCATAGAACATAAATTGTAGGAAACATAATTCTCTACAAAAAACGTCTCTTAACATTTTGCCATAGCTCGCTTCGTTTCCGAGATATTTGCAGATTCAGCTCAAAGGAACTGGCCTGACGGACATATTTCGAGATATTTGTTCTTCTTGTTGTTCTTCTTCTGCACAGCTAAACTGGAAGTGGCATTTGCAGCTCGCAATAGTGCAGAGTTATCTCAAAGAAAGGGGCCACGGTGTTTCTGTATCTCTATTATGTTGGTGGGGCTTCGGAACTTTTAAATATCTTGATATATCTCGAGAACTACGCCTCTGATCGAAAAATATCATAGAACATAAAAAGTAGGAAACTTAATTCTCTACAAAAAAGGTATCTTAACATTTTGCCATAGCTCGCTTCGTTTCCGAGATATTTGCAGATTTATCTCAAGGGAAGCGGCCTGACGGACATATTTCGAGATATTTCTTCTTCTTGTTGTTCTTCTTCTGCACAGCTAAGCTGGAAGTGGCATTTGCAGCTCGCAATAGTGCAGAGTTATCTCAAAGAAAGAGGCCACGGTGTTTCTGTATCTCTATTATGTTGGTGCGGCTTCGGAACTTTTAAGTATCTTGATATATCTCGAAAACTACGCTTCTGATCAAAAAATATCAGAGAACGTAAATTGTAGGAAACATAATTCTCTACAAAAAAGGTCTCTTAACATTTTGCCATAGCTCGCTTCGTTTCCGAGATATTTGCAGATTTATCTCAAGGGAAGGGGCCTGACGGACATATTTCCAGATATTTCTTCTTCTTGTTGTTCCTCTTCTGCACAGCTAAGCTGGAAGTGGCATTTGCAGGTCGCAATAGTGCAGAGTTATCTCAAAGAAAGGGGCCACGGTGTTTCTGTATCTCTATTATGTTGGTGCGGCTTCGGAACTTTTAAATATCTCGATATATCTCGAAAACTACGCTTCTGATCAAAAAATATCAGAGAACGTAAATTGTAGGAAACATAATTCTCTACAAAAAAGGTCTCTTAACATTTTGCCATAGCTCGCTTCGTTTCCGAGATATTTGCAGATTTATCTCAAGGGAAGGGGCCTGACGGACATATTTCGAGATATTTCTTCTTCTTGTTGTTCTTCTTCTGCACAGCTAAGCTGGAAGTGGCATTTGCAGCTCGCAATAGTGCAGAGTTATCTCAAAGAAAGGGGCCACGGTGATTCTGTATCTCTATTATGTTGGTGCTGCTTCGGAACTTTTAAATATCTCGATATATCTCGAAAACTACGCTTCTGATCAAAAAATATCAGAGAACGTAAATTGTAGGAAACATAATTCTCTACAAAAAAGGTCTCTTAACATTTTGCCATAGCTCGCTTCGTTTCCGAGATATTTGCAGATTTATCTCAAGGGAAGGGGCCTGACGGACATATTTCGAGATACTTCTTCTTCTTGTTGTTCTTCTTCTTCACAGCTAAGCTGGAAGTGGCATTTGCAGGTCGCAATAGTGCAGAGTTATCTCAAAGAAAGGGGCCACGGTGTTTCTGTATCTCTATTATGTTGGTGCGGCTTCGGAACTTTTAAATATCTTGATATATCTCGAGAACTACGCATCTGATCAAAAAATACCATAGAACATAAAAAGTAGGAAACTTAATTCCCTACAAATAAGGTCTCTTAACATTTTGCCATAGCTCGCTTCGTTTCCGAGATATTTGCAGATTTATCTCAAGGGAAGGGGCCTGACGGACATATTTCGAGATATTTCTTCTTCTTGTTGTTCTTCTTCTGCACAGCTAAGCTGGAAGAGGCATTTGCAGCTCGCAATAGTGCAGAGTTATCTCAAAGAAAGGGGCCACGGTGTTTCTGTATCTCTATTATGTTGGTGCGGCTTCGGAACTTTTAAATATCTTGATATATCTCGAGAACTACGCATCCGATCAAAAAATATCATAGAACATAAAAAGCAGGAAACTTAATTCTCTACAAAAAAGGTCTCTTAACATTTTGCCATAGCTCGCTTCGTTTCCGAGATATTTGCAGATTTATCTCAAGGGAAGGGGCCTGACGGACATATTTCGAGATATTTCTTCTTCTTGTTGTTCTTCTTCTGCACAGCTAAGCTGGAAGTGGCATTTGCAGCGCGCAATAGTGCAGAGTTATCTCAAAGAAAGGGGCCACGGTGTTTCTGTATCTCTATTATGTTGGTGCGGCTTCGGAACTTTTAAATATCTTGATATATCTCGAGAACTACGCATCTGATCAAAAAATATCATAGAACATGAAAAGTAGGAAACTTAATTCTCTACAAAAAAGGTCTCTTAACATTTTGCCATAGCTCTCTTCGTTTCCGAGATATTTCGAGATTTATCTCAAGGGAAGGGGCCTGACGGACATATTTCGAGATATTTCTTCTTCTTGTTGTTCTTCTTCTGCACAGCTAAGCTGGAAGTGGCATTTGCAGCTCGCAATAGTGCAGAGTTATCTCAAAGAAAGGGGCCACGGTGTTTCTTTATCTCTATTATGTTGGTGCGGCTTCGGAACTTTTAAATATCTTGATATATCTCGAGAACTACGCATCTGATCAAAAAATATCATAGAACATGAAAAGTAGGAAACTTAATTCTCTACAAAAAAGGTCTCTTAACATTTTGCCATAGCTCGCTTCGTTTCCGAGATATTTGCAGATTTATCTCAAGGGAAGGGGCCTAACGGACATATTTCGAGATATTTCTTCTTCTTGTCGTTCTTCTTCTGCACAGCTAAACTGGAAGTGGCATTTCCAGCTCGCAATAGTGCAGAGTCATCTCAAAGAAAGGGGCCACGGTGTTTCTGTATCTCTATTATGTTGGTGCGGCTTCGGAACTTTTAAATATCTCGATATATCTCGAAAACTACGCTACTGATCAAAAAATATCATAGAACATAAATTGTAGGAAACATAATTCGCGACAAAAAAGGTCTCTTAACATTTTGCCATAGCTCGCTTCGTTTCCGAGATATTTGCAGATATATCTCAACGGAAGGGGCCTGACGGACATATTTCGAGATATTTCTTCTTCTTGTTGTTCTTCTTCTGCACAGCTAAGCTGGAAGTGGCATTTACAGCTCGCAATAGTGCAGAGTTATCTCAAAGAAAGGGGCCACGGTGTTTCTGTATCTCTATTATGTTGGTGCGGCTTCGGAACTTTTAAATATCTTGATATATCTCGAGAACTACGCATCTGATCAAAAAATGTCATAGAACGTAAAAAGTAGGAAACTTAATTCTCTACAAAAAAGGTCTCTTAACATTTTGCCATAGCTCTCTTCGTTTCCGAGATATTTCCAGATTTATCTCAAGGGAAGGGGCCTGACGGACATATTTCGAGATATTTCTTCTTCTTGTTGTTCTTCTTCTGCACAGCTAAGCTGGAAGTGGCATTTGCAGCTCGCAATAGTGCAGAGTTATCTCAAAGAAAGGGGCCACGGTGTTTCTGTATCTCTATTATGTTGGTGCGGCTTCGGAACTTTTAAATATCTTGATATATCTCGAGAACTGCGCATCTGATCAAAAAATATCGTAGATCATAAAAAGTAGGAAACTTAATTCTCTACAAAAAAGGTCTCTTAACATTTTGCCATAGCTCGCTTCGTTTCCGAGATATTTGCAGATTTATCTCAAGGGAAGGGGCCTGACGGACATATTTCGAGATATTTCTTCTTCTTGTTGTTCTTCTTCTGCACAGCTAAGCTGGAAGTGGCATTTGCGGCTCGCACTAGTGCAGAGTTAGCTCAAAGAAAGGGGCCACGGTGTTTCTGTATCTCTATTATGTTGGTGCGGCTTCGGAACTTTTAAATATCTTGATATATCTCGAGAACTACGCATCTGATCAAAAAATACCATAGAACATAAAAAGTAGGAAACTTAATTCCCTACAAATAAGGTCTCTTAACATTTTGCCATAGCTCGCTTCGTTTCCGAGATATTTGCAGATTTATCTCAAGGGAAGGGGCCTGACGGACATATTTCGAGATATTTCTTCTTCTTGTTGTTCTTCTTCTGCACAGCTAAGCTGGAAGAGGCATTTGCAGCTCGCAATAGTGCAGAGTTATCTCAAAGAAAGGAGCCACGGTGTTTCTGTATCTCTATTATGTTGGTGCGGCTTCGGAACTTTTAAATATCTTGATATATCTCGAGAACTACGCATCTGATCAAAAAATATCATAGAACATAAAATGTAGGAAACTTAATTCTCTACAAAAAAGGTCTCTTAACATTTTGCCATAGCTCGCTTCGTTTCCGAGATATTTGCAGATTTATCTCAAGGGAAGGGGCCTGACGGACATATTTCGAGATTTTTCTTCTTCTCGTTGTTCTTCTTCTGCACAGCTAAGCTGTAAGTGGCATTTGCGGCTCGCGCTAGTGCAGAGTTATCTCAAAGAAAGGGGCCACGGTGTTTCTGTATCTCTATTATGTTGGTGCGGCTTCGGAACTTTTAAATATCTTGATATATCTCGAGAACTACGCATCTGATCAAAAAATATCATAGAACATAAAAAGTAGGAAACTTAATTCTCTACAAAAAAGATCTCTTAACATTTTGCCATAGCTCGCTTCGTTTCCGAGATATTTGCAGATTTATCTCAAGGGAAGGGGCCTGACGGACATATTTCGAGATATTTCTTCTTCTCGTTGTTCTTCTTCTGCACAGCTAAGCTGTAAGTGGCATTTGCGGCTCGCGCTAGTGCAGAGTTATCTCAAAGAAAGGGGCCACGGTGTTTCTGTATCTCTATTATGTTGGTGCGGCTTCGGAACTTTTAAATATCTTGATATATCTCGAGAACTACGCATCTGATCAAAAAATATCATAGAACATAAAAAGTAGGAAACTTAATTCTCTACAAAAAAGATCTCTTAACATTTTGCCATAGCTCGCTTCGTTTCCGAGATATTTGCAGATTTATCTAGAGGGAAGGGGCCTGACGGACATATTTCGAGATACTTCTTCTTCTTGTTGTTCTTCTTCTGCACAGCTAAGCTGGAAGTGGCATTTGCAGCTCGCAATAGTGCAGAGTTATCTCAAAGAAAGGGGCCACGGTGTTTCTGTATCTCTATTATGTTGGTGCGGCTTCGGAACTTTTAGATATCTTAATATATCTCGAGAACTACGCATCTGATCAAAAAATATCATAGAACATAAAAAGTAGGAAACTTAATTCTCTACAAAAATGGTCTCTTAACATTTTGCCATAGCTCGCTTCGTTTCCGAGATATTTGCAGATTTATCTCAAGGGAAGGGGCCTCGCGGACATATTTCGAGATATTTCTTCTTCTTGTTGTTCTTCTTCTGCACAGCTAAGCTGGAAGTGGCATTTGCAGCTCGCAATAGTGCAGAGATATCTCAAAGAAAGGGGCCACGGTGTTTCTGTATCTCTATTATGTTGGTGCGGCTTCGGAACTTTTAAATATCTTGATATATCTCGAGAACTACGCGTCTGATCAAAAAATATCATAGAACATAAAAAGTAGGAAACTTAATTCTCTACAAAAAAGGTCTCTTAACATTTTGCCATAGCTCGCTTCGTTTCCGAGATATTTGCAGATTCAGCTCAAAGGAACTGGCCTGACGGACATATTTCGAGATATTTCTTCTTCTTGTTGTTCTTCCTCTGCACAGCTAAGCTGGAAGTGGCATTTGCAGCTCGCAATAGTGCAGAGTTATCTCAAAGAAAGGGGCCACGGTGTTTCTGTATCTCTATTATGTTGGTGGGGCTTCGGAACTTTCAAATATCTTGATATATCTCGAGAACTACGCATCTGATCAAAAAATATCATAGAACATAAAAAGTAGGACACTTAATTCTCTACAAAAAAGGTCGCTTAACATTTTGCCATAGCTCGCTTCGTTTCCGAGATATTTGCATATTTATCTCAAGGGAAGGGGCCTGACGGACATATTTCGAGATATTTCTTCTTCTTGTTGTTCTTCTTCTGCACAGCTAAGCTGGAAGTGGCATTTGCGGCTCGCACTAGTGCAGAGTTATCTCAAAGAAAGGGGCCACGTTGTTTCTGTATCTCTATTATGTTGGTGCGGCTTCGGAAATTTTAAATATCTCGATATATCTCGAAAACTACGCTTCTGATCAAAAAATATCATAGAACATAAATTGTAGGAAACATAATTCTCTACAAAAAAGGTCTCTCAACATTTTGCCATAGCTCGCTTCGTTTCCGAGATATTTGCAGATATATCTCAAGGGCAGGGGCCTGACGGACATATTTCGAGATATTTCTTCTTCTTGTTGTTCTTCTTCTGCACAGCTAAACTGGAAGTGGCATTTCCAGCTCGCAATAGTGCAGAGTTATCTCAAAGAAAGGAGCCACGGTGTTTCTGTATCTCTATTATGTTGGTGCGGCTTCGGAACTTTTAAATATCTTGATATATCTCGAGAACTACGCATCTGATCAAAAAATATCATAGAAGATAAAATGTAGGAAACTTAATTCTCTACAAAAAAGGTCTCTTAACATTTTGGCATAGCTCGCTTCGTTTCCGAGATATTTGCAGATTTATCTCAAGGGAAGGGGCCTGACGGACATATTTCGAGATATTTCTTCTTCTCGTTGTTCTTCTTCTGCACAGCTAAGCTGTAAGTGGCAATTGCGGCTCGCACTAGTGCAGAGTTATCTCAAAGAAAGGGGCCACGGTGTTTCTGTATCTCTATTATGTTGGTGCGGCTTCGGAACTTTTAAATATCTTGATATATCTCGAAAACTACGCTTCTGATCAAAAAATATCATAGAACATAAATTGTAGGAAACATAATTCTCTACAAAAAAGGTCTCTTAACATTTTGCCATAGCTCTCTTCGTTTCCGAGATATTTGCAGATTTATCTCAAGGGAAGGGGCCTGACGGACATATTTCGAGATACTTCTTCTTCTTGTTGTTCTTCTTCTGCACAGCTAAGCTGGAAGTGGCATTTGCAGCTCGCAATAGTGCAGAGTTATCTCAAAGAAAGGGGCCACGGTGTTTCTGTATCTCTATTATGTTGGTGCGGCTTCGGAACTTTTAAATATCTTGATATATCTCGAGAACTACGCATCTGATCAAAAAATATCATAGAACATAAAAAGTAGGAAACCTAATTCTCTACAAAAAAGGTCTCTCAACATTTTGCCATAGCTCGCTTCGTTTCCGAGATATTTGCAGATTTATCTCAAGGGAAGGGGCCTGACGGACATATTTCGAGATATTTCTTCTTCTTGTTGTTCTTCTTCTGCACAGCTAAGCTGGAAGGGGCATTTGCAGCTCGCACTAGTGCAGAGTTATCTCAAAGAAAGGGGCCACGGTGTTTCTGTATCTCTATTATGTTGGTGCGGCTTCGGAACCTTTAAATATCTCGATATATCTCGAAAACTACGCTTCTGATCAAAAAATATCATAGAACATAAATTGTAGGAAACATAATTCTCTACAAAAAAGGTCTCTTAACATTTTGCCATAGCTCGCTTCGTTTCCGAGATATTTGCAGATATATCTCAAGGGCAGGGGCCTGACGGACATATTTCGAGATATTTCTTCTTCTTGTTGTTCTTCTTCTGCACAGCTAAGCTGGAAGTGGCATTTACAGCTCGCAATAGTGCAGAGTTATTTCAAAGAAAGGGGCCACGGTGTTTCTGTATCTCTATTATGTTGGTGCGGCTTCGGAACTTTTAAATATCCTGATATATCTCGAGAACTACGCATCTGATCAAAAAATATCATAGAACATAAAAAGTAGGAAACTTAATTCTCTACAAAAAAGGTCTCTTAACATTTTGCCATAGCTCTCTTCGTTTCCGAGATATTTGCAGATTTATCTCAAGGGAAGGGGCCTGACGGACATATTTCGAGATACTTCTTCTTCTTGTTGTTCTTCTTCTGCACAGCTAAGCTGGAAGTGGCATTTGCAGCTCGCAATAGTGCAGAGTTATCTCAAAGAAATGGGCCACGGTGTTTCTGTATCTCTATTATGTTAGTGCGGCTTCGGAACTTTTAAATATCTCGATATATCTCGAAAACTACGCTTCTGATCAAAAAATATCATAGAACATAAATTGTAGGAAACATAATTCTCTACAAAAAAGGTCTCTTAACATTTTGCCATAGCTCGCTTCGTTTCCGAGATATTTGCAGATTCAGCTCAAAGGAACTGGCCTGACGGACATATTTCGAGATATTTCTTCTTCTTGTTGTTCTTCTTCTGCACAGCTAAACTGGAAGTGGCATTTCCAGCTCGCAATCGTGCAGAGTTATCTCAAAGAAAGGGGCCACGGTGTTTCTGTATCTCTATTATGTTGGTGGGGCTTCGGAACTTTTAAATATCTTGATATATCTCGAGAACTACGCATCTGATCAAAAAATATCATAGAACATAAAAAGTAGGACACTTAATTCTCTACAAAAAAGGTCGCTTAACATTTTGCCATAGCTCGCTTCGTTTCCGAGATATTTGCAGATTTATCTCAAGGGAAGGGGCCTGACGGACATATTTCGAGATACTTCTTCTTCTTGTTGTTCTTCTTCTGCACAGCTAAGCTGGAAGTGGCATTTGCAGCTCGCAATAGTGCAGAGTTATCTCAAAGAAAGGGGCCACGGTGTTTCTGTATCTCTATTATGTTGGTGCGGCTTCGGAACTTTTAAATATCCTGATATATCTCGAGAACTACGCATCTGATCAAAAAATATCATAGAACATAAAAAGTAGGAAACTTAATTCTCTACAAAAAAGGTCTCTTAACATTTTGCCATAGCTCTCTTCGTTTCCGAGATATTTGCAGATTTATCTCAAGGGAAGGGGCCTGACGGACATATTTCGAGATATTTCTTCTTCTTGTTGTTCTTCTTCTGCACAGCTGAGCTGGAAGTGGCATTTGCAGGTCGCAATAGTGCAGAGTTATCTCAAAGAAAGGGGCCACGGTGTTTCTGTATCTCTATTATGTTGGTGCGGCTTCGGAACTTTTAAATATCTCGATATATCTCGAAAACTACGCATCTGATCAAAAAATATCACACAACATAAATTGTAGGAAACATAATTCTCTACAAAAAACGTCTCTTAACATTTTGCCATAGCTCGCTTCGTTTCCGAGATATTTGCAGATTCAGCTCAAAGGAACTGGCCTGACGGACATATTTCGAGATATTTCTTCTTCTTGTTGTTCTTCCTCTGCACAGCTAAGCTGGAAGTGGCATTTGCAGCTCGCAATAGTGCAGAGTTATCTCAAAGAAAGGGGCCACGGTGTTTCTGTATCTCTATTATGTTGGTGCGGCTTCGGAACTTTTAAATATCTTGATATATCTCGAGAACTACGCCTCTGATCAAAAAATATCATAGAACGTAAATTGTAGGAAACGTTATTCTCTACAAAAAAGGTCTCTTAACATTTTGCCATAGCTCGCTTCGTTTCCGAGATATTTGCAGATTTATCTCAAGGGAAGGGGCCTGACGGACATATTTCGAGATATTTCTTCTTCTTGTTGTTCTTCTTCTGCACAGCTAAGCTGGAAGTGGCATTTGCAGCGCGCAATAGTGCAGAGTTATCTCAAAGAAAGGGGCCACGGTGTTTCTGTATCTCTATTATGTTGGTGCGGCTTCGGAACTTTTAAATATCTTGATACATCTCGAGAACTACGCATCTGATCAAAAAATATCATAGAAGATAAAAAGTAGGAAACTTAATTCTCTACAAAAAAGGTCTCTTAACATTTCGCCATAGCTCGCTTCGTTTCCGAGATATTTGCAGATTTATCTCAAGGGAAGGGGCCTGTCGGACATATTTCGAGATATTTCTTCTTCTTGTTGTTCTTCTTCTGCACAGCTAAACTGGAAGTGGCATTTCCAGCTCGCAATCGTGCAGAGTTATCTCAAAGAACGGGGCCACGGTGTTTCTGTATCTCTATTATGTTGGTGCGGCTTCGGAACTTTTAAATATCTTGATACATCTCGAGAACTACGCATCTGATCAAAAAATATCATAGAAGATAAAGAGTAGGAAACTTAATTCTCTACAAAAAAGGTCTCTTAACATTTCGCCATAGCTCGCTTCGTTTCCGAGATATTTGCAGATTTATCTCAAGGGAAGGGGCCTGTCGGACATATTTCGAGATATTTCTTCTTCTTGTTGTTCTTCTTCTGCACAGCTAAGCTGGAAGTGGCATTTGCGGCTCGCACTAGTGCAGAGTTATCTCAAAGAAAGGGGCCACGGTGTTTCTGTATCTCTATTATGTTGGTGCGGCTTCGGAACTTTTGAATATCTCGATATATCTCGAAAACTGCGCTTCTGATCAAAAAATATCATAGAACATAAATTGTAGGAAACTTAATTCTCTACAAAAAAGGTCTCTTAACATTTTGCCATAGCTCGCTTCGTTTCCGAGATATTTGCAGATTCAGCTCAAAGGAACGGGCCTGACGGACATATTACGAGATACTTCTTCTTCTTGTTGTTCTTCCTCTGCACAGCTAAGCTGGAAGTGGCATTTGCAGCTCGCAATAGTGCAGAGTTATCTCAAAGAAAGGGGCCACGGTGTTTCTGTATCTCTATTATGTTGGTGCGGCTTCGGAACTTTTAAATATCTTGATATATCTCGAGAACGACGCATCTGATCAAAAAATATCATAGAACATAAAAAGTAGGAAACTTAATTGTCTACAAAAAAGGTCTCTTAACATTTTGCCATAGCTCGCTTCGTTTCCGAGATATTTGCAGATTTATCTCAAGGGAAGGGGCCTGACGGACATATTTCGAGATATTTCTTCTTCTTGTTGTTCTTCTTCTGCACAGCTGAGCTGGAAGTGGCATTTGCAGGTCGCAATAGTGCAGAGTTATCTCAAAGAAAGGGGCCACGGTGTTTCTGTATCTCTATTATGTTGGTGCGGCTTCGGAACTTTTAAATATCTCGATATATCTCGAAAACTACGCTTCTGATCAAAAAATATCATAGAACATAAATTGTAGGAAACATAATTCTGTACAAAAAAGGTCTCTTAACATTTTGCCATAGCTCGCTTCGTTTCCGAGATATTTGCAGATTTATCTCAAGGGAAGGGGCCTGACGGACATATTTCGAGATATTTCTTCTTCTTGTTGTTCTTCTTCTGCACAGCTGAGCTGGAAGTGGCATTTGCAGGTCGCAATATTGCAGAGTTATCTCAAAGAAAGGGGCCACGGTGTTTCTGTATCTCTATTATGTTGGTGCGGCTTCGGAACTTTTAAATATCTTGATATATCTCGAGAACTACGCCTCTGATCGAAGAATATCATAGAACGTAAAAAGTAGGAAACTTAATTCTCTACAAAAAAGGTCTCTTAACATTTTGCCATAGCTCGCTTCGTTTCCGAGATATTTGCAGATTTATCTCAAGGGAAGGGGCCTGACGGACATATTTCGAGATATTTCTTCTTCTTGTTGTTCTTCTTCTGCACAGCTAAGCTGGAAGTGGCATTTGCAGCGCGCAATAGTGCAGATTTATCTCAAAGAAAGGGGCCACGGTGTTTCTGTATCTCTATTATGTTGGTGCGGCTTCGGAACTTTTAAATATCTTGATACATCTCGAGAACTACGCATCTGATCAAAAAATATCATAGAAGATAAAAAGTAGGAAACTTAATTCTCTACAAAAAAGGTCTCTTAACATTTCGCCATAGCTCGCTTCGTTTCCGAGATATTTGCAGATTTATCTCAAGGGAAGGGGCCTGTCGGACATATTTCGAGATATTTCTTCTTCTTGTTGTTCTTCTTCTGCACAGCTAAACTGGAAGTGGCATTTCCAGCTCGCAATCGTGCAGAGTTATCTCAAAGAACGGGGCCACGGTGTTTCTGTATCTCTATTATGTTGGTGCGGCTTCGGAACTTTTAAATATCTTGATATATCTCGAGAACTACGCCTCTGATCGAAGAATATCATAGAACGTAAAAAGTAGGAAACTTAATTCTCTACAAAAAAGGTCTCTTAACATTTTGCCATAGCTCGCTTCGTTTCCGATATATTTGCAGATTTATCTCAAGGGAAGGGGCCTGACGGACATATTTCGAGATATTTCTTCTTCTTGTTGTTCTTCTTCTGCACAGCTAAGCTGGAAGTGGCATTTGCAGCGCGCAATAGTGCAGAGTTATCTCAAAGAAAGGGGCCACGGTGTTTCTGTATCTCTATTATGTTGGTGCGGCTTCGGAACTTTTAAATATCTTGATACATCTCGAGAACTACGCATCTGATGAAAAAATATCATAGAAGATAAAAAGTAGGAAACTTAATTCTCTACAAAAAAGGTCTCTTAACATTTTGCCATAGCTCGCTTCGTTCCCGAGATATTTGCTGATTTATCTCAAGGGAAGGGGCCTGACGGACATATTTCGAGATATTTCTTCTTCTTGTTGTTCTTCTTCTGCACAGCTAAGCTGGAAGTGGCGTTTGCGGCTCGCACTAGTGCAGAGTTATCTCAAAGAAAGGAGCCACGGTGTTTCTGTATCTCTATTATGTTGGTGCGGCTTCGGAACTTTTAAATATCTCGATATATCTCGAAAACTACGCTTCTGATCAAAAAATATCATAGAACATAAATTGTAGGAAACATAATTCACTACAAAAAACGTCTCTTAACATTTTGCCATAGCTCGCTTCGTTTCCGAGATATTTGCAGATTCAGCTCAAAGGAACGGGCCTGACGGACATATTTCGAGATACTTCTTCTTCTTGTTGTTCTTCCTCTGCACAGCTAAGCTGGAAGTGGCATTTGCAGCTCGCAATAGTGCAGAGTTATCTCAAAGAAAGGGGCCACGGTGTTTCTGTATCTCTATTATGTTGGTGCGGCTTCGCAACTTTTGAATATCTTGATATATCTCGAGAACTACGCCTCTGATCGAAGAATATCATAGAACGTAAAAAGTAGGAAACTTAATTCTCTACAATAAAGGTCTCTTAACATTTTGCCATAGCTCGCTTCGTTTCCGAGATATTTGCAGATTTATCTCAAGGGAAGGGGCCTGACGGACATATTTCGAGATATTTCTTCTTCTTGTTGTTCTTCTTCTGCACAGCTAAGCTGGAAGTGGCATTTGCAGCGCGCAATAGTGCAGATTTATCTCAAAGAAAGGGGCCACGGTGTTTCTGTATCTCTATTATGTTGGTGCGGCTTCGGAACTTTTAAATATCTTGATACATCTCGAGAACTACGCATCTGATCAAAAAATATCATAGAAGATAAAAAGTAGGAAACTTAATTCTCTACAAAAAAGGTCTCTTAACATTTCGCCATAGCTCGCTTCGTTTCCGAGATATTTGCAGATTTATCTCAAGGGAAGGGGCCTGTCGGACATATTTCGAGATATTTCTTCTTCTTGTTGTTCTTCTTCTGCACAGCTAAACTGGAAGTGGCATTTCCAGCTCGCAATCGTGCAGAGTTATCTCAAAGAACGGGGCCACGGTGTTTCTGTATCTCTATTATGTTGGTGCGGCTTCGGAACTTTTAAATATCTTGATATATCTCGAGAACTACGCCTCTGATCGAAGAATATCATAGAACGTAAAAAGTAGGAAACTTAATTCTCTACAAAAAAGGTCTCTTAACATTTTGCCATAGCTCGCTTCGTTTCCGAGATATTTGCAGATTTATCTCAAGGGAAGGGGCCTGACGGACATATTTCGAGATATTTCTTCTTCTTGTTGTTCTTCTTCTGCACAGCTAAGCTGGAAGTGGCATTTGCAGCGCGCAATAGTGCAGAGTTATCTCAAAGAAAGGGGCCACGGTGTTTCTGTATCTCTATTATGTTGGTGCGGCTTCGGAACTTTTAAATATCTTGATACATCTCGAGAACTACGCATCTGATGAAAAAATATCATAGAAGATAAAAAGTAGGAAACTTAATTCTCTACAAAAAAGGTCTCTTAACATTTCGCCATAGCTCGCTTCGTTTCCGAGATATTTGCAGATTTATCTCAAGGGAAGGGGCCTGTCGGACATATTTCGAGATATTTCTTCTTCTTGTTGTTCTTCTTCTGCACAGCTAAGCTGGAAGTGGCATTTGCGGCTCGCACTAGTGCAGAGTTATCTCAAAGAAAGGGGCCACGGTGTTTCTGTATCTCTATTATGTTGGTGCGGCTTCGGAACTTTTGAATATCTCGATATATCTCGAAAACTACGCTTCTGATCAAAAAATATCATAGAACATAAATTGTAGGAAACATAATTCTCTACAAAAAACGTCTCTTAACATTTTGCCATAGCTCGCTTCGTTTCCGAGATATTTGCAGATTCAGCTCAAAGGAACGGGCCTGACGGACATATTTCGAGATACTTCTTCTTCTTGTTGTTCTTCCTCTGCACAGCTAAGCTGGAAGTGGGATTTGCAGCTCGCAATAGTGCAGAGTTATCTCAAAGAAAGGGGCCACGGTGTTTCTGTATCTCTATTATGTTGGTGCGGCTTCGGAACTTTTAAATATCTTGATATATCTCGAGAACTACGCATCTGATCAAAAAATATCATAGAACATAAAAAGTAGGAAACTTAATTCTCTACAAAAAAGGTCTCTTAACATTTTGCCATAGCTCGCTTCGTTTCCGAGATATTTGCAGATTTATCTCAAGGGAAGGGGCCTGACGGACATATTTCGAGATATTTCTTCTTCTTGTTGTTCTTCTTCTGCACAGCTGAGCTGGAAGTGGCATTTGCAGGTCGCAATAGTGCAGAGTTATCTCAAAGAAAGGGGCCACGGTGTTTCTGTATCTCTATTATGTTGGTGCTGCTTCGGAACTTTTAAATATCTTGATATATCTCGAGAACTACGCATCTGATCAAAAAATATCGTAGAACATGAAAAGTAGGAAACTTAATTCTCTACAAAAAAGGTCTCTTAACATTTTGCCATAGCTCTCTTCGTTTCCGAGATATTTGCAGATTTATCTCAAGGGAAGGGGCCTGACGGACATATTTCGAGATATTTCTTCTTCTTGTTGTTCTTCTTCTGCACAGCTAAGCTGGAAGTGGCATTTGCAGCTCGCAATAGTGCAGAGTTACCTCAAAGAAAGGGGCCACGGTGTTTCTGTATCTCTATTATGTTGGTGCGGCTTCGGAACTTTTAAATATCTCGATATATCTCGAAAACTACGCTTCTGATCAAAAAATATCATAGAACATAAATTGTAGGAAACATAATTCACTACAAAAAACGTCTCTTAACATTTTGCCATAGCTCGCTTCGTTTCCGAGATATTTGCAGATTCAGCTCAAAGGAACGGGCCTGACGGACATATTTCGAGATACTTCTTCTTCTTGTTGTTCTTCCTCTGCACAGCTAAGCTGGAAGTGGCATTTGCAGCTCGCAATAGTGCAGAGTTATCTCAAAGAAAGGGGCCACGGTGTTTCTGTATCTCTATTATGTTGGTGCGGCTTCGGAACTTTTAAATATCTTGATATATCTCGAGAACTACGCATCTGATCAAAAAATATCATAGAACATAAAAAGTAGGAAACTTAATTGTCTACAAAAAAGGTCTCTTAACATTTTGCCATAGCTCGCTTCGTTCCCGAGATATTTGCAGATTTATCTCAAGGGAAGGGGCCTGACGGACATATTTCGAGATATTTCTTCTTCTTGTTGTTCTTCTTCTGCACAGCTAAGCTGGAAGTGGCATTTGCGGCTCGCACTAGTGCAGAGTTATCTCAAAGAAAGGAGCCACGGTGTTTCTGTATCTCTATTATCTTGGTGCGGCTTCGGAACTTTTAAATATCTCGATATATCTCGAAAACTACGCTTCTGATCGAAAAATATCATAGAACATAAATTGTAGGAAACATAATTCTCTACAAAAAACGTCTCTTAACATTTTGCCATAGCTCGCTTCGTTTCCGAGATATTTGCAGATTCAGCTCAAAGGAACGGGCCTGCCGGACATATTTCAAGATACTTCTTCTTCTTGTTGTTCTTCCTCTGCACAGCTAAGCTGGAAGTGGGATTTGCAGCTCGCAATAGTGCAGAGTTATCTCAAAGAAAGGGGCCACGGTGTTTCTGTATCTCTATTATGTTGGTGCGGCTTCGGAACTTTTAAATATCTTGATATATCTCGAGAACTACGCATCTGATCAAAAAATATCATAGAACATAAAAAGTAGGAAACTTAATTCTCTACAAAAAAGGTCTCTTAACATTTTGCCATAGCTCGCTTCGTTTCCGAGATATTTGCAGATTTATCTCAAGGGAAGGGGCCTGACGGACATATTTCGAGATATTTCTTCTTCTTGTTGTTCTTCTTCTGCACAGCTGAGCTGGAAGTGGCATTTGCAGGTCGCAATAGTGCAGAGTTATCTCAAAGAAAGGGGCCACGGTGTTTCTGTATCTCTATTATGTTGGTGCTGCTTCGGAACTTTTAAATATCTTGATATATCTCGAGAACTACGCATCTGATCAAAAAATATCGTAGAACATGAAAAGTAGGAAACTTAATTCTCTACAAAAAAGGTCTCTTAACATTTTGCCATAGCTCTCTTCGTTTCCGAGATATTTGCAGATTTATCTCAAGGGAAGGGGCCTGACGGACATATTTCGAGATATTTCTTCTTCTTGTTGTTCTTCTTCTGCACAGCTAAGCTGGAAGTGGCATTTGCAGCTCGCAATAGTGCAGAGTTACCTCAAAGAAAGGGGCCACGGTGTTTCTGTATCTCTATTATGTTGGTGCGGCTTCGGAACTTTTAAATATCTCGATATATCTCGAAAACTACGCTTCTGATCAAAAAATATCATAGAACATAAATTGTAGGAAACATAATTCACTACAAAAAACGTCTCTTAACATTTTGCCATAGCTCGCTTCGTTTCCGAGATATTTGCAGATTCAGCTCAAAGGAACGGGCCTGACGGACATATTTCGAGATACTTCTTCTTCTTGTTGTTCTTCCTCTGCACAGCTAAGCTGGAAGTGGCATTTGCAGCTCGCAATAGTGCAGAGTTATCTCAAAGAAAGGGGCCACGGTGTTTCTGTATCTCTATTATGTTGGTGCGGCTTCGGAACTTTTAAATATCTTGATATATCTCGAGAACTACGCATCTGATCAAAAAATATCATAGAACATAAAAAGTAGGAAACTTAATTGTCTACAAAAAAGGTCTCTTAACATTTTGCCATAGCTCGCTTCGTTCCCGAGATATTTGCAGATTTATCTCAAGGGAAGGGGCCTGACGGACATATTTCGAGATATTTCTTCTTCTTGTTGTTCTTCTTCTGCACAGCTAAGCTGGAAGTGGCATTTGCGGCTCGCACTAGTGCAGAGTTATCTCAAAGAAAGGAGCCACGGTGTTTCTGTATCTCTATTATCTTGGTGCGGCTTCGGAACTTTTAAATATCTCGATATATCTCGAAAACTACGCTTCTGATCGAAAAATATCATAGAACATAAATTGTAGGAAACATAATTCTCTACAAAAAACGTCTCTTAACATTTTGCCATAGCTCGCTTCGTTTCCGAGATATTTGCAGATTCAGCTCAAAGGAACGGGCCTGCCGGACATATTTCAAGATACTTCTTCTTCTTGTTGTTCTTCCTCTGCACAGCTAAGCTGGGAGTGGCATTTGCAGCTCGCAATAGTGCAGAGTTATCTCAAAGGAAGGGGCCACGGTGTTTCTGTATCTCTATTATGTTGGTGCGGCTTCGGAACTTTTAAATATCTTGATATATCTCGAGAACTACGCATCTGATCAAAAAATATCATAGAACATAAAAAGTAGGAAACTTAATTCTCTACAAATAGGTCTCTTAACATTTTGCCATAGCTCGCTTCGTTTCCGAGATATTTGCAGATTTATCTCAAGGGAATGGGCCTGACGGACATATTTCGAGATATTTCTTCTTCTTGTTGTTCTTCTTCTGCACAGCTAGGCTGGAAGTGGCATTTGCGGCTCGCACTAGTGCAGAGTTATCTCAAAGAAAGGGGCCACGGTGTTTCTGTATCTCTATTATGTTGGTGCGGCTTCGGAACTTTTAAATATCTCGATATATCTCGAGAACTACGCGTCTGATCGAAAAATATCATAGAACATAAAAAGTAGGAAACTTAATTCTCTACAAAAAAGGTCTCTTAACATTTTGCCATAGCTCGCTTCGTTTCCGAGATATTTGCAGATTTATTTCAAGGGAAGGGGCCTGACGGACATATTTCGAGATATTTCTTCTTCTTGTTGTTCTTCTTCTGCACAGCTAAGCTGGAAGTGGCATTTGCGGCTCGCACTAGTGCAGAGTTATCTCAAAGAAAGGAGCCACGGTGTTTCTGTATCTCTATTATGTTGGTGCTGCTTCGGAACTTTTAAATATCTTGATATATCTCGAGAACTACGCATCTGATCAAAAAATATCATAGAACATGAAAAGTAGGAAACTTAATTCTCTACAAAAAAGGTCTCTTAACATTTTGCCATAGCTCTCTTCGTTTCCGAGATATTTGCAGATTTATCTCAAGGGAAGGGTCCTGATGGACATATTTCGAGATATTTCTTCTTCTTGTTGTTCTTCTTCTGCACAGCTAAACTGGAAGTGGCATTTCCAGCTCGCAATCGTGCAGAGTTATCTCAAAGAAAGGGGCCACGGTGTTTCTGTATCTCTATTATGTTGGTGCGGCTTCGGAACTTTTAAATATCTTGATATATCTCGAGAACTACGCCTCTGATCGAAAAATATCACAGAACATAAAAAGTAGGAAACTTAATTCTCTACAAAAAAGGTCTCTTAACATTTTGCCATAGCTCGCTTCGTTTCCGAGATATTTGCAGATTTATCTCAAGGGAAGGGGCCTGACGGACATATTTCGAGATATTTCTTCTTCTTGTTGTTCTTCTTCTGCACAGCTAAGCTGGAAGTGGCATTTGCAGCTCGCAATAGTGCAGAGTTATCTCTAAGAAAGGGGCCACGGTGTATCTGTATCTCTATTATGTTGTTGCGGCTTCGGAACTTTTAAATATCTTGATATATCTCGAGAACCACGCATCTGATCAAAAATTATCATAGAACATAAAAAGTAGGAAACTTAATTCTCTACAAAAACGGTCTCTTAACATTTTGCCATAGCTCGCTTCGTTTCCGAGATATTTGCAGATTTATCTCAAGGGAAGGGGCCTGACGGACATATTTCGAGATATTTCTTCTTCTTGTTGTTCTTCTTCTGCACAGCTGAGCTGGAAGTGGCATTTGCAGGTCGCAATAGTGCAGAGTTATCTCAAAGAAAGGGGCCACGGTGTTTCTGTATCTCTATTATGTTGGTGCGGCTTCGGAACTTTTAAATATCTCGATATATCTCGAAAACTACGCTTCTGATCAAAAAATATCATAGAACGTAAATTGTAGGAAACATTATTCTCTACAAAAAAGGTCTGTTAACATTTTGCCATAGCTCGCTTCGTTTCCGAGATATTTGCAGATTTATCTCAAGGGAAGGGGCCTGTCGGACATATTTCGAGATATTTCTTCTTCTTGTTGTTCTTCTTCTGCACAGCTAAGCTGGAAGTGGCATTTGCGGCTCGCACTAGTGCAGAGTTATCTCAAAGAAAGGGGCCACGGTGTTTCTGTATCTCTATTATGTTGGTGCGGCTTCGGAACTTTTAAATATCTCGATATATCTCGAAAACTACGCTTCTGATCAAAAAATATCATAGAACATAAATTGTAGGAAACATAATTCTCTACAAAAAACGTCTCTTAACATTTTGCCATAGCTCGCTTCGTTTCCGAGATATTTGCAGATTCAGCTCAAAGGAACGGGCCTGACGGACATATTTCGAGATACTTCTTCTTCTTGTTGTTCTTCCTCTGCACAGCTAAGCTGGAAGTGGCATTTGCAGCTCGCAATAGTGCAGAGTTATCTCAAAGAAAGGGTCCACGGTGTTTCTGTATCTCTATTATGTTGGTGCGGCTTCGGAACTTTTCAATATCTTGATATATCTCGAGAACTACGCATCTGATCAAAAAATATCATAGAACATAAAAAGTAGGAAACTTAATTCTCTACAAAAAAGGTCTCTTAACATTTTGCCATAGCTCGCTTCGTTTCCGAGATATTTGCAGATTTATCTCAAGGGAAGGGGCCTGACGGACATATTTCGAGATATTTCTTCTTCTTGTTGTTCTTCTTCTGCACAGCTGGGCTGGAAGTGGCATTTGCAGGTCGCAATAGTGCAGAGTTATCTCAAAGAAAGGGGCCACGGTGTTTCTGTATCTCTATTATGTTGGTGCGGCTTCGGAACTTTTAAATATCTCGATATATCTCGAAAACTACGCTTCTGATCAAAAAATATCATAGAACATAAATTGTAGGAAACATAATTCTCTACAAAAAACGTCTCTTAACATTTTGCCATAGCTCGCTTCGTTTCCGAGATATTTGCAGATTCAGCTCAAAGGAACTGGCCTGACGGACATATTTCGAGATATTTCTTCTTCTTGTTGTTCTTCCTCTGCACAGCTAAGCTGGAAGTGGCATTTGCAGCTCGCAATAGTGCAGAGTTATCTCAAAGAAAGGGGCCACGGTGTTTCTGTATCTCTATTATGTTGGTGCGGCTTCGGAACTTTTAAATATCTTGATATATCTCGAGAACTACGCATCTGATCAAAAAATATCATAGAACATAAATTGTAGGAAACATAATTCTCTACAAAAAAGGTATCTTAACATTTTGCCATAGCTCGCTTCGTTTCCGAGATATTTGCAGATATATCTCAAGGGAAGGGGCCTGCCGGACATATTTCGAGATATTTCTTCTTCTTGTTGTTCTTCTTCTGCACAGCTAAGCTGGAAGTGGCATTTACAGCTCGCAATAGTGCAGAGTTATCTCAAAGAAAGGGGCCACGGTGTTTCTGTATCTCTATTATGTTGGTGCTGCTTCGGAACTTTTAAATATCTTGATATATCTCGAGAACTACGCATCTGATCAAAAAATATCATAGAACATGAAAAGTAGGAAACTTAATTCTCTACAAAAAAGGTCTCTTAACATTTTGCCATAGCTCTCTTCGTTTCCGAGATATTTGCAGATTTATCTCAAGGGAAGGGTCCTGATGGACATATTTCGAGATATTTCTTCTTCTTGTTGTTCTTCCTCTGCACAGCTAAGCTGGAAGTGGCATTTGCAGATCGCAATAGTGCAGAGTTATCTCAAAGAAAGGGGCCACGGTGTTTCTGTATCTCTATTATGTTGGTGCGGCTTCGGAACTTTTAAATATCTTGATATATCTCGAGAACTACGCTTCTGATCAAAAAATATCATAGAACATAAATTGTAGGAAACATAATTCTCTACAAAAAAGGTATCTTAACATTTTGCCATAGCTCGCTTCGTTTCCGAGATATTTGCAGATATATCTCAAGGGAAGGGGCCTGCCGGACATATTTCGAGATATTTCTTCTTCTTGTTGTTCTTCTTCTGCACAGCTAAGCTGGAAGTGGCATTTACAGCTCGCAATAGTGCAGAGTTATCTCAAAGAAAGGGGCCACGGTGTTTCTGTATCTCTATTATGTTGGTGCTGCTTCGGAACTTTTAAATATCTTGATATATCTCGAGAACTACGCATCTGATCAAAAAATATCATAGAACATGAAAAGTAGGAAACTTAATTCTCTACAAAAAAGGTCTCTTAACATTTTGCCATAGCTCTCTTCGTTTCCGAGATATTTGCAGATTTATCTCAAGGGAAGGGTCCTGATGGACATATTTCGAGATATTTCTTCTTCTTGTTGTTCTTCTTCTGCACAGCTAAACTGGAAGTGGCATTTCCAGCTCGCAAACGTGCAGAGTTATCTCAAAGAAAGGGGCCACGGTGTTTCTGTATCTCTATTATGTTGGTGCGGCTTCGGAACTTTTAAATATCTTGATATATCTCGAGAACTACGCATCTGATCAAAAAATATCATAGAACATAAAAAGTAGGAAACTTAATTCTCTACAAAAAAGGTCTCTTAACATTTTGCCATAGCTCGCTTCGTTTCCGAGATATTTGCAGATTTATCTCAAGGGAAGGGGCCTGTCGGACATATTTCGAGATATTTCTTCTTCTTGTTGTTCTTCTTCTGCACAGCTAAGCTGGAAGTGGCATTTGCGGCTCGCACTAGTGCAGAGTTATCTCAAAGAAAGGGGCCACGGTGTTTCTGTATCTCTATTATGTTGGTGCGGCTTCGGAACTTTTAAATATCTCGATATATCTCGAAAACTACGCTTCTGATCAAAAAATATCATAGAACATAAATTGTAGGAAACATAATTCTCTACAAAAAACGTCTCTTAACATTTTGCCATAGCTCGCTTCGTTTCCGAGATATTTGCAGATTCAGCTCAAAGGAACGGGCCTGACGGACATATTTCGAGATACTTCTTCTTCTTGTTGTTCTTCCTCTGCACAGCTAAGCTGGAAGTGGCATTTGCAGCTCGCAATAGTGCAGAGTTATCTCAAAGAAAGGGGCCACGGTGTTTCTGTATCTCTATTATGTTGGTGCGGCTTCGGAACTTTTAAATATCTTGATATATCTCGAGAACTACGCATCTGATCAAAAAACATCATAGAACATAAAAAGTAGGAAACTTAATTCTCTACAAAAAAGGTCTCTTAACATTTTGCCATAGCTCGCTTCGTTTCCGAGATATTTGCAGATTTATCTCAAGGGAAGGGGCCTGTCGGACATATTTCGAGATATTTCTTCTTCTTGTTGTTCTTCTTCTGCACAGCTAAGCTGGAAGTGGCATTTGCGGCTCGCACTAGTGCAGAGTTATCTCAAAGAAAGGGGCCACGGTGTTTCTGTATCTCTATTATGTTGGTGCGGCTTCGGAACTTTTAAATATCTCGATATATCTCGAAAACTACGCTTCTGATCAAAAAATATCATAGAACATAAATTGTAGGAAACATAATTCTCTACAAAAAACGTCTCTTAACATTTTGCCATAGCTCGCTTCGTTTCCGAGATATTTGCAGATTCAGCTCAAAGGAACGGGCCTGACGGACATATTTCGAGATACTTCTTCTTCTTGTTGTTCTTCCTCTGCACAGCTAAGCTGGAAGTGGCATTTGCAGCTCGCAATAGTGCAGAGTTATCTCAAAGAAAGGGGCCACGGTGTTTCTGTATCTCTATTATGTTGGTGCGGCTTCGGAACTTTTAAATATCTTGATATATCTCGAGAACTACGCATCTGATCAAAAAACATCATAGAACATAAAAAGTAGGAAACTTAATTCTCTACAAAAAAGGTCTCTTAACATTTTGCCATAGCTCGCTTCGTTTCCGAGATATTTGCAGATTTATCTCAAGGGAAGGGGCCTGACGGACATATTTCGAGATATTTCTTCTTCTTGTTGTTCTTCTTCTGCACAGCTGAGCTGGAAGTGGCATTTGCAGGTCGCAATAGTGCAGAGTTATCTCAAAGAAAGGAGCCACGGTGTTTCTGTATCTCTATTATGTTGGTGCGGCTTCGGAACTTTTAAATATCTCGATATATCTCGAAAACTACGCTTCTGATCAAAAAATATCATAGAACATAAATTGTAGGAAACATAATTCTCTACAAAAAAGGTATCTTAACATTTTGCCATAGCTCGCTTCGTTTCCGAGATATTTGCAGATATATCTCAAGGGAAGGGGCCTGCCGGACATATTTCGAGATATTTCTTCTTCTTGTTGTTCTTCTTCTGCACAGCTAAGCTGGAAGTGGCATTTACAGCTCGCAATAGTGCAGAGTTATCTCAAAGAAAGGGGCCACGGTGTTTCTGTATCTCTATTATGTTGGTGCTGCTTCGGAACTTTTAAATATCTTGATATATCTCGAGAACTACGCATCTGATCAAAAAATATCATAGAACATGAAAAGTAGGAAACTTAATTCTCTACAAAAAAGGTCTCTTAACATTTTGCCATAGCTCTCTTCGTTTCCGAGATATTTGCAGATTTATCTCAAGGGAAGGGTCCTGATGGACATATTTCGAGATATTTCTTCTTCTTGTTGTTCTTCTTCTGCACAGCTAAACTGGAAGTGGCATTTCCAGCTCGCAATCGTGCAGAGTTATCTCAAAGAAAGGGGCCACGGTGTTTCTGTATCTCTATTATGTTGGTGCGGCTCCGGAACTTTTAAATATCTTGATATATCTCGAGAACTACGCATCTGATCAAAAAATATCATAGAACATAAAAAGTAGGAAACTTAATTCTCTACAAAAAAGGTCTCTTAACATTTTGCCATAGCTCTCTTCGTTTCCGAGATATTTGCAGATTTATCTCAAGGGAAGGGTCCTGATGGACATATTTCGAGATATTTCTTCTTCTTGTTGTTCTTCTTCTGCACAGCTAAACTGGAAGTGGCATTTCCAGCTCGCAATCGTGCAGAGTTATCTCAAAGAAAGGGGCCACGGTGTTTCTGTATCTCTATTATGTTGGTGCGGCTTCGGAACTTTTAAATATCTTGATATATCTCGAGAACTACGCATCTGATCAAAAAATATCATAGAACATAAAAAGTAGGAAACATAATTCTCTACAAAAAACGTCTCTTAACATTTTGCCATAGCTCGCTTCGTTTCCGAGATATTTGCAGATTTATCTCAAGGGAAGGGGCCTGTCGGACATATTTCGAGATATTTCTTCTTCTTGTTGTTCTTCTTCTGCACAGCTAAGCTGGAAGTGGCATTTGCGGCTCGCACTAGTGCAGAGTTATCTCAAAGAAAGGGGCCACGGTGTTTCTGTATCTCTATTATGTTGGTGCGGCTTCGGAACTTTTAAATATCTCGATATATCTCGAAAACTACGCTTCTGATCAAAAAATATCATAGAACATAAATTGTAGGAAACATAATTCTCTACAAAAAACGTCTCTTAACATTTTGCCATAGCTCGCTTCGTTTCCGAGATATTTGCAGGTTCAGCTCAAAGGAACGGGCCTGACGGACATATTTCGAGATACTTCTTCTTCTTGTTGTTCTTCCTCTGCACAGCTAAGCTGGAAGTGGCATTTGCAGCTCGCAATAGTGCAGAGTTATCTCAAAGAAAGGGGCCACGGTGTTTCTGTATCTCTATTATGTTGGTGCGGCTTCGGAACTTTTAAATATCTTGATATATCTCGAGAACTACGCATCTGATCAAAAAACATCATAGAACATAAAAAGTAGGAAACTTAATTCTCTACAAAAAAGGTCTCTTAACATTTTGCCATAGCTCGCTTCGTTTCCGAGATATTTGCAGATATATCTCAAGGGAAGGGGCCTGACGGACATATTTCGAGATATTTCTTCTTCTTGTTGTTCTTCTTCTGCACAGCTGAGCTGGAAGTGGCATTTGCAGGTCGCAATAGTGCAGAGTTATCTCAAAGAAAGGGGCCACGGTGTTTCTGTATCTCTATTATGTTGGTGCGGCTTCGGAACTTTTAAATATCTCGATATATCTCGAAAACTACGCTTCTGATCAAAAAATATCATAGAACATAAATTGTAGGAAACATAATTCTCTACAAAAAAGGTATCTTAACATTTTGCCATAGCTCGCTTCGTTTCCGAGATATTTGCAGATATATCTCAAGGGAAGGGGCCTGCCGGACATATTTCGAGATATTTCTTCTTCTTGTTGTTCTTCTTCTGCACAGCTAAGCTGGAAGTGGCATTTACAGCTCGCAATAGTGCAGAGTTATCTCAAAGAAAGGGGCCACGGTGTTTCTGTATCTCTATTATGTTGGTGCTGCTTCGGAACTTTTAAATATCTTGATATATCTCGAGAACTACGCATCTGATCAAAAAATATCATAGAACATGAAAAGTAGGAAACTTAATTCTCTACAAAAAAGGTCTCTTAACATTTTGCCATAGCTCTCTTCGTTTCCGAGATATTTGCAGATTTATCTCAAGGGAAGGGTCCTGATGGACATATTTCGAGATATTTCTTCTTCTTGTTGTTCTTCTTCTGCACAGCTAAACTGGAAGTGGCATTTCCAGCTCGCAATCGTGCAGAGTTATCTCAAAGAATGGGGCCACGGTGTTTCTGTATCTCTATTATGTTGGTGCGGCTTCGGAACTTTTAAATATCTTGATATATCTCGAGAACTGCGCCTCTGATCGAAAAATATCATAGAACATAAAAAGTAGGAAACTTAATTCTCTACAAAAAAGGTCTCTTAACATTTTGCCATAGCTCGCTTCGTTTCCGAGATATTTGCAGATGTATCTCAAGGGAAGGGGCCTGACGGACATATTTCGAGATATTTCTTCTTCTTGTTGTTCTTCTTCTGCACAGCTAAGCTGGAAGTGGCATTTGCAGCGCGCAATAGTGCAGAGTTATCTCAAAGAAAGGGGCCACGGTGTTTCTGTATCTCTATTATGTTGGTGCGGCTTCGGAACTTTTAAATATCTTGATATATCTCGAGAACTACGCATCTGGTCAAAAAATATCATAGAAGATAAAAAGTAGGAAACTTAATTCTCTACAAAAAAGGTCTCTTAACATTTCGCCATAGCTCGCTTCGTTTCCGAGATATTTGCAGATTCAGCTCAAAGGAACGGGCCTGACGGACATATTTCGAGATACTTCTTCTTCTTGTTATTCTTCCTCTGCACAGCTAAGCTGGAAGTGGCATTTGCAGCTCGCAATAGTGCAGAGTTATCTCAAAGAAAGGGGCCGCGGTGTTTCTGTATCTCTATTATGTTGGTGCGGCTTCGGAACTTTTAAATATCTTGATATATCTCGAGAACTACGCATCTGATCAAAAAATGTCATAGAACAT